>NC_084832.1:16995341-18195341 GCF_033115175.1 Lepus europaeus
GCCCCTATGAGAAGCATCATCTTCCATCATCCCAATGTTCTAAGTCCTTTGCATGTCAGATCCTTCAAATAGATGTCCTAATGGTTTTGACATGATAAAAATATAAAACTTAACAATTGGAAATAAGAGCTCCTAAACCTTCCAATATTAGTGGGAGCTTATGAATGAGACTATCTAGAATACTGTCATGAACCATGAGGCATCTAAATCAAGAACTATGTTAGTGACATGTTCAGGGAACATATAACAAAATTGGGCTTAAAACATCATTTAACTAGAGGAGTCATTTCTAATTATTAAATCAACTGTTTGCATTTAGATGGAGGTCTTCCAAGTGTCCAAGATGTGTGTTCCGTTAGTTTGTTTGATCATTCCTCCTGCACCATTCATTGTCTTAGGCATGCATTCTTGTTTGCATAGCTAGGGTGATGGTGAACTTCAGTATGGCTTTTGTCCAGGCACTAACACATTTTAAATCAATAGAATTGAAACAAAAGACTTTTGCACATAGCCATTTTCATTTCACTAGAAACCGTGCCATATTTCGATTTAAAACAGTGACAGTACCACACGCCAGGTGTAAGTGAATATCTGCTGAGCATATGAGCAGTCATCAGGTTTACACTGGGCATTAAACTTTTCAGTTGGAAGAAAATCCTGAAGTGCCAGAATATAGAAAATCACTTATTATTGTTCAAGCCTTTATTAAATAATAATTCTAAGACCATGATAGTCATGAGTTCAGGAAGAAAGCGCTGGTGGTCTCCAGGCCATATTTCATTGGGAAAGAATGAAATCCAAAGTTTTAATTCCAAGAGTCCACTCTGAAGAGCACACAGGTGCTGCTTACTTAATTGTGACACACTTCAAACCCCCACAAATGCAGACTGCAATGACAATGACCTTCTCTTACACAATGGGAGCTACTTCTACACAGAAAACAATTTCACTGATGCCAAGGCCATCAAAGACAGCAAAAGAAACTTCTTTTTAGCAAAATAGGACAATGAAGGCTTCTTTTGATAGTAATATTCAAGCTGCAGGACGATTCGGGTCTCTGGTAGCCAATACTGAACAGCTCGATTTTCAGCTTCTACCCCAAAGGCTCCAAGCCAGAGCCCAGGGTGCAGGCAGTGGCCTAGCAGAGAAAGGAGGCTTCCACAGCCACTGGGTAGTTTCATTATTTTTGTGAAATTCATTTTAATTTGTGGTTTTGAGGAATTGTGGCTGGCTCTGGAAGCAATCATCAAACAAACAAAAATGTTGGGGGAGAGTAAATACATAGGGGTAGTAGTTCCCCTTCTCTATGAAGAACAAGTTCTAAGACGTCCACACCCAGGGGAGACTCGAAGCCACAGACGGTACTGAACCCTGGATATACTATGCTTTTCCCTGTATACACATGCCTATGATAAAGCTTTACTGAGAACTTAGGCACAGGAAGAGATGAAAAATAATTAATGATAAAATAACTATAACAATGTACTATAACAAACATTACTTAAAACTTATGAATTACTTCTGGAACTTTCCACTTAATATTTTCACACCACAGCTGATCATGAGTAACTCAAATCAAAGAAAATGAAATCTCAGATAAGGATGGGGGACTAATAAATATGTGTGTGTATATAATATTATATATATGTACAAATCCCTAAACAACACTAGTATGCTTGCATTTGCTGTAGTTTTTTTTAGAAGATGTACTCACAGAAAATGCAGGTGGTCTGGACTTCAGCAAAGGAAAAGTTCTACAGTGTGGTCAGGTAGAACAGGGAAGGCATTTGTTTTCCCAGGTGGTAAACAGTGGTTAGAATCCCAGGCTAATCCATTCCATTTTTGAGACAACATGGAAATGATAACAGTTGTAACCTCTACTCCTGTTCTTTTCTCTGGGTTTCACACTCTGAGTTCTTCTACCACAGCCCTTGTACCTGCTCTAGTCTCTTGTATGAGAGGAGCTGGAGGGAGTAGGGTTTGATTTGGTCAGGTCCTTCTCTCCTGCCAACCAGATCCCTGGTCTGGAAGATAAGGTACCTCTCTCTGGTATGGAACAGTAGCAATTACCATTGAGCTTTTGTATGCACAAAGTCCCTCACTGGCCAGATGTTTGAAATGGGGAGCAAAGAGTAGAGGATGAACCCCCACTGTCAGCCATGCAAGTACGGAGCTGCCAGTCTTAACACCCATAGACTCAAGCCTTCAGCGACTTCCAACAAACTTACAGTTTATCTTCTGCAAGGCAGACCCAACTTCCTAACAGTTCCTAAGGGCAAGTCTCAGAAGTCACACCATCAAGTGTGGTAGATGTAAAATCCCAGCCAAGGAGGCCATTATTTCTGACAAGTCTAATTTACGGACACTGTTAATAGCTAATTAACACATTAAAGTGCTGGGGCATGAACATATTTACTTAGAAGTTCTCTGAAGTATAATTTATAGTTAGTTCTCCTGGGAGAAACGGCAAACATGCCCACTAACAAAAATAGATGGCATACACTAAAAACAACTCTGGCTGAAAATGATCCTCCATTGAGGTTCAAGGAGTGCTCCCAAAGGAATACAGACGAGCAATAAACAGAAATCACTAACCCATTCAACCATGAAATTCTCAAGTTGTAAAATATAGCAACTTTAACGTAATGGATGCTTTTGGAGGAAACCTTCACGGTGTCCCTTAAAAGTCAGGTGTTTTCTAAACGATGGGACCTTATTTTCAATTGCAGCCAAGCAAAAATGAAAACATCCTCGTGGTGGATACAATTCACTAGTTGCACTGCGCTAGTTGCTGAATTTTTAGAAGGAAAAAAGACAAACACTTTTTACCATGAAGGTGCCAGAGGCGGAGAAGGAAGCTCCTCTCCTCCCAAAGCCACAGCCAAAGCCAAAGCAAATGCTTTTTTTGGCCAAGAAGGCAGTGTTGAAAGGCGTCTCCAGCCACAAAATAAAGAGGATCTGCATGTCACCCACTTCCGGCAGCCCAAGACACTGAGCCTCCAGAGGCGGCCCAAATATCCTTGAAAGAGCTCCCCCAGGAGAAACAAACTTGACCACTGTGCCATCATTAAGTTACCCCTGACCACAGAGTCAAGATAGAAGACAACAGCACGCTTGTGTTCATTGTGGATGTCAAGGCCTACAGGCAGGGCTGGTGCTGTGGTGAAGTGGGTAAAGCCACCGCCTGTAGTGCCAGCATCCCACATGGGTGCTGGTTCAAGTCCCGGCTGCTCCACTTCCCATCCAGCTCTCTGCTATGACCTGGGAAAGCAGTAGATCGATCTCTCTCTCTGTCTCTCTGTAACTCTGCCTTTCAAATAAATAAGTAAATCTTTAAAAAAGAAAAAAAAGACCTACAAACAGCAGGTCAAACACGCTGTGAAGACACTCTGTGACACTGACAAGGTCAAAGTCAATACACCCATCAGGCCTGATGGAGAAAGAGAGGGATTTGCTCAACTGGCTCCTGATCAGGATGCTTTGTGTGTTGCCATCAAAATTGGAATCACGTAAACTGAGTTCAGCTGGCTAACTCCAAACATGTTTTTTCTTATATTAGTAACTTTTCTTATATTAGTAACTCTGTGTGTGTGTGTGTGTGTGTTTCTTGGTAGATTCTTTGAAACAAGAGTGCCATGGTGGGAAGCAGGAACTCTGAATTTCAGCTCTGGTGTTTCTACCTGTGACGTGCCCCTGATCATACTGTTGCCTGATCTGAGTTCCGTTTTTTCTCATCTGTAGAACAGGAACACAGCACCCACTTCACAGAATAAGGAAAACCAACAAGGTATCTGACAAGGAATAAGAAACTCCTCAAAGCTTCCTTTCCATGACCCTGAGAGGCTGAGTGCACGCAGAACTGAGAGGTGGATTCTCAGCATGGTGTAATATTAAATCCAGACTTCAGCTTTGCCATGCCTCATTTCCTCAGCCGGAATAAACTGGGGTGGTCACGGTACCCCCTGAGGGCAAGGAATCAGAGCTTTGAACTCATAGGAAATTCAGAATAATGATCCCAACACCTGCATCCAAGACGCCTGTTCTTCCATCAGACACAAGATGAGGGAGTTCTGAGTCCTCTCTCTCTCCAATCTAGAGCTCCTTCCTGGCTTAAGGGGAGGAGTGGGCTGCACAGGCCTATGGCCACCATGGCCCAAAGGAAGGTATCTTTCTCCTACCGCTTTAATGGCAATGTCAAGACCAGCACCCAACAGATGCACCTGCCCTGGAAACACATGCACAAAGTAGACAAGTTCCAGAAAGTTCCACTTGCAGGTGGGAGAATCAGCTAATCAGCTCTCCTCAATACGAACATGCAGCTGTGTGATGTAACCCTTCTGGGAGAGACAGAAAAGTATTTCAATAGGAAATGCTCTCTGAATGCTCAGAAGACCAAGGTGTCAAGGAAGAGACTGATCAGCATGATTATTCCACGAATTTCTAAGTCCTATAGGAAAAAACAGGTGTCATAAATTTAAAAGACAAGCAATGGTCTGCAATGGAAGATATATAACAAATCACAGAGTGACAGATCATTTTAAGAGGAAAAAACCAGAACCATAGGCACAAGATACGGACAAATTGCAAATGAGAAAAAAAAATGGTCACTAAACATACAGTAAGATGCCAAAACTGCTGGTAATCAGGGAAATGCTAATTAAAATAACAATATCTGTCATCCAGAACACTGGATGAAAAACTTAATAGCAAGGGGCCGGTTTGAGTCCTAGATGCTCCACTTCCGATCCAGCTCACTGCTAATGTGCCTGGGAAAGCAGGAGAAGATGGCCCAAGTTCTTGGGTCCCTGCATCCACATGGGAGACCCTAAAAAGGCTCCTGGCTCCTGCTCCTGGCTTTGGATCGGCTCAGCTCTGGCTGTTACAGCCATCCAGGTAGTAAACCAGCAGATGAAGACCTTTCTCTCTATCTCTCCCTCTGTCTGTCTGTAACTCTACCTCTCAAATAAATAAATAAATAAATCTTTTAAAAAAGAAAACCTTAGTGGGAAGAATGGGGAGAAACAGGTAGCCTCTTACATTGCTGGTAGAATATAATTTTGCAGTATAAACTGAATATGAAAATGCATATTTATTGCTCTGACAGTAGTAACATGTCTCAGCGGAGCAGTCTGCAGAAATACACACGAATACAAAGAGGTGAATACAAAGATTTTCAGTACAGCACTAAACCAACAAAAAGCTGGAAAGGATCCAATGTCCACAACGAGTAAATGATTAAATGTACCAATTTATTCAGACAAATGAATACTATGCTGTAGCTAACAAGACTCACTGCTATCTGTACCAACTTGGAGAGATACATGACCAATTTTAAAATACTGCAGAAAAAAGGTAGAACGATGTCATTTATGTTCACAAAAGGCATTTTCTGTAGAGGTGGTAGCTGTACGGCCTCATGAAAAGTACTAAATGCCACATGAGTTGTTCACTTTATAATGATTAATTTTGTAAGGTTAAACCTTTCACCTCGATTAAAAAACACGTTTTTAGGAGTGGGCATTTGGTGCAGTTCAGTCACCATGGGGGAGTCTGCATTCCATCCCTGAGGACCTGACTTCTGATTCCAGCTTTTTGCTAATGTGCACCCTGGGAGGCAGTGGATGATAACTGGTCCCTGCCACCCAAGTGAGAGACCCAGATTGAGTTCCAGGCCCTTGGCTGCAACCTGGCTCAGCTTTGGCTGTTGCGAGCACTTGGGTAGTGAACCCGTAGACAGAAAATTTCTCTCTCTCTCTCTCTGCCTTTCAAATAAAATGAAAATACACAAAAATATTTAAAAATTTAAAAATTGCAAACTACCTGAATGCTATGCTAGGAACACTAAACAAATTACCATGCACTCAAATACCAGTGACCTATTATTATGCAGCCATTCAAAACTCAAGGACATTTTAATCACATGGGAAAATGCTTTACAATGCAATGCTAAAAAAAAAATAAGCAGGCTAAAACTGTGTATCTGTTATTATACTAATTATGTTAAGTAAAAGGTGCAAAGAAAAAACCAAATCACTTTCTCATCACAAGTTGGGTGGCCTATGAACCCCACTGGTCTCTGCTGCACTTGCCCACTGGCTCCAAGGCTTGCCAGCTGAGCGCTGAGTCCTCTTTCCTCCTCACTACCCCCATCAGGATACCACTGTCCTGCCCTCACTAGTCCCCTAGAGCACCGATTCCTCCCGCCGCTGTCCCACAGAAGGAAGCGCCCTACCCGGCACCATCTCAGGTAACAATGGAGGTACAAAGGGAAGAACGCTCGCAGCACAGCAGCTGTCAACCCCGGGTTCCTGAACGTAAACCACAGGAACAAGAGGCAGCCTGTCCATTACCTGGATGCGAGCTTGCAAAGCACAGGAAATTCAACATCTGCGGGGGAAGAAACAGGGTTCCGGCTGCTTGTCCTACACAACAGGACGCAGACCCGGGCGCCACCCTTCTAAACCCAGATGCCTTGTCCCTCATACAAGGTGCCATCAAAAACCACATTGAGCAACAGGTTGCTTTGAAATCGGAAAAGACCCCCCACATCTGCCTAATTCAGCTTTGGGTGGCAAACACCATCTCGCAGGAAACCCAATCTTGTCTTTCATTCACCCAGCTATGCTAATAAAAAAACTGCAAGAACAGGCATTAAAAACAAACACACACGTCTCAAATCTAAAATTAACGCAGATGATGCCTTTTAAGATCCACCTTAGTTTCTTACTGTAAAATCCTGGAAGAAAAGTCTGCGACTTAAGAAACCACTAGGGCTGTTACGTCGACTATTCAGTTTTCTATCTGAATTATCCACCTGTCGCTTCAAGGCAGTACAACACACAGAGACCCCCTAGCTAGCTAGCACAACGCAGGCGAACACCTGCAAAGCACCAGGCGGGGAAGCCCGCACAGCGGACGCGGGAGGGCCGGACGCACCACCTGCGGGTCCACGCACCACCTGCGGGTCCACGTTCTGCATGGATCGGAGCTAATTGATTTTCCTAGAATTTGGAGCAAGTGTTAAGGCGTAGGCGGGCAAGTTGACAGAAGAGCTTTAAAGGAAACAACAAAACTCCTGCAATATGTTTCTCCTTTTTTCCTGCCTGCTTTGAAAGGAACCAACAAAGCGACGTAGGGAGCTGGAGCCCGCAGATCTGGCTCTCAACAAGGCCGTTTAGTGAGGACCCCGCTTTGGGTGCAGTAGGGAGGAGGGGACAAGCCCCGGCTGGAGCTGTCCCAAGAGACGCGGGACCGCCGGGCCTGGGGGTCATCCCACCCGGGGACCCTCCCCGGCTCCCTCAGGCCCGGGGAGAGGTGGGAGAGGGGCCGGGCCTCGGAGGAGCTCGGCCTGGGGGTTCCGCCGAGGGGGTCCTGGGGTGCAGGAGGGCGCCCCGTCGGGCTGGCCGCGCGGGGCCGAGGGGATGCAGACCGTCCAGCGCCAGCATGGAGGGGAAATCCTTGCAGTTGGAGACGCCGGTGGAGTCGGTGACGCACGTCTTCCATAGGTTGGCCCAATAGGTGGCCGTGGTGATGACCGTGCCGTCGATGGTGGACACCTTCCAATAGTCGGTGGGCAGCGTGGAGGACACCAGCACCCAGCCCGAGATGGAGACCATGAAGGCGATGATCTCCGAGGCCGTGCTCGCCATCCCGCCCGCTGCAGCCGCGCTCGCGCTCGCGCCGGAGCTCCCACTGGGCGCCGCGACCCCCGCGCGCCCGGCCCCCGACTCCGCCTTCCGCCGCCGCCTCCGCCCCCGCCCGCCACCGCCGCTGCCCCGGGACCCGGCGCTAGGGGGCGCGCGCGGCCTCGCACACCCACGCCCCGGCAGGTGCCGGGCTGTGGCGGCGGAGCGCATGGGGCGCGCACCAGGCTCAAGTTCCGCCGAAGCCGGGTTTACTCCAGCCGGGCGGCCCCTGCAGCTCGCGCATAAGAGAACAGCTGTCTTGTTGCAGCGGCGCAGGGACTCCAGGCAGTGGACAGCCTGCTGCGGCCCCCAGCCTGCCACCCCCGACCCAGCCCTGCCCACGGCAAATAGCTTGGCTTCCTGAGTACCTTGTAAAAGCAGAGCAGAAAAACAGCCTTTTGTGTGCCCTGAAAGGACACGGTCAGCTACCGCAGCTCTGGCTGCTGAACTCCATAGAGGCCTGCGCGCCACTCTTGTCTGCGTGACTCTGCTTGGCTTGTCACCGGGGATCACGGTGCTGTCTCTGAGCTCGAAACCGGCTTTGCCTTCCAAATTCTGTAGTTCTTTGGGGCCGGGCAGTATGCGGAAAGGCCTCGTAGGCACAGGCCTGAACTCAGGGCAGCAGCAGATGGACAGCCCAGGCTCCACGGCAGCCGTCCTTGCGATCTTGACCTTGTGTATTGCAGACGTGTCCCTTCCCGAGGCCCTGCGCATGGAGCGTGCATTTAAAGGTTTCTGCCTGTTGCTCCCTTCCAGCCCCTGGTTCTGTGGGCCTGTTCTGTGAAGTGAGGGTTCTATCACAGCCAGCCTCTCTCTCTCTCTCTCTCTCTCTCTCTCTCTCTCTCTCTCTCTCTCTCTCTCTCTCTCTCCTTTATTTTGAAGTAGGAGTTACACAGAGGGATAAAGAGACAGATAACTCCATCCACTGGGACACTCCCCAGGTGGCTGCAATGGCCAGGGATGGGTCAGACCAAAGTCAGGGGCCAGGAACTTCATCCAGGTCTTCCACATGAGTGCAGGGGTCCAAGGGCTTGCGCCATCCTCTGCTGCTTTCCCAGGCGTATTAGCAGGGAGCTGGATTGGAAGTGGAGCAGCTGGGGTCAGGAACCACATGGGACGCTGGGGCTGCAGGTGGCAGCTTAACCCTCTGTGCCACAGCACGGCCCCCCACTGTGAGTCTTGCTTCATTTTTTACGACACCTCCACCTTTGGCACCCAGGTGAGGAATAAACTCATGTATCGCTTCTTTCCCTCATTACTGTCTCAAGGTAAACATAAAGATCAAGGTGTACTTCCAGCTCCTGGGGTTACAAATCTGGGCATAAATGGAGGAACAAAGACACTGGTTTATTATGGGGTTATTATTTGTCCACTTAAAGCTCTTGCCGTTCTTGTGTGACCTTTCAGGATCCACTTCTTGCCAAAAGTAACCAAAGGTCTGAAACCCATAAATCAAGTCTGCTACAAAAAAAGGCTAGTTATCAGCCCTGTTTCACAATCTTTGCGTACGGAAACTCTGCTTCATGGTAAAGAATTTAATTCTTCTTTGTCGCTTTTGTTTTGACCAAATGGGTGCAGAGGAAATTAGAGGTGACCAGGTGGCCATAAGGAAGAGAATACAAAATCATCAAAACTCAGGCTGGCATGGAGACTGGTGGGACACGATCCACATTCACACAACTGTCCTATTTGCAGAATGATTTTCAGCCCTCACTTGAGGATTCAGGACCAAGAATTCCAGGCACAGCCAGATGCCTTGTCTTCTGTTTTGTTTTGTAGGTCCTTTTAGAAAGTTTTTCTTTTTATTGGGGCTCAGAATGTCTCTTTAAAAAAACAGATTTATTTATTTGAAAGGCAGAGTTAGAGAAGGAGAGACAAAGAGAGAGTTCCTCCAACCACTGGTTCACTCCCCAAATAGCCACAGTGGACAGGGCTGGGCCAAGAGCTTCTTCCAGGTCTCCCAAGAGAGTGCAAGGGCCCAAGGACTTGGGTCATCCTCCACCTCTTTCCCAGGTGCATTAGGTGGGAGCTGGAGTGGAAGTGGAGCAGCCAGGACTTGGCCTGGCACCCATATGTGATGCCACTGCTGCAGGCTGTGGCTTTAACCCGCTGCACCTCAGTGCCGGCCCCAGAATCTCTTTAACTTGCACAGAAATGCTGCCATGATCTGCACCCTGACAGCACCCCAAGTGGTCTCCTCTTGGCTGTGCAGCTACAGGGAGGTGTGCTTCATGCACTCTTGGTTTCTGCAGATGGGGTGGGAGTGAAGAAGGCTTGTTTGGTGGATGCAGTAGGTTACCCACTGGCCAGCTCTCTGCCATGTTGGGTTCACTGTAGATCAAGCTTAAAAACAAAATTTGGGAAGCACCTTCCTAACCTCTTCCTTCTCCTGTTCACAGTTATTCCAATCTGTGTCTGCCCAGTGGTGACTCCAGAGTACCTGCTATCCTTTTGTATGAGTTGCCTTTTGAAAGTACTGCTATCACCTGGTTTCTTGCCCTTCAGTAGATTTTCACTACTAATCCTTTTAAAAAATTAATATGTTTGCTAGGCAGAGTGATGAGAGGGAGGGAGAAGGAGGGGGAAAGGGAAGGGGAGGGAGAGGGAGAAGGAGGGGGAAGGGAAAGGGGAGGGAGAGGGAGAAGGAGAGAGAGAGAGAGAGACTATCTTCCATCTGCTGGTCTGGGCCAGGCCAAAGTCAGGATCCTAGACCTCCATCCTGGTCTCCCACATGGGTGGCTGGGGTCCAAGCACTAGACATAGCTTCCACTGCCTTCCCAGGTTCATGAGCAGGAAGCTGAATCAGAAGTGGGACAATGGGGTCTTGAACCTGCACTCCAATGTGGGACGCCCATTATTTTAAGTGGCAGCTTAACCTGCTACACTACAATACCAGCACCCTCTACCATTGGTTTTAGAACATATTCCTTTCTGAATCATCTGTTTATTTCTTTTTTAAAGATCTATTTTTATTAATTTGAAAGGTAGAGTTATAGAGAAAGACAGGGAGAGACAGAGACATCTTCTACCCACTGTTTCACTTCTCAAATGGCCACAACAGCCAGGGCTGGGCCAGGCTGAAGCCAGGAGCTGGGAGCTTCTTCGAGATCTCCCATGTGGATGGAGGGGCCCAAACACATGAGTTATCTTCCATTGCTTTTTTTTTTTTTTTTTTTTTACAGGCAGAAAGAGAGACAGAGAGAAAGGTCTTCCTTTACCGTTGGTTCACCCTCCAATGACCGCTGTGGCCGGCGCTCTGCGGCCTGCGCACCATGCTGATCCGAAGCCAGGAGCCAGGTGCTTCTTCTGGTCTCCCATGGGATGCAGGGCCCAAGCACTTGGGCCATCCTCCACTGCACTCCCGGGCCACAGCAGAGAGCTGGCCTGGAAGAGGGGCAACCGGGACAGAATCGGTGCCCCGACCGGGACTAGAACCCGGTGTGCTGGCACTGCAGGCGGAGGATTAGCCTAGCGAGCCGCGGCGCCGGCCTCTTCCATTGCTTTTATCAGGCACATTAGCAGAAAGCTGGATCAGAAGTGGAACAGCCAGGACTTGAACTGGAGCCCATATGGGATGCTGACATTGCAGGTGGCAGCTTTGCCACTACACCACAATGTTGGCCCCCATTTGCCTATCTCAGATCTGATTTACTGTTTGGAAACACTCACACAAAAATCACTAATCTTTAATAATAGTACAAAGTTTGTATTTTTTTAAAGATTCATTTATTTATGTGAAAGGCAGAGTTACAGAGAAATCTTCCATCAGCTGGTTCACTCCTCAAATGGCCACAATGGCCAGTGCTGGGCCAGGCAGAAGCCAGGAGCTTCTTCCAGTTCTCTCCATGTGGTCCCTACAGGGACCCAGGGACTTGGGCCACCTTCCTCTGTTTTTTCCAGGCACATTAGTGGGGAGCTGGATCGGAGGTGGAGCATCCATGACTCCGACTCTGAAGATGGAAGCTTAACCCGCTGTGCCACAGGCCCTGTACTATATTTCTTTACCTTGACAGTCTCTGTTTTCTGTGTCTTGCTGTGACAGATATTCACGAAATGTGCTGATGATTTTTTTCTTGCTACTAGACAATGTCCTGATTTACTTTTGACACACACAAAAAGCGTATTGTGACCTTTAAGACTCAAGCGGTTCCTCATTCATCAGCTGTTTGGCTATAAATTCTGTCTGGATTCAGAGACACATTGTGTGTCTCTTAAAGAAAGACCTATAAACCATGGTTCTATGTTTTAGACCAGTCTCTCAAAGTTAATTTACAATACAGTATAGTTCTAACTATTGAACTTAAACATCCATAAACCCATGTCACCGATGCAACATGGCTTTCAGATGAAATAAATTCTTAACTCAAGTCCTTCCTTGTCCTCTCTCTCTGCTGCCTCACCAACCAAAGAAACCAGCACCTCCCCGGGGGGCCACGGCAGTAGCATTTATGAAGCTTCCAATGTGTGGCCAGGCTGAAAACCACCACCCTTGACCAGCTAGATCAGACCAAGGTCGTCATGCCTATGTACTTGATGGATTTTTCTTTTACTTTTACCCTTTGACCTTTCTATAAGATTAAACAATGCTAACCTTTTTTTCTTCCCAAGAATGAATTGCATATTTACTGTAGAAAGTTAAATTTTCAAGCCCATGAGTGACCAAAGAATGCAAATTGTTAACTTTCTTTAGTACTTACAGAATATTATGTAATGATTCAGGCATTCATTTTAGAATGTCTTATAGCTTAAGCTTTTCAAACCAATTTAGTCAGAATAATCCTGAAAGTATATGTAAGAATGTCCAGAAAATGAAAGTGGGTCAAAAAATATTTTTACAAAGAAATAATGGATAAAATGGCCCATTTCACTTTAAGATTATAGAGTCCCAGATAAACTTTTCAGTTAATCTGCAAACCAATTTACAGAGAGAACCTTTCAACTGATAAATGCTTCCTTATTTTCTTTAGGATTCTGTTCCCTGAAATTTTTATTTAACTATTCATAACAGACTACTCTTCATTTAAATGTAACAGTGAACACACTGAGAAATTTGCTTTCTCTAAATTGTTCAAGGTAGCATCTTAATTAACAATAATTTGGTCTTCACAAACGGCTGTAGATTTCTTCTAGTATGAAAAGTAATTGATCTAAAAATTAATTTAAAATGTCCTGAACAGGTATACCTTCTGAGCCTGTCTACTGTTCTGGCCTAAGTCACTGGAATTCACTTCGGAAGTTACTGCTCTGGCGTTATCATGGTTGTTAAGGAAAAACAGAGGAGCCTGCCACCCCAGGGAGGTTCAAGAGGAGCGAAAACCAGTTTAGCCAACTGAACAGGAGATTTGCAGAAATTCTTCGCTTGAGATCCAGTTCACCTGCCAACAACACAGGTGTGCCTTTCAACAGTTCAAGGATTTTCTAAGCATCAAATCTGGTTTCAGTATACATTAGCTTTTTCCTAGATTCCAGCGAGATGGCGTGTTGCTAATGGGGTGGGAAGAAACTGGAGTCCTGATTAAAAAAACACCAACTTCCTAGGAGCCAAATATTGCTACAACGCGTTAAAGAAGACTGAATGCCGATACCAAGATATTAAAATAGCATATCTGTGTTCCCTTTCCTTCCGCTTTCCCTAACACTCTTAGTTTATCTTAATGCTCTACCCAAATTCTGAGATATTTAGAATGAAAACTATAGAGTGATTAGGAATGATTAAGGAATGAACACATTTTCAACATGACACCTCTGTTCATTTATAAATGTTCATATGCACACACACAGAAACAAAGGGGCTTCAAAAAGTGAGTGAAAATGGAATTTTAAAAGTGTACTTTGATGTAAAATGTTTTTAAATTTGTGCATAGTTTTGTCATAATATGCATTTTCTGTGAACAGTTTGAAGACTGCTCACATATATGATTTGAAGGGGTTTTGCACCAAAATAAGCTATGTTTTCATTTCAGTATTCCACAAATTTTTGAAGGATCCTCATGCATATTTGTTTTGCAAATTATGAATATACAAACAGTTGCTTTGTTTTGACATTTGGTAACCTCTGAAGATGCACTACCTCAGAAAGTTTCCACAGGCTCATGACTAGTCAGTGCCATATACTTTGTGGGGGGTTGTTCTGCATACATCCTTTGAAACACATCCACCCCAATTTTAAGGTATTTTAAGATCATCAAGAGTCCTCTCAAGCCCTGGGAGGGGTAAGTTTTTGGCTGTAGTAGCTCATAGCTCTCTTAGTGAATATCCTGTCGTGCCTGGAGTAACTCTAATTCTGGGATGCTGGAAACTTCCAGGGCTTGCAAATGGTTGGGTGCATTTGTTGGCCAATACGCATTTGATGAGTACTAATTCAACTTGCCACCCTGGGTCAGGTCAACAAGTAAATCTATATGTTTTGAGGAACTCATTTTATTTCTCTGGGTTATGGCTTCCTCATTTGTAAAATAAAGAAGTTACTTTTGGATGGCCTTTAAGACTACTTCCAACTCTACAAGTCTCTGGTCCATGACTTCTAATGAACTCCATAATTCAGTCAAAATCAACAAGGAGCTAAGGGGAGTGAGAGTAGCCCTTTGATGTCCTCACTGCTTCGTTTTCCAGCCACTTTGTCTCTGCCACCTTGAAGGGGGTTTATGTATGTGGGGTGGCAAGGGGGCTGTGCATAGAGAAAATCTATTAAAAATCTCTACATGTAATCTCACTTCTATTTTGCTTTCTGGTGCAGTTTTTAATGCTTATTTTTGATTATCAGAAATATAATAGGGCATAATAATTCCATTAATTTAGGAAACAGAGTAATGTAACAGACAGGGGGAGATGATGGAGACCGCGAGCCGTGAGAGAAAATTCTAACTGTGTGTGCCTTTGGCCAGTCACTTATCCTGCTCAGCATCACGTCTTCAAATATAAAATGGGGATAAATAATAGCTTCTTTCAAAGGCATTGGAAGGATTAGAGACAACATACATAAAGGACTGGAACATGGTAGATGCTTAATGAGCAATGGATGTTATTCACATTTTTTCACTTCCTTGTCTCTTTAAAGTGACAAAATTACGTTTTCCATAAACGTGATATTAATCAGTGTTAGCCTGCACACATCAAGTGAATATGGATGAACTGTATCGCAAATCTTGAACTTGAAAAAGCAGACAGTGTGCGGTAAAAGGCCAACCAAGAAGGGGCAGGTAGCAAGAGCAAGAGCAGAGAGAGAGCCAGCAGGAATAAGAGCAGGGAAATCAGTCCAGAGGGGACAAGTCGGGGCAGAGAGGGCATCCACAGGGCAGGGAGCCCGAGGGCAGCTCAGTTTAAAGTGGACGAAACACTGCAAGACAGAGATAGTGAGGGAGGAAGGAAGAGAACACAAAATGGACAAGGGGTGAAAAGTGGGGAAGTCAGGAGGCAATGGACTAAGCAGGGAGGTGAGCGAGACGGTGCTGAGTCAGGAAAGTGATAGAGCACCCTAAGGAGAGTGGACAATTCTCTTCACTGCCCTCACTTCACTGTATCACTAAGAGTAAGGGGTGGGAGGTGGGCACACGGCCCAGCAGTTGGGACGCTCATGTCCCACATTGGAATGTCCAAGATCACATCCTGGCTCCAGCTCCTGGCTCCAGCTTCCTTCTAATGCACACTCTGGGAGGCAGCAGTTATGGCTCCAGTGCTTCGGTCCCTTCGGGAGATCTGGCTTGAGCTCCCAGCTCCTCGGCTTTGGCCCAGGCCAGCCCCAACCATTGTGAACATTTGTATTATGCCGGGGGACATGGGGAGCAAACAGACAAAATCCCTGCCTGAATATGGCTTACCTTTGTCTACGAGATCATTTATGACAAAGAGGAAAAAGCTGGTGAGGTCAAGAGGGTACAAAGTATGTTTGTGTGTGTCTATGTGTGTGTGTGGGTGGGGGGAGTGGCGTTGAGGTTTCACAAGTAGTTAGAATGCCAGCCTTCCTAAAAAGATGGCTCCCAATAAAGACCTGAAGGCTATGACACACCTGGTCCAGGCGGAGCAGGACCAGAGCGGAGCGTGCAGGACCTGCCTGGATGACCCCAGGGAGCAGAGAGAAGGAGAGGGAAATGGGTGGGAGAGGAAGGCAGAGAAGTGAGGGGTGTCTTCCTGTATCTGTGTGGCTCTCCATGTGTCTGTGTGTCTATCTGTGTGTGCTCCCTATGTGCATTTATGTATATATGTGGGTCTGTGTGTCCAGGTCTGCACATTTGTGTGTGTCATGTCTGGATGTCCTGGAGTATGCCCATGTATGTGCATGTGTGTGTCAGCCTTCTCTCTGTGTGTCATGTGTGTCTGTGTCTGTGCCCTTGTGTGTGTGTGTGTGTGTGTGTAGTATGTGTGGGGTATAGGCAGGTTTGTGCAGCTTACAGAGTGTCCTAATGGCTATCACTTATAAGTTATCACTTACTGAAATAAGCAACCCTCTAGGTGAGCAGATTTAGGTGGGTCAGGTGGGGTAGAAAGGGAGGGGAGGGATTCCAGGGAGACGTCTAGGCAGGGATGCCAAGTGAGGAGTGGGATCTACAGCCCAGCGATGAGGGCAGAGGTTTATGCTAGAACGTACCTTTTGGGGGTCACCTGTGGTGGGATGGTGTGTAAAGCCATGAGAGCAGCCAGACCCACTAGGGCTGAGTGCAGACGAAGAGAGAAAAGTCCGGGACAGAGCCCTGACCTCTCCCACCATTGCCAAGGAGATGAGGAGGCACGGCCAGCTCCATGCGAGAGGAGCCAGTGCACACGTGCTGGAAGTCGCGTCCAGAAAACTAGCTTAAGGAGGAGTGGAGCGGTCCACTGATGGATGGTGGCAACCCCAGTGAGAAGAGCAGCGTCAGGAAGACTGGTCATCGGAGACAGCAGGGAGCGCCTGCACGACCTTGAGGAGGTCCGATTTCCGCGGAGAGGATGGGAGGTAGGTTCGAGGGCAAGAGGGAGAGAGAAACAGGGAGAGTGAAAGTAAACCCCTCTTTAAAGGGGAGAGAAAAAGAAAAACCTGAATGATAAGAGAACTTTCAATCATATCCAAAAGCCAAAAACGACCATATTTTATAAGGTTCTCAAAGACGCATTCATGCCGAGAAAGTGCATACAAGGAAATGACTAGGAGGTGCTACGGTCAGGTTTGTGCCGAGTCATCTCCACAAATCTCGTATTTTTGAATAGCAACATGGGAAGAAAAGAAATCACAATGGGGATTGTATGCTGATAATACGGTAGACAGATAATGGCCTCATCTCTTTTTGTGGTTCAAAGCAGTGGCTGTTTCTATGTTTGACTTAGAGCTAATGAAAAGATCAAAAGAACAAAGTTAATGTCATGTTTTGCCTGTGATTATTATGACTACCACACCTCTATGATTTCTGGCATTAATCTTTCTGACAAATATGTCCTAACGAAGCTGCTTCCCCACCACAGTTTGTCCATATCTGTAATCCCATGGAGTTAAGCAATGTTTTTCACCAGGCAGAGCACTGTATGAAAGATTATATTGTAATTTTTTTCACAAAGCAAATAAAGCAGCCAGTGGAATTTGGTGAAGCAACCTGCGTGACATTTGTTTTTGAGTTTCTAACGTTTGTATACCGTAGAGGAGAAAAGCATATAACAAAACTCGGTTATTGCAAGTTCTTTTCCAGATAAGAGGACCACAGAAATGAAAGCATGGGCATTGTAGAACTGGGTATATAGAGGCATTTAATAATTTATTTTAGTTAAAAAAGATAAATGACTTAAAATAGTAGATGGAACATTAAACATAAATTCTCAAAATTATCTATTACTGTCTGATTTTTATTTGTGCCTTCAAGTAAATAATCAGCTTACATGAAGAAATACTAGCAAATTATACACTTGTCATTCTTCAGATAATTAAATCAATATTCAAATAATTGATCTCTATTGTCTTAAAATTCATTGCATATAATACATAAATATATATTTATCAACTGAAGAATGTTTCTACAAGGGGTTTGGAATCACACACTATGAATTTAGGAAAATATAGGGTATTTTTGTTTTGCTGCCTAAAATCTACAAGCAATAGCTTGGTGTAACTTCACTCACAATTAGGGTCACCGGTTTCTTGTACCCTTTCTCCTAATGGCCAGTTAATTTGGACTTTCAAGGCCCTTGCATTTCACTGATTCAGGGAAAACTGTGCCACACTCTAGAGTACACGCACCTCCACAGTGCTACCTGTTTGAAACCCCACGTATCCTTTTCCCTCAGCACCTGGAAGGCCCTGGCTGATTCTCATTCTCAGGCCAGAAGACTTCTCAAAAAGTGGATTTTAGATCCTTGTATATTCTGCTGCTTGCTTTACCTTTACCTACCCAAAAGCAAATATGAATGTGCTCTTTCCTAACCATGACTTTTTTTTTTTTTTTTGCTTTGGTCATGCCTATGACTATGACCTTTTGATGCTCTTTTTTTTTTTTTTAAATTATCCAGTGATTGTAGTGAACATATTTACAGTGCACTCTTTTATTTCTGGCCAACCCGGGCCCGAGATGAACCACAGGTGTGATTACATTGCAAAATCACATTGAGGTGCAGGTATTTGTACAGCCACTTGGGAAGTCCACATCTTATATAGAAGTGCCTGGGTTCAAGTCCTGCCTCGGCTTCCAATCAAGCCTCCTGCTAATGCACACTTTAGGAAGCACCTGGTAATGGCTCGAGTACTTGGTTCCCTTAGCTCTTTGCTTTAGCCTCACCCAGCCATTTGGAGAATGAAGCAGCAGATGGAAACTCTCTCTCCCCCTGCTCTATTTCAAATAAATACAAATGAAAAATAACCCACATTGACTTCTGAACTATATAGACTCATATTTCAAATAAAATAATTTTTATACACAGGAAATAACTGTATTTAAATACTGTCATGTCTTCCACCTGCCCTAACTCCTACTGTTATAAAATAATGAACATAGAATATAATTTTTCACATATGAAAAATATAAGGTCATAAAGAAATGATACATGTTTGAAGAGATAGATATATTTACCCTGATTTGAACATTACACAATGTTTATGTATATCAAAATACAAGGCACCCCATAAAGATGTACCATTTTTATGTGTCAGCTAAACAGACAGAAATACATAGGATTATTTCACTCTTTGGAGTAATTTTGTTTTGTTTTTAATCATTAAATTTGGGTGCAATGTATGGAAAAGCACTAAACTGGCATTTAAAGGACTTGGCATCTACTCCAGCTCTGTCACCACCCATTGCTAATCTACATTTATTTGGGTCCATTTTTCACATCTAAAATGAGGGTATGAGGGTGGGGAAGTGAGTGGAGTGAACAGGATCTCTAAAACTGCCTTCCTCTAACCATCAAAGGAGGAAATACAAAAACGCAGTGGGAGAATGTTGATTCCACCTTCTCTTTCGACAGTGCCACAAAGGCAAACAAGAACAGGAGACCGGAAGGAAGGGAGAATGAGGAGAGGCGGGCTCAGGCAGAGCCTGCGTGGTCTGCGCACGACGGTGGTGCTGTAAGCACGTGTGCCTACAGGAGGTCTTCCAGGAGTCCCTTTTTCGCCACCCCAGCCACAGGCTGACCCTTCCATTCTCAAAGCTTCCTTGTGTTTCGCCAGGACTGACTCCACCCACCTGCTTCTCCTGGTTATGGTCACTCGCTTATATTCGGCTCTTTAGCTAGAAGCAAAGATCAGTAACCTACAGCCTGATTGTTCCAGACTTTGCCCTGCCTCCAACAAGGCCTAGAAAGGAAAGGCCAACTCAGTTTATTTTGTGAGCGTGGCCTAAATTGCCTCTGGATCTGTTCTGGGGCACTGGTGCCTGTGTTTATTTTCATAGTGAGAATTAAGCATTTGGTGGGAGGTCCCTCAGCAGGTTAGTGACAAAGCCAGCGTTGGAAGGCACAGCTGTTGAGTTCTCAGCGTGGGCTCTGGGCCACGTGGCCACGTGGCCAGTCCACCTGGTGTTCCTAATCACACACTTCTCAACTGCTAGGAACTTCCAATACTCATGGTTGTGGACAAGCTTTATAAAACTTCACACATTCAAAAGCACCAAACTTCCAAATTTTGAAACTGGAAAACTATCACATGTCTATTTCAATCCAGAAAACAGAAAAATGTCATTGGAGAGCAAACTGACATTGTCGGTCTCCATGGAGAGATGCAATATTTCAACACACAAAACTTCACTGGTTCTCTTAATTACTCCAGATCTGAAAGTAGATTACAGGGCTGCTCATACTTTTACAGGAGACAAAGGCAGACAGCTTTCGGAGCTAATATTTTTTTTCTCAGCCAGAGTTACAATCTGAATATAATTTTTGTGTAATTTTTTTCTGCTAATTTCAAGACACATAAATGTTGTGTATATCTTATCTAATTCATACTAAAAACTAAAAATTCTGTAACTCATATATGTCCTACTAGATTTCAGTAGTAAACAATGCTTAAAAGGAAACACTTGTTAAAGGGTAAAGATTATCCTTTTAAGGCTGAGTTATTGTATTCTATGGGATGTTATACATTTCTGTAGAGCCAAAGGAATTATAATCATTTGAGCTCAAAATAATGAGCCTCCTCTTAATTCTATGGTTTTTCTAAAAAACAAAACAAAAAGAGGAATGTGTAGGTGTTCTTGCAATAATATTGTGTAGAAAATATAATTTCAGAGTAATTAAAAGTTTCCCATTGAGAGAGCAGCAAGATGGCGGAATAGGAAGGGAGCACATTGATAGTTCGTCAAGACACACATTAATAAAAGTGGAGATACTGCAGGGTCAAGGAAGAGTAGGGGAAGAAACAGCAGAGGAAACTCTTCCGGAACTAGTGATTCACAGTGGACCTGCGTGGAGAGCATGGGAGCCCAAGTTCGGGACACCAGCGGCAGACTCAACGCACCAGCGCTGGAACGCGAGGTGAGCCGAACCTCAATAGCCCGAGACACCAGTGGGCAAGCGGAAAGAGGAGACTAGAGGGAACGAGGCTTGAAACTCCGTGGGGAAAAGTTCACCAGGCTAACTAGAAGAGAGAGAGGAAAAAAAAAAAAAAAGTGACCGATACGGACACGAGTTTCTCTCTCTCCGCTCACCTCTCAAAGGCGAGCAAGACAGAGCAGGCACCATTTCAGACATACGTCATAAGCAGGGCGACCTCAGGTCTGCACCGGCCCTGAGCCTAGCAGAAAAACCTGACTCTGGGGGGAGGGGTGAAATAACAGGAGATTAGCATCTAACTTGGCAACCCAGTGGGAGACTGCAGGAGAATTGGAGCCCACACTGAGGGCAGCAGAGATTCCCTGTGTGGTCCTTGGGAAAGAGCTTCTGATCTCTGGCTCCTGTGGGTATATCATTTGCCTGCTAACTACCTCCAATTACGTTCAGCTGTGCGGAATCACTTCCCTTTTGAATCAAAAAAAGAAAGAGAGATTTACCACACCTAACCTGAGGGTGTCATCTTTGACACACCCCCAACCCTGAGGAATCAAACACAGCTCTCAGTCCACACTCATCTCAAGCCTCTAAGGCTCCACCAAAAGCAGACAGTCCACTTAATAGAGCCATAGTGTAACAAGAAAAAACACCACAGTGAAGAAACCAAATATCTCCAACATGCCAAACAACAAACGCAAAAACCAAGCTAACAAGAACAAGGAAGAAACTATGACACCCCCAAATGAAAAAGACACCCCAATTCAAGATTATGAAGATGATGCAAGAAGTGGATCTCAAAAAATTGATAAGAACATTAAGAAGTTCTCAAAAACAAATTCTTGAACTACAGAAATCCTTCATGGACAAGATAGAAAATCTCTCTCGTGAAAATGAAATATTAAGGAGGAATCAAAATGAAATGAAACAACTAGTGGAACAAGAAACTTGAGATAGTGACGAGAAATCATAATGAAATGAAGAATTCAATAGATCAAATGACAAACACATTAGAGAGCCTTAAAAACAGAATGGGCGAAGCAGAAGAGAGAATATCGGACTTAGAAGACAGAGAACAGGAAAGGAAACAGGCAAACCAAAGAAAAGAAGAAGAAATTAGAAATCTAAAAAATATTGTCGGGAATCTACAGGATACTATTAAAAAACCCAACATTCGGGTTCTAGGAGTTTCTGAAGAGAGGGAGAAAGGATTAGAAGGCATTTTCAGTGAGATACTAGCAGAAAATTTCCCAGGTTTGGAGAAGGACAGAGGCATCTTAGTACAGGAAGCTTATAGAACCCCTAATAAACATGACCAAAAGAGATCCTCACCACGACATGTTGTAATCAAACTCACCACAGTGAAACACAAAGAAAAGATCCTAAAAGGTGCAAGAGAGAAACGTCAGATTACTCTTAGAGGATCTCCAATTAGACTCACAGCAGACTTCTCATCAGAAACCCTACAAGCTAGAAGGGAATGGAGAGACATAGCCCAGGTACTAAGAGAGAAAAACTGCCAGCCCAGAATACTATATCCTGCAAAGCTCTCATTTGTGAATGAAGGTGAAATTAAGACTTTTCATAGCAAACAGAAACTGAAAGAATTTGTTGCCACTCATCCTGCCCTGCAAAAGATACTTAAAGATGTGTTACACACAGAAACACAGAAACATGGTCACCAATATGAAAGAAGGTAAAGGAAGGAAACCTCACAGCAAAAGATCACAGGAAGCTCAATTTCTCTTTGACATAGAATTAAACTCTGATGCTCTGTTAAAGCAATGTGTTAAAGTAATCTATTATGTTCTCTTGATGTCTGTTAAATTCTAAGTGTTCAAAAACAGCTGAATTTTTATTAAGAGCTATGGGTTATTTAAATATGTGCTTATTTTCAAAGATTTGAATAATCACCTTGTAACAATGATCAAATTGGGTCTATGTTATGTCATGATTTTAAGGAATCTTATTTCAACCAGATATTTTGGATTTTGAGCCTTCTTGGCATTCTTGACAGGCATTCAAAAAATCAAAGTTTCAAACAATCTGGACTCTAAAATTTCCAGTAAATCCTGGACTTTGGTTTTTCCAGTTTGGGCCCAACTGAAAAAATCGAAGGACCTATGTCTCTCATCTTATAGAGACACCAACTAATCAGGCTATTTGGATTATATTAGAAGTACTGTCAAGATGTGATGTGGTACCAAACTTTAGTTTCTATAATGGAAAATGCTATCAATACAAATGTTTGAGAATTAAAAAGTCTAATGATCTTGTGTTACTAGACATGATAGTTATCTTAATGAGAAAGCCCCAGAGGCCTAAAGGGTTAAATACTTGTAAAATCCTACAGGTGCTTTCAAAAATACTGTGAAGTAAGCAAGTGCCTCTTGTTGGTTGATGAGTTTATAATTTTAAACATGGCGACTTAAAGTCTTTTGTCATCCACAGTTATATATGATCTGCTGCTCATAAAACTAAAGTGTTGTTGGTTCTGTGTTTAGCTGTCCTCCTATAGGTTCCTATGGACTTTTTCCAGCCACTTTTATTGTATTCAGTACTTTGGGATGGCTCTGTAAACAGATGAAGCCAATAATGTATTAACAGTACCAACTGAGAGAAAGTATGGTTAACTGAGGTTACTAAAAACAAAAAGCAATTCAAATCAATTGGCAATTTACAAAAAGAGTTAAAGATTTTAAAAGCTATTATTAAAATTGCTATATTGGTCTATTATGCTATGTTATATGTGTGTACATATTGTATGTCCACATGGGGAAATTTTATTAAGAGTTTTATTTTAAATGGCTTATAGATAAGATTGTCCATAAATTTAAGCTGCTAAAATCAATCAAAGATACATTTTAATTTGTGTGACCTGAATCTGTGTATCATATGTTTTAAACGTGTTGGTAGAAAGAAACTAAAAACATTTTAGATGGTTGTGCTTAAGTTTACTGGTTAAACAAACTACACCATGTTAGATATTTAAGAGGTGTTTTCAAATACATGATTCTTAAAATTTATAGAAGGCATTGGACCTTCTGGTAAATGTTTTCTTAAGTTGTTATCTAATGGTTGAAACGGTTTGCTAAGTATTCATGTGATATTGCTATTGTCAGCAAGCGATCTAGGACTTGCTCCCTCATTTCTCTATTCTAAGCCCAACTTGTTCTTTCATTTCTCTATTCTCTTCAAGGTAGGAAACTAATTCTATTATGAAGGAATCTGTAGGACGCACAATTTAATCTTTAGACCTTATAAAAGAGATGGCTAACATTTTTCTGTAATAGCATAGCCAAAATAAGAACTTAAATAATAATCTCATAGCTAGATTCACTTTGCCATCAGCAAAGTATACAGTAAGTAGAAAAAACCTCCCTTTCAGACCAAAGGGAAAGAAAGTTTTAAAGTGAGAATATAATTTTCCTCATGGGCATTGTCTACCTTAGAAAAACTACTACAGAACATGCCTGTGACTATAGACTTGAGTTTAGGCCACCGAAGATTAGAGATGGGAAACGGGCACTCCCTTGACTTGCATCCTCTGGTCTGCTTTAACACAAACCAGGAGGAAAAGAAAGCTCGGCATCAGAAGCAATGGGTGGCAGGCCTATTAATGGCTGATCTGTACAGTGATCTGCCCTCAAGGAGACCCAACAGGCCAGTCCACTGCAGTGGCTTTCAATGTGGTAAGCCTGGGCTTCAGCAGAAGTCAGCTTGTGAAGAGCCCTGGCAGCTCTGCCAAGAGTTGGATCACTGGAAATGGACCTGCCCTGGAGTTGAAGGATGCCCAGGTCAGAGCCACAGATCTTATTGGCTCTAAGCTGAAAAGCCCTTCACTCAGCCCAACTTCCAAAGTGACCACTGCAGCTGAGGGGATGGTCAAGTAGGGTCAGCAACATTGCAGGCAGAACTGTAAATTTCTTGTTAGAGATGCCACCTGCCTTTACCTGGCCAGCTCTCCTCCCAGGCCAGCCAAGTAATGAAAGTCAACAGAGTGCCTTTCCCTAGGAGGTTCACACCTCCCTTAGGATGTACCCCATGTGAAGAGATAGATAGGTCTGGGCCTCTTAACTTACAAGGCCTAAAGCCCACCAGATTATTATCAAGCCCCTTCTATCAGGTTCTATTTGCCTCTCAATCATAAAAATTACTTGTAGCTTAGACAGCACCTTTCTTAGCTCCTCTAATAATGACTCTGTCCTTTGTTCTAGGCCCTGTCTAGCGTACTTGGGCCTCATTCCTTTGTAATCATAACCTCCACTCTACCACCAATGGCTCTACTCCCAACCTGTGTGTACTGATGGTCCTCTTCCCCACTTAATGCTGTATAATTGTTCAAACCTGGTAAATGCCACTCTTAGGATCATTGGTTACTATCCTCACCCTGTCTTTTATGACCTTGTCTAAATATGATCAGAGTCGGCAAACTTGGAAGGCTTCCATAGCCTTGGCAACTCATGACGAGAGCCTAGGGTGGTTGCTGGCGCCATAAACTAGAGTGTCAATTTGTTGGGTCAACAACAGGAGCCACTGTGCACTTGCTCCTCATGTGGAATCTCTGTCCTTTATGTGCTGTACATTTTGATTTGATGCTATAACTAGTACTCAAACAGTATGTTTCACTTTGTGTTTCTATGTGGGTCCAAACTGTTGAAATCTTTATACTAAATTGATCTTCTGTATATAAAGAGAATTGAAAATGAATCTTGATGCAAATGGAAGGGGAGAGGGAGCGGGAGAGGGGAGGGTTGTGGGTGGGAGGGAAGTTATGGGAGGGGGAAGCCATTGTAATCCATAAGCTGTACACTGGAAATTTATATTCATTAAATAAAAGTTTAAAAAAAAAGAAAATATAATTTCAATACTGATTTACCTTGATATTTTATTAAAGCCCTTAAATAATGCAATAGCTTTAAATATTTTGTATATATATACATATATATATATATATATATATCTGAATGACAGAGAGATGGAGAGAGAGAGAGAGAGAGAGACAGAAGAAAGCCATATCTTCCATTTGGTGAGCCACTCTCCAAATGGCCACAATAGCCGTTCCAGTCCAGGCTGAAACCAGGAGCTATGTTCTCTGTCCTGACCTCCACATGGGTGGCAGGGACCCAAGTACCTGGGCCCTCTTCCTCTGCTTTAAGTGTATTAGGAGAAAGATGGATTGGAAACCTAATAGCTGGGACTTTGAAATCAGTGCTGGTGTTGTCGTAATCCATTGCACTGTAATACGCAATAGGTTTCTTCTAGCTCCAAGCAACTGATATTTAAAACACTTATTATAAAATAAATTTCATTTTCTTCAAAAACTGATTTCAGAATGTAATTTTTATACCAGTGAAGATAGCAAATCTTTTAAGGTCATATACCAACTGCACAATGATCACTTCAGAGTTCTGTTGAAACAATGCTGGATTCCCAAATATTTTGGTATAAATCCTGAGTGGAACAGGGCAAAATTTACTCCAATCACAGAATCCTCCCTCTGTCTTATATATTGTTTTAGGATGGCCTTGTGCCATTGTTGTGCCCGGCATTTTCACACAGGTATCCTCAAACCCATTTGGAAGTTGACTGTTCTAAACTGTATTGTTGGAGAGCAATAGGAGAGATGGAACAAAGTTTGGTTTTAGTAAACAACTTGGGTGTCTAAAAATTGCCTTCTCTGTAGGAATAGAGTCTAAGGGGGTGGGCAAGGTTGGAGGGGCTGTCATGATGGCATAAACAAGGTGTTGGCTGGAGCAGGGGCCAGGAGAGAGGGAAGTCATGGGACCCCAAAATCCAGAGAAGAAAATGTGTAGGTGGAGAATGATATTTGATATGAATGTCAGGAGAGGAGTAAGCTGGACGAGATGCCAGGAGAGAAATTCAAAGGAAAACCACACATTGACAATGCAGCTGGAAGAGTGTGTTACGAAGTTCTGGCCAATCTCAGTCTGAAATAAATGTGATGAGTCCGATTATAGCACTCTATGGTCATGTAAGTGGGTAGGAGCACTTACTGGTAAATCACAGAAAGAGTTTGGAAATGGGTCCTAGATTTGTAATCAAATAAAAGCTGGAAATAATGCCTGGTTCTTGGTTGTCATGTTGGTTCCCCATTAAAAACACATGCAGAATTTCATGGCAATGTCATCTTAGACTGGTACCTAAAGAAGGACTATGAATTTCACTTAGTACTATTTGTATGGGTCCTAGGTAACAGCCACCAGGGCTAGTCAGTTGGCAGATAAAGGTTCAGTGATTCTCTACTCACAGTTTCTTTTGTAGGCACTAGAAACAAATTAAAATGGTGCTGCTGGAGGAATGTTCTTGGTTACCACATACCAGTAAATTACCAGGCAGGTAGGTATGATGGAAAAACTGGAACCTGGAATCCAGCCAGTTACAGAAGCCAGAGTAAGATAATAAAATGCACAGCACTTTCAGATTTGGAAGTGCCACCCTGTGAGCAAAATTGTGCCTTAATCTATATCATTCAAGCATAAAACTTAGATGAATTTCTGATCAGAAAGGGATACCTTGGTACACTACTACCATTGAAAAAGAGGACTTTGGGGTGGGCATTTGGTGCAGCAGGTTAGGGCATCACCTGCGATGCCCACATTCTGTATCGGAGTACCTGGGTTTCAGTCCCAGCTCTACTTTCAATTCCATCTTTCTTCTGATGTGCACCCTTGGAGCAGCAGGTGATGGCTCAAGTAGTTGGGTCCCTGCCACCCATGTGGGAGATCTACATTGAATTCTGGATGCCTGAATTTGCCCTGGCACAGTGACAGCTGTGGTGGGCATTTGGTGACAGAACCAATGGATGAAAGATCTCTGTCTCTGCCTTTCAAATAAAATGAAAACTAACTTTAAAATGAAAGGAAAAATGGCTTTTTCTTTGCTTGTACTTCCATTTCCATGAGTTACACTATGAAATCCAACAGTACTTCAGTCCATTGTTAGCATGTTAGACCACCAGGAAATGTACAAATATTGCAATGAGACTCAAGTTAAAGAAATAGATGGGACTGGCATTCATGTATCCCCTCTACTCACAAGTCACACACTTCCTGTATGTGAAAAGAGCCATATATACTGGGTATTCATTGAAATATGAACAATTGTAGTTATTATCACGCACACACACACACACACAAACACACCCCAAATTCCATAAGTGTAACTTATGTTACTTTACTAGGTATTTTTTAGGCTATGGTATAATGGAATTACACTCCAAAATTAGAAGATTATAAAGAAGCTAGTTTTTCCGCCATTTAATGTTACTTTCAAAATACTCGATCTTAATTTGATCTGGCTACCTAAAATAGAAAAACCAACTTACTTCTTTCCTTTAGCAATAGTCCCAGCTCTTTTCTGAAACTGCTCTAAAGAAGCAAAGAGCTCTTAATTGGCACTCACATAACATACAGGCTGTCAGAACTATGTTTCTGCATTAAATTACAGCAGCTGTGAAACTTAAATACTGCCAGGAGCAAACAAACTTTGAAATATCGTCCTATATTTCATGAGAAATTTGCGCCCTCTTTTGGATACAGATTGTTAAGACATTTAAATGCGAATTTGGAAAAAATGCACTCAATTGATTAAAAACAAATGTGAAAGACACTGCAGCACAGCATTAACAGGGGTTCAAGGCCAAGACTTGCAGCTCCCAGGCAAACAGTGGCAATATGAAGGACTCAGAACCAGCAACCTAGAGTTTTTTTAACCAAAATGTGCCAGGGAATTTTTCACAATGTTAAATTACAAATCAAGGGTTTTAGGGACAATATTTCCTAGAAAACAGAGGTCAAACTTACCTCTCTCTTGAGGCAGTTAAATTTTGTATGATTAGGGACACACTGTTCCTTGAGTGATCTTTCTACTTGGATTAAACAGTTCTCAAGGGCCAGTTTCTTTCAGATTTGGCAAAATACACAAATGTATTTAAAAATATCTTGGATACATTCTGAAAATTTTCACTAGGGCTGGCATCATGGCATAGTGGGTTAAGCCACCACATGTGATGTTGCCATCCTATATTGGAGTTCCTATTCAAGGCCTGGCTGCTCCGTTTTCACTCCAGCTCCCTGATAACGCATCTGGCAAGGCAACAGAAGATGGCCTAAGTACTTGGGTTCCTGCCCTAAGTTGGGAGACTGAGATGGAGTTCCAGGATCCTGGCTTTGGACTGGTCCAGTCCTGGCCATTGCGGCTATCTGGGGAGTAAATCAGGTAATGGAAGATTCCTTCCCTCTTTCTCTGTCACTCTGCCTTTCAAATCGATAAAATAAATCCACACAAAAATAGGAAAATTTTGCCATATTTCTTTTTCAACCAGACATCCTGATATAGTTGTCTCCTCTCTCTTTCCATCTCTTCATCTACTTTCCAGCCTACTGCAATCTGGTTCCTAAGCTTACTCTTTTCAATGAATCCCCACAGGCAAAGGGTCAGTCAGCTTTGTTCTATCTGATTCAGTGGGCATTTCTCATTTTTTTAAAAAAAGATTGGTTTATTTATTTGAAAGTCAGAGTTACAGAGAGGCAGAGGCAAAGAGAGAGAGAGAGAAAGAGGTCTTCCTCCTGTTGGTTCACTCCCCAATTGGCCAGAGCTGTGCCGATCCGAAGCCAGGAGCCAGGAGCCAGGAGCCAGGAGCCAGGAGCCAGGAGTTTCTTCTGGGTCTCCCACGCGGGTGGCAGGGGCCTAAGGACTTGGGCCATCTTCTACTGCTTTCCCAGGGCATAGTAGAGAGCTGGATTGGAAGCAGAGCAGCCGGGACTTGAACTGGTGCTCATATGGGATGCCAGCACTGTAGGCGGCAGCTTTTCCTGCTATGCCACACCGTCGGCCCCACATTTCTCATTCTTTATGTTGTTTGTCCTTTCTGCGCCTTTTAACACCATTGTGCAGCTCCTCATGCCCAGCTTTCTTCTGTATTCTATGGCCCTCTTCTGGCATCTACTCTCTTCCTGATCCGTGACTCCTCCCCATCCCCTTGGCAGCCGGTATCCCCAGCATCCTGTGCTTGGCACTTGTTCCCTTCACAACCCACCCATTCCTTGGACAAAGTTGTGGCTCCAAAATGAGATTCCCTGATCCAGTCTTGTCTACTAGAAATCTTCTTTCTCCTGGTGACTCACAAGTCCTGCAAACCCAACTACGTCTACAACCAAATCTCTTCACCTCCACTTCCCACCTTCTCCTTTTCCCTTTCTGCATTTTTATAATGAACAATGAACCATATTCGTTTGTTTACCCACATACTCTGCAAGCAAGTCATGGACCTTGGACCACTTTTCCCTCCATCCTCCACATCACTCAATCCTGTTGATGCTGTCCCTGAACTATGCCTTGACTCATTCTCACCTCTCCACACCCACACTACTCGTCCCTACTGAAGCCCTCACCACCTCTTCCATTGGCTATATCAGGAGCCCCCTGACAGGTCCCCCTGCCTCCAGCCCCATTCCTTTTAATAAATCCGCCCTACGTCTCTCCAGGTGATTTTCCTTAAAGAGTAGTCTGGTCATTTTTCTTCTCTTTTTAAACCCCATACTGGCTCTCTATCACCCACAGTACAAAATCTGTTTCTTTGATCACAATATATAGGATATCCCAGGATCAGATGCTGTCTCCTGCCATGTCCCACCTTGGAATACCCTGGTGGGCTCATGGCATACACCCAGAAGGTTCTTAGCCAGCTTGGAGAATTCCTTTTCAATAATTTCTTCACATTCTTTCCTGCTGCAGCAGGCCATGCCTGAGATCTGTTCTCCCAACCTTCTTGGTGGAACGTGTCCATAGTGACATTTATTACACAGAGTTTTTATCGGTGTCCCTACTCGATCGTGCAAACACACATAGATTATTATTCATTGTCATGGCTGTGGTGACATTATAACTATTGTAGGCCACCATTTACTGAATGCCTGGAGAAAAACTGGGGTTTGGATATATTAAGCAAATTGCTCACAGCACTGAATTGCAGAGTTGTGGTTTAATTGTGTTTTTCTTAATGGCCCCAAATTTTTGTGCTTTTCAGAACAATGTATTGTGATTTAGAGGTTTCCAGTAATAGCAATACTAGTTGTAGCATTATAACTATCACTGTGAATCATGGATTGTAACACATGCTTTGTACAATGATTTACATCTGAAGAATCCTTGGCTTTAATTCTTAAAAAGTTTAATATAAATAGCTTCTGTTTAAAAAAATTTACTAAAGACATTTATATATTTGGCAGGAGTATAATTAAACATAGGTGGACCAGATGACTTACAATACCCTTTCCCACCAATAACCTTATGATTCTACAAATATTTTCTCACTTTAGATGTTTTAGCAAAGCTTTAAGTCATTTTATCATCATGCTATACTATATCCAAGCAGTAGATTCTTATGATTATAATAACATGGATAATGTATTCAATAGGAAAGAAAAAAAACTCAACACTTTCTACATAACAATCTCTATAACAGATGCTGCTAATTACTGATGATATGATTAGAATTAAAAAACAAATACAGTTCCTTGCCACATGGAGCTTAAAATCTAGTGGAAAAGACACACATTACTCAAATGACTCCTCCTGTGGCCACATAATTATGAACTAAATCAAATGCAGTTGAATAAAGGACCATTGTACTCTGACACTGTGGAACAAAGAACCCGATCTCTGTTCTGGGTCAGGAGTGTTTCCCTGAGGAAATGGGCTGGGGCTGAGACTTCCTGAGTCAGGTGGAATGCTCAAGGTGGAGTGTGGGAGGACAGCCTTGCAGATGAGACCAGCCACCTGGGAAGGACCTGCGGTGGGAGCAAATAAGAGAGGCGAGAGGACCAGCATGGAGGAAAGGAGGTGGGCTGGGGCTAGCTGCCCCCACTGCTGGGCCTTGAAAGTGCTCCTGAGCAGGTGAGTACTTCCGCTGCACCACCCTAGACCAGTGTTTGGTTCCATTCCCAATGAATGTGTGCACCTTGTAGTTAAGATCTAAGTCTTGGATGTCTTTGTGTCCCACAGGGTAGGCAGGCGCTGTGAACACTTCTTACTTGATTGACATCCTCTCCACCTTCTTATACCTCTACAATTACTAGAAGACCCTCAAAAATACCAGACTGATTTATCTTCAATGGATTGAACAAGTTAGTCATTTATGGTCAAATAGTCTCTTTGGAAAACAGTCTTGTGACGTGTATTAAGAGAGTGGTATAACTAAAGATTATTAAAAATCATTTCTCTCGGCCGGCGCCGTGGCTTAACAGGCTAATCCTCCGCCTTGCGGCACCGGCACACCGGGTTCTAGTCCCGGTCGGGGCACCGATCCTGTCCTGGTTGCCCCTCTTCCAGGCCAGCTCTCTGCTGTGGCCAGGGAGTGCGGTGGAGGATGGCCCAAGTGTTTGGGCCCTGCACCCCATGGGAGACCAGGAGAAGCACCTGGCTCCTGCCATCGGAACAGCGCGGTGCGCCAGCCGCAGCACGCCTACCGCGGCAGCCATTGGAGGGTGAACCAACGGCAAAAAGGAAGACCTTTCTCTGTGTCTCTCTCTCTCACTATCCACTCTGCCTGTCAAAAAAAAAAATTAAAAAAAAAATCATTTCTCCCTTAAAAGTTACTTTACCCCCAACATTTTAAAATGAAAATTTAAAAATACACATATATAGCAATGCTGAAAGCATTTTATAGTGAACACCCATATTCTTCACTGAACTCCCAGATTTTACCATTAACATTTCACTTTTTTTTTTTTTTGCTTGCTCATTCTCTCTTCCTCCCTCCTCCCCACGCTCTCTCTAGCTATCTTATTGAGGGGGGGGGGAATTCTGTTTATTTTCCTTCTTTATCTTAGAAGTAGAGAGGCAGTGACAGAAACAGAGAGATAGATAGATAGATAAAAGCAAAAGGAAGGAAGGAAGGACGGACTCCCCTGAACTGGCCCACTCCCCAGGGATCCAGTTATGTGCTAATACAGACCTTCTGCTTCCCAGGGTCTGTATAAGCAGAAAGCTCGTTCAGGAGCCAAAGCCAGGAATTGACCCAGTCATTCCAATGTGAGACAGGAGCATCTCAACCATCAACTTAACCACTAGGCCATACACCTCCCCCATTTCTGGAGAATTTTTAAATTATAGGTATCAGAAGAGCTTTTCATTTCTTTTTTTTTTCCTCAAAGAAACTGCTTATTTAATGAATACAAATTTCATAAGTACAACTTAAGGAATATAGTGATTCTTCCCACCATACTCACCCTCCCATCCTCACTCCCACCCTACCCCCTCCTCCCTCTCCCATTCCTAATCCCATTCTTCATTAAGATTCATTTTCAATTAACTTTATACACAGAAGACAGACTCTATACTAGGTAAAGATTTCAACAATTTGCACATACACAAACAAAAATTGTTTGAGAATTAGTTTTACAGTTAATTCTCATAATACAACTCATTGAAGCCAGAAGTCCTGCATGGAGAGTAAGTGCACAGTGACTCCTGTTGTTAATTTAACAATTAATACTCTTACGTATGACATCAGTGATCAACCAAAGCTCTTGACATGAACTGTCAAGGCTATGGAAGCCTTTTGAATCCACAATATCCATCAGTATTTAGACAAGGCCACAAGCAAAGTGGGAGTTCTCTCCTCCCTTTAGAGAAAACTACATCCTTCTTTGATGACACTTCTTTCTACTGGGGTCTCTCTCACAGAGAGCCTTCATGTAGAACATTTTTTATTTGCCATAGTGTCTTGACTTTCTATGCCTGAAATGCTTTCATGGACTTTTCAGCCAGACCAGGTTGCCTTAAGGGCTGATTCTGAGGTCAGAGTGCTATTTAAAGCAATTGTTATTCTATGAGTCTGCTGTGTGGACTGCTTCCCACCTTGGAACATTCTCTCCTTTTTAATTATATTATCAGACATTTGATCTTATTTATATGATTCTTTTAATACTTAATCCTATCTATATGATTCTTTTAACACTTAATCCTATCTATATGATCACTTTAACACTTAATATGGTCACTTTAACACTTAAAATTGCATTTTTTACCACCCAGGTTAATGGGATTTGGGGTCTCATGAAGTTTTTAAACTATACCCTTAGAAGTAAGTCTGTAGGAATGTATGCAGAACTATACAACTTTACAGTTTCAAACTTCCTCCTCCCTCTCTTATTCCCACTCTTACTTTTTATTGAGTTCCATTTTCAATTGACTTTATATACATATGATTATGTTAAGTAAAGAGTTCAACAAATAGTATGAAGAAGAGAGAAAAAAACAAACTGTTCTTCAACAGTCAAGACAAGGGTTGTTCAAGTCACTGTTTCTCAAAGTGTCAATTTCACTTCTACAGATTTCCTTTTAGGTACTCTATTAGTTACCACAGATCAGGGAGAACATATATGAAATCCGATCATTTGCAACAAAATGGATGAATCTAGAAAACGTCATACTTAGTGAAATAAGCCAGTCCCAAAGGGACAAGTACCATATGTTCTCCCTGATCAGTAGAGCTTTTCTAAAATACTTCAGCATGCACATCACCAATTAGAGATTGTTGTTTAGTTTTCATTGATGTAACATATAATGTTTACATATAATGTTTACATATAATGAAATGAATACATCTTAAGTATTCACTGGCTTTTGACAAAGGTATACATCTGTGCAGATGAAACAAATCCCTATCAAGATATACAACATGACCGTCTCTCCAGAAAATTTCCCCAATTCCTTTACCGGTCAATCCTACTACTACCATTTTTCTTACTTTTCTCTCCCACAGATTAGTGGGTTTTTTTTGTTGTTGTTGTTGTTTTAGAATTTTAGCCAAATGGGGTCAAATAGTATGCACTGTTTTGTACAAATATCTTTCATTCAGGTTATATTTCAAGATTCATTCATGTTGTTGATGCATGAATAGCCTGTCATTACTTTGCTAAATGGTATTCTGTTACCTGGAGGTATCAAAGTTGGTTTAACTAATTTTCAATCTTTTTTTTTTTTTTTTAGACAGAGTGGACAATAGAGGGAGACAGAGAGAAAGGTCTTCCTTTTTGCCGTTGGTTCACCCTCCAATGGCCGCCACGGTAGGCGTGCTGCGGCTGGCGCACCGTGCTGATCCGATGGCAGGAGCCAGGTGCTTCTCCTGGTCTCCCATGGGGTGCAGGGCCCAAGCACTTGGGCCATCCTCCACTGCACTCCCTGGCCACAGCAGAGAGCTGGCCTGGAAGAGGGGCAACTGGGACAGGATCGGTGCCCCGACCGGGACTAGAACCCGGTGTGCCGGTGCCGCAAGGCGGAGGATTAGCCTCCTGAGCTGTGGCGCCGGCCCGGTTTAACTAATTTTCTAAGGGTGAACATATGGACTGTTTCCAGTTTCAGACCATTACAAATAAAGCTTCTATGAACATTCTTGTACAATTGTTTTTGTGAATATATGTTATCACGAATAAATAGCCAGGATTAGAATTACTGGGTTGTAGGATAGGTGTTTAGTTTTATAAGAACTTCCTTTGGCCATTTTTCCCCCAAAATGTTATACTATTTTGCATGTATACTAACAATGTATGAGAATTCCAGGTACTCGGGAATTCCAGGTGCATCCTTGTCAACATTTGGTATTATGAGTCTCTTATTTTAGCCATCCTTGTAAATATGCAGTGATATCTCATTTAGTTTCATTTTTATTTCCCTGATGACTCATGATGTTAAACACACCTTTCCTTATGTGCTTATTGCCCTCTCAAATACTTTCTTTTGTGAAGTGCCTGTCCAATTTTTTGTTTTTTATATTGAGTTGTTTTTCTGTTATGGTCGGATTCATAATATGGTCTAGATGCCATTCCTTTGTCAGATATATTTTTAGTGAATGTGTTCTCAGTTTGTGGTGTCTCTGCTTTCTTTTTCTTTTCTTTTCTTTTTTTTTTTTTTGGACAGGCAGAGTGGATAGTGAGAGAGAGAGAGAGACAGAAAGGTCTTCCTTTTTGCCATTGGTTCACCCTCCAATGGCTGCTGTGGCCGGCGCATCTCACTGATCCGAAGCCAGGAGCCAGGTGCTTCTCCTGGTCTCTCATGCAGGTGCAGGGCCCAAGCACTTGGACCATCCTCCACTGCACTCCCGGGCCATAGCAGAGAGCTGGCCTGGAAGAGGGGCAACCGGGATAGAATCCGGTGCCCCAACCGGGACTAGAACCTGGTGTGCCGGCACCACAAGGCGGAGGATTAGCCTGTTAAGCCACGGCGCCAGCCGTCTCTGTTTTCTTAAAGTAACCTTTTTGTGAGCACTTTTAAATTTTGATTATACCTAATATATATATATGCAATATATACACATATATATTTTTTCTCTTACAATAATTTTTTAGAACCCATCTTATGAAATCTTTGCCTAACTTCAAATCATGAAACTATTATCCTATAAAACTTTATGGTTTTAGCTTTTGTGTTTAGGTTTATGGTCCCTCTCTAAATAATGTTTATCTGATTGGTATGAGTTAGATGTTGATGCTCATTTTTCCATTTGGCTATTAATTTAGCATCATTTGTTTAAATTCCTATTAGATTGTTATGGTGTTCTTCCTAAAAATTAAATGCTTGCATGGGAGAGTGCAGGTCTATTTACTAATATTTTAAAATGAAAATACTGAGCAATCAACTTGCAAAAAAGTTTTTTCCTTAAATATTATCTCCTTATTTAAATTCTACAAACTGAGATCTGGATAAAAATCTCATGAGGATATAATGACTTCTGATAACCTTTAGAATAATTGAGACTCTGACTTTACTTTTTAAATTTTTCACTTATTCACTTTATTTATGAAGGAGACAGAGACAGACCAAGACAAAGCTCTGCCATTTGCTGGTTCACTCCCCAAATGCTTACAATGCCTGGACTGGGCCAAGCCAAAGTCAAGAATCTGGAACTTAATCCAGTTTTCCCATGTGGGTGGCAGGGACCAAGTGCTTTAGCTGCCTCCCCGGTTTATTATTATTATTATTATTAAGGTTTTACTTATTTATTCTATTTATTTGAGAGATGATAGATGATGGATAGATAGAGAAAGGACCTTGTGACTTTATGAATCAGCTCTCCTTTTTTCACGGATTTAATATTCAAATTGGTAATCAAAGGTATTGGAATCCTTATTTGAAAATTTAAGGGCCTTGAAAGTTAAAAATAAAGAATTATGTTACTACTGTTTTATTCTAATTTAATGTTCACTATATTATTTAATAAAGCTGATCGGTTTCCTTTTAATGGAGTCTATTGTGGCTGAACGACAAGGAGTGTTTCTACGATCTTAGAAATGGGACTTCCCTTCACTTTTACTTTTAAAGAGAGAAAAGTAATTTTTAGACTCTTCCTATTATAACTGAGCATCGTAAATATCAGTGAGCTTCAGAGAAATGCTTTGCTGAAACATATGGATGAAATGATCAAAAAGCCATGCTCTGGAGAGTAGGGCAACACCAGCGATTTCCGTTGCATGCCTGGGTAGCTGGAAGGCTGTCACCACTGTCCTTACACTCTCCCTTAGGTAACCTGGGATTCGTTGTCTTCGCACTCATGAAGATGGGGAGAAATACGTCCTCCTTTGATTGCAGAGACTCAGGTGGGGATGAGAGAGAGACTCCAAGTCCTTGCAGCCTCCCCTGAGCTCGCCAGCCCAGGTGGATTTGTTTGCTCTTGACTCCTGGTAATTCAATAGCCTGTTTCCTTCCCTGTAGGGGTTACCTGACCCTTTACACTCTGCCATGTGTCTTTGTCTCCTGCCACTCATAAATGTTGTGGTTTAAGCACACAAAGAATGTTAACATCTCTCACATCCCAAAATAAACAAACGCTCTAGAAATGTCACAGGGCTTTCAACACACAGGACATAATTCTGTGAAATGGATTTAAACACGGTGTGGTGCACTGTGGAAACTTTCTGCAGCTCCTCTCTCTCCCCATTTTCCCTCCAAAAGTGGTTATGAGACTCCAGAAGAAAGGAATAGAGGTGCATGAAAAAAAAAAAATGAATCTAATAATACACTTTCTGATTGCTGTTGGCAGGCACTAAAAATCATTTTATGCATGTGGATTGGCTCGATGTCCCAATATATGAAATTTCTTCACTGCTAACATCTTTCTTGATTCAACCACTTCAATGTTCAAAATAATGAAAATAATCTTCCATGACAATTATTTTTGCCTTGACCTAGGATGATTTACACAATGTTTTCTTTACCACATTACTAAAAATAGCATCACTTGATCACATCTAATCACACAGTTTCAAGGGAGAGTTGCCCAAGAAAAAAAATGACACCAAATCCTAAAATTATTTGAAACAAATAATTGCAGAGTTGGAATGCTAACTATGACCTACGTACCTGTATAAAACTCTGAATATGACTGGTGATTTTTACACGTTCCATGCAAAGGGCTGGGGAAAGCAAAGACATCATCAGTGTCCTACAGAAGACTTTTGGGGGATGGAAAGGACCACATGTGCACAAAGCCAAAAATAATAAGAGTTACTGGAAAGTCACATGACTAATTAATTCCAGCCTGGAGACAGGCTCTCCTAGAAGCTGAGAATTCTGCTGTGTAGACTGGAGTTCCCAATGCCCTTGACAGCACTAGAAAAATTACATATTAATAAGCCTAATGGTTCTTAACAGTTCCTTTTAAGTCCTGTTTTCTATGTAACGTGGCACATTCTTTTGAAACAAGCGTGTTCATTCACTTCAATTAGCTAGAAATCGCACTTCCTGTGGCAGAAGTATTCCAGGAGAGCTCATGAAAACATTGCCAGCAAAGGAAAAGCACCAAGGACTTAGAGACTGAAGACAAGTCAACCAGCAGATCAAGAAGAGAGCTTAGTAGGGTTTGTTGAATTGTCTTCTCTTACTTTGAAGGCTGCCCTTTTCAATTTGGAAATGTATAGTCTAATCACATGCACATAGAAGAATTAGGGATAAAACAGTTGCGGACATGGGTATCTTACAGATCCAACCAGTTCTACGTTAAAAAAAAAAAAAAAAAAAAAAAAACTTTGTTCCCAGCTTTGTTTTGAGAAAGGAACAAAGCACTCTTGATTGCTGATCACTCAGTCATGTGTGCTGGAAGTTTTTGAATTCTCTGAAGAAAATCCATTCAGGCTATTGTTCAAGCTCTAAAGATCAGGTAGTGTATTTATTGTCTTAAAGACCTAATTGTCCTCTTTCACTTAGTGTTGCCAACTTATCAAATGCACTTTTTTCTCCTTGCCAGCTACTTATTTAATAAAATGGCCCATTAATGCAGTCAAAAAAATCCTCCTTTGTCTTTGTGGTGGTGTCTGTACTTACTTCTGTTGCCACAGGCTCCACATTTGATGGGTGGACACAATCTCTCTTTCCTTAGTTTGTGTCTTTCTATTTGGCTGTTGGTCTTTCAGGAAAGGAAATCGTTGTATTTCTTTCTGTTTGATGTTACTGATACCTTATCAGAATTTACGTTTTGGCAGATGGCTGGACCGTTCATCTATTTCTTGGCTTCCTCTAGCTGATAACCTCCTTCACCGTATAGGGTGGCATTGTCAAGATAGAGTGACACAAAGAAAGAAAAAAGATTTGAACAAAGTTTGGAAACAATGATTTGATGTAACGTCACATATGAGCACAGATGGTACAACCACGAGGTTTTCAGGTTGCTGCTGATCTTAGAAGTCCGTAGTTCAACATACATCTAGTTCAACTATAGCAGTAGATTGGTAAATTTCTCCCACAACTGCCACATGCCTCTACAGTGAATAGCTATAGCTAGCAAGGGCTAAAGATGCACTTTTGTGTTTGCATGCACAGAATTACATTTGGCCACAGGCAGATATACATTGACCATGAATGGTCTACTGTTTTTTGAATAGCTTACTGTTTTTTTCCCTAAATCAGATCAGAACTTTAAAGCAAGAAGATAGATTTCTGGATAAACATTTACATGTATTTCCTCCTGAAACTCCATTAAAATGACAATACATGGATTTCTAAATTTTAAAAAATTGCCTAAACTCACAAAGAATAAAGGGGTGCTAGAAGATGTATGCATGCAACTTTGGAAGCTGGAAATAAGATTGAAATATGGGGAGCTGCTTAACAGAACTGAGAGGGTGGACTCCTAGGTTGGCAGAGAGGAAAACGAAGACACAATCAGTATTACACTGCAAAACTGCCACAAATAGAAGCCTATGGGAAACTCTGGAAGGAGGAGACTAAAATAGGGCAAAGACGTGAGGCTTTCTTGAGAGTTTAGGAAGTTTGACACTCATATTTCTACTGAATCCTGCTCAGAGGAGATAAATGCTTGTTTCTCACCTAAAAAGAAGACTGGAGTTTATTCTCTGGAGTGGATGAAGCTTGGGTATTTAACTAGGGGGCACCTATTTAAAGTGAAGAATAAAAGGATATCATTATAAAAGCAATGAGATTAAGTAATCTTTTCATACTGAGTGCTAAGACAGCTCTCCCTTCCTTCTACCCATTTTTCTACATCTGTCTCTCAAAACTCAAAAAGTACTGGCAGCCAGGCCTAACTCTGTATGCAAGAGAATGAAAGATGCATCTTGGGGAAATGTAACTAATTTATGAGGAACAACTAAAAGGTACTTACTTGAAGTTTCCTCAGTTAAGGAACCCATCCCAAATACCCCTCCATGAGATGCTCAGTAGGCAAACCTCATCTACATTCTCAGAGCTTCCAGTGAATTCTGAAATGCCCCAACGTGAACAACCTACCCACCAGACAGACATTCGAAGAAATCTCCAACATGGCAGTCAAAATGAGCAAGCAAGGTAACTTGCAACAAGTAATGTTAAAGCAGAAAAACCCCACACCTAATAAGTAAAACTTAAGTTTTCACACAAATAATGAAGATAATGCACTTATGAAATACAGTTAAAAACATTCAGAGAATGCACACACAACCAAACTTCTCTTGGAAATGAAAACATACTGGAGTAGAAATGGAAAACACAATGGAAGGTTTAGAAGAAAAATTAAGGGCATCATCCAGAACGAAGTACAAAAAATCGAGTCTTAGAAAACAGGAAAGATAAGAAATGTGAGAAACAATCCAGGAAATCCAACTTCCAAATTATAGAATTTTCAGATGAGAAGAATCAGTGAGGAACAATCATCAAAGAAATGATTCAGAATATTAGGAGACAGGGGTATGGGATACTGCAGGCACATGAAGTCAGATGAAAGTTAATTTTTGTTAAGTAATTCTGCAGTCAGTAACAACTCAAAAATCTCAGTGGCTTATAGCATTAAAGATTTATTTCTTCTTCACTTACTTGTCATTTGGAACCAGCAGGCAACCCGCAGAATGGGAGAAAACATTCATAGATCTGTTAAGGATCTAGCATCCAGAACATACAAGGAATTCCTATAACTCAATAGTAAAATGATAAACAACCCAGTCCGGAAATGGGTTAATTATTTGAATGGACATTTTCCCAAAGATATATAAATATTCAAAACACACATGAAAAAGTGCTTGGCATCATTAGTCACTAGAGAAATGCAAATCTATGCCACAGAAGTCAAGGCTCCATACAAGATAAACAAAATAAAAAATGTTGGTGAGGATGTGGCAAAATTGTAAGCCTAATACTTTGCCGGTGGGGATGTGAAATGCAGTAGCCACTGTGGAAACCAGTCAGGTAGTTCCTCAGAAAGTTAAACCTAGAATTATGATAGGACCCAGCAATTCTTCTCTTGGGTATATACTCAAGAGAACTGAAAATAATATTTACACAAAAACTTATGCTGTTACCAGCACTATCAATAATACTCCAAATAAATAAATGGGGTATACTATTTCCATACTATCCATTATTTAACTAAAAAAAAAATGATGTATGTACTGTTACATGTTACCCTATGAATAAATCTAGAGAATATTATATTAAGAAGCCAGACAAAAAAACCACAAATATTGTGTGATTACATTTATAAAAATGTCAGAAATAAGCAAATCCACAGATTTGAAAGTAGATTAGGAGTTATCAGGGAATGGAGGGAAGAGGAATTTGTACTGACTACTAATACATATGGAGTTTGTTTTTGTGGGTGATGAAAATCTGGAATTTGATAGTGTGGTGGTTGTGTAACTTAATAACAGACTAAAAACTCTGACTAGGGTACAGTGTTGTGGTGCAGTGGGTTTAGCTACTGCTTGCAATGCCAGCATCCCATGTAGGAGTGCTTGTTTGAGTCCTGGCTGTGCAAATTCTGATACAGCTACCTGCTAATGTTCCTGGGAAGGAAGTGGAGAGTGGTCCGAGTGCTTGGCCTCTGCCACCAATTTGAGAAACCATCATGAAGTTCTGGGCTCCTTGTTTTGGCCTGGACCAGCCCCAGCTGTCGTGGCCGTTTAGGGGGATGGATCAGCACCTGGAAGATTCTCTCTCTCTTTCTCTCTCTCTCTCTCTCTCTGCCTCTCCCTATTTTTCTCTGTCACTTTACTTTTCAAATAAATAAGTATTTTTTAAATAAAAAGAATAAAACGGTATACTTTAAAGTGTTAAATTTCATGATATGAGTTATACCTCAATTAAAAAAAAAAAACAGAAAAAAGCAATTTATCAAAGACTTCAGTCCACGATTCAAGATTTCCAAAAAATTTCAAACCAAATAAATGATGAGAAATTCATGACTATGGCCATTATAGTGAAAAAACAGAATGAAAAATAAAAAATAAAAACAAAATTAGTCAAAATTAAAAGTTAGATCCACAGCTGACTTTTTAATAGGAGTAATGGAAACCAGACGCAATGAAATTATATCTTAAACATGCTAAACGAAAATAACAACCAGTCAGAAATCTATATCCAGCTGACCAACTGTTTGCAACCAAAATGATTTTGCTCTTGCCCAGGTATTTGGTTGTCACAACTGAGGTTGAAGGTGACACCCATTTACTGAGCAGAAGCCAGAGAAACTGCCAAGCATCCTACAATGCCCCAGACAGTTCCTACAACAAATAGTTATCTGGGCAAAACTAGAAATTGTATCAAAGTTAAAAAATTATGTGGTAATATATCTTTGTTATTTCTAAAACATTTTTGTTAACATAAAGAGAACAAATTCATGTATTGGTTGTATAATTTTCAAGAATATAAAGAAGATAAAAATATTTACAGATCAATGAACATATGAGAATTTATACCAATATTGAACTTGGTACCAACAGATGTACACCCAAATAAATGCCTATTTTTGGATAAAAGGAAAATAATTCAAGAATAAAATTGAAGATGCAAAAATGAAGAATGATGAAAATATTTAGTAAATCTAAATGAACAAAATGCTAACATGAAACAATGGCAATAACTCCTTGTAGGGGCTGGCACCGTGGCTCAACAGGCTAATCCTCCGCCTTGCGGCGCCGGCACACCGGGTTCTAGTCCTGGTCGGGGCACCAGATTCTGTCCCAGTTGCCCCTCTTCCAGGCCAGCTCTCTGCTATGGCCCGGGAGTGCAGTGGAGGATGGCCCAAGTGCTTGGGCCCTGCACCCCATAGGAGACCAGGAGAAGCACCTGGCTCCTGCCTTCGGATCTCGTGGTGCGCCGGCCACAGTGCGCTGGCCACGGCGGCCATTGGAGGGTGAACCAACGGCAAAGGAAGACCTTTCTCTCTGTCTCTCTCTCTCTCACTGTCCACTCTGCCTGTCAAAAACAAACAACAACAACAAAAAAAAAAAAAAAAAAAAAAACTCCTTGTAGGGTTTAAAATATGGATAGAATTAAAATGGATAGAATTAAAATTTATAAGAACAGTATATGAATCAAAATGAGCATATATGGAATTAAAGTGGTCTGAGATTTTATTTTTGTTCAGAGTAATAGTAAAATGCCATGTAGCATTAGTATTGATAAATCAAGAAGGTATGTTTTACCCTTTATGGGAATCACTCAGAATAGTAAGAGTGTAAACTTAAACTTAGCAAAAGAGAAAGATGAAATAATAAGCAAATTAATTCAAAAGGAGAAAAGAAAGATGTGAAAAGGGAAACTAGGAGGTAGAGAACAATATAGTAATTTTAATTACATATTATCAATGATTATATTTAATGTCAATGAACTAAATGTTCTTAAAGGCAAAGATTTTCAGGCTGAATTAAAAAAAAAATCCCACCTAACTAGATTCTGCTTGCAAAAGATAAAACAAAATCACAAGAACATAGAAAGCTTGATCAATAAAGGGTGAAGATCCGTCATATGAACAGTAACTAAAATAAGACTGATGTCTATTAATATCTGACAAACTATGGAGGGATAAAAGCATCATCAGAGTCACTTCACAATGACAACATGTCCGATTTGTTAGTAAGATACAAGAATTCCAAGTTAGCATGCATGTAAGAAAATTACTTCACTTTTCTTGTCAATATTCTCCAACCAATGCAGTATACCAACTGTTTACGTAGCACTTATATTGTTGCATTGTGTATTATAAGTAATCTAGAGATGATGTACGGTATAGGAGGGTGTGTGTAGGTAATATGAAAATACTCGTACTATGCCATGTATATAAGGGACTTGAGCGTTCTCAGGTTTTGGTATCTGAAGGAGGCCTGGAATCAATCCCTCATGAATACTGAGGGGGTAGCTGTTAACAGAACTTGGCTGAAGCACCTGCCTTCACTCACTCAACTTGAAGAGTCTCATCTGGACCCTCTCTCTGATAGGGGAAGGTAGCAGCCCATTGGACCCAAGCACAGGGGTCCCCTGTGGGATAGCCAATTCAGGTGGATCTTGTTACAGTTTCTATGAAGAGAATGATCTCAGTGTATGACTTTTACAAGTAGATGGTGGGGTTTAAATTCTAAGGCCATTTTTTTGTGGCATTAAATATATATTTTGAAATTTAGTGAAGTCATGTTGCACTTTATAAACCGTAACTAAAAAATGGTGCCTACATCTTACATTCTTTTTTTTTAAAATGTATTCATTTATTTATTTATTATTTGACAGGTAGAGTTATAGACAGTGAGAGAGAGAGAGAGACAGAGAGAAAAGTCTTCCCTCCGTTGGTTCACCCCCCAAATGGCCGCTATGCCGATCCGAAGCCAGGAGCGAGGTGCTTTTTCCTGGTTTCCCATGCGGTTGCAGGGCCCAAGCACTTGAGCCATCCTCCACTGCCCTCCCGGGTCACAGCAGAGAGCTGGACTGGAAGAGGAGCATCCGGGACTGGAACCCGGCGCCCATATGGGATGCCGGCGCCACAGGAGGAGGATTAGCCAAGTGAGCCACGGCGCCAGCTCCACATCTTACATTCTTTTAGTAGTCATGAGATAATGATTTTTAGAATTTTCTTTTAGAGTTTTCTCTTTAATTCACATTTTACTGCTTTAAAATGTAGTTCTATTGCCAAGATTAGAGAACTTTTCCACTTGTTCAATAAAGGACAACTGATATGCATGTGTTGAAATAAGAAAAAGGGAAATTTAGTAGGATAAATTTGTGTTTTCTGTATGTCAAGCACTGTGCTAAACACTTTATCTGTGTTATCAAATTTAACTGTCACGGCAACTGTGTGAGGCTGAGGATCATCCCTACCATACAGATGAGGAAGTGGGAGGAAACAGAGTGTGGCTGTAGCTTTATCAGTTCCCTTCAGCTGCAATGCCCACATTCTTTCCACACTGCTAGTTATCTTTGTGATGGAAGAAATGTTTGGACTGAGTTTTCATTTCTAGTAAGAATAATTTTGATGATGATTGCTAACTACAATGATCTTTTCCCTCCCTATTTTAAAATATACGCAAAGGAATCTTGTTACTTAGGGTCATTTGGTGTAAAATACATATCTAAATATTGAGTTGCTTAAATCATATAAAATTTAATGTTTATGTACATAGAAAATACGGCTATTTTAATACAGATGCTCTTCCATCAGATCAATTGACATAGTCTGAGAGCCTTTACTAATAATTCAAGTGTTCAGGTCTATTACCATGGGGATGTGCTTTCTCAAGCACGTGGAGGCACTCACTTGAGCACATCCATGTGCGTGTCTGTCTGCACATGCTCATTGTGTTCCCCAAATGCCGTCACAAAGGAAGCACAGAGATTTGACTACATGAGTAACCCTTTCTTTGCACTTTAGATTTCCGTATGCTTTTCATATCTGGTTTTCATAGATGATTTGCATGAATGACTTTTATTTTATTACAACTTTTAAAAATGTAGTGTGTGTGTGTGTATGAGAGAGAGAGAAAAAGAGAGAGAGAATGAGAGGTACTCAGAGAGAGAGACAACAGAGATAAGAAAGAGATTAGAGAGAGAGATGGTTCACTTTCCAAGGGACTGCCATGGCCAAGACTAGGCCATACTAAAGCTGGGAGCCGGGAACTCAATCCAGGGTTTCCAAACAGGTGGCAGGGACCCAGCCACTTGAGCCATCCCCATTGTCTTCCAGAAGCTAGAATCAGGAGTGGAGCCAGTACTCAAACCCAGGTACCTGATATAGGACACGGACACCTTAACCAGTAGGACAAATGTCCAGCCCTGCTTCCAGCTTAATCTTTAAGCTTTCCCCCTTTCCTCTTAGACCTGAGATGTTCACAGTATTTTTCAGCATGTCTAGTTTTAATCTACATGTAATGTCACTGTCTTCCATTCATTACTTTGTTGTCTTCAGACCTAACCCTGAGCCTACGACAAAGAAATGCTCCTTGCAGCAGCTTGACAGCTGCTGAGCGTTAGGAACTTTAAGAATGGCAGCCTCCGGCATTGTGGCATGGCAGGTTATGCTGATGCCTGCAATGCTGGCTTTCCAAATGGGTGCCAGTATGAGTCCTGGCTGCTCCACTTCTCATCCAGCTCCCTTTTAGCATGCCTGGGAAAGCAGCTGAAGATGACCCAAGTACTTGGGCCCCTGCTGGGAGACCTGGAGGAAGCACCTGGCTCCTAGCTTCAGCCTGGCCCAGCTCTGGCCATTATGGTCATTTGGGGAGTGAACCAGCATATGGAAAATTCTCTCTCTCTCTTTCATTTTGCCTTTCAAATAACTTAATAAATCTCCTTCATTTTGACTTAAAATAACTTAATAAATCTTCAGAAAAAGGCCCCCTCTTACCTATATTCCTGTTGAACTCTTTATTTAATGAAGCATTAAATGTTTGACTATAATGTAAATTAAATTAAATATGTTATCTAAAAAAGACATAATAAAACTGCAACATGATAATTATAAAAATTTAAGAAAAATTTCCATTGAATGCTCTGCTCTTGTCTGCACCTGATCTGGGTGCAATACTTTTGATACCCATCAGGAAGAAAGTTTGCTCCACTTTAATTTTCCAATCAGAGTTATGCAAGCTGAACCTGCTGAGCCATCTATGGCATGGGCTATTGTTTCTTCTGTCAGTCATTGGTTCTCTTCAATTAGGCCATGAATAAGATTAATTTTTCCCCCTTGCAAATGGGTATAGATGGTCTGCTTCTCCGGCCCTCATTTTTCTTTCTTTTTTTTAAAGATTTATTTATTTACTTGAAAGTCAGAGTTACACACAGAGAGAGAAGGAGAGGCAGAGAGAGAGGTCTTCCATCCGTTGGTTCACTCCCCAATTGGTCGCAATGGCTAGAGTTGTGCCAATCCAAAGCCAGGAGACAGGAGCTTTCTCTGGATCTCCCATGTCAATGCAGGGGCTCAAAGACTTGGGCCATCTTCTACTGCTTTCCCAGGCCACAGCAGAGAGCTGGACCAGAAGTGGAGCAGCTGGGACTCGAACTGGAGCCCATATGGGATGCTGGCACTGCAGGCGGCGGCTTTACCTGTTAGGCCACAGCACTGGCCTCATCTGGCCCTCATTTTCAACATCATCTCACCCCTTCTTCAATAAGTTATCTATTTGCAAACTGCTGATTTCCAAACTTTTCATAAAGCATCATTGATGGCATCATTCTTCCTTCCTAGTTTCACCATAAATTTGGTGTATGTTCTTACTTTGATTTTACCATAATTCAGGTTGCTCTTGCAGGGGCTCTTATCAAAAGGATGTCTTATCTTCCTTAGTGCCTCAAACCAGAACCTGCCCAGACATCTTATAACAAGTTATTTTCAGTTTATTTTGGTGCAAGATAATTTAATTTTCTGCATACATTTTTCATACTATGCATTTTCCATGAACTTTTTGAAGACCCTTCATATTTTCAAGAATGTTTTGTTAAAAAAGAAAAAGGGGCAGGCACTGTGGAGCAGTAGATAAAGCCGTTGCCTGCGGTGCCAGCATCCCATATGGGCACTGGTTCGAGTCCTAGCTGCTCCACTTCTGATCCAGCTCCCTGCTGTGGCCTGGGAAATCAGTAGAAGATGGTCCAAGTTCATGGGCTCCTGCACCCATATGGGAGAACCAGAAGAAGCTCCTGGCTCCTGGCTCCAGATCAACATAGCTCCAGCTGTTGCAGCCATCTGGGGAGTGAACCAGCGGACGGAATCAATCAATCTCTCTCTCTCTCTCTCTCTCTCTCTCTCTCTCTCTTCCTCTGCCTCTCTGTAACTCTGCCTTTCAAATAAATAGATAAATATTTGAAAAAAGAAAAAGAAAAAAAAAAAAGGATGGCAGCCTGAGCTAGAAACCTGTTTCTGTCACTTAATACTCTGTGGCCATGGGAAAATTTCTTCACCTCTCTGGCCTCAGTTTTTACATCTGTAAAATGGTGATAATTCCTCCCATTCCCATCTCCAGAGGTATTACGAAGAACTCTTTCGTATCAGTTTTATCCCTTAAAAAAACAACAGACCCAAACGTTGATGCTCCTCACCACGGCATGAAGTGTGGATGCAGTGGCCACAGCAACCACGCTGTGAGCAGCCATGCACCCATCTGCTGACTCAGGCCTCTGGACAAGCCCTGGGCCACCAACCTTCAGACTTCTTGTTGGGTGAGAGAAAAATAAAGACCAGATGTTGGCCGGCGCCGTGGCTTAACAGGCTAGTCCTCTGCCTTGTGGCGCCGGCACACCGGGTTCTAGTCCCTGTCGGGGCGCCGGATTCTATCCTGGTTGCCCCTCTTCCAGGCCAGCTCTCTGCTGTGGCCAGGGAGTGCAGTGGAGGATGGCCCAAGTGCTTGGGCCCTGCACCCGCATAGGAGACCAGGAGAAGCACCTGGCTCCTGGCTTCGGATCAGCGAGATGTGCCGGCCGCAGCGGCCATTGGAGGGTGAACCAACAGCAAAAGGAAAACCTTTCTCTCTGTCTCTCTCTCTCACTGTCCACTCTGCCTGTCAAAAAAAAAAAACAGATGTTGAGGCCAACTGTGCTTTCTGTATGTGCAGGTAAACACTCTCCCCAACTAACTTGCAATGAACTTGTGTTAGGTGCCTGCTTGGCACTGTGCTAAGCACCAGATGTGAATTTTGGTCCTGACTACACAGGACAGCCCTCCTGCAGGAGGCAGAGGCATAGAGATATTCAGGAATTTTCCCAAGGTCACATGACTTTTCTGCTGGCTCCTGACTACTCATTGAGGCCCCAACAATTGGTTCAAGGGTTTAATTATTGCCACAAGCTGGAGATCACACGCTAAACCAAAGGATCTTTTATGACCAATGCCAGCCAGGCTTCTAATGGCTCTGGTCACGTGGATGAGTCATATGACTGCCATTTGCAGCCACCCTGTCTTAGGGCCGACTTCAGGAGGTGGTATTTTCTAAAACCACAACTTCTTTGTAGATTGCTTCCTCGTAATGGCCACCATTGGTAAGCCCAGGTTTTACAACTGTTCCCACATAAACAATTACGGATATGATCTACGACAAAACTTTGAGACCTAAATCACCGATTTTTCTGGGTATTGGAGTAGAACCAGAGCTGTTTGAGTAAGATCTCAGCCCCGCCCATATGGACTGTCTGTAAGGGTTCGATACCAATAGAAAGAACAAAACCAAGCACTTATTCACTACCTTGATAGACCAGGCACATTCTAAATCCCTTTATATGTGTTCTTTCAATCTGTTTCACAAGGCTGTGGCAGGTAATATGAGAGGACTTCAAAAAGTTTGTGGATGTTTATTTTTATGAAAAAAAAATTTAAAATCCATGCATTTTTCCATAACATGCAATTTACATGAACTTTTTGAAGATGACTCAAAATTTTTGCAAAGTTTTTTTTTTAAGATAATTTTATCTATTTATTTGAAAGGCAGAGGGAGAGAGAGGGAGAGAGGGTGAGCGAACACAGAGAGCACGCACTCCGATCCTCTGATCAATTCCCCAAGATTCCCACAGTGGTTGGGCTGGGCCAGGCTAAAGCCAAGAGACAGAAACTCAATTCAAGTCTCCCACGTGGGCCTTAGGGACCCAAACACTTGAGGCCTCACCTGCTGCCTCCCAGGATGTGCCTAAGCAGGAAGCTGGAATCAGGAGTGGAGCTGGCACACGAACCCAGGCACTCCGATATGCGATGTGAACGTGCTGAGCGGCGTCTTCACTGTTTGCCAAATGCCTGCTCCTAAAGTTACCTTTTAGTCCTATTTTCCATCAATTTTTGAATTACCTTCATATAGCAATCACTGAGAAAGCCAAGGCCAAGACATTTAAATTTAGTTGACCCAGGTATCCTAAGTGACAGAAAAGGATTAGAACTCTGGGAGGCTGGCTCTAGGAATAGGGTCTAATTTTTATAAAATGCTACTCATTGATTATCAAAGCACATTTTAATCTCCTAATTGATAACTCAATACATCTGTACTTCAGAGTCTTGTCAGTTATAATTATAAAGTGTGGGGTTGAGATATGGTATTTGCTCAGAATTTTCTGAAGAATAGGAAGGATATCCATATTTTTAGCTCAAGTCAGCTTCCTCACTTAGGACTACTTTGTTGCGAGTTCCCTTTAGAATTGCCTTTATCTTGTTTAGGCAATTTTGCAATCGACCCACTTTGAGGGGTGGTACAAGACAGTTCTACAAAATTCATATTGATTGTAGCGATCTCATTGAGAGTGTGTCTGCTCTGTCACAAAATATACTTAAATGGGTGAATGACAAAAATATAATACAAACTGGTGAGAGCAAAGTTAGAAGTTACTGGCTCATGAACTTTAAATCCTGAGTGCACTTCAAGGAGCGCTTGATCCATGCTCAAGTCATGGCCGCAGGATTTAGTCCCTGTTTCCATCACTCTTGATCTTCACCACCTCCTTGCTCTTGGGACCCCTGTGCAGCAGGAGAAGCAAAACTGCAAAATTGCATCTTCTCCAGCATAAGCTTAGACTCTTTCCCAAAATCAAGTGGTCTGTTTCACTCTGATTGGCACCTGTGCTCATTGCTGAACCAATCCCCGTGGGCCAGGGGAATGCAGTGCACTGAATGGTCCTGTCTGAGTCACATATTCAACCTTTGCTGTGGGGGTGGAGCCAAATCCATGAGGTGCCTGTAGACTGTGGGTGAATAGGATGGCCCCAGAGGAAAATGGTGCTTAACTATCATAATAAGGACAGACAGATGCTGGTCGACAATGTCAGACTCCATTACAGCCCATTTTAGAAATATCTGTGGGGAACTGTGGCTTGGTTTACTGATATGGAAACCGTGACTGCTGGACCTGACCATTTTTCTCACGTGGCACGGAGCAGGCTTAGGGCCATTTCTGCTGGTCACACTCTTTAACTGTAGGCACTGATGGCACACAGTCAGGAAGCTTTATATCATGAGCTACTGTCATTTTCTTCTCATGTTTCTTGCCTCATCTATTAGTTTATACTTTTATAATACTCTATATAAGCTGCCTTAAAACGGCTGTGTGGAAAAAAGTCTATATAATCTTAAAAATGTTACTTTTAATATTGGCTATGTTAATATTGTCTAAATGCCAAAGCTAAAAATTCCAGCGTCCAATATCTTCCCATGCAAGATTAGCTGGCTATTAATATGATTGCTATTTATAATTTTACCAGATAAAAAAGAACATATTTTAGTCTATGCCTAGGCCAACTATTCTCTATTCTCATTGATAATTTTTTATTTAGCTTTTAATATTCAATTCAAATGATCAACTTTTCCACCTTCGTTGTACCCTTCTCCCAACACCACATCCCCACATTCAGTAGATGTTGACCCTATCATGCTCCCCCCTTTTTTTTTCCCTGTGGGAAGGGTTCCCAGAGGGCAAGGCTGCCTCATTCCTATTTCTGTGTCTCTGGCTCCTAGGCAACAGTGCAGGAGTAAGTGCTCAGCAAATGTGCATGGAAGAAAGAAAAAAGGAAGGAAGGAGAGAGGGAAGGAAGACAGTAAGGGGAAAATGAAAGAAAGAAAGAGACAGAGAGAGAATGAAAGAAGAAAGGAAAGAAGGAATGGAGATAGGGAGGAAGAAAGGAAGAAATGGGGAGGGAGGTATATTAACTTAGAGAAGGGCTTCATCATAAGGGTCTATATGAGTAAATGTTGCTTAAGGTTATCAGATCTTCTCAAGTGTCTGGCGCTAAGATATAGCTCCCACCCCCAACACATATGTTCTGATGAATTTCTTGATTTACATAGCTAAGGGTTCAGAAACTGTATTAAGTATGAACATTGAGGAAGGCAGGATTCCCCTCCAGGTCGCTTTGCACACAGAGATCCACAGTCCTTCCCTTGGTTGCCAGACAGGCTTCAGAGCTGTCCCAAAGAAGTGCTTGAGATTAGCAGAGGGACCAGACACTCTGTATAGTCCTTCCTCCCACCCCCAAATAATAGCGCTTTACGGGTGTTTTAGAGATTGGTGTTCTTTGGGGGATCACTTGAGTTTCCCATTTCCTTATAAATGTTTTTGGTAAAAACATTGTCCTCTTGGGTTTCAGAGGAAGTAAAAACAGAGAGCTTGAAAGCACTCACCAGGAAATGTGCTTTCAAAACACAGTCCTTCTTTGAAGTAGTGTGTCTACACCTGAACCCAAATCCTCCAGGCCACACACACGTCAATCCACAGCTTCTTCTTGAGAATCCATTCTGCCTCAAGTCATGATCTGCCCAGTTCTCAAAGATCGCACTTGGATGATGTCTCTTACTGTTTAGAATGCCATTCAGTCTATCCACAGGGGCAGGATATGATATAATGACATATGTAGCTATTGGGTCACGGATACAGATGAGAAACACAACACTCTTATTGCAAGGTGCTAGTATATATATATATATATTTTATATATAGTATATATATAAAATATATAATAGTATATATAATATATATTATATATTTTATATATATTTAATTATATATATTGTAAAGATTTTTTTTATTTATTTGAAAGACAGTTACAGAGAGAGGCAGAGACAGAGAGGTCTTCCATCCGCTGGTTCACTCCCCAGATGCCTGCAATGGCTGGAGCTGTGCTGATCCGAAACCAGGAGCCAGGAGCCTCCTCCAGGCCTCCCACGCGGTTGCAGGGGCCCAAGGACTTGGGCCATCTTCTGCTGCTTTCCCAGGCCATAGCAGAGAGCCGGATTAGAAGAGGAGCAGCCGGGACTAGAACCAGCACCCATATGGGATGCCGGTGCTTCAGGCCAGGGCTTTAACCCGCTGCACCACAGTGCCAGCCCCTTCATTTATATATTGTAATATGTAATATTTTGAAACTAAAATAGTTCTTTATTTTTAAAAATTGAGAAAATAAGCCAGTTTGGGATACCTTCCATTTTCCTCCATTTGATAGTTATTAACAATGCACTCATCTGACAGTCAGAAAAGTCCTAGTTGCTATTTATTGGGGAAAAAAGCCTTTTTATAAAAACATCACTCCAAACTCTTCCCCCAAATAGCATGCCACACCCTCACTGGATGAAACAAACCAACAACACCCAGGCTTTCCTCCGTATATTTTTATTCTGGAGCAGTGAATATTTTTAATGTGTCAAATGGCAGTATTGGGCCCATTGTCCAGTGTGGCCCCCAAGAGCCACAAGAGTGGTTAAACCGCCAGTTAATTTGGATATCCAACCCAGCACATCACATAAGTAAGTTTACAGTACCTAGCTTTAGTGTCTATGTTTTAAAGAACTGAGGCTCTCAGTAAAGCAGTGTAGAAAGGAAAGCAGATTGTTATGTCCCTTTGACGCAGCCAAATGGGCAGAAATTCAGCAAAGAACTAGAAACTCTGTTCAAAAGCCAGCTCAAGGGTCCAGCAGGTGGCGCTCTTCGGACCGGCCTTCTCCAAATCGCCATCACCGGCACCAAGCTGCAACTGCGCATGCTACTTCCCCCGTGCCTGGGATCAAAAGAAGTTTGTGTGATGGGACAAAGAAGGAGAGCCCTGAGATGAACCCAGGAGTTTTTAATCACTACAGAGCCTCTTGCTTAGGGGTGGTGAGAGGCAGGCTCGCTTGCTGCAGTGGCGAACTGTTTTCAAGGATGATTCACATTCATGCCACAAAAGGGAGTCCTTCTGTTCTTCGTGTAATGTTGTCTGTTAAAGGTTTTTAAACTTATTTGTTCATTAGAGAGGCAAGGAGGCAGAGAGAGAGTGAACTCCATCCGCTGGTTACTCCCCACATGCTTGCAACAGCTGGGGCTGGGCCAAGCCAGATCTGGGAGCCAGGAACTCCATCCAGGTCTCCCAAGTTGGTGGCAGTGACCCAAGTACTTAAACCATCATCACCTGCTGCCTCTCAGGATCTCTGTTCGTATGAAGCTAAATTCAGGAGCAGAGCCAGGCTTACAACCCAAGCACCCCACACTCTGTTATGGGAAACGGGCATCTTACATGATGTTTTAACTGCTAATCCAAATGCCTGCCCCAGTGTTTTCCTTCCTGAATAAAGTACTGGCAATGGTTGCAATTTGCAGCTAAGTCTCCCACCAGTTCTTCCTGCACAGTGCATCTGCAATCTGTCTCTTCTTTCTCATCCCCAGTGCCGTTCCCATGTGATATAGTCCCATTCCTGAGGTACTGCAACGGTTGCCACACTTCCCCAGTCACCTTACAATTCATTCCCTTACACAGTAGCCAGAGCAAACCTCATAACAGAAATCCAATCATGTCATACACACTCCTACCAGCTGAAAACCTTCCATTTCTCTTAAAAGAACACTTCCATGCTTTGACTTGACCTACAGAGCCCCATGTTATCTCACTGTATCTGCTTGGCTTCCTTCTCTGCCCACCCTTTGCTGCCCATCACTTTGCCTGCTGCCAAGGCCTAGAACAGCCCCTTCAGACCACCTGCCTCAGTGCCTTTGCACTATGGGCCCTTTTGTCTGAAACGCTTCTACTGGATTCCTCCCACTCTGAGTTTCTGCCTAAATGTCATCTTAGACCAGCATCTCCCACTGCTCTCCATAAAACCCAGCCCAATTCCTCTCCCAATTACCGGTAGTGTGGGGGAAAATGGTTAGCAAGCAGCACGTGGGGGTGGGGAGGTGGGAGATGCCCGCGTATTAGTGTTTGCTTATTTCTGTCGTGCAGCCATTACCACCACAGGGGATCCCCACATGCCAATGTGAAGTTAACATTTCTGAAGAGCAGCAGTCAACTCGTGAGAGCTGACACAAGCTGGCGCCCGTGTGTCACGGCCTGATTCCCTATCACGTCAGAGTGCCGGCTTCCTGCGACACCCGTGGAAAGCTGTCAGCCTGTGTGCTTGTATACTTGTTCTTGTGTTAGTCTCTGCAGCTTACAGAGATTACCAGAGCTCTATGATCTCAAGCCCACCCCAATTCTTGCCAATGTCCTATGTACCCAATAAATATTTAGTAAAAAAATATATATATATATTAAAAGCTCATTCTACTCAACAGGGTCTCCTTTTTCGCAGTCTTTTCACTTTCTTAGCTTTCTTAAGTTAAAATTCTTAAGTCAGGAAAAACATGTATTTTACAGTCTTTAAAACTCAGAAAACCAGGGACAGAGAATGCTGTCCAAGAAGGATGTAGAGGAGAGAGCTGAAAGCCAAGTTAGAGGGGCATGGTATGATATAAAGTGGAAAGAGCTCATAGTTTGACAACCTCAAGTGAAACAATTTTTCTTTCTGTTAATCAGAAAAGAAGGCTGTCATTAGCAGAGAACACATCCTGCCATTGGTCATGCAGAATGCAAATTTCTCCCTCGTCCGTGCGGGCTATGGTTCAGCACAGTGCCTGCCAGGCAGTGAGCATCCACTACCTAGTACATAAGTAATACAGAGGCTCCTGACTCTGGATTATAAGGGCCGTTCTACACTAGCAGGAAATTTCCAAATTCAAGTTAATAGACATTTATTAGGAACCTGGTATTGATTTAAAAAGCAGGGGAAGATGTTTGGCCTCTCAGCTGATGGTCCTAGTCCTCCATGGGAGTACCTGGGTTCCATACCCAACACCAGCTCCTGACTCCAGCTTCCTGCTAATGCTCACCCTGGGAGACATCAGTGATTGCTCGATAGCTGGATCCCTGCCCCCCACATGGGAGACCTGGATTGAGTTCTTGGATCCCAGTTTCAGCTTTGGCTCAGCCCCCTGGGCATTGGGGCGTGACGGATGATCTCTCTCTCTCTCTTTCTCTCTCTCTCTCTCTCTTTCTAATAAGTAAATGCACACACATATAAAGCACAAACCAGAAATGCTTTAGGCACTTTCTGTGGGTGGAAAGCTGGAGCTTCCGTGTCCTTTCAGCCCATTCTCCTAAGGAAGCCCAGAGACACACTAAGCCCAGGTACAGAGCACAAGGTCCCAGGTCACTGGAGAGCACAGCGGGGGTGGGGGCGGCAGAGAGGAGCGAGCTTGGGGAGTCTGGGAGACAATAGCACAGGGCTGCAGCTGAAACTGCCCTAGGCCCCTGGGAAATCCCAAGGACATTATCCTGGGTGGCAGAAACTGAGTTATTGTCCTGGAGTGAAATCACCCACCCAAGAGGCAGAACACTGGCTGCCTTTCCCTTCTCCTGGCTCTCCTGTCCAAGCCTGGTCATGGATTAGCCAAAATATGGCTCCCATTCATATGAAAAGAAAACAACCCGAAGGAGAGTGACTCTTCATTTAAGACCACACTTCTTGGTTGTTCCACTAGCCTGGGTCCATGACACCAAAGAGAGGAGCCCTCATTGACTTGTTCCCTCTCCTCTGCCTCCTACAGAAAACTATTGCCCCAAAGGCACTGCTGTGTGAAACCAGTTCCCTTCACATCCCTCAATTTCTCAACACTTTGTTCTGTTAATAAACAGATGTAGGTCTGAAAGGTCTCCTTGTAGATATACAATTTGGGACATGCTCAATCTGACTTGCCCCAAACAGTAGAGTTAGAAACATGCCAGGGGATTCCAATTCAATCCCATCAAGGTGGCATGTACCAATGCCATCTTACTAGTCCAAGTGATCAATTTCAGTTCATAATTGATCATAATGATAGGTCTAAGAGTCAAAGGGATCACATAAATAAGACTAGTGTCTGCTAATACTAACTGATAGAATTAAGGAGGAGAGAACGATCCAACATGGGAAGGGGGATACACAGCAGACTCATAGAATGGCAGATGTCCTAAACAGCACTCTAGCCTCAGAATCAGCCCTTAAGGCATTTGGACCTGGCTGAAGAGCCCATGAGAGTATTTTAGGCATGGAAAGCCAAGACACTCTGGCAAAAAAAAAAAGAAAATGACCTAAATGAAAGATCTCTGCAAGTGAGATCCCAGTGGAAAGAATGGGCCATCAAAGAAGGCAGTGCCTTTCTCTGAAGGGAGGAGAGAACTTCCACTTTGAATATGGCCTTGTCTAAATAAGATCAGAGTCAGCGAACTCAAAAGGCTTCCATATCCTTGGCAACTCATGACAAGAGCCTAGGGTGATTACTGATGCCATAAACAAGAGTGTCAAATTTGTTAAGTCAACAACAGGAGTCACTGTGCACTTTCTCCTCATGTAAGATCTCTGTCCTTAATGTGCTGTACATTGTGAATTAATGCTATAACTAGTACTCAAACAGTATTTTATACCTTGTGTTTCTGTGTGGGTGTAAACTGTTGAAATATTTACTTAATTTATACTAAATTGATCTTCTATATATAAAGATAATTGAACATGAATCTTAATGCGAATGAAATGGGAGAGGGAGTGGGAAATAGGAGGGGTGCTGGTGGGGGGAAGGTTGTGGTGGGGAAAAAGCCATTGTAATCCTAAACTGTGCTTTGGAAATTTATATTTATTAAATAAAAGTTAAAAAAAAGAATGGTCTCCTTGTTTCAGGTATCTTTTTTCCCTCTTTGTCTTTGGTATTTTTATTATTTTTTCTTTTCAACTTTTATTTAATAAATATAAATTTCCAAAGTACAACTTTTGAATTATAGCAGTTCTTCCCCCCAATAACCTCCCTCCTACCCACAACCATCCCATCTCCCATTCCCTCTCCCATCCCATTCCTCATCAGGATTCATTGTCAATTATCTTTATATACAGAAGATCAACTTAATATATACTAAGTAAAGATTTCAACAGACTGCACCCACAAAGACACACAAAGTATAGAGTACTGTTTGAGTAGTAGTTTTACCATTAATTTTCATAGTACAACACATTAAGGGCAGAGGTCCTACATGGGGAGCAGGTGCACAGTGACTCCCATTGTTGATTTAACAATTGACACTCTTATTTATAACGTCAGTAATCACCCGAGGTTCTTGTCATGAGCTTCCAAGGCTATGGAAGCCTCTTGAGTTCATCAACTCCAATCTTATTTAGGCAAGGCCATATTCAAAGTGGAAGTTCTCTCCTCCCTTCAGAGAAAGGCACTGCCTTCTTTGATGGCCTGTTCTTTCTACCAGGATCTCACTTACAGAGATCTTTCATTTAGGTCATTTTTTTTTTTTTTGCCACAATGTCTTGGCTTTCCATGCCTGTGAAACTCTCATGGGCTTTTCAGCCAGATCTGAATGCCTTAAGGGCTGATTCTGAGGCCAGAATGTTGATTAGGGCTTTTGCCATTCTATGAGTCTGCTGTGTATCCTGCTTCCCATGTAGGATCATTCTCTCCTTTTTAATTCTATCAATTAGTTGCAGACACTGGTCTTACTTATGTAATCCCTTTGACACCTAATCCTATCTTTTTGATCAGTTATGAACTTAAACTGATCACTTTAATAAGTAAGATGGCATTGGTACATGCCACTTGATGGGATTGAATTGGAATCTCTTACCATTAGGGGTAAGTCTGAGTGAGCATGTGCCAAACTGTACATATCCTCCCTCTCTTATTCCCACTCTTATATTTAACAAGGATCACTTTTTAGTTAAATTTAAATGACTAAGAATAATTGTGTGTTAATTAAAGAGTTCAACCAATGGTATTAAGTAGAACAACAACAACAACAACAACAAAAAAAACACTAAAAGGAATAAAATAGTAAATTGTTCCTCAACAGTCAGGACAAGGGCTGATCAAGACATTGTTTCTCATAGTATCTATTTCATTTCAACAGGTTTCCTTTTAGGTGCTCAGTTAGTTGTCACTGGTCAGGGAGAACATATGATATTTGTCCCTTTGGGACTGGCTTATTTCACTCAGCATGATGTTTTCCAGGTTCCTCCATTTTGTTGCAAGTGAGTGGATGTCCCTTTTTTACTGCTGTATAGTATTCTATAGAGTACATATCCCATAATTTCTTTATCCAGTGTTCTGTTGATGGGCATTTAGGTTGATTCCATGTCTTAGCTATTGTGAATTGAGCTGCAATAAACATCAATAAACATTGAGGTACAGACAGCTCTTTTATTTGCCAATTTAATTTCCTTGGGTAAATTCCAAGGAGTGGGATGGCTGGGTTGTATGGTAGGGCAATTTCAGGTTTCTGAGCATCACACACATCTATCAGTTATCTGCTCTCAGTTGGCCCTGCCATTACCTTAGGTCTGATTCTTATCATTTTCTCTCTAGATTCCTACACAAACTTCCCAGCTACCTTGGGTTTGTGCCTTCAGCTTCACCACCCTCCAATCTATGCTGTCTATTAGAGCCACATTTGTAAAGCACAAATCTGATGATATCACTTCCTGGTTCACTCCAAGGTTTTCTAAAATTTTCAGAACAAAGTTCAACAAACTTTACATAATCTCACAAGGCCTCATAAAATGATGCTTATGTAGGTTCGTCAGTCTCAGCCTCCTAACTCTTCCACTCCTATCAGTTCTTTGGACAGTCAGATATGCCCCAGTGTTTCAGTCTCAGGGTATTTACACATCCTGAGCCTTTAGCCTGAAATTCCACCCAACTCCTCAGCCCCTCAATCTATTTCATTATGTAGCTAATTCCTACTCATCCTTCATATCACTTCTTCTTCTTCTTTTTTTTTTTTTTTGACAGGCAGAGTTAGACAGTGAGAGAGAGAGACAGAGGGAAAGGTCTTCCTTCCATTGGTTTACTCCCCAAATGGCTGCCACAGCTGGCGCTGTGCCAATCTGAAGCCAGGAGCCAGGTGCTTATCCTGGTCTCCCATGCGGGTGCGGGGCCCAAGCACTTGGGCCATCCTCCACTGCCTTCCCGGGCCATAGCAGAGAGCTGGACTGGAAGAAGAGCAACTGGGACAGAATCTGGCACCCCAACCGGGACTAGAACCCCGAGTGCCAGCACCACAGGCGGAGGATTAGCTAAGTGAGCCGCAGTGCCAGCCCCCTTCATATCACCTCTAAAAGATATTATCCATGACAGCTAGATTGACTTAGAGGCCCACACCCTCCTCCCACCCTGAGCTCTCTGCTGACATGGTTCTGGCCAAACAGTTGGGTGTCTGCCTGCCTCCCTCACTTCAAGGCTAGAACCATGTCCTCTTTGGCTTTCTGCCTCCTTTCCCTAGCATTTAATTGGTGTTTGATATATATTTTGACAATTTCTTGCCAGGAACTTGGTTTTCCCTGTAGCTGGGATAGGCAGTTTGAGAATGCAGGAGTTATGACTGATATGGAAAGTATTGCAATACAAGGGTAGACATACTTGGCTCTATTGTGAGGTTCCTAAATGTGGGGGCATGAACATCAAAGATGAAACATTTCATGGCAGATCACCTAATGCAGAGACCAGAGTCCCTGGGAAGGCTACTGGACTTAGTCATGAAGATGTGAAGAGTAATGATGGCTTCTGGCGGGTAGCTTCAGAGGAATAATGTGAATGTGTGAAGGGATTGGAAGAGGGAGAAGCTAATGAACATTTGCTAGTTCCAGATGTGCCAGATGCCTAATTTCACCTCACCTTCCAAACCATTCTATGAAATAGGTTTATTTCTTTAAAAATAAAAAAAAAATACAACTACCAAAAATGAAGCAGAAACTAATAGGTTCAAATAACATACACAAGGTCATCTGTTCTTAGTGACTGATTTAGGATTCAGATCTTGTTTTATATCCTCACAAGGCCACGTGGTTCCCACTGTACCACTCTCCTTACAGAAGTAGAAGGAGTTGTGGAAATAAAGTGGTAGAACTTAACTTGAACTTTATCCCTGCTCTTCTTCCAACTAAAAAATATTTATCTTTGGAAAGAGACAGGAAATCAGGAATAAAAGCTAGATGCACTATTTCATGTTTATTCAAACGTTAGTACAGGTCAACCTCATATCAGACACATCTGTTCTGCCCACTGCCTCACTGTACATGGACATGAAAGTAATCCCACAAATAGATAGGATTTTGAATTGCACTTCCTCCACTTGCTGCCAGCTGCCATCTTGTTTTCTTTCATGGAGCCCAATTACCTTTAGATAAGCCAGAAAGAGTTCACTGACCAGGTTGTAACCAAAATCAACTCAAAGGCCATGGTATTCACACTAATGACAGCTCATAACTGTGCTGAAGAAAATGAGTCAGTCAGCAACCTCAGCAATCCTTCCCAGGCTCATTGCGAGGCACCCATCACATGTGGCTCTCCACACAAGCATCAGTGGATCACGGGGCTATGACAATGCCTGCCTTTCAAACTAGTGGTTTGTGCTAAATGTCCAGGTAAATAGAACCAGAAGATCTGATTGCATATTTTCAGTGCTTGATATTGGTGAGGACTTACAGTGTGATAATAATTAATGGTGATGTATGCAGATGAACAAACGGATGCTTTGAAAGACATGCAAATGTCTCATCAAAGTTTGATCAAGGGCCAGTGTCTGCTAATAATAATAGATAGAATTAAAAAGGAGAGAATGGTCCAACATGGGAAGCAGGATGCACAGGAGACTCATAGAATCACAAATGCCCTAAACAGCACTCTGGGCTCAGAATCAGCCCTTAAGACATTCGGATCTGGCTTAAAAGCCCATGAGAGTATTTCAGGCATGGAAAGCCAAGACACTGTGGAAAAAAAATGACCTACATGAAAGATCTCTGTGAATGAGATCCCAGCGGAAAGAATGGGCCATCAAAGGAGGAGGTACATTTCTCTGAAGGGAGGAGAGAAAATAAAAATAAATAATAAATAAAAACAAAAAATAAATAAATAAAAGTTTTCTATTAAAAAAAAGTTTGATCAAGGGGATTGATGTCTTACACAAGACATTTGAGGGAATGACAATTGAAGCAGAGAGAAGAGATTGTTCCTTTTGTCCTTTGCCCACAAATATGTTCACAAATGACCTTCCCTAACTCACAAAATATTCAGTTCACTCTACTTCTTTCTCCCTTAATTGTCATTCTTCTGAAGTAATGATCTTTTTGCTTTCTGGATCTTTGTTCTCCCCATCGAACTGTGTCCCCATTTCCAAATCCAGGAAATACTTTACAGCTGTGCATTTTCCTGAAATTCCATGTAGCATCCATGACCACATACTAGAAAGTTACTGTAATAACCATCCTAAAGTGTGCAGCTCAGATGTGCTAAGTACGTTCATGCTGCTGGGAAAACCATCTCCAGAACACCTTTCATCTTATCCACAAGTCCCCCACGTCCACCATCCTTCATCCGCTAGCAGTTACCATTCTAGTCTGTGTGTCTGCAATTCTGACTGCTTTATGTGCCTTTATAGAGATGGAATCTTACAGTATGTGTCTTTTTGTGATTAGCTTACTTAGCACTGTTCTCAAGGTTCATCCATATTCACATGGCCCAGAACTTCCTTCCTTTTTAGGGATGAATAATATTCCTTCATATTTATATACTATTTTGCTAATTCATTCATCTGTCCATGGATATCTGGGTTGCTGCCACATCTTGGCTATTGTGAGCAATGCTGCTAGAAACCACAAATGTGTAAATATATTTTTGAGATCCTGTTTTCCATTCTTTTGAGTATATACCTAGAAGCGGAATTTCTAAATCATATGGCTCTTCTATTTTTAATTTTTTGAGAAACTTATGATCTTTTCAGCATGAAGCCTTTTATTTGATCTTATATGAAAATGTATTATTTTGAGCCTTGCATCTATATTTTTATTAATGCTTCATAACCCTCAAAATATGCCACTTTCCATTATTTGGTATTTGACTCTCTAATTTAAAAATTTTACTTATTTATGTGAGTCAGACAGACAGGGAAATAGAGCTCCCATCTACCTGTTCATTCACCAAATACCCATTACAGCTGGGACTGTGCTTGGCTGAAGCTGGGGACCCAGAAACTCAATCTACGGTTTTCCATATGGTGGCAGAGACCAACTACTTGAGCCATTACTGCTACCTCCCAGGGTCCTCATTAGCAGGAAGCTAGAATCAGGAGCCAGAGCTGGAAATCAAACGAAGGTACTGTGATATGAGATACAGGCTTCTTATTGGGCATTTCAACCACTAGGCCCAATGCCCACCTTTGACACTTTAACATTTTTCCTTTACATTCTCTACTCTGGTGAACACTTTGTAGCTTCTATAGTTACCTCAATGAGAATCTACTTTTTCAACTCTGACTTCTATCCTGAGAGCAAACTATTTAACTGCACACTGAATAGCTCCAATCAATAAATATCCAAGACTCAAGCCAAGGAGAACTTCATCTGTGAATCTGTTTCTCCTGACCTGCACAGGAAGCCTTTAGCAAGGTCAACCCCACCCCAGAATGATGCTAATATTTAGAAGCCTGAGTGCTTGGGTGGGGCAGGGGGATACTGGGAACCCACTGAGGCTGTTTTACTCCTACTCCTCTTACTCTTGCCTACAGCTGTGTCCATCAAAAAGGCAGAGCTCAGAATGGGGCATCTTTGCTGAGGGACCTGGGAGAGTGTGTATCCCTTCACTTCAAATATGCTCCCAAGCTGCTCCACACTATAAGCATTTGGGTGGCAGTTGAGGCAGGGGCAAATTTCTGGAGAGTGACTAGGCTGATGTACAGGTCCATGCAACCACCCCCTGGGACTTCTCAGACATTTTAGAAGAGGGACATCCTAAGAGCAGAGCAGATTTCCTGTAATTAAGCAGGTGGGAGGGCAGAGTTGAGATCTGGAATATTGCTATGATTATGATTTCATTTGTACTCTCAGACTAGGACTTTTTAAAATTCCTTTTTCTAGATGGATGTGCCCAAATCAGGAACCAGGGAATTTTGCTAAACTCCTTCATTTTCTTGCCTCTGAATCTAACAAGTAGCTAAGTAAATCTATTCTTTTTAACATGTGCACAAGTAAAAAATTATACCACAAAGGATGAGAGAGGGTACTACTGTTGTAATGTTCTTAAACTAGGTGATATGAATTCAAAGTAGTCTATGATATATTAAGGATATATATTGTAATCCCTGGAAGAACCATTAAAAGATACCAAGAAACACAGTTTAAAATACAAGACATAGAGTAGAATATTAAAAATTATTCAATTAACAGAAAAGAAGATAGGAAAGGGAGAACAAAAACCATATGGAACAAAAAGAATGTCCCGCCAACAAGATAGATAAATCCAACCTTATCAGTGATTATACTAAATGTAAATGAACCACAAAACATTCTAATTAAAGGCAGAGGTTATTAGATTGGATTACAAGAAAAGAAAACCTAGAGCCAATGATAAGACTTTTGTAAGAGATGCACTTTAGGGGCCCGGCGCTGTGACTCACTTGGCTAATCCTCCACCTGTGGCACTGGCATCCCATATGGGCACTGAGTTCTAGTCCCGGTTGCTCCTCTTCCAGTCCAGCTCTCTGCTGTGGCCTGGGAAGGCAGTGGAGGATGGCCCAAGTGCTTGGGCCCCTGCACCCGCATGGGAGACCTGGAGGAAGCACCTGGCTCCTGGCTTCAGATCGGCGCAGCGCCGGCTGCAGCAGCCATTTGGGGAGTGAACCAATGGAAGGAAGACATTTCTCTGTGTGTGTCTCTCTCTCACTGTCTGTAACTCTACCTGTCAAATAAATAAATAAATACTTTTTAAAAAAAATAGATGCACTTTAGTATAAAGACACAGCCAAGTTGAAAGTAGAAATATAGAGATATACATGCAAGCTTGGAAAGTTGGGCTAGCTGTACCAGCATCAAAGAGGACATCAAGCTCAGGAGAATCAGTAGAAATAATTAGGACCATGTCATAATAATGAAAAGGTGAGTTCATTAGTAAGACCATGAAAACCTACCTTTGACTGTGTCCTATACATGTCACCTCCTCTCTGCTATTTCTCCCACTCCCTTTACTTGGTTTTGTTCTCCTAGTTCATCAGCAGGGTAATGTCCTTCCCCATTCAAATCCATCCCAACAGCAAACTCATTTTAAAAAACTTTTTAACAGTTTCTCATAATTAGCTGAGTAAAGCCCAGATTCTTTCTTCATCTTGTTACAGGTGCCTTAAGGCTTGCCCCAACCCACCTATTCAGCTTTGTCCCTCACCAGTGATCACTCTCCAGACCCCATTCATGGATATTGTTCGTATTCTGAACAAGCGATGTTTGTTCAGTTCATCCTTCTTCCACTTGCTGGAGACACCCTCTCTCACTCCCCCACCCCCATGTTACTTAGGCATCATTCTGCACTCACCTGCAAGTTCCACATGAACCAGCTCCTCACATCCTCCCACTGCCTCCTTCACTGTATTCAAGTCACTCTGGCCTCTGAGGTACCACAGGAGTCCCACCCCAGGGGCTTTGCATTTGTTAGCTCCTTTGCCAAGCATTCTCTCTCTCTTGCTCATTGCATGGAAACTAACCACCTCCCCCTAGCTGCCCCATGAGCCATCCAGACCTCAGGCCAAATGACTGCTCCTCAGAGAAGCCTCACTTCCCATCCCTGGGCAGCACCACCCCCTCACCCACTATGCATCATGCTGTTTTACTGACCTCACGTCTCTCACGTCTCTTCTCTTGTCATTGCCTCAACTACCTTGCTCATTTGTTTGTTTAGCACATGCCTCCCCACCCCGCTGGAATGCACAATCCATGAGAATGAGGATCTCATGGGCTTTATTCACTGAAGAGTCCTTGGATCCTACAACAGTGCCTGGTACACAGAGTGCAGTGAGTAGGTATTTGTAGTAGAAACAAATGGTGGGTGGATAAGAAGATGTTTGGTGTAGAGGGACTTTTTATGAATGCCAAATCCCCTTCCTGTGGGCTTACTCTTTTTTTTTTGTCAGTGGCTTCTGGCGGGCAGATCAATATTGAGTTTTCCTGTAACTGATTTCATTTGCTACCCTTGGGACTCTCAAGTCTTCCTTTAAACCTCTACCTCCACAGGCAGCAGGGCTGCCAGGCGTGTTACTCAGTGTTACTAGTGCCTCTCCTCTGCGTGGCTCTCGTTCTAGATCCAAATCATTTAGACCCATCTGTTTTGGGTGCCAGCAAAAAAAAAGGGGGGGCATCCTTAGTAATTGCTATTGAGTATTACTTGTGAGATCCTTTTATACACAACTCCACACATTTTCATTGATTCCCTATAACGGATTTCCCAATATCAATAGATGATTGGATAAACAAAATATCTACATACAATGGACTATTACTCAGCCTTCGGAAGCCTTCTGAGTTCAGCACAGGACTCCATGCCAACCACTGCCGAGCTGTCACTGTGGAGAGGAAAGGCCAGCCCCACGGGAGGTGTCAGGCCTGCCCATCACCCCTGCTTTGCACAAACGCAGCTACACTCATGCTAGTGTCCACTTGGAGCTTGCATTTGAAATTCCGACAACTTTGAGCATCAGGACATTCTGACACATGCTACAACATGCACGAAACTTAAAGACACTGGGACCTGAAACAATTCAGTCTCATGAGGGAAAATTGTGTTTGATTCCATTTCATCAGGTGCCTAGGATGGTAAAAGTCATAGATACAGAAAGCAGAATGGTGGATGCCAGGGACTTGGAGAAGGGGAACTGGGGATTTTTTTGATGGATGTAGAGTTTCAGTTTGGGAAGATGGACTAGTCTAGAGGTTGAATAGCAATGGGAATATACTTAACACTACTAAACTGTATCCTTGCAAATGTTTAAGATGGTAAATTTTATATTACTTGCATTTTCATTTACAATTCAAAAATGTTTAAATTAATTTACTTATTTTACTTGTTTGAATGTTGGAGAAACAGAGAGACAGATGGATAAAGCTCCCGATCATTGGCTTACTCCCCAGCTATCCAGTTTGGGCTGGGGCAGGTGCAGTCAAAAGTCAGGAACTCAATTCCTGTGTCCCACCTGGGTGGCAGGGACCCAAGCACTCAAGACATCACCTGCTGCTTCCCAGGGTGTGTATTAACAGGAAGCTGGAATTAGGGGCAGAGCTGGGTCTTGAACCCAGGTACAAGGATATGAGCTATAGGCGGTCTTAATGCTAGGCCAAACACCTGTGCCTACACATCTTTTTTTAAGAAGGAAAAGGATACACTGCCCATTTACATATCACATATGTACTTGTACCAGAAACTTAAAGTTCTCTTTGGAACTTTTACCCTGATACCACTGGAGTAATTGAGTTAAACAGAGTCTGTAGTTTGGCATTGCACATCCAAGGAGGATTCAGTGAAATAATAACCAGAAGTCAAGCCAAGGATGCTGTGAGCTTCCAAGAAGGGCTGGCCCCTGGTCAGGCAGGACTGACATTTTAGATCAGTTCTCAGGAAGAAGCCTGGCTCCATAACTCTTCCCATGCTCTAAGGATCTCTAACACAGAATCTATGTCTTTGTTTTAATGTATCTAGAAGTTAATAAACTGGTAAGTGTTCCCTTCTTTGGCTTTTAAAAAACTCATCTTGTGCTCTGTTTGTTGTGTTTTTTGAATACATTTACTTAAGTTCAATATCATCTCAATTTTCTTCAAGTTCTATGTCTCCATTTTACTTTTCTTAAGGCCTTCCTTCCTTCCTTCCCTCCTTCCTTCCTTCTTTCCTTCGATTTTTCTCACAATTCCCTCCTCTAGTATTCAATGACCTGCTTTCTTTTTAGAAAAAAATGTTTGGCAACTTACTCTGGCACAAAAGTGCACTTGGATTTCCCAGCTGGCCCTAATCCCTTGCCTCTTTGTTATATAAAAGGAATCCCGAAACTCTTGAAATTGCAGAGGGACCTTTGTGTGGAAGTTTCACTGTTCTAGAATTATGCAGGGAGATAGATATGGACATGTAATTGCCGTGCAAGCTCAAAGTGGACACTAACATGAGTGTAGCTGTGTTTGTGCAAAGCAGGGGTGATGGGCAGGCCTGCCACCTCCCGTTGGGCTGGCCCTTCCTCTCCAGAGTGACGGCTCTGCAGTGGTTGGCATGGAGTCCTTGTACCGAACTCAGAAGCTCCTGTTCCTGTAAACTCAGCCCCCCCATCGTGATTCCTGACACATTTGCTACATCTCTGTTCCTGGTCTCTCTTGACATTACACTGCCCTGTAGGAGCTGGAGACCTAAAAGCAGGGGCTTGATCATGACCCAATTATAGAATTCACTATTTAACCAAAGCAGAAATTAGATTGCCAGGTAATAGGTGCCATGCACTATGCATATATTTATCAACAACTGATATACCATTAATAACATTCCACGACTCTAAACACACAGTTTCTGAGTGTCCTGTCTAGCTCTGCCTGGACTCGTTCACAGCAACCCTATGCCATCAGTGCTGTTATTATCCTTGCCTTCCAGCTGTGGAAACTGAGACTTGGAGAGAGAAGCTCGCCGGAAGTCCCATAGCTCACAACTGGTGAGCTTGGGACTGGATTCAGGTAGACTGATGGGGCATCTGACTCCAGGGCCTGCTGTGTGTCCCAGGGTATCTGCCACAGAGCACAGTGCCAGAAGATGCAACAAGAAAGACAAAAGGGGGTGTCAAGGACCCAATACTTGTGTCCCCCCCAAAACCTGTATATTGAGCTGTAACCCCAAATGTGACAGTACTTGGTGGTGGGGTCTTTGGGATATAACTTGGTTTAGATGGGGGCTTGAAGGTAGGGCTCCTGTGATAGAATTGGTATCCTTAGGAAAAACGAAAAAGTCAGAGCTCACCCACTGTCTGCCCTGTGAGCACACAGTGTCTGCAAGCCAGGAAGAGGGCCCTCCCCAGGAACTGAACTGGCTGCACCTTGCACAGACTTCCGAGCCTCCAGTATGGTGAGAAATAAATGTGCGTGATGTAAGCTGCCCAGTCTATGATATTTCGTTAGAGCAGCCCAAGCAGGCTAAGACGGGGCTAGAGCTCTTCAATCAGGTCCATCTGGACAACGCCCTATATCCTTCTCTCCCTCTTTTAAAGGACTGATGATGTCTTTCAGCAAATCAAGTGGGAAACCCTGCATTGAAGAAAGTGCTTTAAATTTGCTCATCCAGTTCCCTTTCTGAGTCTGGAGCGTCCTCCATTTACAGATATCTCAAAGGACACATTTGGAAGTGAACTGTATGCCTCAGGGAGGATTTATAGCTGCTTTCCAGGCAGGATGTCGCTGTCCACTGAGTCAGAAGGTTGCACCGGGGAAGGTTGGGTGCTTGAGACCGAGAGGAGAGAAGCGATGAGAGCAGAGCTTGAGAAAGATGCACAGAGGGCTGCTTCCAAGAGGCGAGGTGGCAAGGGCCGCTAAACAGGAAAGAGCACAGATTCCACAGAACATCCGGAGAAGACAAGGGGCAGGGTATGAGGGATGTGAGAGGGCAGAATCATTGTGACACGCAGCATTCCTGTGTCATCTGCTGCCTGTCAGAAACACAGCACAGGCTGAGCTCCTCGAGTGATCTTAATTTCTTTCTAGGAAGTTACAAGATGCGAGTCAAGGAAAAGACCCAGATGAGCAAGAGAACAAGAAGATGGTGCTGGGCCACAGTACTTCCCAGTGATGTTTGCTGAGGGTTCATCACACAAGTTAGGTAGTAAATTCTGAAGGTGAACTATTATTAGTGATGTTAGATTATTTTTACATTAGTTAATTAATTGCAGGCAGAGAGAAGAAAAGAAGAAAGGCAGGGAGGAAGGAAGGGAGGGAGCTTCCACCTACTAGTTCCATCCCCAAATGCCTGCAGCTTTGGGCAAGGCCAAAGCCAGGAACCAGAACTCAACCCAGGTCTCCCACTTTGGTGGCAGGAACCCAAGTCCTTGAGCCATCACCTGCTGCCTCCCGGGGTGCACACAGGCAGAAAGCTGGCATCAGGAGCGGAGCCAGGACTCGAACCCGGGTACTCTGATATGGGACCTGGGTGACTTAAGTGTTAGGCCAAATGCCTGTCCCTGTTAGGTAACTTTAACAGGTGTGCTGGTGACAGGGTAGGGGTAGAGGGGAAAAGGGGGAGAGAAAGCTGTGAAGCTGCTCTGTGATCTCATGATATTTCCTATCTGTTCTGCTTCAAGAAGAGGGGGTTAGGCTGGATGGTCTTAAAGACTCCATCCAAATCTACCGTCCTGAGATTCTTTGTTCTTCAGAACAAGCTAGAGGAAGCTTGGAAAAGAAACCGTTTTATTTGGAGGTTGGCACACAATTCAGACAATACGTTTGCAATGAACATTTAACATGCAAATCAATTGCACAAGTAGATTCAGTTTGCTTTTTAAGCAGAAGAATACCTAAACATAAGTAGCCTCCATCACCTGACACTGAAAATACAGATGTAGAAGTAACCATCAATACAGAGAAATGAGTGTCATTACTATCCTTATTTAAAAAGAAATTGAAAGTTTGTCTGGCATCTACAACTGTTGCTTTGCACTGGAATGGATTGAAGTTTTAAGGGTGTTCCACAGAGAAACCAGGCTCCTTTCAATTTCTATGTTCATATATTCACTTAAAATTGCCAACTGCATACAATGTTTTCTCTTGAAAAATACCAAGTGGATTTAGCAAATGTCATGATCGTTAGCGCCATCTATTGGTAAAATGTAGTAGCACAACACCTGTTGGGTGCAAGACACAGCTGCCATGGGGGACAAGGACTTTAAGGATCAGTAAGACAGGATTCTGTACTCAAGAGGAGTGGCCCATCTATATTTTATGAGACAACTAGAAATTTGAGCACTTAAAGAGTATTTCGTGATAGTAAGGAATTATTGTTTACTTCTAGGTGATATCAGCATCGTGGTTATATTAAAATGCCCTTGTCTTTCAAGGAATCTAAATCCTAGTGATATGATTGGATGAACTCAAATGATACATGGAACTTGCTTTAAAACAATATTTGCAATTCTCATGTGTATCACAACATGTGTGAACCTTGGATAGTTCTTGCTAAGTGAAATAAACCAGACATAAAAGTCAAATATTGTGTGATTCCACTGATATGAGGTAGCTAGTATAGTCAAACTCAGAAAATAAAATGTCCCCGGGTTTCTGGGGCTGGCACTGTGGTGCAATGGGTAAAGCCACCTCATGAAGTGCCAGCATCTCATACGGGTGCTGGTTCGAATCTTGGATGCTCCACTTCAGATCTAGTTCTCTGCTTATGGCTTGGGAAAGCAGTAGAAGATGGCCCAAGTCCTTGGGCCCCTGCACTTGTGTGGGAGACTGGGAATAAGCTCCTGGCTCCTAGCTCCTGATCGGTGCAGCTCCAGCCATTGTAGCCATTTGATGTATGGAATTTCTCTTTCTCTCTCTCTCTCTCTCCTCTCTCTCTCTCTGCCTCTCCCTCTGCCTCTGCCTTTCTGTAATTCTGCCTTTCAAATAAGTAAATAAATCGTTTTTTGAAATGGTGGTTTCCAGGGGCTGAGGACGAGGAATTTGGAGTTATTGTTTAATGGGTATGGAGTTTCAGTTTTGCAAGAGGAAAGTGGGAGGTGGTTGGTGACGGCTGCACAACAGTGTGAGTGTCCTTAATACTTCTGAACTGTACAATTAAACATGGTTAATGTGGTAAATTATATTTTATGATTATTTTATCACAATAAAAAATTAAAGTCATGGGGAACAGGAGTATAGATGTGGCAAGATTGGCCATGGATTGCATGCAATTTCATAGGCTCTTCTCTGCTTTTGGATATGTTTAAAATTTTCTACAGTAAAGAACATTTCTTTTTTTTTTCTCAATGAAACTCTTAGTCGAGGGGGCAGTAAAATGTGAACATGCACAGCTTCTAAATGAAAGAGGGAAAACAAGAGAAGTGCTGAGGATGCTTCATGAATTATACATCTGCAGAGGAACTCAGACGCAAAGCTTAGAGTGACAACAGATGCACCTTGGCAGCCTTCAGCACCACCTGTCCTGAACATCCTTGACCTCTTGGTCAAGTTCTCTTCCTGTGTAGCCCACTAGGGAAAAGATAAGTAGACAAGTGAGCCCTGCAAACAGGAGACAATATCTCGGGAAGTTTTAATTTGTGCATAAGGAGACTAGGATCCCAGAGACAGATGGGGCAAAATTGTTCTGGAAATGACACCCAAGGTCGCTGGAGAACAGTGTGCAGACAGCATTGAGGGACACAGGTTTGAATCCTGAAGAGTGACAGGGTGGCTTTGGGAAGTTCAAATCCAAATTAAGCACAAGAACAGCAGTAGCAGTGACAACAGCAAAATTCCACTTAATTTCCACCACCATCCTCAACCCTACCTCTCTGCTACATACTTTCTCTCTTTAAGCTTTCCATTTGGAAATCACTCCATGGGCTCCCAAGTATCAGGTACCGGGTTGAGCACTGAGCATACAAATACAGAGCACACTTCTCCTCCAAAGCTTTCACCACATAGTAGGGTAGATACACATGCACAGTTAGAAGGCGCATATGTGATGATGGATTATAAGGCCAGGATGGGGGACACAGAACTACTGGAATATAAAACAAAGCACCTCTCCTTCTATTTGGGATGTCTGTGAGGCATGTTCACCATGCATTAGTTACTAATTGCAGGGGAAGACGCCTGCTACATGAAGATAGCACAAGGATTTGGAGACCACGTTCCAACCACTACAACTCAGACTGTACATTCCCCCATAGCTCTTGCATAAGTCCCATGAGATAGAACCCTCACTCGACCATTTCACTGAGGCAACTCTGTGATTCAGGTAGGCAGCAAGGGATAATAGTAGACTGGATTCAGGGTGAGCTGGCCACCCAAAGTGCAGGAAAGCTGTCCTGGGATGGTTGGGATCTCATCCACATGTGCTCCATGCTGCACTTCAGCAGAGGGAGAAGGAAGTGCTCGGTTCTGGGTTTTCTGCTCTGGGGCCTGCTTGGGATCACTAGGCTAAAGCATTGCAGGACATCATCTTCTAGAGGGGGTCCGGAGCAGAGCCCATGCTATTCCAAAAAGCTTTTCTTTATCTCAGAAATGTTGCATTCCAACACCTTCTATAATTATTCTTAGAATTACAGGCAAGAAAAGGGGGAAGAACTGGTTTAGACAAGGTCATCTGGGCACCTGCCCTGCAATGCCCAGGAAGGTGTTCCCAAATAAGGTCAGATTTGAGTTAGCTTCAAACAGGGACTAGAATTTCTGGTCTCATCTAGAAGAGAATGAGCAAAGGTAGAGGGGCATGGAAGGGCACATTGGATTTAGTGGATATGAGTAACCTCAGACTGGAATTCAGCAGGCAAGCTGGGAAAGGAGGTATGGATTGGGCCTGATGGAGAAAAATTTTCTGTGCCATTCTAAGGAATCCAGATTTCTCCAAGCAGTCCACAGGTTGGAAACTTGGAGTGATCAACGGTCGAATTTTGTTTGGCCAGCTTGGAATTGAAAACAATTTAGAATGCCTCCAGACAAGGAATTCATTGTTCCAGCTTAGCCAAAGACTTGTAGTCCAAGACCTGAAATGAAGTTTCACAATAAAATGGCTTCTTGACCTTGATGCCTGGTAAATTGGCAGAGGGGGAAGCTAAAATGAAGGAACTGCAAGCTGCCCCTCCTCCTCTGCTCCCATGGACAAGGCCTTCTCACTAAACAACCTCCTTATCATGACACCTGCTTCTCTGTGTGGTGGGTACCAGTTCCCTGGCAGCCTACTGAATTATTCAAATGAGCCACTCATGTTCTCCCATGGGCTGCCACGGGGCACCTCACCCTCTTGTTACTACAAAGCCTGCTTCCCTATATGGCCCTGCACCAGCAGTGTCCTTGCCTCGGGCTGTGACTAATAAACTGCTGTCCACCTCATCTGTCCAGCGCTGGGTGTTGGGTATGCAACCACCACCATAACCCTGGGGTGGGAATCCTCCCTCAGCAGTGGGCTGAAGTGGGGGCAACTTAACAAGACTCCATCACACTACAGTGCCCGGCACTCTGCTTCTTTACATGCTTTTACTTCCGGCCTGACTCTGAAGTCATCAGAGCTTGCAATACCTTTATTCAAGAGTAAGCCATATGGCCGGTGCCATGGCTTAACAGGCTAATCCTCTGCCTTGCGGCGCCGGCACACCAGGTTCTAGTCCCGGTTGGGGCGCCGGATTCTATCCCGGTTGCCCCTCTTCCAGGCCAGCTCTCTGCTATGGCCCGGGAAGGCAGTGGAGGATGGCCCAAGTCCTTGGGCCCTGCACCCGCATGGGAGACCAGGAGAAGCACCTGGCTCCTGGCTTCGGATCAGCGAGATGCGCCAGCCGCAGCGGCCATTGGAGGGTGAACCAACGGCAAAAAAGAAGACCTTTCTCTCTGTCTCTCTCTCTCACTATCCACTCTGCCTGTCAAAAAAAAAAAAAAAAAAAAGAGTAAGCCATGGAAGAAATTACTCATCATAAATACTATGAAATACTTTGCAAATGTTATACTTTAAGAAAGATCTTTTGGGGGATAGATTATATGGAGAACAAACTAGAAGTAGAAAAGACCAGTCAGGAAAATGTTCTGCAGGAAAGATGCCCCTAGCAGAGCTGTGCATAGTGGGTGCTGTGGCCAGCTACCCAGGCAGGACAGCAAGAGGCATCTCTCCCCAGCTGCAGAGAGCTGCCTCCCCTGCAGGCCCACCCTGCCTCAGTCCCTTTGGATTGCTGTAACAAAATCCCATGGACTAGGTGGCTTATAAACCATAGAAACTCATTTCTCAATTCCAGAGCCTGGGAGGCCAAGGGGCCAGGAGATTTGATATCTGGTTGGCACTGGTTTCCTTATAGACAGACAGTAACTCCCCATAGCAGCCTCACTTGGTGGAAGGGACAAGGCTTCTCTCTGGGGTCTCTTTCCTAGAGCAGCAATCCCATCAGAAAGGTCCCATTCTCATGGTGCAATCACATTGCAAAGGCCCCACCTCCTACCAGAAGTTTTGGATTTCAGAGGTACACAAAATCCAAGACACGGCAGACCCTTCCTGGGGCAGCTCCTGTCCAGTGATCACAGATGGAGGGGCTAAGGACCTGGCCATCTCGGCCATGCTTGGAAGATCTGGAAGGCCACAGCTTCTGAGTGGGTCTGCTGGCACTGCTGTCAGCCGTGCACTGCAGCTCACCTTGTCCTGCTGCCCACACCTGCTTCTTCCCGTGCCTTCCACAGGTGTGATGCCGCCCACAGCCACCCTTCATTAAACGCCAAGTTGCAGTCTGCCTCCTGCGTATGCAACCTGTGACACTGAAAAAAACTTAAAGATGGGAGAGGGGAAAATTGAGGGGGCTCAGGCTGAAGTTTCTAAGCAAATCCCGGGGTAGACGAGACCTCCTGGGGTCTTGCAGGGGGGGACATGGGAGGAGCAGGTGCAGACGGTGCTGACTGCCCTGGGTTTAAATCCCACATCTATTACTAGTCGTGTGCCGTTGAGCCTGAGCTGCTTGCTGACACTACCCAGGCTAGTTTTCTTATCTGTCAGGCGGGGGCTCCATTATAGTGCCTTCTAGGCTTGTATTAGAATGAACTGTGATGAGGACACCCTGGTGCTTGGCTGCACAGGAACCAACAGCTGCATATAAAGGCCTGGTAAAATCCCATCCAGTCCCAAAGGGCATGGGAACCCTTAGGCTGTGTGATGACACTCCTGTCTCAGAGTGGTGCTTATCCAGTAGCCTCCAAGTCCCTGAGACTCCCCAAAAAACAGCAACTCCTGAAGTCCCAGGGTCAAGGTGCTGATGGGCACAACTTTAGGATAATCTCTCCTGTCAGCGCTACAGACTGAGACCCCCTCTCAAGGTGTCTGATAAGAGTTGGCCTTGACCCAAACCTCCAGTGACAGCTTGCTATACTGTAAAACACCACTAGGGGGAAGCAGAACCCAAGTGTACACATGAGAACACAGGAAAAGCTGAGCCATGTGGCCAAGGAAGTCAGAAAGAGGCCAAGAGGGGACGGGACTGGGGGCATACCCTAGGCGGCCCTCCCTGGCCAGCCCACTGTCCACACAAACGCACATGCGCACACACACACACACGTGTGCACTGTTCTTCCCGAGGCACCAGACACCTCCTTCACTGTTTCCTGGCCCAGGTCCAGTGCCTTGTATCTCTTGTGCAGTAAAGGCCAGTGGCTGTCAAACTTGTCCAAGGTTCAGATCACCTGGGGAGCTCTATCAGCTCCAAATGCCTGGTCTTATCTCTTAAATTGGATTCCCAGGGTTGGAAGGCAGGAATCAGCACTTTCCAAACATCACAGGTGAGTCCACTTGCAGCCAGGTTTTAGGACCTCTGTGTTAGGCAAGAAATCTTGTTTCTCCCCAAATGGAGGTTGGCTTCCATTGCCAGAGGCCTCCTGGAAGCCTACATAACGGTAGGCTCTTCCCCTCCACCTGACTACAGGTCTATCTGTGGTTGCTGCCGGAGCTTTCCATGTTTCAGACACACACAGGTCACCTAGGCCTTAATCTTCCAGGCCCAGGGCCAGAGAACTCGGGGCAGCCACTCTGCACCCCCCACAGCCTGAAGGGAGGCTGGAAACCAACCAGCCCTAAGCTTGCTCACCCTGCCTCACCACAGGGAAAGCTGCAGCCTCAGACTGCCCCTGCTCGCTGCTTCTCCACGGGTCCTGGTGCGTCGCCGTGTGGCCTCTGTGGAGTGACATCGCCCCTTCTCTTGAGTAACCAGGCTGTCTCTTCAAGGGAGGCGTCTCATGATCTGTTGGCCTCACTGAACACGAATAATAAAACCGTCTAGAACAAGTTTCCTGCTAGGCTGAGAAGAGTGGTTCGTTCTAACTCTTCTACATTCTGACTCGCAGCCTAGTCCTACTCCAGGTCCCACTATGCTGCCCACGAGAGGGTCTTGCACACTCAGAAGAGCTCAGCTGATGGCTGTTGAATAAGTGAACAAATGTGGCGACATGAGCTCTGACCTCGGGGCTTGAGACCTGGCTCTGCCACTTACCGGATGTGAGAACTTGACCAAGTGACAGCATGTGCGAGATGCAGTTCCTCCATCTGCTTAACCTGTCCGGTAATTCCACTGGGAGCCCAAATGAAATGGCAGTGTTAGAGACCTCTTTTCATCAATACAGGAGGATCATCCTTTCTGTTTGCTACTTGTTGCCTAGCGCCCTGCTTCCTGGGAGGTCCCAGCTCCTCCCAAGTCTTCAAACCTCTATGCCCAGCTGTTATAGTCTGTGTGTTTGTACATCAGGGGTGTGCTTCTCAAATATAAACCAACCAACCCAAGAGTCCACACCGCAGGCGTCTCATTTACTGGGGTGTAACCCTCAGGGCCACTATCCACTCATCCCTAATCCTCCCGCCCCAAATTCATTTCCTACCTCCTAAGGTGATAATAGTAGGGGGAGGGCCCTCAGGCAGGGGATTAGCATCTTTCCAGAAGAGGCATTGATGAAAACCACTACTCTTGCAGGCCTCTGCCTATACTGAATATAAACTCCTCCTCCTTGGATCCATTCTGTCTTCAGCCAAGGCCACCCCAGTCTCACCTCCCCAGGCCTGAGAAAGCCATTCCTCTCCTCTGAGCTTTTGACAACCCCTTCTCACCTCCATGAGAGGCTGTGTTCTCCTACGTTGCATTCTGATAGTTGATTTTTTTATTTCTGTTTCCTCTGGTAGTCTGTGAGCTCCTTGAGGGTAGGGGTTTGTGTCCACGAAAGCAATGCCAGCCTAACACAGACCAGGCCTTGAATGAGTTTTTGTGGAATGATCTCACCCATGATTCTTCAAGCATGTCCCTGGACCAACAGCCTCAGCATTGAGAAATACACAATCTCTGCCCATTCCAGAGCAGCTCAGTTTCCCATCATGCTCCAGGTGAGTCAATGTGTGCTCAAGACTGGGAGCAGCTGGATGAACCAAATGAGAGTGCAGTAAAATATGGTGTGAATGGAATTTGCTGTTACTATCCAGCCAAGACTGAATAATCACAGTGGTGGTGACTGCCATGGACAGAGCTGTCCTCTGGCTTCCCAACCTCAGCACTGGGTATGTAGGCTGCCTGGGACGCGCATTGCCTGTGTATTATCAGATTGCACCATTATTAACACACATTGAAGGTCTCAGGCATGTCCCGAGGTCAACCCAGCAGCCAGAAAAAGCCCTGGATCCTAAGTGCCAGGGTTGGGACACTCTGGCTGAACTCTGTGGTCCTGGTACCAGTTTCTCAGCTCCCACTCTCAAATGAAAAGCAATTGTCAAGGGAATTAGGACGCTACTGCTTCAGAATTCCCACTTCTCCTGACATGATAATCATCTATACCTGTGGCAGGATTGGTACCAGGACTCCCCAGGGATGCCAACATTCACAGGAGCTCCTGCCCTTTCTGTAGAATGGTGTAGTATTTGCATATAATCATGCACACCCTCTGTATACTTTAAATCATTTCTCCATCACTCATAATACCTAATTCAATGTAAATACTATGTAAATCGTTGTTACACAGTATTTAAAGAATAATGACAACATGTCTATGTACATTCAGTCCAGAGGTGGCATGATTTTTTTCGAGCATTTTCAATTGACAGTTGGTTGAATACTTGGATTCAGAAGCTGTGAATGCAAAGGACTGAATATAACCCAATCTATTTTATAATTTAGTCTAATCTCTGTGTCAGTTTGCCTTTCAAATGAAGGCAACAAATTTTTTAAGAAAATAGTTTTAAGCAGTTGGGCAATGCGTTCCTTTTATCTACTTATGCTTTTTAAAGACTTATTATTTTTTTTTTTGGAAGGCAGAGTTAGAGAGAGAAAGAGAGAGAGAAACAGAGATCTTATTTACTCCCCAAATGGCCTCAGTGGCTGGGGGTGGTCCAGGCTGAAGCCAGGAGTCAGGAATTCCATCTGGGTCTCCCACGTGGATGGCAGGGACCCAAGTACTTGGACCATCTTCTACTGCCTCCCCAGGCCATTAGCAGGAAGCTGAATTGGAAGCGGAGCAGCTGGGACTTGAACCAGCAGTCACAAGAGATGCTGATTTTTCAGGTGGTAGTTTAACCAACTGCACCACAATGCCGGCCCCTTAGCCACTTATTTTTTTGTCTCTTGGTTCTTTGATGGATTTGTTGTTAACATCTGGCATGTGTTTGGAAATCCCAGAAGGAACCTTGCTTGATGAGCTTGTCTACGGGAAGGCTGCTTGTTACCGCTCTGCTTTCTCCTTTGGCTACTACTGTGGTCTCTAGTGGGGTCTAAAAATGGGGGTCCTGGAGGCTGGTGCTGAGGCATAGTGGGTTAAGCCACTGCCTGCAGTGCATCCCATATGGGTGCCAGTTCGAGACCCGGCTGCTTCACTTCTGATCCAGCTCTTTATTTTGGTCTGGGAAAGCAGTAGAAGATGGCCCAAGTCCTTGGGCCCCTGCACCCACGTGGGAGACCCAGAAGAAACTCTTGGTTCCTGGCTTCAGATTGGCGCAGCTCCAACCATTGCGGCCAATTGGGAAGTGAACCAGTGGATGGAAGACCTCTCTCTGTAACTCTGACTTTCAAATAAATAAATAAATCTTTAAAAAAGGGGGTTGGGTTTGATTGCTGAACAAAGAACTGAGAGGCCATTCAGGATTCTGGGGAACACCACTTGGACTGAAGAATATAAACACAGGTCCGAACTGCAGTTCTTGTGACCACTTTTAGAGGCGCTTGACCAAAACCTCCACCACCAGCTGACTCCTGCCTTCTCACCTCCTTGCAAGACATTCTCCCTTCAGCCTGTGCTCCAACCTTCTCAGTCGCTTTCAGTTCCTCAAATTCATCAAACCCTCTTCTGCACTGGAATTTTTAAAGATTTTTACTTATTTCTTTGAAAGGCAGAGAGGCAGAGAGAGAGAGAGCGCGCGCGAGAGTGAGTGAGCTGTGCTGATCCGAAGCCAGGAGACTGGAGCTTCTTCCAGGTCTCCTATGCAGGTACAGGGGCCCAAGCACTTGGGTCATCTTCCACTGCTTTCCCAGGCCATAGCAGAGAGCAGGATCAGAAGTGGAGCAGCCGGGACTCGAACTGGCGCCAATATGGGATCCCCGCATTACAGATGGTGGCTTGACCCGCTATGCCACAGCACCAGCCCCTCTGTACTGGATCTTTCTTTAGACCTGTCTTCCCATTGCCTGAAAGCTCCTCTGTTTCTCTCTCTCTCTCTCTCTCTCTCTCTCTTTGGGCAGGCAGAGTTAGACAGTGAGAGAGAGACAGAGAGACAGAGAGAAAGGTCTTCCTTCTGTTGGTTCACCCACCAAGTGGCTGCTACGGCCGGAGCTGTGCTGATCCGAAGCCACGAACCAGGTGCTTCCTCCTGGTCTCCCATGCAGGTGCAGGGGCCCAAGCACTTGGGCCATCCTCCACTGCCTTCCCGGGGCCACAGCAGAGAGCTCGACTGGAAGAGGAGCAACCAGGACAGAACCGGTGCCCCAACCGGGACTAGAACCTGGGGTGCTGGCGCCTCAGGTGGAGGATTAGCCAAGTGAGCCGCAGTGCCGGCCCTCTGTTTCTAAGATTTTTTTTTTATTTGAAAGGCAGAGTGGGAGGGGGAGAGACACAAAGAGAATTTTCCATTCCTTGATTTGTTCCCAAAATGGCTGCAACAGCCTGGAACATGCGGGCACAATGGCGGAAGGACTTGGGTCTATATTCTGCTGCCTTCCCAGGTGCATTAGCAGGGAGCTGGATCAGAAGTGGAGCCCACATAGGATGCCAGTGTTGCAGGCAGTGGCTTAACCTATTACGCCAGCCCCATCCCTTCCATCTTTTCTTAACCTTACTCATCCCCCAGGTCTCAAGTGAAATCTCACGTCACACAGCGGGGCTTCTCCTCTCTGGGAGGTTAGGACTTCACCCTTCCCAGACCTCAACCTCATAGACTTTCCTGTAGGGCTCCTTTCTCATCTTCTTGCCCCCTTTAGTTTGAAAGATCAGGAACTGTGTCCCTTTCATTTCCCCCAGCGCCTACCTCAGAGTCTGGTCTACAGTAGGGGCTTGGCTGATTGCTGGATGACTTTGAATGGACCTAAGCCTAGGCTTCAAATCATTTCTGTCCCAAATGTGTCTACTAGTTTCTCTTTTGCTCTTTCTTGAGATAAGGACTTATGCATCAGCAAGCCTCGCGTGGGCAGGTGGGAGGAGGTAAGTGTATGCTTTACCCAACAGACAGTTGGAGAGAGTTCAAGGCAGGCATGGCCATCACGATGTTGCCGTGGTTCCCAGCAAGTCTTTTTATCTGTGAAGAATTGTCCCCAATATCAGAGCACCATGGATATTTTCCCTAAGGCTCACTGTGGCTAATTCTCCGAAATGTGTCTTTGTGGACAAGGCTACACCAAGAGACTGAACTTGGGCTTGGAGGAGAAAGGGGAGAGAAGAGAATATTGTGTTTCTTTGTGTAAGATTAATTGGTTGCTGCTCTTTACCCTAAACAAAACACTTTAATTGGGGGCATCATGCAAATTATAGATTATCATTTTTTCATCCAATCTCAGGGTTGGAAATGATGTCACTGAGACCCATCCTTTGAACTCTGCAGGATTCCTTCTGCAGACTTCCGGTAAGAATTCACTAATCTTCAGTTCCCTACTTTGCTAATGTACAAAGTAGCCACGCCCACGTTTGGAATGTCCAGATTGTTGGAAAAACCCTGCATCTCTGTGCCTTGTAGGTGGAGGTGGTTTCTTGAGCAGACAACACTTTCAATCAGGATAATAGAATTCATTTTAAAGTAATGTCCTATTGTTTTTTAATAAGAGGTGGTGGGGAAACTGCCTGAGATGTTTGAAATAGAGTCTCCAGGTTTTCTTTATAGCAGAGACATGTATTACCTGGCCTGGACAAAGGGGAAAAAGTAGATAAAAGAAAAAAAGGCCGGCTTGCTACGTATTCTGATCCAGTTACTAAATACTTACCTAATGGCTGACTGAATATCTCAGAAAGAGTTTACAGTTTATTGAGGCTTGAGATTAACCTTCCAGAATGGGCTTCCTTTGCCCTTTTGCAAAGATGATGAGATCCTTCGGCACTGACACCCAGACAAGGGAGCAGAGTCCGAGGTAAGAGAAGGGAGAGGGAACTGGTCTGCAGTGCCACTTCCGCTACCCGCTGGATGCGCAGAGTTAGGTGAGCTACTACCCTCTGCCAGGCCTCAGTGTCGTCCTCTGTGAGCTGAACTAGACCAGGTGACCTCCAAGGCTCAGCTGCACTTGAACCCTCTGTGGCTCTGGGTCTAGGACTTTGTACTTTTCTCCTAAAGACCAAAGCTTCATGAGTGAAATTAACTCTCAGCCAGTAGAAGAATTGATCATTAGCAAGGGTGGAGCTCCTGTTAAATGCAGATGGCTAAGTTAAAGTAAGTATTGTAAATGTAACTGTGCACATAGCCACGCGCGAAGTAGCAGAAACAGCAGTTAATAAGCAGCTGGCGACCCCTGCAGGAGGCATCATTGCTGCCGCAGAGTTGGCCAACCTTGCTGGCTGTAGCTGAACCTGGACTATTTAAATGCTTCTATTTTTAAACCACAGTAATGGGGCTGTACAGTCCTAGTCGGGTATATGCCAAGGACAACAAAAGAAAAGAAAGAAAAACACTTCAGTAAAGATCTTTTTAGCATGATTTTCCCTAATAGACTTTTTCTGATAGAAATGTACAGTTATTATGAAACAATATAGTTAACTGAAAAGGACATTATGCTCTTGGTTTTTCATTAAGATCGAACATGTTCAGTGTAAGAAAAAAGGAGATGTAAATATCAAAGTAGCCAAATAAAAACTCTGGATTTTAAGTGTGAATTTGAAATACTAGAACACATGATACACATGATATACTGTTAAAAGAGTATATTCTTTCTAGTCCTGTCTATCAAAAAGGCCTAGATACCTGGAACTAACCTGTAGTAGTGAGTATCCTTAGCCTTCCAACTATGTTTTCTTCTTTATAAAATAAAATATATTTATTTAGATAGGCAGGATAGAGTTAACTCTCATTCATTGGTTCACTCCCCAAATGCCCAGTGACCAGGACTGAGACAGGCTGAACCAGGAGCTGGGACTCAATATAGGTCTCCCACAGGAATCCGACCACTTGGGCCATCACCATTACCTCCAGAACTGTATTGGCGGGAAGCTGGAGTTGGGCACTCCAGGCAGGTATTGAACCCAGGTACTCTGATACGGGACATGGGCATCCCAAGTACTTTAACCACTAGACTAAAAGCTCACCCCCAAATCGTTTTCTAAATACCCTTTCCCTCTAAAAGTAGCAAAGTTCCTTAGAGAATGGCTGGCTCAAGACTAGAGGTGAACCTGGAAATGAGTCAGTAAGGAGATTGTCAGGTGCCATGGGATCATGTCCCCAGATTTAGAAACCAAACTGGAGTCCAGTGGCCAGAGATAACTAGCTTCAACACCTAAAAAAATAATTACAAAGTATTGAAACACATTGAATATATTGAAAATCTATGAGTTTATAGGGTGTTTTCAACAATTAACACACACACACACACACATGCATTTGAGGATACTTCAAAAACTGAGTTCGAAGCTCCTGCTCTGAGGCTGGCCCAGCCCTAGCTGTTGTAGGCGTTTAGAGACTGAACCATAGGATGGGAGCTGTCTCTCGGTCTCTCAATTATATAAAAAAGCTTTAAAAAGAAACATGAAGTTGAGACTTAGGGGCAGGCACTTGGCTGTGCTGTGACGCAGAGGGTGCAGGTGCTGTGGTGCAGCAGGTTAAGTGGCCACTTGGGATGTGCGCATCCCACGTCGGAATGGCAGGACTGAGTCCCAGCGAATCCGTGCTTCCAATCTAGCTTTCTGCTAATATGCCTGCGAGGCAGCAGGTGGCGGCACAAGTGCCTGGGCCCCTGACACCCCTGTGGGGAACCAGATGGAGTTCCTGGCTCCTGGCTTTTGCCTGGCTCAGCCCAGGTAGTTGCGGGCATTTGGGGAGTGAGCCAGTGGATGGAAGATCTCTCTTTCATGCTTGCTGTCATTCTTGTTCTTACTCTGTCACTGTCTTTCAAATAAATCAGTCTTTTTAAAAAGATGCTGGTTGGAACGCTCACATCCAACTCCACAGTACCCAGGCTTGAGTCCCAGCTCTGGTTTCAGATTCCACCTTCCTGCTAATGTGCACCCCGGACGGCAGCAAGGGATGGCTCAAATATTTGGGTCCCTGCCACTCACATAAGAGACCTGGATTGAGTTCCTGGCTCCTGACTTCGGCCAGGCCGTTGAGGGTATTTGGAGAGTGAACCAGTGGATGGGAGTAATGCTTGTCTCTTGCTCGCTTATTGTCTCACTCTGTATCAAATAATTTAAAACAAAACACCAGATATATTTTGATGCAAAAATTTTTTGAAACCCATGCATAGATTTTTCATAATATATATTTTCCACAAACTTTTTGAAGCTCTTTTGTGTGTGTGTGTGTGTGTGTGTGGAGAGAAAAAGAGAGAGGGAAGGGGGGATAATGAGCACGAGCGCCAGATGTGGAGAGGACATAGACAGATCTGTTCCATTGGGATTCTTTCTGTGGGGAACACTGATTGATAAACACTTCTGCAAGGATGTAATCAATAAAAGCCAGAACAGGACATTCTGCAGGCCCAGAGAAAGCATTGTTCAAGAAATAATTACATAAAAACAGAAAGAGGATGGGGTGACCTATAGATTAAAAGGGATTTAAGAGACAAATGGGGCCGGCACCGTAGCTCACTAGGCTAGTCCTCCGCCTTGCGGCACCGGCACACCGGGTTCTAGTCCCGGTCAGGGTGCTAGATTCTGTCCCGGTTGCCCCTCTTCCAGGGCAGCTCTCTGCTGTGGCCCAGGAAGGCAGTGGAGGATGGCCCAAGTGCTTGGACCCTGCACCCCATGGGAGACCACTAGAAGCACCTGGCTTCTGGCTTCGGATCAGCACGGTGTGCCGGCCGCAGCGCACTGGCAGCAGCGGCCATTGGAGGGTGAACCAACGGTAATGGAAGACCTTTATCTCTGTCTCTCTCTCTCTCTCACTGTCCACTCTGCCTGTCAAAAAAATTTTTTAAAAAAGAGACAAATGGACCAAATGCAATATAAAGACATTAGCTTGGATCCTGATTTGAACAAACCAACTGCAAATAGTTATGAGAAAAGTCCAAGTTCATAAACTCCCAAATGAAGGACATTTGTTCCTCGGGTCTCAGACTGTAAGGAGATGACCAACCACATTGGAAAAGGAGTCTGGGACTCCTTTGTGATGGATTCAAGGATTGGCATAGGAAAAATATCTTCTTGTAGCTGCTGAAAAGTATCTTCTTAAATCTGCCTTGATCATAAGTAACAGCAAAATGATTTATCTAAGGTTTAACAGGAATATAGAGGGGGACCTCTTAAAGGATAGCAAATATACATTCCTTTTTTGCTGCTAGCATACCTTGTCAGTTGCTAGGTAATCAGAAATCATTTTTCAGTTCCATAATTAAAGAGCCTTTGAGGGGGTAGGTGTTTAGCATAGTGTCTAAGACACTGGATAAGAAGCCCACATCTTAATTTACAGTACTTGTGCTCAGTTCCTGGTTCTGGCTCCTGACCGCAGCTTCCTGCCAATTGCAAACCCTGGGAGGCAACGGTGGTGGCTCAAGTGATTGGGTTCCTGCCACTCACATGGGAGACCTGGGTAGAGTGCCTGGCTCCCAGCTTTGGTCCCGCAGCTACTGCAGGCGTTTGAAGAGTGAACCAGCAAACGGGAACACAAATAGCCTTGGAGACTGAAAAAAAGTTTGTTCACAGAATGAAATTCTTTTTAGAAAACTTCTGCAATTATACAAGTTGGATAAACTCATTAATGGCACAAAGGAACTCTAATCCTGCCTAAGTGTTGCCAAACGAGAGGGTCTTGCAGGGCAAGTCCTTGACCTGAATTTTGGGTCCCTGCCAAAGGGTAATTTTGTTCATCCCGGGGCAGAGTTTGACCTTACTTCAGCTCTGGCTGACTGCTGTAAATGCACAATGACACACCACTAAATCTGTGTAAATGGTTTCAAAAACTGCTTAAAGATATAATGATTAGTCAAGGGTGCAAACTCAGAGGCTTTCATGGGCAAAACAACCGAGGGAAACTTGCTTAAGGGACATGTTACAGAGAGAAGTGGGCCCTTTGTGAGAGGCTCATTCTGCCTAAAAATACTCATATTCATATTCATGCTTCAGAAGTACCAGTAGCTAAATGCAAGGGCTCTGAAGGGCTCAGTCCTTGGCAGCTCTAATTAGTGGAACTGGCCTAGCCTAGGGTTTTCTGTTGAATCCCTCAGTCCATAGAGGGATTAGTCCATAGTCTTTTCCCCCTTCTCAGCTAACTATCTCGCAGGCACTGAACTGTTACATCACAGCACCTTTTGAGTTGCTTTTTTCCCTCCCATTTCTGGTTGCTCCTGGCTCACTTTATGAATTCTTCCTCTCTTTTCTTTCTGGCAAACAATCTGCTGATATTTAAGATAAGCTGGAACTTGACCATCATTTTTTAACCTTAAAAAAATTTATGTATCTGAGAGTGAGAATGCTCCCATCTGCTGTTTTCTCCCTAAATGTTTGCAAAGGTGGAGGCTGAGCTGGGCCAAGTTGAAACCAGTAGCCAGGTTCTTAACCCAGGTCTCCCGGATGGCTGGTAGGGACCCAACTACTGAGCCATCGCTACTGCCTCTCAGCATCTGCGTGAGCAGGAAGCTGGAGTCAGGAGCCAGAGCCTGGAACAGGTACTCCAATATGGGACACAGGTGTCCTAGCCAGAGGATTAACTGCTATAATAAATGCCTGCACAGTTACATCCTCAAACGTTTTAGTGTGGTTTAAAAACTGACTCCTCTGCCAAGCCACACCCAGGCTCTGATGCCTCCTGTTTCCCTCCATTTTCTTAATGCCTCCAAACACCTGTGCCCAGGGTCTGGGTGGCAGAACCACGCCTAGCAGTGGGAGTCACCAACACTCTCACTCTGGGCCTCCTGGTTTCCTCTGACATCAAAGCCTCCTGGAAGTTGTTTACTTCTGGAAAGGATCTAGAGAATGACCAAGTAAAATCAATTATGGTTTTAATACATTTAAACTCATTTCTCTACAAGCCAAATGAACAAAATAAGAGGAAGTGGTGAAAGAGCTTGGAGTCTGAAAGTAACTCAGCAAAATAATATTAAAGGATACATTTGAAAAAGGTAGCATTGTGACTCTCATACAAGTATAAAATGACCATCATTAAGTCACAAGTTATTTATTAATTCACGAAGGAACTACTACACTGGCATTCCACTGAAATGGTTTCCTTATATTCTCCTCTGCCCTTTCATCTCTCCCAACTCCTCCCTGCAGTGGTAATTATTTTATTCACTTCTCTCCAATTCACATCCACTCCTGTATAGCCCTTGCTTCTTCCCTCAACTCACATAAGAAAAATCCTAGGCGTGGTTAGATAGTCATGGTTCACATGAACTGTGTGAAATGATAGGAAGCTTGTAACCATTCAACAGGGAGGTGAAGAGAAAGGCCCAACCTAGTGAGCTTCAATACGGCCTGCAAAGGGTTTTATTGCAAGCAAATTCTGCTGTTCCGTATCTCACAGATGAGCTCAGGGTCAAAGCGGTTGCACAGTGGTAGAAACAGTCAGGTTTGATGTAAAAATTAGAGCTGTCATTGGGAATATGGTTGAAGAAGCTGAAGTTGTTTTATCCCAAAGTTCTTTTTCAGCAAATAATTTGAATCTCCAAGGAAACTCTGGGCTTTATAGGTGTGGAAAGAGTCATACTGGTGATAATAAGGCATATTATGGGATAGCAGGAAGAACACTAAGGATGCTGGAGTTCCACCATTAAACAATAAAAAACAAACACTGTGGGGAGGAGTGTGAATGAGGACAGAGAGTTGAAGGAAAAAAGTATGGGTGTTTATGTAGAAATCATTTTTATGCTAGGCTTGTAGCTTCCTCAGGGAAACAGGACAGAAAATGATATCTGATTACCAGGAGGAAACAAGATTTCTAATCCAGCATAAATAGAGACCTCAAGCTGTATTTGTTCTTTCCTCTCCTGAATAAATGCATTAGGAGGGGTAAAAATTAAAGAGCTATTGAATAGGGTGGAAAGAGAGGCACTGGAGTATATTAGTTGAATTTAACTCATGGTTGCACTATAATTTGAGAACAAAAAAATGCAAACAAAAATTAGCAAGAAAGGGGAGAAAAGATGAATGGACATCATTGTATACATGGTGGTCCTCCAACTGTATTGGATTGCATTGATAGCTCCAGCTCCCTGCCTATCCTTGAAACACAGACCTTTACCACCTGGCTTTGCGGGTCTTCCCATCTAGAAAGAGACTATTTCTCTACCTCTTGGTCCTGAATTCAGCCATTTGTTTTGCTTTGAACAATGGGATGCCACAAATGTGACACTGAGGCCAATCAAACCACTTTTTTGACCAAGATTGTTCTGCTGTGCTCTTGCCATTAACATCTATTTATCTGGAAACTGGAGTCATTTCTAGACCTATGAGTGGGCTGGAAATCAGATCTGCTATCATAGTCCAGGTTTAAGATAGGAAAAGGATAGGCCCAGTACAGCTTACTAATCAGTGAGTAGACACGTCAAGTTGAGCTAAGTCACCTGAATCAACCCCATCTAAGATCAACCAACCCCATCAGAACTCCAAAAGCATGAGTTGAGTTTAGAGAGGCCAGTGAAGTAGCCTGCTGAGCCCAGCCTGGACTGGCAAACTTTATAGGTTCAAGAAATGGGTGTTCGTTGTTCTTTTTGACCTTGAAGACCTGTGGTTGATTGTTACACAGCAGTTTTCTGACAATGGCTAAATCACATGCCAACTCCTTTTCATCATACACTTATGAGAAAAGAGAGATCTCTGTGAACATAACTACTTCCAAAACAAGCTCAGTTTGGGGGATACTGGATTCCTATGGTGTCAACAGGATTCTCTAGAAAAGGGTCAGGCCATGAGTGTATAACCAGGCTGCCTCTTCTGCTCAGGACAGACCCTTATTGGAAACCTTCCAATGCCAGGCTAGCAGCTCCCCTGGGGAACCAAGGGAAAGAACATGCTATCGAATTACTGGGAAGAAACAAGGTTATTTCTAGCTGCAAGAAATTTGAAACTAGAGTAGGAAAGTAGAGAATAGCACAGTGGTGGCAAGAGAGGATTCCCTGAGCTAGCACAGATTCACCATGTACAAGATAAAACAGATAACCAGGACTCTTTTGTTAGTTTCCAAGAATGTATGCAGCATAGAGCCCCAGCCACCTGAGTTTCTACATGCCTGGTTTCTCAAAGAAAGAGGATCCAAATATTTGTATGCAAAAGGTACTCACTTGGCCATGTAGAAAAGAGCTGCTTCATCTGAAGCAGATTTAATAAGCTTGGGAATTGATGAGGACCTTATTCAACTCAGTAAAAAAAAAAAAAAAACAACTTTTTTAACAAATATTTTTTTATCACCTATTTAAGCCAGAAATTAGAGTCATCTCATGATCTAGGGAGTCGTATCTGCCATCATATTCCTGGCTTAAGACATAGTCCTGCTCAGGGGGCAAATACATACATGACAGCAACAGAAGTGGACACAGATTGGTAGAAAACACGACTGGAACAAGAGGAACAGTCATGGACCACGACAAATAGGGAAGGCTGAAGGAGGGGTGGTCTTCTGAGGGGATATGCTGAGTTGGCTTGGGATTTGCCCGATGTATGGCCTGACAGGGTCTTCATTTGTCACACATATATCAGCTTCATTTTTCCCTTGACCCCTCATCTGCTTTAATCTTGTGTTCATATTCAAATATCCCTTGAGAATAGGATCTCCCTTGAAAAACAATTGCTTGTTTTTCTTTGATATGCCCTCACAAGCCAAGCAAAATGTCCTATACTTGGGGGATGCTTCATGGATTTTTGTTGTATGAATAAATGGATGGATGGATGTCAAAGTGCTTCTGAGCAGAGATTTTGCCCTTGCCTCTTGGAGTTTCTTAGGGGACAGTGAGGTGGGATTGGAGAGGAAATGTGGGAAAGGAGGTCGGAGATGGGGGAGCAGGAACAAGTGGATGTAAGAGGTAAGAAAGAAATGTTGGGTTGGGCAGGTGTTTGGCCCAGCAAATTGCCACCTGGGGCACTTGTGTCCCACATTGGAGCAGAATGCCTTGTTCAAGTTCTGCCCCTTTGCTTCTGATCCAACATTCTTGCTATTGTGTACCCTGGGAGGCAGCTGGTGATGGTGCAAGTACTTGGGTCCCTGCCACCCACATGGGAGACCTGGATTGAATTCTGAGCTCCTGGCTTTAGCCTGGCCCAGTCCTAATTGTTATGGGCATTTGGGGAGTGAACTAGTGGATGGAAGATCAGTCTCTTTGACTTTCAAATTAAATGGAAATAAATAAAAATTGAAGAAAAAAAAAAGAACTGTTGGCAGAACCTAGAAACAAGTTATTTGGGGAAACAGGGAAAGGGGTAAAGGTGGAGAGTGACTACTTGGCGTGCAGCAAGCAAGCATAGTTTATGTTTAAAGGATGCAATTTAACGTTTAACCCCAAATGACACAAGATATTGCTCCTGACATCATGCTAAATAAAAGGGTCTGGTAGTTTATCTGTACCTGCCTCTGAGTGTTTGACCTGATATGGTCATTTTTACTGCATTGGTGGCATCTGTTTTTATTATCAAACCCAAAAGTTCCTGCCAAGTCATTTTGAAATCTAACTTAGCTTGCACAAAATGTTGTTTTGTAATTAAATTAAAATTGCAGGATGTTTTGGATTAGAAGAATCTTCTTTCAACCAGACCCAAGGTTAGTAAGAGAGTGCGACCTGTCTGGGATAGAATTCCCTCATCCAAAACATCCGGAGCATTTCACTGGATTAATTTGCAACTCACTGGGAGATTTTTGGTTCAATTTTCTAAAGATTTTCTGTTTCCATTTCTCTTTTCAATTCAGGTCAATATGCATTTATTTAACTCTCTTAGTGAAAACGATATGAAAAGTGTTACTGAGTTAAAAGAATAAAGAAAATGGCAGATAAAATGCAAGGAAAGGGAGAAATATAATGAGTGAATAAATAAGTTCATTCATGAATAAAAAATTTATTCATGAATAAATAAATTCATTCATCCAACAAATGAACTTACAGAGCCCTTATTTTTACCATGCACTGAGCCAGGTAAGCACTGTGTAATATAGAAAGAAATATGAGCCTTTCTTTCTGTTCTCTGGGAATTTAGAATTTTTTTAAAGAAAATATTGCTATTGGATGGTTTAAGCTCAATGTATATTAATGTTTTAATCCAATCAAAAACTTCATAAAGAAATAAACCCTGAACAATTTTCTCACTCCTTTAAAATGTTGAATATTCTGTATGGGAAAGGGCAGTAGAATCTCAGCACTGGGTGGGATTTGTGTATGCTGGCTAGACAGATTCCTGCAGCCACTTACCAGTAGGCTGCATGAACAGAATTTAAAAATATACATTTTGGGGGCTGGTATTGTGGTATAGCAGCAGATAATGCCACCACCTGCAGAGCTGGCATCCCATATGGATGCTGGTTTTTGTCCCAGCTGCTCTACTTCTGATCCAGTTCCCTGCTTATGGCCTGGGAAAAGCATTAGAAGATGGCCCAAGTAGTTGGGCCTCTGCCACCCATGTGGAAGACCTGGATGAAGCTCCTGACTCTTGGCTTTGGCCTGGCCCAGCCCTGCCCATTGTAGCCATTTGGGGAGTAAACCAGTGGATGGGGATCGATTTCTCTCTCCCTCTCTCCCTCTCTTTGTGTAACTCTGACTTTCAAATAAATAAATGAAATATATATATATTTTTTTTTTTTTTCAGGGATGTCTGTTTAGTAGAGCAGTTAGCATGTATCACATATTGGACTTCCTGGGTTTGTGTCCTTGATCTCCCAATTTCAGCTTCCTGCTAATGTACATCCAGAAAGTAACAGCTCAAGTAGTTTTATCCCTACCACCCATGTGGAAGACCCCTATTGAGATCCTGACTCCTGACTTCTACCTGACCCAGCCCCTGCTGTTGGAATTTGGGGAGTAAACCGGCAAATGGGAGACCTCTGTCTAGTCTATCTCTCTTTGTCTGCCTTTCGAGTAAAATAAACAAATAATTTTTAAGTCACACACACACACACACATTCTTTCAAGGCTATAGGAAATACTTCTTGGTGCAGTGTTTTAGATGTAGGTAGTTTATTTGAGCATTGCAATGGGCTTGTAGCTCTAGAAGGAATTATATTTATCAGAAGCTAATTGACAAGTAGACCAAACCTTCATATATTTCCAAACACACTGAGAAAACTACATTCCATTTAATCTATCCAAGCCCTAACCTTGGCTCCTTGTTTGGCAAACTGTAGCCCTTCAATATTCAATGAAACAATAGAAAGAACCAGAAACACCATGACCGAGTGTTGCTGAATAGGCTAGGAGAGGTGAGGCGAGGTTGGTGCACATTTTACAGAAAGTGTAATTATTGCATATATGGCAGCATATTAGGGCTGTTTCCTGCTGTTCCCACACTTCCTTCTGCTCCCACTGGAACCTCAGCTCCATGAGGGCCAGGAGTTTGCCTGTCATTTTCTGCTCTGTCCCTTGTTCTTAGAACAATGAACAGTACACAGGGGACTCAATATCTGTAGACTCAATAAATGGATCAATGTGTCTCATCCACTGAGTAGAAGAAATGCTGGACCCAGTGCTGAAGACCAAAGAAAGAACTTCCTTGTTCCATCAGTGACTCTTATGGTCCCCGAATCTCCTTTAATGTATTCCCTCCCCCTGTTCCTCCCTCCCTCTCCCCCTCCCTCCCTCCACACAGCATCTTTCTATTTTTTATTTTTTGACAGGCAGAGTGGACAGTGAGAGAGAGAGACAAAGAGAAAGGTCTTCCTTTACCGTTGGTTCACCCTCCAATGGCCGCCGCACCACACCGATCAGAAGCCAGGAGCCTTCTCCTGGTCTCCCAAGTGGGTGCAGGGCCCAAGCACTTGGGCCATCCTCCACTGCCTTCCCGGGCCACAGCAGAGAGCTGGCCTGGAAGAGGAGCAACCAGGACAGAATCCGGCGCCCCGACCGGGACTAGAACCCGAGGTGCCAGCGCTGCAGGTGGAGGATTAGCCTATTGAGCCGCGGTGCTGGCCAACACACAGCATCTTTCAATGAGCATCTTATTTGCCTGCAACTTTGTTGCTTGTTGGCTTTAAAGATTAAAAAAAATAATAATAAGGTGTAAACTCCCAAAGAGCACAGGATCCCAGCTGTTAGAGAGGAGTCTGAGGAGAGATGAGATGAGAAGGGAGTCCACTCAGCCCAAATATGGGAAACACTAGCAGTATTTCAGGAGGGAAGGACAGAGAACAATAGCAGGTGAGCTGAGCTGGGACTTGACAAATGTAAACTTCCCGCCACAGGAAAGGTCAAGGAGCCATTGAGCTCTAATTACAGTTTCCACCTCCCAGCAGTTGTATACCTTGAGTGAGACTGAGTTCCAAGCTATAAGAAGATTGCATATAACCGAATGTATGTGTATTTAATAGCTAATAAAACCAATGTGTGGGGCATAGTGAGACCAAAGTTAGCATCAATGTGGAGCCATAGGAAAAATACGATACTCTGAAAAGTGAAACATGCCTCTCTCGCTCGCTCCCTCCTCCCTACAGGGTCATGTCACATCTACACTGCGTGACATGCTGTGGGGAAATAAGGACAATCAGCCGCTAGAGGCTGCCTGCCTGGACCCATGGCCTAAGCCACAAGATGCAGTATATTATTCTGCAACCAGTGGGAGCCAAGACCAGGCTGTTCCAGCACAGGGCACCTAGGAGAGCCACAGCTAAATTGCTAGGAATTTTTTTCATGCATGTTGAAATATAGGCACTTACAAAGTAAAGTATGTAAACTTACAATTTAGACTTGTTATATGAGAGAATTTTAAAAGTTCATGGAAAGTATATTCTGGAAAACTGCATAGATTTAAAATATTTTGGCATCAAAATAAACATCTTTTTGTTTTTTGTTTTTATTTTAAAGATTTATTTGTTTGAAAGGCAGAGCTACAGAGAAGCAGAGGCAGAGAGAAAAGTCTTCGGTCTGCTGGTTCACTCCCCAGATGGCTACAATGGCTGGAGCTGCACCAATCCGAAGCCAAGAGCCAGAGGCTTCTTCCAGATCTTCCATGTGGGAGCAGGGCTCAAGAAATTGTGCCATCGTCCACTGCTTTCCCAGGCCACAGCAGAGAGTTGGATTGGAACTGGAGCAGCCAGGACTTGAACTGGCACCCATATGGGATGCTGGCACTGCAGATGCCAGCTTTATCTGCTATGCCACAGTGCTGGCCTTTGAATTTACCTTTTAATCCCATTTTCCATGAACTTTTTGAATTATCCTTGTGTATCACCATCAATCATGTCAAAATCACACTTATTCCTCAATTGTAGCCATTAGTTGGCCATGGACACAAAAATGCAGCAAAAATGAAGAAAAGCATTCTGTGAGATTCTTTTGGCTATACCAAATTCATGATAAAGAACTTTGTTGGAGCCAGTGCTGTGGCATAGCGGGTAAAGCTTCTGCCTACAGTGCTCGCATCCTATATGGGTGCTGGTTTGAGTCCTGCCTGCTCCACTTCCAATCCAGCTCTCTGCTATGGCCTGGGAAAGCAGTAAAAGATGCTCCAAGTCCTTGGGCCCCTGTACTCGTGTGGAGACCCAGAGACGCTCCTGGCTCCTGGCTTTGGATCCACTCAGCTCCAGTCATTGCGACCATCTGGGGAGTAAACCAGCGATCGAAGGCCTCTCTCTGCCTCAGCCTCTCTGCAACTCTGCCTTTCAAATAAAATAATCTTTTTTTTTTAAAAAAAGAACTTTCTATTTTATTATTCTTTGTAATTTGTGTCATGTTTTCTTTTCTTTTCTTTTTCTTTTTTTTTTTTTGACAGGCAGAGTTATAGACAGTGAGAGACAGACAGAGAGAAAGGTCTTCCTTCCATTGGTTCACTTCCTTAATGGCCGCCACAGCTGGCGCTGCACCAACCCGAAGCCAGGAGCCAGGTGCTTCCTCCTGGGCTACCATGCGGGTGCAGGGACCCAAGCACTTGGACCATCTTCCACTGCCCTCCCAGGCCACAGCAGAGCACTGGTCTGGAAGAGGAGCAACCAGGACTAGTACCCAGCGCCCCAACCAGGACTAGAACCTGGGGTGCCAGCACCACAGGTAGAGGATTAGCCAAGTGAGCCACGGCGCCGGCCCATGTTTGGCAAATTCAAAATAAGGAAAATTCAAAAATAAGGAAAATTAAAATAAGAAATAAATAAATAAAATAAATAAAATAAAATAAATAAAAATAAGGAAATTCAAAATAAGCCTATGCATTAATATATGTACACATATGAACATATGTGTGCAACCTTTAACCTGTATCCATAGGCAGTTTTTTTTTTTGAGCTCTGGTTGAGTTTACCAACACACCATCATCTAAAACCATAATACAGCATAGAAAGTAATGAATGACCAAAGAGTTGCATAGGGTTTGAGCTGAGGAAAAAGGCAGATTTCCCAAGAGAACTTAGAGGGCAGCTATCACAAGCTGCAAGGAGGGGCTGAGAATCAGCAGAGGCCCCAGGCAAAAGAAGTCAGGGGAAACACTTCTTTGGAAGCCTTTGGCTTGACTTGTCCAACTAGTCCATGCGGGTACAAGGGAGGTAGCTTCCTACCCTAACCAGGTCACCACCTGCCTGAGTCTGCCTGGGAACCAAAATGGGTGTAGTCCTGTTGAACCACAGATGGATTTATACGAAGATGGAATGAGTCAGGTAGTCATCAAGCTTCCAGAAGTGGGAATATTTACCCCCTTTTGGACTCTAGGGTATGGCCCATACAGAACACACTGGAGGGAAAACTGAAAAGTCCCACTAGCAGAAAAAAACAAATTAGCCAGGGATTCCTACATAAAGGATATTAATAAAATTTATTTGAGAGGTAGAGGGACAGAGATAATTAGAGAGAAGGTGCTGCTGACCAAGGCTGGACAGACCAAATCCTGGAGCCTTAAACACAATCTAAGTCTCCCAGGTGATTGTCAGGCACCCACCCAATTACTTGAGAAAGCACCTGCCACCTCCCAGGGTCTGCACTGGCAGGAAGCTGGAGTCAGGAGTGGACCTGGAAATCAAACCCAGATGCTCTGTTTTGGGATGTGGGTGTCTTAACTGTGAGGCCAAATACCTATCCCCCAAAGATGTCATTTTTCACAGGATTTGCAGGCTGGGAATTCAAACTTTATTATGAGAGGTGTGGAATTAGGTACATCACCTCTCCCAAAATATCCTTTTCATTTACAAATCAGAAGTTGCCTATAAAGTTAGACATCATTTCATCCCTCAGCGACTTTGCAGATTCATGAATTTTCATGTGATTCAAGGAGTTTTCTGAAAGGGCTTAGGACTCTGACATCAACCCCACCCCACCAATCCTCCTTCCATGCTCCCACACGGCTCCCATACCTGCCATCTCTACTGAACCTCCAAGATGAGGCTAGAGTCGAGAGAACCCTTACCTTCTCACTCTGCAATCAATCCCACAGGAGGCTGGGGAGAGAGGCGCTTGTATTGGTGGACCATCTCAGGATCAAGTCTTATATAAATCCCTGGAGGCAGCACAGATTCCTGGCCTGTTATGGCACACACTACACACCTTGTTCTGAAATGGGAAACACTTGCCCATAGGTGAATAAAAATGGTTACACTTGGGGTCCTTGGGAAAAGTCTATCTGCACTCAGCATAGGGAGAGAGCAAGAGAGAGAGCTGACATCCTTAGGCTAGCATGGTGTAAAAAAAATCTTTTGGGGGTGATGGTGGCACTAGAATCCCAAGTGATAAGAGCTTTTGGCAGAGGTATGCCTAGCGTCTTCTGGGTATTTGCATAGAGCACGTTATTTTTACTCTCCTTGTGTGTGTGTGTGTGTGTTTAGAGGAGACACTGATGAAGTTTCAGGGTGTGTTGGGGAGTGTTAGTGGGATGAGAGCCAAGCCATAGTCCTGCTGAGAAGTGTCTGAATTCTCCCCCTAAACAATAGCAAGTAGGACATGAGAAGGTACTCACAAGTATTGTTAGAATAGCTTAGATTAGGGAGGAGAATTCGCGAAAAAGCCGAGTTTCTGCCTAGATTCCATCTGAACTGGGTCACAATAGTAAAGATGATGTCCTTTGTTCCCATAGGCTGGTTTAATAGATGACATAACTTTACACATAGGAGAAATAAACTAGAAAGCAAAGTAGCATTACATTAAGGGACGTGTCAAATTTCTAAGTCTTCTCTCCCTGTTTAATAATATAGGCAAGTACAAACCTTTAAGAAGCTAAGGAACACACTTGAGTGCAGAGTGTGTGTGGTCAGAGACTAGGGGAAGTAAGAGAAAATCCTGACAGTAAAAAAATTCAGATAGGAAATATCTATATTATAAATAACTTATTGTTAGAAAATGATTTCTACTTCTCATCACAACTATTTGAGTTAAAATAAAGTAAGGCCATGAAAGAATGACTATTTCCAAACCAATCATCTTCGGTCGTGCTTTGAAATAGAGATAACCCAAAAGGTACCAGTTATCTTGAGGAGGTTCTGGCTCATAATTGAGTCTATTTACAGTGAATGGCACTTTCTGTTTACTTTGCACTTTTGCAGAGCTGCTCCCAACATTCATGAACTTGAGCCCCCACAGTAACATCCATGCTGCCCGCCTACTCTTCTGAATCCAGAAGACGAGGGGCTGGAGAGCGCTTTTTCTGCTGACTGTGGTCATGCATGGCTGGATGATTTATGGCCAAGACCAACCACCGCATCCATATCTCAAAGTCATTAATTACCAAGAGAGGGACTCACAGCTCAGAATCACTCAGGAGAGAAAGTTTTCAGGGGGTGAATCTTTTTAAATAACCAGAGCCTTTAAAAAAAAAAGTCATATTCTGATTTTTCTCCTGGTATCTTTCAAATACATGGATGTTTTCTACTGCCCATAGAGACTATTGTGAATGGTGTCTGACATTTTTCATAACGTTAACATCTGAATGAAAGGACCAGATGTTACTGTATAATGACACAAGACCAAGGACAAAACTGGAGGGTCCAGGAAATGTTCCAAATGTCAAAGGGTATTCTTCAGAAATGGCCAGTTTTAAGAAATTGCCATTGATGATCTTGGTAGCAAAGCCCAAAGCCTGGAAAAGGTGACTAGGAGATGGCCTTTGAGCCCTGGGAAAATAAAGGGGCTCCCTTGGAGGCCAGCATGAGTCCCTAAGAGCAGGAAATGCAGCTGAGACACGTTCTCTTCCGGTAAACATATTAGGATGCTTTGCAACATCTATCATGCTGATCCTTGGGACCAGAAGGTACAATGTGGGATGGTAACCAAAGAAGGCAAACTAATCTGGTTCAGCTGGGAGAGCACAGGGAGGCAATAACTTGAGTCAGAAACAGGACAAAGCTTCCCACTGGGAGATGAGGAAGGGGCTGGATACGGGTGGATTTTACAGGGTTTGGCATCGACCTCCTGTGCAGTTTGAAGAAGCAGCAGGCAGGTGTTCTGTGGCTCCAGGTTTCCAGCCTGGGAGACCAGGTGGATGGAGAAGCAAGGTAGTGAGGAGGGGGCCGTGGAGAGGTCAGAAGCAGAGAGCTTGATGAAAGCTAGGATCAGCTCTTCAGAAAAGCAAGAAGAGAAATGCAGAGCCCTCCTCCTGGATTTGGAAGGGGAGAGAAGTCTTAACTCCTGCAGGAGGAATCCCACAGAAGCCTTGGAGGCTGTGCAGAAGGTTCTTAGGCAATGCTAAGCCAGGAGATTAGCTAATACCGAGTGGGTCAGGCCAGGAGTCATAGCAGTCATGATAGACAACACTATGAGATGGGTTAACAACAATAGAAACAACAATAGCATTTGCAAATATTAACTCATTTCATCTTTCTCCTAAGGAAGGTATAATGATCTCATCTGTAAAATACAGAGAGGTTGAGTTACTAAGCCAAAGGCACACAGTCGGCAATGACAGACGGGATGCGAACAGCATGTGAGGCTTCCAGGTCTGTGCTCTGGGAGGAAGGAGGAAAAGCAGAGTATTTGCAAGGTGCCAGATCCCAGCTTCCATGCCAGGGAATACCTAGCAGCCGGCAACCTGGAAGGAGGCAGGACCACGTATAGAACGTCCAGGCAGACGGAGACGGTGTGATAGAAGGTCATTTCCAGGCACCCTGTAGGCCTGAGCGAGACATGAGAGAGGCAGGCAAGGAGCTCGGTTCTCTGCGCTGACTCTTGTTCCAACATGCAGTGCTCTGCCCATGGTGCTGGTGAGCAGCTGTCTTCAGCCGTGTCTGTCCAGGGGCTGACACTGCTAACTGCCTGTGTAAATGTTAGTCCGAGTCCATCTTTCCCTCTGATGTCTGTTGTGTGTGATACACGAGAGGTGTCTGCAGGCTGAGTGTTTGTGTGCCTGTGAACAGTTAAGCATGGAGGCTGTGTGGTTTTACATGTGTTAATAGGCATCTGGGTAGGGGTAGCACTTGGACAAAGAACCTGAATCTGTGTGTGTTTGTGCCTGTGTGCATGATTGTAAGACAAATAAGTGTGTTTGTGTGTTTGTGTGTGTAGATTGCATGGTGAAAAATGTGGAATGTGTACATGCTGGCCGTAGGGTGAGTGTGTATATTTGTGTGTGTGATGCATAGAGGTGTCTACCTGGTGAGTGCTTGTGTGTCTGCACAGTGAGCTGCAGAACCTGCATTTTGAGTGTGTGTTTGTGTGTGTGCATGTACACATGCTTGCCTGTGTGATGTGGGTGCACTGGTGTGAGTTTGTCTACATGGTAAGGGATCATGTGGATGAGTAGTGAGCTGTAGAACCTACCAGTGTGATGTGGACACACTGGCGTGAGTTTGCTTGTAATTCCAGATGGAGCCAGAGCAAAAACTGGACAACTCGTCACCCTGGACAGAGGCAGGTCACCTCCCCCCTACCCCCCCATCCAGGCACTCTCACAGGAAGCAGTGACAGGAGGGGTGAGCAAAGGAGTGGCTACACTCCTGCTACCTTCAGGAATCCACAGGGCCCCTCGCAAGCCAGCTTCGGAGCTGGAGCAGCTCAGCACTGCCCGGTCCTGCTCTCACTGGCCTGCATGACCGAGGTCACAATGGAGAGAGTCGCTAGTGGGTCAAGGGTATTTTCTCAGATACAATCAATGATCTATCCACACATGTGCAGATTCCAACCCTCTGCCTCTCCCCTCCCCCAGGCAGGCTCCGAGAGTTCTTCCAGGGCACAGTTGAGAGGGAGAAACCGAGTTCTGATGAGAAAGAGGCCTGGAGGCAGAGGGAAGGAGGTGATGGTCAACGGGGTCCCCAGGGTAGAGTTTGCATCAGGTCTGGACTGAGCCACCAGGCAGACTGAGATGAGGGATAGGATGGCCAGAAGACAGGTCTACACCTGTACACCTGCAACCTAGACAGCAGCGGGGGGAACAGAGTGAGGGTTGTGAGGTCCAGGTCTAAACAGGAGCGCGGGCATCAGCTGCCCTCCAGAAACTGGATGGCCAGAGAAGAGTGGTGAGAAGCCAGAGCCAGGGCTCTGTGCCCTGGAAGGACGCCAGCCTCACGGAGGAGCCAGTTGCGTGAGGACATTTATACGAGTCTGACAGAGCAGGCGGAAATTCTCAGCTGCCAACAGCTCAAGGCTTGCTGGTGGAAGTGTGTAAGAACATCTGGCAGTAGTAAGATAAGGAGACAGGGCAGGCATTGGGCCTAGCAGCTAGGATACCCACATCCCACATGGGAGTACCTGGGTCTGATTCCCAGTTCCAGTTCTGGAGCAGCTTCCTGTTAATGCAGACCCTGGGAGGCAACAGTGATGGCTCAAAGAGCTGGGCCCCTGCCACTCACGTGGAAGAACTGGATCCTGTTCCCAGCTTCCGACTTCAGCCAGGCCCAGTCCCAATGTGGCAGGAATGTGGGGAGTGAACCAGCAGTGGATGGGAGATCTCTGTCTCAATGTTGCCTCTGCCTCTCCCATATATTTTTTAAAAGGCTGAGAGACAATCAGAAAACTTAATTGTAGCTCAGACAGCACCTTTCTTAGCTCCTCTAATAATGACTCTGTCCTTTGTTCTAGGCCCTGTCTAGTGCACTTGGGCCTCATTCCTTTGTAATCGTAACCTCTACTCTACCACCAATGGCTCTACTCCCAACCTGTGTGTACTGATGGTCCTCTTCCCCACTTAATGCTGTATAATTGTTCAAACCTGGTTAATGCCACTCTTAGGATCATTGGTTACTATCCTCACCCTGTCTTTTATGACCTTGTCTAAATATGATCAGAGTCGGCGAACTTGGAAGGCTTCCATAGCCTTGGCAACTCATGACGACAACCTAGGGTGGTTACTGGCACCATAAACTAGAGTGTCAATTTGTTGGGTCAACAACAGGAGTCACTGTGCACTTGCTCCTCATGTGGGATCTATGTTCTTAATGTGCTGTACATTTTGATTTAATGCTATAACTAGTACTCAAACAGTATGTTTCACTTTGTGTTTCTATGTGGGTGCAAACTGTTGAAATCTTTACTTAATGTATACTAAATTGATCTTCTGTATATAAAGAGAATTGAAAATGAATCTTGATGTGAATGGAAGGGGAGAGGGAGCGGAAGAGGGGAGGGTTGCGGGTGGGAGGGAAATTATGGGAGGGGGAAGCCATTGTAATCCATAAGCTGTACATTGGAAATTTATATTCATTAAATAAAAGTTTTAAAAAAATTACAACAACAACAACAAAAAAAAAAGGCAGAGAGAAAATTTCTCCCTATCCCCTTACAAAAAGTCCTTATTTTGCATTCTGGCAAAAATCAGTCTCCCAATGGGATGACTGATCTAATTTTTTGGACATGGAGTATGTTTAGTTATATACTTACACAGTTCTAAAATATTAATCCAAAATATTTCAAAGGCAGGGCTTGTCTCCCATCTGCACTACTCAGCTCTGTCTAGATTAAATTTTCTGTGGCCGGTGCTGTGGCATAGCAAGTAAAGCTGCCACCTGCAGTGCTGGCATCCCTTATGGGCACCGGTTCAAATCCCAGATACTCCACTTCCCATCCAGTTCTCTGATGTGGCCTGGGAAAGCAGTAGAAGATGGCCCAATTCCCTGGGCCACTGCACCTGTGTGGGAGACCTGGAAGAAGCTACTGGCTCCTGGCTTTGGATAGGCCCAGCTCTGACCATTGCAGTCATTTGGGGAGTAAACCCACAGATGGAAGATTCTCTCTTTTTGCCTCTGCTTCTCTGTAACTCTGCCTTTCAAATAAAAATAAATCTTTTTAAAAACTAGGATAAAAGTTTTGGTAGAGCTCTGTGGATCTGCTTAGGATGCTTCAAAACATCAATCAGAAATAGGGAAGTATTATTTCTTCTATTGATTCAAACTCACATTAACATAGAGGCTTAAAAATAATATTAATGTAACATACACTCATATCACGATATTTATTACTGTAACTCATGTCTCTCTGGGCTGGGAGCATCCCCTGAGCAGAGACAAGAGTGGTTTTTTTGCTTTACTTCTAGGTGCCCAGAAGAGTCCAGTAGGAGCTGCTGCTGTGGTGTGGCAGGCTAAACCTCTGTCTGTGATGCCAGCATCCCATATGGGCACTGATTCAAGTCCAGCTGCTCTACTTATGATCCAGCTCCCTTCTAATGTGCCTGGAAAAATAGCGGAAGATGACCAAATACTTGGGCCCCTGTACCCACATGAGAGACCTGGAAGAAGCTCCTAGCTCCTGGCTTTGGCTTGGCCTAGGCCCAGCCATTACAGCCATTTGGGGAGTGAACCAGCGGATGGAAGACCTTTCTTGCTTTCTGTCTCTCCTCCTCTCTGTATAACTCTGCCCTTCAAAATAAATAAGAAATTTTAAAAAGAGTCCAGCAGTTGTCCAAAAATATGGATTTTTAAAATATTCCTCTTTTTCACATGTCTAAAGAACCTTGGCTCTCTCATACAGAAAATCACTCGAGCGATTACCTGGTCTTCCCAGCCATGTTGGAATCCCTTCTATGACCTTTTGAACAGATAGTAGTCAGCCTTATCTGGGTGCTTCCAGACAGTTTTTTTTAATTGTGTGTTTATTTACTTAAAATGCAGAGTTATGGCAGGCGCCGTGGCTCAACAGGCTAATCCTCCGCCTTGCGGCGCTGGCACACCAGGTTCTAGTCCCGGTCGGGGCACCGATCCTGTCCCGGTTGCCCCTCTTCCAGGCCAGCTCTCTGCTGTGGCCAGGGAGTGCAGTGGAGGATGGTCCAAGTGCTTGGGCCCTGCACCCCATGGGAGACCAGGAGAAGCACCTGGCTCCTGCCATCGGAACAGCGCGGTGCGCCGGCCGCAGCGCGCCTACCGCGGCGGCCATTGGAGGGTGAACCAACGGCAAAAGGAAGACCTTTCTCTCTGTCTCCCTCTACTGTCCACTCTGCCTGTCAAAAAAATAAATAAATAAAAAAGAAAAAAAAATGCAGAGTTACACACATGCATGCACACACACACACAGATTTTATATGTGTTGATTCACTCACCAAATGGCTGCAGCATCTGGGGCAGGGGCAGGCTAAAGCCAGGAGCCTGGAACTCCATCTGGATCTCCCATGTGGTCCCAAGCAATTGGGCCATCTTCTGCTGTTTTCCCAGATGCATTAGCAAGGAGTTGGATCAGAAGTAGAACAGCTGGGATTCAAACCAGCACTCATTTGGGATGCTGGCATTGTAGGTGGTGACTTAACCCACTGCATCACAATGCTGGCCCCTCTGGCCAGTTTTTAATGAGATAGCCTGTTCTATTATGGGGCAACTCTTATAGGAATTTCTTCTCCAGAGTCATCCTAAATCTTACTTCCAAATGGCATTCGCCCAATAATCTTGGGGCATTCTTCCACTTCCTACAACCCCATATATTTTTCCCTTTTTTCCAGGTGAACTAATGTCATTGTGAAGCTGTTACAAGACCTCTTTCCTTCTCGCCGGCCTCCTGTGGAATCCATGAATGTGGTTTATGTCCAGTTCCTTAAAGCACAGTGTGCAAGACCAGAACCATACAAACTGACTACAGAGTATGGCAAGGGGCTTTGCTCTCCTGATTTTGCTATTCAAGATGTATCGATGGCATCCAAGATTGCATTAATCTTTACAGCTATCACACTTGCCTCATGGCTTATATTAAGCATTTAAAAGCACAGTTTAACAATTAAACTATTTTATACAATTGATTTTTCAAAGCCAAATGTGAAGACTCTGATTGCTTGAAATACTGATGTGTATTGGAAAATACTAGTGTAGAAGAAGGGACCGGTGTGTGTGTTGGGATCTGCTCCATGACCAGCTTTCCCCAGCACACTTGCCCACCTGGTCTCCCAGCAGGAGTCCTCAGGGATCATCTTTGACCCCTCTCAATCCTCAGGAGTCACATAGACTTATCATCTCTACCTGAGTATCTTCTTTTCTATTGCCTCTACTGCCCCCTCTGTTCAGGCTCTAACATGAAATACTGCAGATCTTATCAGGGACTCCCTGCTTAAGATATTCCAATAGCTCTCCAGTTCCTTCAAGACAGATCTGAATCCCTATGAGGAGCTTCAAGTTCCCTGTGTGAGTTCCCCCTTACCTATTTTTTTTTTTTTTGACAGGCAGAGTTAGACAGTGAGAGAGAGAGACAGAGAGAAAGGTCTTCCTTCCGCTGGTGCACCCCCCAAATGGCCACTATGGCTGGCGCGCTGTGCCAATCCGAAGCCAGGAGCCAGGTGCTTCCTCCTGGTCTCCCATGCGGGTGCAGGGCCCAAGCACTTGGGCCATCCCCACTGCCTTCCCGGGCCATAGCAGAGAGCTGGACTGGAAGAGGAGCAACCGGGACAGAACCTGGCGCCCCAACCGGGACTAGAACCCAGGGTACCAGCGCCACAGGAAGAGGATCCCCTTATCTACATTTGCAGTCTGATCTTTCACCTCCCCCCTTAGATGTCTTCAGTTTCAGCTGTTCCAATTACTGGCTGTTTCCTGATGCACGAGGCTCCCTCCTGCTTTAGGCCTTCGCTAGTGGGTACCAGGCATTGCTCACCCTCACCACCACCCTCTAGAGTTTAGAACATTCCAATTTAACAGGCAGGGGAGCCCCCATGGTAAGCACTGTGCCCACAGTGATAGGGTTAATAAGTTGTAGAGCTGGACAGATCCCTTCACCTGAAGTGCCCTCCCTCCCGTTCTCCTTGACAGACATCTGCTCACGGTTCAAGACAGTTCTGGCGTCAGCTTTCCTGGGGCGCCAGCTTTCCTGGGACGTCTGGCTGCTCCTGAACCTAACTGTCAGCACTTACTCTGAGCTAATTGTTTGAATGGTTGTTTTCCCCTAAGAGTACTTCCTTGAGAGAGACCTCTGTCTCATTCTTCCCAAGAGCCCAGGGCCTACGTTCTTTCTTCACCAGCAATCTAGCGAATGCTTTGAAGAAGTGGTTCATTAATAAATAAATGCCTTAATTATTTAAGGGTTCCTTTAGCAGCTGTAATAATGGCATCCTAGCATTGTGGCACACTGTTGGCCTCTGGCAATCAATTTTTCCTGTGATGCACACAAAAAAACTGACAATAGTTTAATTGTAGACCAGCTTGCTCAAGAAAATCTGCCCAATTCTCCCAACTTCATTTGTGAGCAGTGTAGCTTTCTGTAACAGACCCTACCTGACAGTGCACAGTGGGAGGAAGCTTTGAGATGACACAGCCTTGGAAGACACCTCCCTCCGGAAGAGATTCAGTCTGTGTGTAATGGTGGAATGTATGTGGCACAGGCTCAGTGGAGTTGAAGGTCGCCTGTGAGTCAGAGGGATGAACCCTGTGAGAGAGAGGCCTAAAGGTTCTACATGAAACAGTCTCCAGAAGAAAACAGTCACTGACAACCAGATGAGCAAAGGCCCCGAGGCCCAGTGGAACAGCAAAACCGCTGCCTTGGTGCCCTGCCTATGCAAGCGTTATGATGGATCCAGTCTCTACACTGTATTAACTGCATTTTCTTGTTTTCTGTCTTCTCTATGATCAGTCATCTGACTCCTTGTGGATGGGTGAGCGACTGTCTCCTTCCTCCAGGGCAATCTAAGAAGAGATAACAAGTGACCCCAGCAAGCGCGCCCTTCCTATGTGAACCAAGCAAACCAAAGCCCATAGCCCCAGAACCCCTTTTATCAACCTCTTAACACATTGACCGTCCCATGAATGGGAACCAGACAACTTGGGACAGCACCTACATCCCAGAGCCTGGCCTACAGAAATGATCCAAGCCAGCAATCCCACACATGCTTACCCTGACTGCTGTGCCTCACACATTTCCTTCACATACAAGGCACAGTAAAGAGGTGGGTGTTTGCCTAGCAGTTATGATGCTTGAATCCCGTATCAGAGTACCTGGGTTCAATACCTGACTCCAATTTCTTTCTTTCCTTTCTTCTTTCTTTCTTTTTTTTTCATTTGAGAGGCAGAGATACACACACACACACAGACTGGGGTGGAAGGGGGGAGGAATAACAAATGAATTTCATTGGTTTATTCCCCAAATTCCTCCAATGGCTGGGGTTGGGGCAGGACAAAACCCCTGCCTAGGAACTCAATGCTGGTTTCCCACATAGGCTGGGGGGACCCAACTGCTTGAGCCAATGCCTGCTGCCTCCTGGATTCTACATTAGCAGAAAGCTGGAATTGGGAGCTGGAGCCAGGACGCAAACTCATCTTCAACACTAGGCTTCTTGCTAATTCAGACCCCAGGAGGCAGTGGCGATGGCTCAGGCAATTCAGTATCCACTACCCATGTGGGAGACCTGGGTTGAGTTCCCAGTTCCCAGTGTCAGCCCGGCCCAGCCTTGGGCAACGCAGGAATTAAAGGAATGAATTATGGATGGCAGTGTGCTCTCTCTCCTGCTCTCTTGTTGCCTCTCTTCCTCCCTCTCTTCCTTCCTCCTCCCTCCCAAATACATTCATTAATTTTAAGGAAAGCTGCAATATTCTACTCTCATCCAGGTTCCTCACCCCTCAGCCTTCTGATCAACTGGGTGCTCTGCTTAGTGCTCCATGCCACACCATGCCTGTTCCAGGGATCCAAGTATAAAAATGTCTTCTTTCATGACCACCATTTCCATGTCTGTGTGTCTTACCATACCTGATCTTAAAAAATTAAAACATATACAAGTTGATGTCATGTGATAAGACTCTCCTTGATCTTTCCCACAGATGTTTGAGCTATGCAACTAGACAATGATGACATCATCACCATCATCATCATCCTAGAGATAAGGGACAGAAAGTGAATTAAGGGACTTACCCAAAGTAAAATTCAGTGGCAAACTTGGAATGTGAACCCAGGTTTTGCAGTAGCAATAAAAGCTAAATATATCCTTAAAAGGAGTTACAGAAAACCATACTAAGTTATAAGTATGGACCCCTGTGAGCATCTGTTACCTCGCATGTAAAATGGAGGCTATAGAGTCTCAGCCTCTCGGTAACTACAATAGTAGATGAGAAAGCACTTTGTAAAATACAAAGTGCAGTACACAGGCACTTAACATCCATCTGAGGGGTGGACATTGTGGTGCAGCAGGTTAAAAGTCTCCACCTGTGATAATCACATCTCATATTGGTGTGCCTGGGATTGATTTCTGTCTCTGCTTCCAATCCAGCTTCCTGCTAGTACACCCTAGAGGCAGGAGAGGAAGGCCCAATTATCTGAGTTCCTGCTACCCACGAAGGAGGCCCAGAAAGAGTGCTTGGTTCCCAACTTTAGCCCGGGTCAGCTTTTGTAGGCATTTGGGGAGTAAATCAATGGACTGAAGATTCATATTCATTCTCTCTCTCCCTCCCTCCCTCTCTCCCTTGTCTGTCACTCTTTTAAATAAATAATAAAACTTGAAAGCAACCATCTGAATAAGCTCATGTTACATGATCAATGTTTTCATTAATTACATATCAGCTAATTATGATAGTTGCTCATCATGTACCAGAAATCATTTCATTTAACCTTGACAATAGTTCTATGAAACGTTATCATCCCCATGTACAGATGAGAAGAGAGCTTTTGAGAGGATGAATAATTTGTTCAAGTTTGCATAGTTATGTGAGCTATGATTCAATCAATATATTAAACTAGTGTAAAGTTTTACTCATCTCCCACTGCTGGGAATATCTGTCCTTTTTGGTTATCCAGCGTATGAACACATGCCAAGCCTTTTCTCGCCATTACCAGCTGTCACAACACATGATGGACACAACAGACAGACCCACATCTTTAGTGTGACTCACTGCCCAATGCACAGTAGTCCTGCTTTATCAAATGCTATGTTTTGTCCCCACTAAAGTTCAGGCTGAAGTTGGATCCTAACGTGGCAGTTGTGAGAGGTACTGGCACCTAAAAAGGATTAATGCTGTTCTCACAGGAGTGTGTTCTCACTTTCACAAGACTGGATTGGTTACCACAAGAGGAAGTTGTTAATAAACGAGTCAGGTACCTCCTCTCTTCCCTCCCTCCCTCCCTCTCATGCCTATTCCTTCTACACAAGTCTGCTTCCCCTTCCTGCCATAAGTTGAAGCAGCACAAGGCCATCACCGGAATCTAGGTGGATGCTGATGACTTCCCAGCCTACAGAGCTGTCACAAAAGAAACCTTCCCTTTTAAGTTGCCTGGCCTCAGATGTTTTGCTATAGCAAAATAAATCAGATTAAGACAGAAGGCATAGCAAACACCAAACACAGTCTGATGAGCACAATAGCCTTTGCATCATTATAGATATCACGTCGGACATACCACAAAGGGCCAGAGGCAGACTTCTCTCAAGTTTTGGATCCCAGGAATCAGCTACTGTAGTCCAGGTTGGAAAAAAAAATGGGTTGAGCCAAAGTAATGGCCCCTTTCCTACAGTTGAGGTGTGAATTTTCAAGGCACTGAAAGGGGTATTCGAAGAATCATCATTGTGTTTGGCATTAAATAGGCACTTTGCCTGTTATATCTGTCATCATATAACAGGTTAGAATGCTGATTCTCAGAGATTAAGACCCTTATTTTGGAAATAATGAGTCCATGAGATTCCTGAGTCCAAGCTCTAAGATTTCTCAACCTTTTGTAGTATATAAAAGACATCTGGAGATCTTTTAAAATTGCAGGCTCTGACTAAGTCTGCAATGGGGCCTGAGACTTTGTATTTCTGCTAAGCTCCCAGGGGATAAGGTGATGCTGTTCTGTGTGCTACACTTCAAGCAGTAAGATTTCAAAGCATTGTGCTTTTTTTAAAGATTTATTTTATTTATTTGAGAGAGAGAGAGAGAGGTAGATCTGTGGGAGGGGGGAGAGTATCTTCCATCTGTTGGTTCACTCCCCAGATGACTGCAACAACCAATGCTGAGCTGATCTGAAGCCAGGAGCCTCTTCCAGTTCTCCCATATGGGTATAGGAGCCCAAGGACTTGGGCCATCTTCCACTGCTTTCCCAGCCCTTAGCAAAGAGCCGGATCGGAAGTGGAGCAGCCAGGACTCAAACCAGCACTTATATGGAATGCCAGCACTGAGGCTAGGGCTTTAACCCAATTTGCTGCAGTGCTAGCCCCGCATTGGGCTTCTTAAAATCCCACCTCTAGGGTCTGGTGCTGTGACACAGCTGATTAAAGCACTTGCCTGTAGCACCAGCATCCCATATGGGAATTGGTTTGAGTTTTGGCTGCTCCTCTTCCAATTCAGCTCCCTACTAATGTGCCTGGGAAAGCAGTATAAGATGGCCCAAGTGCTTGGGCCCCTGCATCCACATGGGAGACCCGGAAGAAACTTCTGGCTCCTGGCTCTGGATTGGTTCAGCTCCGGCCACTGTGGCCAGTTGGGTAGTGAACCAGCAGATGGGAGACCTCTCTCTCTGTCTCTGCCTCTCCCTGTAAGTTTGTCTTTCAAATAAATAAAATACATCTTTTAAAAAAAAGCCCACCACTAAAATATACTCATGGCTCTTCTACTTGTTCTAAGCACTTAAGAAGAGATTCCACCTGCATATATTACAGCTAGAATTGACCTGTAGAATGATTTCTTCTTCTAGTCAATCAATTCATAGACATTTATTGAGTGCCTGCTAGGAGCCAGACACAGTGGGAGGTCTGGGGATAGCAGGATAAAGTGAGGTCTTGGCCTCAGAAAGAAGAGCTATTGATGGAGACAAATGTCCTGAAAACTCTGATGCTTGCATGAAATAACACCTGAAACATACTGACTTAAGGTACTAAGCCCAGTTGGCTTTGATGTCTCATTGATCACACCAGCAACATCTTCACCACAAGACCTGGGCACTTTTCAGCATTGTGCATTCCAATTTTATTGGCACAAAGACAAGCTGATGGCTGTGTACTCTGTGTAGGCTCTTCTAAATACAGTTCACCTACCTTGGGTATTGATTATGTGCATTTAACATGAGCCTTTTTTCCCCCATTCCACGTATATGAGGGGGTCTTCCAAAGACTCATGAAAAAGTGTATAATAACAAAACTGCATGGATTGCAAACTTTTTTGAACTAAAATAAACTTATCTCTCCATTCCATTTCTCCACAAACTTTTTGTAGTACCTGTATATAAAATTATGCCATTGTTTGTTGAGATGAGAATACATTGAATGCTTCTTGGTCTTCCTTTTAGAGAATTGCAAAGATAAAACTTGACCTTTTCTGTATGCTTTCAAGTTTTTATATGCTTTTGTTACACAGCATGAAAATTAATATGAAATTAACTTTAACCTTAAGTTTATTTAATGAAACTAAGTCTCAAAAAAGCAGCACCAGGATTTCAAAAACTAAAAGCTCCTGCTGGATGAATGGTAAATGTCATCCAAGGTATAGATATTTATTAGAAATGTTAGGAATTTTTAAGCACTCAAATTATTAAACTTAATTTTACCTCATGGATACCATAATTATTTTCTATTTATCAATTATTTCATTTATTCACTTGTTTGATCAATCAATTTATTATTGATTCACATATTGCTACTACTTAATCATGGATAGGACATTGCTACGGTGGGAATGTATGAGTGCACCCAAATTTATATGTTGAAATCCTAACCCCAAAGATGATGGTATTAGCACATGGGTCCTTCTGAGACGTGATTAGGTCATGAGGGAAGAACCCTCCTAAATGGGATTATTTAGAGGCCACTAAGAGCTGCCTGTGCCTTCCACGGGAAGGCACAGCTAGAAGGCACCATCCAAGAACCAGAAAATGGGCCCTCACCAGTGAATCTGCCAAGGTCTCAATCTTGAACTTCGCAGCTTCTAGAACTGTGAGAAATAAGTTTCTGGTGTTTATAAAACATTCAGTTTACGGTATTTTATTATGGCATCCTGAATAGATGAACACAGACACACATTTCAGCAATGAAGAAATCCAAAAGTTATAACATCATATGCCTCTCCTCTGTCCTTTACATGTGAATAAACTCACAGAAAACTCCTTTCTCTAGAAAATCTCAGTATCCCTATTCACATGGCATATCAGATACCAGAGTGGGCAGAGAGAGGTGAAGGAATTGGGAAGTGCGGAGAGGAGGTTCACACTACCATAGGCAGCTAGGCTTCATTTGCTGGCTGACTTCCAGGCTAGTATTTGGTTTCACTCCACTGAAATCTTGGCACCATTACTTAGGCCGTGTAATCATTGGAGGTCATTTAAACGTATCTGAACCCAGAAGCAGATAAGATTACCATCATGAACATACGGAGCCGGTCAAGATAATAGATGTAGGGAGAGGAAGAAAGGGCCTAATCCTGTGAGCAATTAGAATAGAGGAGCCTTTCAGAGCTACTTTCTACTGCCAGGTGGTGAAGCAGGTGAGGCTCTTGGAGTGAAAGGTAGGATCACAGGTGCTCTCAGACTGTTGAGTCCAGTCCTCTGAGCTTATGGAGGAGAAACCTATGGCTGAAGTTCAGAGACTTTCTGCTAAAGCCAAGTCTCACAGCTAGGAAAAAAAAAAAAAAAAGATTGTTGTTTGCAGCCCTTGTTTATACTCCTATGGAACTTTGGTCTATCTACGTTTTACCTGTTGAATATTATGGTTAGTGGTATATTAAGCTTGTGATTATAGAGTGGATTGAAATTATGTTTTTGCAAAAATTATAGGGAAAAAAAGGAAGGAAGAAGGGGGGTTGAGGGAGGGAGATAAGGAGGGAGGGAGGTATGGTTATCTTCTTAGGATTGTACCTATAAAATACATGAAATCTGTTCTCTTTATATTAATAAAAATATATGAAAAAAAAAAGAACCAGAATTCGAAGCTCAGTCTGCTGAGTTGTAACCGACTGATTTTCCTTTTGGCAACTCACTCCTCAATTCAGCATGCTCCAGCCTCATCATGAACTTTCTGTAATCCCATCTATTATTTTGTTCATTCAGTCATTTTAGCAAAAATCTGGAGCCCACTGAATGCCAGGAGCACAAGGGGAACAAGGTACATCAAGTCCCTGTCCCAAAGAAACCTCTATTGCCTTCAGACCCTCCATGTTGCAATATAATAGTTCCTTTCTCTATGAGACATGCGTTACTTTCAGAGGTAAAACATCCCTGTTAACGCTGCCATGAGAAAATACCCCACACACAACAGAACAGGAGGCACAGCCTATAGCTGATTTTGTGTCTAAAGACAGTGAACTGGGATCCAATTGAGATCAAGCTTTGATTTTCAAGTCACAATGAGAATGGACTTGCAGGTGTCTCTAGACTTGTAGTAGAAAGTAGCAATTCTCAAAACTACAAATCTTCCTTGCCCCAGAAGTTGCCTGTTTAAATCAAATCTTTGTAAAGGATGTACTATTATTCCAAATGATTTCATTAAAAAAAAAATCTCCCTCTATTGGGCATCTAAGAAGGTTATATACAAGAAGTTATGGCTCTAGAAGCAATGAAGTTATGTAACCACAAGGAAAAAAAAAATCCTGACAGTTTAAATAGGTTTTCTGTTTTTCTTTCTTACAGGAGACCTAATCTGGCCAAAGCCTAAGAAGATTTGTCTCAAATTGGCAACACAGGCTTAAATAGTTTATTATTTTAAGAAGTGATTTAACCATTTGTAATCCTCATTGGTATTTGAGTTCTTTTCTCCATTGGTGATCATTGTTATCATTGTAACATTTCAGAACCTGTTGGCACCATTGCTTTCCCAATGTTCCCATTGTTGTTTTCAAATAGAAATAAAGGAAAAGCAACTGGCAATGTTAGAAATAACTTCATGAGAATAAGGGAACCCAAATTTATGAGACCTCATTACCCTTGGAAATACAAATCTTTGTTCCTGATGTTGAACACAGATTTCTATGGTAACCCATCTCATAAAGATTCAGGTTCAGGATGAACAAAGTAGAGATTATGTTAATTTTATATGTTTCGATGGAAGCATTGTCAGTGGACAATACTCTTCAAATGAGCTCTCTATAGGTCTGTAGTAGATACAGATGATGTTATTTTAAACACCAAGAAGCAAAATCAACTTTAAAAAAATTTCTAGTGTAGAAGAGTATTTGGACCACTATCAACACTATTTAGTAATAAAATGCATAACTCTGTGCTTTAAAGGATGAGTAACGGGAAGCCACTGTGGAAGTCACACAGAAAGCCACCACGGTTCTTTAGCGAACTGTGGAGCTCAGGTTGGGCACAGGTTTTTCTCAATCACTGGGGATCCTCAGGAATATAGAATAAAGCATAATGAGACAAACCAGGGTCTTAAAAGATAAGCCTAGTTGTGAACAAAGAGGCAGACGTAGCCAACATTCCATATCTTCTACTTGCTGCCCAAGGTGGGAACGGGCTGAGCGGGGGCATGGAGAAAGAATTACCGCTAGAGGTGTGCAGAATGACAGGTGTCTCACGGACACTTTTCTCTTCCTTTTACAGTTTTCCCTGCTTCTAGGGGAATTTTCCATAGTCCAAGGATTAGTTTGGAGATGCTCTCAAATAAATTCAGAAGTTGGGGCTGGAGAGAGACATAACACTGATTCCTCAAATGGGCACTTAGGAAAGTACATGCTGCTTGAGGGCCTACGTGGTGTGTCCAAGCTTGAACGTTTCCGGTGCTCGTCACTAGAGGTCTCCTGCGTTAACTAAGTCTCTCTTTATCCTTTGGCACTCACTGTATGCTAATGGCATGCATGCTTGACACAAAATCTCATAAAATATTATGCTTTAGTGACTTCCTAGTTAAATTTTTATTTTGTTTTCTTTTCTGGGGCCGAGGTACAATTTTGCATTTGATTGTGAAAAGTCTGTATTTTACTGAAAAAAAAAAAAAAAAAACAACAACAACCAAAACAACCAGGGGCTATTTTTAACAATCAACCCATAACTTGTGTTAGTTTGTAACCATACCCAATTTGCAGAAAGTACAGGCAGATAGTGATTCTTATAATGACATAAAAGCAAATAGTAATTGTTTCCCTGAAGGTTTCTTAAGATTTGAAAATGTTTTTTAAAGATCCAAATACATAACATATAAAATACATATATGTTCCCTCTTTGAGACACATTTACTTGTAATACAGTTCCTAATATGTGTAAAGATGAATGTCTGCCCACATATATAAACAAACAAAAACCCAAGAGTCTTCTGAGAACAGAATCCCTGGCCTCTTTCAATATATCCTTATCACATGCTCTGTCATTGAAGATAAATGTGTGTGTGTCTGTATAAAATCTTGGATGGTCTGCGTAAGCACAGGCATTTAGGATAGCATACGGTTTATGGGAGGGAGAGGGAGAAGAAGTGGGATTAAACAATGATATCTCTTCCAAAGGGAGGTAACCCATCAAAATCTCTCCATGACTCAAAGCAAATTGAAACTAGCCTTTAAAACAAGCCAGTCACTTCCAAGCTCTCCTTTGGAGTCTACTATTCACATTGAGTATTTCTAAAAGATCTACAAGTGTATCCTTAACTTTGCTTTTTCAAATAAACAACTCACTCTTTTAGCTAACACTCATACACTCCATCCATCCTAGGCAAATCTTGGCATTTTCAGCACTCCGTCTCCACAGGGACGGCAGCCAAACGTGTACAGCTACCTCAGCATCGTTGGGGGGAAAAGTAACATTTTCCCTTCCACCCCAAACAAAGGTAGGATAGTTACCTTCTACTTTGAAGATAGTGAAATGCGGCCGGCAGTGGAAAGAACCCAACGCGTTGCCTGCGCAGTTCATCCACAGACCCTGGTACACCCAAGTGGCAGTTATCACCGATGATGCTCGGGTGGTCACTTTCCACTCATTGGATGTGGTGGCTGCAACGAGAGCTCCAAACCCTCCGACACCAAACACCAGAGCCGAGATCTGTGCCCCGGACATGTCGCTCGGCCTTCTGGGGTGACACAGTCCAGATGGAGCGCTTAGGTGGTCTAGGCATGCAGCAAACAGGAACTTGGACAAGGATTACAGCCAGCCGTTGGGAGCAGGTGACAATATTTCATGCTCAGATGACCGCAGGAAGCACAGGAACTTAGGATAAAGTTTGACTTTCCAGCGGCATCTTAAAGACAGCCTAATACTATCTTCCAATTTCTTACATGGATGTTTACTAAAATATTATAGATTAATTTAAAAGGTTTTGATTTCACAGCCTTTTTTACCTAGCACCATAGTTAATGCTTAATTTTCAGTTAGCCTGAAGTTTAACGGACCATGCAACTACCAAATATTACAAAGTACAAATTACACAGTAACAGTTAGAGCTTATTTGATCAATTACCTTAGTCTCGCAGGCTTTTGAATCCGTCTCAACAGAAATGGAATCATATTGCAGGTATTCTTCTGTAACTTATTTTTTCACACGGTGTTACGTTTGTGAGATTTATCCATATTAAGGAATGTAGCTACCTTCATTAAATATTATAGCTAAGGGGTGGGTATTCAAGCTAGTGGTTAAGACCCCAGTTAATACACTCAGGTCTCACTTTCAGAGTGCCTGGGTTCGACATAATGGCCCTGGTTCAAATACAGCTTCCTGCCAGTGTGGGCCTTGGGAAGCAGTGGTGATGGCTCAAGTGGTCGGGTCCCCACCACCCACATGGGAGACCTGGATTGAGTTACTTGCTCCCAGCTTTGGCCTTGGCCCAGCCTTAGCCATTGCAGGCATTTGGGTAGTCAATCAAAAGATGAGGGCTCTTTCTCTCTCCCTCTGCCTCTCAAAGCAATTTTTTTAAAACTTACAGCGGAATATAGTACTTCATAAAATCCTATTTATCCATTTCCCCCAGGCTTGAACATGTTTCCCCTTTTCGCTGCAAATAACATTGGCAGAGCTCTAAGCATTTCTCCTTGCACACGTGAGCAGGTTTCTCCAGTATATATTTTAGAAGCAGAATTATTAGTTTGAAGGAAATAGCCATCTTTAACTTTACAGATAATGCTAAATTTCTTCACTAAGTAGTACACCACATTAAAGTCTACTACATTGGATGAATCCTCATTGTTCTACTCCAGATTTATTTTTTGGGCCAGTCTTGAGGGTATCTTGGTATCCATTATGATTGCTAACTTGTATTTTCCAGTTATTAATGACATTGAGCATCTTCCTTGTGTTTACTGGCTCATTGTGTTTTTTGTCTACAATGAAATTTACAACGTCACTCTATCTGTTGTTCAGCTTTCTATAATTTCTCTTTAGTTCTACACACTCAGGAGAGTAGTCTTTAGTTGAAGATGTACCTTGCAGATCCCTTGCCCCTGTTTGTGGTTTGTCTTTACCTGGTGATTTGATAAAGAGTCTTCATTTTAATATAGTCCAATTGATAAAGCTTTTTCTCAATGATTTGTGCTTTTGAGATTTTAAGAAATTCCCCCCTCAAAGACAATCAAAAGTATCAACTCTGTTAACTTTTTATGCCACTTTGATGTGTTAATTATTTCAAGCTGGAGAACACCAGTTGCAGGATGGGACTTCCTCTGACCTTAGTCGGCCCAAGGACAGATCCTCCCAAGGCAGGCACTAGTCTTGAATCCCAATCCTGGGGATCCCATCATCCAGGGAGAATTAAACTCACGTCACTGGAGACTAGCAATCAGCACCATGCCCAGACAGGGTTAACACGGGCTATCACCTCACATCAGTGGAGACTAGCAATCAGCTCCATGCCCAGACAGGGTTAACACAGACTGTCACCTGCTCCTCTGAGAGCCATTCATCCTTCCTCCAAATCACCTGCTCTCCCCTCCCTGTCTATGAAGAGAAAGTAGAAGATTTCAGATCTCAGTGGGTTTTGAGGTCATTCACTTTGCTTTCATGTGATGCCCTGGGATGTAACTGGTTTGGATATCTGTTTCCTGGCCAATCTGTCTACTGTCAGTTTACTTCATAGACTCAATTATTGAACCACTCCGAGCTGACTCAGAAGAGGAATGGCCAGGACTCGAACCCGTGCCCATGTGGTATACTGGGACTGCAAGCTGGCTTAACCCACTGTGCCACAGTGCCAGCCCCTATCTTTCTGTATGTGTGCTTTTCTCTTATTTTTTTTCTTTTTCTATCAGTTTATTTTTTAAGCTCTAATTATTTTTTTTAACTTTTATTTAATGAATATAAATTTCCAAAGTACAGCTTATGGATTATAATGGCTCCCCCCCCCCATAACTTCCCTCCCACCCACAACTCTCCCCTTTCCCACTCCCTCTCCCCTTCCATTCATATCAAGATTCATTTTCAATTCTCTTAATATATACTAAATTGATCTTCTGTATATAAAGTAAAGATTTCAACAGTTTGCACCCACACAGAAACACAAAGTGAAACATACTGTTGGAGTACTAGTTATAGCATTAAATCACAATGTACAGCACATTAAGGACAGAGATCCTACATGAGGAGTAAGTGCACAGTGACTCCTGTTGTTGACTTAACAAATTGACACTCTTGTTTATGGCATAAGTAATCACCCTAGGCTCTTGTCATGAGTTGCCAAAGCTATGGAAGCCTTTTGAGTTCACCAACTCTGATCTTATTTAGACAAGGCCATATTCAAGTGGAAGTTCTCTCCTCCCTTCAGAGAAAGGTACCTCCTTCTTTGATGGCCCATTCTTTCCACTGGGATCTCACTCGTGGAGATCTTTCATTTAGGTCATTTTTTTTTTTTTTGCCAGAGTGTCTTGGCTTTCCATGCCTAAAATACTCTCATGGGCTTTTCAGCTGGGTACGAATGCCTTAAGGGCTGATTCTGAGGCCAGAGTTCTGTTTAGGGCATCTGCCATTCTATGAGTCTGCTGTGTATCCTGCTTCCCATGTTGGATCGTTCTCTCCTTTTTTTGTTCTATTGGTTAGTATTTTCAGACACTAGTCTTGTTTATGTGATCCCTTTGATTCTTAGTCCTATAATTATGATAAATTGTGAACAGAAATTTATCAAATGGACTAGTGAGATGGCATTGGTACATGCCACCTTGATGGGATTGAATTGGAATCCCCTGGCACATTTCTAACTCTACCGTTTGGGGCAAGTCAGCTTGAGCATGTCCCAAATTGTACATCTCCTCCCTCTCTTATTCCCACTCTTATATATAACAGGAATCACTTTTCAGTTAAGTTTCAGCACTTAATAATAACTGTGTATTAATTACAGAATTCAACCAATAATATTAAGTAGAACAGACAAAAAAATACTAAGAGGGCTGATCAAGTGACTGTTTCTCATAGTGTCCATTTCACTTTAACAGGTTTCCTTTTGGGCGCTTGGTTAGTTGTCACCGATCAGGGAGAACATATGATATTTGTCCCTTTGGGACTGGCTTATTTCACTCAGCATGATGTTTTCCAGATTCCTCCATTTTGTTGCAAATGACCGGATTTCATTGTTTTTTACTGCTGTATAGTATTCTATAGAGTACATATCCCATAATTTCTTTATCCATTCTACTGTTGATGGGCATTTAGGTTGATTCCAGGTCTTAGCTATTGTGAATTGAGCTGCAATAAACATTAAGGTGCAAACCGCTTTGTTGTTTGCCAATTTAATTTCCTTTGGATAAATTCCAAGGAGTGGTTTGGCAGGGTTGTATGGTAGGGTTATATTCAGGTTTCTGAGGAATCTCCAGACTGACTTCCATAGTGGCTTAACCAGTTTGCATTCCCACCAACAGTGGGTTAGTGTCTCTTTTTCCCCACATCCTCGCCAGCATCTGTTGTTGGTGGATTTCTGTATGTGAGCCATTCTCACCGGGGTGAGGTGAAACCTCATTGTGGTTTTGATTTGCATTTCCCTGATGGCTTTGATTCTGAACATTTTTTCATGTGCCTGTTGGCCATTTGGATTTCCTCTTTTGAAAAATGTCTATTGAGGTCCTTGGCCCATCTCTTAAGTGGGTTGTTTGTTTTGTTGTTGTGGAGTTTCTTGATTTCTTTGTAGATTCTGGTTATTAATCCTTTATCTGTAGCATAGTTTGCAAATATTTTTTCCCATTCTGTCGGTTGCCTCTTCACTCTCCTGTTTCTTTTGCAGTACAGAAACTTCTCAATTTGATGCAATCCCAATAGTTAATTTTGGCCTTGACTGCCCGTGCCTCCAGGGTCTTTTCCAGGAAGTCTTTGCTGGTGCCAATATCTTGCAGGGTTTCTCCAATGTTCTCTAATAATTTGATGGTGTTGGGTCATAGATTTAGGTCTTTGATCCATGTTAAGTGGATTTTTGTGTAAGGTGTAAGGTAGGGGGTCTTGTTTCATGCTTCTGCACGTGGAAATCCAGTTTTCCCAGCACCATTTATTGAATGGACTGTCCTTGTTCCAGGAATTGGTTTTGGATCCTTGATCAAATATAAGTTGGCTGTAGATGTTTGGGTTGATTTCTGGTATTTCTATTCTGTTCCATTGGTCTATCCATCTGTTTCTGTACCAGTACCATGCTGTTTTGATTACAACTGCCCTGTAGTATGTCCTGAAATCTGGTATTGTGATGTCTCCGGCTTTGTTTTTGTTGTACAAAATTGCTTTAGCTATTCAAGGTCTCCTGCATCTCCATATGAATTTCAGCATCATTTTTTCTAGATCTGAGAAGAATGTCTTTGGTATCTTGATTGGTATGGCATTGAATCTATAAATTTCTTCTGGAAGAATGGACATTTTGACGATGTTGATTCTTCCAATCCATGAGCATGGAAGATTTTTTCCATTTTTTGGTATCCTCTTCTATTTCTTTCTTTAAGATTTTGTAATTCTCATCGTAGAGATCTTTAACATCCTTGGTTAAGTTTATTCCAAGGTATTTGATTGTTTTTGTAGCTATTGTGAATGGGATTGATCTTAGCAGTTCTTTCTCAACTGTGGCATTGCCTGTGTATACAAAGGCTGTTTGATTTTTGTGCATTGATGTTATATCCTGCTACTTTGCCAAACTCTTCGATGAGTTCCAATAGTCTCTTAGTAGAGTACTTTCGATCCCCTAAATGAAGAATCATGTCGTCTGCAAAGAGGGATAGTTTGACTTCTTCCTTCCCAATTTGTATCCCTTTAATTTCTTTTTCTTGCCTGATGGCTCTGGCTAAAACTTCTAGAACTATGTTGAATAGCAGTGGTGAGAGTGGGCATCCCTGTCTGGTACCAGATCTCAGTGGAAATGCTTCCAACTTTTCCGCATTCAATAGGATGCTGGCCGTGGGTTTTTCATAAATTGCTTTGATTATATTGAGGAATGTTCCTTCTATACCCAATTTGCTTAGGGTTTTCATCATGAAAGGGTGTTGAATTTTATCGAATGCTTTCTCTGCATCTATTGAGATAATCATATGTTTTTTCTTCTGCAGTCTGTTAATGTGGTGTATCACATTGATTGATTTGCGAACATTGAACTATCCCTGCATACCAGGGATAAATCCCACTTGGTCTGGGTGGATGATCTTTCTGATGTGTTGTTGTATTCTATTGGCGAGAATTTTATTGAGGATTTTTGTGTCTATATTCATCAGGGATATTGATCTGTAATTTTCTTTCAATGCGGCATCTTTCTCGGGCTTAGGGATTAAGGTGATGCTGGCTTCATAAAAAGAACTTGGGAGGATTCCAGCTTTTTTATTGTTGTGAATAGTTTGAGAAGAAATGGAGTTAGTTCTTCTTTAAATGTCTGGTAGAATTCAGCCGTGAATCCATCTGGTCCTGGGCTTTTCTTTGTTGGGAGGGCCTTTATTACTGTTTCAATTTCTGACTCAGTTATGGGTCTGTTTAGGTTTTCTATGTCTTCATGGTTCAATTTAGGTAGATTGCATGTGTCCAGGAATCTATCCATTTCTGATAGATTTCCCTGTTTGCTGGCATACAACTCTTTGTAGTAATTTCTGATGATTCTTTTTATTTCTGTGGTGTCTGTTGTTACATTTCCTTTTTCATCTCTGATTTTATTGATTTGGGTCTTTTCTTTTTTTAGTTGAGCCAATGGTGTGTCAATTTTATTCATTTTTTAAAAAAACAGCTTTTCAGAAAACTTGGCTGATTTTTTGTAATTTTTTTTTTATTCAATCCTGTTGATTTCTTCTCTGGTTTTAATTATTTCTCTTCTCCTACTAGATTTGGGCCTGGTTTGCTGCAGTTTTTCTAGATCCTTGAGATGCGCTGAAAGCTCATTTATTTGGTGCCTTTCCAGTCTCTTGATGTAGGTACCTATTGCTATAAACTTTCCTCTCAACACTGCTTTTGCCGTATCCCATAAGTTTTGATATGTTGTGTTGTTATCCTCATTTACTTCCAGAAAATTTTTGATTTCTCTTTTGATTTCTTCTATGACACAGTGTTCATTCAGGAGCATGTTGTTCAGTCTCCATGTGTTTGCATACTCTCTAGGGATTCCTGAGTTGCTAATTTCCACCTTCATTCTGCTGTGGTCTGAGAAGCTGCATGGTATGATTCTAATTCTTTTAAATTTGCTGAGACTTGCTTTATGGCCTAGTATGTGGTCAATCCTAGAGAAGGTTCCATGCACTGCTGAGCAGAATGTAAAATCTTTAGATGTAGGATTGAAAGTTCTGTAGATATCTGTTAGATCCATTTGGGCAATAGTGTCGATTAAATCTGCTGTTTCCTTGTTGATCTTCTGTCCAGATGATCTATTTCTGAGAGTGGAGTATTGAAGTCCCCCAGTACTATTGTATTGGAATCTAAGTCTCCCTTTAAGTCTCTTAACATATTTTTTAAATAAACCGGTGCCCTGTAATTAGGTGCATATACATTTATAATAGTTACATCTTCCTGTTGAATTGAACCCTTAATCATTATATAGTGACCCTCTTTGTCTCTCTTAACAGTTTTTGTATTAAAGTTTATTTTGTCTGATATTAATATGGCTACACCTGCTTTTTTTGGTTTCTGTTGGAATGGAATATCTTTTTCCAACCTTTCACTTTCAGTCTGCATGCATCTTTGTTAGAAAGATGTGTTTCTTGTAGGCAGCAAATAGATGGGTTTTGTTCCTTAATCCATTCAGCCAGTCTGTGCCTTTTAACTGGAGAGCTAAGTCCATTAATGTTCAATGTGACTATTGATAAGTAGTGACTTTGCCCTGCCATTTTCCCAAAGATATTTTCTAGTATATGCCTTGAGCTTCCTATGATCTTTTACTGGCAGGTTTTCTTCCTTTACCTTCTTTCATATTGATGGCCATGTGTCTGTGTTTCTGTATGTAGCATATCTTTAAGCATTTTTTGCAGGGCTGGACGAGTGGCGACAATTTCTTTCAATTTCTGTTTGCTGTGAAAGGTCTTTATTTCACCTTCATTCACAAATGAGAGCTTTGCAGGATATAATATTCTGGGCTGGCAGTTTTTCTCTCTTAGTACCTGGGCTATATCTCGCCATTCCCTCCTAGCCTGTAGGGTTCCTGACGAGAAGTGAGCTGTGAGTCTAATTGTAGATCTGACATTTCTCTCTTGCGCATTTTAGGATCTTTTCTTTATGTTTCACTGTGGTGAGTTTAATTACAACGTGTTGTGGTGAGGATCTCTTTTGGTCATGTTTATTAGGGGTTCTATAAGCTTCATGTACTGGGATGTCTCCGTCCTTCTCCAAACCTGGGAAATTTTCTGCTAGTATCTCACTAAAAAGGCCTTCTAATCCTTTCTCCCTCTCCATGCCTTTAGGAACTCCTAGAACCCAAATGTTGGGTTTTTTGATAGTATCCTATAGATTCCTGACAATATTTTTTAGATTTCTAATTTCCTCTTCTTTTCTTTGGTTTGACTGTATACTTTCCTGTGCTCTGTCTTCTAAGTCCGATATTCTCTCTTCTGCTTCACTGATCCTGTTTTTAAGGCTCTCTAATGTGTTTGTCATTTAATCTATTGAATTCTTCATTTCATTATGATTTCTTGTCACTATCACAGTTTCATGTTCTACTAGTTGTTTCATTTCATTTTGATTCCTCCTTAATATTTCATTTTCACGAGAGAGATTTTCTATCTTGTCCATTAAGGATTTCTATAGTTCAAGAATTTGTTTTTGAGAACTTCTTAATGTTCTTATCAATTTTTTGAGATCTGCTTCTTGCATTTCTTCTATCTCATCATCTTCATAATCTTGAATTGGGGTGTCTTTTTCATCTGGGGGTGTCATAGTGTCCTCCTTGTTCTTGTTACCTCGGTTTCTGTGTTTGTTGTTTGGCCTATTGGAGATATTCTTTGGTTTCTTCGCTGTGGTGTTTTCTCATTATACTTTGACTCTAGATTAAGTGGACTGTCTGCCGTGATGAGTGTGGCCAAAGAGCTCTGTTTGGTTCTTCAGGGTTAAGGGGGTGCCAAAGGTGACTCACCCAGATTATTCTCTCTCTCAGTTTTTTTTTTTTTTTTTTTTGACTCAGAAGGGAAGTAATTCCACACAGCTGAGTGGAATTGAGGGTAGTTGATGTATGAAATCTGGCCCCTATGGGTATTCGTCTGCTCTTCCCCAGGGACCACACAAAGGGTTTATGCAGCCCTCAGTGTGGTCTCAAATTTCTCCACAGTCTCTCACCGGGTTGCCAAGGTTACCGAGTTTGTGTACTCGGTGAATTCTCTTGCCCACCCTCAGATTTTCACAGTCTCAGTTCATTAGCTCCACACTTTGACTAGGTCCTAACCTCCTGTTATTTCTCCCCACCAGAGTCAGGTTTTTCTGCCTGGCTGATGGCGGGCGCCACTTTATGTATGTCCAAAATGGCACCTGCTCTTTGTCTTGCTCAGCTTTGTAAGGTGAGTGGAGAGAGAGGCTAGTGACCATGCCGGTTCCCCTTATTTATTCGTTTTTTTTTTTTTTCTCTCCTCCAGTCAGCCTGGTGAGCTTTCCCCAGTGGGGCTTGCAGCCTCGTTCCCTCTAGGCTCTTTCTGCCTTTCCCCACCAATGTCTCAGGTTACCGAGGTTTTTGTCTCACCTCCCCTTCCAGCACTGGCGCACAGACTCTGAGGCTGGTCTTCCGCGCTGTGGGCGTCCTCGTTCTCCCCAAAGGTCCTCCGTGTCACGTCCACTAGATTCGGAAGAGTTTCCTCTGCAATTTTTTCCCAAACCTTTTCCTAAGACTACAGTAACTCCACTTTTATTGAACTATCTTTTCCCAGACTATCAGTGCGCGCCCTCACTATTTCGCCATCTTATTTTCTCTTATTTTCATCTTATTTTTTGGCCCCCAAAGAATTCTTTACCTTCTTACCAACTTAGGTAACTCACTATTTAAAAATATTTTTCAAATCTTTTTTTAAGCAATTTTAGATGTTTTGTACTAGGAGGGTTGTGTCAGATTGTCAGATGTCTAACCCACCCTATGTCAGAAAGGAAAGTATCCAATGTTGCAAATGAAACAATTTTTTTTTAAAATTCTAAAAATTAAATAGCAAATCAGGAACTGAATCATCTCAAAGAAAGGAAACCCTGAAATTTTGGATTTTTGAAAATTTTTGGTGCCATGTATTCTCAATTCATATACATCTTTCATTCTTTCATTTTTAAAAAAGATTTATTTATTTGAATGGCAGAGTTACGGGGGAAGGGGGAGGGAGGAAGAGAGAGGGAGAAGCAGAGTGGTATCTTCCATCTGCTGGTTTACTCCCTAAAAGGCCACATCTGAAGCAAGGAGCTTCTTCCAGGTCTCCCACGTGGTGCAGGGGCTCAAGCACTTGGGCCATCTTCCACTGCTTTTTCAGGCCATAACAGAGAGCTGGATTAGAAGTGGAGCAGCTCGGATTTGAACTGGTGCCCATATGGGAATCCAGTACTGCCGACGGAGGCTTAAATTGCTACACCATCGTGCGGGCCCTATAGCTTTCATTTGTAAAGTATTAGTATATTGATGGTGGAAAGAGTTCTGTCTTGGAGAAATACAGAGCCACCTGGTAAATCTCAGTTTTTGTCCATTGTATTTTTCTTTATGACACTATGAGTTGAATTCCCAGAAAGGATATGCCTGACTGTACATCTAATATAGAAACCCAGCAATTTAAAATAGAAAACCACCTTTTTCTTACATTATTCAACAGAGATTTTTTTAACTAGGTTGCTTAAAATGTAGCAGCATTAACATACGCTTGACTTGCCAACACTTTGACTGCAGGGCCCAGTTAGAGTACAGTAAAAAAGCCTTCAAAACTGGGGCTGGCATTGTGGCATAGCAGGCTAAGCCTCCACCTATGGCGACTGCAGCCCATATGGGTGCTGGTTCAAGTCCGGGCTGCTCCTCTTCTGCCATGGCCTGGGAAAGCAGTAGAATATGGCCCAGCTGCTGGGGCCCCTGCACCCATGTGTCAGTCATGGAAGAAACCCCTGGCTCCAGATAGACTCAGTGTGGCCACTGTAGCCATTTGGGAAGTATCTACAACTCTGCCTCTCAAATACATAAATAAATCTTTAAAAAATTCTTTGAAACATCTAAAAGCTAAATAAAGACTCAATAAATTGTTCTGTCTTGAGGCGTTATTGCTCTCTTACCTTATTAGCCAAATACTTAGATTTTCTTTTTAGATGTAAATACGTATTAAAGTTTCCTGTTTTGCATGAAAACTTGAGAAAGAAAGCAGAAAGACCACCTGGCTGTCTGAAAATATTTAGGGTATGGAGCTACTTCCCTGGCCTGTCTCCCCCAGGGAAAAGAGGAAATGATTTCTTTGGAAGAATTCAGCCAGCATTTTTTGCTCATCATTCCACTGTCAATATTGCTAAGCAGGCCGGCGCCATGGCTTAACAGGCTAATCCTCCACCTTGCGGCGCCGGCACCCTGGGTTCTAGTCCCAGTTGGGGCGCCGGATTCTGTCCCGGTTGCCCCTCTTCCAGGCCAGCTCTCTGCTATGGCCTGGGAAGGCAGAGGAGGATGGCCCAAGTGCTTGGGCCCTGCACCTGCATGGGAGACCAGGAGAAGCACCTGGCTCCTGGCTTCGGATCAGCGCAGTGTGCTGGCCGCGGTGGCCATTGGAGGGTGAACCAACGGCAAAAAGGAAGACCTTTCTCTCTGTTTCTCTCTCTCACTATCCACTCTGCCTGTCAATATATATATATATATATATATATATATATATATATATATATATATATATTGACAGGCAGAGTGGATATATATATATATTGCTAAGCATTCTCAAACTCCAATTGTGTTTGCAATGTTTTATAAAGCAACCTGGGATTCAAAAGGCAGTGTGATGCAGTGAGGGGACTCAGTTGTAATATCACACACACACAAAAAAAGAAGAAATAATTATGTCTGGAAAGACAAAAACATTAGTAAAAGCCAGTTTTAGTCATAGAACACAAAATTCTAGGGATGGCAGTGGGGTGTTGTGACCAGAGCTGGAATTACAGCATTTTCTTTGAAGGGAAGGGAAATCTATGAAGCCCAAATTTAAAAAAAAATTTTAAAAGATTTATTTATTTCAAAGGCAGAGTTGTAGACAGGGAGAGACAGAGAAAGAATCTTCCAATCTCTGATTCACTCCTTCAATGGCCATATCCAGGAGCCTGGATCCGCATGTGGATCTCCCACGTGGGTGGCAGGGGCCAAGTACTTGGGCCATCTGCTGCTGCTTTTCCAGGTGCACTAGCAGGGAGCTGGATGGGAAGTGGGCACCCATACAGATGCTGGCATGGCAGGCAGTGGCTTAACCTGTTGCACCCAATAGTGTTTTTTGATATCACAAATCCCCTGCTTCCTAGATTTACATGAGGATTATAATGACATAATGCACACAGCACAGAGGAGGAACTAAATAAATGTTGTCTGTTGTTTTTACTCCTAGAAAAATGAGGATACTCAGAATAGGTGACCCACTGCTTCAACAGGCCCAGTTGGTGCACGTTTGAACACTGAAGGCGGGTGCTGAGTGTATCTCCCCAACCCAGGGCAAGTAAGTGGTCCTAAGTTGTCACCTTTTGTTGGACAGAGAAGGATTTTTCACAACCCAACGTAATCTCCTGGCTCAGACCCAGCTAGCGCTCTCACTTGTACCCCTCATATTGCCACCTGCCGGCACACAGAAGCTAATTCTTGCTTTGGGAAGAGAGCTGGTTATAGTCTCTGCAATGATCAACAGTGACCAGGAGAGGGCGCGCTCCATATTACCCCCATGCCCTGTCACTGCTCAGCTCTTCCCTCCCATTAAGCTGTAGTACATTGTTCTTCCAAGCTAAGATTCCTAGATTCCTTCTTCCCTTCAATTCATTGCTTTCATTTCTTATTTTAAGAACAGTAGGTTACATTGATCATGCAACTTAGTCTGCATAGATGAAGCCACTCTTTATTCCTTTGTGCCTCATTCCTCATTTTACTTCCCTCTCTTCCATAACAATTGTTCTATTTTGTTCATTGTGTCTTCCTTTGTTCTGTATTCTATTAAAAATGTACATGTTTAGTGTACAACAGTGCTGTGTGAGAGCTCTCATTGTTTCTTAGCATTGAATTTTTAGAAAAGATTCTTTGAGAGGCAAAGTGACCAAGAAGGAGAGAGAGAGACACACGCAGAGAGAGATATTTCATTCACTGTTTTACTTCCCAAATGGCTGCAATGAACTCCATCTGGATTGGATCTCCCACGTGGGTGGCAGGGGCCCAAGCACTTGGCCAACTTCTACTGCTTTCCCAGGTCATTAGCAGGGAACTGGATGCTCTAATATGGCATCTTAACCCACTGTGTCACAGCAGCAGCTCTGGCACTGAGTTTTTAAGACCCTTATGTGATGCCCTATGCATATCTAATGTCTAATCGAATGCCTCCAATGGCCACAAGGCATGCCACGGAGAGCACCCACAGGAATTCTACCTACAACACACCACTGAGCATCAGTGCTCGTTCCTGTACAGACATGCGTGTATATCAGGAAAACAACTGCTGAGAGGGAGGGGCTGCAGTCCCTCTACCCAGCATGGCCACAGTGTCACCATATTCTCCTCCCAATGGCAGCATTCAGCCACTCTCTCATCACATAGCACAGGGGTCTCTGTATATGCCCAGACCCCTGTAGACACGGAATTATGTACCCTTCAGGTTTTTGTCCATCTAAGGAGTGTAAAGTGATAATATTGTTTTAATTTGTATTGATCTGAAAACTTCAATTTTAGTTTCTCTTTAGATACCTTTTAATCTTGTGGTTTTCCTCTCTAACCTCACCAATTTTTTTTCCATTTGGATTCCTTATTGGTGTATAGAGATTTCTTATGCATTCTAGATATCAGCCCCTTATCCATTTTAGACATTTAGACTATCCTCTTGCAACCTGGCACCTGTTAACTTGTCCAGAGTGTCTTTTGTGAAACAGATACATTTAACTTTGATACAAACTCCCCAATATTCTGTGCTTTACAAGTTCTGCTTAAGAAATCCTTTCTTGGGGCCAACATATGGCCGAGGGGTTAGGCTACCGCCTACAACACCAGCATCCCATATGACTGCTGGTTGGAGTCCTAGCTGCTCCATTTCCAATCCAGTTCTCTGCTAATGAGTGTGAGAAGGTAGTCAAACACGGCTTGAGGGCTTGGGCCCCTGCCACCCACATGAAGACCTGGATGGAGTTCCAGGTTCCTGGCTTCAGCTTGGCCCAGCCCCAGCTATTGTGGCCATTTAGGGAGTGAACTAGGGGATGGAAGATTCATATTCTCTCTCTCTCCTATGATGCTGCATTTCAAATAAAATAAATCTTTAAAAGAAGATAGAAGTCTTTTCTTGCCCTTAGACACCAGAATATTCTGCATTTTCTTTCATTGTTCACAACTGATTGTTTACCACTGGAAATCCAATAATACAAACTTTCATAACCTGGCACCATATCAGTCACTTGGAAATGGAGGCATACTTGAATTGGGTAATTTGAAGAGGGTTTAATCAAATGATTTTATTAAGGGTATACAGCAGGGTCTCTCAAGCTTGGCACTGCTGATATTGGGGCCAGATAATTCTGCTTCATGGGGAACTGTCCTGTGCATTGCAGGGCACTTATGAGGAGCCTGGTCTCTACCTGTTAGATGCCAGTAACACCCTGGCACCCTTACAGTCATTACGAAGCCAGACGTCCCCAGACATTGCCCAATCACTCCCAGTTCAGAAACACTGGAGCCCGACTGAGACAGTGCAGAGCGTTGTGCTAGTTCCAGATACCGGTCATTTCCCCATGGTCAGAAGGTACAAGGGAGGGAATGTCCTGGAATCAGGTGACAGAGGGGTTTCGAGGGAAAGGCCACCCTAGGAGAGCACACTCAGGGGGTCCCAGTCAGCCTGGATATGCTACTGGCAGGAGCTGCTCTCCTGCTCTGTCTCCCACCAGAGGCTGAGGGAACCTACAGATGAGACGCAAGGTGGATGCCACTTTGCACACAGCAAGGTGGGGAGGGGAGAGCATGGGCCAGAGGAAGCAAGCTGAAGATAGCAGTGCAGTCCCCACAGTTACCTGGTGATAACCAAGCCACGTCCCTTCCTGTCTTTGTTCCATGTACTGTAGGAATACTGAGGGTTTTCATTACTGGATGTTTCCCCAGACCCACTCAGGGGTGTTTCTAAATATCTGTAGTGTATATACTACACTATCTCTCTAAAGCCTGAACTATTTTAAATTGAAAAAAAAAAAAAAAAAAAAAAAAAACCAAACATCTAGGGGCCAGTGCTGTGGCGTAGCAGGTAAAGCCGCCGCCCGCAGTGCCGGCATCCCATATGGGGGCCAGTTCTAGTCCCAGCTGCTCCACTTCTGATCCAGCTCTCTGCTGTAGCCTGGGAAAGCGGTAGAAGAGGACCCAAGTCCTTGGGCCCCTCCTCTGGGGAGACTTGGAAGAAGCTCCTGACTCCTGGCTTTGGATCAGCACAGCTCTGGCTGTTGCAGCCATCTGGAGAATGAATCAGTGGATGGAAGACCTCTCTGTCTGTCTCTCTCTCTCTGCCACTGCCTCTCTGTAACTCTGCCTTTAAATGAATAAATAAATTTAACAAAAAAACAAAACAAAAACCAGGAGCCTAGAATTCAATCCAGGTCCTCCATTAAAAAAAAAAAAAAAAAAAAAAAAAAAAAAGGCCTCTAACTCTGCATTTCAGCTATGTGATTGTAGAAATACTCCTTTCACATTTAGGTCTGAAAGTCACGTGGAGTTTGTCTTTGAGTAATGTGAGATTGAGATAGAGATAGTTTTATTTGCTTCCATATAACGAACCAGTTTTCTCTAGGTGACCTGCTGAATTCTTCCTTCTCTCATTGATTCAGTGTGACTTTCTTCCTATATGAAGTTTTGTTTTGTTTTGTTTTGTTTTTTTTGACAGGCAGAGTGGACAGTGAGAGAGAGAGACAGAGAGAAAAGTCTTCCTTTGCCGTTGGTTCACCCTCCAATGGCCGCCGCGGCTGGCACACCACGCTAATCTGAAGGCAGGAACCAGGTGCTTCTCCTGGTCTCCCATGGGGTGCAGGGCCCAAGCACTTGGGCCATCCTCCACTGCCTTCCCGGGCCATAGCAGAGAGCTGGCCTGGAAGAGGGGCAACCGGGACAGAATCGGTGCCCTGACCGGGACTAGAACCCGGTGTGCCGGTGCCGGCGCCGCAGGCAGAGGATTAGTCTATTGAGCTGCAGTGCCGGCCTATTGTCCAATATATTCTAATTTCTATTAGGTAGGTTCTCAGTTACATAGAGGAGAGGGAGAGAGAGGGAGAGAGAGGGAGGGAGAGGGAGGGAGGGGTGGGGAGAAGGAGAGAGAAGGAGAGAGAAGGTGAGAGAGGGAGAGAGAGGGAGGGAGGGAGGGAGGTCTTCCATCTTCTGGTTCACTCCTCAATTACCCGCAATGGCTGGAGCTGCGCCAATCCAAAGCCAGGAGCCAGGAACTTCTTCCAGGTCTCCCACACAGGTGCAGGGGCACAAGGACTTGGGCCATCCTCTACTGCTTTCCTAGGCCATAGCAGAGAGTTGGATCAGAAGAGGAGCAGCCAGGACTAGAACTGGTGCCCATATGGGATGTGGGCGCTTCAGGCCAGGGCATTAACCCACTGCGCCACAGCAATGACCCCAAAGATTTATGAGAGAGAGAGAGAGAGAGAGAGAGAGAGAGAGAGAGATTCCCCATATGTAACTTCCCAGATGGCTACAACAGCCAGGGCTAGGCCAGCCCAAAGCCAGGTGGCAGGAGCTTCATCTGGGCCTCCCATGTGGGAGGCAGGGGCCAAACAATTGGGCTACACTCTGCTGCTGTTCCCAGGCCATCAGCAGGGACTTGGATGGAAAGTGGAGCAGCCAGGATATGAACTGGCACCTATCCAGGATGCTGGTGTTGCAGGTGGCAGCTTTACCTGCTATACCACAATGCTGGCCCCTATTAGCTTTACCAGAAAGACTTTGTATAAAATTTTACTTTAACAATCAAATATATAAATAACCATGATTTTTAAAAAAAATTTATCATATACTTTAAAGGTATAGAGAAAAAAAGGAGAAAGAAAGAAACATATCTTCCATCTTCTGGTTCACTCCCCAAATTGCTATAGCAGATGGGGCTGAGCCAGGCAGAAGGCAGGAGCCCAGAACTGCGTCCAGTTCTCCCACGTGGGTGACAGGGACCAAAATACCTCAGCCATGACCTGTTGCCTCCCTGGATGAGCATTAACAGGACGCTGGAACGGAGCTCGGAGCCAGGGGCACCGGCATCCAAAACAGCTTAACCTTGGCACTCGACACCTGCCCTACAATGATGCTTTTTTATGCTAATTTTCTGAAAGCCAGAGTTCATCACCTTTTCCAGGAGGAAAATTAATAAGTTGCTCTTCAAAATTTACTGCCAACAAAGCATCCTGGAGCATATTAATTCCACGAAAGGAGGGTAAATCTGAGTATAAAAAGTCCTCAACACAAGACACACAGGGAAGCCCTAAATTTGTCGATCTCCAGGTGGAACATACCGATTTTCTTCAGTTTCTGAAGACATACAGATATTTTGAATTACAGCAGATCAAATATAAGGCACAGTGTTGTGAGGCACAAGCAGAGACATTGTTCTAAAGGAAAGAAGACTAAAGAGGTGTGGAAACATAGTGCACCCTATAACCTTGACTACGTTTCAATTAGATTGACTGATGCTATTGGAACAATTGAGGAAGTCTGTATATTGACTAGACAAGATAACATTACCATAGCAATGTCAAATCCCTTGGGTGTGAGAATACAATGGTAGCGATGAAGGAAAATGTCCTTGTCCTTAGCTGACTGGTGTTGGGGCATTGAGGAGTGGAACCCAGATATCTGTAACTTACTTTTGCATGGTTCAGAAAAACAAGCGTATATGAGGCAAAAGCAGGAAGATGTAGATAATTGACAAGGCTGGATGAAGGGGATATCTATTTTTTATATTTTACTGTAAACTTCTATTTGGAGATTTTCAAAGTAAAATGTGGGGGGGGGGGTAGGAAATCACAGAAACATTGACAAAAGGTCGTGAGGGTTGTGCCTAAGTAGACTTCTGTGGCCTCAGTAGCAAGTTGGCCTCCAGGGCCATGAGTAGAGACTACGTCCCATGACACAGATGGGGACCCTTCTGTCCCCTGGAATGGGCAGGTTCTGTGCGAACTCGTTCTCCTTGGAGGTTCAAGTCCTGGGTTCCTTCTTCAGCGTCTTCAGTTTCATCTCCTCCACACTTTGATAGTGCTCTGTGGAGTCTGGGCAGAATTAGGCCAAGTGTTGGCTGGGACCCTTGAAAGCTCCTGGCCTCACAGTGGGGAAATTCAAGTTTAGCACCCCTGTGGCTTGTCTTGCCTGCCCAGACCTCCCCACTCTCCTTTTAAATGGTTGACTTTGATGTTTATGGATCAGAGGTGGAGTTATCTAGAAGAGGGAGAAGGCTAAGTTGCAGAGTGCTTCATTTGTGCTTGTTCCTGGGGTATGTGGGAATCATAGAATGTTCTGGGTGGTGGTTATGGGTGGGGTGGGGAAGGCAGGTTGCAGTCAGCATTTCCACATAAGCATATCTGGTAAGCTGCATAGACAGAGCTTACATGAAAGGGACTGGAATCTTGAAGCCTCTGGTACACATGTTTTCTCATTTTTAAATAAACACTCATTTGCACACCTGATTTTGAATTTGTCCAAGAGCTCTAAAACTGACTATATAAACCTTTATTCTCCTACATACACTCTAGGATAAGTTTATAATTATTCACAACACCAGGTAGACTTTTGATTAGTACTAAACTGAAACTTTTGTTTAATGGAAAGCTCATTAACATCTTTATAACAGTAAATAATGAGGTCGGTGCTGTGGCACAGTGGGTTAATGCCCTGGCCTGAAGTACCTGCTTCCCATATGGGTGCTGGCTCTAGTCCCAGCTGCTCCTCTTTTGATCCAGCTCTCTGCTATGGCCTGGGAAAGCAGTAGAAGATGGCCAGGTTCCTTGGGCCCCTGCACCAACGTGGGAGACCTGGAAGAAGCTCCTGGCTTCAGATCAGCCCAGCCTTTGCGGCCATCTGGGGAGTGAACCAGCAGATGGAAGACCTTTCTCTGTATCTACCTCTCTCTGTAACTCTTTCAAATAAATAAAATAAATCTTTTAAAAAAACACTAAATGATAACTTCTAAAAATATACACTTTCACTCCATTGATTCAGATCTTTTTATGTCTTTCATTCAAGCATTAAAATTTTCTCCACAGAGACATGTCTTTTGAGTTAATTCCTAAATACTTTATCATTTTTATTAATTTTTAAAATTATACATTTTATGTTTTTTAGCTATTGTTCAATAAATCCTATCAAGCTTTGTAAGCTGGACTTTTATTTGGTAACTTAAAGTATCTTGGTTATAATAGTCTGATTATTAGCTTTTTTAGATAAATCTGAGTATTATCTAAAAATTTGACAGTTTGACTGTTTTCTATCAAGCTAACACTTCCCATTTATTTTTCTTGCCTTATAGAATTGGTCAGCTCTCCAGTTCTATATTACATAGTGGCAGGGATGCTGGGCATTCTTGCTTTTCTAGTCTGAAATGATGTGCATCTAAAATTTCTCTGTGGAGTATGAAGTCGGCTCTGGGGGTTAGCAGTTAACCACTGTGGAGTACAAGGTTAGCTCTGGGGGGTGGCAGTTAACCTTTAGCAAATTATGCAAGTGTTCTTCTATTTTTAGTTCACTCTGGGTTTCTATTTTTTCTTACAAACAGTTAATATCCTTTATCAATTACTTTTTCTGGAAACCTCAAGTTAATCATGATTTCTCCCTTTTAGGCCTTTAAGTCATTGATTGACAGGTTTTTGTTTTTTTTTTTTTTTTAATGGTAAAGACTCCTTGCTTTCTTGTGCTAAGCCCCACCTGATCATGGTGTATTATTTTTTTTTAAAGATTTATTCGCTTATTTGAAAGTCAGTACACAGAGAGAGGAGGAAAGGCAGAGAGAGAGTGGTCTTCCATCCACTGGTTCACTTCCCAATTGACTGCAATGGCCCGAGCTATGCTGATCCGAAGCCAGGAGCTTCCTCCGGGTCTCCCATGCAGGTGCAGGGGCCCAAGGACTTGGACTATCTTCTACTGCTTTCCCAAGTCACAGCAGAGAGCTGGATCAGAAGTGGAGCAGCCAGGACCTTAATCAGCACCCATCTGGGATGCTGGCACTATAGGCAGTGGCTTCACCTGCTACATCACAGTGCTGGCCCCTGGTGTATTATTTTAATATGATGTTGGGTACAATTCCACAGTGTTTCATGTAATTTGCTTATATCCACATATATAAATGAAATGGACTGGTTATTTTCTTTTCTGGTACTTGTTATATGATTTATAATCCAGTTTACACTAGCCTCATAAATTAAGATTTTAATTTAATTTTTTTTTTTATTTGACAGGTAGAGGTATAGACATAGAGACAAAGAGAAAGGTCTTCCTTCCATTGGTTCACTCTCAAAATGGCCGCTATGACCAGCACTGTGCCAATCCAAAGCCAGGAGCCAGGTGCTTCCTCCTGGTCTCCCATGCGGGTGCAGGGGCCCAAGCACTTGGGCCATCCTCCGCTGCCCTCCCGGGCCACAGCAGAGGGCTGGACTGGAAGAGGAGCAACCAGGACTAGAACCCGGTGCCCATATGGGATGCCGGCACCACAGGCAGAGGATTAGCCAAGTGAGCCATGGCGCCGGCCCCAAGATTTTATTCTTTAAAAAAACAAAAACAAAACAAAACAAAAAAACTGGTAGTTAGGACACAACTTGACTGGGGACAGTTAATCTTCTTGCCACTGAGCCACGTGGTCCTTGTAGGTGGTCTTTGTTATCAACATGGAGAAACCTAGCCGTCCCTGGCTCTTGTAAGTTGTAGATCCTGGGCTTCCAATGTAAAGTTAAAGTAGCTTTTTTCTGCTCAATTCTTTCCTACATCAGTCCTAGCTGATTTCCAAATTTGCAGTATAAAACACTACAACTACACTCATGTGAATTTCTTACTACTGAGCTCAAGTTCAATTTTTATTAAGCGTATAACAGGTCCATTGTGTAGTTAAGTTTTATTTTTACTATTTGATTGAATGAGTGCTCACTTATGTAGTTTGCTGTTTGAATAACATAGGTAGGTGCTCCGAAGTTTTAAAGAAAGTGAACATTTCTCAGAGATGTCTGTCTCTGGCCGACTTCAGCTGAGTCACAGGAACTCCACAGAAAGTCTTCAGATGCCCTGACGTTTACATGGAGGGTCTTGCTCCTGCTCATGTAGGGGCCGGGGGAAATTTGTATTCTGTCATCAGGGAGAGAGAAGCCAGCTTGGCACCAATGTGGGTGGCAACTTGACAACTGGGCTTTGCCAGCACGCTCTGTGTGGGTTCCATTGTGAGGCCAAGAAAAACTATCAAGGCTGAGCTTTCCTTAAAGGGTCCTGGAGCCTGGTGACTCTACAGCCTGTGGAATTTACTAAACCCTGACATCAATTCAGTTGAAAATTCTAGCACCAAGCTCTCTCTACCCACTCTCACCTTCACCAGTCTATCTCTGCATCTCTTACAGTCCCTCTCTGGCCCATATATCCCAACTTAGACACCAAACTCCCAACTCATGATTGGAGCCACTCTCATGTGACTTCACTTCCAAATTATGTTCTTATATACACAATGTTCAACATTTGTAGACATCAAAAAGATCAAGAGAGACCATGCAAGTGGAAGGCAAGTGAATCTCCAGACATATGCGAGATCCTAAATTACCTGATTATGCTTAGAAGTTGATTTTAAAATAAAAAATCGTGAGGAGGTAGAGCCGGACAGAGGGTGCATAAGGTGCTGTGGGGGCTGGAGTTTGGTGCAGTGGTTAACATGCTGCTGGCGATGCACCTCCTGATCAGTGCCTGGGTTCAAGTCCCAACTCCACTCCAGATTCCAGCTTCTTGTTAAATATATACCCCGAGAGACAGCAGGCGATGGCTGAAGTCCTTGGGTTCCTGCCACCTACTTGGAGACCCAGCTTGACTTCTGGACTCCTGATTTCAGCCTGGCACTGAGCCAGCTTAGTGAACACTTGGGGAGTGAACTAGTGGATGGAAGATCTTTCTCTTTCTCACTCCCTCTCTGTCCCTCTCCACTTTTCAAATAAATAACATAAAAAAGTACCCTCTGGCAATTGTCTCCATATAGACACACAAAATTGAAAAGCTACCCATTCAGCAAGTCACCTTACAAGAGCCAAGAGAGCCAGGCAAAAACCACCCTGCCTTTTGTATTAAAACAAATGAACAAAAAACAGTGTGGGGGCCAGCGCCATGGCTCACTAGGCTAATCCTCTTCCTGCAGCGCTGGCACCCCTGGTTCTAGTCCCAGTCAGGGCACCGAATTCTGTCCCGGTTGCTCCTCTTCCAGTCCAGCTCTCTGCTGTGGCCCAGGAAAGCAGTGGAGGATGGCCCAAGTCCTTGGGCCCTGCACACCATGGGAGACCAGGAGGAAGCACCTAGCTCCTGGCTTCAGATCAGCACGGTGCACCGGCTGCAGCGCACCGGCCACAGCGGCCACTGGGGGGTGAACCAACGGAAAAGGAAGACCTTTCTCTCCGTCTCTCTCTCACTGTCCACTCTGCCTATCAAAAAAAAAAAAAAAACAATGTGGGTCAGAGCCCCACAGCCCCTGCCCCAAGCCAGTACCTGAAGACTGAATCTTTGGACTCTCCTTAACCAGGAGGCCAGGGGACTGCCTCCGTTATCCCTCCCCCAGCCTCTGGGGAAAAACTCCAGCCTCGGGGACTAGGGCTGGAAAGGTGGCTTAGGACATTGCCTGGGATCTCAGATGGGGACCTGCTGGTGAGACTCGGCATCTGAGGAAGCCCAAGGGCATCTGCCCCCAGGCTAGTGCTTGCAGATCGAGCCTCTAGATCTTCCCCAGCACCAGAGACCTGTGCCCCGGTGGGAGCCAGTTATTTTGGCAGGTATCGCCACCAGCCTTGTGTGGGTGTGGCATGTCTCCCTGAGGCTGTGCAGGGTCTGGTGCCTGTAAGAGCCACACGTGTCACACTTTAGTGTCAGCCTGGACTGCCTTTACTGTCTGCACTCCTCCCACCTTGGGCAGACAAACTGCAGGACTGTGTCTCTGTACTTGGTGCTGAGCTGGTAAAACCCAACATTGGGAAGGTTCTGGCAGTACCCATCCTGAAGCTGGTGCCGGTGGACACAGCCTCTGTACCTATCCCAGTACCAAGTGGGTTTCTATGGTCCCAGTTGATCAGAATTATATCCCAGAAAGCATCACCTTGGTTGCATGGTTCTTGGGCCATGAGTACACCTCAGCAGTAGGCAGTCCATAGAAGTGTAGGCTTTGGTCCTACCCTGTGCTGTGAGGCCTTGGTGGGCCCTGGGCTCTGGGTGTAATCTAGCAATGTAGTATTTGTAGCCACAAGCCTGGATATCTGGGTCCATCCCAGGTCCCAGGACAAAGCTTACAGAGATTCACTACCATTTTCATATACTTCTCCAGTTCATTGTGAACATCAACCGCAGATTTGGGACAAGTCTGGGATTTGGTCATCCTTTAGCACTAAAACAGCAACAAAATATAAAGAGCAGAAATGGTACACCTTGACTTGGGCTCCATCTACTGCTGAAAAAGCAGACAAGTCTACAGGTTTGGAGAAAATAAGAAGACTGCTTAGAATTTCTGGAAGGATAGTCACAAACAAAGCCAGAGTAGAGGAACTGGAGAAAGATACTCAGTCCTTCAATGCACAGATGACGTCGTTTGCAAATGAATATCATGGATTTTCAGGGAACAGTGACTTCAACTAACAAAATAAGGTACCAGAAACCAACCAGACAGCAACTAATATTGGAAAATTCTCAGAAACAAAATTGCTGTTTAAGGAAACACAGTGAACTTCACTAGTTCACAGAGAACTAATTAAGTAGTCCTAACACAGAAGAGACTTAACAGAAAGCTGGATCATTTTTTTAAATAAAACCTTGAACTGAAAAGTACACTAAATGAAATAAAAAACGTGATGGAAGAAATCAGTAGAAGAGTAGATGAAACAAAGTATTAGTGAACTGGGAGATAGATTGTTTGAAAAAAAAATAGAGGAGAAAAAATAAAGAATTGAGAGGAATGAAGAAAGATTATGGGAACTTTAGGACAGCATTAAAGGCAAGTATTTGAATTATTGAGGTTCAAAAGGACTTGGGCATGTCAAGGGGGTAGAAGTGTATTCAAAGAGAAATTGTCCAAACAGAGAGAAAAATGAAACCAAACAGGTATAGGAAGATGAGAAGTTATTGGTCAGATTCAAGTTGACCAAGTCTACCCCAATATGCACTGTACTCAAACTCTCCAAGGTTAAAGACAAGGGATTCTCAAAGCTGCAGGAAAAAAACAAACAGCACATTAAATGGTCCCCATTGCTCTGAAAACTTCTCAGCAGAAACCTCACAGGCCAGGAGTACATGGGACGAGACCTGCACAGAACTGAAGGAAAATACTGTCAAACCAGGAATACTGTACCCTTTAGATATGAAAAGACACGCTCAGAAAAACAAACCTGAGAGAAGTTATCACTACTAGAAGCTTCTTAGAGGAAATGCTAGAGTTCTTCAAACTGAAAGAGACACTAATGAATAAGGAGAAACTATGAAAAGGTTGAAAACTCACTAGTAAGAATAACAATATAGACAAATTCAGAATTCTCTAGTATTATAAACATGGTGCATAAACCATTCATCTTAACACTAGAACACAAGTAATAAAAATAACACTACATAAATAGATTAAGAGAGAAAGCAACATAGAAAGATGTAAAATGGAGGCTGGTGCTATGGCAGAGCAGGTAAAGCCACTGCCTGCAGCCCCAGCATCCCACGTGGGTGCTGGTTTGAGGGCCAGCTGCTCCACTTCCAGATCTAGCTCCCTGCTAACGTGCCTGGGAAAGAAGTGAAGGTTGGCCCAACTCCTTGGGCCCCTGCATCCATGTAGAGACCCAGAATAAGCTCTTGGCTCCTGGCTTCAGATTGGCCCAACTCCAGCCATTCTGGCCGTTTGGGGAGTGGAAAACATTTCTCTTTGCCTTTGTCTCTCTGTAACTCTGCCTTTCAAATAAATACATCTCATAAAAATGTTAAAAAAGAAATAAAGTTAAAAGAAAGATGTAAAATGAGACATCAAAAATTCAAAATGTAGGGCCGGCGCCGTGGCTCAACAGGCTAATCCTCCGCCTTGCGACGCCAGCACACCGGGTTCTAGTCCCAGTCGGGGCACCGATTCTGTCCCGGTTGCCCCTCTTCCAGGCCAGCTCTCTGCTGTGGCCAGGGAGTGCAGTGGAGGATGGCCCAAGTGCTTGGGCCCTGCACCCGCATGGGAGACCAGGAGAAGCACCTGGCTCCTGCCATCGGAACAGCGCGGTGCGCCGGCCACAGCGCGCTACCGCGGCGGCCATTGGAGGGTGAACCAACGGCAAAAGGAAGACCTTTCTCTCTGTCTCTCTCTCACTGTCCAGTCTGCCTGTCAAAAAAAAAAAAAAAAAAAAAAATTCAAAATGTAAGGAGGAATGGAGTGCAAGGATAGGGTTCTTTATCAATTTTTTAAATTTTTGTTGTTGTTTCTTCCCCTATCTTCACAATGAATGTTATTATCATTTCAAAAAAAGCTGTCATAACCAGAAGATATTTCTGTTAAGCCTCATGACAACTACAAAGCAAAAACAGACGATACACAAAAAATAAGCTAGGAATCAAAACGTGCTACTAGAGAAAAATCACTTAGCCACAAAGGAAGATCTGTAAGGAGAAAGACAGGAACTACAGTAAAACTAAAACAAGTAATGAAATGGCATAAGTAAAGAATTTCTCTCTCAATAATAACCTTAAATATAAATGGATTAAAGTTTCCAATTAAAAGACAGTGATCCGATGCATTTAACAAACAAGGCCCAACAACATGCTGCTTAAAATAAATTTACTTCATTTCTAAGGACATGAATAGACTAGTAGTGAAACGATGGACTAAGATATTCCACCCAAATGGAACCAAAAAAAAAAAAAAAAAAAAAAAAAAAAAACAAAAAACACAGATCATATAAATCAGATTTATACCAGATAAAATAGATTTTAAAAAGTAGTAAGAAGAGGCAAGGAAGATCATCATATAGTGATAAAGAATAACAATTATCCTATAGGCAAATATTGGAGCACCCAAATATATGAAACAAACATTAATATACTTAAAGGGAGAGACATATGCCAAAAAATAGTAGGCAACTTTAACACTGCATTTTCGCTAATGGAAAGGAAAAAAAAGACAAAGTTAAACTGAGCCCTGGATCAAATGAGCCTAATAGACTTCTGTGGAACAGTCCATTGAACAGTGGCAGAATACACATTGTTCAATAACACATGGCACTCTCTCGGTTAGATCATATAATAGGTTACAAAGTCACCAAGTTAAAAAAAAATAGAAACCATATCAAGTATCTTTTCTAACAATATAATAAAACTAGAAATAAATGAGAAAAAGTTTGAAAACTATATAAATACATGAAAACTGCTTATTCCTGAACAGTCAATGAATTAAAGAAAATAAGAAGGGAATTTTAGAATTTCTTGAAATTAAAGAAATGGCAACTCGGCAAACCCAAACCAATTGGATACAGCAAAAGCAGTACTAAGAGAGGTGTATAGCAATCATTGCATACGTCACAAAAGCAGAAAGGTCTCAATAATTTATTGTTGGCCTCAGTGCCAAGCTCACCCGGAGGCTCCTTCCCCACAGATGTCGGGAGAGAACTATTTTTATCATGGACAAACCAAATCGTCTAGCCAGAAACCTCCCAGTGGATCTTAGATCTCATCTGGATGCTTTCATAAAGAGAAGGAGCTCACTTAGTGCCAGAGCTCTCAGGTGGTAGCAATCAACCTTGGCCGTGCTGTAGGATCACCCAGAAGTGTTTAAAATAGGAGTACCAAGAACAATCCCAGAGGAATTACATCAGAATTTTTGATGATTGATCAGGTACTGATTCATCAAGAGGTTAAGATACTAAAGTCTTAACAGATTTTCAAAGTACAAACAAATATGAAATTAAGAACAGCTTTGGACAGAAGATTTTCCTAACAGTGGAAGATACTGACTGCGTTACCCGAAATTGCTAGGAGGCACTTAGACCTTTCTCATTGAGGGCTCTTGCTAATACAGGCTGAGAAGTGATCACCCTGGAGAGACCACGAAGATTCTACCAGCTGTTGCTGCCCCTGCTGCCTTCAGAAGACAGAAGTTCAAGCGCCTCATGGTGTCCCAACTGGATATGCAACTCAGACCCAGCATCCATTTCTGCCCAAGTTTAAAATTCAAAATGAGAAGAAAGAGGATGTGCTACCAATTTGTGGTCCATTTAGTGTAACTGCTTTGGAGATGTTGATTTTGAGATTAAATCTCTTGAAGAACAAAGCGTGACTGGGCTTTTCAGAGGGGCATTTACAGATGCTGATAACCGGCATCCAGTACCCTTCGGATCTGGATATGAAAATGAAAGCCGTGGTGCTTGGTGCTTGTTTCCTCATTGACTTCATGTTTTTTGCGAACTGTGGAGGCCTGGAGCCAATATAGGTGTATGGTAGTGGATTAATCAAAGTCTCTTCAGAAAACATGTAATTTGTATATTGATTGGGATAATCTGATGAATGTGAATTAAGCTGTGATGTCTGGAGCTCTGGTTGTATGATTTTACTTTTCTAGAGTTTATTGTCCATATCACTAGCTTTTAAATGTTTTTATATGTTACAGCAATGTGTACTTTGAGTTTATGAGAAAGAACACAGGCATTTTTGCATTTAGAAATGACACTTTTTATGAAAATTTGTCTTGGATTATAAAATCTGATTTATTTTCCCTTTGACAAATCAGTTAAAACCTTATTAAAGCAGCCAATATAAAATTATAAATCCTTACATTAAATCTAGTTGTAATTTATTTCACTTCAAAGCTAATGTCATTTTGCAAATACTGTATATTCAAAAAGTTAAAAAATAAATTCTGTTCTAGTAACACTCAATATCCATATTACCAAAGAAAACTTAAATGTATTTTTGGATTTTCAGGAACCTATTGTATATCAAATGTTTATATTGACAGGATGATAAGTTACCAATTTTATATGGTTTTCACTGAACAAAGAAAGATGTAATTCTTTCCAAAAGGACATATTTGAAGACTTACTTGCTCTAAAATTGGGTATTTTTAAAATTTCTGAAGTTACTATTTACAGATGAGATATTTAGCATCTGTATCATTCCTAGAACATAGTAATTGTATTACTCAGATATTAAATATAACAGTATATTTCTTCAGATAGTATACATTTCAAAAATACTTTTACTTACAATAATCAAACATCTGAAACAAAAACGTATTAGTATATTCCTCCCCTTTATTAGAATTACCTCACCTTCCATTAAACAACTCTTATGTTGTTAAACTCACTTCAGATGTGCCAAGTGTATCTTTACATTCACAATAAAATATCACTGCTTACTGTTTGCTATTCTGACTTGCTCATGAATTCTTCCTCTGAAGTCAAGAACCTTGGTTCTTGGTTCTTCTAGGCAATGGGTACTTGTTGTCTGGTGCCAGGACAAATGCCTGTATTTTTTCTTTTTCTTTTTTTTAACTTTTGATTGTTTCCCCTGCTCTGCAGAAGCTCCCTATGTTGCTATGCTATTTGTCTTGTCCTGCTTTGGTTGCCTGTGCTTTTGGGATATTAACGATAAAATCTGCAATGTATGAAGACATTAAGACAGCACAAATGAGTTTTGGAAGCTATTGGAAAATTACTATCTTAATTTTTCCTTAGCATGTGTCAATGACAACTTCATAGAATAGTTGTGATTTTCTTTTCAAGTTTGTTTCTACTGTTTCCTAATAATAATGCAGGGGTATTTTAAAAAGATTTTAAAAATGTATATTATATAAAAGCTTTACATGGATTTCATAATGCTTTTGCACCAGAATAAACATTTTTTAATTCTAGTTTAGCAAATTTATTGAGATGCCCTCATATTTAGCTTATCAAATAAAGTTTGTAATTTGAGGAAAAAATAATCTATTGTTGTACCTCAAAGAACTAGAAAAATCAGCAAATCATATTCAAAATCAGTAGATAGGAAAAAAAAACAAAACTCAGGGCCGAAATAAAAGAAGAAAAAAAATCAATAAAATGAACTGATTGTTTAAAGATAAAATTGACAAACAGACTAACAGACTCAAATAAAATCAGAAATGAAAGGGGAAACACAGTAACTGATATCACAGAAATACAAAACATCATTAGAGGTTATTTATTTTAAGATTTATTTATTTGAAAGGCAGAGTGGGGGCAGGAGGGAGGGAGAGAGAGAGAGAAAGAGAGAATCTTCCATTCACTGGTTCACTCCCCAAAAGGCCACAATGGCTGGAGCTGGGCCAATCTGAAGCCAAGAGCCAAGAGCTTTTTTTGGGTCTCTCACTCAGGTACAGAGGCTCAAGCACTTGGGCCATCTTCCAGTGCTTTCGGAGGCCATAGCAGAGAGCTGACTAAGAAGAGGAGCAGCCAGGACATGAACCAGCGCCCATATGGGATGCCGGCGCCACAGGTGGAGGCAGCACCTACTATCCCACAGTGTCAACCCCAAGTTTGTTTTATGCCAAAAAATTTGATAGCCTAGAAGAAATGGGCAATTCTTCAACATAGTCCTTACAAAGTTTCAATCATGAATGGAATTCTTACACCAATAGCGATCAGTGAGATTGAATCAATAAACATTTCCTATCAAAGAACAGTCCAGGACCAGATGTTTTCACTGCTGAATTCCACCTTAATTTCTCATATTTCAAAAATAGAATCCTTCCAAACTCATCTTACAAGGTCAGCATTATCCTTATGCCAAAACCAGACAAAAATTCAATAAAAATAAAGATTACAAGTCAACATCCTAGAAGAAAAAAAAATTTAACAAACTGCATCCAACAGCACAGTAAAAATATTATTTTTTTTTTATTTTTTTAAAGGCAGAGTGGACAGTGAGAGAGAGAGAGACAGAGAGAAAGGTGTTCCTTTTCCGTTGGTTCACCCTCCAATGGCCGCCACTGCTGGCGCGCTGCAACCGGCGCACCGTGTCGATCCGAAGCCAGGAACCAGGTGCTTCTCCTGGTCTCCCATGGGGTGCAGGGCCCAAGCACTTGGGCCATCCTCCACTGCACTCCCGGGCCACAGCAGAGAGCTGGCCTGGAAGAGGGGCAACCGGGACAGAATCCGGCGCCCCGACTGGGACTAGAACCCGGTGTGCCGGCGCCGCAAGGCGGAGGATTAGCCTATTGAGCCGCGGCGCCGGCCTTAAAAATATTATTCATTACAAGCCAATAGCATTCATCCCAGGGATGCAAAGATGATTCAACATACAAAAGTCAAAGAATGTAATTCACCATACGAACAGAACAAATGGCATACATCATATGGTATCAATAGACGCAGAAAGGCAGCTAGTAGATCCCAGCATCCCTTCAGGATACGAACGCAGAATGAATTAAATATACAAGGGATGTACTCAACACAATAAAGGTGCTATACAAGCTGCCAACAGCTAGCATGAATGGGGAAAAGCTCAAGCTTTCTAAGATCTGGAACAAGACCTGGATGCCTATTTTCACTGTTTTTATTCAACATTAAACTGGAATGCTCAGCTAGAGCAATTAAGTAAGAGAAAGGAACAAAGGGTAGCATATGTCACCATAGATAATATGATCTTATACACAGAAGATCTCAAAGATCACATGGAAAAACTATTGAAACTAATGAGTTCAGCCGGCGCCGTGGCTTAACAGGCTAATCCTCCGCCTTGCGGCACTGGCACACCGGTTCTAGTCCCGGTCGGGGAGCCGGATTCTGTCCCAGTTGCCCCTCTTCCAGGCCAGCTCTCTGCTGTGGCCAGGGAGTGCAGTGGAGGATGGCCCAAGTGCTTGTGCCCTTCACTCCATGGGAGACCAGGAGAAGCACCTAGCTCCTGCCTTTGGATCAGCGCAGTGCGCCGGCCGCAGCACGCCAGCTGCAGCGGCCAATGGAGGGTGAACCAATGGCAAAGGAAGACCTTTCTGTCTCTCTCACTGTCCATTCTGCCTGTTAAAAATTTTAAAAAAAAAAAAGAAAAAAGAAAAAAGAAACTAATGAGTTCAGCAAAGTTGCTGGATACAAAGTCAACACACAAAAATCAGCGGCATTGTTATGTACCAGTAGCAAATTATCTGGAAAATAAATCAAGAAAGTAAGCCCATGTCCAAATAGCTACAAAGAAATAACAAAATACCTATGAATAAATTTAACCAAAGAGGTAAAAGATCTCTACAATGAAAACTATAAAACATTGATGAAAGTAATTGAAAAGGACGCAAAGAAATGGAAAGATATCCTGTGCTCATGGTTGAAAGAATCTGTATTATTAAAGTATTCATACTCCTCAAAGTGACTTATAGATTCAATGCAATCCCTATCAAAATACCAGTGCCATTTTTGTGGAACTAGAGAAATATTGCTGGGGGCAGTGCTGTAGCATTGTGAGTAAACCTACAGCACCGGCATCCCATGAGGGTGCCAGTTCAAGTACCAGCTGCTCCACTTCTGATCCAGCTCCCTGCCTGGGAAAACAGCGGAAGACTGCCCAAGTGCTTGGGTCCCTGCACCCACGTGGGAGACCCGGAAGAGGCTCCTGGCTTCAGAACATCCCAGCTCTAGTCATTGTGGCCATTTGGTGATTGAACCAAGAGATGGAAAATCTCTCTCTCTCCCTGCCTCTCAAATAAATCTTTTAAAAAAGAAAAACATTGCTAAGATTAGTTTGGAGCTATAAGATTCAGAATGGCCAAAGCAAATCTTGAGCAAGAACAAAGCAGGAGGCATTATACAACCTGACATTAAAATATATTACTATGCTACTGTAATTAAAACAGCAAGGTATTGGTATAAAAACGAGTACCTAGTACAATAGTACGGAATAGGGCTTCTGGAAGTAAACACATCTACAGCCAGGTGACCTTTGACAAAGGTGTTAAGAACATACATTGGAGAAAGGAGTCTTCACTAAATGCTGCCGGGGAAAGAGTATCTAAATGCAGAATAATCTATTGGACTCCTCTCGCTCATCAGGTATAAAAAAAAAAAATCAACTCAAAGTGAATTAAAGATCTAAATGTAAGACTGAAACTATGAAACTACTAGAAGAAAAGTTCGGGTAAATGTTTCAGGATATTGAAATGGGCAAGGATTTTTTGGGTTAGACTCCAAATGCAGAATATATAAGGAAGCAGCCAGAATATATAAGGAATATATATCTATTAATATTAATATTGTATATATACAACCAGAATATATAAGGAACCCAAATAACTTATAGAAAAAATACATGGCTAACCCAATTTTAAAAATGGATGGTAAACAAAAACAGATATTTCTCAAAGGAAGCACTATAAGAGGACAACAGATACATGAGAAAGTATTCAACATCATGAATCATCAAGGAAATGCTACTCAAAACCTCACTCCAGTTAGATTTGTTTTAACTAAAATAAACAAAAAAAAAATGCTAGTGAGGATGTGGAGAAAAGGGAATCCTTGCACACTGTTAGTGAGAATGTAGATTAGTACAACCATTGTGGAGAATATGGAAGCATCTCCAAAAACTCAATAGAGTACTACCCCATGATCCAGCAAATGCACTACAGGGTATATCTCTGAGGAAAATGAAATCCCTCTAAGAGACATCTGTACTCCCACGTTTATTGTAGCACAATTCACAAAAGCCAATAAATGGAAACAGCCTAAGTTTCCATCAGCTGACAAATAAAGAAAACTTGGTATCTATACAGGGTGGAATATTATTCAGCCACAAAAAGGATGAAGTCTTTTAATTTGCAACAACTTGGATGAAACTGGAGATCATGACATGAAATAGAAAGACCTGCACTCATGATCTCACTCCTATATGGAATCTTTTTTTTTAAAAAAAATTTTTGACAGGCAGAGTGGACAGTGAGAGTGAGAGTGAGAGAGAGAGAGAGAGAGAGAGAGAGAGAGAAAGGTCTTCCTTTGCCGTTGGTTCACCCTCCAATGGCCGCCACAGCCAGCATGCTGCGGCTGGCGCACCACGCTGATCCGAAGGCAGGAGCCAGGTGCTTATTCTGGCCTCCCATGCGGGTGCAGGGCCCAAGCACTTGGGCCATCCTCCACTGCACTCCCAGGGCCACAGCAGAGAGCTGGCCTGGAAGAGGGGCAACCGGGACAGAATCTGGTGCCCTGACCGGGACTAGAACCCGGTGTGCCGGTGCCGCTAGGTGGAGGATTAGCCTGTTGAGCCACGGCACCGGCCTCCTATATGGAATCTTAAAAAGTTGATCCCATAAGAGGTTGAGACAAGAGGAAGGAGAAAGGGAGGAATGGGAAAAAGTGATTTAACAAGTACTAGGATATAGCTAAACAGGAGTAAGAAGTTCTTATTCTATTATACAGTAAGATGACTATAGATGATGACAGTGTATTGTATATTTCTTTTATAAGTTTTATTTTATTTATTTGACAGGCAGAGTTAGAGAGAGAGGTAGATACAGAGAGAGAGGTCTCCCATCCACTGGTTCACTCCCCAGATGGCTGCAATGACTGCAGCTGTGCCAATCTGAAGCCAGGAGCTTCTTCCAGGTCTCCCATGCAGGTGCAGGGGCCCAAGGACTTGGGCCATCTTCTACTGCTTTCCCAGGCCATAGCAGAGAGCTGGATGGGAAGAGAAGCAGCTGGGACTAGAATCAGCGGCCATATGGGATGCCGGCGCTTCAGGCCAGGGCTTTAACCTGCTGTGCCAAAGTGCCGGCCCCTGTATATTTTTCTTTTCTTAAAAAAAGCACCTTTTCTTTGAGGAGACATTTTCCCTGATTGAGCATTATACAATATACACATGTATCAAATCACAGGAGTGCCCTAAAATATGTACAATTTTATGTGTCTGTTACAAATAAAAAAGAGGATTTTCAAAAATATCTTGACACACATGACATGGTATCACAGCCATCAGATACTGATGAGTCAAGAAGTCTGATTGAGAAGTCGTGAGCTTGCTAACAGTAAGCAGGTAGGGGTGGGGAGTGGGGGAGGAACCATATTATCTATGTTCCTAAGCCTCCCTTAGGGAAATTCATCATTAACAGTAACTGTATTTCCTGCTTAGCATCATGGAACAGTCTCCCCCATCGGGAGGTATTGCTGTCCCACATCTATTTCTCTGATGTTATACTAATGTAATCACAAGCCATGATGATAGTTTTGCTGCAGGAAATCATAAAATGTATTGCCTTGGCAAATGGGTTTCCACTTTGGCACTCTCATTCTAAAGTGGCTTTCAGAGCAAACATAATGGAATCATTGTAGGCAGTAAACTCAATAGAGTTCTGCTAAAGCAATCAATGCTGGGATAAATTAACAAAGCAACCCTATCCAAGATCTTGCCATATACAAAAAGAGCTGCTGAATTAGTTGTCACTGTTTTTGAACAAATACATCTGACACAAGACCCTAAGCACATAGAAAGAACCAGAAAGTTCAGATATACAGATTTGATGTCAATTTTCCAGAATACATTTGTCTTCACCCCATTCTTACTTCCCAGGTCCAGGTTGGTCAATTGGCACCACGAGTCGCGAATTGGGTTGCTTGATCTGGCATTTCCCCAGGATAGGAAGACTTGGACCTTTCTACTTATAAACAAACAATAATAGGAGCAGTTATTTTAAGTGCTTTTGCCTAGCATAAAGCTGGGCAAGAGCTTTCATTTGGTCCAGACAAGTGTGAGCTCCACTGGTTCTCTTGATGTTTAGTGTTTGCCCAAATCTGCCCTGGGACACACAATAGGGAGACTGGGTGGAGTCCTCCTGTACATCTTCAGGAGGGTGGGTGGGTGGAGCCAAGACTGCTAACACTTCAGGGCTCCGCGCCCAAACCACAGTATTAACAACCACCCTCAAGCTCAGAGGAGGCAGAGCATTAAGAGGGAACCAACCTTCAACTTTTGCTCCTAACTGAACTGCAACATGGCAAAGATAAGAGCGGGGTGACTACATAAAGCAGTCGGAAACACTCCCAACCCCAGCCCTTACACTCAGACAAGGCACTTTATCTTCTTTTTGTGAAATATAACACACACAGGAGACTACCTGGAAAACAATGTATAATACTATTGTACGTGGGCAACAAGCTTGCAAGAAGAATTCCAGCTGTCTCCATTGAGACATTTTGCTCATTATTGGCCTGCCCATGTGTACTTATTATACATTTGCCTTTTTTTTTTTTTTTGACAGGCAGAGTGGACAGTGAGAGAGAGACAGAGAGAAAGGTCTTCCTTTGCCGTTGGTTCACCCTCCAATGGCCTCTGTGGCCCACGCACCGCGCTGATCTGAAGACAGGAGCTAGGTGCTTCTCCTGGTCTCCCATGCGGGTGCAGGGACCAAGCACTTGGGCCATCCTCCACTGCACTCCTGGGCCATAGCAGAGAGCTGGCCTGGAAGAGGGGCAACCGGGACAGAATCCGGCACCCCAACCAGGACTAGAACCCGGTGTGCCAGCGCCGCTAGGTGGAGGATTAGCCTGTTGAGCCACGGCGCCGGCCTACATTTGCCTTTTAATTTATGTCCATTTTCACATTGTTCTTAAAATTTTTAAAAGCATTTTGATATGTGATTAACACATGAAAAACTGTACATATTTAATGTATACAACTTGGTAGTTTTAAGGGTAAACATATCCCTAAGAAACCAAGTCCAGGGGCTGACTTCGTGGTGCAGTAGGATAATCCTCTGCCTGCGGCGCTGACATCCCATATGGGTGCCAGATCTAGTCCCGGCTGCTCCTCTTCCCATCCAGCTCTCTGCCATGGCCTGGAAAAGCAGTTGAAGATGGCCCAAGTCCTTGGGCTCCTGCACCCACGTGGGAGATCTGGAAGAAGCTCCTGGCTTTGGATCAGCGCAGCTCCGGCCGTTGCTGCCACTTGGGGAGTGAACCAACAGAAGGAAGACCTTTCTCTCTGTCTCCCCCTCTGTCTGTAACTCTGCCTCTCAAATAAATAAAATCTTAAAAAAAAAAAAAAAACAAGTCCACCATCAAGGCCGTAAACATATCCATCACCTCCCAGAATTTCTGCCCATGTCTATTGTGTGTGTGTGTGCGTGTGTACATGTGTGGTGAGAACACTAATGTCACATACCGACCCTCTTAGCAAAAAGCAAGTACTCAATCCAGTATTGTTAGCTACAGGCAGTATGTGTGTAGTACCTCCAGAACTCACAAGTATTTTTTTTATAACTTCATACCCTTGGGCCATCATCTCCAAATTGCTGTTCTTCAGACATTAGCTACCTGATTCAGAAATCTGTCTTCTTATTTCTCTATCAGGGTAGGGGCTTAACTTTTATTCTTTTAAAAACACTCCAGCCTGCTCTCCCAGAATGTTTTATTGTCATTAGTTGACATATCAGGCTTAGTTGGTGCCGATTCCCTAATTCACGACAACAGGACTATGGACTAGAAAGATTACTCCGGAATCCCATGTAGTGTCAAACCTTTTTGAACAGATGGAGAAGCAATATGAATTATGATGTTGACTTGCTAGCCCATGCAAAACCTCCCTAACTTCCCTTGAGAAACTTTCTGACTTCTTGAGAAAGATTAAAGATCATGAAAAGCAAATGATTATGCTAGCTCAATATTTTATACCGCTGGACAGCTCCTTCCAAAATGATCCCTCATCTCTACATTACTTGTCAAAACTTCATCCTATCTCCTCCACATCTTTCTTAATTAATATGGATTTCAATAACTTCCAGACAGGATTTTAGATGATCGTTTTCTAAATACATCATCATTTTGTGCTGCAACTGCCTTTTCCTGATTATTTTGCAGTGATTCAAAGCTCAATCGAGACATTAAAAAACACGATTATATTTTATATGGAGATGGGTTGCCATTTGAGGCTGCTTCTATTGTTAAACCACAGACAGCGATGGACTGTGAGCAGGAGGCTAGGAAGCTCAGCAGAAGAGGAGGAAACGGCAGGTGCAGCCCTGTCATCCCCATCCTGTTAGTGGGACCTGGGACAGGCGTTAAGTTTAAGGAGCAGGGAGTTGTGCCAACCAGGAGCAGGCAGGGGCTTTCCGGCTGGGCAAAGCTGTGACGGCCAGGAGCTTACCTGCAGGTGTGATCTAAGGCAAATTTACTTAGTTTTAGGTCTTAAAAAATCTGGTAAAATATACATAACATAAAAGTTATCATTTTGACCATTAAGTGTACGGTTCCGTGGCATGAAGCACATTCACGTTGCTATGCAACCAACACCCACTACCATCCATCTCCAAGCCCTTCCATTTCCTCAGAAACTCTACTCAAACAGAGACTTCCTGTTCTTCCTCCCCATGGCAACCATTCTACTTCCTGTCTCCATGAATCAACTACTCCAGGGACCTCTTATAAGTGCAATCACACAGCATTTGTCCATTATTTCACATAGCAGGATGTCCTCGTGGTCCATCCATGTGGTAGCACGTATTAGAATACCCTTCTTCTTTAAGGCTGAAGAGCATTCCCTTCCATGGACTAAGTTACAGGGTTTATCCATTTGTTGATTAATGATGGTTTCCACCCCTCGGCTTTTGTGAACAGTGCAGTTATGAACATGGTTTACAAATAGCTGTTTGAATCCCTGCTTTCAATTATTTGGGGATATATATCTAGAAGTGGAATTGCCAGACCATATGCTAATTCTATGTTTAATTTTTTGAGGCTTTTTTTCTCTTACTAAAGCACAATACACCTCCAGGAAGTGGAAATAAGTGTGCTTTCTGTTTTCACAAAATCAGTACACACAGGTTACCAGGCATGACCAGCACCCCAGAAACTTGCCCGCATACTCTTCCAACTTCTGCCCTACACCCTAAATCACCACTGTCCCGACTTGAAACACTGTAGGTGAGTTTCATTAGCAAAACCATGTAAGCTCCTTAAAATGGGAGTGAAAATACAAACTTTGCCAGGGTATTGAGATGATTCATTCTGTTTATGGCTCCCTCTCTCTCCAATCCACACCCCAGTCCTAGTTATAAAAGTAGCCCCATTGCTACCTTCAATCAGGGTCCTGTCTGGCTGGTAGATCAAAGACGCCACCAGGAAACCAATGGGCACAGAGCAATCAACCTCCCACCTGATAAACGTCCAAGTCACTTACCAGCTGCCATGGTGTACAGATGCCACCAGGTACCCGGCTCTGGGTGTGTACACTACCCCGGCTTGGGAGGCGTCTGGGAGCCTCCTGTCTCTCTTTTGAACTCGGTGCAACAGCTTCGTGAACTCCCCACTGCTAACAGCTGAGCCGGGAGTGCTGGATTTAGAACTGGTGTGAGGTCAACTCCGATTTGCAGGCCAATTTGTTTAACCCCTGCAGCTGGTGTGAGCTCCACCCCCGGCACATTGCAGGGTCCAAGCTGAGTGCTTTGTACACACCTCTGTGAACCTGGGGGATGGTGGTGCAGAGCTGGGGCACCAGTGTCCGTGTCTTTCTGGGATGAGAAATGTGTTTCATTCACCTTGGAGGAAATGTCGAGTTTACAATTGCAAGCTGCAAGGCCCAGAACATTTTTGTAAAATTTGCCTGATGCATAGCAAGACCCACCTGCGTCCAGGTTGTGATTTTAGGTGGAGCTGTGTTTACCCAGGTGCCCTAGCTAACTATGCTTGTGTTTTCTTTACTCGTTCCCTTTCTCCTTGATGGCCTCCCCACGGTCAGCACCTCCCACCCACACCTTTCTCCCCTCCCCACCATGCCCAAGCTGCTCTCAGGAGGGGATCTTCTATCACCTGTAGGTGAGGGCGGACTGAAGCCTCCCAGGGATAAATGTTTTTAAGCTCAGTGAAGGATGGTTTAAAGCCAGCCCCCTCCACCTCAGAAACTCTAAATAAAAAGCATGTTTGCTAAGTGCTGTGGGCTGAACTGAGTTGCCCCGAAGTCATAGGCTGACGTTCTGGGGTGGTATTTGGACCGACGGGATCAAGAAGGTCGAGGGCTGACGATGGGATTCGTGCCTTGATAACCTTGATAAGAGACTCCCCAGGGCTTGCTTCCTCTCTACACCCACACACACCCAGGAACGGCCGCATGAGGACACAGCCAGAAGGTGACTGACTCTGCAACCCAAGGGGAGAGCCCTCACCAGGCACCAGCTTTGCCAGCCCCTGCACCTTGGCTTGCGGGCCCCAGAACTGTGAGAAAACAAATTCCCTCTGTTTAAAGCACTGGGCGTTTGGTATTTTGTTAGGGCAGCTGGAGCTAAGTAATACAGTAAGCAAATACAGCTTCAAGATGTTCCTCTACCCTTTTTCCAAACAAATAATTGCCCTTAATCCTCTCCTGCACAGACATCCTGGCACCCAGCAGTGTAACCCTTACCTGCTCTTAGCTGCACCAGCACCACCAAGGTGAGCCCTCCCAGGATCATGGGACAGGAAGATCCACAGCCCTAAAGGTCAACAGGTTTGGGAAGTGCAAGTGGGAAAGACAGACCATGCTGCCTGAGCCCAGGATCACGCAAAGCCCAGGAGTCCTATCTCCACTGCATCAGCCTCATGACAGTGAGTACGAGCCCAGCACTGTAGTTCAGGCAACGGGGGCCCAAGAGACGGCAGATGCCTGGACATCAGCACACCACCTACTCCATCAGAGAGGCACAGGCGCGTGCACACCTGGCCACGGCTGGAGCCGGGCAGCCTGCTGGACAGCTCTGGGCTCATTTACTCTTCTGGAGCAGAGTGCATGGGGGACCAGAATGGGGTATGCTCAGCGTCACCAATGTGTGGTCGACTTAGGCATGCCCAAACTTAAGCAACATGGCTGTTGGAAGCATTATAGATTCTGTTTATTCCATGTATCTCTCTTTTTTTTTTTTTTTTTTTTTTTGACAGGCAGAGTGGACAGTGAGAGAGAGAGACAGAGAGAAAGGTCTTCCTTTTGCCATTGGTTCAACCTCCAATGGCCGCCGCGGCCAGCGCGCTGTGGCTAGCGCACCACGCTGATCCGAAGGCAGGAGCCAGGTGCTTATCCTGGTCTCCCATAGGGTGCAGGGCCCAAGCACTTGGGCCATCCTCCACTGCACTCCTGGGCCATAGCAGAGAGCTGGCCTGGAAGAGGGGCAGCCAGGATAGAATCTGGTGCCCTGACCAGGACTAGAACCCGGTGTGCCAGCGCCGCAAGGCAGAGGATTAGCCTGTTGAGCCACAGCGCCAGCCTATTCCATGTATCTTAACATGTCTTATAGACCACCCACTTAATAATGGCATTGAATATACCCTGTTAGTTTTACTTTTATTTCATAAAATATTCACTTAATATTGTCCTGAAATCATCCCAGATGGGGATGTCAGCTGCAACCTCCAGAGACCCTTGAAATAGTATTGGATGTGCAAGTAAAGACTAGCAAGCACATAATGGGGTTTGCGTATTCCTAGCTTATATTTGGAATCTTGCATTACTGACTGTCTTACATTATTGAAAGGGGGAACACTGGTGTGGGGAGGTATGTTTTCACGACGCTGTATGTATTTCAGGGATGTTCCTATCACAGTACCTCATGCACAAACTGCTCTGTTTTTGAAAAATGCTGGGGAAAGAGATATCAGTCATGCATTAGACATAAGTCACCCCCTGCATCCTGCTCCTGGGATTCTCTGCTATTCTATTCCTATTTGCATTTGCACTTCTGGGTGTTTTTTTTTTTTTTTAAAGATCTTGTGTATTTATTTGGAAGAGTTGCAGAGAGAGAGAGAGAGAATCTTCCATTCACTGGTTCACTTCCCAGATGGCTGCAACGACAAGCACTGGGCTAGGCCAAAGCCAGGAGCTTCATCTGGGTCTCTCACATGGGTGGCAGGGACCCAAACACTTGGACCATCTTCTGCTGCTTTTCCCAGGCCATTAGCAAGGAGCTAGACTGGAAGTGGAGAAGCTGGGACATGAACCAGTGCCAATAAGGGATACCAGTTTTGTAGGCGGTAGCTTTATCTGTTATGCTACAATTCCAGTCTCCAATTCTTGCTCTTGACTTATGAGTGATTTAAACTACTGTTTCTGGGGTAAGCACTAGGCACAGTGATTAAGGTGTTGATTGGGACATCCACCATGTCAGAGTACTTGATTCTAGCCCTGGCTCGGCTTCCAATTCCAGTTGCCTGCTGATGTGCACCTTGGGAGGCAGCAGGTGATGGCTCAAGTATGTGAGTCCCTGCCACCCACAGGGGAGATCTGGATTGAGTTCCTGGCTCCTAGCTTTATCCTGGCCCAGTCCTGGCTGTTGCAGGCATTTCTCTGTAAGTCTCTGACTCTATCATTCAAATAAAATAAATAAATAAAACAGTATTTCTTTGATCATATATCAATTAATGTTATCCTGTTTAAGTAAAAAGAAAAGAACTTGCCAGAAAACTGTGGTTACCCAAACGAAGCCCCGGTGTGCTGCAAATATGTCACATTGATTCCTACAGTTGCCCTACTTTGGCACGAGGTGGCGTCCGTGCACTGGCGTGACACTGTGGCTGCTCTGCAAGGCTGAGATGCAGCAGAAAGATCAGCTGGATGGCTGGTGACCTGGGAGAGGGAAAGGGAACAGGATGATTGACAGAGGAATTGAATGAAGGCCAAGAACACAGAGTGTAGCCTGCTTCGCAATCCCAGCTCTGCAGCCTCCCAACCCCTTGGCCTTAGGATCTTTAGTTTTCAGCTTGAGAAAATCAGCAGACCTGGCCTAGGGTAATGAGCCTAAGTGGTGGGAAATAAAAGGAATGTAGCTGCTAAGCACCAGACACAGCACCCCGTACACATATGTACTAAACATATAGCACTCATCTGGGGACCAGGAACATAGTGGAAGTTCAAAAACTATATTTGTTGAGGGGAAAACACAAAGACTTTGTGTGTGCAAAGGGTCTTTTAGTTCTGTTCTCTGATATTTCTCATTGTGCAGGGAGGGGAGATAAATGAAATCCTAATCAATCTACCGATATCCAGCTCACAAAGCCCTGAAATTTGTCCCCTGCTTCCTGTGCTCTCTCTCCGCTTCCTCCCTTTCTCGGCAATACTGCTGGAGAAAGTATTGCCAAGATAAGCAGCAGTCTCCCCAGGAAGAGCACACCATGGCTGAAGACAGTGTTTCTCCCCTCCCCCAACCAACATGCCACCTATGAACCTTTTATTAAAGAGAATAGAGACTTGCCTGAGGGCAGTAGCTGGTTATCAGGCTAAAGGCTGATTTATTTTCTGAAAAGAGGGAGGAAAAGGAGAAAAGAAATCCCATCCAGCATAGTCCTTTTACTTTCTTTTATAAAAGCAAAGCAGCAGTTGGACCCACAGCAGGGATTATTTATAGATCACTGTTTAGATTTTAAAATTAATGTTTAAATAGTTTAGTATCCCTTAATGACTGAATGACATTGTAGGCTGTAATCATAATCAGACATAAAGAGCAATGAGAAAAACTAACTTTAGCTATAATTTGATTGACATTCTGATATGCCACTCATTTTAAATGAAAGCTATGGTTTATGAATGATATTCCATTCCTTCCAAAATAAATAGGTAACAATTTTTATATTTCAACATGCTTACTTACTTAATTATAAATATCATAACATGGACAGAGACTTGACGCTTTCTTATGAGTCTGGTAGGCAGTAGACAAGTGTTACTAAATTACAATAATTTATATAGGAAGAAGAATAAATAAATGTCCCTTCCTACACCTCAACAACACCCCCCGAGAGTACTCTGGGCCTTGTTTGAGAATTTCCTAGGGGACAGCACACAGGAGCATGCAGAAAACTCCGTGCTGTAGCCACCCTGGGCCCTGGAGCCATGGGAGCCAGAATCTCAAGGCCTCTACTAGGGAGGGATGGGCCCCTGGAGATCAACTGGGAAAACCCCAGAACTACTTTTTTGTCTTCCCAGTCCAGTGCACCCAGAATTCTCCCTCTGAAAGGCTTGGTTCAAAGAGAAACCATCCCTAGAGCACACAGTTGTATCTGTCCTGTGTGTGTGTTTTCAAAACAGGGTTTTAAAAGAGCTTAACTTGGAATTGATGAACAAAACACAACTTTATTTAATCCTTCCTGCTTTCAAATCCACACTCTAAATATTGATATTATTGTAAGCTTTTCAAATTCTGGTAAAAGCAAATCTCTTGTGGGGGCTTTGCAATCTTCTCTAAGAGTTAAACAACTCTTTCCTAGGATGTTATTGTAGTTTTGTAGCCCAAACATGATGGAAGGTTGGACTAGACAGTGGCAGAAAAGAAAGAGAGTGAAGAAATGGTTTCTAGGTAGAAACTTTTAGTCTTGGAAATGGGTTAGAGGAGACAGGTGAGAGAGAAGAACATGTCAATACTGCATACTAAGTTTCTGGAATGTGTGTCTGGGTAAACAGAAATGCCATTTACTGCAATGAAGAAGAAAAACAGTGAACAGGTTTGATAGGAGACAAGCACTCATATTTAAATCTAAGATGAAAATGCCTGAGCCACATCCAAGAGGACTTCTAAAATGATCTCTTAGATAGATATGTCTGCAGCTCAGAAAAGATACCAAGACTTCTGAAGACAGTGACCCTAGGAGAGGAAGAGAGGGTTTCAGGGGCGGTTGTAGGTAACGTGTTGAATGCCATGAAAGGACCAGTATGTGAGGATTGCAAATGCTTTCTGGACTGAGCAACGTGGAGGTGACTGGTGGTCTTCACAGAAGTGGGTGGCGGAAGGCAGATTGGCTGGGTCAGTTGTGACTGAGTAAAACTTGAACTGAAAAGATCAAATGAGACAGTTGTTTTGAAAGGTCCTTCTGGGAAAAGGAATAGATACAAAGCAGTGACCAAAGAGGATCTTATGTGTAAAAGAACTTGTTTTTAAAATGAGAAAAACTTCTTTATGTTTTTGTCCTGTTGGGGATGATTCAGAAAAAGGTAGAATTTTAAGATCAGAAGAGAGACTGTGGTCAACAGAAAAAACCAAATTTTGAAAAATCATGAAGGGAAAAAAAAAGATAAGTAAAAAAATAAAAAAAAATTAAAAAAAAACTAAATAAGTAAATAAAAAAAAAGAAAAAAAGAAAAGAAAAATCATGAAGGGATGGGAGGATGGGATTTACAGTGGGAGCATTTGTGTAAGGCGTGGCCTTGGGTGGCGGGGCTGGAGAAGCACGCCTAAGCTGACCATGATCTAGGTCCAAAGAAATGACACAATGTCAGGATTAGACAACCTTTCTCCTAAGTTAGCATGAAAGCAAGCCTCAGTTATACACATTTGCTAGACCAAAAAAAAAAAAAAAAAAAATCATTACTCAAGAAGGCCCCAATGGTTCAGGGAGCTGTTTCTGCGAACGCAGCTCTCAGCCCTGGGCCTTGTGGAGCTGGTGGGCTGCATTTCTCTCCCTGTTCCTTGCTGCTGGCCTGTCAGCCTCGGACTTGGAGTGCAGCTTGCTTTAGCCAATGCCAATGAAATGTGAGTAGGAGTGAATTTGGCGAATGAACCACTGGATGGAGGCCTCTGTCTCTCTGCCTTTCAAATAAGTAAAAATAAATGAACCTTAAAAATGTGATTTCCTTGTTAAAATATTTCTTTGTTAAAATATGATCACAAATCTCTCAAAAGTGCAAAGAAGGAATTCTTTATAAGATGTATTCAAAGGATCACCTATCACAGTTGAATCCTCACATTCTTCATTTTAAAAATCAAAATACGTTGATGCCACTCTTCCTGCCAATGCCTGAACAAGGCATTTTCTGATAGCTGACATTGAATGAGGACCAGTCTTGAGCACATTTCCAACCATTGGAGGTTCCAGCATCCCTCATGAGCAGAACTGCCCGCTTTGTGAGGGCTGGGCCAGGACCTGCCTTCATCTGGGCATGTGTGTGGCATCCCGGAGGGGTCAGAGCCTCTGTGCAGCCCAGTCCAGCCACACAACTCACAGAGTCTCACCAGCTTCTACAGAGATCTGACAAGCGCCCTTCAAGGAGGAGCTCCTATTCATCCTATTCTTCTTTCTCTTCTGACAACCTTTCATACCACTTCGTTGCACTTGCTTCCATAGGTTATAGTTTGCTATTCCTTCAAGCAAGTGCTAAAAGATACAGAGCCTAACTAACTATTTTATCTAGATGGCCAGTGGATCTATCACATTCCCTCTGGCTTTCATTTTAATAACTGTGCTGGAAACTTTGAACACAACAATAGATACCAGAAAAAACCCCAAAGAGATGATTGGGCTCTCTAGATATTACTGAACAGCTTTGCAAAATTCTGCTCTTTCGATTCATGCTGCTCATACGGTTCAGGAATAATAGTAAGTTCTTTCTTATGGCTTTCCACAGCTCTAGCTGAAGAAGCAAATGTACTCCAATACAATGTACACCTTTGCAAGGGTTGAATTTGTGTCCCCCTAAAACATGCATTGAAATGCTTGCCCCCACTACTTCAGAATGTGAATTTATTTTGAAATAGAGTTGTTGCAGGTGTAATTAGCTAAGACAAATTTATACTGGAGCCAGGGACAGGGGGTGATATAACTGACTGGTGATCTAGTAAGAAAAGGACAACACAATCACTTGTTTTACACAAACACAGTAAAAGCAACTCCTAAAGCCTCTAGGCTAGCCCTCTTACAGGTGGGGCTCAGAGCCTCCTGGGACCAGCTATAGGCCTATGAGTATTTCTCATTGCATAGTACCAGATGGAAAAGTTGGCTAAGTGATCCTTTAGAAAGTTAGAGTGTATAGGCTGACATCCTTGTGTCAGCTTATCTGGCTTAAACCTTGTTTATGGACGGTTCTCCAGTTCTAAGTGTCTTCCCACAACCTAAGTCTATTGCTCTCAACTGCAGGTTGCCTGAGCATCTGCCCTACAATGGGTGCTGTGGTGCAGTAGGTTAAGTTGCCATTTGGAACACCATATCGCATATAGGATTGCCTGGTTCAAGTCCTGTCCCCCTCTGTTTATAATCTGGCTTCCTGCTAATGTGCTTGGAAGGCAACAGATGATGTCCAAGTACTTAAATTCTTGCCACTCATGTGGGAGACTCTGATGGGGATTCTGGCTCTTGGGTTTGGCCTGGCCCACCCTTAGCTGTTGTGGGCATTTGAGGAGTGAACCAGTAGATGGAAGATCTCCCTCTGCCTCTCTCTGTGTATAACTCTGCCTTTCAAATAAATAATAAACAAATCTTTGTTAAAGAAAGAAGAAAGGGGGCTGGCACTGTGGTGCATTGGGTTAACGCCCTGGCCTGAAGCGCTGGCATCCCATATGGGTGCCAGTTCAAGTCCCAGCAGCTCCTCTTCCAATCCAGCTCTCTGCTGTGGCCTGGCATCCCATGTGGGTGCCAGTTCAAGTCCCAGCAGCTCCTCTTCCAATCCAGCTCTCTGCTGTGGCCTGGGAAAGCAGTAGAAGATGGCCCAAGTCCTTGGGCTCCTGCACCCATGTGGGAGACCTGGAAGAAGCTCCTGACTCCTGGCTTTGGATCGGCACAGCTCTGGCCATTGAGGCCAATTAGGGAGTGAACCAGTGGATGGAAGACCCCTCTCTCTCTGCCTCTCCTTTCTCTGTGTAACTCTGACTTTCAAATAAATAAATTATTAAAAAAAAAAGAAATGACTAGTGAAGCATAATACCAATCCTGGCTACCTAAAAATGAATCTCTAAGAAATACCAAGACAGCCTGTAAGATGCAGACACAGGCTTTGCGGCTGCTCTCTGGGATTAAGTAAGCTAGCAGCAGGGGCATGGGGAAGCATGTGTCTGAATTTGAGGTTTGGAAGGTGGCACGGTTTCTGCTGATGACGAGATCCAGGGTTTGGTCGTGGGATTGGGTTGCTGAGATAAAAGGAGTAGAAGAAAAATGACTGTGCATGATAAAGTTAAGGAAATGAGAGGCCAATGTGAAAATGTACGAGAAATTGTAGTGGAAAGACTGAGTCAGGAGTGTACTTTTCGGTGGCTGGGAAGGCAGTGGCTAGCAAGTTAGTTAATACAAGAAGCAGATGGGAAGAGAGCGGCAGGGTATGATGGTCTAAGCCCCGGGGAGCAAGAAAGTAAGGTCTGGAAGTCTGGGAGGAAGCAAATGCAACCTTGGATCTGCTCAGGCATGAGTCTCTGGCTTCCAGAGTTCTCCAAACCTGAGACTGTTCTACCTTCCAGTATGCCACATGATAATGTCTCTTGCCACCTGTCGGTGTCCATCTCTCCATCACATCGCTACCCGGCTCCTTACACCTGCCATATCAAAGGTCGGCACTGAGCCCACCTTGGGACCTAAGGTAAGTGGTGGTTTGAGAATCTGTTCAGTGGAAGCTCTTGCTGCTGAAAGGACACCAGTGTATCCAGATTCTGGTGCTGCTCTGCCATCTTTGGTGTTGCCAGTTGGGTTTTCATTCTCTTGGACATGCCTAGGTTACATGAATTCCATCTGCATGTATGCAGCTAAGTTCTAAAGAGAAAGGACTTTAAAAATACAATCAATTCTATTGTTAGAGTATAAGATGGGGAAAGTTAAGGAAAAGAATGGAGACAAAAAACCAGGAGATTTTGGTGGTTGGGACATCAGTGGGACACTGTAGAATGGCAGCGTGAGAAGTTAATGGATCCAGAGTTTTTATTTAGGAATATGGAAAAATTCTAGAGATAGATGGTGGTGGTTGTACAACACTGTGAATGTACTTAGTGGCACTGAAACATACCCTTTAAATAGGTTAAAGTCGATCATCTTATGCCATGTATATTTTACCCCCTTTTTTTTAAATGAGGAAGAGAAACAAACACATTTGTGGAGGCCCTCCAAAAATCCAGGACTGGAGGACTTATGGATGGTGGAGAAAATACCAAAGAACAGGTATAATGTGATCCAGCAATCCCACTACTGGGTTTATACCCTAAAGACATGAACTCTTTGTATCAGAGACACAAGCTCCACCATATTTATAGCAGCAGTATTCACAATAGCCAAAACATGGAATCTGTGGAATCAACCAAGGTGTCCATCATCAGATGAATGGATAAAGCAAATGTGTTATATATACACAATGGAATATTACTCAGCTATAAATAAGAACAAAGTGTACCATTTGTAGCAAAATGGAGGACATCATGTTGAATGAAATAAGCCAGGCATGGAAAAACAAATACCACATATTCTCCACTACATGCAGGAGCTAAAATTAAAGAAAGAATAAATAAAATAAAAAATAAAGACTGCCTATGTCAGTTTTGCTGCAAACACAGTGTTTTGTCTAACTTTGTTTTAAATCTTTGTCAAACAAATTGTTAGAAACTATATACTGTTATAGTTTTAATGATTTTGTGACTATTTTAAAATTTGCTTTTTGGACTGGCACTGTGGCATAGAGGAATACAGCACTAGCCTTACATATGGGTGCTGGTTCGAGTCCCGGCTGCTCTACTTTTAACCTAGCACCTTGCTGGTATGCCTGGGAAGGCAGTGAAAGATGGCCTGAGTGCTGGGGCCCCTACACCCATGTGGGAGACCCAGAGGAAGCTCCTGGCTCCCGGCTCCAGATGGGCCCAGCTCCAGCTGTTATAGTCATTTGAAGAGTGGGCCACTCTCTCTATCTCTCCCTTTCCCTCTCTCTTTCTCTCTGTAGCTCTGCCTTTGAAATAAATATTTTTTTAAAATTTACTTTATTTATTTTAAAATATTTTATTTATTTATTTGAAAGGTAGACTTACAGATAGTGAGAGGGAGAGACAGAGAGAAAGGTCTTCCTTCCGTTGGTTCACTCCCCAAATGGCTGCAACGACCAGAGCTATGCCGATCCAAAGTCAGGAGCCAGGAGCTTCTTCCTGGTCTCCCATGCAGGTGCAGGGGCCCAAGCACTTGGGCCATCTTCTACTGCTTTCCAAGGCTACAGCAGAGAGCTGGACTGGAAGAGGAGCAGCCAGGACTAGAATCGGCACCCATATGGGATGCCGGCGCTGCAGGTGGAGGATTAACCTACTATGCCATGGTGCTGGCTCCAAAAATTTACTTTAAATGAGTGAAATTGAATGTCTTTTCATTTGTTGATTATTTATAGTCATTGACTATTTTCCTACCAGACTATGGTATTTTTACTTTTATTTACTTTAAATATTTATTTATTTATTTGAAAGGCAGAGTTACAGCAAGAGAGAGGGAGAGACATAGAAATCTTCTGTCTGTTGGTTCACTGCCCAAGTGGCCTCAACAGCTGGGTCTGGGCCGGGCTGAAACCAGGAGCCAGGAGCTTCATCTGGGTCTCCCACATGGATGCAGGGCCCTAGGCACTTGAGCTTTCCTCTACTGCTTTCCCAGGCATTAGCAGGGAGCTGAATTGGAAATGGAGCAACCTGGGCTTGAACTGGTACCCATATGGGATGCCAGTGTCATAGGCACTGGTTTTACCCACTATTCCACAATGTTGGTCCCTTTTTATTTGTCGAACTCTTTATTGACTGGAGCTATTAAGCCTTTGACTATGATGTAAATTAAAAACATGTTATCTCAGAAAATAACAAATAAAATAACATGCAGAAGATAAGATATGGCCCCCATCCTGCTTCTGTTCATCCAAATCGCTTCCATGTCCTCCTAACTCCACATCCTGAGCTTACACAGTTCAAAGCTGAGGGTCCCATTGGATTCCACACCCTGGAATACCAGCACTAAAAACCAAAGGTATAGCCAAGAAAGTGTGCTAGCTTTTTTTCCTTTTCATTTGTTGTCTCTTTGAGGAAAACTTGCCAAGCAATAAAATGAACAGGTAATTAAGACCTGGAGTTTTGACAAGCCATTTCTATTTTCATTCATAATAACAGGCCTTCTGATTTCCATTTGGAAAACAGGCCTTGATTTCAACAATAAACCTGGAACACGGAAAGCATGGAATTAATTGAAGATCCCCTTGGCCTTTGCCCAGGTTGGCTCCCAGAGAGTTTGGCAGGGTACAGGGACATCTCCGGGGGAAATCAGGTTAGACATATATCTGCACGACAGAGCTCCCCAGGGAAGAGGATTAAATGAATTAAGAGCTTGACCTCAAGGTCACCCAGGAACCTGTTAACAACATTGCTGGTGGGTGCAGCAAGCTGCCTCCCAGACCTACGATGGCAAATGAGACTCTCTACAGCATTCACTAAGGGCTGTGCCTCGCGTGGGGAAATGAATTTCTACTCATGATTTATGACTACACTTTTCCTTACTTGCCTTCTACAGGAGAGCAGGGCTGAGGCCCTAAGAATGCTTGCCAGGCTCATGTAACCAGGCCCTGACGTCTGCACGGGCTCTGTGAGAGAGCAGATGATGGAAAGTCTGAATGCTATGACCTTCCTCAAGGAATTGGCTTTGGTTTCCCAGTATATGACTTGAAGCTATTACTTTTTTTTTTTTTTTTTTTTTTTTTTAAGATTTTTTTCTTGGCCGGCACCGCAGCTCACAAGGCTAATCCTCTGCCTGTCCTGTGGCGCCGGCACACAGGGTTCTAGTCCCGGTCGGGGCGCCGGATTCTATCCTGGTTGCCCCTCTTCCAGGCCAGCTCTCTGCTATGGCCCGGGAAGGCAGTGGAGGATGGCCCAAGTGCTTGGGCCCTGCACCCCATGGGAGACCAGGAGAAGCACCTGGCTCCTGGCTTCAGATCAGCACGATGCGCCAGCCGCGGCGGCCATTGGAGGGTGAACCAACGGCAAAAAGGAAGACCTTTCTCTCTCTCTCTCTCTCACTATCCACTCTGCCTGTCAAAAAAAATTAAAATTAAAATAAAATAAAAATGTCTTGGAGGCAGGGCCTGTGTAGAGATAATTAAGGTGAAATGCAATCATGTGAGCCGGGCTCTGATTTGATAGGATTAGCACCACGGTAAGAAGAGGAAGAGAGACCAGAGTTGCTCTCCCCCTACTGAAGAAAGGCCATGTGAGGACACAGAGAACGAGCCGCTGTCTACAAGCCAGGCAAAACCTCATCAGAAACCAATCCTGCTGGTATTCTGATCCCATACATGCAGCTTCCAGCACCATGAGAAAATAAATTCCTTGTTGTTGAAGCCAACCAGTCTACAGTGTTTTGTTATGGTAGCCCCAACTGATGAGCACATTAATAGAAGATAAAATAGACCCTTTGGGGAAAAAAAGAAACAAGTCATTATTAGGGATAAAGAAAATCAATATTTTAGGATTATGTAAGATCACAGGCATTGTGGGGCAGTGGATTAAGCTGGGACTTGGGCACTCCACAGTCCATTTTGGAGTGCCATTTTGAGTCCCAGCTAGTCCATGCATCCGATCCAGTGTTCATTCCTGCCAATCTGCCTGGGAGGTAGCAGATGATGGCCCAAGTGCTTGGGTTCCTGCCACCCATTTGGGAGACCTGGTTGGAGTTCCTGGCTCCTGGCTTCAGCCTGGCCCAGTCCCAGCTACTATGAGCATTTGGGGTGTGAATCAGCAGATGGAAAATCAATCTCTCTCTCTCTCTTTCTCCCTCCCTACATCTATCTCTGTCGTTTCTTCTCTCTGGGTCACTGTGCCTTTTAAATGAATAAATACACCTTTTAAAAAAGCACAGAAAGTTAAAATAGTACCAAATTTATATATTTACCTAATGATACAATATCAGGTAAATCTAAAGTAAATGGAATCAAAAGATCACTTGATAAATCCATTTCCACAGTTATAATGAGATTTTAGCACAATTATCTTAAGAACTCTAAGTGAAATACAAAATTAATATATATTAATATAAATATCAAAATGATCAAGCTTGATTCTGTAACTGCAAATATAGTATTATTAAGTATATGTTTCATATATAAGTATATATTTCATATATATATGAAAAATTTAACAAACTTATTAGGCCACAAAACAAACGAACTAATATCATATAAGGAACTTTTACTGACCACTATGCCAAATCGTCTTCACCTAACAATCAATTTCACTAAGTGTGGTGATAAGAGTATGAATTAATTTTATTGCAGTAATCATTTCATAATGTGTATATATATATATATATCAAATCATCATGTTGTATACCTTGACTATATGCAGTTATACAAATAAATGCATAGTAAAGTAATAGCTTCGGGGCCAGCGCTGTGGCACAGTAGGTTAATCCTCTGCCTTCAGTGCTGGCATCCCATATGGGCACCGGTTCGAGACCCGGCTGCCCCTCTTCTTATCCAGCTTTCTGCTATGACCTGGGAAAGCAGTAGAAGATGGCCCAAGTGTTTGGGCCCCTGCACCCACATGGGAGACCAGGAAGAAGCACCTGGCTCCTGGCTTCAGATCTGCACAGCTCCAGCCGTTGTGGCCATCTGGGGAGTGAACCAACGGAAAGAAGGTCTTTCTCTCTCCCCCTCTCACTGCCTGTAACTCTACCTCTCAAATAAATAAAAGAAAAAAATCTTTTTTTTTTTTTTTTGACAGGCAGAGTGGACAGAGAGAGAGACAGAGAGAAAGGTCTTCCTTTGCCGTTGGTTCACCCTCCAATGGCCTGTTAAGCCACGGCGCCGGCCATCAAAGCAATTTATGACAAACCCACAGCCAGCATCCTATTGAATGTGGAAAAATTGGAAGTATCCCCCCTGAGATCTGGAACCATACAAGGATGTTCACTCTCACCATTGCTATTCAAAATAGTCCTGGAAGTTTTAGCCAGAGCCATTAGGCAAGAAAAAGAAATCAAAGGGATACAAATTGGGAAAGAAGAAGTCAAAGTATCCCTATGGGCAGATGAGATGATTCTATTTATAGGGATTCAAAAGACTCCAACAAGACTATTGGAACTCATAGAAGAGCTTGGTGGATTGCAGAGTTTTGTCTCAGTCTTTCTACCTTCAAATAAAATTGAAATGGGAGGCCGGTGCTATGGCACAGTAGGTTAATCCTCCACCTGTGGCGTCGGCACCGCATGTGGACACTGGTTCATGTCCCTGCTGCTCCTCCTTTGATCCGGTTCTCTGCTGATGACCTGGGAAAGCAGTGGAAGATGGCCCAAGTGCTTGGGCCCCTGCACTAGCGTGGGAGACCTAGAAGAAGCTCCTGGCTCCTGGCTTCGGATCAGCTTAGCTCCGTTTGGGGAGTGAACCAACAGATGGAAGACCTTTCTCTGTCTCCCCCTCTCACTGCCTGTAACTCTGCCTCTCAAATAAATAAATAACTCCTTAAGAAAAAGTTCAGTCTGTTTTTGTTCATTGCTTTCTATTTCACTCACAACACCACTGGATTGTTCTTTTATCTAAAGAATAGACTGTAAGTTTAAACATCATTAATAATCCTTATAACATGTTAAGCAAAGTAGGAAGATGCTAACTGCTATAGCTCTCATTTCTGTAACTGATCACAAGACTGCAGTTGATATTCATGACTTTTTTCTACTTGCCATTTCACCTTCTCCTTGATCACAGCCAGGACTCAGCTGGCTGGGACTCTTCACCCATTTACTCTCCAAATGTCCACAATGGCCAGGGCTGGGCCAGCCCCAAGCCAGGAGTCAGGAGCTTCCTCCAGATCTCCCACTTGGGTGCAGAGGCCGAAGCACCTGAACCATCCTCCACTGCTCCCCCAGGCCTTTAGCAGGGAGCTGGACAGGAAGTGGAGCGGCCAGGTCTCCAACTGGCACCCATATGGGATGCTGGTGTTGCCGGCGGAGGCTTTACCCACTATGCCACAATGTCGGCCCTGATGCTGCCATTTTTAAAACTATTACTACTGGGCCGGCGCCGGCTTACTAGGCTAATCCACCTCCAGCGGCGCTGGCACCCTGGTTCTAGTCCTGGTTGCTCCTCTTCCAGTCCAGCTCTCTGCTGTAGCCCAGGAGTGCAGTGGAGGATGGCCCAGGTCCTTGGGCCCTGCACCTGCATGGGAGACCATGGGGAAGCACCTGGCTCCTAGCTTCGGATCGGTGCAGTGCCAGCAGTAGCGGCCACTTGAGGGGTGAACCAACGGAAAAAGGAAGACTTTCTCTGTCTCTCTCTCTCTCTCTCTCTGTCTCTCTCTCTCTCTCTCACTGTTTGAACTCTGCCTGTCCAAAAAAAAAAAAAAAAAAAAAACTATTACTACTGGACTTAGAGGCATAAAGAGTCATTCCAGAGAATCTTAAAAAAAAAAAAAAAAAAAACTCGCTTTTTCATCTACTTGAAAGCAGAGAGAGCAAAAACAAGAGATGTTTTTATTTGCTGGTTCACTTCAGACACTAAAGTTGGGGTTTCATAACAGGTTGAGTAGTCGTAAATGGTTAGCAAAAAGCAAGTTTACCATGAGGATCATTCAAGTCAAAGTACTCAGGGACTTTTGTTTGGAAGAGCAAAGTCGCAATTCTTGCCTGTTTTTGTATCTACTCCGTTTCCAATTAAGATTGCACAGTTGGTCCTTGTGTACTCAGGTTTTATTTGCTAAGCCAATACAGCGGCAATTTCCATGACTTAGCTCCTATGACAGCAGGACAATAAAAAATGATTTATTATCAATCTTTGAAGTGTAGCGGAAGGGCATCACTGTCAATTAGTTTAAAAGTACAGGGTAATGATTTCATTATTTGGGGGAAGAATACAGACTTTTAAGTTCAGGCTCTAGTACCTCTCATTCTCAAAGCGATGCCACAGAGAAGACTTGTGCTTGCAGTTAAGAGACGAGAAAAGAAAATTAGAAGCATCAGGTGACTTGCCCAAGAAAACCAGTTGACTGAAAAAGCTCCATGAACAGTCCAGTTCTTCGGCTCCAAACCTAGTTTGCTCCCCATTTTTGTCTTTCTCTACACATCCATGCAATATTTGAGGCTCCAGCACACACAACTCCCAAAGTTCCTTCTGGGCAAGTGAGACTAAGTATGATGCTACCTGGACCAATTAACACATTTGGTTGGATGAATGTGGTCACACGTGTATGCTGTCGATGGTGGGTGGGAGAGAGGAGGGTTTGCTGCTTCCGAGGCTCCGGTATGGGGAGAACAAGCCTACAACACAGAATAGAATTCTCACTCTGGGTCTCAGCTTTACTTTAGCAGCCCTTAGGATCTAGAGTCAGAAATAGACTCAGATCTCAATGGCTGGTTTCACCATTCATATGTCGTAAGGGTTTAGGAGAATTTGCTCATGTTCCTTGTGTCTCAAAGAACTTTACATGGGTTTTTCTATCTGTATGAGTAGACTTAAAAAAATTAATGGAAAATGGAATGAAAAGATACATTTATTTCAGTGCAAACTTCTTTTAAAATCCAGGCATAGCATTTTGTAATATGCATTTTCCATGGACTTTTTGAAGACCTGTCATATAATGGGAACAATTACACTAATTACTTCATAGGGTTCTATGATACTGTGATATAATAAGAAACATATGTTTCGGTCTTCTTCCAGGGTACCTGTTATGGAGCACCTAAAATCCTTGTAATTTTTCAGGTGTGATCATGGGAAAAGCCAGGAGAGCAATACAGGGGAAAGGAGCATCTTAATTTATTATTCTTCACAAGTCTCTCTTGAGTGCACTGAGCGTATGTCCATGAAATGACTTCTGAGAAGCCCTCTAAGGATGAGGGGCTGGATTTTAGGGGAACCCACCAAGGGATTAGAGGGCTGGAACCTTCAGCCCCATCCTCTGGGGAGGTGAGAAGGTCTAAATATTGACTTGATCTATCAAGTCAATATTTATATTTGATGCGATCAGTCACGCCTGTGTAATGAGGACTCCATTAGCAGCCTACAGGATGGTGTTCAGAGAGCGTCCACGTTGCTGAACACCCTGATGTGCTGGAAAGACAGTGGTGTGTGGAAGCCCATTCTTTGCACCGTGCACCTCTTCCACCTGGCTGTGCCTGAGTCATGCCCTTTTATAATCAATTAGTAAATGTAAATACAGGTTTCCCTGAGTTTCGTGAGTCATCCTAGCAAATGATCAAACCCGCAGAGATGGTCAAGGAAATCCCTGCAGCCAAGCTGGTCAAAAGGACCAGGAGTCTAGATTGCCGCTGAGACAGAAGTGGGGATCAGTGCTGTTGGACTTGGCCCTGACCTTGAGGGATCTGAACATTCACACCACACAGTGTCAGGATGGAACCGAAGTGCAGGACACCTGCCAGTGTGGAGGAGTTGGCTGATGGAGGAATAAATGATCACACATTTGGTGTCGGAAGCACTATGTGAGTTTAGAAAAACATTTTTTTTCCATTTTAGATTATCAGCTGTATTTATGACATGAGCAAATTTTTGTTAAGCACTTAGCTCATTGCCTGAGATATAGTGAGTGAGGTGTACGTATAGAAAATTGATTGGTTCTGGTCTTTGTTGGGTGGTAGGTTGAGGGGGGTGCTTCCTTCAGAAAACAAAATAACAGGAAGCATACCATCAAAATATTGACCACAGAAAAAAAATAAAATCAAACCAAGGTGTGGGTACAGCAGGCTGGACACTGCTTGGGGCACTTGCATCCCGTAGGGGAGCACCGGCTTTGAGTTCTGGGTTTTCTTCCAATCCCAGATTCTTGCTAATGTACATCCTGGGAGTCAGCAGGGGATGGCTCAAGTACGTGGGTCCTCTCACTTTCATGGGAGACCTGGATTGAGCTTGGAGCTCCTGGTTTCAGCCTGGCCCGGTCCTGGCTATTGCAGGCATTGAGAGACGGAACCAGCAGGTGAAGATCTCTTTCTGTCTCTCTGCCTTTTAAATAAATAAAAATAAATAAGTAAACGTTTTTTAAAAACAAGCAAAACCAAACAGTTTCCAACCAACACATTCAGAGTCTATATGGATCCTTCAAAAAGCTTATGTGAAAATATATATTATGAAAAAATTACTCGTGGATTTCAAAACTGACTCGCACCCGGATAAAATCATCTTTCCGTTCCATTTTCCACAAGCTTTCTGAAGTACCCTTTTATTTTACCAAAACAATATTGGATTTTCCATTTTACTTGCTGCTCAGAACACAGGACTTGATTCCAAGGACTGAATCTTATATTTCCCTTTATTCTTTTACATTTAACCTGGCCTACTAGGCAGTCAGGGGAAAAGAGTTAGAAGAAAAAATTTACAAAGAGGAAATAAACTGGCCTCATGCTTGACTAAATTAAAAAGAGAGAGAGAGGCCTGTGTCAAAGATGACTATTTTAAACTCTTGGCTGGTTTTTGGCTCAACGTTAAAGACACGCCTAGCACGCCTGTATTTCATATCAGAGTGCCTAGCTTTGAGTTCTGATTCTGCTCCCAATTCCAGTTTTCTGCTAATGTGCACCCTAGGAGGTAGCAGGTGACGGCTCCAGTACTTGGGTCTCTGCAAACCACAGAGGAGACCCAGATTCAGTTCTAGGCTCCTGGCTTCAGACTGACAGAGACCCGGCTAGGAGAGCATTTGAAGAATGAATTAGAGGATGGACGATCTCTCTGGTTCTCTGTCTTGCAAATAAAATGAAAAGATTAATAAACATTTAAAAAATTCTCAGCTAGAGGCCGGTGCCGTGGCTTAACAGGCTAATCCTCCACCTTGCGGCGCCAGCACACCAGGTTCTAGTCCCGGTTGGGGCACCAGATTCTGTCCCGGTTGCCCCTCTTCCAGGCCAGCTCTCTGCTATGGCCCGGGAAGGCAGTGGAGGATGGCCCAAGTCCTTGGGCCCTGCACCCGCATGGAAGACCAGGAGAAGCACCTGGCTCCTGGCTTCGGATCAGCGCGATGCGCCGGCCACAGCACACCAGCCGCAGCGGCCATTAGAGGGTGAACCAATGGCAAAAAGGAAGACCTTTCTCTCTGTCTCTCTCTCTCACTATCCACTCTACCTGTCAAAAAAAAAAAAAAAATTCTCAGCTAGAAAGACAAATAGAGACTGTGAAAATAATAGGGAAAAGCATACTGAAAATTGAAAGTTTTCAAAAATGGTATTGGGAGGCCACAAAGAAAGAGGATTTGTGCAGGAGTCCAGCTGCTGCCCCGGAACATGAACTTTGGTCCCCTTCACCCTTTGAAGGCATCTGAGACTGAAGATTACCCTGCACCAGAGACTCAAGCTGCCTGCCAAGAGGTTATTGACTCTTGTCTTATGTCCATTTTTACTAAGTCTATAATTCTTTTATCAGTCACATGTCCCCTGTCACAAAGCCTCTGTTCTCAACTCCAAGAGAGGTTTTCTCATGAAAGAATTTTTATAGTTTTATAATAAAACACTACTGTCTGCTCCTGGACCTGGGTTCCCACCTCCCTTGCCTTCTTCAGCATACTGACTGGGAGTTATCTGAATCTATGTTTCCTCACTTGTGCTTCCTAAGACACTAAGTAGCATCCTTTTTAATCTTGCATTTTCTGAGTTTGGGTTGATTGACAAAAGAGAAACTTGTTAAGAATGGCATCCAGCCAGTGCTGTGGCTCAATAGGCTAATCCTCCACCTGCAGCACTGGCACCCCGGGTTCTAGTCCCGGTTGGGGCGCCGGATTCTGTCCCGGTTGCTCCTCTTCCAGGCCAGCTCTCTGCTGTGGCCCGGGAGTGCAGTGGAGGATGGCCCAAGTCCTTGGGCCCTGTACCTGCATGGGAGACCAGGAGAAGCACCTGGCTCCTGGCTTCGGATCAGCGTGGTGTGCCGGCCGCAGCGGCCATTGGGGGATGAATCAACGGCAAAAAGGAAGACCTTTCTCTCTGTCTCTCTCTCTCACTGTCCACTCTGCCTGTCCAAAAAAAAAAAAAAAAACTAAAAAGAATGGCAGCCAATGTGACAGTAAGAAAATCTATGCAAGAGTTTGGGATGCTTACAACACTGTGGAAAATGTCCCTCATTCCTCTCATAGTGTCAATTGTGATATCCAAAAGAAAGGACAGCTGCACCTGAGAGCAAGGTAACCACATGTTCCTGTCCTTGTGGTTGAGATTCCTGTAGTCTCCTGTAGTTCAGGAATACTCAGTACCAGTATCTGCTTTGGAAGTGTCGGGGTTCAGGAAGCCATATCCCAAAGTATGCACTTGCTAAACATCTTTGAATGACAAGGAATTGAAGATCCTGGAAGTTACTCCAGAACCAAGGACTTCCTGACTTTTTCTTGTTTTCCGATTCTCACTCCCTGCCTTACCCCCACCCAAATTCAAGGAGGGGCTCTTTCTGGATTTCCTTTATTTAACTGAGAAAACATCTTCCAGAAGAACTGCAATGGTCTTAAAGTCTCTCCCTGAGAATCTCATTAAATAACCAGGGAAGACTAACACCCAGAAAACAGAAGAGACTCAGAGTTGTCACCATTGCCAAGAGAGACTTCCAATCTACTTTTCCTTGGGCAACTTTGAGAGACAATCTGGGAGTCTTAATCTGCACATTAAGGCAATTTTGTTTGGGGCCAGTGTTGTGACTCAGTGGGTTAAGACACCACCTGCAACACCAGCATCTTGTATGAATGCCAGTTCAAGTCCTGGCTGCTCTGTTATGCCCGAAGTCCGTGGTCCCCCGAAAGTCACACCACCAGAGACCGAAGTTGAAGCTAATAAGCAGGGTCGAACTCGGGCCTCTCAGTGTCTCCAGGAGAGGAAGCCCCCCCTAGAAGCCCCGAGCCTAATTCTTACAGAGCTTTTATTATCATGTACAAGCAAGTGTTAAGGGGATGCTGTAGATCAAGTTGACACTTCTGATAAGTCCGGGCATCGCAGCTGACTCCAGGGTAGTGGCTGGTTGTTATCTAAAGCTTTGAACCCTATAGGTATAGATAATTACTTTACATTCCTGGACCTGGGTCAGGGTAGGGTCACTTCTGGCCAGATGGAGGGAGGAGAAGTGTGCGATAGTGAGTGCCAGGAATGGGCAGGGGTCAGCTTAATACAGTCACTGGGTGAAATATCCAAGACATCAAGCATTGCCTCTTTTTACTAATGGTTGCCTAACAAGCTAACGTGGTTACACTTTAGGTTACATTAAAATAATGATAGCACTAGTACAATGGATAATAAGGGCATAGTAAAAGCTGGTTGTGCAGGTGCCTTCTCAGCTCCACTTCCGATCTAGCTCCCTGCTAATGTGCCTGGGAAGGCAGCAAAAGATCACCCAAGTACTTGGGTTCCTGCTACGCACAGTAAAACCGGGATGGAGCTCTTGACACCTGATTTCAGCCTGGCCCAGCCCAGACCATCACGCCATTTGGGGAGTGAATAAGTGGGTCAAAGATCTGTCTCTCCCTGTCTCTCTAACTCTGCCTTTCAAATAAATAAATAAATAAATAATTTTTTAAAAGACAGCTTTGTTCACAGTGTAGTTATGGCCCCTCATCTTCCCATAACTTATTCATAAACTGCTGCCCGTTCTGTTCCATTTGGTTTCCAAAGAGAATAATTTACAAGCTTCTGTACTCTGCTAAAGTCTTCCAGAAAATTCTCTGCTACCCCTCAAGTGTGCTACCCACACTCCTCCACCTCCCTCTCCCCTACGTAGAAGGGTATATAAACATCTGAACCTCACCAAGTCATCGTATAATGACTGTTGTGTGATTTCTTCCGTGCACGTTATATACATGTGTGTGCTTTTTCTCCTGTTAATCTGTCTATTGTGAGTTCATTCCACTGGATCCTCAAAGGGCAGAAGGGAAATTGCCTCTTGGCCCTACAGAAAAACATTCCCTTGCACACTTCCCAGAGCCATTCCTCCAGCACCCAAAATGAGGGTACTTCTGGCATGGCAATGGGGCACAACTGTAGAGACAGCAATGAAACAGAGGAGAAGGAGCTGAGAAAGCCGTTTTCCTAGCCACAGCAGTGTGGAGGTTAAGTAAGCAGTCCCTGGCCCAGCCTGCATCTGTGGACCCAGTGGAAACCTGGCTTTGTCCTCCAAGTTTCCAGGGCATTCCTGGACAGCATCACCTGTGCTCACAAGAGGCTTTGCTCACCCTGTGTTTAAGGTGCCAGCTGTTGACAACATATCTCTCGGGGTGTTATAATGGTGCCTTCCCTCTTGGCAGAAATGAGAAATGAGAATCTTTTCTGCTCAGCTCCAGGAAAAATACCCACGGGACAGGCAGAACCACCCTCCCGTCAGCCCGTTAGCTACTCTTTCTGAAGTCACTCATGAGGTGATTGCCTTGCCTTTTGAAGCCGGGCAATGCTTGCTATGAGGTCAGCATAGCCTTCTAGGAAACGGAGGTTCTACTAGCCAGACCAGTGGGCCATTTGCACTGCATCATCCTACTATGTTTTGTCATAAATCCCCTCTTCATCCAGACGAAGCCTGTGGACCTAGATTCTCTCTTATACAAGGGCAGAGTTCCCCTTGTATGTATGCAGTGTCCCACACAGGAATCTAAGAGATGGTCTTGACCCTCAAGGCGTTAGCTCTGGGGCCAGTAAATAGTGTTTTCCACTCTGTTCTCTGCCTCTCCTTGAATCCCCTGCCCGGTCCCCTTCCAACCACCCTCTGGGGAGGGAAGATTGATTCCCTTCACCCTGCCAGGTTCTCTAGCTGGGCTACCAGCTAAATCGACTTCAAACAAATTAACAGGAACACAAAAAATCATTTTAATTATGTGCTCACACATGGGAGTCCCACAAAAATATCACATTCAAAGAAGGGCCAGATGATTGAAAGCTGGGTAGCATCCTGAGCTTCCTGAAAGGCAGAGTGGCGTGGGGCTTTGAGGTGTGGGTTATGAGAGGGAGGGGAGACGTGGGTAGTGAATCAAGGTTGCCTGGCTATGCAGATAAAAATACTTCTGGTGATAACTGTTATCTTGAACAACTTTCTTACTGGTGTAGAAAATTTTATTGATGGAAACTTCCTTTACATGTGTACATATCCTTTATAAAAGGGCAATTCTTCAGAACTACTATTGTCTTTTTTCAAAATAAGTAGCTAATAATCAATATGTCAAGGAGAAATATTTTGGGGAGGTGTGTCCTAAGCCCCAACAACCACACCCCCAAACTGGATATTATAGGATGTGCTCAATTCCCAGGTGGATCCCAGTGTGGGTCCTGTCTCTGGGACCCTTATTACAAACAATACTCTTAATTCCAGAAAGCCCTTCCTTAGGGCCCAGGAAAAATGTGGGCCACCTCCCTCCTCTCTATATCCTCCTCCAAAATGCATTTTTATAAAGTCGAGCCACGTCTGAGGTTGTCCTTGATTTTACCAGGACAAAAACCAGGGTGAGCTGGTAGAAAGGCAAACCCAACAGGCCCTAGAACAGATTTTTGAACCCCCCCAAGGGAGGATCTCAACACTCAGTGATCAGCCCCAAACAGGTTTGCTCTGTGGACCCTCTTGGGGTTTCTAGGGCTCTCAGTGCAAATTTAATCCCAGCTTTGAGGGCCTCTTGTAGGCCCGTTAGAAGCACAGGTCTACCCTGGAATATTTCAAGTATTAAAGACTTCGCAGTTGATGGAAATTGTGAGATAGTTTTGCCTACATCCTAGTAGTTGTTTTTCCCTTATATTTCCACCTAAATATTTGAAATTGCCTTCTTTGAATACTGTTGACTTTCTACTGATACTTTGTAGGGAAGACACTGATTTAAATCTGTAAGTGCTCTATAAATCGGTAAGTCCTGATCACTGTTACCAGAACAGACTTTCTCACACACACACACACACAAACAAAATGAAATTCCTCTCTCATCAAAATGTTTTTGCTAAGTCATCCTTACCTTTGAATTTGCAAAGAGAAGTACAAAGTCAATTTTGCAGGAGTAATCTCTGTCCTGAAATTTGAAACTCTGCTTGGTTCCAAATTCCAAGTGGGGTGAGCTTGATGGCAAGCAAGACACAGAGCCTGGTAGCTCAGGGACAGAGGGCTTGGCCCAGGTGAGAGCCTAACCATTCAGAGGCCAGCTTGTAGCCACGGGTCACAATCCCTTTCCACCTATTCCCCTACTCAGTAGTCTTCTGAGGCCTAATTTAGAGTCAGAGTCGCTTGTTTTCCTACATTCAATTTGAAATGCAAGGTGCTGAGTGTGTCATAATGTACTAACTGCTAATATGGAAGATGTAACAACTCAGATAGGAACGGGCTTGAAGATTCCCCGAGACTCTGTTTAACAATGTCTGAATGATCTGACCGGAAAACAGAAGCTGGGACACTCGTCCCAGGCAGAGTTCCTGGGCCCTGGGCGGAGCTCCTGACTGGATAGGACTGGTGTCTGGAGCCAAGGAGGTACCAGGAGGTACCACCTGGAGGGACAGTGAAGTAGAAAGGTTAGTTGTCACACGCCTAAGGCAAAGGGGTTGGAAGAGAAGTAGAAAGTCCAGGTCCAGGGTGGGATTGAAACAATGGTCCAAACTAGGTCCAAAGAAGAGAGTTCAGAACAGACGCTGGGGTTGGAGCCTGGATCCCTTGAGCCTCAGTGACTCTCCATGCCTTCGGCTGTCAGTAGTCCCCCAGTGCTCAGAACTCACCAAATCAATTCCCTTGTGCACAGCTATTCGATTCTTCATGATAGATTCTGCAGCTACCAAGAGTTGAGGAGAGTTAACTGCTCCCCTAAAGTCCTGCAACACAATGATAATGAGAGCTGACTTCAGAAGGAGCTTTGCCCAACTCAAAGGCACTTACTAGGCAAATGTTCAAGAGCTGGCAGGCTCTCATAACAAGTTATCATAACCTGTTCTGGAAACTCAATACAGTTCCAGTACTCTGATCTTGTAGGTGCACTGACTGTCTCTCAATTCAACATTTGACTGAAGACAGAACAGCCATCCAGAGGTGAGATTTAGTTAATCGGGGAACCAAAACTCTGAAATCTTGGGTTGGGACACACAGGACCATTTCAGAGCCAGGCCTTGAGGTTTATTCCAAAAGAAAAGAAGCAAAGTCTTTCAAAGTCTTATTTATTGCCTGTTCATGTAAGGTGTGGTCTGCATGATTGTGTCTAAAATATTTTAGTCTATCCACATATCTTGAACATCACTGATTTACCAGTAAAGGTCCATTTCTGTCACCGAGTGTGCCAGTTATACAATGTTCATCTCACCAGTGAAAATGATATGGGTCTAATCAGGGAGATAGAATTAGGCCCAAGCGCTGGCGGCCACACCTCCTACCCACTACCAGACCTCTCACCTGTCAATCAGACTACATAACCCCTCCCCTTTTGGAAGTGAATAAGAGGTTGGAGCTTGCTGAACTACCTTCCCCCCTTCCTGCCCATGTGCCGTCTCTCACTTGCAGTCTCTGGCCTGCTCCCTGGATGAGGCTGGTATGGAACTCCTGGTTTATTTTTTCTGACCCATTTCCCCCTAATAAAGCCCTCATGTTCTTATGTATTTCTCTCACTTTCCAAATAAATCCTGAACTTGACCATGTTGCCTGTCTCGTTTGTGCTGGTGCTTAGAATTCTTACCTAAGTAAATGGCAAGGGCCCAAAATACAACATTTTGGTTTATGTTCGCCCGTAACAAAACAATGAATAAGTGCAGGAATTATTGGTTTTCAATATCTGTGAGAACTTGGTGTCTAAAGTACAATAATATTGCATAGCAAAACTCATCATTTGGGTCTTAGTCTACTGACTGCTATGATTTGAGAGTGTTCCCCAAAAGTTCATGTGTTGGGACCTTAATTCCTCAATGCATCCATGTTGAGATGTGGTGCCTAGTGTGAGAATTTGGGGTGATGGAGGTGGACCAGTCATGGAAAGGTTAATGCCCTTCTTTTTTTTAGATTTATTTATTTATTTGAAGGGTAGAGTTATAGACAGTGAGAGGGAGAGACAGAGAGAAAGGTCTTCCTTCCGTTGGTTCACTCCCCAAATGGCTGCTACGGCTGGCGCTACACTGATCCAAAGCCAGGAGCCAGCTGCTTCTTCCTGGTCTCCCATGCAGGTGCAGGGGCCCAAGCACTTGGGCCATCTTCTACTGCTTTTCCAGGCCACACCAGAGAGCTGGATTGGAAGAGGAGCAGCTGGGACTAGAACCAGTGCCCATATGGGACGCTGGCCCTGCAGGCAGAGGATTAACCTACTGTGCCACGGCGCTAGCCCCAGATTAATGCCCTTCTTATATCTTTGCCCTGTTCAGTTACTTGAGAATAGGTTGTTCATAACCAAGTCTATCCCTTGATTGTTTTTCTTCAGCATGTATCTACTTTGTGCCTTCTGCTATGAGTTGAAGCAGCATGAGGCCCTGACCAGAAGCTGAGTCAATATGGGCACCATGACTATAGACTTCCCACCCTGCAGAACCATGAGCTGAAATAAACTTCTTTCCTTTATAAATCAATCACCCAGTCACAGATATCCTAGTATAGCAGTCAGAACTGGCCCAAGACACCTGTTCTCCTTATAGACATCACCCCTCCCAGGTGTTTCTGTTGTAGGTTGAATCGTGTCCTCAAAAATGTGTGTTGAGGTCTTAATTTCCTATTTCTTTCACCCCTGACCTGTGGCTCTGATCTTATTTGGAAACAGTCTTTGCAGATATAATCAAGTTATGACACTTAGGGTAGCCCGAAATCCAATGACTGATGTACTTATAAGTAATGGCACAGAGACATGGACACACAGGAAAGGAGGCCAGGTGAAGACGATGACACTAGAAGAATTCCAAGGTGTATTCCAAGTTTTTTGTTACTGCAACATGACACTTGAGCCATGCTGCCTATGAGGGAAAAGTCCAAATGGTATGGCACAGGCTTTGGCTCTGTTAAGAGACCCATGGCAGATGGCGTAGTTCATACAGAGGAGGGATCATATGGTGAGCCAGGAAGATGAGAGAGAACAGGTGGGCTCAAACTCTGAACTCAAGAGGTCACACAAGAACTCCCTTCGGAGGGAGAGCACACTAACAGTGACCGAAGGATCATGCCCCCCACCCCCCAGTGGGCCTCATTTTCCAATAGCACCACCTTGGGGACCAAGCCTATAATACATGGATCATTCGGGGATATTCAACATCCAGACCATAGGACAAGGATTGCCAGTAACCACCACATGTTAGAAAGAAGAAAGGATTCTTCCCTAAAGCCTTGATTTTGTACTTCTTGTCTCCAGAACTATAGGAAAATAAGTTTCTGTTTCAATCACCTATTCTCTGTTTATTTCTTATGGCAACCCATATAATACTAATACATTATCCTTTCCCTCTATTGTATTTATTTCATAGTGCTCTCCATTAACTTGAGTTATTAAGTACCATATTCCTATATTCCCAGTGTCTTTAAGACTGCCTGATACATAGTAGGTGCTCAATAAATAATTCAGGAACGAATGAATGAGTGAGTATGGTTATATTAGCTTCCTAGGGTTACTGTAACAAATTACCCTGAATTTGTACACAGCATACAAACAACTTCATACATAAGAAATTTATTCTCTCACAGTTCTGGGAGCTAGAAGAAGCAGCAGTTCTTAGAACAGGGCACATATAAGCATAAAAACACAGGCAAAGAGCATCTCTCCAAGAAGAAGCAAAGCTATCAGATTAAAAGAAAAAAGGGGGGGGGGCAGCAATGTGGTGCAGCAGGTTGAAGCCCTGGCCTGAAATGCTGGCTTCCCATATGAGTGCTAGTTCTAGTCCTGGCCACTCCTCTTCCCATCCAGCTCTCTGCTATGGCATGGGATAGCAGTGGAGGATGGCCCAAGTCCTTGGGTCCCTGCACCCGCAAGGGAGACCTAGAAGAAGCTCCTGGCTCCTGGCTTCGGATTGGCACAGCTCTGGCTGTTGCAGCTGTCTGGGGAGTGAACCGGCAGATGGAGGACCTCTCTCTGTGTCTCTACCTCTCTCTATAACTCTTTCAAAGAAATAAAATAAATATTTTAAAAAATCCTCAAGAAGTAAATAGCATCTGCACAAAATGTGTAGATTTAAAAAAAAAAAAAAAGACCTGAGTGGCAGTGAAGTGAAACTGGCAGAAGTGCGGAGTGAGGTGCTCAGGACCTGGGCTGATTAGATCTAATCTCATGGAACTGATTGAGTGCCCATGCATGTGATTAAAGGCAACGGCCAGGTCAGGTGTCTCCCTGCTGAGAACGTAGCTGAGGTTTCAACAGACTCTTCTTTATGGCCGCCGCTTTGCGGTGATGGGGTTTATGGTAGGATCAGCAAATACAAAGGGCATCAGTCCACTGTATTCTTTTTCTATCAGTGAGTTAATCTGTGGTGGAAGGGTCCAAGGTACAGTAGCCACCCCTGTCTACAGAGGGCGTATCCTCAAAGCCCCAGTGGCTGCCTGACTTACAGACCTGCGGTAAAGCCTGATTTATATAGTAGACACAGTCAGCAATGGACAATGATAAGGAAACAGAGGGAGCAGAACAAGATGGCAACCGACTAAGATGCCTCAGCAACCATCTCAGAGACGCCAACGTGAACAGCTGCTCAGATACCAAGCCACCTTCACAAGGGCTTGGCAGCCAGCCAGTGAGATGCCAAAATGCCTGGTTTTAATATAACAGTGAGAAAAAATGCATTGGAGAAGTCAGGAAGGGCAGAGCCACCCATCACCCCTCCCCCAGCTCCAAGTCACCCAGTGTGAAAAGAGACACATCTCCCCCTACTTTGAGAAGCAAGAGGGAATTAGGTCCAGACCTTCGACCTGAAAACGAGAACCAGGCCTGCTACAATGAAACCTGGTGCCAGTCACGCCCCACCACCCCTGCCTCTGGGCTAGTACTTAAGACTGAGCCTTTGGACTCCCCCAGAGCTAGGAGACCAGGAGAATCACCTCCATCAACCCTCCCCCAGCCTCCGGCAGAGAGTGGGCAGAGAGCCTGCAGCTGCTGGGGAATAGAGTGGCAAAGTGAGCTGGGGACTTTGCCTTAAGGCTCAGAGGCAGTCTATGGTGAGTCTCAGCAGCAGATAAAGCAAAAGGCCTCTCCCCTTGGCCAGCGCTTGCAATGGAGACTTTGGATCTGCCCTAGCATCTAAGGCAGCAACTGCATCCCAGGGACAAACTCTTTTCAGCCTGTATCACCACCAGCTTCATGTGGACTTCATGTGTACCCTGAGACGGTGCAGGGCCCAGTGACTGAGAAACCCAGGTGTAACCCAGCTTCCTGCCAGCTTGGATGGCCAAGGGACTGTCTCTGCCACCCTTCCTCTACCGTGGGCAGACAATGAGAAGTAACACTTCAGTCACTGGGCAATAAGGGACCTCATGAGTGCAGGTCTGCATGTCAGAACTCAGTGCCAGGCCAGTGAAGCCCATCAACAGACAGATCCTAATGGTCCACATCCCTAGACCACTGCTGCAGATGAAGCCTCTGGATCTGGCGTGGTGCCAAGTGGATACTATGGCCCCTATCTGTTGGATTCATAGCCTGTCCAGGATCACCTGTGGCTGGTTCCAATGGTCACTCCAGTGGGACAAACTCTGTCTCAGCATCAGGCAGCTCGTAGTAACATGGACCTGGGTCCTGTCCCATTGTTCCCTGGTCTTGTCAAGCTCCAGGTGTGGTATAACATTGTGGCAATGGTGGCCACAGGACTGATAAGCTCATTCCTCCCCCAGCCCCAGTACAACACAGCGGTAACACTGAAAGAGTAATTGTTTCCTTGGGGGAAGAAAAGATAAGTGAGTGTCAAACCTTTGCATTGTTAAGATATCTCATAGAAACCTAGAGCTGGTGCCTCTACCAGATTTTGGGCCAGTCATGCCCTTGTCACTACAGAACCTGAGCAACTCCTCTGGGACTTCAGGATAGTGTTCCCATGAGTCTAGCCACCACAGACTGAGGGCTGGTGCTCCTGTGCCCTGCACCCCAGCCCATGGGCCACCACCAAGGCCCACACACTCCTTCTGAGACTGAAAAGAGTACTGCACCCACTACCACGGCCATTGATTATACTGCAAGAAGATACAGGGTGATTACACTTTAGCTTCCAACTGGAACTAAAGCCAAAATAGCCTACCGAATTGATACCAGAAGACACATCTTCCAAAAAAAAAAAAAGTTTCTGCACTGAAAGGCTCTCATCAAAGGTGATAGAAATGGTGAACGTTTGGTGCAGTTGTTAAGCTGCTGCTTAGGGAACCTGTACCCCACATCAGAGTCCCTGGGTTCAAATCCTAATCCCACTCTCTATTCTAACTTCCTACTAGTTCATACTCTAGGAAGTAGAGGCGACAAGTGGTTGGAGTCCTTGCCACTTGGAGAAGAGTGGGAGAAATGGATTGAGTTTCCAGTCCCTGACTTTGGCCTAGCCCAGTTCTGGCTACTGTAGGTATTTGGGATATGAACTAGTGAATGGGAAATCTCTGTCTGTCTGCTTTTCAAAGAAAAAAAAAAAGAGCTATAGGAAATACTAACACACCAGAGGCACAAATATCAATGTGGGACACAAGAAGTATGAAAAGAAAAGCAGTATGAGGCCTCCAAATTAACAAAATAGTGCTTTAGTAATAAGACCCCAAAGAAAATGAGATTAATGGAATGTCTGAGGAAGATTCAAAAGAATGATTAAAAGGATGTACAAGAGAACACAAGAGAATACACAGAGACAGTTGAACAAAATTAGGAAGACATGGGGTATATCCTAAGGGAGGTGTGAACCTCCTAGGGGAAGGCACTCTGTTGACTTTCATTACTTGGCTGGCCTGGGAGGAGAGCTGGCCAGGTAAAAGCAGGGGGCATCTCTAACAAGAAATTTACAGTTCTGCCTGCAATGTTGCTGACCCTACTTGACCACACCCTCAGCTGCAGTGGTCACTTTGGAAGTTGGGCTGAGTGAAGGGCTTTTCAGCTTAGAGCCAATAAGATCTGTGGCTCTGACCTGGGCATCCTTCGACTCCAGGGCAGGTCCATTTCCAGTGATCCAACTCTTGGCAGCGCTGCCAGGGCTCTTCAAAAGCTGACTTCTGCTGAAGCCCAGGCTTACCACATTGAAAGCCACTGCAGTGGACTGGCCTGTTGGGTCTCCTTGAGGGCAGATCACCGTACAGATCAGCCATTAATAGGCCTGCCACCCATTGCTTCTGATGCCTAGCTTTCTTTTCCTCCTGGTTTTTGTTAAAGCAGACCAGAGGATGCAAATCAAGGGAGTGCCTGTGTCCCATCTCTAATCTTCGGTGGCCTGAACTACAAGTCTATAGTCACAGGCATGTTCTGTAGTAGTTTTTCTAAGGTAGACAATGCCCATGAGGAAACTTATATTCTCACTTTAAAACTTTCTTTCCCTTTGGTCTGAAAGGGAGGGTTTTTTTTGATAGCTTTTAAAATCTTTAACTTTTTGTAGATTGCCAATTGATTTGAATTCCTTTTTGTTTTTAGTAACCTCAGTTAACCATACTTTCTCTCAGTTGGTACTGTTAATACATTATTGGCTTCAGCTGTTTACAGAGCCATCCCAAAGTACTGAATACAATAGAAGGGGCTGGGAAAAGTCCATAGGAACCTATAGGAGGACAGCTAAACACAGAACCAACAACGCATTTGTTTTATGAGCAGCAAATCATATATAACTGTGGATGACAAAAGACTTTAAGTCGCCATGTTTAAAATTATAAACTCATCAACCAACAAGAGGCACTTGCTTACTTCACAGTATTTTTCAAAGCACCTGTAGGTCTGGGCCTCTTAACTTACAAGGCCTAAAGCCCACCAGATTATTATCAAGCCCCTTCTATCAGGTTCTATTTGCCTCTCAATCAGAAAACTTAATTGTAGCTTAGACAGCACCTTTCTTAGCTCCTCTAATAATGACTCTGTCTTTGTTCTAGACCCTGTCTAGAGCACTTGGGCCTCATTCCTTTGTAATCATAACCTCCACTCTACCACCAATGGCTCTACTCCCAACCTGTGTGTACTGATGGTCCTCTTCCCCACTTAACGCTGTTTAATTGTTCAGACCTGCTTAACGCCACTCTTAGGATCATTGGTTACTATCCTCACTCTGTCTTTTATGACCTTGTCTAAATATGATCAGAGTCGGCAAACTTGGAAGGCTTCCATAGCCTTGGCAACTCATGACGACAGCCTAGGGTGGTTACTGGCACCATAAACTAGAGTGTCAATTAGTTGGGTCAACAACAGGAGCCACTGTGCACTTGCTCCTCATGTGGGATCTCTGTCCTTAATGTGCTGTACATTGTGATTTAATGCTATAACCAGTACTCAAACAGTATGTTTCACTTTGTGTTTCTGTGTGGGTGCAAACTGTTGAAATCTTTATACTAAATTGATCTTCTGTATATAAAGAGAATTGAAAATGAATCTTGATGCAAATGGAAGGGGAGAGGGAGCAGGAGAGGGGAGGGTTGCGGGTGGGAGGGAAGTGATGGGAGGGGGAAGCCATTGTAATCCATGAGCTGTACACTGGAAATTTATATTCATTAAATAAAAGTTAAAAAAAAAAAAAGAAAAAAAATTAGGAAGACAATGCACGATATGAGTCAAACATTTAGCAAAGAGATAGGGATCTTGAAAAAGGAACCAAACAGACATCTTTGAAGTGAAGGACTCAGTAAGTCAAAGAAAAATACATTTGAAAGTACAAACAACACACCAGATCAAGCAGAAGAAAGAATACCAAAACTTGAAGATAGATATTTCTAAATATCCCAGATAGACCAAAAATAACATAACATAACATAAAATGAAATGAAATGAAATGAAATATAATAAAATAAAATAAAATTGGGCCGGTGCCGCGGCTCACTAGGCTAATCCTCCGCCTTGCGGCGCCGGCACACCGGGTTCTAGTCCCAGTCGGGGCACCGATCCTGTCCCGGTTGCCCCTCTTCCAGGCCAGCTCTCTGCTGTGGCCAGGGAGTGCAGTGGAGGATGGCCCAAGTGCTTGGGCCCTGCACCCCATGGGAGACCAGGATAAGCCCCTGGCTCCTGCCATCGGATCAGCGCGGTGCGCCAGCCGCAGCGCGCCTACCGCGGCGGCCATTGGAGGGTGAACCAACGGCAAAAGAAGGAAGACCTTTCTCTCTGTCTCTCTCTCCCTGTCCACTCTGCCTGTCAAAAAAAAATAAATTAATTAAAAAAATAAATAAATAAAATAAAATAAAAATGACAGCCTCTGAGAACTTGGGACACTGTTAAACGAACAATTATTTGAAGTTTAGGGATCGCCCATGTAGGAAAGAAGAGGAAAGGCATAGAAAATCTATTCAATGAAATCATAGTTGAAAACTTCCCAATCTGGATGAAGGTGTGGACATCCAAGTACAGGAGGGTCTACAGGACCAGAAATGTGCAGAAAAGATCCCTATCACAATACACTTCAGTCAAACTCTCAAGTGTCTGACACAGAGAGAATTATGAACTCTGCAAAAGAGATGCACAAAGTCAAATTTTTGTGCATCCCATTACCCTAATGGAATATTTTTTTTAACAGAAACCTTAAGGGCAGGGAGAATGGAATGATACATTCTGGGTTCTGGGAAAAAAAAGCCTGCCAACCAAGAACACTATATTCAACAAAGTTGTCTTTCATAAATGAAGGCAAAATAAAGACTGTCCAGGACAAGCAAAAAAAAGGGAATTCATCACCAATGAATTATAAAAGATGCTTAAGGGAGTCCCATATCCAAAAGCCAAAGAAAGATAACTATCATTATGAAAGTGTGTAAAAGTATAAATCCCCCTAAAAAAGAAATACACACACACACACATATATATATTTACACAAATGTAAAATCAACAAAATTTTTTTAGTGACAGTACTCACTACCTTATTAGCAATAGCTTTGAATGTAAATGCACTGATTTCCAAATTATAAGATGCAGACCAGCTGAATGGATTGAAAAACAAGATCCAATGACATGTTGCCTATAAGGAACTCAAATTACCCATAGGAACACACACACACACACATAGACTGAAAGTGAAAGGATGGAAAAAGATATTCCATGCAAATGGACATCAAAAGTAAGTAGGTTTTTTTTGTTTGCTTGTTTGTTTTGCTATACTGATATCTGATGCTAAAGGAAGGTCACTATATAAAAAATAATAAATTCAACAAGAAAACACAATGGTAAATGTATGTGCAAAGGGGTTGGTATTGTGGCACAGCAGGTTAAGCCACCACTTTTGATGCCAGTGACCTGTATCAGAGTGCTTGATTCCTGGCTACTCTGCATCTGATACAGCTCCCTGCTATTGCACCTGGTGAATGGCGCAAATATTTGGGCCTCTGTCCTGCTGTGGGAAACCCAGATGGGAGATCTAGGTTCCTGGCTTCAGCCTGGGCCAGTATTGGCTATTGCGGCCTTTTGGGGAATGAACCAAGGGTGGAAGATATCTTTCTGTCTCTGTCTCTCTCTGTCTCTGTCTCTCTGTCACTCTGCCTTTCAAATGAATAAAATAGATCTGTCAACACACACAAGCAACCATGCACCTAATAAAGGAATACCAATATTATAAAAATGCATTATCAAATATAAAGGGAGGGGCTGGCATTGTGGCATAGTGGATTAAGCTGCCACCTGTGATGCCAACATCCCTTATGAGCACTGGTTCCAGTCCCCACTGCTCCACTTCTGAAACAGTTCCCTGCAAATGTGTCTGGGGAGCAGGGAAAGATACCCTAAATGTTGGGCCCCTACTACCCACATGGGAAACCCAGATGGAGTTTCAGGCTCCTGACTTTGGCCTGGACCAGCCCTGGCCATTGTGGCCATTTGGGAAGTGAACCAATGGGTGGAAGATCTTCCTCTCCATTTCTCCCTCTGTTACTCTGTCTTTCAAATGAATTAATCATTATTGTTTTAAAAAGGAGAGATAAGCTCCAATATAATTGCACTGGTCAACTTTTTATTATATAATGAGATACTTGAGACAAGCTACTGATGAATGTAGGAGGTTTATTTTGGATCACAGCTTTAGAAGTTCACAGACCAAGGTGGGTGGGCTCTATTGGTTTAGCATTCTTGCTGGCATAGTTCTGAGGCAGCACAGAACGTGGCAAGAGGGAATGAGTGCTGATATCTATATAGTCTTTTATAAACCCACCAGGGTTTGACCATGGAGGCTCCACCCTACTGCCCCAACCCAATCCTAGTACTTCCCAAGGGCCTTATCTTCAGACACCATAATTGGATTAAGTTTCTACCCTCTTAGTACCATTAATATAAGACCCTGAGAAAATCTTTAACACATGAGCCTTTGGTGGTCATTCAACTTCCAAACTAATACCCAAAGCATAGCAACAATCATAGCGGAGGACTTCAAAACCCCACTTTTATCAATGGATGAATCATCCAGTCAAAAAACAAATATCACAGTTAAATGATATTGGAGACCAAATAGAATGACCTGACATTACAGAACATTTAATCTAAAGCTAGAGAATCAGCACATGGAACATAATCTATGATAGATCATATATTAGGCCACAAAAAAATTCTGAACAAACTAAAAAAGATCAAAATTAGGGCTGGTGCTGTGGCTCAGTGGGTTAAAGCCCTGGCCTGCAGTGCTGGCATCCCATTTGGGCACTCATTCAAGTACCAGCTGCCCCACTTCCAATCCAACTCCCTGCTAATGTGCCTTGGAAAGCAGCAGAGGATCACCCAAGTGCTTAGGACCCTGCACCCATGTGAGAGAACCAGAACTTCCTGGCTCTTGGCTTTTGGCCTGGCTCCTTCCTGCCTGTTGTGGCCATTTGGGGAGTGAACCAGCAGATGGAAGATATCTCTTTCTGTCTCTCTGCAACTCTGCCTTACAAATAAATAAATAAATCTTTAAGAAAAAGATCAAAATCATAACATGTTCCTTTTCTACCATGATGGAATAAAACTAGAAGTCAACAACAAAAATCTTTAGGTATTGTACAAATATCTAGAAACTGAACAAGATGCTTCTGCATGGACAATGGGTCACTGGAGAAATCAAAATGAAATTTAAAATGGTTCTTGAAAGAAATGAAAATGGATATACAACAACCAAAATTCTTGGGATAGACCAAAAGCAGTACTCAAAGATAAGTTTATAGCAAAAATCATCTCCATTAAAAAAATAGAGGCACTGGCATTGTGGCAAAGCAGGTAAAGCTGCTGCCACGCTGGCGTCTCATATGGGTGCCAGTTTGTGTACTGGCTGCTCCACTGGGAAAAGCAGCGGAAGACGGCCCAAGTGCATTGGCCCCAGTACCCATGTAGGTGACTCAGCTGAAGCTCTTGGCTTCCACTTTTGGCTTGGCTCAGTCCTGGCTGTTGTGGACATTTGGGGAATGAACCAGTAGATGGAAGACCCCTCTCTCTCAATCTCTCTCTCTCTCTCTCTCTCTCTCTGTCACTCTCTTCCTTTCTCTAACTCTTTCAAATAAATAAATTAATATCAAATAAACAACCTAAGGATGCACCTTAAGAACACTAGAAAGTAAGGGCAAGCCAAACCCAAAGTTCATAGAAGGAAATAAAAAACTTTTAAAAACCAGAGGGGAAATAAATGAAATAGAGACTTTAAAAAAGTCTGTTTGAATAAATTTATCCAAATATATAAAAGACTTCTATGTTTACAGAACACTAATGAAACATATTGAATATACATAAAAATGGAAAGACATCCCATGTTCATGAATTGGAAGTGTTAGTATTATTGAAACATCTACACTTCCCAAGACAATTTACAGATTCAATGCAATCCCCATCAAAATACCTGTGACATTCCTCACAAAACTACAGAAAACAATCTTAGAATTCACACGGAAGCAGAGAAGACCCCGAATAGCAAAAGCTATCTTGAATAAAAAGCACAAAACTTGAAGCATTAGAATGCCTGACTTCAAGCCATAAAGCAGAAGTATTATAATCAAAAGAGCATGAACATGGTACTGGCATAAAAACAGGCCTCAGTGGAACAGAATAGAGATTCCAGAATTGACTGGGGGCCGGCGCCGTGGCTCACTTGGTTAATCCTCCTCCTGCAGTGCCAGCATCCCAAATGGGCACTGGGTTCTAGTCCTGGCTGCTCCTCTTCCAGTCCAGCTCTCTGCTGTGGCCCGGGAGAACAGTGGAGGATGGCCCAAGTGCTTGGGCCCTGCACCTGCGTGGGAGACCAGGAAGAAGCACCTGGCTCCTGGCTTCGGATCGGCGTAGCTCCGGCCATATAGGCCGTTTGGGGAGTGAACCAACAGAAGGAAGACCTTTCTCTCTGTCTCTCTCTCACTGTCTAACTCTATCTGTCAGATGAATGATAACTAAAAAAAAGAGAGATTCCAGAATTGAATCCACACACCCACAGCCAATCAATGCTCTGGACAAAGGCACCAAATACATAACACTGGATAAAGGAGATCTTTTCAATAAATGGTGCTGGGACAACATGTATATCCACATGCAGGAGATTGAAACTTTGTCCCTCCTATCTCTTACCCTACACACAAACCAACTCAACATGGATGAAGACATAAATGTAAGATCAGAAACTATGAAATTATTAAAAGAAAACACAGGAGATACATACTTCAAGGCATATATATAGATAATGATTTTTTCAGATAACACTCCAAAAGCATAGGCAACAAAAGCAAAACTAAACGGGATTATATCAAACTAAGAAACTTCTGTACAACAAAGGAAACAATATACAGAGTAAAGAGAAAAACCAACAGAAAGGGAGAAAATATTTTCAAATTATTCATCTGACAAAATAATAATATACAGGATATATAAAGAATTGAAGAAAATCAAACAATTAAATCAGTTAAGAAATAGGCAAGGGATCTGAATAGACATTTCTTAAAAGAAGAAATACAAATGGATAACAAATACCTGAAAAATACGCTCTCTGCTATGGCCTGGGAAAGCAGTTGAAGATGGCCTAAGCCAATTGGGGAGTGAACCAGCAGATGGAAGATTTCTCTCTCTCTCTCTCTCTCTCTCTCTCTCTCTCTCTCCTTCTCTCTCTGTAACTCTGACCTTCAAATAAATAAATAAATATTTTAAAAAGATTTTAAAAAGAAAAAATATGCTCAATGTCACAAGTCATTAGGGAAATGCAAATCAAAACATAATGAGATACCTTGCTCCAGTTAGAATGACTAATATCAGTAAGGAAAAAATAAACGCTAGAGAAGATGTGGAGTATGGGAATCCTTAACACACTGTTGGCAGAATGTAAATTAGTACACCATTGTGGAAAGCAGTATGGAGATTCCTCAAGAAATTAAAAATCTATCTATCATATGATCTAGTTACTACACTTTTAGACATATATCCAAATACAATGAAATCAGCATATAAGAGAAGTACCTGCAAGCTCATGTTCATTGTAGCAGTATTTGCAATAGCTAAGTTATGAAATCAATCCAGGTATCCATCAATGAATGAATGGATAAAGAGAAAGTAGTATATGTACACAATGTTCTATTATTCAGTTATTTTAAAAAAAAGAATGAAACCCTGACATTTTCAGCAAAATGGATAGAACTGGAGGTCATTATGTTAAAGGAAATAAGCCAGACACAGAAAGACAAATGCTGTTTTTTCTCCTATATGAAAGTTAATGAAAGCTGATCTTAATTTAGATTAATGGTTATGAGAGGCTATGGAGGGTATAAGAGTGGGCAGAAGGGATTGGATAATAGTTACCAAACCACAGTCAGAGAAGTGACAAGTTCTAGTGTCCCAGAGCACCACGAGGTGACTAGAGTTCACAATAGTGTATTATATTCTGTATAAAGAACTGGAAGAGAGGAACTGATAGGCTGCAAACACAAAGGAAAGGTAATGAAATGGAAGTGTTAATTGTCTGGTTTGATCAGTTTATGATGTATATATGTGTTGCAATATTGCACTGTAACCCAATCAAAATGTACAAGTATAAGAAAGCTAAAAATTTTAGAACTATGTTAAACTGTCCCCCACCCCTCAAAAAAGAAAGAAATCGAATTCTCATGGTTCTGGGGCTTGAGCAGTAATATCAAGGCACCGGAAAAATAAGAAAAATAAAATAGAACAATTATAACAATACAGTACCATAGAAGTTATTCAAAATTTAGAAGCTATTTCTTTCTTTTTTTTTTCTTTTTTCTATTTTTTTTTTTTTTTAATTTTTGACAGGCAGAGTGGACAGTAGAGGGAGACAGAGAGAAAGGTCTTCTTTTTTGCCGTTGGTTCACCCTCCAATGGCCGCCGCGGTAGGCGCGCTGCGGCCGGTGCACCGCACTGTTCCGATGGCAGGAGCCAGGTGCTTCTCCTGGTCTCCCATGGGGTACAGGGCCCAAGCACTTGGGCCATCCTCCACTGCACTCCTGGGCCACAGTAGAGAGCTGGCCTGGAAGAGGGGCAACTGGGACAGAATCTGGTGCCCCGACCAGGACTAGAACCCGGTATGCTGGCGCCACAGGCGGAGGATTAGCCTAGTGAGCCGTGGCGCCGGCCAGAAGCTGTTTATTTCTAGAAATTTCCATTTAATATTTTCATACCACTGCTGATGTCAGGTAACTGCAACTGGAAAGTGGAACAGCCCACAAGATCTCTGGCTTGCTCCCACAAGATATGATCCCACAGTGAGGTTAAGGGTTGGTTGCTGCTGGCAAGCTGGCCACTCAGCAGAGACAACAGCCAGGTCAGCTTGGCGAGAGGCCATCTGTGTTAGTCCATGCACAGCTTCCATTCCTAGCCTTTGCATTTGCCCGCAAACTTGCTGAACACACCTTGAAGTGAATGAGCGAAGAGCTACGGTGGGGTGAGCACAATTGACTTGAAAATACCTCGAGCACGGGACAGGCCTGTGGTGCAGCAGGTAAGTCACTGGGTGGCTTGCTCCCATCCTATGTCAGGCTGGTTGTGTCCCAACTCAGCTCCCTGTCCAGCTTCCTGCCAATGCACACCCTAGGAGGCAGCAGACGTTGGCTTAAGTATGTGGTGCCCTGCCACATACAAAGGAGACCTGGGTGGAGTTTTAAGCACCTAACTTTGGCCTTGCTCAACCTGAATGTTGCACACCTTTAAGGGGTGAACCAACAGATGGAAGATAGATCTCTCTCTCTCTCTCTCCCTCTCCTTTCACATAAATAATTAAAAATAAGAAAAAAAAATCCTGAGTAGTAAAGGACATCACATGTTGTCTCTAGGGACTATGCCCAAAGATCCATTCATGCATCCCTCTGCCTCACTATTTGCTACAAATCTTCTAACCACTAACTCCTACCGTCTGGCTCAAATTTTATCCATGATAGGATAAAGGAAAGAAGGATGGACGGACAGACGGAAGGAAGGACAGATGGACAGAAGGAAGGAAAGAAGGAAGGAGGGAGGGAAGGAGGAAGGGAGGGAGAGAGGGAGGGAGGGAATACATAGAATATATAAAAAGATAAAGAAAAGAAGGAGAGAGGGAAGGAAATGAAAGCATAGACCCTGACCTCAGGCCATGACTTCTAGGCAAACTAAGTAATGGTGTTTTTATGTCACTCAAATGTTTTGCCCATAGGGAGGGTGTCCCATCATCTCCTGCAGCTCTCCTCCAAGTGTGGCTGATAACACCAGAGCTGTGGCTTCTCCTGACACAAGCATTCTGTGTACAGCCTGTCTCTTCCTGTTCTACAGGTCCTATCAGCATGATGCTATCAGTGTGTGGGGCAGACTGATATGCTGTGTAATCATGAGATGATAAAGGTTTCTGCAGACTAAATTGTAACACAGTGCCAGGAAATTTGTCATCTTGTATTAAGGTTATGAAGGAAGGCTGTGTCCTTGTCAGATAAGAACCAACTACTGCCTTTCATGTTCTCTGTTGATTGGGCGAAAGGAAAGAAAAATTACCAGCTCAATAGCTACATAGCAGGCACCAGAAGCTGTGCAGAGTTTCTCTAGGAAAGAATTGTATCTAGAACAGCGGCTGTAATTAGTTACCATCTGATCAAGTTTACAACAATCCACTATTTCATTCTGGACCTGGGCTTCTGCACAGACCACATTGCGATGTAATAGGAATGACCATAGCAGGGTTTATTAGCTGTTTTCCTGTGCTCCTCTTATTCCATAATATAGAACTCTTGTTTGCAGCTTGGCCCATGGCCTTACGGCTGAGTGCCCACGCGGCTAACTTTTGGCTCATGGGATGTAAATGGAAAGTTGTGTGCTTACATTTTAGGGTGTGTGTGTTAGGCGGAAGTTTTGCAAAGAGCTCATTTTCTCCTCTTTTATTCCTGTAGATTAGAATGAGAATATAATGATTGGCATTCCTATCGCTGCAAAGCCTTGGGAGTGACTGAGATGATCTTGTGGGGCAGTACAGATGATGTGAAGAGAAATTCCATGGTTAGGAAGATCAAAAGATAAAAGATAGTTACACCCTAAGGAACAAGGTAAGAAAGCGACTGGAGAATGGGTACTCAACAATATTACATAATGCCGAGAGGTTGAGTAAGAGTCAAATGGATGGCTGTTGAATCTGGCAACATGAAGGTCCTGAGTGACATTTGGACTTTTTTAAGGTTTTCTCCTAATTAAATTTGAGTTTATGTATATGTATCAAGAAAATCGCAGCAATGATGCTGTATCCTTTTCAGTGTGTCACATTAGAAGATAGGTGATGATATATCCCAATACTAGTGATATTGACTCCACAGATTGTTCCACAGTCAATTCTGTATTTTCCATTTGGACTTACTAAGGCTTATTTATGTATTTGAAAGGCAGAGTGGGAGAAAGAGAGACAGCAAAAGAGAGAGAAGGAAGGGAGGGAGGAGAAGAGAGGAGAGGAGAGGAGAGAGAGAGGGAGGGAGGGAAGGAAGAAGGGAGGGAAGGAGGGAGAGAGGGGGGGAGAGAGAGAGAGAGAGAATGTCTTCCATGTGCAGGTTCACCCTTAAATGGCCACAATCATACATATGCCTAATTGTTTTTGTTTATTTATTGGTTGACTACTAGCATTTATTCTCACTACTATTAATTTCTGTGATGTTGCCACATAAGATAGTTTAAAATTCTGTTATCTCTTCCACATTCAGTAGTTGGAAATTGCTGTAAAAGAGAGTCTTTGGCTCACTATTGAGAAGGGTAAGACTGTTCTTGTGCAGGCTGGTTTGTTTGTGATGGACAACATTGTCCAGAGGTAAGAACTCAGGCGGCCCGTGGAAGGGTAGCAACCTTATGACCCTGAAGATGAGAATTGACTTCCCTTTTTTTCATGTTGTTCTCTGAATTTTGATGTGCTTATGTTGTTGAGAGCTTAATGATAATACTTTCACAATAAAGCAGAATACATGAATGACTGTCATTTGGGAGACTATATTCAACTAAACCAGAAAAAAATAATATGGCAGGGTAGAAGTGAAATGAAAATTTAGCATTCAATTTCACCTGCATGTCAGAAGCAGAGAAAAGACACACTTCTCAAACTCAGCGTGAATGAACAGATGACCTTTATGAACCCTGATCACTTCAGATAATCAAACAAAGCCTTTTCACTTGAACTTGGCAGGAGGTTCAGGAGGTGCCTTTGACTCAAGAACAAAACTCTGATTTGAAAGCGTCTGTTTTCCTTCATAGGAGCCTTTCCTCTCTTACAAAAAACTGCTCTCGATGGGTAGAGAAATAATGGGGGGATCCTCTCACTGGGTGAATTCCGAGTGTGTTAGGGTTGGGAAGTATTCCCCACAATACTTCTTTACAGGCAGGCAAGCAATAAAGAATTATTACTCTTTGTGTAAAAACCGAGGAGAGGGGAGAACAAGCCAGCCTCTGCACGCAGGCAGGCTGATGGCTAAGACATTGGACAATTGCAGCCCTCATTAGTATAGGTTTGTCACCAGTATCTCACATAACTTCATTTCAGAGCCCCCTCTCCACTGGTGTCACTTCTCTGGGTTTCCTATGACTTCGTCACCCAAAAATAAGCTTAAAAATGCACTGCCTGGTTGATCTTCAATCATTTTCTTGTTCAGAATTTGACCTTCCTTGAATGTTGCCTCAACAAACTCCAAAGGAGTGAAAACGAACTCTACCTTCCTCATCTTTTATTTCGCCATCTGACTCAGTATTTGCGAAAACAAACGGGAGCAGACATTTTCAAGAGTAGGTAGAATGTGAAAGAACTGAAGGTGAGAAGAGACTTTGAAGACTAGTGATTCCATCCACACAGATCTGTTGAGTTCATTTCCTTGTCTCTTAAATCTGTTGCTTATCCCCAACTTCAGCTCAACCATGCAAGTCCACGTTGGTCTTCCTTCTCCCCTGGGGGACTACAAGAGTGACTAGAGAGGCCTTGCATTCTCTCTAGCCCAGGGGTTCTCAATTGGGGTAACATGGCCTCTGAGGGGACTTCTCAAAGTCTGGACACATTTTTGGTTGTCATAACTAAATGTGTGGGGAGTGTTACTTCCATCGAGTGAGTGGAGGCCAGGATGCTGCTAAACACTCTAAATTGTACAGGGCAGCCCCCATAACAGAGTTGTCTGACCTGAAATGTCAACATGATGAGGGTGATAAACCCTACGTCCCATCCTCCCACAATACCTCACGTATGATCATCCTTTTAAGAAAATGTTTATTTTTTTCATATACTTGAAAGGCAGGCTGGGGGGGGGGGGGGAGGGAGAGAGGGAGAGAGGGAGAGAGGGAGAGGGAGGGGTATAGAGAAAGAGAACTTGCTTTTCTATCAACTGGTTTACTCCTTTAAATGATTGAAATAGCCAGAGGCCGGCGCCATGGCTCAACAGGCTAATCTTCCGCCTAGCGGCGCCGGCACACCAAGTTCTAGTCCCAGTTGGGGCGCTGGATTCTGTCCCGGTTGCCCCTCTTCCAGGCCAGCTCTCTGCTGTGGCCCAGGAGGGCAGTGGAGGATGGCCCAAGTGCTTGAGCCCTGCACCCCATGGAAGACCAGGAGAAGCACCTGGCTCCTGCCTTCGGATCAGCACGGCCGAGGCGGCCATATTGGAGGGTGAACCAACAGCAAAGGAAGACCTTTCTCTCTGTCTCTCTCTCTCACTGTCCACTTAGGAGCTCTATGTGGGTGCCAGTGGCCCAAGCACCAGAACCATCACATGCTGTCCCCCAGGATACATTAGCAGGAAGCTGGGTCAGAAGTGGAGTAGCTGAGACTCAAGCCAGCATTCTGATATGGAATGCAGGCATCCTAAGTAGCTGTTTAATCCAATGCACCACAATATCTAACCCCTATGATAGTTCTTAAAAGAGCAAATTAGATGTCCCTGTATTGCTGAAAACCTTTCAGTACCTTTCTATAACTTTAGTATAAATATTTTCAAACTAAAAAACAAGGGCAGGTGTATGGCACAGTGGCTAAAACATCACTTTGGTTGCCTATATCCTAACGTTGGAGAGCCTGGGTTCAAGTCCTGACTCCTCTTTCCATTCCAACTTCCTGCTAATGTACACCCTGGAAGGAAACAGTACACAAACATGAGAGACTTAGATTGAGTTCTGGCCTCCTGGCTTTGCTGTTGCAGGTATTTGGGGAGTAAACCAGCAGATGGAAGATACTTAGATTCTCTCTCTCTCCCTCCCTCCCTCCCTCCATTTCAAATAAAAATTTTAATCCATAGTTAATGAATATGCATCATCTGATACCCATGCTCCCCATTCTCTTGTATTCTATGTAGTAGCCAAACTGATTTTATTCTTTATTTTTCAAGAAACTACTATGCTTGTCCACCCTCACAGAATCTGAACATGTGATTTCCTCTTAAAGCATTGCCCTCCTTATCAGCTGCTGCCCCTCTGCCAGCTTACTGCTGCCTTCCGATCCTTCAGAAGTCCTCGGCTGAAAGGTTACTTCGCGGAGAACCCTTTCCCCACCACCACACATGGCCATGCAGAGAGAGAAGACAGGCCACCTCAGCCTTTCCAGCCACCCACACATGTGAGGCAAACCATCCTGGCCACCCAGCCCCAGCGGAGCTGCCAGCTGTCATTAGCCATGGAAGTGAGCCCCAAGAAGCCAGCAACAGCAGTGCCCCATCAACCTTGATAACTGTATAAATAAATACATGGCGGCTGCTTCAAGCCCCCTGTGTCTGAGGGTGGATTATTACGTAGGAACTGACTCATTCTTACTGGAATTTCTGAGTTGGACCCCAAGGAGAGCGCCTCGAAATTGTATGGAATTTCCCCTTTACCTCCCATCTCGGTCCCTCCCCATAGGACTGTTGGCCAAGCTCCGAGTGTCTGAGTCATAGCTCACTTGAAAGGACAATGTGGTCTTCCACAAGCCCAGGGAGCTGGGGGGAGCGGGAAGGGGAGGGGAGGTGGCCGTCCCTCATTCCCATTTCAACATCCTGCCCTATCAGCCTCCCTAAAATTGCAACACCAGGCTGGGAATGGGCAGGGATCGTTCAATTCAGTTAACTCAAGAGTTGGGATACATTCAAAAGGGCATTTCAGTGCAGAAGGAGACTAGTGAAAGTTTTAAACAGTCTCTTTTCCCAAATTTTAAAAGACAGAACACGTCAAGAGTTGGGTCTTTTACAAAAAGGCTCTCTCTTGGGAACTGCTTACCTCGACGTTACTCACTGCCCTTATTTCTTCCTCAAGGTCTCCTCCAATTCTTTTCCTCTCTCTCTCAGGAAGCCCCTCCCACTAGGGAAGCCTCATTTCCATGAGGGGTCTTGGGCCTGGTCGGTCTCCTTGATCTCAGACAGCCATGCAAGCTCAAGTCTGGCCCACACAGAGTAGGAAGCGGGGCGTTCCTTGGCGCACAGGCCAGGGGGCGGGGCTATCTGAAAGAGGAAATGCTCTGGTGCCATTGGCTCCTTGTTGGCCTGAGGATGTGTCTCCGGAAGACAGATTTCTTTCAAGGCTCCCACCTCAGAGGGGGTCACAATCATCTGATTCTTTGAGGCTTTGACCTAATGTGTGGAACGAGTAGGTCTACAAGACATACTGAGCTTCCATCAGGAGGTGAGGCACAAGGTACACATGAACAGTGTACCATACACCCATACTTAAGAGACAACCAACACCCTTTACCAGTTCAGTGCTTCTCCCTTATCTGAGTTTGTAGGCAGCAGGGGATTTGATTTCCTCCCTCTTCCATCATAGTGCAGCTCACTAGTGTTACCATCATTACCTCCGGGGACACCGCTGAGGGTCAGAAGGAGAATGGGATCTTCCCGTTATGCCTATTAGTCCTATACCGGAAATGCACTAACAGAATGGATTTTTTAAAAGATTTTTTTTAAAGTCAGAGTTACACAGAGAGAGAAGGAGAGGCGGGGGGGGGGGGGGGTCTTCTATCCACTGGTTCACTCCCTAATTGGCCTCAAGGGCTGGAGCTGCACTGATCCAAATCCAGGAGTCAGGAGCTTCTTCCAGGTCTGCCATGTGGGTGCAGGGGCCCAAGGACTTGGGCCATCTTCTGCTGCTTTCCCAGGCCATGGCAGAGAGCTGGATCAGAAGTGGAGCAGCTGGGTCTCGAATGAGCGCCCATATGGGATACATGATACCTGCACTGCAGGTGGTGGCTTTACCTGCTATGCCACTGTGCCGGCCCCTCTACTATTATCTTATAAAGTTAAGCAAAATCTGGTTTTAGTTTTTCTGGGTAGGTTTTCATTATCATTGATTATTTTGAAAATTCGCTGTGACATGGGGTTTAAAGGAAGGCTGTGACTGGGTCCTCATCCAACCCCCAGCTGGGCAGTGCACACCACACCTTCAACCATGGCATCCAACACCCCTGCTCAGAGATCCCTATAAGCCTGCTGCCTTCCTCTCTCTGGATATCAGACCCCAAGTGGAAAATCGGGACTTTTTCACTCTACGTGTAAGTCTTCTCTACAGAGCTGCCAACCCACCTGGCTTCCAGGGGAGGCGAGGCAGGAGCTGGGCTTGAAGGGGGCTCACTTGGGTCCACACCCTGCCTTGCCCTCTGCCAGGAGATTTGGGGGTGGTGACAATTCTGGTGACGGCGATCACAACTGTGTCCAACTCCCTGCCTCCCTTCTCCAAGCCTCTGCTCTCCTCTTATTTGCAAAAATGGGTTGCCTTAGTATTCTTGCAAACTCCACTGTTTTGGCTAGCGTGGCTCTTGTTCAAAATAAAAACCCAGGAATCCTTCGACTCCAGGGCAGGTCCATTTCCAGTGATCCAACTTTTGGCAGAGCTGCCAGGGCTCTTCACAAGCTGACTTCTGCTGAAGCCCAGGCTTACCACATTGAAAGCCACTGCAGTGGACTGGCCTGTTGGGTCTCTTTGAGGCAGATCACTGTACAGATCAGCCATTAATAGGCCTGCCACCCATTGCTTCTGATGCCAAGCTTTCTTTTCCTCCTGGTTTTTGTTAAAGCAGACCAGAGGATGCAAGTCAAGGGAGTGCCCGTTTCCCATCTCTAATCTTTGGTGGCCTGAACTACAAGTCTATAGTTACAGGCATGTTCTGTAGTAGTTTTTCTAAGGTAGACAATGCCCATGAGGAAAATTATATTCTCACTTTAAAACTTTCTTTCCATTTGGTCTGAAAGGGAGGTTTTTTCTACTTACTGTATACTTCGCTGATGGCGAAGTGAATCTAGCTATGAGATTATTATTTAAGTTCTTATTTTGGCTATACTATTACAGAAAAATGTTAGCCATCTCTTTTATAAGGTCTAAAGATTAAATTGTGCATCCTACAGATTCCTTCATAATAGAATTAGTTTCCTACCTTGAAGAGAATAGAGAAATGAAAGAACAAGTTGGGCTTAGAATAGAGAAATGAGGGAGCAAGTCCTAGATCGCTTCCTGACAATAGCAATATCACATGAATACTTAGCAAACAATTTCAACCATTAGATAACAACTTAAGAAAACATTTACCAGAAGGTCCAATGCCTTCTATAAATTTTAAGAATCATGTATTTGAAAACACCTCTTAAATATCTAACATGGTGTAGTTTGTTTAGCCAGTAAACTTAAGCACAAACATATAAAATGTTTTTAGTTTCTTTCTACCAACACGTTTAAAACATATAATACACAGATTCAGGTCACTCAAATTAAAATGTATATTTGATTGATTTTAGCAGCTTAAATTTATGGACAATCTTATCTATAAGCCATTTAAAATAAAACTCTTAATAAAATTTCCCCATGTGGACATACAATATGTACACACATATAATATAGCATAATAGACCAATATAGCAATTTTAATAATAGCTTTTAAAATCTTTAACTCTTTTTGTAGATTGCCAATTGATTTGAATTGCTTTTTCTTTTTAGTAACCTCAGTTAACCATACTTTCTCTCAGTTGGTACTGTTAATACATTATTGGCTTCATCTGTTTACAGAGCCATCCCAAAGTACTGAATACAATAAAAGTGGCTGGAAAAAGTCCATAGGAACCTATAGGAGGACAGCTAAACACAGAACCAACAACACTTTAGTTTTATGAGTAGCACATCATATATAACTGTGAATGACAAAAGACTTTAAGTCGCCATGTTTAAAATTATAAACTCATCAACCAACAAGAGGCACTTGCTTACTTCACAGTATTTTTGAAAGCACCTGTAGGATTTTACAAGTATTTAACCCTTTAGGCCTCTGGGGCTTTCTCATTAAGATAACTATCATGTCTAGTAACACAAGATCATTAGATTTTTAATTCTCAAACATTTGTATTAATAGCATTTTCCATTATAGAAACTTAAAGTCTGGTACCACATCACATCTTGACAGTCCTTCTAATATAATCCAAATAGACTGATTAGTTGGTGTCTCTATAAGATGAGAGACATAGGTCCTTCGATTTTTTCAGTTGGGCTCAAACTGGAAAAACCAAAGTCCAGGATTTACTGGAAATTTTAGAGACCAGATTGTTTGAAACTTTGATTTTTTGAATGCCTGTCAAGAATGCCAAGAAGGCTCAAAATCTAAAATATCTGGTTGAAATAAGATTTCTTAAAATCATGACATAACATAGACCAAATTTGATCATTGGTACAAGGTGATTATTCAAATTTTTGAAAATAAGCACATATTTAAATAACCCATAGCTCTTAATAAAAATTCAGATGTTTTTGAACAATTGGAATTTAACAGACATCAAGAGAACATAATAGATTACATAGGATGCCCAGGTCAGAGCCACAGATCTTATTGGCTCTAAGCTGAAAAGCCCTTCACTCAGCCCAACTTCCAAAGTGACCACTGCAGCTGCAGCTGAGGGGATGGTCAAGTAGGGTCAGCAACATTGCAGGCAGAACTGTAAATTTTTTTTTTTTTTTTTTGACAGGCAGAGTGGATAGTGAGAGAGAGAGACAGAGAGAAAGGTCTTCCTTTTTGCCGTTGGTTCACCCTCCAATGGCCGCCGCGGTAGGCGCGCTACGGCCGGCGCACCGCGCTGTTCCGATGGCAGGAGCCAGGTGCTTCTCCTGGTCTCCCATGGGGTGCAGGGCCCAAGCACTTGGGCCATCCTCCACTGCACTTCTGGGCCACAGCAGAGAGCTGGCCTGGAAGAGGGGCAACCGGGACAGGATCGGTGCCCCGACCGGGACTAGAACCCGGTGTGCCGGCGCCGCAAGGCAGAGGATTAGCCTGTTAAGCCACGGCGCCAGCCTGTAAATTTCTTGTTAGAGATGCCCCCTGCCTTTACCTGGCCAGCTCTCCTCCCAGGCCAGCCAAATAATGAAAGTCAACAGAGTGCCTTCCCCTAGGAGGTTCACACCTCCCTTAGGATATACCCCATGTGAAGAGTTAGATAGGTCTGGGCCTCTGAATTTACAAGGCCTAAAGCCCACCAGATTATTATCAAGCCCCTTCTATCAGGTTCTATTTGCCTCTCAATCAGAAAAATTACTTGTAGCTTAGACAGCACCTTTCTTAGCTCCTCTAATAATGACTCTGTCCTTTGTTCTAGGCCCTGTCTAGTGCACTTGGGCCTCATTCCTTTGTAATCATAACCTCTACTCTACCACCAATGGCTCTACTCCCAACCTGTGTGTACTGATGGTCCTCTTCCCCACTTAATGCTGTATAATTGTTCAAACCGGGTAAATGCCACTCTTAGGATCATTGGTTACTATCCTCACTCTGTCTTTTATGACCTTGTCTAAATATGATCAGAGTCGGCAAACTTGGAAGGCTTCCATAGCCTTGGCAACTCATGACGGGAGCCTAGGTGGTTACTGATGCCATAAACAAGAGTGTCAATTTGTTAAGTCAACAACAGGAGTCACTGTGCACTTGCTCCTCATGTGGATCTCTGTCCTTAATGTGCTGTACATTGTGATTTAATGCTATAACTAGTACTCAAACAGTATGTTTCACTTTGTGTTTCTGTGTGGGTGCAAACTGTTGAAATCTTTATACTAAATTGATCTTCTGTATATAAAGAGAATTGAAAATGAATCTTGATGCAAATGGAAGGGGAGAGGGAGTGAGAGAGGGGAGGGTTGCGGGTGGGAGGGAAGTTATGGGAGGGGGAAGCCATTGTAATCCATAAGCTGTACACTGGAAATTTATATTCATTAAATAAAAGTTAAAAAAAAAAAAACAAAAACAGGAATCCATTCTTTTGTTCCTTTGGAACGTTGCATCATCTCCTCTGTGCTCCACACCAGGTGGAAAAAGGAGGCAGGGAGACAAGAGAACAGAAAAGTAACAGGGATGCACAAACAGCATCATGCTACCGTGTAAGGAGTGAAGGTTCCCGCAGCCCGGCTTCCCCGTGGCTGCCTGAGAGGACGACAGTGTTGGTGTGGTTGACCGAGAGATGCCCTGGATCAGACAACAGGCCTGGGGACTTTAGAAGCTGTTCAAGGAGGCAGAAGATCCCGTCAGAAATCGGTGATGGGGAAAAGGGAGCATGAAGACGCCAGACGGGATTTACCCCAGCCTTGTGTGAGCCCAGTGTGGACATCAGCCAGGCTGGGAGGTGGGGGGAGCTGAGCCCCAACCGAAGTTGCTGGTAAGGGTATTTATTCTGGAGTTTTCCTAGGCTACCTAGCAGCAAGCGTGCCAAGGCTATGAAATCGTCATGGAGACCTAAATCAGCTTAGAGGTGCTGGACGCTGGCCTGCTTTCTTGAGATCTAGTAAACAAAAGCTCCGTTTATCAGATAAAGTTCCCAGGTTCTTGGGCCAATAACTACTATTCACCAGGAGACTGGAAACCACACAGAGAAAACATGTGACGTATCACACATAATAACAGCGAAACAAGATACCTTAGTAGCAAGAAGAAAACGTTGACAGCCACGGAAGGCTAGGTTCATGGAAAATGCATGCGATGAATACACTATGCATAGATGTCAAAATATTTTTGCACCAAAAGCTTTTTGGAGTGTCCTTGCATTTTCATTGTTGAAGAGTTTTCAACAACTCAACTGAAATAATGATTAAAAAGTTACATACAATGCTCTGCACCATGTGGTCTGTGTTCCAGTATTACCAGTATGGCCTAGGAGAGGGCGGTACCGAGAAGATTCTCGGGCCCCAGTCTGGGCCTACTGAAACAGAATCTGCATTTTGATGAGATTTCCCAGTGACTCATGTGGCTATTAAAACTTGTTAGGCACTGGCCGGCGCCGTGGCTCAACAGGCTAATCCTCCGCCTTGCGGCGCCGGCACACCGGGTTCTAGTCCCGGTCGGGGCACCGATCCTGTCCCGGTTGCCCCTCTTCCAGGCCAGCTCTCTGCTGTGGCCAGGGAGTGCAGTGGAGGATGGTCCAAGTGCTTGGGCCCTGCACCCCATGGGAGACCAGGAGAAGCACCTGGCTCCTGCCATCGGAACAGCGCGGTGCGCCGGCAGCAGCGCGCTACCGCGGCGGCCATTAGAAGGTGAACCAACGGCAAAGGAAGACCTTTCTCTCTGTCTCTCTCTCTCTCTCACTGTCCACTCTGCCTGTCAAAAAAAAAAAAAAAAAAAACTTGTTAGGCACTGATCTATGCAACTTTAAAATGATTATAAATTAGGCCGGCACACGGCTCAAGAGGCTAATCCTCTGCCTGCGGTGCCGGCACCCCGGGTTCTAGTCCCGGTTGGGGCGCCGGTTTCTGTCCTGGTTGCTCCTCTTCCAGTCCAGCTCTCTGCTGTGGCCCAGAAGTGCCGTGGAGGATGGCCCAGGTCCTTGGGCCCTGTACCCGCATGGGAAACCAGGAAAAGCACCTGGCTCCTGGCTTCGGATCGGCACAGTGCCGGCCGTAGCGGCCATTTGGGGAGTGAACCAACGGAAAGGAAGACCTTTCTCTCTGTCTCTCTCTCACTGTATATAAAAACAAATGATTATAAATTGTAAAGGCACAGATTTGTGGTAACAGAGGCCCTTGAAACAAACTACTTGATATGCTAAAATGATACTTATTTTATATAAGATACAGGTTGCCATTATAATGATTACAAAAATGAGTAATTTTGAGTCTTTTTGAGTCTTACCTAACAGATTTTTCAGATAAACCCTTTTGGTTCAGAATCATTTATATGTTGGGAAAATTAACAAAGACCAGATAGTTTAAATAGTCACATCTGTAAGTTGAATGGAAATTTAAGTGATGCTTAAATTGGAAGTAAAACTAAGGATTGTGAGGGTCTTGAAAAGCCATCTCTCAGGGACTTAAGGATAAGTGGACAAATTAAAGTTGTGAACCAGACATAGAGCTCAGGTAGGGTAGAAGAGAGTCTGACAGCATGAAGATGGGAGGCTTTGTATGGCAGCCAACAAATGCTTTCTGGTCACCTGCTACACCCCTCACAGGAGGGCTGTATCTCAGGAAATGGTTCTTATCACATAGCCACTGGGTAACACACATAGTCTACAGACACCCAGTCACAGAGGGTCCATAGACCCAGAACTGGGGTCTTAAATGGCTCATAGACTCTGGGTCATGGACACTCCGTAGACGCTGAGTCAGTGCATCACCCTTGTGCTGGTGGGCAGCAATTTCAAAGTATACCATCTGGACGGGGACATGGCATTATTAAACTAGGGCCACATTGAGGTGCAGTGGGTTCAACCTCGCCCCATGATGCCATATCACAGTGCTGGTTCAAGTCTTGGCTGCTCAGGTTCCAATCCAGCTTCCTGCTAATGAGTCAGGAAAGGCAGTGAAAGATGGTCCAAGTACTTGGGCCCCTGTCACCAAGTGGGAGACCCAGAGGGAGTTCTCAGTTCCTAGTGTTGGCATGGCTGTTACAGCCACCTGGAGCGTGAATAGAGGATGAAAGATCTCTGTCTCTCGCTCTTTCTGTGTTTCTCTTTCCAATCAAGCAATCTTTTATTTAAAAACTTGTAAATCCCTGACTGCTTCTGGTGGAAGAGATGTTGAGTGGGTGATACAGAGAGGATTGTGGCAACCACAGACAAGGATTAGCTTCACACGAATTGAATTATTCCTCCTGATGAGTGAGCTGGACTTTGAGCCCAACGCCACCACCACAGAGGGGCAGAAAGGCTGCAGGCTGGTGAGCACAGATGGCCTGGGACAGAGAGAATCTGATCAACCATGAAGCATGGTCATTCCATCCCTTAGTGATGTAGAAAAAGAAGGTCAGACTTGTTAGCAAAGCATTGGAGAGAAGCAAAACTCTCCCTAAAATTCCACTGAGTGAAATTCTGCTTGAGACTTGAGCGTCTGCACACAGAAATCAAGAAACCTTCCTGCCACTAAGAATTGCTCTAATAAGTGGAGGCAAATACTGAAGGGACCAGAACTGCATCCACAGAGCAGAGTCGCCACCAGCAGAGTCACTGCACACAATCATGGGTTGTTGTAAATAAACTGTCACTGAAGCACCAAATCTCAAAGTGTGGTCAAAGGACTCCTAGGGTTCCCAAGACCCTACCGGGGTTCCATGAGTTCCTCTCTTTCCCAGCTATGTGTCTCCATGAGGCCAGATTTTCCTTTTATCTTTTGATCAAAAATAACATTTAATGACAAACTGCATGCAGATATGAGAAACCAGCTGTTGTCTATTAAGACAGCTATTACACATGTAAAACAATGTCCCTGTCACCACTGATATTTTTTTCTTTTAGGAAAAGTCCATTGACACTGAGTCATAGCAGTTGAGATGCCTATACCCATATCAGAGTCCTGGATCTGTTACCTAGTCCAGCATCCATAGCCTGGTGGGCTGGCATCATGGCCCAGTGAGTTAAACAGCCACCTAGAATGCTAGAATCGCTTATCTGAGTTCTGGTGTGAGTCCTAGTTGCTCTGCTTCTGATCCAGCTCTCTGCTAATACACCTAGAATAGCAACAGAAGATGACTCAAGTACTTGGGCCCCTGTTACCCAACTGGGGGACCCAGATGGAGTTACAGGCTCCTGGCCATTTAGGGAGTGAACCAGCGGATGAAAGATCTCATCTCTCCTTCTCTCTCTCTCTCTCTCTCTGCTTTTCAAATATATAAAATAAATCTTAAAGAAAAAAAAAATCCACACTCTTGGAGGCAGCAGATAACGGCTCAAGTTGTTGGGTCCCTGGTCCCTGTAAGGAAGAACTAGATGGAGTTCCCAGTCCTTGGCTTTGGTCTGACCCAGCCCTGGCTGTTGCAGGCATTTGGGATGTGAAGCAGTAGATTGGTATTCTGTGTCTGTCTGTCTCTCAAATAAATAATGAAAAAAAGAAAAAGACACTACAATGATGTTTAAAAATAAATCTATGTCAACTTGAATGAGTTTATCATAGTTATTTTTAAGTGACAATAACTATTTTAAATATTTCTCAGTCTTAATGGCTAATGTGATAAATATCAGTAGGTTTACCACATAAACAAAAGCTCTGTGGGAATTTTTACTGAAATGTAAGAGAATAAACGGGATCTACAACCAAACCTCTGAGAACCTCAGCTCTAGATTTTCCCAAGTGATGGTTTGAATCCTGTTCTCAGTTTGTATATTCCTGCTTTGACAGTGCTCAGACATTACCTATGGCCATGATTAAGGCAAATGACTTTCAGGCCATCCTTTGGTGATATCTGATGACCTATGGTCTTTTAATATATTGTCAACAATTTTAGTAATACGTCTCTAACATAGCTCCAGCCACATAAAGAATAAAAATTAAACTCTAGAGGCTGGCTTTGTGGCATAGTGGGTTAATTGCTGTCTGTGATGCAGACATCTCATATGAGTGTTGGTTCAAGCCCTAGCTGCTCCACTTCTGATCCAGCTTCCTGCTAATATGCCTGGGAGAGCAGTAGAAGATGGCCCAAGTGCTTGGGACCCTACTACCCATATGGGAGACCTGAATGGAGTTCCAGGGTCCTGGTTTCAGCCTGTCCCAGCCCTGGCTGTTGTAGTAGGCATTTGGGGGAGTAAATCAATAGGTAAAACATCTCCCTCTCCCTCTCCCTCTCCCATTACCTCTCCTTCTTTCTGTAACTACTTTTCAAATAAATAAATCAATCTTAAAAAATTAACATGAACACACTATCTTAGCCATGGAACATGCTACTAGGATACAGAAAGCATGGGGAGGAAAGGTATCTCTCTCTCTGTGTCTCTCTTTTTTTAAGATTTATTTTATTTATTTGAAAGGCAGAACTACAGAAAGATAAAGAGGGAGGGAGGAAGAGATTTTTTTTTTTAAAGATTACTTTTTTAAGATTTATTTATTTGAAAGTCAGATATACACAGAGGAGAGGCAGAGAGAGAGGCCTTACATTGTTGGTTTATTCCCCAGACGGCCGCAACGGCCAGAACTGCACCTATCTGAAGCCAGGATCTAGGAGCTTCTTCCAGGTCTCCCATGTGGGTGCAGGGGCCCAAAGACTTGGGCCATCTTCTACTGCTTTTCCAGACTATAGCAGAGAGTTGGATTGGAAGTGGAGCAGCTGGATCTTGAATCTGCACCCATATGGGATGCCGGAACTTCAGGCCAGGGTGTTAACCCACTGTGCCACAGCGTCAGCCCCGAGAGAGAGAGAGATCTTATATCTACTGGTTTACTCTCAAGATGGCTGTAACAACCAGGACTGTGCCAGGCCAAAGCCAGGAGCTTCATCCAGGTCTCCCACATGTGTGCAGGGACCCAATCACTTGGGCCATCTTCCACTGCTCTCTTAGGCATATTAGCAGGGAGCTGGATTAGAAGTGGAGCAGCTGGGACCCAAACTGTTAGGTAGGAAGTCAATTATGAGCTTATGTGTGTGTAACAGGCCTAAAGAGAAGACATCTATGTCCAGCATATGCATCTGCATCTCAAAGTCATCCTGATAATGTTTCAGGGGCAGCCTGGCCCTCGCATCCTGCCCTGCCCCCTTCTACCTGATAACCTGCCAGGTGGAGGTCCCCACCCCTTCTGCCTGACAATCTTCCACAATCTCCCAGGTGCAGCCTAGTATCTATATCTCAAACACCCTGCTCCCTTCCTCCTGTCTGATAACATTTGCATCCAGAAAGTCCTTTGTTTCAGACCTTCAAGAGAAGTTCTTCTATTTACATCCAAAAAGCCCTTTGTTCCAAGAGGAGCAGAGGTGGGGAAGCAAGACCCATCTCCTTAAAAACCCCCAGCCTCAACTGGACTGGGCGCTCAGCTCTCTGCATCTTTGCTGAACCTTCCGCCTGGCCTGGTCAGGTGTAATCTCTCCACTCAACATGTAACCTCCCTCCTTCCTCCTCCCCAGTCTCTCAGGCTCTGTCTGGAGAGGTGCCCATCTGTCCTTACAGATGTCCCTTCCCTAATAAACCTTGCTATTTTACCTCCCACTACTCTGTCTCACGCCTGAATTCTTTCTTGCGCGAAGACAAGAACCCTGCAATTTCTCCGGTAACAAAACCAGTGCCCAGATGGGAAGCCTGTGCTGTAGGGGTGGCTTAACCCACTATACTACAACACCAGCACCAAAAATGGTGTCTCTTTAAACAGTAAAGTCACGGTTAATTGGGAAGCAGAAGATCATTCAGGCCATAGCACAGTTTGGGTTACCAGGTCATATATTGCACCATATCTGCAGGTAACAGCTCACTTTTCAGTTTTTGTTGTCATTTCATTTTTATTAATATCAACATATATCACTTAGTGTCCCTTCTGAGTTTCTTCTCTTTGTACTTTCTGTTCGTTCTCCCTAAGATGCCATTTCCCTACCATCACATTTAGAAGCTGTCCCATCACTCAAAACTCTACACAGGAAGCTTCCTTTATGAAAGCAGGGTGGGTGATTATTTTCAAGCCCTTTCTGTCAGTTTGTATTTGCCTCTCCATGAAAAAAACTTGCTCATGGTTTAGACACTTTTCTTAGGCCTTCTCATAATGACTCTGTCCTCGGCTTTAGATCCTGTGAGTTTAAATTACTTGTTAGATTCATTTTCTATGGACTTCAAAAAGTAAAATTATAAGTGGCCATGCCCATGAAACCTCCGATGGAAGCACTGGCACTGCATCATCCCCCTGGAGAAGCCACCTCCTGCTGAGAAGCCACCTCCTGCTGCAACCCTGTCTTGACCCTCTTCCCAAAGATGCCCCTTTTCAGCATGAAGCAGCCAGAGCGATCATCACCCAGTTCCCCCTAACAGATGTTAGGGTTTCCATCCGGGAGGAGGGAATGTGAGGTGTCAGATGGATTAGTAGTCAGGGGACTCCAGTGGAATTTGGGGTGTAAGATATTTGCTTCTGAAGTAGGCAGGCATACAGGTTGGAGTTGATCAGATTTGTGAACTGGAAGACCACGCCCCTGTGTGACCTCATGCTCCTACCTGATGCCTTGGCCACGCCCTTGTGTGGCCTCATTCCCCTACCTGGCCATACCGGGGTGCCCACCAGCCAATCAGGTTAATTGACCACTCCCCTTTGGAGTGGGTTAAATGCCTGGGGCACAGTGTGCCCAGCCTGCTCTTTTTCCCTGGCGTCTTGCTAGGAAGGGGCTTGCTGTAGCCCCACACCTCCAGGGCGCATGGAACTTCGGGCCATGTGCTCTGGGCATCCTGGCCTAGATGCTCTTCCACGTGGCTGGTTCCTGGTGCTCAGTATGAACCCCTAATTACCTCTTTCTCTTAAATAAAGCTCTCACTCTCCTATGCATCTTTCTTACTGAATAAAAGCTTAAAACGTACCATGCTGCCTCCTTTATCTGTGCCGGTATTTAGAATTCTTCTCTAAATATTAGGCAAGACCTCTTGGGCTTATTAATATCGGGGATTTAGTAATAAGCCCGTGGTAAAATCGTAAGGCACCCCAAATTCTGGTAGTACATGTGGTACCCCGGCTAGCATTTCTATGGAACTTTAAGGGGCCACGTTTTAGTGTGAATTTTAGGGGGTCTTGTCCGATATCACTTCTTCCCCCAAAATGTTATCTTTTGCAAGAACTAACAAGCTGCCCTCCTTCCTTCGGTATCTCTAAATTTACCATGAGAATAGCAAGGAGCTCCTCCTGAGCTCCCTCCCTTAGCAGGCTAGACAGGATGGAGAATGTAAATGAAGTCTTTTGATGGTTTTTTTGTCCCCACCTGGTAATGGAATGCCAATCTAATCCTCAAGTGTTTTTTTTTTTTCCTTCGAAAATGTACTTAAAATCGACTGCCACCAGTCACCTTTGGGTTTTCCTCTCTTGGAACCCCTCCATGCTGCTCTGTCTGGAGGTCCTTGATTCTAATAAGTACTTTTAAATCTCTTTGCTGTCTGCTTGGAAATAATTCTTCCATGTAGACAAAGAACCGAGGTAACAATAATTTCTCTGCCACCATTTTCCCGTAACCAAATCAATGAGTGAGTATGCTCTGCCTCTCAAGTTAACATTTCTTTAAAAGGTAGGGTAAAACATTGTAAGCACATTGTGTATATGTGAGAAGTCAAGTGGGTAACAGGCAGTCAGGGTGGTATCCAGGTAGAAATTTGGAATAGTGAGATACCTGCTCTCCCAAAAAGCTTATCTTTAGCTGATCAAAGTATCTTGCTTCCTTAGGAATGTCCAAATTTATAAGTTTACCATGAGAATTGCAAGGGAGTAGTGATTGCATCTGAGCTCACAGTTTGTGGTGAAGGCAAGTTCCCTATCCCACCCTTCTGGAAGGTTTTTTGTTTTAGTATGAGCAAACCAGATAGGATAAAGGTTTGTAAATCAGGTTTTTTAAATTTTATTTATTTATTTTATTTTTGACAGGCAGAGTGGACAGTGAGAGAGAGACAGAGAAAGGTCTTCCTTTTGCCGTTGGTTCACCCTCCAATGGCCGCCGCGGTAGGCGCACCGCGCTGATCTGATGGCAGGAGCCAGGTGCTTCTCCTGGTCTCCCATGGGGTGCAGGGCCCAAACACTTGGGCCATCCTCCACTGCATTCGCGGGCCACAGCAGAGAGCTGGCCTGGAAGAGGGGCAACCGGGACAGGATCGGTGCCCCGACCGGGACTAGAACCCGGTGCCGGCTCTGTAAATCAGGTTTTTTGATGGTTGTTGTCCCCACCTGGTAACCGAATGCCAATCTGATTGTCAAGTTTTTTTTCTTTCGAAATTGTACTTAAAAATCCAAATGCTTTTTTGAAGGGTATTTTGAGGGTTCTTTTCTCTCTTGGAAGTCCCCTTCTCCCATGCCACTCTGACAGGAGGTTCCCAACTTGAATAAATCCTACTTTACTTAAAAAAAAAAAAAAAAAAGTAGGGTGGGAGTTGTTAGGTAGGAAGTCAGAAATGAGCTTATATGTGTGTGACAAAGGCCTAAGGCATTGACATCCAGGTCCAGCATCTGCATCTCAAAGTCGTCCAGATAACCTTCCTGGTACATCCCAGTATCTACACTTCAGATATCCTGCTGTGCTGGATCCTGACACAATCTCCCAGGGGGCCCTGCCCCTTCCACCCGATAACCTTCCAGGTGCAGTCCAGTATCTGCACTTCAAACTGTCCTGCCCCCTCTACCCGATAACCATCCTTCCTCTAACCAGGGCGATGCCAGCCGGGCTTCCCCCTGTCTGATAACTTCGGGGGAAACTCAGAAAGGAATTTTTCATATTTACATCCAAAATGTCCTTTGTTCCAGGAGGAGCAGAGGTGAGAAGGCAAGACACATCCCCTTAAAAACCCCCGGCCTCAACCAGACTGCACGCTCAGCCCTCTGCCTCTCTGCTGAGCCGCCCGCCTGGCCTGCCCAGCTGTATTCTCTCCACTCAGCCATGTAACCCCGCTCTCCCCCAGTCTGAGCAAGGGCACTCTCTCCCAGGTCCTGTCTGGAGAGGTGCCCATCCTTTCTTACGGATGTCCCTGCCCTAATAAATCTTGCTATTTTGCTTTCCACTTATTCTCTGTCTCATGCCTGAATTCTTTCCTGTGTGAAGACAAGAAGCCTTGCTTTCTCCGGTAACAGGGATGAAGATTCTATTTTACAGGCATGTGGTTGGAGCTTGGATGTGTTTGAAGACTTTCCAGAGCATGTTATTGCCAGAACATAATGTCAGGATTTGATCTCTGACCCCTTGACTCTGCACTAGATCAACGTTTGCACAGTTAATGCGAACAGTAGACAACAAAGTGCCAAATACTCCCTTGCATTAATGATCTCAACCTGCTATATTGTTAAGAATAATACAAAGAAACAAGGCTAGGGGACATAGGCATGAGATTTCTACTAAAGATTCAGCTGTTGTGTTGCTTAAGTGGTGGCAGGATGGGAAGGTTGGCATCCAACAAACATTTCAAAAGTACAAAAATCAGTTCAGGGGCAGGCATTTGACCTAGTGTTAAAGATGCTGGTTAGGATGTCTTCATCCCATTTTGGAGTGCCTGGGTTCGATCCCCAGCTCTGACTCCTGACTCCAGCTTCCTGTTAATGTGGACTTTGGGAGGTAGCAGTGATGGTTCCAGTGATTGCCACCCAAGAGAAACCAGAATTGAGTTCCTAGATCATAGCTTCAGCCCTCCAGCCATTGCAGGCATTTGGGGAATGAAGCAATGGATAAGAGCTCTCTCTCTACTCTTACAAATAAACAAATCTTGAAAAACAGTTTGAAATTTAGATGGGAGTTTCTCTAACAGTTTAAAATTTAGGTAAATAAACATTAGTCATGAAAAGTAATTCTAAGAAAAAGTGTTTATATGTCACAAGTAAATATGTTTCAAAGAACATAGCTATTATTTTGCTATTTAAAAATATTTAGGGAGACATTCGAGAGTGAGTGTGTATAATGAAACAGAGCACCATCTCTCCATTTTAAGGGCCCATGGCTGTCCCACTCTGTTACTTGGGTTGATGTCCAATGCATGCACTTGACAACCTGAGAAGGTTCAAGTGGAGTTGACCTTGATGTTCTTGGCCCAGCACTGTGTGGTTCCAATGATTGTTATCAACCACAAGAATCCTTTTTTTTTTTTTTTTTTTTTTTTTCCTATCAAGGCCTCACCCTGTATAAAGGACACATGAAATTACAACACAGAAAGAGAGGGGCTATGTTCTTTTTTGTGGTTGTTAATGTCTCCATTGTATTCTGACTCCAACATGACCACTTGTCTCTTCTTTCACATGCCATATAGAAAAGCAGTGGGGTAGGCATTTGGCACATTTGTTAAAACACCACATGGGATGATGACATCCCACACTGGAGTGACTAGGTTCAAGTAATGGCTCTGCTTCCAATTCTTTTTTTTTTTTTTTTTGACAGGCAGAGTGGACAGTGAGAGAGAGAGACAGAGAGAAAGGTCTTCCTTTTGCCGTTGGTTCACCCTCCAATGGCCGCTGCGGCCGGCTCACTGCGCTGATCCGATGGCAGGAGCCAGGTGCTTATCCTGGTCTCCCATGGAGTGCAGGGCCCAAGGACTTGGGCCAGCCTCCACTGCACTCCCGGGCCACAGCAGAGAGCTGGCCTGGAAGAGGGGCAACCGGGACAGAATCCGGCGCCCCGACTGGGACTAGAACCCGGTGTGCCGGCGCCACAAGGCGGAGGATTAGCCTAGTGAGCCGCGGCGCTGGACTCTGCTTCCAATTCTAATTTCCTGCTAATATGCACCTATGGGAGGCAACAGTGATGCCACCCTTACATGAAACCAAAGTTGAATTCCAGATTCCTGACTTCAGCCTGGCCCAGCTCTAACTGTTGCAGGCATTTGAGGAGTGGGCCAGCAGATCTCTTTGTATCTCTGCTTTTCAATAAAATGAAACTTTAAATAATGTTTTTAGGGGCCACTGCTGTGGTGTAGTTGGCTAAGCCTCTGCCTACAGTTCTGGCATCCCATATGGATGCCAGTTCGTGTCCCTGCTGCTCCTCTTCCAACCCAGCTCTCTGCTATGGCTTGGGAAGGCTCTGGAAGATGGCTCAAGTACTTGGGCCCCTTTGACCATGTGGGAGACCCAGAAGAAGTTCCTAGTTCCTGGCTTTGGATCAGCCCAGCTTTGGCCATTTTGGCCAATTGGGGGAGTGAATCAGAGGACGGAAGACTTTTCCCTCTGTCTCTCCCTCTCTCTGTCTGTAACTCTACCTCTCTAATAAATAAATAAAAATATTTTAAAATAAGAAAAGCAGTAACAAAGCAAGGAGTCTATGCAGAGTTCTTATTGGAAAAGTGACAAAGTTTTCTTTTAAAAAGGAAAAGTGATCTGATATAGGAACACCAATAACAACTGCAATAAGAATTTACTCTGGGGAAAATACATAAAGCAGTTTTTTTTTTCCCCCAAAGGCTGCTCTAGCTGGTCTATGTTAGTCTCTTCCCTATAATGAAATCTCAGATTGACTGCATATTTTCCCAGTTTATAAGCTTTGGCCCCATGCATTTCCAGTTGCAATCTTCCATGACACTCAAGCTCTTCTCATCTGCCACCAACTAGGTAAGACCCAAGGCGAAATAGCAGTGCCGTGGTATTTTTGGTTAGTCCTAGGCTTTGCTAGATGTGTAGTAGCACCCTGGCCACCCTTCCCCATATTAGTGACAGCCCAAAATGCCTCTAGACATTGACAAATGTCCCCTGGGGATGGGCGCCATCCCCAACTCTAGGAGTTTGGAATGTGATGTGGAGTTGGGATATATTCTGGTTCCAACATACCTCTTCATCTTTCTCTTTCTGGTAGCAAAATTCCTAAGTCAAGAAATTGCAGTCTATCTATGTCATTTATTTTGGAGAATAGGTGGAGGGATGCTACAGAAACCACCCAATTTAATGTTCTGATAAATTATCTTGTTATAAACTTCCACTCACTGAACACTTTGTATGTGCCAAGAATCATTAAAATCCAGTCACATAAACAATAACACTATGCAGTACGAACTCCATTTTTATATCCATTTTACAGGTGAGAAACTATGTTGAGAGAATATTTACATACGTCAATTTCTCAGGGCTATCCAACTGGACTTGGAAGTGCTGCAAAAGATCAAAGATATGAATAAGAATCTAGTCTATCTACATTACAGAGTACAAAGTATTCACCTTCAACATACAGTTCAGTTTCTTGAATGCAAGACTAACATAGGGGAGCTCAGAGAAAGGGGCTTGCATGTGGCAGTGTTAGGCCATCAAGTATCACAAGACTCTGCTGGGAAGACGGAAGTACAAACCGCCTTCTGGGTAAGCTCCAAGTGGCAGAATGAAGACTAGGGGAAGATTTGTTTCTTTATTTCCAATCCTCCTGCTGGCAAACCTCCCTGCCCAAAAAGTCAAGACAGGCACCCTACATTCTTCTTACTTGTGTCTCCAAGCTCCTCAACTAACATACCTTCTGATGCTAGTGTTGACTTGATGTCAAATGAAACTCACCCTCACCAAGGTAACACAGCTACATTTTGACATGGAAAAGCCTATTAGCTAGTGAAAAAGTCAAGACAATTGCTTTGATCAAAAGATGTGTGTGTGTGCGTGCCCAGCTCTGTCAGTATCACTGGCAAGATGTGTGGCCTTAGAAAATCTGCACCTTCTCTGAACATCTGAGTCTTTCCCTACAAATTCAAGTGAAATATCCCATCTCACAAGATTATTTGAGGGGTTAACTGAAATTTCACACCCGAGGAAACCAACCACCTTATCTGATTTCTATGAATTCAACAATAGTTACTTCTATCTGACTCAATCTACATCAGAGAAAATTTAAGGCCTCACTAGTGAGCAATAGATGTACTAGGCAAGGAGCAAATGAACATTGCTTGGGGACTATATAGGCTACATTCAAACAACAATAGCAACAACCAAAGGACTCAGATTAAATTGCTAGATCTGATGGGATACGACAGGAAATGGCATAATAATGAAATGGGGAAACATTCAAACTTCTATCACCTTACTAGCCAACAGAACAAATTCAGAGCCCTACTGGGGAGCTAGCGTGCACAGGGTATGTTTGGCCATTCGAGCTGTTTACAGGCTTTCTCTGACTTTGGTTTCCCAATGTTAATAAATGACCTTCTTTGGTTGAGGCTTCCAAATAGGCTGCATGAAGAATGAGAATACTTTGTGGAACTCTAAGTTCCAAATGAATCTTTGCCAAGTGTCCATGCCTGACAGCAACTCTAAACAGTTTATTCAAGTAGTCGTCTTGTGACTTCTGTAGTTTCAGGAACCATATTTTTTCCCCTATGATCCCTCTGGAGCAGAAAGAACTGAAATAAGGAGACACACTGTTATGATCACCAAGCATCACTGCAAGACAGGAAAAGATAGGGGCCCAGGGAATTTGCGCTGTGATTGAGTTACTTTAATGGAAAAGGCTATGACCCTGAAGCAGTGATAAGGACTGAAGTAGAGGAAGGAGGCGGCGAGGGAATGTGCAGACTCATGGCTATGCCCTTGGAGTGCACGCAGGCAACCTTGCCTATAACCATAGTCCATCTCATAATCATCTCTCAGTGCCCGAACATGTTTCGCTATCCTACAACCTTCAAAAAGCCCACGTGATCGTTGATGTGGACATTTCTTCATGGGTGTAGTTAATGGTTGCCTCATATCCTTACAAAGTTCAGTCAAGATCACCCAAGGACACCAAATCAAGACTGCAGTTCATAATACTCATGGATGAGCGCCAATGGTCAGTGGAGACTTCTATCCCACTCTCTAACATAACATTGTCTTCCATCTGCCTATACTATGTTATTCAACAGTATCCAAACACTAATAATGCAAATTCTTTATTTTCTAAGATCCCCCAAACAACGCATATGCTAGCACAAAATAGCCACATTTGCTGAGTGGGTCAATGTAAAACAGGAATGTGACATTCTTATGAAATACAGAAAAGTTGTCTTTGGCCATTGTGGAAATTTCTATTTCAGTATAGAACCTCTCTCTTGCCCTCCCTGGGACAGGTTCCCTAAGGCCATCCACAAGGAGCTACAAAGCCCAAAGAGGGAGTTGTTTTTCTGAAGACACAAAGCCACTCTTTCTTTTGTGGGATATAAATCAAGACTCCCCTGAAACCAGAAATGAAGCTTCCAAGTTCAGTTTTGGGTTATCCAAGAGAGAATGTCAAAGTTCAAGCTGAGAGGTTCCCAGCTAAGAACGCTGTCAAGTAGCATTACTGAAATGAAGTTATGGGGATGGCATTGTGGCATAGTGGGTTCAGCTGCCGCCTACAATGTGCCATCCCTTATCAGCACCAACTCAAGAACTGACTGCTCCACTTTCAATCCAGCTCCCTGCTAATGCAGCTGGGAAAGCAGTGGAAGATGGCCCGAATAGTTGGTCCCCCTCCACCCACATAGGAGATCCAGACAGAGTTTCAGGCTCGAGGCTTTGGCCTGGTCCACCTGTTGCAGCCATTTGGGGAGTAAACCAGTGGACAGAAGTTCTTTCTCTCTCTTTCTCTCTGTGTGTGTGTGTGTCTCCTTCTCTCTCTGTAAATCTGCATTTCAAACGAATAAATAAATCCTTTTTTTTTTTTTTAAGAAAATGAAGTTCTCCGCATGATCCAAGTTCTTCCTGTTCTTTGCCCCTTGTCTCTAACTGAGGAAGTGGACAGGTCATCAAATTCAGGGTAATGAGAAACAGACTGGAACCCTGGCTACCTTAATCAGGGAAAGAATATCAACAGCTATTGAATAGTTCATAGTATGTCCAGAAGGTGGTGTAACCAGAAAAAGGCCTAAGAGTTTTATATCATAAGAATGCCTTTGCCACTGCCACCAAGCACAGACCTAGTCCTGTGCACTGTTCCTGGATCATAGACACTGTAGTAGAACTGTAGTAGAACATTTCTGTTGTGGTAGCTGGTTGTAGTGCTACACCAGAATGGCTTCTACCTAAACATTGTCTCTTGGCAGCACTAGTTCCTGACTCTGAATGGTGTGTGGGGAAGTCCACCTGGTGGAGTTTGGGTAGGTGTCTTTGTCTTAGCTCCAAGGGAAGCTGGAGGAGAGAGTGTCTGTCTCCCAAGGAGAAATGCAGTCCCTGTCTTCCACCAAGCTCTGAATGGAGGTAAGAGGCTTTGAGGCTGGATGGCACCGAGAGCCACAAATGGATAATTTTTTTTTTTTTTTTGACAGGGAGAGTTAGACAGTGAGAGAGAGAGAGACAGAGAGAAAGGTCTTCCTTTTTCTGTTGGTTCACCCACCAATGGGCTCTGTGGCTGGCCACTGCAGCCAGCACACCGCGCTGATCCGAAGCCAGGAGCCAGGTGCTTCTCCTGGTCTCCCATGCGGGTACAGGGCCCAGGCACTTGGGCCATCCTCCACTGCCTTCCTGGGCCATAGCAGAGAGCTGGCCTGGAAGAGGAGCAACCGGGACAAAATCTGGCACCCTGACCAGGACTAGAACCCGGTATGCCGGCACCATAGATGGAGGATTAGCCTATTGAGCTGCGGCACCAGCCAAATGGATAAATTGAAGACAAAGTTTTGCCTTTCTCAATCTTTAACTATGGAAGGAGAGGACTTGTTTCCTGAGTCCCTTAAAACAAAGCCTAGTAATAACTAGTCAGCAGATTGGTGGTAATATTGTCGGAGTCAGAGAAGGTATCCTGATATTAATACATATTTAACTATGAAAAACTATTCTAGACATGGATAGTGGCCAGAGTTGCATTACACTGTGAATAAGTTTACTGCCACTGAATTGTACATTTAAAAGAGTTAAAATGGTAAATTTTATGTGACTTTTAGCACATTTTTTAAAACAGTAAACCAAATCCTATTGTCCCCAGGCCAGCCTTATGGGGCTCCATAGGGAACAGCAGATGTAGCATAAGCTCTTCTCTTGCTGGCCTGGAGGTGGGTCCACAGTGTTCCTGGGTGCCATGGGCACTGCAGCAAGCGAAAGGTCCCTAGGCTCCTTCCACTCGTTCACTCTAACAGACATCCAGGAAGAAGAGCAATCATTAGAGACCAAACTGGATTCACATCCTTGTTACTGCGTAAACTTGGGCAAGTCACTCAACCTCTTGGTAGCACTTTAGATTCCTCATTTATAGCATGGAGACAGTAACAGCACCCATCTCATTGGGTTGTAACAAGTTACTGCATGTGTGTGCTTCAAACCATGCCTTGCAAATGATAGTGCACAACAAGTATCACTGGTTCTTCAATACACTGGCACCAGAGTCTTTAATTTTGCCTTCTCTTATGGGTGTATCAGTCATCTATTGTTGTACAACAAATGTATTTGGCAGGGTTCTCTGGAGAAACAAAGCAAATAAGGAGATATACAAGTACACACACACATACACACACACACAGGGAGGAGCCTTCTAAAAGCTCATATAAAATGCTTATTATGAAAAATCTGTACACGGATTTAAAAAAAAAAATTGCACCAAAATAAACTTTTCTCCTTCCTTCCTCCCTCCCTCCCTCTCCCTCTCCCTCTCCCTCTCCCTCTCCCTCTCCCTCTCCCTCTCCCTCCCTCTCTCTCTCCCTTCCTTCCTTCCTTCTTTTTCTTCCTCTCCTCTTCTTCTCTTCCTCTCTTCCTCTCTTTCTCTCTTTCTTTCTTTCTCAAATAGAAACACAGAAACACAGATGAGAAAGTTACTTCCCATCCACCAGTTCACTCCCCAAATGTCCAGAATGGCTAAGGGTGGGACAAACTGAAACCAGGAGCCTAGAACTCTGACAAGGTCTCCAATGTAAGTGCCAGGGACCCAACTACTTGAGCCATCACTGCTGTCCCCAAGGTTCACATTAGCAGGAAACTGAAGTCAGAAGCTGGAGCTGGGCATTGAACCCAGTTACTCTGATACAGGATGTAGACATCTTAACAAGCATCATAAATTCTAGGCTATAAGCTTGTCCCAAACTTACCTTTTAAATCCATGTGTCCATGAACTGTTGGAAGTACCATGTGTGTGTGTGTGTGTGTGTCTAGATTTATTATAAGAATTGGCTCATACAATTATGCATGTCAAGAAGTTCCACAATCCACCATCTGCAGCCTGAGAAATAGAAAATCAGGGGTGTGTTTCCAGTCTAAGTCTCAAGGCCTGAAAACCAGGGAAGCCAAGGTCTGAGAGAAGGAGAAGGTGTGTGCTCCAGAGCAGAGAGCAGAATCACTCTCCCTCTGCCTTTTTGTTCTGTGCAAGCCCTGAGTGGATGGGGCAAGGCCCACCCACAACAGTGAAGGCAGATCTTCTCTACTTAGTCTGCTGATTCTATGAACAGCCTCTCAGACATAGCCAGAAAAAAGTGTTTCACCAGCTATCTCAGTATCTCTCAGCTCAGGCAGTTGACACACAAACTTAACTATCACAACAAATTACTCAAGAAAGCAGGGTCTTGAAACAACACTTATCTCATCATTGTCATGGGTCATGAATTGGGCATGGTTTAGCTGCATCTTAGGTTTAAAGGTTTCTCCAGGCTGTAATCAAGGTGTTAAGTAGGGCAGCAGTCTCATCTCAAAGCTCAACTGGGGAAGGATACGTGTCCAAGCTCATACATGTGGCTGTTGAGAGAATCCAGTTCCTCACATGTTGTTGGCTGAGCCCAGGGACTCTGATATAGGGTATAGACATCTTAACTAGCATTGTAACTGCTTGACTACAAACTTGTCCAGAACTTATATTTTAAATCCATTTTTCCTTGAACTTTTGGAAGTACCTTGAGTGTATGTGTGTGTGTCTAGATTTATTATAGGAATTGGCTCACACAGCTATGGAGGTCAGTTCAGTTCCTTGCCACACGGGCCTCTCCAGCACCATGGCCTGCTTCACCTAAGCATAATCAGTGAGAAGACAATAAAATAATCCAACAAGACGGAAGTGTGATCATCTGTAACCTAATCATGGGAGTGTCAGCCCACCACTTTTGCCTCTTCCATATATCAGAAGCAAATGACTGGGCCGGCGCCATGGCTCACTTGGTTAATCCTCCGCCTGGGCGCCTCCATATGGGCGCCAGGTTCTTGTCCCGGCTGCTCGTCTTCCAGTCCAGCTCTCTGCTGTGGCCCGGGAAGCAGTGGAGGATGGTCCAAGTGATTGGGCCCTGCACCCACATGGGAGACCAGGAGGAAGCACCTGGCTCCTAGCTTCAGGTCAGTGCAGCGCACTGGCTGTAGAGGCCATTTGGGGGGTGAACCAAAGGAAGGAAGACCTTTCTCTGTATCTCTCTCTCATTGTCTAATTCTGCCTGTCAAAAAGAAAAAAAAAATGTCTAGGTCAAGGCCACTTTCAAGGGGAAGAGATAGGGATGAATACGCTCATTCTTAGTTCCCTCTAGGAAAATCAGGTTGGAATACGCTGGAATGATAATTCTGAGTATGGGTCCACTGTTAAGGATTAAGGTCTTAATACTCTTCGTACATAATACTATGTCACTTTCACAACTCAGTCACGAGAGGAGACCCTCTTGGGTTGCTACCTTCTTCCTTGCTGGCCCAGCCCTAGTTAAACAGTCATGTGCCTTGGGAGAGCTGGCTCCAACAACCTTAAGACATGAATCTATGTCTCTCAAGAATTCTATTTTCTTGCCAGTGGTCAGCTTAGCAAAGGGTATGTGATCTAATATTAACCAGTGAGATGTATGGATGCACCACAGCACTCACCCACAGGGGCCACTTCCAATGCAAGTTTTGTTTGTTGCTCTTAAAAAGAAATGCAAGTCAGAGATAATGTTTCTTCTCCTTCTCTTTCCAGATTTTCTGCCTCTGCATAGTGATGTGAAAGGCTGTGGTGTTTGGAGCTTCTGCAGCTATATTGTGAGTATGAGGCAAGGTAATTGACATTATAAAGATGACAGAGAAGAAAAGCAGAAAAAACCTGGGTCTCCAAAGATATTCCTTAACATCCCTTATAACAACTGTGCTGCTGAAAGTAATATAGTTCTCCTTGTTCAAGTCAATTAATTGAATTGAATTGGAGTAATTTGCAATCCAAAGCATCAATCTGATAGGGACAACCCATCACCTTGATTTGGCAAACAAGAAACTGTGACTAAGATGAATTAAATAACTTGTGAAAATCACACACAGTTTTGTTTTAATATAAAGGTGTCTCCTTCATTTAAAGTGATGTGAGCATGCTTCCTTGAAATCATCTCTGATAATCTGAGCCCCATTAGTTATATGCAGGGTTGTATTTCTAATGACTTTTTGAATGTTCACTGCTCTTTGAAGGCAGGTCCATAGCTCCTTTGGCCCATAACAGCATAGTATGTACAATCACTGCTTAATCTAGATAAGACAACTAGTCAAGTATGGATTATACTGACACATTAGATTATTTTGTGGAATAATATCAGTCATTAAAAACTCTAAAGTGTATTTTTTTAGAGGAGGCTGCCATAAAATGCACGCTTCCCATGGTTAAACAGAAAAACTTGCGGCTGGCATTGTGTCACAGTGGGTTAAGCTGCTGCTGTGGCACTAGCATCTCATATGGGAGGGTCAGTCCAAGGACCGGGCGCCTCTGCTTCCAGTGCAGCTCCTGCTAATGTGCTTGGGAAGTCAGAAGAAGTTGGCCCGAGTACATGGACCCCTGCCATTCATGTAAGAGACTTGGGTGGAGTTCCTGGCTCCTGGTTTTCATCTGGACCAGACTTAACTATTGTGGGCATCTGGGGAGTGAACCAACGGATGCAAGACCTCTCTTCTCTCTTTCTCCCTCCTTCCTCACCCCTTTCTCTGTTTTTCTGCCTTTCAAACAAATAAATACAAAATTGAAACAAAAAATACAAAAAAATCAGCAAAATGAAGAGCTGTTTTTTAGAAAAAACAAACAAAATGGACACACCACTGGTCCAACTAACCAAAAAAGGGAGAGAGAAGATCCAAATCAATAAAATTAGAGATGAAAAAGGAAATTTAACAACAGATACCACAGAAATAAAAAGAATCACCAGAAATTACTACAAAGAGCTGTAGGCCAACAAACTGGGAAACCTAGAAGAAATGGATAGATTCTTGGGCACATACAACCTACCTAAATTGAGCCATGAAGACATAGAAAACCCAAACAGATCCATAACCAAGTCAGAAATTGAATCAGTAATAAAGGCCCCGCCAACAAAGAAAAGCCCAGGACTGGATGGCTTCACTACTAAGTTCTATCAGACATTTAAAGAAGAAGTAAATCCAATTCTTCTCAAGTTATTCAAAACAATTTAAAGGGAGGAAATCTTCCCAAATTCTTTCTATGAAGCCAACATCACCCTAATTCCCAAACCAGGAAAAGACACAACAGAGAAAGAGAACTACAAACCAATTTCCCTGATGAATATAGACACAAAAATCCTCAACAGAATTCTAGCCATTTGAATCTAGCAACACATCAGAAAGATCATTCACCCAGACCAAGTGGGCTTTATCCCTGGTATGCAGGGGTGGTTCAACATTCGCAAATCAATCAATGTGATACATCACATTAACAATTTGTAGAACAAAAATCATATGATTATCTCGATGTAAAGAGAGCATTTGATAAAGTACAATACACTTTCATTATGAAAACTCTAAACAAATTGGTATAGAAGGAACAGTCTTCAACACAATCAAAGCAATTTTTTAAAGATTTATGTATTTATTTGAGAGGCAGAGTTACAGAGGCTGAGGGAGGGAGGGAGAGAGAGAGAAAGACTGAGAGAGAGAGGTCTTCCATCCAATGGTTCACTCCCCAGATGGCCGCAATGGCCAGAGCTGTGCCAATCCAAAGCCAGGAGCCAGGAGCTTCTTCCAGGTCTCCCATGTAGGTGCAGGGGCCCAAGGATTTGGGCCATCTTCTACTGCTTTCTCAGGCCGTAACAGAGAGCTGGATCAGAAGTGGAGCAGCAGGGACTTGAACTAGCACCCATATGGGATTCTGTCATTGCAGGCAGTGGCTTTACCTGCTATGCCACAGCACTGGATGCAATCAAAGCAATTTATGACAAACCCACAGCCAGCATCCTATTGAATGTGGAGAAATTGGAAGCATCCCCCCTGAGATCTGGAACCATGCAAGGATGTCCACTCTCACCATTGCTATTCAAAATAGTCCTGGAAGTTTTAGCCAGAGCCATTAGGCAAGAAAAAGAAATCAAAGGGATACAAATTGGGAAAGAAGAAGTCAAAGTATCCCTATGGGCAGATGAGATGATTCTATTTATAGGGATTCAAAAGACTCCAACAAGACTATTGGAACTCATAGAAGAGCTTGGTAAAGTAGCAGGATATAAAATCAATACACAAAAATCAGTAGCCTTTATATATACAGATAGAGCCATGGCTGAGAAAGAACTTCTAAGATCAATCCCATTCACAACAGCTACAAAAAAAGAAAAAATCAAATACCTTGGAATAAATTTAACCAAGAACATTAAAGATCTCTACAATGAGAATTACAAAACATTAAAGAAAGAAATATAAAGAGATACAAAAAGTGGAAAAATCTTTCATGTTCATGGATTGGAAAAATCAGTATCATCAAAATGTCCATTCTTCCGATAGCAATTTACAGATTCAATGTGATACCAATCAAAATAACAAAGATATTCTTAGATATAGGAAAAATGATGCTGAAATTCATATGGAAACACAGGAAACCTCAAATAGCTAAAGCAATCTTATACAACAAAAACAAAGCAGGAGGCATTACAATACCAGATTTCAAGACATAATACAAGGCAGTTATAAACAAAACAGCCTGGTACTGGCACAAAAACAAATGGATAGACCAATGAAACAGAATAGAAACATCAGAAATCAATCCACACATCTATAGCCAACTTATATTTGACCAAGGAGCTAAAACCAATCCCAACAGCAAGGGCAGTCTCTTCAACAAATGGTGCTGGGAAAACTGGATCTCCACAAGCCTAAGTATGAAGCAAGACCCCTACCTTACACCTTACACAAAAATCCATTCAAATGAATTAAATACCTAAATCTATGATGTGATACCATCGAATTATTAGAGTATATTCGCAAAACCAAGCAAGATATTGGCACAGAAAAAGAGTTCTTGGAAAAGACCCCAGAGGCACAGTCAATCAAAGCCAAAATTAACAAATGATATTTATTACATCAAATTGAGAAGCTTCTGTACCGCAAAAGAAAACACTCAGAAAAGTGAAGAGGCCACCGATAGAATGGGAGAAATTATTTGCAAACTATGCAACTGATAAAGGATTAATAACCAGAATATATAAAGAGATCAAGAAACTCCACAACAACAAAACAAACAACCCAATTAAGAAATGGGCAAAGGACTTAAATAGACATTTATCAAAAGAGGAAATCCAAATGACCAATAGACACATGGTCACTGACATCAAACATAAGAGTATTAATTGTTAAATTAACAAGAGTCACTGTGCACTTACGTTCCATGAAGGACTTCTGTCCTCAATGAATTGTATTATGAGAATTAACTATAAAACTTCTTCTCAGTTTGTGTGTGTGTGCATGCAAATTGTTGAAATCCTGACTTAGTACAGAGTTAGCCATCTGTGTATAAAGTTAGTTGAAAAGGAATCTTAACAGAGAATGGGACTGGGAATGAGAGAGGGAGGAGGAGGTGGGGTGGGAGTGGGGGTGGGGAGAATCACTATATTTCTAAAATTGTACTTATGTAATTTGTTTTCGTTAAGTAAAAGGTTTCTTTGGGAAAAAAAAACCTTAAAAGCCATACTAGTAACAGTAGAAACTGCCATTTATTTAATGTCTATGGAATAATTTTGTGTGTATATGTATGCACATGGATAGTTACACACATATTTATGTATCTACTTACATATTTAATTTAATACTCATAATAGTCTTTAAATTTCTTTATTTATTTACATTTATTTCAAATGCAGAGAGACAGAGACAATCACAGGGAGATTTGCCATTTTCTGGTTCACTCCCCCCAAATGCCTGCAAGACCTGGAGCTGGGCAAGACCAAAGCCAAGAGCCTGGTATGCAATCCTGCTCCCATATTGGCAGCAGGAATGCAAAGATGGAGCCATCATCTGACGTTTCTCAGGGTGCATTTTAGCAGGTACAGTCACGACTTGAACTCAGGTACTCTGATATGAAATGTGGGCATGATAACCACTGTATCAAATCTTGCCCCCTCGTAACAGTCTTATGAGGTACACATTAATAGCCCCCATTTTAGAGGTAAGTAAAACATTTTGAGGGACTGACTTGATCATAGCTAAGAAATAAGGAAGCTAAGTTCAAATTTTAAAATATCTTCTCTATGCAACAGAATACTATTCAGCCATAAAAAGAATGAAATCCTGACATTTATAGCAAAATGATGGTCATGCAGATCATTGGTTAAGTGAAATAAGCCAGACACAAAAATATAAATGCTGTACATTTTCATTCAAACGATTAAGTTTAAAAACAGTTGATCTGAACTTATATTAGTGATTACTGGAGGCTAGGGAGGGTGAGAAGAGGGCTTTCAGGGAGATTGGATAATGAGTACCAAACCACACTCAGACAAAAGTAACAAGTTCTAGTGTTCCATGGCACAGTGAGGCAACCATAGCTCTCAATAGTGTACTATGTTCTGTATAAGGAACTGGAAGAGAGGAGCTGGTAGGCCCCAAACATAAAGAAAAGATAAGGAAATACAAATGCTAATTGCTAGATTTGACCAGTTTATGCTGCATATATGCATTGAAATAGTGCACTGGACCCAATAAAAATGTACAAGTATTACATGTCAATCAAAAATTTGCACTTGATCTTAGCCAAGAGGCCAAGAAGCAATTCAACCAAAATGTAAAACAAAAACATCTCCTTAACTCCAGGACCACACTTTGTCTACTTCACCCTATGGCCTCCGTTTCTGTTACCTGTATCCATTTGGAAGCCAGTGGCGGGATGGCAGTGCTACGTACATCTGTACTCCTCAAACTGCTCTGAGATTCTAATAGGACCAACCAGTGAGGCACAGTCCACCCCAAGAGCAAGGGTGGCTCCACCCACATGTGTCCATGTGGTACTTTATCCCAACTCATTAAAGTCTGTTAAAAGTATCACAATCCTTCATCACTTCCTACTGCAATATATCAAAGACGTTTTCTTTATTAGAAGCCTTTCCTAGACACCAAGACATTCAGCTCTAACTCTAGGTAAAGGAATATCAGAGTCAAGGCCCTAAATTCTCTCTGTACCAACCCTAGCTTTGCAGTCTTCTACGTTTTTTCTATGACCCTCATCCTCTGTGTGTATGTTGTGGGTGTATTGGGGTGGCCTGCTCTTTTGACGGGACATGTCAGATCATAACAGGACTGGGATAGCAACAGCATTTTCCCCCACCCCATTAAGTGCTATAAACACAGCACATGGAGCTCTGCGTGTTTCAAGGGCCTATGAAAATATTTGTGTCCCCCAAATACTATTAGCTTCAAAATATCAAAAGAAAACTATAATGTTGATTTGTAATTGGTTAAATATCCACACAACATAACCAATGACAACTTCATTGCCCACCTCATTGCTTATGCAAGTTTTGTTACCTTTGAAAGCTATTTGAAAGGTCAGAATTCCCAAACATACACAATATGCTATTTTTAGAGCTACCAGAGCCACTCACAAAATAAATGAATTGTCTGTAGTCAAATAATTTCAAAAAGAAAAATCTTGAAAAATAGTTTCAATGTAAAACATATTCTACTAGGGCCAGTCTGTGGCATAGTGGGTAAAACTGCTACTTCCAGTGTCAGCATCCCATATGGAAGCCGGTTCAAGTCCTGGCTTATCCTTCCAATCTAGCCCTCTGCTGTGGCCTGGGAAAGCAGTAGATTGCCCAAGTCCTTGGGCCCCTGCACCCACGTGGGAGACCTGGGAGGAACTCCAGGCTCCTGATTAGATTGGCCCAGCTCTGGCCATTTTGGCCATCTGGGGAGTGAACAAGTGAATGGAAACTCTCTCTCTCTCTCTCTCTCTCCCTCTATCTCTAGCTCTCTCTCTCCCTTTATCTCTAGCTCTCTCTCTCATTCTCGCTCTCACTCTTACTCTGTCTCTGCCTCTCTGTAACTCTGCCTTTCAAGTAAACAAATCTATAAAAAACTATGTATTCTACCCAGGCTGCAAATGCATTTTGACATGTGATATAAGATAGGATGAGATCATTGAAGGTATCCAGGGCCAGGGTAGAATTTGCAGGAATATGACTTGTGCATTTAGCACAGGACATCATGTTTAGAAGGTCCCTGAAGGGACTTTAGTACCCAGATTTCATCACCTCAGAATTCTTAATAATTTTTGAACAAGGAGCTCCACATTTTCATTTTGCACTGGGCTGTACAAAATTATGTAGCTGGTCCTGTCTAGAACTTGCAAAGATTTTAAAACAGCCCTGGATGGAGCTGTGTATCATTCTAAAACAGTAAAGCTGTGTTATCTCCCCTTGCCACACAAAGGTTTGTTTTTAAAAATGCTGGGTTGAATTCATTTGAAAAGTGTATGAGATTTTAGTGTTTCTTATAAGGTGACTGTCGTGATTTGAATGGTTGTCCCTCATATTCGTGTATTGGAAACTTAATCCTCAAAGCCACACACTAGTGGTATTTAGAGATGAGACCATGAAGAGGTAACAGGGTCATGGGGCTCTGTCCTCATGAATGGATTAACTTCATTCATGGATTAATGGAGAGAAGTGGGTTACTGAGGGGGTGGGTCTGTTGCAAAAGCCATGTTGGCCATGCCTTGTGGGTGTCTTACCATGTGCTGCCTGTGCTGTCTTGGGCCTTTTCAAAGTCCCCATCAGTAAGAAGGCCCTTATCAGAGGCAGTTTCTTGACCCTGGACTGCCCTACTTCCGGAACTATAGAAATTCATATCTTTTCCTTGTGAATTATCCAATCTCAGGTATTTATAGCAACAGGATACGGACTAAGACAGTAGCCTGGATTTTGAAAGTTGGGGAAGTACTGTACTACATAAAAAGATAGAACTCCCATTACCCAGAGACACAGACCAACATCACAAGGCATTACACACAACAGCGACAAGAATTTATGAAAAACAAAGGGGTAAATCCAGGCTAAGCACTGAGAAAGTACTAGATGCCAAACTGCATCTAGGCTAGGAACCAAGAGTTACCTTCACAAATTAAATTTTCACGGGCTGCAGGACTTTTTCAGCTAGTTCAGATAATGTGCTTAAATGTTCATATCCACAATCTATCAAAAACTGTCTAGACAAAGGATCTTTTTTTTTTTTTTTTTTTTTTTTTCTGTTTTGGGAAACCAGGGGAAGAAAACCCTCTGGCCACATCCTGTTGATATCCTAGGGACACTCAAAGGCAGGATAAGGCCTTGCATGTTCAGGTCAGCAAGCCACCGGGCACTTAACCCTCCCCTTTCCTCCCACACCCGAGGAGGCAGCAGGGCTAGGTGAGGACATGGCCATTTGCTAGACACAAAAGCAAAGGGCAGGGTGGGGATTGGCAGGTGCTCCTCAGACAGCACGGAAGGAAGGAAGGGCAGACAGTGGAAAGTGTTGTTCGTGCATCATCATCCTCATCGGATTTATTACTTACATAAGATCTGATTTGCTGGCTCTTTCTTTTTTCTTTACTCTGAAACTGTCGGGACAGAAAATTTCAAAGAAATACAGAAAAAAATGGAAAGAAGAAATGCCTCATAGTTCTGTTTAAGGAAGAAGTCCATTATATGGTTAATGCTTGGATGAATTTCCTTCTGGCCTCTTTCCACAATATCATTTACTTTACATGGATGTGTAGAAAATATATATTCATGTAGTTTTCTCTCCTTATTTCTTTTAAGTAGCATGGCACAATTAGGATAAACAAAATGTAAAAAGGTTAAAATATGTACAAATATATCAGTAACTAACATCAGGTAAAGTAGACTAACTTTACCAAATAAGTAAAATAAATTGTTGTATTGGAAGAACAGCAAAAGCCAGACCTATGCTATTTATCAGAGATAACTAAACTATAGGACCTACAAAGTTGAAAGAAATATAAAAGAATATTTACATACCAGGTAAATGTCCTGAAGAGTATGGTTTATCATAATGTAAGAAAGCAGTAGTCAAAAGTCATATCTTGTAAAACACATTTCACCCACAAGATATTATTTTCAAAGGAAGCACTACATATGATGAAATATAGGGGCCGGAGCTACGGTGTAGTGGGTATAAGCTACCGCCTGTGGTGCCAGAATCCTACTTGGGTACCAGTTCAAGTCCGACTGCTCTCTGCTGTGGCCTAAAAAAGCAGTAGAGGATGGAGCAAGTGCTTGAACCCCTTTACTCAGGTGGGAGACCTGGAAGAAGCTCCTGGCTTCTGGCTTTGGATCAGCTCAGCTCCTACCATGGCCTTTGTGGTCATTTGGGGAGTGAACCAGTGGGTGGAATAGTTTTCTCTCTGTCTCTCTCTCTCTTGTCTATAACTCTACCTCTTAAATAAATAAATCTTTAAAAATGATAATGAAAATATAACAATTCTATAATTGTGTTACCTACCACAGTATACCTTATACACATAGAACAATGTAAAATTTCAGAGAAAAATTATACAAATACACAAGTCTGATGCAAGATTGTAACACAAACATCAGTGGACAGGGCTGTTTGATAAGTCATGAGAAGCAAGGAAGGATATAAAGGATATATATAAAAAGATATATAAATATATATGTATATATACCACAAACATAATTTTTCTAATGGACAGATGCAGAACCTTATATCTAAAAATTAAGGAAAATATGTTCTTTGAAACTGCACATAATCATTACAAAAACTACCGTGTGCTAGGTTGCATAGGAAGTCTCAACAAACAGTAAGAAGTCAATAGAACACAGACCATGTTGTCCAATGTTAGAGATCATTGAGAAAATTGACTAAGCCACCCCCATTGATTGACAGGTTTAAACACAGACTTGTAATTTATCCATGAGTCAAAGCTGTATGACAGAAACAAGAAAAGTTTAATGCTAGGGTAGGCATTGTAGTATTGTGGCATTGTGGCATTGCAGTATTGTTCATTGTGGTACTGCTGGTTAAGCTGCTGCCTGTGATTCCCTCCTGGTTCAAGTCCCAGCTACTCTGTTTCCCATCCACATTCCTGCTTATGCAACCAGGAGGCAGTAGATGATGCCCCATTGAGTCCCTGCTCCCCACACAGGACATCCAACAAAGTTCTTTGTTCTGGGCTTTGGCCTGGGCCAGCCCTGGCTGTTGCAGGAATTTGGAGAACGAATCAGTGGATGGAAGATCTCTCTCTGCTCTTCTTCACTCTTTCAAATATATAGGTAAAACAAGAAATATTTTTAGATCAAACAAGAATGAAAATGGAAATTTATAACCATAATGCTTACATTTGGAAATGAAGGAAGGCTGAAACTAATGACTTAAACACCTGTCTCAAAAGTGAGAAAAGAATCAAAAGATTCAGACTAAAGAAGACAGAAGGAACTAAAGCAGAAAGCAAGAATCTGTGAGTGTTGGAGTGCGTAAGCCAAAGAAGAGACAGGACTTGGGAACTCTCGCTGTGAAAAGCGCCGCCGGACAATCCCAGCACGTTTCCTTACTGAAGGGTTCCAACAGCCTATTGGACAGCACATGCACATGTTCATTTGAAACACGTTCAGCAAGACATATTAGATAAGCATGTCTGGGTAAGCAGCTGCATGTCCTTGTGGAGCCAACATTCCCACAAAGGCTCAGTGCCCTTCTAATTAGCTCCTATACTACCCTTAATCAGTTCCTGCGGCCACTCTGTGTCCAGCACTCACTCAGAGTGCGTTGGCAGAAATCTTATTCTCCACAAATGAGATTAAGCCTGAGCATATAACATTCAAAACAAACAATAGATGTGATTGAAAAATAGAAGACATGGGACATTCATTTGGCACAGCAGTTAAACCACCACTAAATCAATCTCTAATCTCAGTGCCCGGTTTGAGTCCTGGGTGTTCTACTTCAGATTCAGCCTCATGCTAATGTATACCCTGAATGGCAGAATGAGGGCTCAAGCACTTGAGTCCCTGCCACCCATGTGAGAGACCCGGATTATGTTCCAGGCTCCTGGTGAGAGTCTAGCCTAGTCCTGACTGTTGTGAACATAGGAGGAGTGAAACAGCAGATGGAAGATCTCTGTCCATCTGTCTCTCTGCTTCTTACATTAAACAAAAATAAATAAATACATTTTAAAGGGGCCAATATTGTGGCGCAGCAGCTTAAGCCACCGCTGGCAACACCAGCATCCAGTCTTGGTGCCGGTTCTAGTTCCAGCTGCTCCACTTCTGGTCTAGCTTCCTTGCTAATGTGCCTGACAAAGCAGCAGAGAATGGCCCAAAAACTTGGGCCCCTGCATACACATTGGGACACCTGGTTCCAGGCTTTGGCCTGCGCCAGCTGGGCTATTGCAGCCATTTGGAGAGTAAACCAGTAGATGAAAGATCACTCTCTCTCTCTGTCTCTCTTTCTCTCTCTGTAATTCTGCCTTTTAAATAAATAAAATCTTAAAACAAATTTGAAGGATCACAAATATGGGGCCAGTGCTGTGGCGTAGTAAGCTAAGTCTCCTCCTGCAGTGCCGGCATCCCATATGGGTGCCAGTTCTAGTCTCGGCTGCTCCACTTCCAATCCAGCTCTCTGCTCATGGCCTGGGAAAGCAGTGGAAGATGGCCCAAGTCCTTGGGCCCCTGCACCCACATAGCAGACCCGGAGGAGTCTCCTGGCTTCAGCTCTGGCTATTGTGGCTATTTGAGGAGTGAACCAATAGATGGAAGACATCTCCCTCTCTCTCCCTCTCTCCCCCTACCCCCTGTCTGACTCTAACTCTACTTCTCAAGTAAATAAATAAAATCTCAGGAAGGAAGGAAGGAAGGAAGGAAGGAAGGAAGGAAGGCAGGCAAATTTATAGGAAGGTTTATTTTTATTTTTTTTCTCTTTATATACAGAAAATCAGTTTAGTATATATTAAGTAAATATTTCAACAGTTTGCCCTCACATAGCAACACAAAGTGAAAAATACTGTTGGAGTACCAGTTATAGCATTAAATCACAGTGTACAGCACATTAAGGACAGAGATCCTACATGATTTTTTTAAATTGATTAATTTTCTATGTAATTTCCAATTTAACACCAAGGTTTTTTTTTTCCATTTTCAATTATCTTCATATACAGGAGATCGATTCAGTATATACTAAGTAAAGATTTCATCAGTTTGCACCCACACAGAGACACAAAGTGTAAAAATACTGTTTCAGTACTAGCTATAGCATTACTTCACATTGGACAACCCATTAAGGACAGATCCCACATGGGACATAAGTACACAGTGACTCTTGATGTTGATTTAACAATTTGACACTCCTGTTCATGGCGTCAGTAATCTCCCTAGGCTCTAGTCATGAGTTGCCAAGGCTATGGAAGCCTTTAGGGTTTGCTGACTTCGATCTGATTCTGACAGGGTCATAGTCAAAGTGGAAGTTCTCTCCTCCCTTCAGAGAAAGGTACCTCCTTCTCTGATGGCCCCGTTCTTTCCACTGGGATCACACTCGCTGAGATCTTTCATTTAGGTCTTCTTTTTTTTTTTCCCAGAGTGTCTTGGGTTTCCATGCCTAAAATACTCTCATAGGCTCTTCAGCCAGATCCAAATGCCTCAAGGGCTGATTCTGAGGCCAGAGTGCTATTTAGGACATCTGCCATTCTATGAGTCTGCTGTGTCTCCCACCTCCCATGTTGGATCTTTCTCTCCCTTTCTGATTTTATCAGTTAGTATTAGCAGACATTAGTCTTATTTGTGTGATCCCTTTGACTCTTAGACCTATCAGTGTGATCAATTGTGAACTGAAATTGATCACATGGACTAGCAAGATGGCATTGGTACATGCCACCTTGATGGGATTGTATTGGTATCCCCTGGCATGTTTCTGACTTATAGGAAGGTTTATTAAGAATTGAAGCCAGGCCACTGCTGTAGCACAGGGGATTAAACCACTGCCTGCAATGCCAACATCCCATATGAGTGCTGGTTCAAATCCTGGTAGTTCCACTTCTGATCCAGTTCTCTGATAGGAAAGTAGCAGAAGAGGTACTAAATGCTTGGGCCCCAGCCACCTATATGGGAGATCCAGATGGATTTCCAGGCTCCCGGCTTTAGCCTTCCCAGCCCTGGCCATTGTGGCCATTTGGGAAGTGAGCCAGGAGATAAAAAACTTATCTCTCTCTCTCTAACTCTGCCTTTCAAATAAATAAATCCATCTTTTCAAAAAAAAGAAATGGCCCTCTTTTCCCTGGTGCCTCTGAGGCGGTCAGCTGCTTCCAAATGAAGCTGAATATCTCCTTCCCGGCCACTGGCTGCCAGAAACTCATCGAAGTGGATGATGAACGTAAACTTCGTACTTTCTATGAGAAGCGTATGGCCACAGAAGTTGCTGCCGACGCTCTGGGTGGAGAATGGAAGGGTTATGTGGTCCAGATCAGTGGTGGGAATGATCAACAAGGCTTTCCCATGAAGCAAGGTGTCTTGACCCATGGCCGGGTCCGCCTGCTGCTGAGTAAGGGGCATTCCTGTTACAGACCCAGGAGAACTGGAGAAAGAAAGCCCAAATCAGTTTGGGGCTGCATTGTCAATGCCAATTTGAGTGTTCTCAAGTTGGTTATTGTAAAAAAAGGAGAGAAAGATATTCCTGGATTGACTGATACCACGGTGCCTCGTCGCCTGGGTCCTAAAAGAGCCAGCAGAATTCGTAAACTTTTCAACCTCTCTAAAGAAGATGATGTACGCCAGGATGTTGTAAGAAAGCCCTTAAACAAAGAAGGTAAGAAACCTAGGACCAAAGCACCCAAGATTCAGCATCTGGTGACTCCACGTGTCCTGCAACACAAACGCCGGCGAATTGCTCTGAAGAAACAGCGCATAAGAAGCACAGGAGGAGGCTGCAGAATATGCTAAACTCTTGGCCAAGAGAATGAAGGAGGCCAAAGGAAAACGCCAGGAACAGATTGCCAAGAGACGTAGGCTGTCTCCTCTGAGAGCGTCTACTTCTAAATCTGAGTCCAGTCAAAAATAAGGTCTAATAACAACAAATAAATAAGATTGTGTTTCAGAAAAAAAAATAAAAATAAAAAAAAAGAAATGACAATAGAGCAAAGTTAGGAACTAGAGTGAACACAATCACAGATAAAGCAGTTAACAATAAAAGAATAGCATGCTATCTTTTTTTTTTTTTTAATTTTTATTTTTGACAGGCAGAGTGGACAGTGAGAGAGAGACAGAGAGAAAGGTCTTCCTTTGCCGTTGGTTCACCCTCCAATGGCCGCCGCGGCCGGCGCATCTCGCTGATCCGAAGCCAGGAGCCAAGTGCTTATCCTGGTCTCGCATGGGGTGCAGGGCCCAAGCACTTGGGCCATGCTCCACTGCACTCCCTGGCCACAGCAGAGAGCTGGCCTGGAAGAGGGGCAACCGGGACAGAATCCGGTGCCCCAACCGGGACTAGAACCCGGTGTGCCGGCGCCGCAAGGCGAAGGATTAGCCTAGTGAGCCGCGGCACCGGCTGCATGCTATCTTACACTAATAAATTTCAAAACTTAGGTGAAATGGTGGAAAATGAAGAACCCGAAAGTCTGAACAAACAGACAGACATACACAAAGAAATCATGTTTAAAATATATTTACTTTGATCTTCTGTATATAAAGAGAATAGCAAATGAATCTTGATGTGAATGGAAGGGGAGAGGGAGCGGGAGAGGGGAGGGTTGCGGGTGGGAGGGAAGTTATGGGGGGGAGCCACTGTAATCCATAAAAAATATATTTACTTATAAAATTAATGAGCAGACCAAAACAGACAGATCATATCATGTAGTCAAGGATCAGTGAATCTGATTGTTATGTAACTTTCTCTATAGGACAAAAGAAATATTCTCCAATTCATTTAATGGAGGAAGTATGATCTTGATTAAAAAATCAAATAATATACAAAAGGAAAATTCATAGGTTAATTTTATTCATAAACAGATATAAATATTCTCTCTAAAGTATTATCAGCTTGAATTTATTAAAGCTAAAATAAAACCACTGAGCAATAGATATTTGGCCTGGTGGTTAAGATGTTTGGCTTAGTTTCACATCACAGCACCCTGGGTCCAGTCCCAGCTCCGAATGCTGACTCCTGTTTCCTGTTAATGCAGATCCTGGGAGGCATCAGTGATAGCTCAAATTGTTGAGTTTCTGCCACCTACATGGGAGACCCAGACGGGGTGAGCTCCTTGCTCCTGGCTTCCACTCAGCCCAACCCTGGCACTTGTGGGCTTTTGAGTAAACAAGTGGGATGGGAGATCTCTTTCACTATCTGTCTCTCTAACTCCACAAATAAATAAATAAAATTTTTAAAAAGAAAAAAAGAAGCCCATACAGTATGTTTTTTGAAGAAATGTCAAAGATATTTGAGCTTCATACATTTACTAATGTAAATATTGACAGTATGTGTTTAAAAAAAAAACCTGATCATCTCAGCAAATAAATAGAAACCATTTGACAAATGTAATACCCATTCTTGAGTTTTTTAGAAAGCACTTAACATATTAGAGACTTCATTAATCTGATCAAATATGAGGAACTCTTAGAAAGTAGCTTATGTGTTGAAGTGTTTGAAAGTTTCCCTATAAAATCAGGAAGAAAACACAGATGTCAACTAGTACAATTTCTCCTCAACAGTGTAAAGTCTTAAAATCCTGAGAAAAAAATGTACAGATTTAAGGACTGGAAGGAAGAAAACTCTTCTTAATCATAAATACTATAACCATCTAAATAAAAAAAATTTTAAAAACATCTTACAAATCTCAGTGTTGAGAGTCCAGGGATGATCCAAGATGGCTGACTAGGGTGAAATCACACTGACTTCAGCTGTTCTAGGATACAAAAACAAAAACAAAGGAAGGACTGCATTTCCAGGGGGCTGGCTGACAGAAGTTTCCAGTGGAGAAGTCACAAAAAGAATGAAGACCCAATGGGTAGTAACAAAGGAGGGTAGAGACGCAGTTGAGGCTGGCCAAGGGCTGCCAGCTGGGAGTCACCATCTTACTGAGTCAGGGTAGGGAGAAGTTGGCGCACGCTCTGCCACTCGCAGCTTTACCTGAGGGAGGATTCCACAGTGACCCGCTGACTGTAACTCCAGCCTGAGGAGCTGACTGGGGTCTGAGCGACTGCTGGGCTCTAAGAAGGGAAGCCACATTGCCTCCCTCCCCTCCCCCACCCCCACCCCCACAGACGACCAGGCTGGGCTGACCTTGGCACCACTGCTACCAAAAGTGATCAGGGCAACTTCTAGGGCAGAGAACAGATCCCCTGCATCCTGCAACTGTGGGAGTTTTGGGACATGAGATCCAAGGCTCTGCTCGCCAACTTTATGTGAGCCAAGGGGGTTCCCCTTAGCTTCCAGGGATCGCTCAAGCAGCAGCACATGAAAAATGCTCTCCCACACTGGGATTTCTGGGTAACGACCCGACCGTACCTGCAGTACCAGGAATGTAATTGTCAGTTCTAATTTTCTCAGTCCCACTGGCGTCTTTCTGGTAGACCTGGGGAAGAAACCACCTGCATTCCACCTCTGGGAACCCATACCTTGTCGTCACCTTGGGAGGCTGGAGCAGGGTTCAGTTCCCACCCCCATTCCCAGAGCTAGTGCTGTTTGTGTTATAACCGCAGTACCAGCTGTACTCTCCTCGAAAGACCTGAGGAGGAGCCCATCCACATCACACAGTCCTAGAGTCACAGAAATGGTGCCACAATCCCAGCATCACTCGGGTTTCCCAGTGCGACAAGGGGATATCCCTGTTTGTCTCCCATAGCACCAAGAACAAGGCCCTGGCTTTCACAATCCCCAGTGTGACTGACATAAGACCAGCCAAATATACATCGCAAATACTATTAGACCTAAAGGGAGAGATAGACTCCAATACAATAATAGTGGGTGAATTCAACAACCAATTCTCATCAATGGACAGATCATCCAAACAGAAAATCAATAAAGATACATCAGAGTTGAAACACACTATTGAGCAAATGGTCCTAACAGACATTTATAGGACATTTACCCAACAGGTAATACACATTTTTTTTCATCAGAACACACAACATTTTCTAGGATAGATCACATATTAGGCCACAAATCAAATCCCATTAAATTTATAAAGATTGAAATCATACCATGTATCTACTCAGATCATAAAAGAATAAAACTAGAAATCAACAAGGAAAATAATAGAACATTCATAAATACATGGAAATTAAACAACATGCTTTTGAATGATCAATGAAGAAATTAAAAAAGAAATAAAAAACTTTCTTGAAACAAATGAAAATGTAAACACAACTTATCAAAACCTGTGGGACACAGCAAAAGCAGTATTAAGAGGGAAGATTGTACACAAAGTACTTACATTAAAAAAAAAGAGAAATGTCTCAAATAAATGGTCTAATGATGTATCCTGAAGACTTAGAGGGAAACAAGAAGAAACCAAACCCCAAATGAGCAGGAGGTGAGAAATAATAAGAATCAGAGAAGAAATAAATGAAATAGAAACTAAAAAAATACAAAAAAATTAACAAAACAAAAACTTGTTTTTTTGAGAAGATAAACAAAATAGCCAAATCATTAACCAGACTAATCAAGAGAAAAAGAGAAGAAATTCAAATAAGTAAAATTAGAGACAGAAAAGGAGACATTAAAACCGATACCACTGAAATACAAAGGATCAGAAGAAACTATTATGAAAAGCAATATGCCAATAAACTGAAAAACCTTGAAGAAATAGATAAATTTCTTGATACATAAATCTAGCACTATTAAATCAAGAAGATATAGATAATCTAAATAGATCCATGACAAGCAATGAGATTGAAGCAGCAATCAAAATTCTTCCATCAAGGAAAAGTCCAGGACCTGATGATTTTACTATTGAGTTCTACAAAACATTTAAGATGAACTGCAAAAGGTTTCAAATGATTCTGAAATATTGAACAGGATGGAATTCTGCCAAACTCTTTTTATGAAGTAGTATCACTCTGATACCAAAATCAAACCAAGACTTAACACAAAAAGACCTATATCCTTGATGAACATAGATGCAAAAATTGAAAACAAAATACTAACAAACCAAACCTCAAACCACATAGAAAAATCATATATCATGATCAAGTGAGATTTATCCCAGAGATGCAAGTGTGGCTCAACATTCACAAATCAATAAACGTCATAAATCACATCAACAGAATGAAGAGTAAAAACCATATGGTCATCTAAATAGTTGCAGAGAAAGCATCTGACAAGATTTGACACCCTTTTGTGATAAAAACCCTCCACAAATCGGGTGTAGAAGGAACAAACTTTCAAGTTATAAAGGCTACATATAACAAACCAACAACCAATATAATTCTGAATGGGGAAAGTTGAAAGCATTTCCCCTCAGATCTGGAACAATACCAGGATGTCCACTTTCACCACCCTTATTCAATATAGTACTGGAAGTATTATTAAGAACAATTAGGTAGGAGACAGAAATAAAGTACATCAAAATTGGACAAGAGGAAGTCAAAATACCATGCTTGCAGATGGCGATGTTGTACATGGAAAAAGTTAAACAATCTGCCAAAACACTGTTAGAATTGATATACCAATTCAGTTAGGTTGAAGGTTAGGAAATAAACAACAAACACACAAAAAGTTTAGAAAATAAACAAGCAAAAAAGGGTAGCTTTTTTATAATCTAATGATGAACTCACTGAAAATGAAATCCCATTCACAATAGCCACCAAAAAAAATAAATAAATTGAATATTTAGGAATAAATTTAACCAAAGTTGTGAAATATCTCTACAAAGAAAATTATAAAATATTGATGAAAGAAATCAGCAAGAACACACACACACACAAAATGGAAAGCTGTTTCTAGCTCATGGATTGGTAGAATCAATATCATTAAAATGTCTATATTACATAAAGCAATCTACAGATTCAATGCAATCCCTATCAAAATACCAATTAAATTCTTTAAGAATTAGAAAAAAGTCCAAAAATTCATATGGAATCACAAAAGACCCAGAATAACCAAAGCAACCTTGAGAGGGGGAAAAATGAAGCCGAGGCATCAGAATACCTGATTTCAAAGCATAATATAAAGTTACAGTGATTAAAACAGCTTGGGACTGACATAAATATGGGAACATAGATCAATGGCACAGAACAGAGAGCCCAGAAATTAGTCCATGTACGTATAGTCAACTGTTTTTTTTTTTCCTTACAGATTTATCTCTTTATTTGAGTAGCAGAGTTACAGAGAGGAGAGGCAGAGGCAGAGAGAGAGAAGGAGAGACAGACAGACAACAGATCTTCCATTCTCTGGTTCACTCTCCAACTGGCCACAATGGCCAGGGTTGGGCAGGACTGAAGCCAGGAGCCAGGAGCTTCCTTGGGGTCTCCCACAGGGGTGCAGGGGCCCTAACACATGGGACATCCTCCACTGCTTTCCCAGGAGCATTATCAGGGAGCTGGATCAGAAGGGGAACAGCTGGGACTCAAAGGGTACCTGTTTGGGGTGCCGGCACTGCAGGCCCCCAAGTCAACTGATTTTTGACACACACATTGGAGTAAGGATAATCTCTTCAGTACATGGTGCTGCAAAAACTGGATATTTATATGTAGAAGAATAAAATTAAATTCACATCTCTCATATATACAAAAATCCTTCAAGAGAGATCAAAGGTCTAAATTTAAGACCTGAAATTATGAAGCTGTTGGAAGAAAATGTAGGGGAAATAGAGACTCTAAGACTTTGTTGTAGGGGCTGACTTCTTGGATAAGACTCCCAAAGCACAGGCAACAAAAGCGAAACAAGTGGGATTATATCAAACTCAGAGGCTTCTGTGGGGTTGGCGTTGTGGCATAGCAGGGTACAGCTGCCACCTGCAATGCTAGCATTCCATATGGGACCTGGTTCTTGTCCCAGCTGCTCCACTTCCTACCCAGCTCCCTGTTAATGTGCCTTGTAAAGCAGCAGAAAATGGCCCAAGTCCTTGGGCCCCTGCCACCCATGTGGGAGACCTGGAAGAAGCTCCTGCTCCCAGTTTTGGTCTGACCCAGCACTGGCCATTGCAGCCATCTGGACAGTGACCCAGGGGAAGAAAGATCTCTCTCTTCCTCTGTCTCTGTAACTCTGACTTCCAAAATAAATAAAATAAACCTTAAAAAGGAAGCTTCTGCACAGCAAAAGAAATGATCAATAGAATGAAGAGACATCCAACAGAATAGGAAAAAAAAATATTTGCAAGCTACCTATCTGAAAAAGAATTAATATCCAGAATATTCAGCAACTCATAAAACTCAACAACAACAAACACCACCAATCCAGTTAAACTGGCAAAGGGCCTCAGTAGACAGTTTTCAAAAGAAGGATTACAAATGGCCAACAAATAGGTGAAAAAATGCCCAACATCACTAGCCATCAGGACCACAATGAGACAGCACCTCACCCCTATCAGAATGGATAAAATCGCCTTCTCTTTCCCCTGACCTCTTGCCAGGAGGGGGCTTGCTGTAGCCCTGCACCTCCAGGACGTGTGGCCTTCAGACCATGTGCTCTAGGCTTCCTGGCCTAGATGCTCCTCCATGTGGCTGGTTCCTGGTGCTCAGTATGAACACATATTTACCTAACTCTCGGCCTCTGCTTTGCTGCCAGTGATAACCGGAGGAGATGTGTGAAGACAGAGACCCATCTCCTTAAAAACCCCCAGCCTCAACCGGACTGCGCGCTCAGCCCTCTGCCTCTCTGCTGAGCTGCCCGCCTGGCCTGGTCAGGTGTAATCTCTCCACTCAACATGTAACCTCGCTCCTTCCACCCCCCCTCCGCCGTCTCTCAGGCTCTGTCTGGAGAGGTGCCCCTCCGTTCCTACGGATGTCCCTTCCCTAATAAACCTTGCTATTTTACCTCCCACTTAAAAAAAAAAAAAAAAAGAATGGATAAAATCCAAAACACAGAGAATAACACATGCTAGTAAGGATGTAGAGAAATGGGAACACTTACACATTATTGGTAAGTGTGTAAATTAGTGCAGTCACTATAGAAAATAGTATGAGAGTTCTTAAAAAACTAGAAATAGTCTTGCCATATGATCCAGCAATCCTACTACTGGTTATACACTCAAAAGATAGGAACACATTGTATCAAAGAGATACCTACATTCCCATGTTTATAGTAGCACTGTTCACAATAGCTAAAATGCAGAATCAATCAAGGTATCCTTCATTAGATGAATGGATAAAGAAAATGTGATATATGTATAAATTTTATAACTGAATATTATTTTAAAAAAATGAAATTCTACCATTTACATAAAAATGGATGTTCCTGAAGGACGTCATGTTGAGTAAAATAAGCCACATACAGAAAGACAAATACCACACGTTCTCCATTAAATTTGGGAGGTGAAATTAAAAAAGAAAAAAGAAAAAGTTAAAACCAAACGAAACAGAAATGCTGTACATATATTTTTGTCAAACTTTGGTTTGTAGCTTTGTCAAACCAATGGTTAAGAATATTATACAACTATAGTTTCAAAGACCTGTGATTATTTCAAAATTTACTGTATATGGGTGTAATGGTCATCTTTCTATTTGATTATTGTTCTTAGCCCTTGCCTATATTCCTGCTGAACCAGGGTCTTTTATTTGCTGATCTCTTGAGTTAGTGGAGCATTAAGCCCTTGGTTGTAATGTTAATTAAAACTGTTATCTTAAAAACTAAAATAGAGGTCGGGAAGTCTGGAGAGCAGGCTATGGTGAGAGGGAAGAAGGGAATACACCATATCCTTAGAATTATACCTAGGACTACATTGAATCTGTTCTCTTTATATTAAGTATTACAGTAACATGAAAAAATAAAGTATCAGAGGGCAAATAATAGAGTAAGGTTTCTAGATAGAAGATTAATAGATGATAACTTCATACATAATACTAACAAACTATTAAAAATTTTAAAAATGAAGATGTAAAAGTATTTTATATAGTAACAAAAATTATTATGTTTAGGACTAAGTATAACAAAATATAAGATCTTTAAAGAGAAATTATAAGACATTGAAAATTTTATATTGATATTGGCTTAAATCAATGGAGGACTACTCATTTTCATGAACATAAGACTCAATACAATACTTCAAAGATAGGATTACTCTCCATATATACAACCAATAAATGCTTTGAAAATTGGTTAGTTGATTTAAAATGCATACAAAAGAACAAATGGCCAAAATGGACAAGAAAAGCACGTGATAGGGAGAGGGTTCTTGTTTTTTCATCCATCCATAATTATTATAAAGCTGTAATAATTAAGTATTATGGAACACTGTCCATGAATAGACTGAAAGACCAAATGGGACAAAAGAGAGACAGGCAAATATGGAGACAGTCTATGACAAAAGTCTCATTAAACATTAGTGAAGAATGGAAACTCTAGCCAACAAATGATCCTGTGACACTTGGTTATGGCTTTGAAAAACTAGGAAGTTTCTCCTTATGTTATACAAAAATACATTTCAGCAGGCTGCTCCACATCCAATCTGGCTCCCTGCTAATGTGTGTGGGAAAGCCGCAGAAGATGGCCCAAGTACTTGGGCTCCTGCATATATGTGGGAGACCTGGAAGGAGCTCCTAGCTCCAGGCTTCAGATCAGCTCAGCTCCAGCAGTTGTGGCCATTTAGGGAGTGAACCAGAGGAAACCCCCACCTCTCTACATATATGTTTTTTATATACATATATATATATACACATAAAATCTGCAATTGCTTTTCAAATAAATCTTAAGGAAAATACATTCTTCAAAAATTTATAAGAGAATATGATTTTAAGCCATGAAAGAATTTCTGAGACCAGACACAAAATGTGTAAGCTATACAAGAAAAAGCAGCATGATTTGAATCTATAAAATTAAAATTCTGTACCTTAGAAGGCATCAAAGTAAAAAGACAAGCTATGGTCTAGGAAAAGATATTTTTAATTTATACCATCAATAAAAGACTAATACCCAGTCCATATAGAGGAAGTGTAAACATCAGTAATAAAGCAGCAAAGAATCACAAAGAATAATGTGCAAAAGATTAGACAATTTACACAAGAACTCAAGACAAGATGCTCTACCTAACTGGCGATTTGAGATTTGCAAATAAAATGAAGAGAGGTAGCAATCTGAATTCATCAAAAATGTTAAAAAGTCTCCTGACACCATGTTTTGGTGAAGCCATGGAGCATTGAAAATTCCTTACACACAATGGATGGAGATATCCATCGATAGTCATTCTATGGTTTGACTGTGTCCCCCCAGAGTTCATCTGAAAACCCAATCCTCATATTCATATGCTAACTCTATTTGGCAATGGGGCCTTTGGGAGGTGATTAGGAGTAGAGGAGATCACATGGAAGCCATGATAGCATAAGGGCTTTATACAGTTATAAGAAAACATTAACTCTTTTTATCTGAATAGGTTGCAATTATTTTTTTTACTGATTTGCCATTTATACTCTTTTTAAAAATTTTATCTTATTTATTTTCATTTGCTTTGATAAGGAGAAAGAGACAGAGGGAGAGAATCTTCCATGTGCTGTTTCACTTCCCAACTGGCCACAATGACCAGGGCTGGACCGGGCCAAATAGAGGAGACTTGGTCAATCGCAAGTAACTGAAGCTTTGGAAAGCAAAACCACAGATAACAGGGCACTGCTGTCACCTTTTCCCCAGGACAGCGGGGTTACCCTTTTATGCAAGGGATGGGCTCATCTGGAAGAGCCACACCATCATCAGAAATCGCTGGTCATGTATGTCATTAATCCTGGAATAACATTCTGATCCATTAAATCAAATATAGATTATGGAAACAAGAGCTCCAAGAATTTCAAAAGCTTAGAGGATAAAAATGCTCAAAGATTGGACACAATAGAAAGAGACCTGGATCTCCATCTAGATCTCCCACATGGATGGCAGGGGCCAAAGCACTTGGGCCATCTTTTGCTGCTTTCCCAAGCCATTGGCAGGGAGCTGGATCAGAAGTGGAGCTGCCGGGACTCGAATCAGCGCTTCTATGGGTTGCTGGAGTCTCAGGCAGCAGTTTAACCTGCTGCGACACTTTTCTTCATATCATTTTTGCCCTGAAAAAAATTTATTTTTAGATAATCCATTTTGTCTTTAAATTTTTTTCTATTTTATTTTGAGAGAGAGAGATTGAGATTTCCCTGTTGCCTATCCACTGATTTACTCACCAAAAAACAGCAACAGCTTGGGCTGGGCCAGACTGAAACCAGGAGCTGGGAACTGAACCCAGGCCTCCCACGTGTCCACGTGGGTGGCAGGGACGCGACTACCTGAGGTATCGCCACTACCTCCCTGGGTGCAGCCAGGACTTGAACCCAGGCACTCCTGGGATACAGATGTCCTGAGCAGCATCTCAAGCATGCATTGTGCCAAATGCCCATCCCAGCTAAATGACTTTATCAGTTTTGTTCTCCATGATGTATGCGTTTACACCTTGTTTAGGACGTCTTCTCTAAGCCTAGACTATTACAAAGAAATCACCCATGTTTACTTCTAGGGCTTTTAGGGCTCATTTAAAAAAAAAAAAAAGCTTAAATCTTTGATCCTTATTGGTTTTACACAAGGTGTGACACATGTATCAAAGTCTATCTTTTCCAAAAGATCAGCTACAACCTTAACACCATTTATTGAATAGGCCCATTCTTCAGTAATTTGAATTTCTGCCTTTATCATATGCTAAATGCCTTGTATTTTTTTTCTACAGACTCCATTGCGTTTTGCTGCTCAGATGGTGCCAGACTAATTACTTAAGCTTTAGAGTTTTATATATCTCTTCTCTGTCAGCTCACTTTCAGTCTCTTTCTATTGTGTCCAATCTTTGAGCATTTTTATCTGCTAAGCCTTTGAAATTCTTGGAGCTCTTGTTTCCGTAATCTATATTTGATTTAATGGATCAGAATGTTATTCCAGGATTAATGACATACATGACCAGCGATTTCTGATGATGGTGTGGCTCTTCCAGATGAGCCCATCCCTTGCATAAAAGGGTAACCCCGCTGTCCTGGGGGAAAGGTGACAGCAGTGCCCTGTTATCTGTGGTTTTGCCTTCCAAAGTTTCACAGTTACTTGCGGTTGACCATGGTCCCAAAATATTAAATGGAAAATTCCAGAAATAATTCACAAGTTCTAAATAATCTTTGTATCAGTAGGTTGTTACAGTGGCTCTATTTTGTTATTAATCTTTTATCACGCCTAATTTATAAACTAAACTTTATCATAGGTATGTATGTTTGCAAATAAAACAGTATATATAGTATTTGGTACTATCTTTTGTTTTAGGTATCTCTTGAGGGTCTTGGAACATGTGCCCCATAGATAAGGGGATACGCGTGTATTTACCTTGGAATTATCGCTGTTGTCAGCAGAGTCACGTGATGAGAATCCTAAATTACAGAAATGTGAGGCGAGCAAGGTCCTTACACTGTAAGATGACGGCTCCTGCAGGAACCCTTGGTGCTCAGTTTAGAACCACAGAAGCTGTTAGGTAGAGTGACTAGGTTCATGTCCCAGGGAGTAAAGATCACTAGACTTTTGTTCTTTTCATGGATTTCACGTCTCTGGGATAGAGGAAGGGGGAAGGGAGGGGGAGCTTGCCTCAGAGGCCGCTGACTCTAGAATGTTCCAGAGCCAGCCTTTCAGAGGCTGGCCACTATTTCACAGCACCGTGCGGTAGAACCGTGGATGTGTGTGGCTTCTGTGCTGTGCTGTGTGCCACGTCTGTTTGGCGGTGGGCACTGTGGGGACTGCTGGGGCATGTTATACCTCTCCACAGAGAGGAACACCATTCACTGCTACACACGGAGGGTGCCAAACAGCCCCGCCCTTGAGGCTCCAAGAAACAGACACATCCTTTTTTCTTCTTTGCTTTCAGAAATAACACATATACACAGCACCATTTTTACAGGCTTTAGGTGTACAAGTCCATTGTCATTGTCGTTCAATTATCATCTATCGCCATAAGGTTTTCATCTTCCCAAATTGAAACTGCACCCACTAAACCATACTTTCCTATTCTCCCTCCCCCCACCCTTAACAACCAGTTTACTATTTAAAAAAATTTGACTACTGTGGATACTTCATTCAAGTGTAATCACACAGCCCCTGTCCTCTTGTGACTGGCTTATTTCACTTTTAATTTCCTCAAGATTCATCCATGTGTCAAAATTTCCTTGCCCTTTAAGGTTGAGTAATAGTCCGTTGTGTAGATACATTGAATTTTGTATATCCATTCCAGAAATAACACTTTTGCATTTCATTTCCTCAAGTCAATTGGCATATATTCAGATGAATTTCATGTATGGGGGATAAATCTGAAATTACTTATTTCTTCTCATGTATTTCTTTCTTTTCTTTTTTTTTTTTTTTTACAGGCAGAGTGGACAGTGAGAGAGAGACAGAGACAAAGGTCTTCCTTTTGCCGTTGGTTCACCCTCCAATGGCCGCTGCAGCCAGCACACCGCGCTGATCCGATGGCAGGAGCCAGGTGCTTCTCCTGGTCTCCCATGGGGTGCAGGGCCCAAGCACTTGGGCCATCCTCCACTGCACTCCCTGGCCACAGCAGAGAGCTGGCCTGGAAGAGGGGCAACCGGGACAGGATCAGTGCCCCGACCGGGACTAGAACCAGGTGTGCCGGCGCCGCAAGGCGGAGGATTAGCCTAGGATTAGCGCCGGCTTTCTTCTCATGTATTTCTTAGCTCTTTTGTTTACACGAGCTGAACTGAACTGACAGGAGCAAGATTCTTTCTCCCTTATCTCTTGTAGATTACATTTTTGGGTAGAGTTGTGAGTGATGACATCAGCATACGTTAAGCAAGCTTTCCTGGTAGATAGATAAATGAGTTGTTGTTCTCATATAAACTATGACTATGGCCACAAATTTATTCTATAATCAATAATACATACCCTGTACTGTCTTTAGCCTTTTAAGATCAGATATACTTTAAAATTCTGCTTACTGGGCTGGGCGTTTGGTGCAGTGGTTAAGCCATTGCTTGGGATGCCCACATTCCATAACAGAGGGCCTGGGTTCGAGGTCTACTTCACTTCTGATCTAGCTTGCTTCTAAAGCACACCCTGGGGAGCAGAGTGATGATGGCTCAAGTACTTGAGTCCCTGACAGCAGGTGCGGACCCAGAGAGAGTTTCTGGCTCCTGGTTTCAGCCTGGCTTCAGCCCTGCTGTTGTGGGCATTGAGGGAGTGAACCAGCAGATGGAAGATCTCTCTCCCTCTCTCTCTGTTGCTCTGTCTTCCAGATAAAAAGAAATACATAAAACTTTTAAAAATCGCTTATCATAACCTAGGCAGTTTTTAAAAATCGATGCCTCTGATGGCAGACAGCGGGACTTTTCTTTGGTTCTGATTATAAAGTGTGTATGTTGAAGTAATGAAGTTTCTGCAGAATGGTAGCATGGCTGCCTATCACTCTGCTCAACCTGGCTCTGGTGCCCACGTGGCAGCTTGCTCTGAGGCAGCCGCTGGCACCTGCAGTCTGTCACTGTGCGTGCCTGGCCTTGTGGTGCTAGGTTACAATCAACTGCATCACAAGTAGTGACTCAGTGACCTCGTTCCTTTCTTGCTGTTGGTGACTCTCACTTCTTATCTGAAGCTGGAGAGAGGAGCGGCCCCAATCAGATCGAATTCAGGAGTCTTAGCCAACTTTGTTTTTTTTTTTTCCACTTTGAAATATTTACTATGTCTTTCCCTAAACTACACTAAACTTTATTATCTATATTATCTATAAACAGGTAACAACACATACCTCTCAGTGTTGTAAAGATGTACTGAAAAGTGTGGTTACCTATTCAACGAAGGGAAGGTATTGTGACTGAATGAAAATAATGATGTTTTGTCATATAATCACCTTCTATGACACAACATGTGGTCTAATGCACAATTCTATAGTGATTCTAATTCCTTGGTAGGCTGCATTTTTTGTTACTTAATTTGCAAAGCATTGCAAAGAAACTTAACATCAGTCATAACTTTATTTAATAATAGTTTTTATTGTTTGAACATAGACTTAAACTTAAGCCTCTGTTAATCTGTATATTGTAATTTTAAGAATTCCAATTTTTTGAAAGTTAACTTGTTTTTATAAACTCAGAAAATTTGGAAAATAAAAGTAGGTTTGTTTTGATTTTTAACCAGTCATAATCTCACAGTACAGTAATAATCACCATTGGGATCAGCATTGTGTTGCAGTTGGCTATGCTGCTGTATGTGATACTGGCATCCCATACAGGTGAGTGCCAGTTCTAGTCCAATCCAGCTTCCCAATAATGCAGCTTGGAAAGCAGCAGTTGGTGATCCTAGTACTTGGACCCCTACCACCCACATGGGAGACCTGGATACAATTCCAGGCTCCTGGCTTCAGCCTGGCCCAGACCTGGCTGTTGTGGCCATTTGGGGAGTAAACCAGCAGATGGAAGATATCTCTGTGTCTCTCCTTATCTCTCCCCCCTCCATAATTGCCTTTCAAATAAATAGATTTTTTTTTTTAAAGAAATAACCCTTGTTTTATAATACTTTCTCCCATCTTAGTATCATACAGTCCTGTACATAGTTGGGACCATGGTTTCATAACATTACATGAATATTTTCTGCTGGACCCTGACACTAAGCCCTGACAAGAATCTGAATGCCAGCAGTTTATTTGGGAGGCAATCTCAAGAAACACAGGTAACTCAGTGGCGGATTTTATAGCATTGTAGTAAGTGACTTCAGTAGCCTCAGCTTTGGTGTCTGGAGCCACTCAGAAGCACAGGCTGCAGCATTTCTTTCTTGAAACACTCTCTGTACTACTATGACTCCACGTTGCCGCCACCTGTCTCCTTTGATGGTTCCCTGCCAGGAAATGTCGGAGAGACTAATAGCTCAGTCTAAGGACTCTTCTCTGTTGTTTAAAAGAATTCATTTGAGAGGGGGCCTGCTCTGTGGCATAGTGGGTAGAGCCACTGCCTGCAGTGCTGCCTCCCATATGGGCGCAGGTTGGAGTCCTGGCTGCTCCACTTCTGATCCAGCTCTCCGCTATGGCCTGGGAAAGCAGTGAAAGATGGCCCAAGTCCTTGGGCCCCTGTACCCACATGGGAAGACCTGGAGGAAGCTCCTGTCCTGGCTCCTGGCTTCAGATCAGTGTAGCTACGGCTGTTGCGACCATTTGGGGAGTGAACCAGTGGATAGAAGACCTTTCTCCCTCTCTGCCTTAGCCTCTCCATAAATCTTTCAAATAAATAAATCTTTTAAAAAAGAATTTGAGAAGCAGAGAGAAAGAGAGGCAGAGAGAGTAGGCAGAGAGAGAGAGAGAGAGACAGAGAGAGAGTGAAAGAGAGGAGAGGAGAGAAGAAGGGAGGGGAGGGGAGGGGAGGGGGACAGACAGCCAGCCAGAGTTGCCATCTACTGGCTCTCATCCTAAATGTTTGGGATGGTCAGGGCCAAAGCCGGAACTGGAAATTCAATCTGGGATTCCACCCGGGTGTCAGGGACCCAGCACTTGAGCTGTCAGCACTGCCTCCCAGGGTCTACATCAGTAGGAAGACAGAGTCAGGAAGCAGAGCGGGGCATTGAATCCAGGCACTCCGATATGTTACAGGGCGTTCTCCACTGCCAGGCTAAAGGCCCACCCGTGACTCGCCTCTTGTTTAACATCCATACTCTCCCTCTCAATTTATGTTTTTGTTGTTGCTGCTATGGTTGGTTGCATAGCAAGCTTTATTTTCTAGAGTAGTTTTAGGATTACTGCAGAGTTGAGCAGAAAGTCCAGAGTTCCCATCCACCCTTTGTCCCTACAAATGCACAACCTGCCCCCCCACCTCCCCTGCCAGAAGGCTCCACTTGTCACAACAGAGAACCTGTACCTACACATCGTTCTCACCCACAGTCTGCAGGTCATACTGGAGTGCGTTCTTGGTGTCAGGCATCCTGTGGCTTGGACAATCATATGTCAACATGTGTCCACCCTTCTGTGTGGCACAGCATGATTTCACTACCCTGACATCCTCTGTGTTACCCTGTTCCGGTCTCTGTGGCCCTCAGTCCCCAGGATCCACTGATCTTTTTACTGTCGCCATAGTTTTGCCCTTTTCAGAATGTCATATAGTTGGCTACATACAGGACAGAGCTTTTTCCTCTTGGCCTCAAAGCCATGGTTCTTAATACCATCTGTTAAGTTGTTGCCTCCCCAGTGTTTATCTCTGCTCACTTCCCTCTCTGGTCTGCTTCGTGGTCACCATCTGAGTGTGTTCTCCCTCCTCCCTGCCCCACAACTTCTTCCAATTGTCTCATTGGAGCCTTTGCCCGTTGGTTCCCATTGCTGGAGGCACCTTGCCTCAGATCAGCTCATTTGTGGTTCCCATGTTTCAGCCCAAGTCACTCCTCCTCTGAGTAGCCGTCCCTGACTATTCAATTTAAATCAGTACTTGCTGGTCACCTTGCAGTACTCTGTTACAACCTATTTATTTTCCACATAGCCCTCATCACAACCTGAAATTATCTTGTTCATTTGCTTAGTTTACTGACCATTTCCCACGACTTGAATGTAAACACTTGGGGAAGAGAAACTTATTTGTTATGTTTACAAGGTTATCCACCATGTGGTAGGGGTTCAAAAAGAACCTAGTCAAAAGTGACTCATTGTTTAATCAATCTGCTATTGCTGAACTTTTAGTTGTTTTCTAAACTGTACTGTACCAAGCACTGCTCTGGTAAATTGATTTGTACCTAAATAAATTTGTGCACAAGTTTATACACAGCTATATTTTGAATTTTTTCTTGGTGATCTTGTAAGTGGAATTCCAACAAGTGACATTATTGATTCAAAAAGGTTGAACTTTTTCTAAGGCTTTTAATAAATATTGCTAATTTTTTTCTGCAAAGGCTACTCTAGCTCCCAATTCACTAATAGTACAAATACTTTGCCTCCATTAGCACTGGATATATGTTTTTAAAAAATCCTTATTGATTTGCTGGGTAAGAACGGGTGTAGCTCTATTTCTTTGTTTTATTCCTTGGATTATTTTCTAGTAATTTCCTTTTTATTTATTATTAGCGTTCTAGATTTTGAGCCAAATGAAAGTAGAGCCTTTATCTTTTTAGGGACATCCTTTTCTGAAGTCCACTTTATCAACTTTTAGCAATTCTGGACAATTTACCTCACTAAAGTACTAGTTTCCCAAAAGACTGAAAGCAAATTAGTTTTGTTACAATATTATCATATATTAAGAATGATCAAATAAAACTTACTGAGTAAAATTGGCTTTCTGAGCATTTTTGCTCAATTTTTACACTAGTGGCACTCCTCATAGTGTCATCCACAGATGTGACTGAGGTCAAACATTAATTGTGGCAAAATTAATTCATTATTAAAAACAAAGTTGTGAAATCCAAGGATGACTTTTATTCATTAATTACAGTACATTCAAGGTTATTTATATGATATCAAGACCCTATTCATGTGCTTCCTTGAGTGAGAAAGAAGTTAATGGTGTAGAGGCCATCTATTGTTAAGGCAGCATTGTCTGTGGAAATGTGAAATGAAAAAAAAAAATTTATAATGAGCCAGACCTGTAATTTTAAATTTTAGTCACATAGTTTTAAGCCAAAGTATTATCATTTTAACCTCTAACCAATGTAAAAAAATCATTAATGAGACATTAAACTTTTTTTTTTTTGGTACTATCTTTGAAATTAATGTCTGTTTTATACTCATGGCTGATCTCTTTTGGGACTACATTTCAAAAATGATTCTCTAAAAATCCTTATGTGGATAATGCTATCAAATTGGCTAGCACAGGGTCTTTGGTATTAGGACTTTTATGTGTACAAAGGAATAGATGTTTCAATAACTGGAAGGGTGTATACTTCAATAACTGGAAGAGGGCTTTAGGTAGGCATCTTGGTTTGGGTTCCCATGGTAGCAGACCCTGAGACAGGATTAGAGTGAAAGCAGTTTATTTTGGAGGTGATCCCAGGGAGCACTTGTGGGGAGTGAGACAGAGAAGGGAAGGAAGTCAACACAGGGTGTGTTTGCAAGTATGGACAACTGGTAGTATCCTGCTGGGCAACGTGGGGAGACAGAACTATTCCAACTGAGAGGCAAGAGAAATGGAGCACTTGTAAGCCCACTCCCCATCTATCACTGTTGATTCCAGGGACTTTCACCTGTCTAACATATGGGTCCCTGTGCTTCCATAGCCAGAAAAAGGCTCTTAAGCACAGAGACTCTGCTAAGCAGGAAAACTGGTGCCCAGACATGGGAGGGAAAGTGACAGCTTTTCCTATATCAGGTCACATCATCCAAGTAGGAATCCTATTAACCTCTAGGATCCCAGGGATTTGATACCATTGTATGAGTCAGCTCCTTGACTGCTACCACAAAATACCTGAGGCAAACAACTCTGCAGAGAAGAAAGGTCTATGTAGTTCACAGTTCAAGTCCAAGATCAGGCAGCCCCACTGGGCTAGCCTCTGTGAGGGCAACAGATGGCAATGGTAGAATGTTTGTAGAGGAAGGATCACATGGTGAGCCAGGAAGCAGGGAGAGAGAGAACAGAGACTGGGCCCAGTTCAGGCTTTAAAGCAGCCCTCTGTTGAGAATTACCTTCCAAGGGCATGACCTGATAGCCTAAGGACTTCAGTAGGCCCACCTCTTAAACATCCTAATCAGTTGCCCTATTAGTGGCATTAACATATGACTTTGGACTTTAAAGTTCTGGATGAGTTTGGGAGCCAGATAGCATTCAAACCATAGCAGACACAAGGGTTCAAACTTATGTATTCCTTGCACCTGGGACAATTCTGGGACCACAGTAGGAGTTTAATAAATATTTTCTGACTGTGGCTTTCTTTTGGATACTTGCTTTATTCTTTCTGCATCTCCATGTAAATGGGAGGCACAATCACTGGCAGTTATCTGTCATATCCTTGTAGCTATGTGATCAAAGAGGAAACCGAGTTCTTCCCTTGAAGCTCCAGGAAACAATTTCCAAGGAAGAAAGCCAGTTGGCCTGGCTGGCCCATGGGCTTATCTCTGGTCCAATCATTTTGGGCATAGCCATGAGATGTTACAATTGGCTAGATTTGAGTTAGGTGCCAACCCCTGAGGTTACAGGAGTGGAGTCTATTATCAGAAGGTGAAATGACAGAGCAATTGTCCCCATATTGGGGACAATGGATACCTATGGGAATATATTTACATTATGAATGCTATTTGTCCCATATATCTTATAGAAAAATGCTTATGAACCTCTATTTTCCTCACTGACCCATTGTATTTTTGCATTATTAGCTGTTATGTGTATTACAGATTTAACAGTTGATACTTTGAGAATGGCTCTGTGGGCCAACTAGTTCAATAAACATTATAGGGAGACCTTGCTCAGGGATAAGCTCCTGCAGTAGATCCCAATAGATCAGATTAAAAATCAAAATGGAGTCACTCGTGTTAATGTTCCACATCACCAAATGGAAACTGAATGGTTATCTGACCTTCAGAGAAATCAGGAGAGAGCTAAATTTCCCAAGCAGGCTGGTTTCAACTGGTGTGGTAATTAAGTTCTCTCTGCCTCCATTCTTAGGCAAAAAAAAAAAAAAAAAAAAGTGACCTGAAGTAATGGGATGTTAAGCAATCAATTATTTTTCTATTGTTCTGTCTCCCTGTTCCCAATTCACAGGGAAAGTAACTTTGAAATGACCCTTCTGATTTTTGTTCTTTGTTTCTACTTATATCAACTCTTCTTTGTCTACAAAACCAATCTCTTCTCCTTGGCTCATTGGAACACTTATTCTACTTAATGGGATAAAGTATTGCCTTAATGTAGAATCACAAAAGAAAGCCAGTTAAGGTATTTACACTATATGGCTGTAATTCTGTTTTTGGACATTAGTAATTTATGCTGTGCAAAAGTATATATTTTTTTTGGCTTGGGAATGAGTTGTTGGTGTACAAGTGAATTTCTCTCCTCTTCCTCACTATATTGAGCCAGCTTCCACTGCACATCCATGAAAACATAGATAATGCAGATGTTCCCTTAAGCTTTTTGACATTCTCTCTTATTACAAAGGGCTGCAAACCTTGTAGGCAGAGCACTATTCCCTACATTTAAGGTTTCTGAGTGGAGGATTGGCCAGCGTACCACTCTTCCTCCTTTCTTACTGATCCCCCCAACTCCCGGGAGTTTAGAAGGTGGCACTAGCGTGCCTCAATGACTACTTCTGTTTCTCTCTTTTCTAAGCCTGCCTGCTTGCAGGGAAGATGCCCTGGTCTGCCCTCTGTCCATCCTATGGATGTCCCTTCTTGGTGGGGAGGGCTCTGGCAGTCTTCCTCTGCCAGGGCCCAGACGGGTGAAATCTATTTTAGAGGGTGAGTATTAACATGAAGCTCTCTCGTCTTAGAATTCATCTGACCCACCTTTCATGAGTCCTAGAGCCGACATCTTCATCTGTAACTCCTGCATCTCTCTCTCAAATGGTTCTGAATTCAAGCAGAAAAAAAAAATGTTAACTCTTGAACATCATCCAATGTCCTCCAAAGAAAGTTAACTGCTAATCCTGTAAGGCCGCCACAAAACACACGAAACACCAGAGTAAGGGAAAAGGTTTATTGGAGAAAACCCAGCAGACCCGCGGGAAGGGGTGAGGAAGGGAAAGAGAGCGCGTGTCTGGGAAACAGGTCCCGATATCCCTTTTCCAGGGGCTGGGTAGGGAGGTAGGAGTAGCGAATCCCGTTAGGATGAGGGTGGTTGGGCCATGTGGCCACCTGGCTTCCAGCAATGGTGGCAGGGGCTAGGGCCTAGGATGGTGTCAGGGTGTAGATCGTGCCATAGGTAAGACTGCACCATTTTCCTAACAAACGCTAGTTATCACAGTGGAGCTACCATAGAAGGATTATGGTTCTCAGTCAAAAGGCGGAAAATTGAAGGAAAGCTTTCTTCAACTTTTAACATAATTATTTATTACATATTATGGAGAAAATTTTTGAGTGACATTCACAGATTTCAGTCTCAAACATTCCCACTCATAATCACAAGCGTCAGAGTATTACAGTACTATATCTTAAAATTCTTGAAGTTGTTTATTCCTTCTTTGTAATGGTGTCACCTATTCTCAGTTACTCAAACTAGGAACTTCAGGACTATTATTGATATGTCCATCTTATCTTGTTTTTGTAAACATCTGTTAATCAGTGGCAGTAACATTTTCAAGTAACTTATTATGTAAAAAAGAATTTATTTCAGAGAAAAAGAGAAAGAGAGCCAGCTCCCTATTGCTGGTTGTGTGTGTGGGACCTGGGACTCAATCCAGATCTTCCACGTGGGGGACATGAGCCCAGTTGTCTGAGGCATCACGGCTGCCTCTCAGCACCTGCAGACAGGCAGCTGGGGTCAGGAGCCAGAGCTGGGTATCGAACCCAGGTACTCTGATGTGGGATGCAGGCATCTTAACACTTAGGCTATCTGTTCCATAAGCAACCCGTTCTAATTGGAAATGGTGACATCATCGCAAAGGGTCTTGCTGGTGTCTTTTCCTCTGCACAAGGCCACATCCTTGCCCTTCGTAAGCCATGAGCACACAGGGGTCTCCTGCCTCTTCCAGCCTTAATTTAGATGACAGTGCCCCTGACTACATCACCAGCCTTCTAACCAGGCACACCTCCTTCTTCGTGTTCTCTAGCACATCACGTGTCCACTTGCACACATGCTGTGTGATGGTTATCGCGTACACAGTCAGCTCTGCCTCACCCAGGGCTTCTCAACCATGGCCGCTCGTTAGAACCCCCTAGCGAGGCAGCTCGGGACCAGAAGCAGTCAAGACTCACCCATCCCGCGGCTGTGCCTTCCCAGCATGTACACACTAAACAGAACAGGATGGCAGCCTCTTGGAGCAAATATTTGTCAATGATGACAAAATCTAGATTTCCACGACAAGATCTAGGTTTAGATAAAAACAAGCTAGAAAGAGCTCTGTGAAGACCGCCCCGGGCCTTCACTGTAACTAATGTATAAAGGCTACCTTTGTTCCTTGGAGATAAGGCGTTAAGGACATACAAATACCCCTAGACTGCGAGACCTCAGCGGCTTGGTCTCTCTACTAGTCCCTCTGATCGTACTATTTGGAGCTTCTATTTTCTTTACTTAAATAAAACTTCACTTCTACTCTCACCATTGTGTCTGGTCTTACAAATTATGACTGACACCAGGACACAAACTGGGACTCAGCTCAGCAATGTTCCTGCAATACTAGAAGCTTCATCAAAATTTTTTTTTACCCATTCCCAGGTCCCGCCACAGACTAAGGGAATCAGACTTTCTACACTGAAAGCAATTCAAGAGCAAAATGCATGCTTGTTTATCTGCCTATCTTCAGGTGGCACATAGTAGGTATGATACAAATATATAAAATTTATTGAACCTTTAAGACACTATAACAGCTTCCATGGTAGAATTCACATATTGTATAATTCAACTTTTTTTTTTTTTTGTATTTTGTATTTTGCTTGGCATATCCACAGACTTTTGTAACCATCATAACAATCTAATTTAGGACACTTCCATCACCCTTGGAAGAACCCCTGTGCCCGCTAGCAGTGACTCCCATTTCTCCAGCTTCCCCCTTAGGCAAACATGAATCTACTTTCCCTTTCTACAGATTTACATGTTCTAGAAACTTCCTAGGAACGAAACCAAATGGCATATGATATTTTGTGATTAGCTTGTTTGACTTCGTGTAATAATTTCAACATTCATCCATGTTGTAAACTGATCAATAATTCATCCCTTTATATGAGTTGCCAAATAATAACCCATACCATGGCTACATTATGTGCTCGTTATCCATTCATCTGTTGATGGACACTTTTTTCCCCCCGCTTTTGGGCCTTTTACAAATAGTGCTGTTGTAATATTTATATGCAAGTTTTTGTGTAGATGTAAGTTTTCATTTCTCTTGGGCATGTCCTGAGGAGTGGAATGCTGAGTCACACGACGCTCTTTAACTTTTCAGAGAGCTGCTGGATTCTTCCACTGGGTCTAAACCATTTCACATTACTGTCAACGGCCACTGGAATGTTCCAATTTTTCCACACTCTCCAACACTTGTTATTGTCAGTCTTTTCGGTTAGAGAACTGAATCATTTAATGTTGTCACACAGATGCAAGCTCAGTGCCCAGACTAGTTGTCACGGATCCAGAAGGCACTTACTAAACATTTGTTGAATGAATGGTGTTGTATGTTGCCCTTTTATGAGCGCATTCACAAATGGTGAGGCTCACAATAACACCCTGATGTGAAAGAGTGGAAATTTGGATCCCCATTTTAGATCTGACAAAAAATAAGGGTCAGAGGACAAAGAAAATTCTAGACCTCTGGTCCCTGTCCCCACATCCAGTCCTCTCTCTACAGTCAGATGAGGTTTCTCAGTATCTCTTCTAAATGCCACATTAATGTTCAGAGAAGAATGTTAAGTTTCAGGGGATCAAAGTTAAAAAAAAAAAAAAAAAAGCCAACCCAACTCAGCAGAAGCTGAAAGGCCCGAGTGCTTGGCAGTTTGAAGACTTCTAATTATGGTTCTGACATAGTTGTGGGGAGCAGAGAGCGCAGTCTGGAACAGTCTGACAAGGAAAGTCACAGGCTTCTAACTTTAGCAAACTCTTGAGCTTTGAAGTACAACTGGGAGCTGAGCATTTTCCAGGCTAGAAAATTTGGAGAATTTGAAAGGACATTGTAAATCAGGTGAAGGCAGACTGTTTGGTATAAAAATTGCATTATCTGAGAGAGCGCCAACACAGAAAGGCAGGTGAGCGAATGATCAGTTTTCTTACAATATTCAAATTAAAACACTGTCTTCCTTTGTGATAGAAATTCTCATTGTATATCAAGAAAACAGTACAGTAAAATCCCATCATCCATTTTTTTTTTGGCCAAAGAAATGAACATTTTACCATTCTTATGTGCTTGACTTTGAAGTGCTTGTACACAGTAAAGCCAGTTTTAGGGGTGGGCATCAGACCTCACGAGACGCTCATGTCCCCCACTGGAGGGCTTGGGTTTGATGCCTGCTTCTAGCTCCTGGCTCTGGTTTCCTGCTGTTGCAGACTCTGGGAGGCAGCAGTGGTGCCTGTATGGTTGGTTTTTTGCCACGCCCATGGGTGACCTGGATTGACTTTCAGGCTCCCTGCATCGACCTGGACCAGCCCATCTTGGCAGGCATGTGTGTGTGTGTGTGTGTGTGTGAGCCCTCCAGATGGGAACTATCTCTCTCAAAATGCTATTACTAACAAGCCCATTTCAGTAAACACATGTAGGAAATAATTATAATAAAAAAAATGATCTTGTTACAAGCACCATGAATGTGCAACCTTGGTCTTAGGGGATTAAGATGAAGACAGGTAGAAGAGCTGGTGAAGTGGCCAAATACCTGCACTCTTTGAGGGTACTTCAGAAAGGTTGTGGAAAAACCAAATTAAAAAATGTTTATTTTGGTGCAAAAATTTTGACTCGTACATACGAGGAATCTTCAGAAATTTTCTGGAGAATGCATATTATGAAAACGGATGGATTGGGGCTGCCGCTGTGGTGTAGTGGGTAATGCTGCCATCTGCAGCGCCGGCATCCCATAGGGACGCTGGTTCGAGTCCCGGCTGCTCTACTTCCGATCCATCTCCCTGCTAATGTGTCTGGGAAAGCAGCAGATGAAGGCTCGGAGCCCACGGAGCCCACGTGGGAGACCCGGAGGGAATTCCAGGCTTCCAGCTTTGGCCCAGCATCTCTCTCTATGCCCCAGGCTCTCCTCTAACTTTGACTTTCAAAAAGCAAATAAATCTTGAAAGAAAAACAAAGGATTTGAGAGATGGAGAGAAACAGCACACTCAACATCTGCTGGTTCACTCACCAAATGTTCCCAAGGGCCAAGGCTCCTGGGAACTCAATTCAGGTTTTACAAGTGGGTGGCAGGAACCCAGCAACTTGAACCTCCTAGCATCTGCATTAACTGGAAGCTGGAGTGAGGAGCAGGAGCCCTAAAAGGAACCTAGCATCTGGTGTGGACTATTGGCATCTTAGCCACCAGGCCAAAAGTGCGCCCATCTAAGAACTTTCTGGAATAGCCTCGAACGGGTGTGGGTCCAAAAGCTTGGACCAAGATTTTGTTCGTGGTTCCTACAAACACGAATTTTTTCCCATAGTATTTGGGGTGCCACCTTCCCGCGAGTCAGACCATTTTCCAGGACCCCGAGTTCTGCGTTTTTGGGGCTCTGTAAAATAAAGACTACTTTCTCCACCAGGGCGTTGTCAGAGTTGAAGGGAGGAAAGATACGCACAACCGGGCAGATCTGGCGTTGGGCAACCTTTTGCCACAGGCACTGTGCTGGGTCCCCAGGGCGCGATCAAAGAAAGAAATCAGCCCTGTGTGGCTACAGGCTCCCCGGGGTCCGCACGCAGCACAGTGCAGCAGGCGGGATGCCAACAGCCCGCCCTCGTTGAACATGCCCATTCTCCTTTCCAACGATCTGAGTCCTTCCAATCTCACGTTAACCAGCTGGCCTTAGCTCTTGCAGCTCTACCGAGATAATCTGAGCTAAAGCCTGCTCCTGTTGCGAGGTCAAACGCTTGGCCGGCAGGTTGGAGAACCTCCCAGGGCAGCGCGCCCAAGGGGCCGGCCTCCGAGGACACCTGGCAGCTCGCTCCAACCTACGGAAGCCCGCTGCCCAGGGGGCGCTTCCGAGCAGCAGAGGCGGGCAGAGCCGGGCGCCTCCTCTCCACCCCCTCCACCCTGCGAGCCGGGTGCCTCGGCGCTGGTCTCCAACTTCAGCAAAGTTCGCAGCCGGGGCTGGGCACGTGGGTGCCCGTGCGCGGGGCCCCGCACGCCGCGCGCTCCGCGGAACTCCTGCATCCTCCGCGCCCCGCACCCGCGCGCAGCCGCCGCCGCCGCGTCTCCCAGTCGCGTCACCCCACCGCCCCCGGCCGCACTCGCACGCGACGCTCGGCTGCCCGGCTCCCGGCGCAGGCGGCGGCGTAGCGGGAGCCCCGAGGCGGCTCGGGAGGCGGGGACGGGGCGTGCCGCCGGCTCCCCGTTCCCGGAAGCAGCTGGTTCCCGGGCTCCCGCCGAGCGGACTGGCGCGGCCGCTGCGCCAGCATCCGCACCGGCGCCGCTAGGAGCAGCGCGCCTCAGGCCCGCGCCCGCCGCAGCCGGCACGATGCAGCCGGTGCACTCGGAGGTGAAGCCTAACCCGCTGCAGGACGCCAACCTCTGCTCGCGCGTGTTCTTCTGGTGAGCCCCCTGCCGCTGCCGCCGCACCCTGACGACCAAGGGGGCCCTTGCCCTGCGCGCTCGGGCTCCCCGGGCCGGCCGCGTGCTCCCCGCCTGCGCCTCTGCGCGCGGCGAGTGGAGACCCGGGGACCAGGGGCGGTGCGCGGGGTCCGCCGCTGGCCGCTTGGGGCCGCGCCAGCCTGCGGTGCTGTGGGACCACGGTGGGAGAGGCGAAGAGGAGGCGGGCGGGCGGGGACCCAGGGCTGCCTAAGAGGGACCAGTGGCCGGCAGGAGGAGGTCAGGACCCCCACACTCCCGCCCACCGCCCAGGGCTTCGCAGTGCCCCCCGAGGCCAGACGGCACCCTTTTTTCTTTCCAAGTAAGCAGCTTGCGAACGGCTTCCTTGATCTCATCGCAGCCGAAGCCTAGTGAGTGTCCTGGACTAGTGCCACCTCCCAGTCGCGTCCCCACCCCTTCCGATGTCCCTTAGTGACTGCTGGGTCCGGCGCCGCCGGGCTCCCGCCGCTTGTGGCTGGGTAGCTTTGGGACCAGGTGGCCCTTTCTGCCTGGCCGCGCGTGGTGGTACCCACTTAGGGCCGCTCTCACGTGGGTGAAAAAGCACCCCATGATTTTCTCTTGATGACTGGGGATACCTTTTTCAAACGAGATCTGCTTCCACGGTGTGCTTTAGGCTGGGACGCACACGCAGCCGGGCTGGAGCTGTCCTTTGCCTGTGGGACATATTTTCACTGCCACCGTTGAGGACTGGGATGGGGGGGGGGTGTAGGGGAGGCTGAAATCTGCGAGCCTTCCCGGAGTTCCTGGCCTTCAGGGAGGCACGGTGATGCAGGTGACAGACCAGCCACTGGAGGGGGCTTTGAAATGGGGAGGGGACAGGTGCACCCCTCCTGGTGCCAGGAAGCCCCGCTGCTCAGAGCCTGGGAGAGCTGACACTTGGGTCTGCTGGCCTGGACCACCCAGGTGGGCCCACACCTTGGGCGTTCCTCACCCGTGGTCTTTTGTCTCAGTTTCTGCTCTTTTCTGGTAATTCCCCCCTTTTTAATGGAAAACCGTAGGGGATCCGGAGCGGGTGAGTCATCCCCTCTAGTTTTAATTGCGGGGCATGCATTGTGAGTGCTAAGCTTTCTTGGCAGCTTGGTGGCCCTTAAGTAGGGAGCAGCTTGGGGAGGAAGGAATATGGGTGTGGCTCCAGGTAGGGCGGAGAATTCCCAGGGCGCTTTCAGTTTGGGATCTGCAAAATGTAGGTGCGGGGAAGTGGGAAGGTGAGGACTTACCGTGGGTGACTTGGGTGGGCAGCCTTTAATCATCTTCCAGGCGGGAGAGGAAGGGGCCGTGACTTCTGCTTTGAAGACTGCCTAGGGAGAGAGGGAGGTTCAGTTGCCTGGGAGTACAGTGGCTCAGCAGGATCCCAGCCGGGCAGCTTGGCTCCGTTCTGTGTTCAAAGCTGGAGTTCCTCTGCCGCCTGGGCTCTTGCTGGCTGGGCTTTCTCTCAGGAGGTTCTTGAAGTTCCTGCTATTAGGAGATGGTGATTGAGGGCAGCTGTTTCCAAAGTGTGGCGCTCAGAGCCGCCTGGCTCCATCCGCATCACCTGGGAGCTTCGTGGAGGTGCAGCTCCTCGGGCGCCCACTCCAGACTGATTCAGCCAAGTTAGAAACGCTGGGGTGTGTTGGGGTGCCGGCTGTGCTCCCAGGGGTGACGGGAGCTGAGGGTGGCTCAGGGCTTTCAGCTGCTCCTGCTCCTTGCATTGCCATTCCCTTCTGTAATTTTAAAAGAGGGACATGACTTTGTGAAGTCAGCTGTGGGTGCTGCTGCCCACCCTGTATGTACTTAGCTTCTGCAGTTGCAGGAATGTTGGAGTGTGAATGCCTTGTGTACCTCTCCCGCTGTAAACAGCAAAGTTGAAATAAACCCAGCCAGGAAGTAGCCGTCTAGAGACAAGGCCCCCCTGATACAGAAAAGCTGATTTTTTTCACCTTGTTTGGTATTTTTCTTTTTCTTTCCAGTGTCACCAGCTTTGTCCACCTGTGTGTTGGCAGCTGCCTGCCCAGGTGATGCCAATTAATACTCGTTAGCTTACCAACTTGCCAATCCCTGTTTATCACGCAGTGTGGATTTGAGACATATGTTACCGTAATTGATAACTGGTGTGGGTTTTATTTCTGTTTCTGCACGAAATTTAAAACTATAAGAACAGGAAAGGAATAAGGAAGATTTGTTTCTGTTATCTTTATTTATTGTATTATTTACTTTTTATTTATTGTGTTACCTATTTATTTACTGTGTTGCTTATTCTGTGAGCCAGGCCACCTGCTGATATTTTTGTTATTTCTCCCCAAATGGCTGGAGCTGGGCCGATCTGGAGCCAGGAGCTTCTTCTGGGTCTCCCACACAGGTGTAGGGCCCCAAGGCCTTGGGCCATTTTATACTGCTTTCCTAGGCCATAGCATAGAGCTGGATGGGAAGTGGAGCAGCCTGTGCTTGAACCAGCACCCATATGGGATGCTAGCACTCAAAACAGCGGCTTTACCTGCTATGCCACAGCACCAGCTCTCCCCCCCGCACTTCTTTTTAATTTTCTGTGGTTTAGCATGTATTCATCACTTTAAATAATCCTCAAAACATGTTTAATGATTTTAATTTATGCTGTCTTCACTATTGTTGAACAGTTACTTTCCAGTACTGATGTAATGCGTATCCATTGTGTGCATACCATATATTTCGGCACACTTTTCTTTGTTTTCTGTCCCCAGAAGTAGAGTTACTGGTGAAAGGCAGAACTGGAGGCATGTGTTTGGAACAGTGCTTAAAACTCCCAGTTGGGCACCCACATTCTGTGTCCAAGTGGCTGGACCTAGTGACCTCTGCACTCTGCACTCTGCCAGGCAGCAGGACATGACTCAAGAGGTTGGTTTCCTACTACCCACGTGGGAGATCTGGACGGAGTCCTGGCTTGTGGATTCAGACTGGCCCATTGCTGGCGCTTGTGGGCATGTGGGGAGTGAACCAGCAGATGGACTGTTTCTCGCCATTTTTCCTTCTCATGTCTCTTTCTTGGCCTTTTAAATGAAATGAAAAAAATAAAAATAAAAGTTGAATCATTTTCCAACAGGACTGGACCAGTTTTCTTCTTCTTTTTTTTAAAGATTTATTTATTTATTTGAAAATCAGAGTTAGAGAAAGAGAGGGAGAGACACAGAGCTGGATCTTCCACCTGCTGATATACTCCCCAAAAAGGCTGCAACAGCCAGGGCTGGGCCAGGAGCTTCATCCAGGTCTCCCACGTGGGTGCAGGGGCCCAGGCATTTGACCATCTTCCACTGCTTTCCCAGGTGCGTTAGCAGGGAGCTGGGTAGGAAGTAGAGCACCTGGGATTCAAACCAGGGCCCATATGGTGAGCTGATGGTGCAGGTGGTGGCTTGACCCTCTGTGCTACAGCACCGCCCTCAGTTTGCCCTCTTACTAGCAACTTGTGTACTTATTTTGTTGTCAATTTTGAGTACTGAATTAAAAAAAATTTCAAGTTGATAGATTAACATTGTTTTCAAGCAGTTTTATTTTGAGTTTATGTGATTATTGAAATTTTTAAAGGTCTGTTGATCATTTATTTATATTTCTTTGAATTGTCTTAATAGAGTCTGCATTTTTTCTGATGCAGTTATGTTTTTGGAAGAACTTGTATTTCTTACAGTGTGCTTCCCAGATTTTCACGTCTGTTAATTTTGTTCAGAAGTTTCACATTTGTGTATTATTAATTGTATTGATATTTTCACTTTGGTTTTTCCTGTCTTAATTTCTTTTACAGACTTACGTATTTATTCCCAAAGCAGAGTGTCAGAGATCTTCCATCTGCTGGTTCATTCTGCAGATGTCCACAGTAGCGGGGGCTGGGCCAGGCTGAAGCTGGGAGTCGGTAACTCCATCCAGGTCCTTCCACATGTGTGGCAGGGAACCAAGGACTTGCGTCACCATTTGCTGTCTCCCAGGATTCGCATCAGCAGGCAGCTGGATGCAAAGCTGAGGAGCCAGGACTCTGGAACCAGGCACTCTGATATAGGATATCAGTGTCCCAAGCTGTGGCTTAACCTGCACCACAGCTCACACCCCTTCCTTAGGTCTTTATGTATATATATATATACACACAGACACACACACACCTATACACATACACATATGTACATACATAGGCTATATTAAATATATAATATAATTATGTTAATTATATTATATATTTAATCCCATGATCACCTGAATCTCCAGATGCATTGTCTTCTAGCTTTTGTTTCATTTCTAACAATAAAGGCTGCTAGAATTTTTTTTTTTTTTTTTTTGGTATTTGATATGGTAGGCCCCATTTCTTATGAAATGGCTTGTTTTCCCATCATTGTTTATTGAATAATTCTTCCATTTCCCTGGTGTTGGAAATCAGTGGCACAGCTTAGAACGCTGCCCAGCTGGGCATGAGATTGTGAGATCCTCCCCTCCCCTGCTGCTCAGTGAGCCCCTCTGTGAGCCCCGCACTCCTTACCCTGGCCAGGGCCGGGTTAGCAGCAGGTTGGAGGTCAGCAGCAACAGATCTTTCCTCGGAGGTGGGCGCTGAGGGGATCCTCCGGCCAGAGGCCTCTGGCCCAGTGGGTGGACAAGTCCTCGTTCCCTGTTGCTGGCTGGGCCAGTGGGAGAAAGGTCATGTGACAAAGCCAGGCTGTTGTGAAAGCTGCTCCTGGGGACGCCACGGGCTCTCTGGAGATGGTCTGGGAGACAGCTGATAATGCAGAGCAGCAAGGCCAAGGCTGGGAGCAGATGGTGGCTGTGAGAGGCCCTGGGCAGTGCATAGAAATGTTTATGTATGTATTTTAAGATTTATTTTCTTTATTGTGAGAGGCAGAGTGACAGAGAGAGGGAGGGACAGAGAAAGACATCTTCCATCTGCTGGTTCATTACTCCCACCATCCCCCGAAGGCTGCAGGTGGCAGCTTACCCTGTTATGCCACAGTTCCAGCCCCGGAAATGTTAACTTCTAAATCACGCTTTTTGTGTGTGCGTGTGTGTGTGTGTGTGTGTACCATCTTCAGAATACCTCTTCTATTCCCGTCTTTGTTACTGTTTTTTTTTTTTTTTTGATCGGCAGAGTGGACAGTGAGAGAGAGAGAGACAGAGAGAAAGGTCTTCCTTTGCCGTTGGTTCACCCTCCAATGGCTGCTGCGGCCGGTGTGCTGCGGCCGGCGCACTGTGCTGATCCGAAGGCAGGAGCCAGGTGCTTCTCCTGGTTTCCCATGCGGGTGCAGGGCCCAAGCACTTGGGCCATCCTCCACTGCACTCCCGGGCCACAGCAGAGAGCTGGCCTGGAAGAGGGGCAACCGGGACAGAATCCGGCGCCCTGACCGGGATTAGAACCCGGTGTGCTGGCGCCGCTAGGTGGATGATTAGCCTGTTGAGCCACGGCGCCGGCCTGTTACTGTTCTTCATTAACAATCAGAAATCCAGATATGGTGGATGGAGTCTGGGGCTTAGCTTTCCAGGGCGCTTTCTCTGGTCCCTCTGTTCAGAGCACCCGGTTTGGAGGCAGTTTTATAGGAGAATCACCTGCAGCTCCAGCAAGCTGTGCAGTGCACCGAAGATGTGTTAAAGTTTACTACTGATTGTCTGCCGTGAAGTCAGCTGCGTCCTGCATCTTATGCCTGTCTTGCCTGTGTTTTCTTCTTGATTTCTCTTTCTTTGCCTTTATCCTTGTGGCCCAGCATCTCATCAGCATGCGCGTGTTAACTGATGCATCAAGCAGCGAGTTTGTCTTTCTGAGTCCTCCTGTGGCTCCCCTCCGGGAGGTGGCTCTCCCAGGCTGTTTCCCTGTGTCTTCCCACATGGGGTGTGGAGCCTGGGGCACCGTGCATGAGGCCAGCCTTCCTCTGCTGCTCAGCAGTACCACGCGTGAGCGCTTCAGTCCACTGATTGACTCCCTGGTTGTCCACAGAAACCTGGGCTGGGCCAGCCAAAGGTAGAGCACGGAACTCCAACCAGGTGTCCCACGTGGGTGGCAGGAACCCAAGTATTTGGGCCGTCACGTGCCAGCTCCCCGAATGTGCGTCAGCAGGAAGCTGGGTCAGAGGTGGAGCAGACAGGGCGTGAACCAGCACTCTGATGTGGGATGCGGGCATCCCAAGCAGCAGATGGACCCCCTGAGCCTCAGTGCCTGCCCTGGAATTGGCATGTTAACAGCTACTTCAGACCATGTATACAGACAGCAGCTGGTCCACTGAGCTAATGATACTGCTGATTACTCACGCCTATTGGCTGTTTCCTGTGGGCTCAGAATTTCGCTCAGCTCTATGTGTATGCAATCCTCATGTACTTTAAACAACCTATGAAGCAGGCATTATCTTTTTTTTTTTTTTTTCATTTTAAGGTTTATTTATTTGAAAGACAGATTACAGAGAGAGGGAAAAAAAGATTTTCTACCTGCTGGTTCATTCCCAGGGCTGGGCCAGGCCGAAACCAGGAGCCAGATGCTCTAATAGGATCTTCGACCTGGGTGACAGGGGCCTGTGGACTTGGGCCATCTTCTGCTTTTCCAGGTGCATTAGCAAGGAGCTGGATCCAAAGTAGAACTGCTGGGACTTGAACTGGTGCTCATAAGGGATGCTGGTGTGCCACAACACCATCCCAAAGGCCGGCATTGTCATACCTTACAAATAAGGACATCCAGGTGCAGAGAGGTTGGGCAACTTGTCAGGAGCCTCACAGCTGGGGTGGGGGGCACAGTGCTGCAGCCCTTTCAGAGTGAATGGATGTGCTCTGTACATGTGCAAGCATCTGAAGCGTGTGCCCTTCCGTTTTCCTCCCCAGTTAGTCATCCTCTTCACCTTCATCCACTGACATCCAACCCTGTTGACCCAAAGCTTTCAAAGTGCCCTTGGGAGTTCATTTGTTCATTTAGTCCTGCACTCGGCTAATGGTTCCTGAATGGTTTTGGGCCCCTGAATGCTGGTGTTAGGATCCTCAGGCAAGGAAAGGCATGATGACTGGCCTCCTCCACCCGCAGCTCTGGCCTCCGTGCGCACACTCTCAGCTCCCCTTCCTCCCAGTGGGTGGAAGTTCTCCCCCAAAACCAAGGGTGCCAGGCTCCAGCTTCCTTGCACTCCCAAGCGAACTGCAATGCCTTTGTGTGGCTTTCGGGGTTCTCCAGAATCTGCTCTCGGAGCCTGGTCTTCTGTCCTTTCTCACACGGTCGCACTTTCCGGCTGATGCAGGTCCTGGAGTAGTTCTGCCTCGGCAGGGACCTCAGAGCCAGGACTGGGGCCCTAACTGGTGACAGGCCGGAGCGTCTGGTCGAGCCACTGGGTGACAAGTGTCCTATGAGTAAAAGCAGGATGTTCTGGTTGCCTTCCAGCGCCTTCTCCAGAGGCACAGAGAGTAGACCAGAGCCCCAGTCCAGGTCGGAGACCAGAGTGGAGCAGTCCCCAGCTGGGGCTGGAGCGTCTGGGCGTTGGTCCAAGCTCTGCTGCTTACCTGACCTTGGAGGAGTTTGCCCACCTGCAAGACGGGAGTACGAGCGTTACCAGCCTCATAGGGCATTTGGTGGACTCAATACTGGTCAGCGTTGAGCATTGTGTGGCAGGTAGTGAGCTGGTAGATAAGAAAAGATAGCTGGTCACCTTCATCCTGCTGCTTAACATTTTTCACTTAACATCGGATTTTTAAAATTTTCTGGACAGGTTAGAAATGTACGTTTCTGACTTCTCTTTTTAAATTTTAAATTTTTGACAGGCAGAGTGGGCAGTGAGAGAGAGACAGAGAGAAAGGTCTTCCTTTTGCCGTTGGTTCACCCTTCAATGGCCGCCGCGGTAGCGTGCTGCGGCTGGCGCACCGCGCTGATCCGATGGCAGGAGCCAGGTGCTTATCCTGGTCTCCCATGGGGTGCAGGGCCCAAGCACTTGGGCCATCCTCCACTGCACACCCTGGCCACAGCAGAGAGCTGGCCTGGAAGAGGGGCAACCGGGACAGAATCCGGTGCCCCGACCGGGACTAGAACCCCGTGTGCTGGCGCCGCAAGGCGGAGGATTAGCCTACTGAGCCGCGGCGCCGGCACCCTTTTAAAATTTTTAAAAAAAGATTTATTGGAAAATCAGAGTAAGAGAAAGAGGGAAAGAGAGAGCGAGAGAGATCTTCCATCCACTGGTTCACTCCCCAGATGGCTGCAACAGCCAGTGCTAGGTCAGGCTGAAGCCAGGAACCAGGAGCTTCATCCAGGTCTCCCATGTGGGTAGCAGGGGCCCAAAACCTTGCGCCATCTTCTGCTGTTTTCCCTGGCCATTGGCAAGGAGCTGGATTGGAAGTGGAGCAGCCGGGATTCAAACATGTGCCCATGTGGGATGCAGGCAGGCATTGCAGGCAGTGGCTTTACTCACTACACCACAACACTGGCCCCCAGAGTTCTCTCTTTCCCTCCCTCCCTCCCTCCCTCCCTTCCTTCCTTCCTTTAAATATTTTGTAATGTGCCATTTTTAAAAAAGATTTATTTATTTGAAAGGCAGCGTTACAGAGAGGCAGAAGCAGAGAGAGAGAGAGAGAGAGAGAGAGAGGTCTTCCATCTGCTTGTTTACTCCCCAGATGGCTGCAACATCTGGAGCTGCACCAGTCTGAAGCCAGGAACCAGGAGGTTCTTCCAGGTCTCCCATGTGGGTGCAGGGGCCCAAGGACAGGCCATAGCAGAGAGCTGGATTGGAAGTGGAGCAGCCAGGACTCGAACCAGTGCCCATATGGGATGCAAACACTACAGGAGGTGGCTTTACCCGCTATACCACAGCGCCAGCCCCTGAGTTCTCTTTCTCACTCATGGAATCATAATGTCTTGGGATTGGAGTGGCAGGAGTGCTGGTGACATCCTGACATCTGAAATTTAGAAAAAGTGTCATATGTTTAATTTATTTGAATGGCGGAGTGAGGGAGAGAAAGAAATCTCCCATCCATTGGTTTACTTGCCAAATGCCCTCAACAGATGACGCCAGGCCAGGCCATAGTCAGGAGCCAGAAATTTAATTCAGAAGTCCCATGTGGGTAGCCAGGGGCCCAATTACTTGAGCCACCACTTGCTGCCTCCGAGGGTGCCCGTTTGCAGGAAGCTGGCATCAGGAGTGGAGGGAGGGCTGGACCCAGGCACTCTGAAGTGGGATGTGGGCATTCCAAGCAGCACCTCCACGCCTGTACCGGGTGCCCCTCCCTTGCCCCTGGCACGGTTTAGATGATTCATTCAGCAAACATTTGAGTGCCTTCTTTGTTGCTAGGTTCAAATCCACAAAAATACTGTCAAATAAAAAAAGTAATGTTCTCAAAGGACTCACACAGCCTCGTGGGTGTGAGTCCAGTTTCTGTTGCCATAACTGAATACCGCAGCCTGGGTAATTTATAAAGAACAGAGGTTTGTTTAGTTTACTGTCGGAAGGCTGGCATCTTACGAGGGCTTTCTCCATCCTATCGTGACAGAGGGCAGCCAGGGCGGGGCAGGGCCAGTGGGTCTCTCTTTTCCTAAAGCCACAAAATGCCATTGGGGGCCTGCCTCTAAATACCATCCACCAATGACGTCGGCGATTAAGTTTCAGTGTGAAGTTTGTAGGGAAAAAACACCCAGACCCTAACAGCCCAGGAGGCAGTCATTGTGTGCTTTATGTGAATCATGCTAGCAGAAACAAACAAGTCCCTACTCTCAGTGGCTTCTGTGAAAACCAAAAAGCACATTGATTCTTGGGGCCTTACTCAACTTTGAGTCTGCTGGAGGGGCGGGGAGCTGTGCCACACACTTTATACCTCTCGTGGCTCAGCCTGTCTGGAGGTTCGTGGGGTTCTCTCTAGTGAGGTCTCTGTTCACCTGGAGAGAGGTTGTATGTGGCAGATTTTTGTCTTCCAAGCTTGAAAGTGAGGCGCACTGTGCTCACGTGCTGTTGCCCAACCACGTGGTCACACCTCGCCCTAAGTGGGGGAGATTCATAGAAAACATAGTGCATCTGTCCAGCAGTCTGTGCCGTGAGGCTTAGTGCCGGCCCAGCATCGTATGTGCTGCAGCAGAGGTGCCCGTGTGCTGGCCGGCAGTGGGGATTTTGCTCCTGGTGGAGCTTGGCTGGAGAGGGTGGGGGTTGGCCTGACAGGGGACATGTGCATGTGACAGAATCGTACACTGGGGTAGCGAGTCCTGACAGGTGTTGTGAAGTGGATGCCCACGGTGGTTCTGCCGCTCCCTGCCAGCTGGGAGTGTTTGGTGCCCTCACTCAAGGTCACCTCCTTCCCTGTTTCATTCCAGTCAGCCGACATTCAGGCTTCCCCAATCCTGTTCTCCTTGAACTGGATTCCTTCTAGGCTTTCTGGTTCAGCTGCTGATTCCATTTCCTGGCTCCAGGGCCACCTTCATGGTGGCCACTTCATGGATCTGGTGCCCATCAGCTCCTTCCCCCAGGCCAGCTCCTGTCTGCCCCTTTGCCTTAGTGTCATTGCATTATGGGGTCAAAAGGGATTTTCTAGCCAGTTTCCAAGATACAGATCCCTTCCGGACAATGGGCAGGTTCTTTATTCGATTCTGATGAACCCGGAATAGAATGACGGAACTGTGCTGTGCTGAGTCACAGCTTTCTTTTGGGGTCATTTCTCATCATTTTTACCACCTTTATTTTTTGTCAACATGCAGAGCAAGTTGACTGCCTCCCTTCATAGCTGGCCTTTTGGTGTTTAAATTTAGGTATCCTGGCCAACCCATTAAACGTTGTTTTGTAGAGAAATGGCTCTTGTTTCCATGGTTCCCTTACATGGGAGGGTTTTCTGACCCTCGGCCCTCTGGTTGAACTGTATGCTCTTTAAACTGTGTTTGCTTGGGGCTGGCATTGTGGCACACTGGTTGGGCCACTGCCTGCAATGCCAGCATCCCATAGAGCAGCTATTGGAGTCCTGGCAGACCTGCTTCCAATCTGGCTCCCTGCTGGTGTACCTGGGAAGGCAGCGGAAGGTGGCCTGAGTGTTTGGGACCTTGGCTCACATGTGGGAAACTCACTGGAGTTCCTGGTTCCTGACTTTGGCCTGACCCAGCCCCAGCCATTGCAGCCATTTGGGAAGTGCACCAGCAAATGGAAGATCTCTCTCTGTCTCTCCCTGTCTCTTTGTGGCTCTGCCTTTCAGATAAATGAAGTAAATATTTAATAAAAAACGCTTTATGCATGTCTGATGTGGCATCTGGGGTTGGAAGAGTGATCCACCTGTGACCGTGGGTTATGTTCTTGGAAGATTTCACAGATATCTCTGAGTGCTTATTGTGTTTTAGACCAGAGGTTTCCAAAGAGAACCTGCGTGTCAAATCCAATTCACCACCTGTTTCTGAAATAACCTTTCAGTGGGACACAGCCCTGCTCACTCATTTACAGGGACTATTCCTTATTTTGTTCCCTGTTGTATCTCAGATACCGAGAGCAGAGGTCAGGCAGAATTTTCCATAGAAGTGGCTAGATAATAATTAGACTTTGCTGGTCACGCAGTCTTCCTTGCAACTGCTCATCTCTCTTGTTCCATACACCTGGTGTGCAGGTAGATCCGGGGGTTTTGCTGCTGGATGGAAGATGCTCAAGGACTCACCATGGGTCAGGTGGAGTCACCATTAAGTGAGATGGTGACACTGCAGGACAGATGAGCCGGAGAAGATTGGGAGTTTGTTTTTGTTTTTGACCATGTTGTGTTTGACTGCAGCTATATGTTCAAATGGAGGTTTTTTTTTTTTTTTTTAATGTAAAGATTTATTTTATTTGTTTGAAAGATAAAGTGACAGAGGGAAGGAGAGATGAAAGCAAGAAATATTCCACCTGCTGATTCACTCCCCAAATGGCTACAATGGCCCAGGGCCTGGTCAAGTTGAAGCCAGGAGACAAGAACTCCATCTGAGTTTCCTGTGTGGGTGGCAGGGACCCGAGTACTTGGGCCTTCTTCTGCTGCCTTTCCAGGCTCGTTAGCAGGGAGCTGTATAGCAAGCAGAACAGCTGGGACTCCAACTGGTGCTCTGATACGAGATCCTGGTTACGGTTTAACCTGCTCTACCACAGTGCCAGCCCTAAGTGGAGATGTTGAATAGGCAGGTGGCTCGGGGAGGAAGTCTGGGCCAGAGACAAAGTGGGTGCATCCTCAGCAGTACATGGAGTCGAGCTGTGCACACTGGGCATGTGGTCAGCGGACCTCACCGTCCATGAGGCTTCTTCCCACATAGACTGCTGTTTTATCCTTCTTTAAGTGCATCTCGTTGATGGCGGAGTTCAGCAGCTCATTGTTCTACTGAAAGTTCTTGAAAGCATTTTCAGTCTGAATACTAGAAAAGATGGGTCCCAGAGCCGTCCTCCAAGTTGTGCGTCCACCTATCAGCACGGTGGGTGGCAGGTGAGCTCGGCCGCAATGTTAGGAGAGGTCGGATCCTCTGCCTTCTGGGAGGCCAGAGGTGTTGGATTTGCTGGGCAACCATTCTGAAGAGGAGGGTTGAGTTGTTGTGGCAGGATTTCCTGTTAATGAACACAGGCAGGCTGATGGTGCTGCCTTCCATGAAGACACTCTCAGAGTGCCTGCTCTGTGCAATTGGGAATGTGCGTTGTTTCTCGGAAGCACAGAATCCATTTTCTTTTCTTTTTTTTTTTAAAGATTTATTTTATTTATTTGAAAGACAGAGTTACAGATAGAGGTAGAGGTAGATAGAGAGAGAGGTCTTCCCTCTGCTGGTTCACTCCCCAGATGGCCGCAATGGCCAGAGCTGCGCCGATCTGAAGCCAGGAGCCAAGAGCTTCTTCAGGGTCTCCCACATGGCTGCAGGGGCCCAAGGACTTGGGCCATCTTCCACTGCTTTCCCAGGCCATAGCAGAGAGCTGAATTGGAAGAGGAGCAGCCGGGACCAGAACCGGTACCCATATGGGATGCTGGTGCTTCAGGCCAGAGCTTTAACCCTCTGTGCCACAGCACCAGCCCCTACAGAATCCATTTTCTCTAAATTCTTTCCAGTTCATACGCAGCAGCTCTCTGCCTGCCTGCTCTGAGTCACCTGGGCCGTCATAAACATAGGGGTTCCTGGACCCTCCCCAGGACGATTCGAGTCCTAATCCCTGGGGTGGAACCCACGTGTCAATATAGTTTGAGAAGGTTCCCTAGGGGTTCTGATGGATGGGAAGACCAGGGACCTCTGATGAACTGCTTCTCAAAGGTCAAACATTTCTGTGCCTGTTGCCAGTTTTTCTGGCCATGGCTTCCAGACTGCCCCCGTCCCTCCACCTTTCAGGCTCCTCTCCAAGGGTTTGCTGATCTCAAAGCTTGGGAGTCACAGCCACAGGCAGCCTCAGTCACCCCTGTGGGTGCCCAGCAGGTGGCTGGGGGGAAGAGGCATGCAGGATGCCAGACATCTTAGACATGCAGGGTTCTGTGATCCATTAGTAACCCCTTGTGGGGGCTGGCTCTGTCCTCGGGTTCTGGGTGAGGGAAGTGGGGGCTGGAGAGGGCCAGTGAGGTGGGCCACGCTGGAGCTGGCCACGGAGTCAGGTCTCACAAATTCCAGACGCGAGTTTTGGCCTCTGTATCTCTGTGTTTATTTCCTCTCCCTGGGGCACACAGATGGAGCTCTTGAAGGTCCTTGAGTAAAAATTCTGCACTTGTGAATTCAGAGCTCATGCATTTAAAATTGTTCATCTAATATGTTGCTTTTATTTGTGCATTGTTAGTGGTTTGTTTTATTGATCAGGATTTAACTGGCATTGTGTGATAAACTCAATTGCCACTTTTTAGAAAAATATATTTGAGAGGCAGAGAAAGAGAGAGAGCGAGCGAGCACAAGCATGTGAGCCCACCTGCCACTGGTTCACTCTCCAAATGCCTGCAGCATCCAGGACTGGACTGGACTGGACTGGAGAGGAGAGGAGAGGAGAGGAGAGAGAACGAAACATGAACACATACTGCCCACTGGTTCACTCCCCTGATGTTTGCAGCGTCCAGGAGTGGACTGGGCTGAAGCCAGGAGCTGGGAATTCAATCCAGGTCTCCCACATGAGCGGCTGAGACCCAGCCACTTAAGCCATGACCTGCTGTTTGCCAAAGTCTACATTGTCAAGAAGCTGGGGTTGGTGGTGGAGCTGGATCTTGAACCCAGATACTCTGATATGGGACGTGGGCATCTTACCTGTTAAGCCGTGTGCCCATCCCGGCCACCTCTTCTGATGTCTGCTGTTGCAGTGAGCGCCCAGCAGCTAGAGGGGACGCAGGCCGTCTCAGGACGGCAGGACGGGGTCTGTCCTGTTTTAAAAGGTAGCAGGGGGGTTTCTTCAGTGGCTTAACGTGATAGGCTGGGGGTGGGGATCTCTGTCAGAGAACCCGAAACAGAGTGTTCATTCTTAGTAGATCTTACTTGGAACAGTGCACGTATCTGTGGGTGCCTTGTACGTGTGAGGCCCTTGGTGAATGGGGACAGTGAGCATTGTTTCCAAATTCACTCTTTTGCCTGCCTTTTAAAGCTGCCTGAAGTGACTTAGTTTTTCTTAACTCCTTATTCACTTGTGACTTTTCCTAAATCGTTAACTGTTGGAGGGCAGAAACCAATCACGTTCTCCATCTTATCGCCACCTCTGGCTGAGCACCTTGCACTGAATCTGCTTAATCAGTGACTGTATTGATAACGTTAGCCTTTTTTCTGAGTGTCCTGACTTTGGAGTTGCATTCACCTGTCCCTCAGAGAGGATTAAGTGAGAAGTTGGGTTTTATGGAGAGAGCCTCAGACTGCAGCCTAACACCTGCGTTCTAGTCCAGGGTCTTTTTTATTTTAATTTATAAAATTTCTTTATCTGCATTTTTTTTTTAAGTTGATAGAGACAGGTGGAGAGAGCGCTTCCATTTGCTGGTTTATTCCTTAAATGTGTACAACGGCTGTGGCCTGGCCAGGCTGAAGCTAGGAGCCCAAACCTCAATCCAGGTCTCCCGGATGGGTGACAGGGAGCCAAGTACTTGAGCTGTCACCTGCCTCCCAGAGTGCACATCAGCCGGGACTTGAACGAGGCCCTTTAAGGCAGGTACTCGAAGCAGCAAATTGAACGTAGCACCAAATGCCTGCACTTGTTAGCTGTGTGACCACACAGTCACCGTGGGCTTCAGAATCCTCTTGTACAAGTTGGGAAAATCAAAACCTATTCACATATTTTAAGAGTCATATTGAAAAGTTAATAAAAGAATAATGTTCTAGAACTGATTTCTTCCCCTACCTCTGGTGAAGTGGGGAAGTCATGCAGCAGTAGTGAGTGTGAGGCGTCCACCTGTGAAGGGGAGAGGAGTGACCTGTTCATAACCAGCCCCAGAATCGAAAATCCAGTCCAAAAATGCGAAACGAAAGACAACCAAGAAAAATGTCATTCATACCCAGAGAGCTGCACCACCCTCTGTGGATGCTTCGGAAGTTTAGAAATGGAAGTACTTTGAGAATCAGACACGGTGGTGTGGCCGTGTCCCCGAGAAGTTTTCTGGGAGGTCGTCCCACGGCAGAGCCAGGTGGTTGCTCCTGGCTGACTCCTCTCGTCCTGTCCGAGGGGTCGCCAGGGCTTGCACCCTCACAGCTGTCTGAGCGCGGGGACAGGAGGCCGGTCAGTTGCCAGGTCTTGGCTGGTGGTGTTTTTGCCTTCTGGCTCCAAGCCAGGCTGTATGGCACAGCTTCCTTCTTGCAAGCCGCGAGCCTCGGACGGTGTCATCTTTGGCATTCTGTGCTTTCCTTGGCCTGGGTCCAGCTTAGCTTTTCTGCCTTCTGAGATATGCATTGTGGCTGGGCGGTCAGTGCCTGCTACCTTTTCCTGCCCACACCTCCTGTTTGCTGCCCTGTCCCATTAGCTTGTGCTGGCCCTGTCCAGAGTGCCCCCCTCTTGGCCCTGCTGCCGAAATCCTTCCTGAAAACCCATCCGCCAGCCACCTTTTAGTCTGTTACTTGAAGAATGTGGTTCTGCTGTAAGTCAGGTGCGAGTTACCATTTTTTTTTTTTTTTTTTTTTTAGCTTTGCGCCATGCTTCATGTAGGCAAGGAGCTGGTCCAAGTGCCTTCCAAATGCTAACATACTTCATTGTGATAACCTACAGGCTAGGTACTATTATTTCCCACTTGCAGCCTGTGAGTGGCCAAGCCTAGGTGCAAATTCAGGTGGGTGCTTGCTGTTGGCTGCAGTTGCACCGCCTCTCTGGGTATATGTGCTGGGGACAGAGGGGTGTATGAGCCCAGTCCCTGCCCTGTAGGGGCTTACGTTCCACTGGGAGACAGATCATGCTTCCTTTTGAGTCCCTGCTGTGTGCGGTGCTTTAAGATGTCCCACAGAGAGGCCAGACTGAGGGCATAGCTGCCTGACCGTCGGCTCTGTGAGTGTAATACCCGTAGCCCTCCAGGTCCTCTCTGTGTGTTCCTGGTGCTGGGCCGGTCCTGGCAAGCCGGGGCTGTTACAGTGAAGGGACAAATAGGGCAGCTCTCATCCCTTCCAAGGAGTTGTGATTACACCTTCTTCCCCTTAACCTTTGGTGAAGGGGATGCTGCTGAAAGGAATTCCTGACTTGCTTCTTCCCTTCCCTGTGGGTCTAACGTACGCCCAATGTAGTGGCAATGGTGGTGCTGTAGTCTGGGGCTACATCTCTAGACATGAACATCGTTTTCAAACACCTGCTCCAAGCCAGGTGTGCTGGCTGGGTTAGCCTTCCCTTGCAGATCCGCAGTGGCTGGGAGTGTGAGAGTGGGTGGCTGGCGCTGGGTATAGAAGAGGCCTGGGACGGTTAAACACCTGTACAGTCTTTGCTGTGTGCCTGACCTGTATTAACTCATCTAACCCTCCCAGCAGCCCTGCTAAGGTGGTAGGTACTCTTGTCCCAGTTGATTTATTGTTTTATAAAATGCCATAGAGAAGGAGAGAGAGAGAAAAACAGATCTCTTTATCTGCTGGTTCACTTCCCAAATACCTGCAACAGCTGAGGCTGGGCCAGGCTGAAGCCTGCAGCCTGGAACTCATCCCTGGTTTCCCACCTGGGTGGAAGGGGCCTGCTGCCTCCCAGGATACATTAGCGGGCGCTACCATTTAACCTGCTATGTCACAGCACCCACCCTGTCCCCAGCTTACAGATGAAGAAATTGAGTTAGAGGATCGGTGTCTCACAGAGTTGTAGGCCTCTTGCCTGAGGTCACACAGCTAATGAGCGTGAGCTGAGTGAGGGTTGGAATCAGATTCCCCTCGGCTGCCTCTCCGTGTGAGATACCCATCAGGAGGAAGATAGAGGGGCAGGCATGGAGGGTTCAAGATCTGCGTAGCCTGCAGCCCCAGGTGAGAGCAGAGAGAAGGGCCAGCAGCTCTTGGAAGTCAGAGCCGGAGAAGACTTTATGTCCCTGGGACAGCAATGGGCCTCTTAGGGGGCTGGGACAGGGGCCTTGGCTGTTGTGGCCGTTTGTGGATATAAGATTCCCCCCCCCCCCCCCCCCCTCTCTCTCTCCTGCTCTCTCTCCGTCACTCTGCCTTTCAAATAAATCCTATGGAAAAAAAAGAAATTGGGGAGGAAAGGCATCTTCTTCAGAATTTAGTCCCCACAGCTCGTCTGTGCCGGGCCACATGTGGTTAGTGGATAGTGACTTGGATAGCAGAGCTCTGGGCACTGTCCCTCCATCCTGGTCTCCCATGTGGGTGGCAGCTCTCCCCTGCACCTCAGCAGGGAGCTGGATAGAAGCAAAGCAGCTGGGACCCAGACTGACCCTTTGATATGTGATGGCAACGTTGAAGGTGGCCACTTAGCCCGCTGTGCAGCAATGCCAGCCCCTGGACGGTGGTTCTCAAAGACACCATTGCCATCACCAATACCTGGGACTTGTTAGAAAAGGAGACCCTGAGGTCCTCCCGATTCCAAACCCATTGAATCAGAAACTCTGGGGAGGGGTCATGGTCTCTAAATAATCAGTCCTCCAGATGGTTCTGGGCATGCTAAAGTCCCACCTCCGTGGGACCAGTTCTTAACACTGATCACGTGCTACATGTTTTACCCAGTGCTGTAAGGACACAGACTTCTCACGTATGCGCATTCATTCAACGCGTATGTGTTTTAACAAAAATGAAAGTTTCACAAAACGGTATTTTGTCTCATGAAACAATACATGCGGCACACTGATATTTCCCATTTCGTTTCATTCAATAGAAAAGTGCTGATGGTGGCCGTGAGCTACCAGACGACCTGGGGAGCTGTCAGGACCTGACCCTTAAGGCCGCAGCTCTTGAGCAAATCAGGAAGGCGGCCGTGCTGCAGGTTCCTCCCAGGCTCCCTGCCCCACCGTGGGTCTCTTGGTCTCTCAGGAAGGCCTTCCAGTTTCAGGGTCTGCCTCAGGGGGTCCCTGTTTCTCCAGTACACCTGAACTTGCCTCCTCTGCCACCCATATAGCGGTGGAATGGCGGTGTCCCCAAATTCATATAGAAATGCTAGCCCCCAGCACTGTAGGTGTGATTAAATTTGCAGATAGAGTCTTTTCTTCTTCTTTTCATCTACTTGAAAGGAAGAGCTTCTGTCTGCTGGTTGATTCCCCAAATGCTTGCAACAGCCAGGGCTGGGCCAGACCAAAGCCTGGAACCATATCTGGATCTCCCATGCTGGTGGCAGGGGCCCAAGCACTTGAGCTGGATGAGTTAGCAGGGAGCTGGACCTGAATCCAGAGTAGCCAGGATTCCTGTAGGCCAGAGGGCTACCTACAGGCCAAGGACAGAGGCCTCAGAAGAAACCGACCCCTGGATCCCTGCTGGGTCTTAGAGAACAAGGTCCCGTTGGCTAAGCCGCTTGGATTCTGGGGCTTTCTCTGGCAGCCCGCACAGGTGCTGGTTGGAGTTAGCATCATGGGTTGTCATTTTTCAGAGCTGCTGGTGTTGTGGGAATTCGTTCTCTGTGACACTGGGCTCGCCAAGGATTCTGACCCTCCACCTGACCTGCTCCTCGGGTCCTCATGTATTTTGGGTTGAGGTGAAATCCCGGAAGCTCTTCAGTGCGGAGCCGATTCCCACGCACCCTTCCTTGCCTGTGGATGAGTACAGAGGAGAGTGTGGTCTGCTCCCAGACGAGCCTTCTGGGTGTTTCCTGCTCTTGAAATTGGATTGCTCGTTTGTGTTGTGTTCGTCTCTCTGCTCCAGGCGGGAGCGTCATTGGGGTGAGGCTGCCTGGCGTCAGCTGCTCTGCCCTTTCAGGCTGTGGTGTGCCTCTTTACGTCTGCAAGGTTCCCCACGCTATTTTGCTTTTGGAAAAACCACATCTAAGTCCTTAGCGTGTCCAGTATTGGTAGCTGAGAAGAGATGGCCCTGTTGTTCGCTGGACACAGCATCCTTTCGAATATAATGTAGTCCTTGTTTTTCCTTAGATACCTCTTCACAGAGACAATTAGTCCCTTTGAGTAAGCCAACCCAGGATCGCTCCCCCTTTCTCTGCCTTGAGTGGGTTTTGGCCATTCTGGAGAGGAGCAGCCTGAGAGTGAGTTGACGTGTGGAAGGAAAGTGCCCCAAGCTGCCCGATTCCACAGTCCCTCGGGGAGGGATGCCCGCCTTCCCTGCAAGGAGGAGGTGCAGGTGCTAAGATTCCCCCCAGGGAGGACGCGGTGCAGCCGCAGGGAGCCCAACAGAGCAGCCGTCTCCCGAACACGGAAGAGGGCAGGACCAGGTTGCTGGGATTTGGCGGCTTTTATGGACACGGGAGGAAGTGAGCCAGTGGCCGCTGCTCCCCAATGGGTCAGGAGAGGTGGTCTCTGAGGGTTGTCTTGGGTAGAATGACCTCTCACGAGCCCACTAAAGGTGAACCGAGGAAGCCTTAGCCATTTGATTCCCTGTCACCCAGGGTGACTTCACTTGGAAAGTTTTTTTTTTTTTAAGGTTTAATTATTTATTTGAAAGGCAGAGTTAGAGGATGCACACCCACACCCACACATAAACAGTGAGAGAGTGAGGAGAGTGTGTGTGTGGGGGAGAGAGCGAGCAAGAGAGAAACCTTCCATCCACTGGTTCTCTCCCCAAATGGCCACAATGGCTGGGGCTGGGCCAGGCTGAATCTAGAGGTATCGTCTGGTCTCCCATGTGGTTGGCAAAGGCCCATGCACTTGGGCCATCTGCTGCTACTTTCCCAGGCACATTATCAGGGAGCTGGATCAGAAGTGGAGCAGTGGGAACTTGAATCGGTCCTCATGTGGGATGTCAGAGTCGCAGGTGGTGGCTTAGTCCTCTGTGCCACAATGCCGGCCCCACTTGTAAGGTTTTACTTTGAAAAGTTGGTGACAGGCGGACATGGAGGCCAGGCAGGTGGAAGTAACACCCACAACAAAGCTATCATGCTAGTTCCTCCCTTGCAGGCACTGGGATTGAGTTCCTGGCAAGAAGTTCAAGGGAAGAAGAGGGAGATGGGAAGCTGGATGCTTAAGGTGCACCCGTGTGCCTCTTAGGTGGGGAGCAGGTGTTTGTGGGCGGGGCTGGAGCATCCTTCCAGAGTGGTCATGCTGGGGAAACAGGCCCAGGCCTCAGCTGGGCCCTGTGGCTCCTGGGAGCTGGTGAGCTTGGTGGCAAGTCTGAACCAGTGTTTTCCTGCTGTGCAGGTGCACTGGCCTATCTCTTGCCTTACATGTTCTTGGCTGTGTGTTCTCTCTCCTCAGGACTCAGCAAGAGCAGCCCCATTTACTGGTTAACACAGTGAGGGTTTGCAAATTGGGGTCTTCTTCCTCTCTCTAAAGTCAGAGAGGACTTTAGTCCGTGTGGACTCTGGGGCCTCCTGAAACGCTCACGAGTGGTTTCCTGGGTTTTTAGGCAGCCTTGTCCAGGGTAAGATGGGGTGTTAGCATGCCCACCATTAGCATCACCAGGTGCTCTGCTGTGGTGGCCACCTTCTCTGCCCCCGGCTAAGGAAACCCAGGTGCTAAGAGGCCACATTTCATGCAGAAGCCACACCGTGAGCAGAGGGGGCCGGACTGGGCGATTTCCCAGGTCAGATGCTGCAAGCGGGCGGGGTCGCATTCCTGAATGTGTTTGCAGGAGGAGCCCGCACGATCCCGGGAAAGGCTTCTTGGAAGCCGGGGAGGGGTGGGGGGCAGTGAGGGGAGTTCACAGGGAGGGAGCTGTGTTTCACTCTGTAGAAATACTGTTTCTTGCCCTTAAGTTCCTTAAGGAGGCGCCTCCAGCAGCAGAGCCCACGCTGCAGAGGTTTCTTTCCCCAGGGGTAGGAAGTGGCTGTTGCCATTCAGGCCTCATCTGTATTACTGAAGTGTCTCCTGGTTCAGCCGGCTTCTAGCGTTTGGGTAGAGTGGAGCGGGAGGGGCCGTGTCCGGGTCTCCTCGTCAGTCGGCCGCCTTCCTCGGGGTTGTACTCCATCTTTTTATTTTCCAAGGAAGCCATACACTGTCGCAGCTTCCCTCCCACTCCAGCTCCCCCAAGGAGGGAAAAAGTTGTACCTTGGTTTTATATGAAATCAAGTGGAAGGAATTTCTAGTGACTCAAGGTGATAGAGTTGTTTTGGTCTCTATTTATTTGTTTTTTAAAGATTTAATTATTTTAAAGGCAGAGTGACAGAGAGAAAGAGAGAAGGAGAGAGAGGGCGAGGGAGAGAGAAACAGGGAGGGAGAGATCTCCCAATGCTGGCTCACTCCACAATGGCCACAACAGCCAGAGCTGGTCCAGGCCAGGGCCAGGAGACAGGATCTCACATGGGTGACAAAGGCCCAGCCACTTGAGCCATCATCCACTGTCTCACCAGGCGCACTAGCAGGGAGCTGGGTTGGAAGTGGAGCAGCGGGGACTTGAATCCGTGTGGACTTGAATTCATGTGGATGCCGGTGTTGCAGGCAGCTTACCCTGCTGCACCACAGAGCCGGTCCCTTTTGTTTTTTAGTTTTTAAGGTTATTTATTTGGGAGGCAGAGAGGGAGGAAGAGAGAGATCGATGAGCAGAGAGAGCGAGCTCACATTTGCTGGTCCACTCGTCAGATGCCTGCTGGCTGGGCTGCACCAGGCTGAAGCTGGGAGCCAGGAACTCCTTCCAGGTCTCCCATGTAGGTGGCAGGAACCCAAGCCTATGTGCTGTCACTGCGCCTCCCAGGGTCTGCACTGGCGGGAAGCTGGAGTTAGGAGCCACAGCCAGGTATGGAACTCAGGTACTACAATGTGCAACATGGGCATCTCGGCTGCTGGACCAAATGCCTGCTCCTCTCCATTTTAAATCCTCCTTTCCATGTGTAGCAGATGGCCTACCGCAAGCCTCGCTTACACCCCTTGTCACACTATAATTGTTCATCCCAGGTTGGCTGATGGAGAATGCCATCGCCCACCAAGTCGCAGTTTGTTTTCCATGAGAGACCTCACCTCCCTCATGGAGCACAGATGCCAGCAGTGGCCAGGGGATGTAAATGTCTCCGTCCTTTACCCAGAGGAGCACCCAGTGAAGCTGTGACTCTGCAGATGTCCTGAAATGATGTCGCAGAATGTGGGCTCCAAGCAGGCAGAGTGGTGGCTGTGGCCCTCTGCCTGGTGCTCCTCCTGGTGTCCCCTGGCTTGGCCTTGGGGAGAGGCAGGGTGGGCACCTCCAGCAGCAGCCTGTTGGTGGGGGTGTGGCTGGCACTGGGGACATCTCTGATTTATGGTCCAGTTTGTGGGGGCCACAGGGTCTCCTGAAGATGAGGATGAGGACAGTTAGCTTTGGGGACATGAGGCAGAGTGCACATGCTGGACTCAAAGCCAGAGTGGGGGGACCTTGTCCACTCTGCAAGACCCAAGGACGTCCTGAGTGAAGGGTAGTGGCTGGAGGACCCCTGACACCACAGCAGCCTTGCACTGCTTAGCCAGCCTGGACCATTAGCCTGAGGCCATCCTCTTGGGGTGCAGCGGGAGAAGCGGAAGGGCTGGGAGCTCCTGCATCCTGGGCATCTGCTGGGGGACCTGGGGTGAGAGGAGCCTCCTTGTGGGGGGCGTGGGGACTATCCTGGCTGTTGAATGGCTGGGCCATCTTCCGGAGTGGTGTCCTGCAGAGTGGACAGAGGAGACTGGGAGCCCCACAGTGCTTCCTGCGTGCCCCACCACCCTCTCCGGTTTGCTTTTGTGGTGTCTGCCCAATAGAGGTGGCATGCTCAGTGGGTAAGGATTTCTTGTCACTGCTTTGGGCCTTAGGGCTTGTGCACTGCCTGATCCCTTTGTCTGGAGCAGACTGAACCTGCACTTGTCACTTGGGGATTTCTGCCTGAATGCCATGCTCTTGGTGGTGGTGGGGTGGGAGGGCTTCCAGCTAAACCAACAGGGGCTGTAAAAAGTTCATGGAGAAGGGGAATTAAAAGATAAACTTACTTTTCATAATCCACATTTGCTGGAACTCTCTGAAGACAGCGCCCCTTGTGTGTTTTCTGTGTGGCGCTTAGTATGGTTCTGGCCAAGCCTTCCCTTCCCTGGGGTTCGCTTTTCTGCCCTGCCCCCTGCCAGCTCCCAGAATGGGAGCTCCATAAAAAGACCCTGCCTGTGATGTAGAAGCTACAAAAGTGCCTGTGAGTGCGGGCACTGTTCAGAGTTCACTTGTAATAGCATCCCAAGACTGTTTCCTGTCTGTTCTTGCTGAGACTCCTGGTTTACGTAAGAGGTAGCTGTGGATTGGGTCCTTTTTGGTCCATGCAGGCGCTATGTGTGTGCTGTGCTGTGAGGGCTCCTTCCTGGGGATGCGGGAGAAGGACCCATTTGTCTGGGGTCTCTTTGGAGGGACTGGTTGCACAGCCAGGGTTGAGGGGAGTGCCTGTGTGTAGGGTGGTCTGGCTTCCCTCTGCCCCTCCCCCTACAGTTTTTTAAAAGTCAATTTATTTACTTATTTGCAAGACAGAATTGCAGAGACCACACACACACACACACACACACACAGCGAGCTTCCATGCAGTGGGTCACTCCCCAAGTGACTGCCATGGCCAGGGCTGGGCCAGGCTGAAGCCAGGAGCTAGGAGCTCCATGCAGGTCTCCCATGCGGGTAGCAGGAGCCCTTGCACTTGGGCCATCTGCTGCTGCTTTCCCAGGTGCCTTGGCAGGGAGCTGGATGTGCAGTGGAGCAGCCGGGATTTAAACCGGTGCCCATATGGGATGCTGCTCCACTGTTTCCCTCTGATGAGGCACAGGTGCGCTTGGTGGCGGCACTGTGAGGCCTTCCAGGGGGCAGCAGGCTTAGCTCCGGGCAGAGTGGGGGCGGCAGGCCACGGCTGAGTCTCCTGCCAGCTCCCCTCCGCCGTCTCACAGAACCTGTTGGTGTTGTTTTCTGTGGCTTTTATTTTTCCACCTCCGTGAGCTTTTGTGGTTATGGGAAAGAGTTTTCAGAGTGGAGAGGGGGAGACACCGGTGATTAGGAATGCTGGTTTAGAAAGCGCCCCGGGAGCCACGGTGGGGTTTTCCGTCTCCGTGGATTTACTCCCTCCCAGATCAGCCCTCCGATAGACCATGCACACAGCGAGGCTTTACAAAGAATGCTTTTGTTCCTTCCGAAGCCGGAGCTCTTCAGGCTGAGGACTGCAATCCTCGTTGACCTCAGGCTTCAGAGAACAAACTGGTGCAGCTGGAGGTTTTCTCAAACTCTGCCCCGTTGACACGGTGCGAGGCTGCTTCAGAAAGTGGGTGGAAAATGCATAATATGAAAAATGCTGCGTGGATTTTGCAATTTACTTGCCCCAGAGTTGAACTTTTCTTTTAGTGGTTTTCCATGAGCTTTATGAAGTGCCCATGTACTGCCCAATTAGAAGAGTGGGTGACTTATACTTAGCTTTCTTCCCTAAGGAGCAGAAAGGTCATTCAATTTGCTGTTTTGGACAGCTGGTCTTTGATCAGGGTTCCCATTGTTGGGCCTGATCCGTGCCCAGAAGGGAGCCGCTGGGGTGGTCCTCAGGAGGAGGGCAGGTGTGATGTGTGTGGGAACGGGGCTTCCTGGGGACCGCAGAGTTTCAGGTCGGTCCCTCACTTGTGCAGCACAGCTGCAAGGCGCTTCCGTGTTTTCTTTCCGGAGCTTAAGCAATCTCAGTTATTAGTTCATGGACAAGGACCAGGAGTCTGAACTCAGATCAGAGCTTGCTCCGTTGACCCTGGGCCTTTCCTTGTAAGAATGAAGGAGGATGGTATTATAAAAAGGAAATGAAATCCGAGGCTCTGTTGCTTTAATACCGATTCTGTTTACTTGCAGTAAAATCACAAGCATGCCCTTCAAACTTTATTCACCTCAAAATTATTTTGAAATTGTAAGGCAGCCCAGGCCAGGGGTTGAAGTCCCTGGGCCGGAATGTTCCTGTGGGCCTTTAATATAAAAACTAAAAGGCTGCCTGTTCTGTGTCTTTATTTGGCAATCATTCAGGTGTGGCTCTAAGAGGAGACGGAGGGGCGGCTCTGCAGGGCAGAGCTGACTACTCAGGGTCCTGGAGAGGGAGGCACCTGTACCATGGACAGGAGCAGCAGGAGCAGAAGCAGGGGACAGCCTAGCCCCAGGCCTTTATCAGGGTTCCTGGGGAGAGGCAGGGTGGGATGAACGGTTTAGGACTGGCTAGTTTGGGTCATTCCTGTGGGCCGGGCTTTACGCTGTAGCGGTGGTCCCTGGTTGTCTGGTACCTCTTGGAGGATCGAGGCGGGGGGCTCTCATCTTGTGGGGTGGACGGGCGAGCCAGAGGAGGGACGCTTAACTTTTCTTTCAAAACCATGCTCTGGCCAGGCCCTTGTGGGTTCTAAGAGATGGTTGGTCCCAGAAGGGGCAGTCTCTCCCTAGCCGGAAAGGGTTGATGCTTTGGGTATCACTAACAAAACTGGGATCATCTAAACTGAGTCCAGCTTGCTAATTCTAAGTATATATATTTTTAACCATAAAAAAAGTCACAATATCATAATGTGTAGAAAATAGAAAAAAAAAATATAGTCCAAAGGCTGTGTAAGGGGTCACTTTGCTGCTTGGTGATCTAGGGGACAATGTGATGGCCCAGCCAGAGGAGAAAGGTGCTAGGGCAGGGCTGTGAAGGGCTGAGGTAGGCCTGGGGCAGCAGGAAGAGGTGGGGTGGGGGGTGGTGGTGGTGGGGAGGGCTCTGTGAGTCTTTAGTGGACTCTGGGGGTGGGGGACAGAAGGAAAGACACCAAACGCTGCCTCAGGAGGCATGCTGCTTTTTCATTTCAGCTTTTCTGTATTTTCAGCGATCTGCTCCGCCAGGGACTTGAAGACACAGCCTGGGGCTGCTAGGTGTCATAGCCCTAAGGTGGGTGTGGGAGACCAGGATCAAAAGGAAGCGGTGGCTGAGCGTGTTACCCAGGGGTCTGCCCCTGGTCCCAGCCCATAGAGCCGCAGTCAGGCTGGGCAAGGTGGCCTTGCACCTGGACGTCGTCGCTCCTGCATTGTACTGTGCCCTACCTGGTCCAAGCAGAAAGGAAAAGAAAATGCCCCAAGCGACTGTAACTCCTGCACTGCCAGTTTAGAAGAGGCTTTGGGAGAGGTTTGGAAGTTGCAGGCAGGTTCCAAATCCATGAGGACCTTGTTCTGTATAAATTCCTTTTTGAATCCAGAGGAGGAAAAAAGAAACAATTGATCGCCAAAAATGCCAGTTCCTGAATTTTTATGGCTAAATATCTGTTTTTTCCTTATCTTTCTTATTGAGAATAAAATCTCAATTTGTTTGGTCTGTGTGTGCTGTTTTTCTGTTAAGTAGCAAGTAATTATGTTTCTCTTGCTCCTGTTCTCCATTATACTAGATGCTTTGGAGAAATGCAAAATTTTAAAGACAACCTGTGGCCTCGTGGAGATTGTATTCTGCTGAGTATCGAGGGTTAATTTAGATTTCATGGGGCCGGTGTGTGCAGCAGTTGAGACACCGTCGGGGGGCACCTGCATCTCTTACTGAGTGCCTGGGTTTGAGTCATTGCTCCAGTCCCGATTCCAGCTTCCTGCTCCCTCACCCCCGGGGAAGCAGTGGGGAGGGCTCAAGTCGTTGGGTCCCTGCCACGTTCAGAAGAGCGAGATAGCTTTCTTGGCTCCTGTCTTTGACCTGGCCCAGTCCTGGATGTTGTAGATATTTGGGGAGTGGACTGACAGATGGGTGCGCTCTGTTTGTCTCTTCCAAATGAGTGAATAAACAAATAATTTAGACTTCATGTGTGACTATGGAATTTGTGACCATTGAAACAGAGACAGGACTGGAAAATACTTTTATCTCTGCCAGTGGAAGCTTTTCCTAAGACAAATGGACAATATAATTAGATTGCTTGGGGAATGTTGGAAATACATTTTCCAGCGAACACTTGATGTGCTCAAAGAACATGCTAGAACGTATCTTCCAAGGAAGTTTTATCCTAGGTACTTGAGAATGATAAGCTGTACCTCTTTGAATACGTAAATAGTTTAGATGAATTTATAAATTTAAACTAGACTCTTTTTTTTTTTGAGATTATTTATTTACTTGAAAGGTAGGGCAGTTACAGAGAGAGATCGATCAATGGATCTCTCTTCCATCTTTTGGTTCAGCACCAAAATGGCTGCGGTGACCAAGGCTAGACCAAGGCAAAGCCGAAGCCAGATGCCTGGAACTCCATCTGGGTTTCCCACAAGGGTGGCAGGGGCCCAAGCCCTTGGGCCATCTTCTGCTGCTTTCTCAGGTGCATTATCAGGAGCTGGATGGGAAGTGGAGCAACCGGGACTTGAACCGGTGCCCACATGAGATATTGGCATTACAGGCAGTGGCTTAACCTGCTGCACCACAATGCTGACCCCAAAGAGCCTTGTGAGCAGAACCAGTTTTGCAGGCTGTTAGCTGATGATGCTTGAAGACAGGGAATCCTGCTGTGTTTTCCAGTTTCATGTGCCATCGGGTCACACGGTGTATTCTGTTAGGATGGATGTCTGTTGATTAATAGGAATGTAAAGTAACCAAGAAATTTCCACTGTAAACCAGAGCTTCTCAACATATCCTTAAGGGTTGCTGCAAGGTCTCATTTGCTTCCTGCCAGTTTTGGACCAACAGGGTGATAGCCCTGAAGAATAGACTGGCTAGGGGCTTTAGGGCCAAAGCGATGCAAGTTTTTGCTACAGTTTTGTAGACTGCTAATCTGATCATTGTCAGTGATGCTGTCACAGAATAAACCAGCTCAGGGAGGCCTCTGCCTCCCGTGAACCAAAGGCCAGTGTGTGACCTTTTTCTCCTCTGCGTCCTGGAGCGGGGCTCGCCGTTCTGGGCTGGGGCAGTGACTGCTTTTGGAGAGCTCACTGTTTACAGTCCCTTCTCTGACTCAGGGTGGCAGATACTGTTGGAGATAGAACCCAGCCAACTCCTATCACATTGCACACGCACGTCATCTACCCGCAGCTGTCTCTGGACTCCAGTGCTTGTTGCACTTTCAGACTGGAGTTCATCATAGACGTGCGGTAAACTTTGGTAGGGGTCAAGAGAGAAAGGCCGGCCGGCTGTTTCTGGTGGGGTCTTTTTTGGTGTATTTCCCATTGCTCGCCATTCGACTGCCATCTTTTCTCCTCTCCAATTTTTATTTAATTATTTTGGGAGATAGACAAAGACAGAGAGCTCTCATCTTCTGATTTGCTCCCCAGATGCCTGATATAGCCTAGGCTGAAACTAGGCACCAGGAACTCAATGCAGATCTCCCATGTAGTTTGCAGCAACACAGCTACTTGAGCCATTGTCGCTGCTTCCCAGGGTCTGGGCTGGCTCGAAGCTGGGGTTGGGAGCCAGAGGTGAGCCTTGAACCCAGGCACTCCAGAGTGGGATGTCAGAGGGATGGCTTACCCACTAGGCTGAACGTCTGCCCTAGGTCGCCGTCTTTGAAGCAGCAGAAGCAAGAGAGACTGTTAGTGGCTCTGCGCAGAGCCTTGCCACTCAAAGTGTGGTCTGCATACCAGCACCTGGTGCTTGATTACTCTGGGGTCTCGGGCATCACCCCAGACTTTGTGAATCAGAATCTGTATTGTAACAACATCTCCAGGGAATTGGCAGCCATGGACCTGAGCCAAGCCCCATTGTCATCTGCTGGGTTGAAGCTGAGTTGTTGCTTGTGCAGGTTCTGAGGGAGGGAAGAGGGACATGGTCTTGTCTCACCACAAAGGGCTAGGAAGTAGAGTCAAAGCATGTGCCAGGAACAAACGGAGAAGGAAGGGCCAGCCTCCTCCTGGGCCAAGGAAGGCACTAGATGAGCTCAGCTATGGTTGTCGTTCAGTGGCCTCTAGTTAGCCTGTCATTACTATAGCAAAGTACCCAAAGCAGCCGCCTTATTATTATTTTTTTTTTTAGGGTTTTATTTATTTGAGAGGTAGAGTTACAGAGAGAGAGAGAGAGAGAGAGAGAGAGAGAAAGTCTTCTGTCCATTGGTTCACTTCCCAGATAGCTGCAATGGCCGGAGCTGAGTGGATCTGAAGACAGAAGACAGGAGTTTCTTCCAGGTCTCCCACATGGGTGCAGGGGCCCAAACACTTGGGCTGTCTTCCACTAATCTCCCGGGCCACAGCAGAGCTGGATCGGAAGTGGAGCAGCTGGGACTGCAACCGGTGCCCATATGGGATTCCAGCGCTGCAGGCAGAGGCTTAGCTCACCATGCCACAGCGCTGGCTCGGCAGCCTTCCTTTATGAAGGAAACAGGCTTATTTTGCCTCACGGTTTTGGAGGGTCACAGTCGAGGGTCTGGTGGGCCCTGCTGGTGTGGCCTCTGGTGAAGACATTCCCACAGGCCACACCGACAGAGCATCGTGTGGCAGGAGAGAGGGAGTGCCCCTCTTACAAAGCCCCCAGGTTCCAGTGTAACCTTTTGCAATCTGATCACTTCCCAGAGGCCCTGTCGCTGAGTACCAAAATTGAATTGCCACCTTTTTAGTATCATTGATTTAGGACTGCAGAATTTAAATTCCACTTGTGTTTGGGATTCCAGTCCTGTTCAGACCATCACAGGTGGTCAGTAGTATGCTTACTTTCCCTTTCTCCTTTCTGATTTTTCTTCATTTACTATATTAATGAAAAGTTGCATAAAATACAGCTGTTGTTGTTTAGAGAAAAATAAGCCTGCTGAATGAGTCCCTGCTTCCCAGCCCTTCCCTGAGGCACCTGCCCCAGTTAGAGTCCATTCTTTCCAAGTTTCCTCAGACCAGTACCCCAAAGCCTGGGCTTTTGGTCCTAGTTGAGCTGTTTCCCTGACTACGAGATCTTAGGCCACTTTTTGTCTCTAGGGGTCATGGGTGCTATAGGTTTTCCAAAGCCTTTTTCCAGCTCTGGCCCTCTATGAAGGAGTAACCCTTTATGACTTTGATGTGGCTTCCCTTTGGATCATAGTTCCCCACATTGTGAGCCTGCTCACTGATCTGTGGGATTGAAACCCCGGCAGATGAGGTCTGGGTTGATTTTTATTTTTGTGAACTGCTCAGGAGGTGTTGTTGCGGAGTGCAGTGTGACAGCCCCGTCTTAGAGTTAGGGAGCCGGCCAGAGGCAGGAGCAGGGAGCTTTCCCACCATTCTAAAGCTCTTCTTTTTGGTGCTGACAGTGCAGGTGCCTGTGGGGACAGTGATGAGCTGGTGGGTACGGTGGGTACCAGGTCGGGGGCTGCAGCTTGGCGAGGACAAGTAAGCCATGGGGAGTGGGGTGGTCAGAACCCAGGAGCCTGGAGGTGAGTTGACCTCTGAACCAGCAGAAGCTGAGGAGGTGGAGTGGGGGCCCTCAGATGTGGGTCCTGGCCTGGAATTCTAGGCCGATGCATCTGCACCACCATCCTTCTGTCACCAACTTCCCAGAGTTGAGCTGCAGCTTGTAGGATGGGACAAACATTTGGTGCGGTGGTTAAGCCACTGTATCCTATATTAGACTGTCTGGTTTGAGTCCTGGCTCCTCTGCTTCCAACCCAGCTTCTTGCTAATGTGCACCCTGGGAGGCAGCCGATGATGGCTCAGTACTTAGGTCCTTGCAACCCATGTGGGAGACCCAGATGGAGTTCTGAGTTCTTGACTTTGGTCTGAACCAGCCCTGGCTGTTGCGGGCATTTGGGGAGTGAAGCAGTGGATGGAAGGTGTTTTTCTGTCTCTGTCTTTTGAAGAGAATGAAAACAAACAAATAAGAAACAATAAAGCTTGAAGGTTAAGGTTAAGACTGCCCCAAGACTGCCTGCCCTTCTACCACGAGCTGGAAGCGTGGAGTCTCCCAGCCACCCTCACTTGTAACCAACTGGATCTAAATTTGGGACTTCACACAAACCTTTCAAGTTTAATAATTCTCTAGAATAAGTTATGGAATGTGGACAAGCACTACTAACCTTACAGTTTTATCGCAGTGAATGGATATCAGTCAAAAGGAGAGTTGCATGGGGGTTGGGGGTTGCGCTTTCTTGTGGGCCTGAGTCAGTCAGTTGGCACATCCCTGTGTGACAGTCCTGAGAATATTGGCAACCAGGAGTGCTCATGCCAGCACTGGTGTCCAGGACTCGATTGTAGGTGTGATGCCAGGACCTCATTTGGTCCAGAGATTGATCTCCAGCACCTGCTCCCCTGAGGATGGGCGATAGCTGTTGACGCCAAGCCCGACTGATCCTCTCATCATGTGGTTGGCCTTTCTGGGGCCAGGCCCCGTCTTGAGTCATTTGTTAGCATGAAGTGTCTGGGGACCCTTAGTGAGTCACCTTGTTAGCCTAAACCATCAGGGCCCACACTTCTGCCTTGGGAAATTCCAGGCAGTTAGGGGAGCCAGAGACAAAGTCTGTACAAGTCCTTAGGCAAGTCCCCCATCTCTCTGGCCTTGCTTTGACCACCACACAGCCCTTCTTCCTGTGCTTGGAGGACTTTCTGGGAGGCATATCAGGGAGAAAGGAGAGTGTATCCTAACCCCAGGCACGTGCTCCCTGGGACACCCTGATCAGGCTGGGCCTGAGGGTGTAGCTTGTTGGGACGGGATCTCTGACCCCCGTTGTCTGGATTGGGGTCTCATCCCATTGCCTGAAGCTCGTGTGCCTCTGGCCAAGCCACCTCTGTTCCAGGGCTGGCGTTGTGGAGCAGTGGGTTGAGCCACCCCCTGTAAAGCTGGCATCACTAATGGGTGCTGCTTAGAGTCCCGGCTGCTCTGCTTCCAATCTAGCTCCCTGCTAATGCTCCTGGAAAAGCAGCAGAAGATAGTGCAAGTCCTTGGGCCCCTGCACCCATGTGAGAGACCCAGAAGAAGCTCCTGGCTCCAGGCATTGGCCTGGCCTAGCTCCAGCCATTGCAGCCATCTGGGGAGTGAACCAGAAGAAAGCTCTGTCTCTCCCTCTCTGTAACTCTGAGTCTCTTTCAAATAAATAGAAAATTCTTTAAAAAAAGAAAAGAGAAAATATTCATACCAGCTGGGGCCTGAGCACTTAGACTGTCTTCCGCTGCTCTTCCCAGCCATAAGCAGGGAGCTGAATCAGAAGTGGAGCAGCTGGGACAGGAACTGGTGCCCAAACGGGATGCAGGCGTTAAAGGTGGTACCACAGCACCTGCCCCCTTGTATGACTATCTTCTGTGCTTGACTGCAGGTAACTGAAATGCAAGAAAGTATAGGACCAGGTAAGGGGCTACAGTCCCCTTCTTACAGGTAACTTGCAGTCATTTACCATATAAGGCCCTGGACACTGGGCCCGGGGTTAGGGCATGATAGATCTTCTGGGGGCTGCCATTGAAGCCCCTCCAGGCACCTACATCCAAGGGTGGTGAGGATGTGTGTAAGGTGCTTACAGTGGTGCCTGGCTGTAGCAGCGACAGATGGAGTCTGGTCTTCTGAGTCATTGGGCGACTTCCTCTTCCTCCCTGGTGTTAGTCTCTTCTCCATCAGTTACTTAATTAAGCGTTGGGTAAATATTTTAAATTTTCATGTTTAGCCCCTACCTACCCCCAATTTGTGCGGTAGCTGCGTGCTTGCCTCTTCTTCAAGGCTGGGAGTGTTTCACTTTTCTGGGTGTGACCACGCGCAGGCCCCCAGGGGTCTGGCTGTGCTTGGGTGTGTTGAATTCTGCTTTTTGGTAGGTGTTGAGGTGTGCTCCCTTCCCTTTTAGCCTGGCTCTGGTTTTACTCTGCAGGACCTCCTACTGTCAGCCATTGGCCTCAGTGAACAGTTGTTAAAGAATTTCCTACTTCCTGATTTTGCCTTGTTGTTGTTTTATACTTTTGAAGCCGTTTACATGATTGATGCTGCAATGTATTTCCTTGTTGTGAGTTCCTGGATTAAATTAGTAATAGGATGTTGAGCTAGAAATTCCGATTTCTGGTTCACTGGGCCTGTCTTTCTGGTAGAGTCCAGGGTTGGGACGAAGCAAAACGGGGAGAGAATCCCGCTGGGAGAACGGATGTAAATTGCTGGACCCCTTTCTGGTTTTCTGGGCCTGGGTGGGACCTGAGACTCTGCATTTCCAACGGGCTAATGGGTGCTGATGCTGCTGTTCTGGGACCGTACTTCGAGAGCCTCTGCTTAGAGAAGGGGGTCTTTGGTGAGCGGATCTGCTGATCCCTCAGCTCTGCAGAGACTCCCCCAGGGAAGCCCAGGGGCAGATCCTGGGCCTCAGGACCACACCTGCCACTGCCTTTCTCAGACATAGATCCCTTGCACTGACTGCGACCTCCTGGAAGGGGGTTGCACCTGTGGAGATAGGCATGGTTTACCCTTGTGGTGGTGGCTGAGGGACTGCTGCATTGTGCTGTGTCTGGGGAGGAGGGTTCTTTTCCAGAAAGGCAAGAAGATATCAGAGCAATGGTTCTGGTGCACGTGAGTTTGCCACCGGGTAGTGCCTGCAAATATCTTGGTTGTCCAGTTGGCGTGGGGAGATGCTCCTGGCTCTCAAGGGTGGGATTGGGAGATGCTGTTCTGGCTGCAGGGAATCTCCTGGCTTCGGATGTCAGCAGTGAAGAAGGGGTCCTAATGAGGTAGGGCAGGCCTGCCCATGAGGTCTCTCATGTGCTGCACCCCAGTTCCTGCCCTGGGGGAGCCTCCCCCACCCCCCAGTGATCATGGCTGGCAGCATCTCTAAGGAAAACTAACCAGTGATTAATAATCTACAAGTGCTTTAAAATGCATTGCTCTTTCAGCAGGGAAGTGGCTGGTGGGCGTGGTGCTAGGGCGCTGGATGAATGATTGACTGCCCTCCGCTGACCTGCACATTCCACAGCCCTGCAGTGTTCAGAGGCTGCTGCGCCTGCGCCCAGGAGCCTCCTTCCCTGCTTCCCTGACCTGAGCCCTGGGTGGCTCACTGGGTGCTGGGCCCAGGGAATCCTGGGAAAGATCATGGGTCCTACCCACAGAGCGACACAGTACATAAGTGGATATCAGTTTTTATCTCAGTTGTAGTAAGTGGGTCAAGGAAGTTTTTTTGTGAAAAAAAGATGTATTTATTGATTTGAAAGTCAGTTACAGAGAAGGAAGTGGGAGAGAGAGAGAGAGAGAGGAGAAGGAGAGATTGTCCATCTGCTGGTTCACTCCCCACATGGCTGCAATAGCCAGGACTGGGTCAAACCAAAGCCAAGAGCTTCTTCCAGGTCTCTCACGTGGGTAGCAGGGGCTCAAGGACTTGGGCCATCTTCCACTGCTTCCCCAGGCACATTAGCAAGGAGCGTGATAGGAAGTAGAGCACTAGTTCCCGTATGGGATGCCAGTGTCACAGGTGGCGGCTTTACGTGCTATTCCATAATGCCGGCCCCTGGTCAAGGAAGTTAAAAGGAGAAAATAGATAGACCAGCAAGCTGTGTGTCTTGTGCACGGTGTCAGGCCTTGGTGGGGAGGTGGCAATTAGGTTGAGACCTGAAGGAGAAGGTGAAGTTAAGGGATGATGGGGAAGAGCATTTGCTCCCATGGAGGGAACCGGTGGACAGCACAGGAGGTGGCCTGCACCACATCAGGCCAGTGTGAACAGGGACAACGAGGGTCTGAGGTTCAGGGCAGAGCCTCCGAGCTCTGCGACACAGGTGTCGTTGAGGGGTGACATTTAAGAGATTGCCAGGTCACCTCTGGGGAGGGCAGGGGGCTGAACTCAGTCTATGACTTGCAGGGACCCGAGAGGCCGCACCTAGAAATAGGAGAGTGGCAGCTGCTAGGTTGGGTAGGGGACGGAGGTCTGAGGAGCCATCCTGAGTACATTCAAAGTCATCTGAGTTTGGAGAGAAGGAATGTTCCAGAAGAGAGAAGCTGGAGGCGAGAGGCTGGGGTTCTGGGTGTTTTCCGTGTCATCCGTGGTGCTGCTGGTTGGGGGTGGGGGAAGCTGGGGGCCGGGCCGCTCCAGCTGCTGCAGGTATAGCGTGGTCAGTCTCTGGGTGCCATGGCCTCAGGAGGTGCCGGGGTGCTTACAGCTAGGAGGGGTATGGGACTGGAAGGTGGAGGTGGGAGAGGGAGGGCTGCCCCTGAGGCTAGAGGGTGGTGAGTGAAAAGCTAGGTCCCCAGGGGTCACGCAGGCTTCTGCTTAGTCAGGAGCCAAGGACACAGGGGAGCTGGGCACCTGTGGCGGGAGTGGCAGGTGCTGTGAGGGCGTGGGTGGGGGTTTACCTGGGGCCGGTCACCGTATACTGGCTACAGAGGCAGATGTGAGGACTGAGGGTGACCATTACAGGTTCGTGGGTGCTGGTGTGGCCCTTGGCAGGGGTGCTGGCCTCTTTGCCCCAAGGTAGACACCTGCTTGGCTTATGGCCTGGGGAGCAGGTGGCTGAAGTGTGGAGGTGGCCTTACGAGAACCAGGCTTTCCAAGGGGCTCCATCCAGGGGAAGCTCAGGGTAATGTCTCTTCCACTGCCCCCCAAGGCCTCTGCAGGGAAATGGGGTGAAGGAGGTACCCCAAGAGTGAGGGCTGGCAGCCTCCCCAGTGTGACCTTTTGTTGCTGGTTTTTCCACTGTTTCAGTGTTATTTTTTTAAAAAAGATTTATTTATTTACTTGAAAGTTAAGGAGAGATAGGGAGACACAGAGAAAGCTCTTTCATCTGCTGATTCACTGCCCTAATGGCCGTCATGGCCAGAGCTGGGCCGGTCCGAAGCCAGGTGCTTCAGCCAGGTCTCCTAGGTGGGTGCAGGGACCCAAGCACTTGGGCCATTCCCAGGTGCATTAGCAGGGAGCTGGATTGGAAGTGGAGCAACCGGAACTCAACCTGGCACCCATATTGGATGCTGGTGTTGCAGGTGGCGGCTTCACCTGCTAGGCCACAACGCCGGCCCCAGTGTTTATTGTTTAAACTCCAGCTTTGTGCTCCTGGGACACTCAGGAGCCTGGGTCCCCTGGGCACTGTGGCTCTGGGCCTCAGCTGGACGCGCTGCTGTGTGCAGCGCTGGCTTCTCAGCAGAGCGGGTGGCGTGTCCCGTGTCAGGCGTGTTCATGTCACTTCCTCCTCAGTTGAAGGGAAACAGGAAGTCATGCAGGGTGGCAGCCAAGCGTGAGCTGTCAGACAGGAAGCCCTCTGTGCCCGTCTAGCCTCGTGCCTGCTGCTGTGCATTGCAGAGGCTGCAGCGCCGGCCCGTGTCCCAGGAACGGTGCCCAGAGCGTGACAGTGACGGAGGGGCCGCCCCTGCACTCTGTGACCGAGACAGTGGAGCCGGCTGAGCTGCTGTTTCCAGACTTAGGGGCTCAGCCTGTTTATTAGCACAGCAGGAAATCAGTTTAGGACATTTCAACGGACGTCTGTCTTCTCTTTTTTTAAGATTAAAAAAATTGTATCAAGTGCACATACCATAAAATTTGCTATCGTAGCTATTTAAAGTGTTCAGGTCAGTGGCACTAATTATATTAATTATATGTATAGTATATGTATGATTATAGTCACCTTGCCACTGTCACCACCATCCATGCACAGAACTCTTCATCTTGTAAAACTGAAACCTTGTCCCTGCAGCTTCCCAACTCCCCTCCCCCACTCCCTGGCAGCCACTGTTCTCTACTGTCTCTAGGAACTGGAAAATTTTGTGTAGCTCATGTCAGTGGAATCGCGGTGTTTGTCCTTTTGTGACCGGCGTTTTAAGCTTACAGGATCCTGAGTTCATCCATGGCTTCGCATGTGTTCTAATTTCCTTCCTTTTCTCTTTTTAAAGATTGATTTATTTGAAAGGGAGAGAGAGGGAGAGAGAATCTTCCATACGTAGGTTTACTCCTTGAACTACCGCCATGGTAGGAGCCAGGCCAAGCCAAAGCCAGGAGCCTGGAACTCCATCTGGGTCTCCCACGTAGGTGGCAGGGGCCCAAGACTTGGCCACCTTCTGTTGCATTGCCAGGCACATTAGCAAGGAGCATCTGGGACTCAAACTGGCACCCAATATGGGATGCTGGTGTTGCAGGCAGCAGCTTAGCTTACCGTGCCACGGTGCTGGCCCCATGGATTTCCTTCCTTTTTATTTATTTATTTTTATTTTTTTTAACTTTTATTTAATAAATATACATTTCCAAAGTACAGCTTATGGATTACAATGGCTTCCCCCCCATAACTTCCCTTCCACCCACAACCCTCCCCTTTCCCGCTCCCTCTCCCCTTCCATTCACATCAAGATTCATTTTCAATTCTCTTTATATACAGAAGATCAATTTAGTATATATTAAGTAAAGATTTCAACAATTTGTACCCACATAGAAACACAAAGTGAAACATACTGTTTGAGTACTAGTTATAGCATTAAATCACAATGTACAGCACATTAAGGACAGAGATCCACATGAGGAGCAAGTGCACAGTGACTCCTGTTGTTGACTTAACAAATTGACACTCTTGTTTATGGCATCAGTAACCACCTAGGCTCCCGTCATGAGTTGCCAAGGCTATGGAAGCCTTTTGAGTTCGCCGACTCTGATCATATTTAGACAAGGTCATAGTCAAAGTGGAAGTTCTCTCCTCCCTTCAGAGAAAGGCACCTCCCTCTTTTTTTTCTTAAGGGGAAGGGTTTATTGGGGAACACCCAACAGGCTGGAAAGCTGATTCCAGCCCAGACTGGGAGAAAAGTCACTCATCTTTTGTAGGTAGAGGGGTTTGTCTGTAGAGAAATTTTGAACAATTATACAGCATTAAGTGGGGAAGAGGACCATCAGTATACACAGGTTGGGAGTAGAGCCATTGGTGGTAGAGTAGAGGTTATGATTACAAAGGAATGAGGCCCAAGTGTGCTAGACAGGGTCTAGAACAAAGGACAGAGTCATTATTAGAGGAGCTAAGAAAGGTGCTGTCTAAGCTACAATTAAGTTTTCTGATGGAGAGGCAAATAAAACCTGACAGAAGGGGCTTGATAATGATCTGTTGGGCTTTAGGCCTTGTAAGTTAAGAAGCCCAGACCTATCTGTCTCTTCACATGGGGTACATCCTAAGGGAGGTGTGAGCCTCCTAGGGGAAGGCACTCTGTTGACTTTCATTACTTGGCTGGTCTGGGAGGAGAGCTGGCCAGGTAAAGGCAGGGGCATCTCTAACAGGAAATTTACAGTTCTGCCTGCAATGTTGCTGACCCTACTTGACCATCCCCTCAGCTGCAGTGGTCACTTTGGAAGCTGGGCTGAGTGAAGGGCTTTTCAGCTTAGAGCCAATAAGATCTATGGCTCTGACCTGGGCATCCTTCGGCTCCAGGGCAGGTCCATTTCCAGTGATCCAACTCTTGGCAGAGCTGCCAGGGCTCTTCACAAACTGACTTCTGCTGAAGCCCAGGCTTACCACATTGAAAGCCACTGCAGTGGACTGGCCTGTTGGGTCTCCTTGCGGGCAGATCACTGTACAGATCAGCCATTAATAGGCCTGCCACCCATTGCTTCTGATGCCTAGCTTGCTTTTCCTCCTGGTTTGTGTTAAAGCAGACCAGAGGATGCAAGTCAAGGGAGTGCCCGTGTCCCATCTCTAATCTTCGGTGGCCTGAACTACAAGTCTATAGTCACAGGCATGTTCTGTAGTAGTTTTTCTAAGGTAGACAATGCCCGTGAGGAAACTTATATTCTCACTTTAAAACTTTCTTTCCCTTTGGTCTGAAAGGGAGGTTTTTTCTACTTACTGTTTACTTCACTGATGGCGAAGTAAATCTAGCTATGAAATTATAATTAAGCTCTTATTTTGGCTATGCTACTATATTGGCTTATAGATAAGATTGTCCATAAATTTAAGCTGCTAAAATTAATCAAAGATATATTTTAATTCGTGTGACCTGAATCTCTGCATCATATGTTTTATACTTGTTGGTAGAAAGAAACTAAAAACATTTTATATGGTTGAGCTTAAGTTTAATGGTTAAACAAACTACACCATGTTAGATATTTAAGAGGTATTTCCAGATACATGATTCTTAAAATTTATAGAAGGCATTGGACCTTTGGTAAATGTTTTCTTAAGTTGTTATCTAATGGTTGAAACTGTTTGGTAAGTTTTCATGTGGTATTGCTATTGTCAGCAAGTGATCTGGGACTTGCTCCCCCATTTCTCTATTCTAAGCCCAATTTGTTCTTTCATTTTTCAATTCTTTTCAAGGTAGGAAACTAATTCTATTATGATGGAATCTGTAAGATGCACAATTTAATCTTTAGACCTTATAAAAGAGATGGCTAACATTTTTCCTTCCTTTTTAAACACAGAATGCTGTCTACTGGGTGCACATGCCACCTTTTGTTTATCTGCCCATCTGTTGATGGACTCTTAAGTTGCTTCTTTTTTTTTTTTTTTAAAGATTTATTTATTTATTTGAAAGTCAGAGTTGCAGAGAAAGAGAGGTGGGGGGGGGGGGTCTTCTATCCGCTAGTTTACTCCCCAATTGGCTGCAACGGCCGGAGCTGGGCCGATCAGAAGCCAGGAGCCAGGTGCTTCTTCCGGGTCTCCCACGTGGGTGCAGGGGCCCAAGGACTTGGGCCATCTTCTACTGCTTTCCCAGGCCACAGCAGAGAGCTGGATTGGAAGAAGAGCAGCCGGGTCTCGAACCGGCGCCCATATGGGATGCCGGCACTTCAGGCCAGGGCATTAACCTGCTGTGCCACAGCGCCGGCCCCAAGTTGCTTCTTCATCTGCCTTTTCTGAACGATGCCACTGCGAACATGGATGTAACTGGCTCTGCTGTTTCTTTATGAGTGACACAGAGTAGAATGGAAAGTGTCAGAGAAGCGTGCGGGAAATGTGGGCATTGTCAGCAGGTGTCTGAGTTTTGGAAATTGGGATTTTTAGGGACAACTTCCTCAATGTGTGTGGCTCTATTATAGAAGAATAATGTGTGTTACTCCAAATGTGTGTGCTCCTGTCATCTTGTCTGTGGACTTTTAACTGGTGACCACAGACCTAAGGTTATGTACCAGGCAATTTTTTTTACTTTAATTAAAGAGAGAGAGGGAGAGAGAAGGAGAGAGAGAGAGGCTGCACACTATCATCTGCTGGTTTACTCCCCAAATGCTTGCAATGGCCTGGGTGGGGCCAGGTGAGAGGCAGACGCTGGGAACTCAGTCCAGGTGTCCCATGTGGGTGGCAGGAGCCCAAGTGTTTGAACCATCACCTACTCTCTTCCAGGGTACACATTAGCAGGAAGCTGGAGTCGTGAGCTAGAGCCAATATCCAGCTTGAACAGGTGCTCTGATACTGAATGCTGCGGTGCAGGTGGCGACTTGACTTCTTGTAGCACAAGCCTGGCCCCCGTGCAGGGATTTTTGGTGACTGCCATCTAGATTTCCATGGTCCCACGGCAGGGGAGGTTTTCCAGAGGGAGAATCAGAGAAGACTGGTGCAGAATCTAGAGTTGAAGCAAGGGTTAGGTCAGGTAAGAGAAGGGACAGGAATGGTCATTCCTTGCTGGTTGAGGGTGCAGAGCAATCCAGCTACTTTGGGAGGCAGTTCTTACGAAGCTAAACATACTCTTCGTGTGCAATCCAGCATGCTCTTTGGTATTTACGTGAATGAATTTAAAGCTTGAGTTCACACAAGTACCTGCACACAGGTGATAATAGCAGCTTTGTTCCTAATTGCCCAAACCTGGCAGCAACCGATAGGTCCTTTAGTTGGTGAATGGATACGTGGTAGATCCAGACAATAGAAGAGTATTCCATGATAAAAAGGAATACATTAGCTGTGAAGCCACGACGAGATGTGGAAGAATGTTAAACACATAGGAATGTTACCTCGTCAAAGGAGCCAGCCTGGAAAAGCTGCGTGATACGTGATTCCAACGTCCAGCTCCACATCTGACTTTCTGGAGAAGGCCACACTCTGCACACAGTAAAAAGACGAGGATTTGCCAGGAGTGAGGTGTGAGGAAAAGGATGAGTGAGTGGAACACAGAGGGGTTTTAGGGCACCAAGAATACTCTGTATGATGCTGTAATCAAAGATGTGTGTCATTATACTGTCCACACGCACTGAGAATGAACCCTAATGTGAGTTGTGGACTTTGAGTGACAATGATGTCAGTGTAGCTTCATCAGTTGTAACAAGTGGATACCCTGGGGGCCGGTGCTATGGCTCACTTCGTTAATCCTCCGCCTGCGGCACTGGCATCCCATATGGGCACCGGGTTCTAGTCCCGGTTGCTCCTCTTCCAGTCCAGCTCTCTGCTGTGGCCCGGGAGGGCAGTAGAGGATGGCCCAGTGCCTGGGCCCCTGCACCTGCATGGGAGACCAGGAGGAAGCACCTGGCTCCTGGCTTAAGATCGGCGCAGCGCCAGCGGTAGCAGCCGTTTGGGGGCTGAACCAACGGGAAGGAAGACCTTTCTCTCTGTGTCTCTCTCTCTCACTGTCTAACTCTGCCTGTCAAATAATAATAATAAAAAAACGACAATACAAAACAAGTGGACACCCTGGCAGGGGACATTGATTGTGGGGGAGGCTGTAGGTCTGTAGGGGCAGATGGCACCTGTATCTCTCTACCTTTTGCTCAGTTTTTCTGGGTACCCATAACTGCTCTAAATTATTAAAATTGAAAACAAAACAGAACAGCAGCAACAAAAGGATCGGAAAGGAGTAGAGGCTGACAGGGTGGGGAGGGAGCAGGAGAATCAAGGTGTGTTCAGGGGATAAGGAGACAGCCAGGCTGGCAGTGAGGAAGGGCTCTCGTTGGGACAGATGGACTTTGCCACGGGCGAAGCCAGTTCGAGCTACTGTAAAAACGTAGGCACGCACAGAGGCGATGCCTGGATGCAGGGCACGGCTCTGCAGGCTGCATGGGATTGCATGTCTCCTAAGTTGACGTAGATGCACAGACGTTGATTTCAGCCTTGAGTGAGACCCCTTTTGATTGAATAAATATCGATTGCATATTCACATGCATGTAGTTCTGCTTCCAGAATAGTTCCTTGACCCAAGTAAACTCTCTTCTCATCTGTGCTTCTCGGTGTACAAATCAAAACGAGCAGCACCAGATGCTTGCTTGCTCCTTTGTCTTGTAAGGCCTCCTCAGCTTGGAAGCAAAGGCCACGCTTTCCCTTGAGGGGGCTGAGGTTTTGCTTTAGTTTGGTTTTAGTTGCTATGATGAAGTGTCCGAGGCTGGGACTTTCTAAGGGAAAGAAGTTTATTTACTCCTGGTCTGGGAGGGTCAAGTGTGTGGCCCTGGCCTTGGCTCATGTATGGTGAGGACCTCGTGGTAGATGCCTTCCCAGGGGCAGTGTGCTTGAGAGGGAAGTAATCCCATGGTGGAACAGGAAGCCAGGGTGAGGGGAACCGCCAGGCTTGCTTTTTTTTTTTTTTTTAAAAGATTTATTTGAAAGTCTGAGTCACACATAGAAAGAAGGAGGGTCAGAGAGAGAGAGAGAGAGTATTCCATCCTCTGGTTCATTCCCCAGTTGGCCACAATGGCCTTCGGAGCTGTGCCGATGGGAAGCCAGGAGCCAGGAGTTTCTTCCGGGTCTCCCATGCAGGTGCAGGGGCCCAAGCACTTGGGCCATCTTCTACTGCTTTCCAAGGCTACAGCAGAGAGCTGGACTGGAAGAGGAGCAGCTGAGTCTCGACCCAGCGCCCACACGGGATGACGGCACTGCAGGTGTCGGCTTTACCCGCTATGCCACAGCACCGGCCCCAGGCTTGCTCTTTTTATTTATTTATTTATTTATTTCTTATTTATTTATTTATTTTTGACAGGCAGAGTGGACAGTGAGAGAAACAGAGAGAAAGATCTTCCTTTTGCTGTTGGTTCACCCTCCAATGGCCACCACGGCTGGTGCGCTGCGGCTGGCGCACCGCGCTGATCCTATGGCAGGAGCCAGGTGCTTCTCCTGGTCTCCCATGCGGGTGCAGGGCCCAAGCACTTGGCCATCCTCCACTGCACTCCCGGGCCACAGCAGAGAGCTGGCCTAGAAGAGGGGCAACCGGGACAGAATCCGACGCCTCGACTGGGACTAGAACCCGGTGTGCTGGCGCCGCAGGCGGAGGATTAGCCTGTTGAGCCGTGGCGCCAGCCGTGGCTTCCTCTTTTTATAACAGCTCTCTGGTTTGGGGGGACTCCCAGGGAAACTAGAGCAGCTTGTTCAAGGGCAGTGCCTGCAGTGACCTGAGGACCTCCCACTGGACCCCATCTCTTTGTTTTTTATTATTTAAAAAAAAATTTATTTGAGAAGTAGAGTTACACAGAGAGAGAGAGAGGTCTTCCATTGTTGGTTCACTGTCTAAATGGCCACAATGGCTGGAGCTGCGCTGATCTGAAGCCAGGAGCCAGGAGCTTCTCCTGGGTCTTCCATGCAGGTGCAGGGGCCCAAGTCCTTGGGCCATTCTCCACCACTTCCTCAAGCCGTAGGAAAGAGCTAGATTGAAAGAAGAGCAGCTGGGACACTAGCCAATGTCCCTGTGGGATGCCAGTGCCGCAGGCGGAGGCTTAACTATGCCACAGTGCCGGCCCCTGGCCCCTACCTCTTGAAGACCCCACCTCCTCTTCACCACACTGGGGACCAAGCTGCAGCACGTGAGTGCTTGAGGGACACACGGACACCATGTCCAAGCCGGGGCAGCTTTATTATTTGGAAGAAAGCGTTTGCTCTGCATGGGTACTAACGGGAGAGTTTTCGGGGGTGACACCCGTGGGTCAGCAGGGATGTGGTGGCAGTTGATCTCTCCTGAAATGACTAGAGGAGGGCATTGTTTGTGAGGTCCTTTACTCAGTAATGGCACGGGAGGGTGCTTTGATCCGTCACAGCCGTGCGAGGTGGCAGCAGAAATGGTGCCTTAAATGGGATTCCGTGCTTTATTCTGTCAGTTTAGCCAACCACAGCGGTTGGCTGTCGAGTGGGACAAAGGGTTGGGAAGAGGTGATGAGCAGTCAAGGGGCGTGGTGAAGAAGGGCAGGGCGTGGATTGGCTGGAGGAGGAACAGGGAGATGAGAAGGCTGGGCACAAAGCAGAGAAGGCTCCGGAACTCTGTGCTTGGCCATCTGGGGCGCCCACTGCTCGGGAGGACTTCACGGAGCCTGGGGCAGAGAGCCTGAACAGGACGTGTACTGACGCTTCATTCATCTTGACATAGAAAGGACAGGCAAGTAGCTGAAGCAGTGAGGGATGAGAAAATGGGTTTTGAGCACGTTTTAGGCATGGAGAAGCCTCACTCAGGAGTCAGGAAAGAAGATGACAGCGTGCTAGTAGCTAGCCGTGTGTCGTTTGGTCTGCTGTGGGCCGCTGCAGGTACGCCAGGGTGGCCACCTGTGCTGAGATAGCGCGTGCGCCGTGTGAGCGTTGTGATCACATGCTGAATTGATTCCAGCAATGTCTGTGCCTGGGAGAACATGACCTTCAGGGCATGGAGAGTGGGGAGGAGGTTGAAGGAATCAGGTGCATGGGGCCCTTCTTGCAGCCAGGCCTGGAAACGTTGTTAGGTGGGTGGCAGTGGTGAACTTGAGGGGTTTGGTTCTTTTCCGTTTTGCTCCCTGGGCATGCAGGTTTGTGATTGAGTTGAATTTCTGGGATGATAGAGGAGAAGCAGTGGGCTGGCAGGGGGCTGGCAGTGGGCTACCCCTCCTCACCCCACCCAGAGCTAGGAAATGCACAGTTGCCTACATTTATCTCTTACCACATTCTTGAAACACATTTGCAGATTCCAGGCTGAGAACTGGTGGCTTTGGGATACTTTACTATTACTTGATATTTATTTCCTGCCGCTTAGCATTGTTGTGTTTGATGCTATAGTAATGTTTGTTTTAAATTTTTATTTCTTTTCATTATGTTTGAAAGAGAGACATGAGGAGAGGCCTCTCATCTGCTGGCTCATTCCCTAAATACCCCCAGTACTTAGGGCTGGACCTGGGACTCAATCAGGGTTTCTCGCCTGAGTGACAGGGACCCAAGCACTAGAGCTAGCACCTCCTGCCTCTCCGGGTGTACGTTAGCAGGAAGTTGGACTGGAAGCAGAATAGCCAGGACTTGAACTAGGCACCTCAGTATGGACTGTGGGCACCCCAAGTAGCTGCCCAAACGCTGCACCGCCTGTCCACCACTATAATGGGCTTTGTAGGTTAATACCACAAGTAGGGACTTGTAGAGGATGTATTCTTTCATAGGAGGCATATGACAAAGCTGAGTGTCTTCCACATGCCTGGCATGTTCTAGGTGTCTGCATTGCAGCAAACAACACAGAAAATGTGTTTGCTGTCCTTGGGAGCAAACATCATTAGAAAAACAAGTGGTGATTGGTGCTGTGGCATGGCAGGCTAAGCCTCTGCCTGCAGTGCTGACATCCCATATGGGCGCTGGTTTGAGACCCAGCTGCTCCATTCTGATCCAGCTCTCTGCTATGGCCTGGGAAAGCAGTAGAAGATGACACACATGCTTGGATCCCTGCCACCCACATGGGGGATCTGGAAAAAGTTCCTGGTCCTGGCTTCACATTGGCCCAGCTCTAGCCTTTGAGGCCATTTAGGGAGTGAACCAGTGGGTGGAAGACCTCCCTCTCTGCCTCTGCCTCTCTATAACTCTGCCTTTCAAATAAATAAATAAATCTTAAAAAAAAAAAAAAAGCAGCATGTGGTAGCCTTTAAATGGTGCCTCCTTGGAGGACCAGGGCCATAGTTTCTGGGTATACTTGAAGGTGAGAATGACAGATTGGCTGTTGGGTTAGAGATGTGATATTAGGGAAACAAAGGAGGGAATGACCTTGAGAGGTTTTTTTTAAATGTGTGAGCAGTGGGGAAGCTATTATTGCTGTTAACTGGTAGGGAAGAGACTGTGGGAGGAACAGGATTTTGAGGAGGCAAAAGTGTGCTATTTGGACAGCTCTCAGTTTGAGGCGCCTGTCAGATACCCACGAGGAGGCCATGTTGAACCTGTAGTCAGTTAGATGGGTCACGGGCACTTTATGTCCCCTTTGGCACTAGATATTGTCTTTTAGCAAAATAGCAACTGTCGTTCTGCAAATGATTACATACATACAAAGATGTCGAAAGCATATCAGGATTGGATTTAGAGAAAAACACATAATGCCGTTTGAGAAGTTCCTTTTGTATTGCCACATGGAAAGTGAAACTTTATCTCATTCTGTTTATAAAAACCCCATTTCTACCAAAACTCACTGGAAGAACGCTTGTGTTTATTGCATCTCTATGGAGACTCGTCTGTGAAGATGTACCGTTCCAACGGCACCGGCTCTGCCGAGAGGGGTGGGGAGAGGAGACAGCTGGCTGTGTGTGCTAACCTTTGTACTTGTGGCGAGTGGGAAAGGGCTTCTCAGGCATTTTCCTTGGAAACACCAGTAGAAATTCAATGAGGGGGGCCAGCGCTGTGGCATAGTTGGTAAACTTGCCGCCTGCAGTGCTGGCATCCCATAGGGATGCTGGGCCAGGCTGAAGCCAGGAGCCTGGAGTTTCTTCTGGGTCTCCCATGTGGGTGCAGAGGCCTAAGGACTTGGGCCATCTGTTGCTGCTTTCTCAGTGCATTAGCAGGGAGCTGGATCAGAAGTGGAATAGCCGAGACTTGAACCAGTGCCTAAATGGGATGCTGGCACTGTAGGCTTTACTTGCTACTCCAAAGTTATCCTCTTTAAACCACATCAATAAGTCACTATTAAACACTTTTTGAATTCTTGACAAAGAAAAAAATCACCAACAATAAAGAAATCATCAAAACTCTGTAAGTAGGAACTGGCCCTGGGGTATAGTAGGCTAAGCCTCTAGCCATTGTGCAGGTATCCCATATGGGTGCTGGTTCGTATCCCAGCTACTCCTCTTCCAATGCAGCTCTCTGCTTATGGCCTGGGAAAGCCATGAAAAATGGCTCAAGTGCTTGGGCCCCTGCACCCATGTGGGAGACCTGGAGGAAGCACCTGTTTCCTGGCTTCGGATTGGCCCAGCTCTGGCCATTACAGCAATTTGGGGAGTGAATCAAAAGATAAAAGATCTCTCTCTCTCTCTCTCTCTCTCTCTCTCTCTCTCTCTCTCTCATCTCTGTCTAACTCTGCCTCTCAAGCGAATAAGATCTATTAAAAAAAATCTTTCAGTAAGTTATGTGTAGGTGTCCGTCCTTCTGGAAGTGGTACGGACAAGACTCTGTGTTGGAGAACGTCTCCTTGGGCTTCTCCTCCATATCTCTGAGCTGCCAGCTTCCTGCGTTTGGACTGAGTTTGACTGTGTGCTGCTGTGCTTGCATGGAAGTGCACTGTTTTACATCAAATTGAGAAGTTTCTCGATGGCAAAAGAAACAGGAAAGTGAAGAGGCAACCGACAGAATAGGAGAAATTATTTGCAAACTATGCAACTGATAAAAGATTAATAACAAGAATCTACAAAGAGATCAAGAAACTCCACAGCAACAAACAACCCACTTAAGAGATGGGCCAAGGACCTTAATAGACATTTTTCAAAAGAGGAAATCCAAATGGCCAACAGACACATGAAAAAATGTTCAGGATCACTAGCCATCAGGGAAATGCAAATCAAAACCACAATGTGGTTTCACCTCACCCCGGTTAGAATGGCTTTCATAGAGAAATCAACAAATAACAAATGCTTGCAAGGATGTGGGGAAAAACGTACCCTAATCCACTCTTGGTGGGAATGTAAACTGGTATAGCCACTGTGGAAGATAGTTTGGAGATACCTCAGAAATCTGAATATAGTCCTACCACAAGACCCAGCTATCCCACTCCTCGGAATTTACCCAAGGGAAATTAAATTGGCAAATAAAAGAGCTGTCTGCACCTCCATGTTTATTGCAGCTCAATTCACAATAGCTAAAACATGGAATCAACCTAAATGCCCATCACTGGAAGACTGGATAAAGAAATTATGGGATATGTACTCTGGAATACTACACAGCGGTTAAAAAAATGAAATCCGGTCATTTGTAACAAAATGGAGGAATCTGGAAAACATCATACTGAGTGAAATAAGCCCTTCCCAAAGGGACAAATATCTTATATTCTCTCTGATCTGTGACAACTAACTGAGCACCTAAAAGGAAACCTGTAGAAGTGAAACTGACACTATGAGAAGCAATGACTTGATCAGCCCTTGTCCTGACTGTCAAGGAACAGTTATTTTATTCTTTTTACTATTTTCTTTTTGTACTTAATACCATTGGCTGAACTCTTCACTTAACACAGAATTATTCTTAGGTATTTAATTCCAATTGAAAATTGATCCCTGCTAAAAATAAGAGTGAGAATAAGAGAGGAAGGAGATGTACAGTTTGGCACACGTTCCCATGGACTTACACCTAAGGGTAAAGCTAAAAACTTGTCATGGGACTCCAAATCTCATTACATTGGCAGGTACCAATACCATCTTACTAGTTAAAGTGATTATTTTAAGTGCATAATTGATCATAAAGATAGGAATAAGTGTCAAAGGGATCACATAAATAAGACCAAGAGTCTGCTATCTACAATAGATAGAATTAAAAGGGGGGAGAATGGCTAGTGCCGTGGCTCACTAGGCTAATCCTCCACCTGCGGCGCCGGCATCCCGGGTTCTAGTCCTGGTTGGGGCACCAGGTACTAGTCCCGGTTGCTCCTCTTCCAGTCCAGCTCTCTGCTGTGGCCCAGGAAGGCAGTGGAGGATGGCCTAAGTGCTTGGGCCCTGTACCCGCATGGGAGACCAGGAAGAAGCACCTGGCTCCTGGCTTTGGATCGGCGCAGCACACCGGCCATGGCGGCAATTTGGGGGGTGAACCAATGGAAAGAAGAACTTTCTCTCTGTCTCTCTCTCTTTCTCTCTCTAACTCTGCCTGTCAAAAAAAAAGGGGGGAGGGAGAATGAATCAACATGGGAAGCAGGCCACACAGCAGACTCATAGAATGACAAACACCGTAAACAGCGCTCTGGCCTCAGAATCAACCCTTAAGGCATTTGGTTCTGGATAAAAATCCCATGAGAGCATTTCAGGCATGGAAAGCTGACACTGTAGCAAAAAATGGCCTACATGAAAGATCTCTTTGAATGATATCCCAGTGGAAAGAACGGGCCATCAAAGGAGGAGGTACCTTTAGGTACCTTTCTCTGAAGGGAGGAGAGAACTTCCACTGGGCTTATGGCCCTGTCTAAATAATGACAGTTTGTGGACTCAAATGGCTTCCATAGCCTTGGCAGCTCATGATAAGAGCCTTGGGTGACCACTGACTTTGTAAATAAGAGTGTCAATTGTTAAATCAGCAACAGGAATCACTATGCACTTGATCCCCATGGAGGACCTCTTTGAGTTGTACTATGCGAATTAATGGTAAAACTTCAAACAGTACTTTATACTTTGTGTGCCTGCATGGGTGCCAACTGTAAAATCTTTACCTAGTATAGAATTGATCTTCTGTATATAATTAAAAACTAATCTTAATGAAGAATGGAATGGGTGAGGGAGTAGGAGGTGGGATTGGAGTTGCGGGTGGGAGTGCAGGTATGGGGGGAAGAACCACTATATTCTAAAAGCTGTACCTATGAAATTTATATTTATTAAATAAAAGCTTTCTAAAAAAAAAAGGAGGTGTACTGTGGGTCATTGTCAAGGTCATCTACTGTGGGTCTGCTCCAGTGCATGCATTCCTTCAGTCACTGTTTACTGAGCATGTGTCACACACCGCCTCCAGTTGTATAAAGCTGATGCCACACTGTGGGTGAGCTGCGGGCCCTGGTTGGGCAGTTCTCAGAGCCATGCTGCTGCCCAGGCCTCTGCTGCCCTGAAAGCTGGGAAAGGAGAGAGGAGGACTATTGGGTTGATGAGTGGCTCATTTGCAGTGGTCTGCACTTGATGGCTTTTCCTCAGGGATGAATTGGAATCAATGTGCCGGTTGGCTGTCTCCATGTATGTATGATTCCTTAACATTGGATTGGTCTCCTGTCCCAGTAGCCTTACCATCAGATGGGACTTTGATACTGGGGCAGCTCCTTCAAGTCAAGTGCTCACTAACTTGTGGCATCTGGTAACAGAAGCTTTGAGTCCACGCTGATTCTAGATGCTGTAATTCAAGTGCAGTATCCCTCCTTCTAACAGTCTTCAATCTGATGAAAGTAACCCTGCAGCCTGTGGAAAGGACAGACCCATCAATGTCACCTTCCTTAGCTTTGTACCCCCAAGTCAGTATTATTTCCTGATTGAAAAAACTCTTCATTCTACAGATGCCAGTGAATTCCATTGTGTTGGTGTGTGTGTGTGCGTGCATGTTTGGCACAGGGTTAAGTCCGTACTTGGGATGCCACATCCCCAGTTTGGTTCATTTTCCCAGTTTGGCTCAGTTTCCCCATCCAGCTTCTTGCTAATGCACACCCTGGAAGGTAGCAAATGATGGCTCAAATATTTGGGTCCCTGCTACCCAGCTGGGAGATCCTAATTGAGTTCCAGGCTCCTGGCTTCAGATTTACCCAGTCTTGGCTATTGTAAGCATTTGAGGAGTGACCTAGCAGATGGAAGATCTCTTTCTGTCTGTCTCTCTGCTTTTCAAATAAATTGAAGGTAAGTTAAAAAATGTAAAAAGTTCTTGCTAAAACACATCGTATGATGGTCTACTGGAAGGAGCAGGTGTGAGATGTACAGGTGCTGCCTGGGAAACCACAGAAGCTGAGTCTGAGCTGGTGAGGTGACAGTCCCCTGGGAAGTTGTGGGGAAGAAAAGTAATCTGATGCTTGCTGTTCCCATTGGGAGAGTTAGGATTGCTAGGGGTCATCCACCAGGGGAAATGGAACTTTCCAGAATCCTAGAGTCAACCTGGATACCCCTGCAGTGTACACCCCCATCCTGGGCAGCCCTGTGGTAGGTCTCGGGTTAAGCTGTTTCGTCTATCAGTGCCATTAGCAGCTTGCTTTTGTTGTTTTATGTCATGTCTGATTGGCACACATTGTGCACATTTCATGGGGTGTTACAGGCTGCTTTCGGGGCCCAGATGTGAGTACTGGCTGCCGGGACTAGTGATACTCAAAGCTGTCCTGGTTGATCATCTCTCGAGCGCTGGAATGGGTCCTCTCCAGGTGTTCTCTTCATTGGCCTAAGGCCCATGCTGAGAGCCTCTAAGGGGGTTCCAGGTCACAGAACCAGGAAGTGGTTCCAGCGGAAATTGAAAGTGGGCTTTTCAGAGCAGGGACAACTCTGCAAGAGCTGATGCTCAGCATCTGAGTCCCAGGTACTCGTGGGCAAAACCGCTCAACAGGTTTCTCATCCGTCTGGATACTTTTTGGCTGTGGAAAGTAGTTGAAACCTGGACACTGGCAGAAGTGATGAGGTGCTGAACTTGAGGAAGGAGGAGGGGAGTGACCGAGGCCATGGGGACCCTGGGTCCTTAGCCCTGCTGCTGGCCCTGGAATCCTGTCTTCTGACCCCTGCATGAGGGCTCCCTGGAGGTGCCGGGCTCCTAGGGTTAGCCGGCCTGCAGCTCAGTTTCTGTTACTGCTTTCCTAATGATTCAGAGACATCATTTGCTCAACAAATATTCCCGGAATACTTGCGTTTTCCCCTATAAAGTGATGGAACCATCAGTCAGTAAGAGAAACGCGATCTCTGCCTTCCTGGGTTGTTGTCTGGCCTTGGAAATTTCCACACCCGGGCACGTCCAGTAGAACTGTTTACCTTTGGGCTCTCTCTGCACATTGATTGTTATCATTTCAATGATTTACACATACTCACAGACCTTTGGCTTTTTTTAATGAAAAATCTCAAAATATTTTAATACCATATTTTGAGGTCCCACAGTTACTGTTTTTTTTTTTTCACTTGTAGAAAGATAACTGGGGATGATGTCAATATCTTATTTTTATTTTTTTGTGTATTTTAATTTAAAAAAAATTTAATTAGTTTTTTAACAAAGTCTGTGTGCTTTGTAGATACAACTCTAAGGACATAATGATATTCACTCCCTCCTTCCTTCCTTTTTTCTTTTTCTTTTTTTCTTTTTTTTTTAGTTTTTGAGATAACATTAAATTTACATTACAGTAAAATGGCTTAACACTTCACAGAATAAGAAGTTTAACAAATAAATATCCCATTTTTCACTGGACTTTGATCTGCTGGTTTTAACTTCTGTTGATAATGTTCAATTGTGCCTTTTCTTCTATGGTTATTCAGTGGGTGCTGATTCATTGCTTTTATTATTTACTTGGATGTTAACTGGGATTCCTTCAAGCTGGCTCCTCTGTCCTTTGGACCCATCCTCATGATTTTTAAAAAAATATTTATTTGTTTATTTGAAAGTCAGAGTTAACAGAGATAGGGAGAGACAGACAGCGAGAGATATAGTCCATCCTCTGGTTTACTCCCCTAGATGGCCACAGTGACTAGGGCTGGGCCAGACCAAAGCCAGGAGCCAGGAGCTTCCTCTGGGTCTCCCATGTGAGTGCAGGGACCCAAACACTTGGGCCATCTTCTGCTGCTTCTCCCAAGCCATCACAGGGAGAGATGGGAAGTGGAGTAGCCATGACTTGAACTGGCGCCCATATAGGATGCCAGCATCACAGGTGGCAGCTTTACCTGCTACGCCACATTGTTGGCCCCGTGATTTCTTATTTTACCTTGCAAGATGCCTGGCCTGCCTTGTGTGTTCTCTGCTCCAGCCTTGGAATCAGCCATTTCTTCAAGGAACCTTGATTCTTTGCCCCAGGGGAAGGGGGTAGAAGAGTCTAGAAATTAAAACCGGGGTACTATAATGGGGTGTCATTGCTTCTAGGGCTGGTTGGTGGATAGAGCTAATATGGCTGTGTGTGTGCATAAGCACATATTTTATATTTTCTGTAGCTGTCAATTTAAACCACAGGTGTTTTTACAAAACCCACAGACTCTGTCTACACTAATGGGTAGTTTTGGATGTATGTCACCCTCCTTTTCCTTTTTAACAGGTGGCTGAACCCCTTGTTCAAAATCGGTCATAAACGGAGGCTGGAGGAGGATGACATGTATTCAGTGCTTCCGGAAGACCGCTCCAAGCACCTTGGAGAAGAGTTGCAAGGGTAAGAGAGGCAGTGAGGAGCAGGGTGTAAGGGCTGAGGCTTGCTGTGTGTGGCTCGCGCTTGGGGCTGGGTGTGCTGTCCTGGGTCCCTTGCCTTCCATCTGGAACCCTAGCAGTCCTCTCTCCCCGAGCACCGTCCCAGATTTAGCCTGTCCTGGTGGCCGGGGCGAAACCTGAGTCTCTTTATACCTTTCTAGAAATGGAGGAAGCAGTGGCCCAGGCCCAGGCTGCCTGGGTCATCTCTGACATGGTATCGCTCGAGGAGGCCATTGGGCTTGTCTGTGCCAGTGTCTGCCTGCATTCTGGGGCTACGGAAGGTGCTGTGGATCCAGCAAGCTTGGCAGCACCTAGTTCCCCACGGAGGCTTTTCCCCTCAAGGCCTGTTTTTCCTGGTGCTGCAGATTGCAATGGCCTTTCTTTCAGGAACCCTATCAGCATTTAGCCAGCCCTTTCGGGGGGCAGCGCAGAATGCCCTGTAGTAACCACCCTCTGTCACCGGGCCACCCACACCTGCCCCGTTTTCCCACGGGGCAGGATATCTGCTTCTTGATCGAACTCTTAGTTTGTATTTTTTTTCTCGTTGTAGGTACTGGGATAAAGAAGTTCTGGCAGCCGAGAACGAGGCACAGGCACCTTCTTTGACAAAAGCAATCATAAAGTGTTACTGGAAGTCGTATCTGGTTTTGGGGATTTTTACGTTGATTGAGGTAAAAGCTCTGATATGCAGTGAGTTGGTTGGGCATGGAGCAAACCTTGCACTGTGGCTCAGGATTAAGATGAGTGGGGACTGGAGGTGAGGAGCGGCCGGCCAGGTGCGTTCTGAGAGTATTGGAAGGTCTGAGGATGGAGGCACAGGTGGTTCTGCTGCTGTATTTATCTTTAGCATGGAGAGGTTCTTACAGGACTGGAGTTCAAGGTCATGACTGTTTCTGTCAGTGTTGGGAGAGGAGAGCCCTGCAGAGAGAGGCTTGCTTTCTTTTTCTTTTTCTTTTCTTTCTTTTTTTTTTTTTAAGATTTATTTATTTATTTGAAAGAGTTATATAGAGATAGGAGAGGCAGAGACATCCCCCAGTTCATTCCCCAGGTTCATTCCCCAGTTGGCCGCAATGGCTGGAGCTGCGCTGATCCAAAGCCAGCAGCCAAGAACTTCTTCCAGTTCTCCCACGTGGGTGTAGGGGCCCAAGGACTTTGGCCATCTTCTACTGCTTTCCCAGGCCACAGCAGAGAGCTGGATCAGAAGTGGAGCAGCTGGGACTCAGGCCGGCGCCCATATGGGATACTGTCACTGCAGCTGGCGGCTTTACCCGCTGTGCCATCGCACTGGCCCTGAGAGAGGTTTTCTGTACCATAAGTGTAGCCAAGCCTAAGAGTCATCCTGGATCACCTGGGGGTTCCACCACCTCAAGGAGATGTGCCCTGTGGTTTGGAGGAAGCAAATGTGATCAGAGCCAAGAACAATAGAAGACATTTACAGGTGCTCAACAAATAATTGTTCACTTAGCCCAGCCAGATCTGATAAATGCCTTCCCTCTCCCTTCTCAGGGAAACAGAATGCAGGACCCTGAGCCTGGGCTGCTCTGGCGCCCCCGAGACTGGAGTGCCCAGGTGGTGTCCCCTGCCCTATAGGCCTGGTGCTGAGACCAGGACTCCCTGGTGCAGGAGGTCTCATTTCCCTGTGGAGCCCAGTGACTTCCTGCCGAGCCCACCCTAGTTTCTTGTCCTCAGTTACTGAGTAAAAGAGTTTTGATAGCTTTGTGGCAGAGAGCCTGGAAGTGAATGGTCCCTGGAAAACCCACAGCAGAAAGCCGTGGCTTCTTTTACTTTGAAGAGCCCCTCTCCAGGTCCTCCAGCAAGGGACACCGGGCCAGGTGGCCTGCACCTGTTCTCATCTGTGTCCTGCTGAAAGAGATGCTGAAAATCTGGCCGTGTGGCCTGGACCCCTCGTGGGACCTTAGTGCCACCTGAGGGCCCTGGTGGTCCTGCTTGTGTGTGAGGGCAGTGGGGACGGAAGTTACTGTGAAAGGGTGATGTTAGGTGGAGAGTAGAGTTGTCAAAAGTGCATCATCTTGGGGGCGAGACAGGTGGGTGCGAGGGAAGGTGTAGCTCCGGTGTAGCCTTTTCTGTGCACGTTGAGGACTCTCACAGCAGCAGAGAGGTTGGTCAGTGAGCTCTGCTCTACCGCTGGAGAACACTGCCATGTGTGTGTGTGTGTGTTCGGGGTGTTTGCAGGTGACAGGTACCTGGATGGCCTTGGAGATTGACCTCTCTGGTGACAAAGGTGAAGGATGTGTTGGGCAGTGTGCCAGATAGTGAGGGCTCTCTGAGAGGGTCCTTCCCACTACCTGGATGCTGCCTTGGCCTTGCGAAGGGCAGGTGGAGATGTAGGCCAGGGTGCAGGAGTCTCTCAGGACCCCCACTGTGCACTGCCACCAGTCCGTCTGTGACCTTTGCCAGGGTGCCCCGGTGATGGACTTTCTTCACGGTCATACTAGGTCTCAGAAACAAATCGAGCTATAAGCCAATGTTGCCGTGGCTCGCGTGTGTATGATTTCCTGGCCAAATGTGATTTTGCAACCTCAGCGAGCAGAGCTCTCTAGGATTCCTGAGTGCCCGTGGCCCCTGCCAGGTGTCAGCTGGGGTGTGGGCAGGAGCGTGTGGCCTCAGAGTGGCCTCATGCGGCTGCTGGGTCATCTCGAGCAGGTCTCTCTCTGCTGTCATGGTTCTCTAGTTTGTCTTTGGAGCCAGATGCTTAAGAAATTGGAAAGAGGGTGGACTATGGGGCTGGGTTTGAACTGGGCTTTTGGCTGCTCTTGCTGTCATGGAGTGGGGGGTCTCTACACCCCAGGGGGTGGCCAGATCCCTTTTCATAGTGAGCTGCAGGTCTTCTCGTGGGAGAAGTAGACACAGAGGGAGAGACCGCCAAGGTTGGGCTTCCTCCTGAGAGAGGACAGTCCCTCCCCTGGTGCTGGAGTGTTGATGTGACAGATGCCTCTCCCTGAAAATACTTACTGCTGTGTGTGTGTGTGTGGGGGGTCCACGAAGGCCAGAGCTGGAGGAAGCTAAATACAGTTGCAAGTGACAAAATCGTGGCCTCTTTTGGAAGGTTGGGTTTTGGGCAATCATGGCAGAAAAGGGGGAGACAGAGCACCCGGCCAGTGTGGGGATTCCTATTCACTGGCGGCAGTAGAAGCAGCAGGGGCATATACTCAGCAGCAGTAGTAGCACCCCTTAGAAGTGGTAATACTCTGGCCGGCGCCGTGGCTCACTAGGCTAATCCTCTGCCTGTGGCGCAGGCACACCGGGTTCTAGTCCCGGTCAGGGCGCTGGATTCTGTCCCAGTTGCCCCTCTTCCAGGCCAGCTCTCTGCTGTGGCCCGGGAGTGCAGTGGAGGATGGCCCAAGTGCTTGGACCCTGCACCCCATGGGAAACCAGGAGAAGCACCTGGCTCCTGCCTTCGGATCAGGATGTGCGCCAGCCGCAGCGGCCATTGGAGGGTGAACCAACGGCAAAGGAAGACCTTTCTCTCTGTCTCTCTCTCTCACTATCCACTCTGCCTGTCAAAAAAAAAAAAAAAAAAAGAAGTGGTAGTACTCATACTTGTAGCAGTTAGAGCAGCAGCAGCATTATTAGGGGCTCATACTCAGAGTCACAGCAGTAGCAGTTAGTCATAGCAGTACTGTTCAGAGGTAGTACCAATAGCAACATACTCATACTCAGTAGTGATGGTGCTAGTACTCAGTACTGACAGTACTTCTTAATATTGCTGGTAGCAACGGCATTGGTAGGAGCTGATAGAGTAGTTCCAGTAGTAGTAATAGAAATAGTAATAGTAATACCAGTAACAACAGTGGTAGTAGTATTTGAACTAATAGTAAGTACTTGAAATATTATATCATACAATATTACTTTAATACCTTTGGCTGACTCAGCAAGGTGGAAGTGATTTGTGTTCCTCCTGCTTTCTGAAAGAGGACGTGAATGCCAGGTGGGTACCCAGTATGCCCAGGGCCACACGGAATGGAAAAGACAGAGATCAGCCTGGAATGCTCTGATCACGAGCCCATCCATCTCTTGGCTACGGTCCCTCAGCACCATGGAGGTGCATCTTCAGAACTTGTGCACCTGCTTCTTGGGCTTGGTCTGGGGATACTGGGTTGGACTGAAGGGTGTCCTGAAGCAGTGGAACATCAATGCCAGGAGTCAGACTGGGGATTGAAGATTAGGGTAGAGTCCAGGTTACCCTGTGCCCTGGGGCCAGAGAGTCACTGGCGAGGCTGCAGAGTGGCCAAGGCCTTCAGCTTGACCAGGAGCCCTGTGGGAATCCAGCTCCTCCATTGCCCAAATGGTGACCCAAATTCTTAAACGTCCAGGCCTCTAAGACCCCTTGCTGGTCTTGGATGGTGACGACACCTGGACTCCAGTGCACTGGGCAGAGGCTGAGTTCTGTTTCCCTGGTTTCCCGCTGAGCTGGGGCATCTCTGAGCTTTAGACACCTTTGACCTAAGGTGGGAAGTTAAGTGTGCATCTGCTTGGCGAGGCTGAGGGCCCAGATCAGTCACTAGCCTGGGTTGGGTTGGTGGTGGGGGCAGCTCTTTGGTTTTGGGGTCTGACACACCTTGCCAGGCCTCTGGTGTTGGCGTGGCAGACTGGCTTCTGATGTGCAGCGTGGCCTGTGCTGGGGTGTGCTTTGTGCGCACTTGGAATTTGGCAGTATAGAATGAGACAGCGGCTGAGTGTTCCCCACGTGAGCGTAATGACAGTGAATGCTGCCTATTTGAGCTCTGTGGCTTTAACTTAACAGCTGGAAGAACTTTTAGTTCTGATGCAGTGATGTTCAAGGGAGCTACAAGGCATCAAAGGCATCAACTCAACTAGAAGTAAATGGTCTTATGTTTTTTTTTTTTTTTTCTTTTTTGGGTCTGGCAAAAAAAGCCTGAATTCCAACATGAATGCTTTTGTCTTAGACATGTTTGTGACAGTCTGCTGCTTTGGAGAAATGAGGGAGGAGTAATTTCTAGCTGAGGTGCAGTTTTGGGTTTTCCGTCATCAACGCTGGTTACTGGTCAGATGGAACGAGCACTGGTTATGTGGGTGATTGACTGGAGCGGCTTCCCGTGTGATCTTGCGTCTGTATCCTACCTGCTGGTCTTTAGGGTTAGATGGCGGAAGAGCTGCACTCTGCCTGGTGTTGTCAAAGGTGGATGTTTCCTGTGTCCTTTCCCATTCATCTGGCAAACAGAACCCCTGTGCCGCGTGCCCCAGACTCCTGCACTGGGTACTGCTACCCAGCCAAGATGCGAGCAGGACCTGCGGTTGCTAATATCAGTGACACCAGCAAGGAGAGGCAAGGATGCTTTGAGGCTGAAATTTCTTTTTGTTTTTAAAGATTTATTTATTTGAGAGTCAGAATTTCAGAGAGAGGAGAGAGACATAGAGATTTTCCATCTGTTGGTTCACTCCCCAAATGCTTGCAGTGGCCTGGGCTGGGCCAGGCTGAAGCCAGGAGCCAGGAGCTTCATCCAGGTCTGCCACATGGGTATAGCAGCCCAAGCCCTTGAGTCATCTTTTGCCTTCCACTGCATATTAGCAAGGAGCTGGATTGGAAGTGGAGCAGCTGGGACTTGAACCAGCGCCCACCTGGGCTGCCTATATTGCAGGCAGCATCTTAATCCACTATCCCACAATTCTGGCCCGAGATTGGAATTTCAAAGCCGTGCAGACCTCGCCCTGTGAGAACCAGGACTGATCGTCACGTTTGGAGAAACAGTGGCCAGTGGTGCTCTTGCAAGGCAAATGGTCGTTAGAGCGCAGCGGCGCACCGGCTGCCAGCCCACTGTCCCCTGTGCACCGCTAAAGCAAGTCCCCACACTCCCAGAGTCCTCATGGAGCAGCTTGCGGGAAACGTGGCCAAACCATGAGACCCAGGCTGCTTGCCCACATCACCCTTTGCCTTGAGACCGGAGCTGCCTTGCCCTGTGGAGTGTGAAGTTAGGGACATCAAAGGAGCCCAGTGTGGGCTTGCCCACTCCTTCCCCAAGTACGGAAGCGTGGCGGGCTAGGTCCTGTGTTCTTGACCCTTGGCAAAGGGCCTGCTCAGCCACCAGCCTGGTCCATTGCCTTGGCTTTTGCCCAAGGCTGCATTGCCTCTGGTTGGCCCTGGTCCAGGTAGAAGCTGTAGAAGGCTACTTGGAGGCCAGTAGTTGTGTCAATAGCAGGGAGTGAACTCCTCCCAGAGTTGCAGTATATGCTCAGGGCTGATTTCCTGAGACCCCTGCAGGGGCTTCCAAGTGCCCCTCCCCCAAGGGTCCCTCAAGCCAGGAGGCCAAGTTGTAGCTACTCGAGTAGCTACCTGTGGGTCCCTGAGAAGACACTGGGTGAGGGAGGTGGACGAAGCATGGAGAGCAGAGTGGGAACTGCAGGGCCTGCCGAGCACTGTGGGGTCTTGGGCACCCTGTGTTTTAATATTCTCAGAGATGACTCCGAATTGTAAGGGTCACTGCTTTTAAATCCATTTGCTTTATAAAGTCAGGGGAGTGGGTGATCATTTGGAAAAGTTTGTATCTGGGACTGGGAGTTCAGTGAAGGTTAAGCTGCCCTGGGAGACACCCACAATCCCACGTCCTTGGGTTGCTTGGTTCAAGCCCCAGCTCCTGCTTATGCGCACATGAGAGGTGCACCTGCTAATGGCAGGTGCTTGGGTCCCTGCCACCCATGTGGGAGACCTGGATGGAGCTCCTGGACTCAGCCTGGCTTAGACCTGGTTGTTATAGGCATTTAGGGATTGAACCAGTGGATGGCAGATCTGTCTCCTTTCAAATAATTGAAAATAAGCAAATAAAAGATTTTTAACAATGCTTGTATCCATAATGGTTAAAGTAAAAAAGACACTTTTAAAAAGTGAAACTTTTTTTTAAAAAAAAGATTTATTTTATTTGAAAGAGTTACACAGAGAGAGAGAGAGAGAGAGAGAGAGGTCTTCTACCTGCTGGTTCACTCCCCAGATGGGCACAATGGCCAGAGCTGCGCCGATCCAAAGCCAGGAGCCAGGAGCTTCTTCCTAGTCTCTTACGTGGGTGCAGGGGCCCAAGGAACTTGGGCCATCTTGTACTGCTTTCCCAGGCCATAGCAGAGAGCTGGATCAGAAGTGGAGCAGCTGGGACTCGTTCCAGCGCCCCTATGGGATGCTGGCACTGCAGGCAGCAGCTTTACCCGCTACACCACAATGCCGGTCCCTAAAAAGCAAAACTTGTAAAAATCTTTCTGGAAAGCTTGGCTTCTCACTCTGCCATGGTGGTCTGCCAGCAGCGAAGAGATGTTACAGAGCCTTTTTGAAAACTAGCCTCTTGTCTGTTACAAATGGGCTGGGTATTTTCCCAGGACTCTCGGCCGATGAACATAATCGCAGCCCACACTTGGCATCCATGCTCTGGCTTCAAGCTCCTTGGGTGGTCCCAGGGTGCCTCCCTGGCTGTGGGGCGCAGGAGGGGATGGGCGTGCTTAGGGTCATGCGGCTCGCAGGTGTCCAGCTGGCTTTCGAAGCAGGGTGTTCTGCTGCGCAGGTCATCCTGCCCTGCCACTGGCATCCTGCCGGGCCACTCCTAGGAGGCACAGAGCCCAGAGGACTGAGTATTTAGAACCCTGGTTCCGTGCTGGAATCGAGGGCCGGGCTCCACCAGAAGTTTTCTTTCTTGGGTTTTAAAGAGCATCTTGAAAACACAAAAGTAGAACAGGGTAATAATTGCCCCTCTCCCCGAAGCCGGCTTCAGGACTTACCAGCCTGGTCACCTGGAGCCCACTTCTCTTTGGAGCGGTTCCTGCACATTGAATCATCTGATTGGTAAACATTTTAGGATATATCTATAACAGACAAGGAGTCCTTTCCCCGTGTCCTTATAATACCCTGAGCCTGGACATAAATGCCAAGCTTTCAGTATCAGCAGTGTCTGTCCAGCGCTCTCACCACGTTGTCTTACTGTCTTTTAAAAGTTTGAATCAGTGTTCAAATAGGGTGGGTCTGGTTGATTATAGTTTGTATGGGTTTCTTGCCTGTTTTCCTCTCACTTTTCCCTCTGTTATTTTAAAAACATTTCGAATTGTTTACTTTCATTTTATTCGAAAAGCAGAGAGGTAGAGACAAAGAGAGGCCTTCCATCTACTGGTTCCCTCCCCAGGTGCCAGCAGTAGCTGGGGCTGGTGCAGGGGCCAGGAGTTCAATCCGGGCTCACACATGGGTGTAGGAGAACCAAGCATTTGAGCCGTCGCCTGCTGCCTACGAAGGTGCACATTAACAGGAAGCTGGAATCAGAGTCAGGACCTGAACCCCCGTACTCTGCTAAGATATGTAGGCATCCCAATCAGTGTACTAAATACCCATCCCTCCTTTTTTCTTCTTAGAGGGAATTTTAAAAAAAATTCTACTCCTTCCTTTCATATTGTGAATGAGTCCTTTTTCCTTTAAAATTTTTTTTAAACATCTTTTTTTTTTTTTTTTTTTTTGAAAGGCAGAGTTACAGAGAGAGAGGAGGAGAGACAAAGACAGAGATCTTCCATCCACTGGTTCACTCCCCAAGTGGCTGTGATGGCTGAGGCTGGACCAGGCTGAAGCCAGGAGCCTGGAGCTTCATGGAAGGCAGTGTGGTTGCATTTAGCAGGAGGCTGGAGTCAGATGTTGAAGCCAGGTACCAACCCAGGCACCTTGAAAATGAGACACAGGCATCTGAACTACTAGAGGAAACACCCGCGCCAGGCAGGTTTTGAAGAAGTCACCATCACCTATTCCCCAAGACAGAAATTAAAAATCCTAGCCAATGAGTCAGGAGGCAGAGGGAAAGCAACTTTTGTCACCACAGCTACAGGCAGGGAAACAGCAAGGCACCTTGGGCCACACCAGGCAGAGGAGCCTTCCTTGTTTCTGTGTCACTCCTTCCCATAGCCGGCTGCTTCCCTCCAAAACCCTGGAAGGGCGCTTCCCTCCTCCCCACCAGACACTCCTTGCAAATCCAAGTCGCCAAAAGTAAACACCATTTCCTCTGGCTTCTCAGAGACAAACGCCAAAAGTCTGGAAGTCTTTCAAGAACTTGACTCCCAGACGAGCTTTTCCTTTCAAGCAACCCCTCCGTATGAACACAGGCGTGGTAAACACGTGACAGGTTTGCCTTTGGGAGCTGTTCTCTATTTCAAGTGAGGAGCCCATGCACCAGGCAGAGGGATAATGAAAAAGAAAGAAAAAGAAAAGAGTCAACTTGCATCTTCTTGCCAACCAGACAGTGCCTGAGTAGGAGAGTCACTGAAGATGTCCCCTTCCCTGCCATGGCCATGATGCTAGATCCCTGTACTCTGTCCTGGTGCATGTGCACCCGCACACACGCATACCCACGCACACCCAGACTTCGCAGTGGCCGGAGCTGAGCCAATCCAAAGCCAGGAGCCAGGCGCTTCCTCCTGGTCTCCCATGTGGGTGCAGGGGCCCAAGGACTTGGTCCATCTCCCACTGCTTTGCCAGGCACATTAGCAGGGGGCTGGACTGGAAGTGGAGCAGCCGAATTTCCAACTGGATACCCACATGGGCAGAGGCTTGACCTGCTACGCCATAGTGCTGGCCCGTTAAATTTTTTTTAGTAAGTCCTTTCTGAACATTGGATTTTCCCTCCCATGTAGAGTGGAGGGTTTCAGTTTCCTCCTGGGGACCTCTGGATTCTGGGCTCTGCAGGGCTTTCCTGGGATGTGTGACATATGGCGGCCACCCTCATGAAGACCCTTCAGGGAACCAGGCAGGACTGTTGCCCCCGCAGGCTCCTGTGGGGATGGTTCTGCACTCTGGCTTCTCCCCAGGTGATGGGATTCAGATGGGGTGGGGTGGGGGCTGGGTCCTGTGTCTTGCTGAGCTCTCAGCCCCCTGCCCCCGCTTCACAGGGCAGTGGGCGGAGCTTCAGGGGAGCCGAGCTGACAAGTGCTGAGGCTGGCGTAGGGGACAGAGATGATCACCCTGTTCTAGTTGTGTGTTTCCGAGATGTTCTTTAAAACCTGAGGAAGAGTAAAGATGGTGAAGCCTGGCCCTCATGTCAAGCATGGAGCCAGGTTCTGAAGACTCGTCCTCACGTGCAGCCAAGAGGACCTGGGTTCCCAGAGGACCCAGCGCTCACGTCTCTGGGATCTTGATGGTTGTGAGTTGTCCAGATTCGCTGTGTTTCTTCATTGGTTTTTTTTTGTTTTGTTTTGTTTTGTTTTTGGACAGGCAGAGTGGACAGAGAGAGAGGGAGAGAGAGGAAGGTCTTCCTTTTTACTGTTGGTTCACCTTCCAATAGCTGCCGCCGGCGCATCGCGCTGATCCAAAGGCAGGAGCCAGGTGCTTCTCCTGGTCTCCCATAGGGTGCAGGGTCCAAGCACTTGGGCCATCCCCCCCTGCCCTCCCTGGCCATAGCAGAGAGCTGGCCTGGAAGAGGGGCAACCGGGACAGAATCCGGCGCCCCGACCGGGACTAGAACCTGGTGTGCTGGTGCCGCAGGTGGAGGATTAGCCTAGTGAGCCTCGGTGCCGACCTCTTCATTGTTTTTGATCTGTCTCAGCTCAACTTCTGTTCCCTGCTCCCTCGCTGCTTTTCTAAAATTGACCGCATGTTCATTTTCCCTACAAGTTCATTCTTTTCTGCTTGTATTTTTCATGGCAGCATGTTTTTCTTTGACAGCTTGTTTCTTTCTTTCTTTTTTTTTTTTTTAAACAGGCAGAGTGGATAGTGAGAGAGAGACAGAGAGAAAGGTCTTCCTTTGCTGTTGGTTCACCCCCCAATGGCCGCTGCGGCCGGTGCATCTCGCTGATCCGAAGCCAGGAGCCAGGTGCTTCTCCTGGTCTCCCATGTGGGTGCAGGGCCCAAGGACTTGGGCCATCCTCCACTGCCTTCCTGGGCCATAGCAGAGAGCTGGCCTGGAAGAGGGGCAACCGGGATAGAATCCGGCGCCCCAACCGGGACTAGAACCCGGTGTGCCAACGCCGCAAGGCGGAGGATTAGCCTGTTAAGCCACGGCGCCAGCCTGACAGCTTGTTTCTATTTCCTGTCATTTTTTAATAAAAATGACTATTTTTCTTTTTTATTATTATTATTTTTTCATCTTTGGAATCAGGCATAATAGAGTTGGGCAGGTGCCTGGCGGGAATGGGACGGGAGGGAGCTGCGTTCCAACCGTGCTAGGAATACCTTTGTGAAGCAAGCAGTGGGCCTTACATGGCAGATATTTTAGGGTGGCTCAGTACCAAGTACTGCACTGGGAAATATCTGCTTTCACGTACTCCTGAGACGCTAGTGGAACCTTGAGCCCTGCGTGCGCTGAGGGCTCCTATTGGACTCTTTTTTGAAAAAAAATTTTTTTTAATTTTCATTGTATTTGAAAGCCAGAGAGAGAGAGAGAGAGAGAAAGAGAGAGGTGGGGGGAGCTATCTTCTTCTAGCCTCTGATTTACTCCCAAATTTGGGGGGGGGGAGGGAGAGAGAGAGCAAGAGAAAGAGAGAGGTGGGGGGAGCTATCTTCTTCTAGCCTCTGATTTACTCCCAAATGAGAGAGGGAGAGAGGGAGAGAGGGAGAGAGAGGTGAGAGAGATATCTTCTAGCCTCTGGTTCACTGCCAAATGCCAGAAACCAACAGGGCTGGGAGTCTGGAGCTCTATCTGGTCTCCCACATGGATGGCAGGGACCCAAGTACTTGGGCCATCAGCTGCTGCCTGCCAGGGTACACACTAGCAGGGAGTTGGAATTGACAGCAGAACTGGGACTCGAACCAGGCACTCTGATATGAGTTGTGGGCCTCCTAAGTGAGGTCTTTTTTTTTTTTTTTTTTTTTAACTTTTATTTAATGAATATAAATTTCCAGTGTACAGCTTATGGATTACAATGGCTTCCCCCCCCAATAACTTCCCTCCCACCCGCAACCCTCCCCCCTCCCGCTCCCTCTCCCCTTCCATTTGCATCAAGATTCATTTTCAATTCTCTTTATATACAGAAGATCAATTTAGTATAAAGATTTCAACAGTTTGCACCCACATAGAAACACAAAGTGAAACATACTGTTTGAGTACTAGTTATAGCATTAAATCACAATGCACAGCACATTAAGGACAGAGATCCCACATGAGGAGCAAGTGCACAGTGGCTCCTGTTGTTGACCCAACAAATTGACACTCTAGTTTATGGCGCCAGTAACCATCCTAGGCTGTCGTCATGAGTTGCCAAGGCTATGGAAGCCTTCCAAGTTCACCGACTCTGATCATATTTAGACAAGGTCATAAAAGACAGAGTGAGGATAGTAACCAATGATCCTAAGAGTGGCATTTACCAGGTTTGAACAATTATACAGCATTAAGTGGGGAAGAGGACCATCAGTACACACATGTTGGGAGTAGAGCCATTGGTGGTAGAGTAGAGGTTATGATTACAAAGGAATGAGGCCCAAGTGCACTAGACAGGGCCTAGAACAAAGGACAGAGTCATTATTAGAGGAGCTAAGAAAGGTGCTGTCTAAGCTACAATGAAGTTTTCTGATTGAGAGGCAAATAGAACCTGATAGAAGGGGCTTGATAATAATCTGGTGGGCTTTAGGCCTTGTAAATTCAGAGGCCCAGACCTATCTATCTCTTCACATGGGGTATATCCTAAGGGAGGTGTGAACCTCCTAGGGGAAGGCACTCTGTTGACTTTCATTACTTGGCTGGCCTGGGAGGAGAGCTGGCCAGGTAAAGGCAGGGGGCATCTCTAACAAGAAATTTACAGTTCTGCCTGCAATGTTGCTGACCCTACTTGACCATCCCCTCAGCTGCAGTGGTCACTTTGGAAGTTGGGCTGAGTGAAGGGCTTTTCAGCTTAGAGCCAATAAGATCTGTGGCTCTGACCTGGGCATCCTTCGACTCCAGGGCAGGTCCATTTCCAGTGATCCAACTCTTGGCAGAGCTGCCAGGGCTCTTCACAAGCTGACTTCTGCTGAAGCCCAGGCTTACCACATTGAAAGCCACTGCAGTGGACTGGCCTGTTGGGTCTCCTTGAGGGCAGATCACTGTACAGATCAGCCATTAATAGGCCTGCCACCCATTGCTTCTGATGCCGAGCTTTCTTTTCCTCCTGGTTTGTGTTAAAGCAGACCAGAGGATGCAAGTCAAGGGAGTGCCCGTTTCCCATCTCTAATCTTCGGTGGCCTGAACTACAAGTCTATAGTCACAGGCATGTTCTGTAGTAGTTTTTCTAAGGTAGACAATGCCCATGAGGAAAATTATATTCTCACTTTAAAACTTTCTTTCCCTTTTGTCTGAAAGGGAGGTTTTTTCTACTTACTGTATACTTCGCTGATGGCGAAGTGAATATAGCTATGAGATTATTATTTGAGTTCTTATTTTGGCTATGCTATTGCAGAAAAATGTTAGCCATCTCTTTTATAAGGTCTAAAGATTAAATTGTGCATCCTACAGATTCCTTCATAATAGAATTAGTTTCCTACCTTGAAGAGAATAGAGAAATGAAAGATCAAGTTGGGCTTAGAATAGAGAAATGAGGGAGCAAGTCCTAGATCGCTTGCTTACAATAGCAATATCACATGAATACTTAGCAAACCGTTTCAACCATTAGATAACAACTTAAGAAAACATTTACCAGAAGGTCCAATGCCTTCTATAAATTTTAAGAATCATGTATTTGAAAACACCTCTTAAATATCTAACATGGTGTAGTTTGTTTAGCCAGTAAACTTAAGCACAACCATCTAAAATGTTTTTAGTTTCTTTCTACCAACAAGTCTAAAACATATGATACACAGATTCAGGTCCCACAAATTAAAATGTATCTTTGATTGATTTTAGCAGCTTAAATTTATGGACAATCTTATCTATAAGCCATTTAAAATAAAACTCTTAATAAAATTTCCCCATGTGGACATACAATATGTACACACATATAATATAGCATAATAGACCAATACATCAATTTTAATAATAGCTTTTAAAATCTTTAACTCTTTTTGTAGATTGCCAATTGATTTGAATTGCTTTTTCTTTTTAGTAACCTCAGTTAACCATACTTTCTCTCAGTTGGTACTGTTAATACATTATTGGCTTCATCTGTTTACAGAGCCGTCCCAAAGTACTGAATACAATAAAAGTGGCTGGAAAAAGTCCATAGGAACCTATAGGAGGACAGCTAAACACAGAACCAACAACGCCTTAGTTTTATGAGCAGCAGATATTCAAATTTTTGAAAAAAGCACATATTTAAATAACCCATAGCTCTTAATAAAAATTCAGCTGTTTTTGAACAATTAGAATTTAACAGACATCAAGAGAACATAATAGATTACTTTAACACATTGCTTTAACAGAGCATCAGAGTTTAATTCTATGTCAAAGAGAAATTGAGCTTCCTGTGATCTTTTGCTGTGAGGTTTCCTTCCTTTACCTTCTTTCATATTGGTGACCATGTTTCTGTGTTTCTGTGTGTAACACATCTTTAAGCATCTTTTGCAGGGCAGGATGAGTGGCAACAAATTCTTTCAGTTTCTGTTTGCTGTGAAAAGTCTTAATTTCACCTTCATTCTCAAATGAGAGCTTTGCAGGATATAGTATTCTGGGCTGGCAGTTTTTCTCTCTTAGTACCTGGGCTATGTCTCGCCATTCCCTTCTAGCTTGTAGGGTTTCTGATGAGAAGTCTGCTGTGAGTCTAATTGGAGATCCTCTAAGAGTGATCCGACGTTTCTCTCTTGCACCTTTTAGGATCTTTTCTTTATGTTTCACTGTGGTGAGTTTGATTACAACATGTCGTGGTGAGGATCTCTTTTGGTCATGTTTATTAGGGGTTCTATAAGCTTCCTGTACTAAGATGCCTCTGTCCTTCTCCAAACCTGGGAAATTTTCTGCTAGTATCTCACTGAAAATGCCTTCTAATCCTTTCTCCCTCTCCATGCCTTCAGGAACTCCTAGAACCCGAATGTTGGTTTTTTTAATAGTATCCTGTAAATTCCTGACAATATTTTTTAGATTTCTAATTTCTTCTTCTTTTCTTTGGTTTGCCTGTTTCCTTTCCTGTTCTCTGTCTTCTAAGTCTGATATTCTCTCTTCTGCTTCGCCCATTCTGTTTTTAAGGCTCTCTAATGTGTTTGTCATTTGATCTATTGAACTCTTCATTTCATTATGATTTCTAGTCACTATCAGAGTTTCTTGTTCCACTAGTTGTTTCATTTCATTTTGATTCCTCCTTAATATTTCACTTTCACGAGAGAGATTTTCTATCTTGTCCATGAAGGATTTCTGTAGTTCAAGAATTTGTTTTTGAGAACTTCTTAATGTTCTTATCAATTTTTTGAGATCCGCTTCTTGCATTTCTTCGATCTCATCATCTTCATAATCTTGAATTGGGGTGTCTTTTTCATTTGGGGGCGTCATAGTTTCTTCCTTGTTCTTGTTAGCTTGGTTTTTGCGTTTGTTGTTTGGCATGTTGGAGATATTTGGTTTCTTCACTGTGGTGTTTTTTCTTGTTACACTATGGCTCTATATTAAGTGGACTGTCTGCTTTCAGTGGAGCCTTAGAGGCTTGAGATGAGTGTGGACTGAGAGCTGTGTTTGGTTCCTCAGGGTTGAGGGTGTGTCAAGGATGACACTCCCAGGTTAGGTGTGGTAAATCTCTCTTTCTTTTTTTGATTTAAAAGGCAAGTAATTCCGCACAGCTGAACGTAATTGGAGGTAGTTAGCAGGCAAATGATATACCCACAGGAGCCAGAGATAGGAAGCTCTTTCCCAAGGACCACACAGGGAATCTCTGCTGCCCTCAGTGTGGGCTCCAATTCTCCTGCAGTCTCCCACTGGGTTGCCAAGTTAGATGCTAATCTCCTGTTATTTCACCCCTCCCCACAGAGTCAGGTTTTTCTGCTAGGCTCAGGGCTGGTGCAGACCTGAGGTCGCCCTGCTTATGACGTATGTCCAAAATGGCGCCTGCTCTGTCTTGCTCGCCTGTGAGAGGTGAGCGGAGAGAGAGAAACTTGTGTCCGTATCAGTCACTTTTTTTATTTTTTTTTCTCTCTCTTCTAGTTAGCCTGGTGAACTTTTCCCCACGGAGTTTCAAGCCTCGTTCCCTCTAGCCTCCTCTTTCCGCTTGCCTGCTGGTATCTCGGGCTATGGAGGTTCGGCTCACCTCGCGTTCCAGCACTGGTGCGTTGAGTCTGCCGCTGGTGTCCCGAACTTGGGCTCCCACGCTCTCCACGCAGGTCCTCTGTGAATCACTAGTTCCGGAAGAGTTTCCTCTGCTGTTTCATCCCCTACTCTTCCTTGACACTGCAGTATCTCCACTTATATTAAACTTTCTCTCCCCCCGGACTAAGTGTGCTTCCTGCCTATTCCGCCATCTTGCCGCCTCCCCCCTAAGTGAGGTCTTAATTGCAGCTTCTGGCTTCGTCGGCCTGGCCCAGTCCTGGCTGTTGCTAGCATTTAGGGAATGAATCAGTGGATGGAAGACCTCTCTCTTTCCGTCTGTCTCTGTCTCTCTGCCTTTCAAGTAAAATAAAAATAAAACTTTTTAACAATCCCATGTGGCTTCCAAGTGGGGAATGCTTGTGATGCAGTAAGGGTTGCAGTCTTTGTTTGTGGCAAGACTCTTTCCCAGGGGGTAGATAGGAACAACTTTTGACCTTCATACCCCAAGAGCTTGAATTTCTTTAGTTACAGGATTGGTAATGAGCATTGCCCAGTCGCTTCATTTCTCACTCGTGAAGGGGTGGGCTGAAGGATGCACAGGTGTGTGGGAGGAGAGGTAGGTGTGGGCTGGCCTTACTCGTTAATGAGATTAATGAGCCAGTGTGCTCAGTAGTGTGCAGGGCCGTCTGTGTACAGGAGCATTTAGACACTGTAGGCGGCAGCGACCTGCCTTCACCTTGTACTCTTTTTCGTTGGGTGTGTTTTATCTCATCGTTTTCTCAGATGGGAGGTGTCCCTCCTAGTTTCTCTGTTTGAATCCTGAACCCCACCCATGCTGGGCTGAGGCAGAAAACTGTGTGACAGGCAACAGGGACTCCCAGAGAGTAGGAAAGTGTGGGATGGCAGGAGTGGCCGCTAGTCTTGGCAGGCTTGCACGCTGCTGTCCCTGGCTGCCCTGGGCCAGGGCTTCTCTGTGAAACTCCAGATTTTCACTATGCTGAACTCTAGCCACTGTGTCAGAGGCTGTTCCAGAAATGTCTAATGCCTCATGTTTTTTTCCAACTTAATATTTTGGTTATTATTTTTGAGATAGTATTTTTAATTGACATTATAGTCAAAGGCTTAATGCTTCACTAAATAAAGAGTTCGACAAATAAAGAATAAAAAGACCACAGCTGAGCAGGAAAATAGACAAGGGCTCTAAGCAATAATCAAATGAAAATATGTCCAACTTCATACATAAAAAGTCAATTTTACAATAGTCACAAAATCATTCAAACCATGGTATATATAATTATTAAGAATTTGTCAAAGATTTAAAACCAAAATTTGACAGAAACTGTATTTACAGTAAAACTGATTTGCACAGGCATTTCTGTTTGTTTTTTGATTTTTGTTTAAATTTTAGCTCCCACATATGAGGGAGAGCATGTGGTATTTGTCTTTCTGTGTTTGACTTATTTCACTCAACATCGTGTCCTCCAGTTGTGTCCATTTTGGTATAAATCCTAAAGTCTCGGGACAAATGGGTGGGCGTGCTGGAAATGGGGAACCCCCGTGTTCTTGGAATCTGACCATCTTTGGATTCTTCAGCTGAATGATGTTTCCTTCTGTAGAGTGTGTGGAATCCTCCCTGACCTCATGGAAGGCAGTGTGGTCGGTGAAGTCTGGGTGTGCGTGGGTATGCGTGTGTGCGGGTGCACACGCACCACGACAGAGTACAGGGATCTAGCATCATGGCCATGGCGGGGAAGGGGACATCTTCAGTGACTCTCCTACTCAGGCACTGTCTGGTTGGCAAGAAGATGCAAGTTGACTCTTTTCTTTTTCTTTCTTTTTCATTATCCCTCTGCCTTGTGCATGGGCTCCTCACTTGAAATAGAGAACAGCTCCCAAAGGCAAACCTGTCACGTGTGTACCACGCCTGTGTTCACACGGAGGGGTTGCTTGAAAGGAAAAGCTCGTCTTGGAGTCAAGTTCTTGAAAGGCTTCCAGACTTTTGGCGTTTGTCTCTGAGAAGCCAGAGGAAATGGTGTTTACTTTTGGCGACTTGGATTTGCAAGGAGTGTCTGGTGGGGAGGAGGGAAGTACCCTTCCAGGTTTTGGAGGGAAGCAGCCTGCTATGGGATGGAGTGACACAGAAACAAGCAAGGCTCCTCTGCCTGGTGTGGCCCAAGGTGCCTTGCTGTTTCTCTGCCTGTAGCTGTGGTGACAAAAGTTGCTTTCCCTCTGCCTCCCGACTCATTGGCTAGGATTTTTAGTTTCTGCCTTGGGGAATAGGTGATGATGACTTCTTCAAAACCTGCCTGGCGCGGGTGTTTCCTCTAGTAGTTCAGATGCCTGTGTCTCATTTTCAAGGTGCCTGGGTTGGTACCTGGCTTCAACATCTGACTCCAGCCTCCTGCTAATGCAACCTTCCAGTACTTGGGTCCCTCCACATTGCAGGCTTAGATTGAGTTCCCAGGCCTTGGCCCAGGCCTAGGCCAGGCCTGGCCATTATGGGCATTTGGAGAGTAAACCAGCTGGTGGGAGCTCTTGTGTGTCATCTGTCCCTCTAACCCTCACAAACAAACAAAACAACAGCAAACAAGCACCTGCAACTTACGGCTGATACAGAACGCCGATGACGACATCTGTTAGCTTGACTTCTGTGTGTGTGTTTTTCGACTCCATGCTGCTTATGTGAAGATGGCACTACTTCTGGGTGCACCCCAACTTCTAGGGGGTAGAGAAGGAGCACCCCTGGGGCATGCTGGGGATCCTGTCTTGGATCTGCACATAGAGTACGGCTCCCTGGCTCCTTTCTGTGATCCGTGTTGATGCCAGCATCTTGGTTCATAAAGGCTCCTAGGGCGGGAGCACATGAGTCATGAGTTTGCCTCCTGCAAAGCAGCTGCCTTTGCTGCCTGTTGGCCTGGGAGGTTGGGAGCTCAGAGGAAGTGGGCAGCATGAGACTTGGCCTGTGGTGCTGTAACCTGGTTCCTTCCCCTTTTCCTTTTTGGCTTTTTTTTTTTTTTTTTTCGCCTCTTTCATGCTAAGTTGAGACTTTCTGGTAGTTTGCCAAATGTGTTTAAAAATCGTTGGTTATAATATTTATTGAGCATGCACAGTGTCCCAGGCACAATGGACTGTAGCTTTGTTTTCTTCTTCAAGAAGAAAGGAGTCCTGTTTTGTGTTTAGGTTGGCGTTGAGCATCCCACTTTGTCCAAGTGCCTCATTAGCCTCCTAATAAAAGTAAAACTCATGCTGACAAAAATCGATGTGGTTTGTGTTACTAATTCAGGCTTTTTTTTTTATTTCTTTTAGGAAGGCACCAAAGTAATGCAGCCCATATTTTTGGGGAAGGTCATTAATTATTTTGAAAACTATGATCCCACGAATTCAGTGGATTTGCACACAGCTTATGGCTATGCGTCGGTGCTGACCGCCTGCACACTTTTTTTGGCCATTCTGCACCACTTGTATTTTTATCACGTTCAGTGTGCCGGGATGAGGTTAAGAGTAGCCATGTGCCATATGATTTATCGCAAGGTAAGTGCCACTCCCACTAAAACCTGTCCCTTGCTCAGAGCTTCTGAAGCATTTTGGGAAAGCTTTATGTAAACTAAAATTGTGTAAATAGAATCATTTGAACCTTGCTGGAGAAGCCTACTGTTTGCATAAGGCTAATTGGTATCTTTTTGTGGTTCATTTTCTGTTTGAGCAAATCTTGTTGCTATATAAAAGTTCTATTGCTGTCAGGCCAGAACTGCCTTTGATAACATTTGGCCATGGGCTGTTGCAAAATACTGAATTTATTATGAAATCTAATTAAAAATATCAAATTGATTTTCACTGTTTTCAGGACTAAATCTCTTAATTGTGTTTATGGAAATTTTTTGTTGTTTATTTAAGCCTTCATTGACATCAAAGTTTTATTTCAAAGCAAATGTCAGTGAAATTGGATCTATAAAATTAAATCTAGGAGATTGGAATATATTTGAGAAAGGGAATACTTATAATTTTGAAATGAGCCAATTAAGCTTTTTTGGTATAGCTTTGTTAGCTAAAGAAAAATGTAAATTGGTTCTATGCCAAATATAGGCTATGTTTATATTCTAAAAGTATTTCCTTTTGTTTCTTATAGTCTTTAAGAAAACAGTTGGATGCTTGGATACTACTTTCTGTTTGTAGTGGTTTTTAGTAATTTTGGAGAAAATTTCTAGTTTTTCTGTATTACGTTGCATTTCATTCTTCCGGTTCAGTTTTTGTGTGATATTTCTTTGCCTTGAATGATACGATGTGATTTGATGTGTATTGAGAAATGCCATGACATTGACCCACAGTTTGCCTGGTTATGAAAGGCGTGTTACTACAGCTCTGTACAGAGAGTCGGGCTGCAGGAGCTGAAGATCTCTCTAAAAGCTCCATCCTGGGTATCTCTTTGCCCTGGGCTGGCTGAATTTTTTTTTCTTTTTATTACTCATTTAAAGAAAGTGTTGCTTCCTTTACCTCAGTGTTCCTTATCTAGAGCTTCTATTTTATACCCTCCTTTGAGCAGTGTCTTACTAAGCTCGGGTGTGTGAATCCTGGAGGCCTGGTGTTTTCCCCCTATGGTGGGCTGCCACAAACACTCCTGGTGTCCTTGTCTGGGACGTGGAATTGGTAAAAATGACCATACATGCTAGTCAAGGGATCTTCACCATCATTAGCATCATCACCATCTCTGTTTTTCTATTGCACTCTGGCTTCTCTATAAACGAACTAGATTTTCATCTTTCCAGATCCTGGCTATTTCCACTAAGTAGGTGGGAACTGTCACTAGCACTCACCTTATTGTGAGCACCTTAAACACGGAAGGCAGGTCTGGCGTGCCGCCGGCTCACTCACACAAAACTCTTGGCGAATTGTTGTTCACCTGTTTGTCTTCCTGTTTCCACTAACGCTTTGGAAAGTAGCCTTTGGGAAATCTGACCTAACCTGGCAGATTTGCTTACCTGACTATAAATGTTTCCCCACGGTATTCATTTGCCAGCTTGACTCTTCTAGCAGAATTGTCTCTTTACAAAGTCATGAATTGCTTGGGTTAAGCCATAGACTTAACCTGAAATTCCAGAAACGTGGGAAAGCCAGATGCCCTCTTGTGCCACCTGGTAGCTGGCAAAACGCCAGGGAGGAAACCGACACCTCCTTGCATGCGGGCTGCCCCCTGAGAGCAGAAGCTGGTGCTGAGCTGCACCTCTGACAGGCCCCTCTTGGAGAATTTGCAAGGTGTGCCCAGCCCTGACACCCACTCCCAGTCCTGGGACAAAGTCAGGTTGGCTGTTATGAATGGAGTGGTGACCAAGCTCAGGGCTGTGTGTGGCACTGAGTGACCTCCTGGGGCACATCAGTGGTAAAATGACTTGTCTTTTACTTATCTTAGCTTTGGAAAAATCACCTTTGGCTTTCCGTCATTGAGTTTTGTTTTTGTTGTAATGTGTATGCATAACATGCAGTTTAGCACTTCAAGCATTATTTTTAAACGATTTATTTATTTATTTGAAACGCAGAGTTGGGGGGTGGAGAGGGAGAGAGAGTGAGTTATCAAGAGGTCAATCTTGCATCCCTTGGTTCAGTCCCCAAATGGCCACAATGGCCAGGCTGGGGCAGGCTGAAACCAGGAGGCAGAAGCTTCTTCTGGGTCTCCTATGTATGTGACAGAGACCAAACAGTTTGGTCATCCTTCGCTGCTTTCCCAGGTGTATTAGCTGGGAGCTGGATCAGAAGTAGAGCAGCCAGAACTCAAACTGTTGCCCACATGGGATACCAGCTTTGCAGACGGCAGCTAACCTGCTACAGTACAACACTGGCCCCTTTAACCATTTTTAAGTGTATAGTTCAGTGTCATCAAGTACTTTACGTTGTTGTGCAACCATGACCTCCAACCAACTCCAGAATCTTTCCATCATTCCAAACAGAAAATCTGTCTTCGTTAAATAATCCCCTTCTTCCCCCAGCCAGCACAGTTCAGTGTCTCGGATCTGACTACTGTAGATGCTTGTGTGATTGATTGCACTCAGAATCTCTCCTCTTGTGTGGCTTATTACATGTAGCATAGCGTCTTCATGATTTGCTCATTCCTGGCATATGTCAAATTGTAATTCCTGTTCATGGCCAGTGATGCTGTGCTGTTCAGATAAGCCACGTTCTGTCCGCTCACCTGCTGCTGGACGTTCAGGTTTCTTCTGCCCCTTGGCTGTTGGGACTCGCTGTGAACACACCTGTGCAACTCTCTGAGGGCCTGCTTTTCAGTAGTTTTGAATATATTTCCACAAGTGGAACTTCTGGATCATACGGCAGTTCTGGACTTCATTGTTAAACAAGATTTAATTATTTGAAAGAGAGAAAGCGATATCTTCCATCAGCTGGGGTTGGGCCAGGCCAAACCCCGGAGGCCAGGAACTCCATCCAGGTTTCCCATGTGGGTGACAGGGACTCAAATACTTGAGCCATCACCTGGTGCCTTCCATGGGCATCCGCAGGAAGCTGGGTTGGAAGTGGAGAAGCCTGGACTCTGATAATGGGATGCAGGTGTGCCAAGTAGCTGCCTAACCATCTGCTCGCTCTCTAACTTCTTGAGGAGCTGCCTCAAGTTCTGTAACATTTTATATTCCCACTGGAGCATAGATTTTTCTGTTGAAAATGACATTTTTTTGGCTGGCGCCGTGGCTTAACAGGCTAATCCTCCGCCTTGTGGCGCCGGCACACCGGGTTCTAGTCCCGGTCAGGGTGCCGGATTCTATCCCGGTTGCTCCTCTTCCAGGCCAGCTCTCTGCTATGACCCAGGAAGGCAGTGGAGGATGGCCCAAGTGCTTGGGCCCTGCACCTGCATGGGAGACCAGGAGAAGCACCTGGCTCCTGGCTTCGGATCAGTGAGACGCGCCGGCCGCAGTGGCCATTGGAGGGTGAACCAACGGCAAAAAGGAAGACCTTTCTCCCTTTCTCCCTTTCTCTCTGTCTCTCTCACTATCCACTCTGCCTGTCCAAAAAAAAAAAAAAAAAAAAAAAAGACATTTTTTACAAACTGAGATAACCTTTTATTTGGATCCGTGGCTTCAGTGGCACTCTGTTAACGTGGCCCACGCTGGTCTGTTCAGATTCCACAGATTCTGTGTTTCTTACCGCCTTCACCACGTGAAGGACCGTGTGACATGGGCTGTGCTGGGTGGTGAAATCAGCAGATTGGCACTGAGGGACAGAGGCTGCCCGTGGCTCACAGGCTTGTTTCAGAAAGGAGCCAGCAGTCTCTGCTCATGCTTCCAGCATGGGTTGCTGTCACCTGAGGCTGGGTGGTTCTTCCTTGTGGGGGTCCACCCTGGTGCTCTGCAGTGTTGAACAACATTTCTGGCTCCTCCTAGCTGGCTGCCAATAGCACTGCCCTAGCTGTAACAACCAGCAGTGTCTGCAGACTTTGCCAGATGTTCCCTGCAGTCACCCTGGGTGAGAATCCCTTTTCCGGGGGTAGCCTTTGCTTCTTTTTTTTTTTTTTTTTTTGACCGGCAGAGTTAGACAGAGAGAGAGAGAGAGAAAGCTCTTCCTTCCGTTGGTTCACCCCCCCAAAAGGCCGCCACAGCCGGCGCGCTGTGCCGATCCGAAGCCAGGAGCCAGGTGCTTCTCCTGGTCTCCCATGGGGTGCAGGGCCCAAGCACTTGGGCCATCCTCCACTGCACTCCCGGGCCACAGCAGAGAGCTGGCCTGGAAGAGGGGCAGCCGGGACAGAATCTGGCGCCCCAACCGGGACTAGAACCCAGGTGCCGGTGCTTCAGGCGGAGGATTAGCCTAGTGAGCCGCAGCGCCGGGCTTTGCTTCTAAGGCAAGGTCTTTCTGGTTTTCAGGCTTTCTGAGGACATGTGAGCAAGGCCCCTGCACCCTGGTGTGGTGAGAACCCAGTGCCCGGCTCTGCTCCACCTCCACTGGTCTCTGTTCAGCTGGCCCCTCCTCTGCACCAGCTCCCTGCGAAGCTGGGTGGTCTTGACCTGGGCCCTTGCAGCCCAGCCCTCAGCCAAGGGCTTGCAGCAGCTCTCTCTCTCTCCCCCTGCACTGCGGGGACCCTCCCTTTGAGACCTGCTTGCTGTCGGTGGCTTTCCTCAAGGATGCCAGGTGCTACAGCTGACCGGAGAGTGATCTCTCAGCTGAAGTTCACCTTGCTAGTGGCCCTTTTCTCAGCGGTCAGTCCTGCTCACTGCCTCGTAGCTAGTGTCTGAAAATATCGGCCTCATGATTTTGTCCAGGTGCATGGAGGTTTATGGAGTAGGAGGAGCCGCAGGCCAGCAGTGTCAGCTACTCAGCCACAGCCAAGGCAGCAGTCTCTCCACCAGAGCAACAGCATGGCTGTTTCTAGGCCTTGGAGCCAAGAGCTCTGTGTGTATAGCTCAGGGTGTGGTCTTAGGAGCTGTAGGACATAGCTGTTTTAACTTCCTTGCTGTGCAAATAAAGGGTGAGCACATATGCTAGGCGAGAGTCCCCAGATTCTGCCATCAACCCCCTGTGGGCCTAAAATGAAAAATATCTAGAACCTGGGCCCATCCCAGGCCTCCTCCATCAGAATTTCTAAGTACAGGGCTGTGCAATCTGTGTGTGTGTGTGTATGTATATGTGTATGTGTATATATATGCGTATATATATATATATTTAAGATTTATTTTATTTATTTGAAAGACAGAGTTACAGAGAGAGGTAGAGACAGAGAGAGAGATCTTCCATCTGCTGGTTCACTCCCCAGATGGCCGCAATGGCCGGAGCTGTGCCGATCTGAAGCCAGGAGCCAGGAGCTTCTTCTGGGTCTTCCACGTGGGTGCAGCGACCCAAGGACTTGGGCCATCCTCCACTGCTATCCCAGGCCATAGCAGAGAGCTGGATCAGAAGAGGAGCAGCCAGGACTAGAACTGGCGCCCATATGGGATGCCGGCGCTTCAGGCCAGGGCATTAGCCCACTGTGCCTCAGTGCCGGCCCCACAATCTGTATATGTAATTTGTGCTCCAGGGAACAGTTGGGAAGCACTGTGGTGGGTGATGGTGAAAGGGACATCAGGGTAGGACAGGGATGGACAGAGTCCCCTTGAAAATGACAGGGCTGTGTGGATCTCTGTATCCCCTCCCCAGCTGTGAGCTGAAATCACGGGTGCTGCTGCGTTTGTTTAAAGTTTCCAATCATTTTAAGATTTCTTTGTTGACCTGAAAATATTTTTTTATTTCTCTTTTATTTGTAAAAAAAATATTTATTTATTTATTTGAAAGGCAAAGTTGCAGACAGAGGAAAGAGAGACAGAGAGAGAGAGAGAGAGAGAGAGAGAGAGAGAGATACCTTACATCCACTGATTTTACTCCCCAAATGGCTGCAGCAGCCAGGGCTGGGCCAGGCTGAAGCCTGGGGCCAGGAGCTTTATCCGAGTCCCCCACATGCGTGTAGGGGCTCAAGCACTTGGGTCATCCTAAACTGCTTTCCCAGAAGTATTAGGAGCTTGCTGGATTGGAAGTGGTGCAGCTGGGACAGGCACCAGTGCCCGTACACGACACTGGCATCACAGACGGTGGCTTTGCTCATGATGCCCCAGTGCCAGCCCCTCCTTTATTCTTTTAAGATATTTCTGTAGGTTAAGAATGTGTAATTGGTGGTTATTTCTTTTCAGGTCTTTAAGGATAATTGGTCTGTTCAAAAATTTTTTTTAATAAATTTAAAAAAAAATTGTGGCAAAGTACATGAAACATAAAATTCACCATTTTAAAGTGTACATGGCCATTCATCGTTCACATTGTAGCCCTGGCATCCGCCTACGGAATCCTCCTCACATCCCACACTGAAAAGCACTCCCTCCCTCCTCGCCCCGCCCCCAGCCCTGGCAACCACCCGGCTGCTTTCTGTCTGTGCGATTCCTTGCTCCAGGGACTTCCTGAAAGCAGGATCGTAGCTGTGTGTCCTTTTGTGCCTGGCTTCTTTCCCCGAGCGTAACGTCCTCAAGGCTCATTTAGCTTTTTGAACAGGTTTAGGTCACACAGTTACTCAGTGTTCTATGAGAAAATTACCATTCCCCCTGACCTTCACTTTGATGACGAGGAAAAGGCAGGGATTTCGCTGGAGACTCTGCCCTCCCTGGCTCCTCGCACTGCCTGGGCTGTTTTGCAGTCCTTGTCTCCCGCCTGTTCCCTCTGGGACCCATTAGCTGAACTAACAGGGTCATTTCTTTGTTGGGTATCTCTGTGCAGTAACAGCTGTTGGCACACAGCTCCTATTTGATCTGCTTATCTTTCTACTCCAACGAGGAGGAGAATATGGGATTTAGAAAGAGGTAACCTGGTCGAACGTGATGGGTGACTTTCGTCTCCTTGTTTCTAGTTCCTTTATACTTATCAATGAAAGAAATTAAGGCCTTGCTGCTTTTGATATGTTTCTTCTAAAAATGTGTGTGGTGGATAAGTCATTATTTAGCCAGCCTTGCTTTGGTCTTTTTTTTTTTTTTTTCTTTCTGCCACACAGATCTCTCCATTCTCTTAAAGCTTCAGAAGTGGTATTCAAAAAGGAACGAATGATGGGATTAATTTTGCAGCATTACAAAGGTGGGCGCTGTTGCTTTAAGAATGCTGCATAGCCAAGTCCTCAAGTTCCTTACTCTGATGAAGAAACAGCACTAGGAGTAAAGGTGTAAAAGAAAACCACATTTGTAAAATATCTTCATTTTGACCAATTCTTAGTAAAATATATGAACTGTGGACCCTGTAGGGAACATACTGCTTCCCCCAAATTTTCTTTTGTTCTGAAAGAAGGCACCAGGTAAGCAGAAAATTAACTCTACTAGACAGAGTGTAGCTGCCGTAAAAGACAGGATTGGCTTCTTGCGTAGGTTTTTATGACTAAACAGGCCAATTTTGAGAAGCTGAAGTATAAACACTTTGTTTTTTTATGATGTTCTTTTAGAGAAAGCAGAACAACGTGATGAAATCCATTTTTTTTTTTAACTTTTATTTAATGAATATAAATTTCCAGTGTACAGCTTATGGATTACAATGGCTTCCCCCCCCCCAATAACTTCCCTCCCACCCGCAACCCTCCCCCCTCCCGCTCCCTCTCCCCTTCCATTTGCATCAAGATTCATTTTCAATTCTCTTTATATACAGAAGATCAATTTAGTATAAAGATTTCAACAGTTTGCACCCACATAGAAACACAAAGTGAAACATACTGTTTGAGTACTAGTTATAGCATTAAATCACAATGTACAGCACATTAAGGACAGAGATCCCACATGAGGAGCAAGTGCACAGTGGCTCCTGTTGTTGACCCAACAAATTGACACTCTAGTTCATGGCGCCAGTAACCACCCTAGGCTCTTATCATGAGTTGCCAAGGCCATGGAAGCCTTCCAAGTTTGCCGACTCTGATCATATTTAGACAAGGTCATAAAAGACAGAGTGAGGATAGTAACCAATGATCCTAAGAGTGGCATTTACCAGGTTTGAACAATTATACAGCATTAAGTGGGGAAGAGGACCATCAGTACACACAGGTTGGGAGTAGAGCCATTGGTGGTAGAGTAGAGGTTATGATTACAAAGGAATGAGGCCCAAGTGCACTAGACAGGGCCTAGAACAAAGGACAGAGTCATTATTAGAGGAGCTAAGAAAGGTGCTGTCTAAGCTACAATGAAGTTTTCTGATTGAGAGGCAAATAGAACCTGACAGAAGGGGCTTGATAATAATCTGGTGGGCTTTAGGCCTTGTAAGTTAAGAGGCCCAGACCTATCTATCTCTTCACATGGGGTATATCCTAAGGGAGGTGTGAACCTCCATTGTATTCAGTACTTTGGGATGGCTCTGTAAACAGATGAAGCCAATAATGTATTAACAGTACCAACTGAGAGAAAGTATGGTTAACTGAGGTTACTAAAAAGAAAAAGCAATTCAAATCAATTGGCAATCTACAAAAAGAGTTAAAGATTTTAAAAGCTATTATTAAAATTGATATATTGGTCTATTATGCTATATTATATGTGTGTACATATTGTATGTCCACATGGGGAAATTTTATTAAGAGTTTTATTTTAAATGGCTTATAGATAAGATTGTCCATAAATTTAAGCTGCTAAAATCAATCAAAGATACATTTTAATTTGTGGGACCTGAATCTGTGTATCATATGTTTTAGACTTGTTGGTAGAAAGAAACTAAAAACATTTTAGATGGTTGTGCTTAAGTTTACTGGCTAAACAAACTACACCATGTTAGATATTTAAGAGGTGTTTTCAAATACATGATTCTTAAAATTTATAGAAGGCATTGGACCTTCTGGTAAATGTTTTCTTAAGTTGTTATCTAATGGTTGAAACGGTTTGCTAAGTATTCATGTGATATTGCTATTGTCAGCAAGCGATCTAGGACTTGCTCCCTCATTTCTCGATTCTAAGCCCAACTTGTTCTTTCATTTCTCTATTCTCTTCAAGGTAGGAAACTAATTCTATTATGAAGGAATCTGTAGGATGCACAATTTAATCTTTAGACCTTATAAAAGAGATGGCTAACATTTTTCTGCAATAGCATAGCCAAAATAAGAACTCAAATAATAATCTCATAGCTAGATTCACTTCGCCATCAGCAAAGTATACAGTAAGTAGAAAAAACCTCCCTTTCAGACCAAAGGGAAAGAAAGTTTTAAAGTGAGAATATAATTTTCCTCATGGGCATTGTCTACCTTAGAAAAACTACTACAGAACATGCCTGTGACTATAGACTTGTAGTTCAGGCCACCGAAGATTAGAGATGGGAAACGGGCACTCCCTTGACTTGCATCCTCTGGTCTGCTTTAACACAAACCAGGAGGAAAAGAAAGCTCGGCATCAGAAGCAATGGGTGGCAGGCCTATTAATGGCTGATCTGTACAGTGATCTGCCCTCAAGGAGACCCAACAGGCCAGTCCACTGCAGTGGCTTTCAATGTGGTAAGCCTGGGCTTCAGCAGAAGTCAGCTTGTGAAGAGCCCTGGCAGCTCTGCCAAGAGTTGGATCACTGGAAATGGACCTGCCCTGGAGTCGAAGGATGCCCAGGTCAGAGCCACAGATCTTATTGGCTCTAAGCTGAAAAGCCCTTCACTCAGCCCAACTTCCAAAGTGACCACTGCAGCTGAGGGGATGGTCAAGTAGGGTCAGCAACATTGCAGGCAGAACTGTAAATTTCTTGTTAGAGATGCCCCCTGCCTTTACCTGGCCAGCTCTCCTCCCAGGCCAGCCAAGTAATGAAAGTCAACAGAGTGCCTTCCCCTAGGAGGTTCACACCTCCCTTAGGATGAAATCCATTTTTAAAAGGATGGTAGAAGTCTGTTGTTTTCCTCTGTGTTAGGGTAGAGTGTGCACCATTTTCCTCCCCAGGCCTGGGCCTTGTATGCCCTCTATGTCTCCTGCCAGCTCACCTGCACCACCTTTGCATGTCTTGCTCATCACTGTCCCTTCCCGGATTGGTAAGCCAGCCGGGTGGGACGTCTCTTCCGCACAAAGAAATTGGACATAGCCAGCCCGAGAGTGAGAGTGAGGGGTGTTATGCAGCTGGGCTGTGGAGCCCTGGGAGTCCAGGGCATTGGAGAGGCTGGTCCCTCTATGCAGCAAGGCTCAGGGCTGCCTTGGTGGGATGGAGTGTGGGACTATGGGGAAGTGTAGATTTAACATTCTTGGATTTTTCAGAAGCAGCCAGCACCTGATCCTCAACCCGAGTGACCCCTGTGGCCTCTTAGGGTCCACATCATGGCTTTCACACTCCACGGCTTATTCATCCATAGGGCTGGTGCTGGCTTATCAACTCTGCATGCTTATCTGACTTCTTGTCTTAGTGATGATTATAGAAAAGTAGCACTGGAATTGAAGCTCCTGGCACCTCCGGGAGTTAAGTGACAAGTTCTTCAAAGCAGACAGAACTTTCTGTCCAGGTTCGCTGGGTTGTGTGCCAGCCATGGAGAGTCAGGCGCAGAAGGAAGTAACCCCAGATGGTTGGGCTGTTGTCAGATTGTTGAGACTGACAGGTTGTTCATTGTGTGGCCTTTGCTTTTCCTTTCTTCAAGTCCCTCTTCACCTACAGAACAGAGGGAATGTGACCGTGTGCCATAGTCACCCCTCGTGGGCTGTTAGGCAGTTCCAGAGTCTCCCTCTCAGAAACAGGTGAACGTCCTTAGATTGTGCAACCAGGACAATAGGTGTGGCAGCATTTCTAAGCAGCTCTGGCCAACAGTGTTGGAAAAATACAGATGATTTTCTGCTTCAGGTGAGCCAAACATACCCCTCATAGTTGGCTGTCACGGTAGTACCCGATTTACGTGGTGGCTGCATTCCCTGATGAAGTCAACTCTGGGGTAGGGCCAGGAACCGCGATGCGAGCCAGAGATGGAAAACAGGTCACTGAAGTCCTTGTCCTCTGTTCCAGTAGTGTGTTAGGCCCCTTCTCAGAGCCTTTCCACTCTGACTTAATAGTACTGTTGGTTTATCTTTTAAATATTTATTTATTTGAGAAGCAGAGTTATAGAAAGAGAGGATGGACAGGGAGAGAGCGAGCTTCCATCTGTTGGTTCACTCCCCAAATGGCTGCAACAACTATGGCTGGGCCAGGCCAAAGCCAGGAGCCAAGAGCTTCTTCTGGTTCTCCCACGTGGGTGCAGGGACCGAAGGACTTTGGCCATCTTCTGCTGCTTTCCCAGGTGCCTTAGTGGGGAACTGAATTAGAAATGGAGCTGTCCGGGCCGGCGCCGTGGCTCAACAGGCTAATCCTCCGCCTTGCGGCGCTGGCACACCGGGTTCTAGTCCCGGTCCGGGCACCGATCCTGTCCCGGTTGCCCCCCTTCCAGGCCAGCTCTCTGCTGTGGCCAGGGAGTGCAGTGGAGGATGGCCCAAGTGTTTGGGCCCTGCACCCCATGGGAGACCAGGATAAGCACCTGGCTCCTGCCATCGGAACAGCGCGGTGCGCCGGCCGCAGCGCGCTACCGCGGCGGCCATTGGAGGGTGAACCAACGGCAAAAGGAAGACCTTTCTCTCTGTCTCTCTCTCACTGTCCACTCTGCCTGTCAAAAAAAAAAAAAAAAAAAAAAAAAAATAGAAATGGAGCTGTCCGGATATTTAAACATATTCATATGGGATGCTGGCACTGCAGGCCACAGCTTTAACTTGCGGACCCACAGCACTGGCCCCAACAATACTGTTAAGCCTGGTCTAGAGACGGTGGAAGGTACTGGGGAGAAGGGCTGAGTTTGAAGGGTGAGCTGATAGTGTGACAGCAAGGGACAAGTTGGAGTGATCAAGTCCACGATATCTAAGAAGCACAGTCATCTGGGACTGTCTAGAATGATGGTTTGTGGTTTGCATCTTCTATTTTGGAAGGGCTGTTAGAAAAGCGGTTTTAGGGGATTCCTCTGAAAGGTGAACATTGGGTTCTTAAAGGAATACTGCCTTTTACCAGTCTGGCGTACTCACCTCCGTGGAGAGATCATTCTCCTGCCCCATTTCGTTGATGGTGATATTTGTGTTTCCACACTTGGATTTTGGGTTTCGCATTTACTGATGAGAGCAACAGAGAAAAAAAAAAAAAAAAAGCAGCTTATTTTTCAGATGAATCGTACACACTACTTGATTGATTTTTTTAAAAAATGGAGTGAAATTGATGTCTTGGTATAGATTAGGGTGGGGAGCGTCTGACTTGCGGGCCGTACAAAGTCTGTGAAACCATTAGGTCTGGGCCTACCCCGGCAGCTGCAGATGGGCCTGGAAATTCGCTAAATCTACAGCAGGCTGCTTTCCAAGTTGATTTTGTGTGGGCCACAAGTGGTATTAAGCATATCCAGACGGTCCTTGGCAGAGGAAAGGTTCCTCACCCTGATTGTAGGTTGCAGGTTATCCAGCTGTCTGGTAATCCCAGCTGTGTTTTCCTGCCCTCTACAGTTGTGACCAACTGTGAGATGGAGTTTGCACCCCACCTGTCACGATATTTCCCGAATGGCCGCACAACTTCTAGTGTAACCAATAACTACACATCTATTGTTTTCTAGTTTTTATGTATAACAGATGGCAGTACAAAGGGCTCAATGAATGATAAACCTTTGAGTACATCTCTGATTTTGCTGAGGGTACACAAGCTAAGATTTTTGATATGCTACTTTTCCTCCTCTTCATACTGTCCCCCTTGTGACAGACCTACCTTCATGCAGGCTGGATGTTATATTTTTGTGATCTTTGTTTCCTTCACCAATTTCATAGGTAAAAATAATACTGCTTTGTAATTTTAATTTGTGTATCTTTGAATCATAATTAGAATATTTGCATATATTCACTAGACTACAGTGCATGTATTCCTACATTTCTTGTTTGTGGTTTTTCTTTGTGAATTTCCTGCAAACATTCTTTGCTTTTTTTTTAAAAAAAATGGGTATGTTTTTACTTGTCTTGTTGATATTTAATTGCTCTTGATTTATTAACAATATGAACTTTGGGTCTGGTGTAGATAGTGCCAGTACTGATTTGTTTGCTTTTTATTGTTCTCATAAATGGGGACTCTTGCTTGCACAAGGAAAACAAATTCAATCAAGTGGTATCTTTTTATAATGAGTAGGTTTTTGAAAGTATAGAACCAACACAATGGGCATAATTCTTATCTTCTTATTCAGTTGTCTGGCTTGTAGTGGGTGTTCATTAAGTGGCTGCTGTTGGGGTGGGCATTTGGCCCAGCAGTTAAGATACTACCTGACACCTGCATCCCATAGTACAACGCCTGGTTTGGAGTCCTGGCTCCACTTCTGATTCTAGATTCCTGCTATTGCATACCATGGAAGGCAGCAGGTGATAGCTAGAGTTGGGCTCTCGCCACCTATGTGGGAGACCTGGATTGAGCTCTGGGCTTCGGTCTGGCCCATCCCTGTTTGCTGTGAGTATTTATGGATAGAAGCTCTTGCTTATCTGCTATTTCTGTCTCCACACTCTTGTCTCCCAAAATAAAGATAAATCCATAATCATGATAACATAACTGAGTACAGCAGAGTCCATACTCAATGACCTGATATCTACTGATGGCTACAAATGTATATATAGTTAGTTGATTACACTGAATGCTTGTTTGGAAGTGTGAACAGCATTTCTGTTTTGTTTTGTATGGTCTTGGTCCAAGGTAGAGTCATAAATCATCAATTTTTTAATCTTTTTTTAAAAGACTTATTTTATTTGAAAGGCAGTGTTACAGAGAGAAAAGAGAGAGAAAGAAAGAGAGGGAGATCTTCCACTTGCTGGGTCACTCCTCGAATGGCCACAACAGCTAGAGCTGGGCCAGTCCAAAGCCAGGAGCTAGGAGCTTCATCCAGGTCTCCCATGTGGGTGCAGGGGCCCAAGCCCTTGAGCCATCCTCCACTGCTTTTCCTGGTGCATTAGCAGGGAGCTCGTTTGAAGTGGAGCAGCCAGGACTCAAACCCCAGGCCCATATGGACCAGCACCACAGGTGTTATGCCATAGTACCAGCCCTTATATCTTTTTTTTTTTTTAATGGAAAATAATTAATACTAAAAGTTGCCTCCAAAGAAATTACTTTAGTTGTATCCTGCAAATTATATTTTCACTTTAATTTTCAAAAAATGTTTCTGATGGTTATTTAGAAATGTTATTAGTTTCCGGCCGGCACTGTGGCTCACTAGGCTAATCTTCCGCCTTGTGGCGCCGGCACACCGGGTTCTAGTCCCGGTCGGGGCACCGATCCTGTCCCGGTTGCCCCCCTTCCAGGCCAGCTCTCTGCTGTGGCCAGGGAGTGCAGTGGAGGATGGCCCAAGTGCTTGGGCCCTGCACCCCATGGGAGACCAGGAGAAGCACCTGGCTCCTGCCATCGGATCTGCGCGGTGCGCCGGCCGCAGCGCGCCTACCGCGGCGGCCATTGGAGGGTGAACCAACGGCAAAAGAAGGAAGACCTTTCTCTCTGTCTCTCTCTCACTGTCCACTCTGCCTGTCAAAAATTAAAAAAAAAAAGAAAGAAATGTTATTAGTTTCCAAATATTAGGGAATTTCAGAGATCTGATTGATTTCTAACTTAAGTATTTTGTCATCAGAGAACATTCTGGGTAACATTTTTATGATTAGAAATTTGTTGAGATTCATTTTATGTAAAGTCAAATCTCATGAGATATGTCAGATTAAGTTAGCTACTGAAAATAAAAAGTCAGCTACTGGTGTTACTCAAGTCTTCTGTATCCTTACTGATTTTTGCCTACTTGTGTCAATTACTGAGAGGGATGTTGAAATTTCTAACTATGGTTATGGAGTTTTCTGATTTTTCCATTAGTTCTGTCTTTTTGTTTTTTCTCTCATGTGTGTTGACGCTCTTGAGGTCCACGCCCTTAGGAACAATGGATTGACTCTTATACATTTGGTTGTACTGAAGTTGGTATTAGTATAAGTACACCAGGTATCTTGTGCTTACTGTTTGGTATATATTTTTCCATCCTTTTACTTTCTACCTACCATCAAATTTAAATATTTCTCGAATACAGCATACAGTTGAGCCTTACCTCTTGTTAATCCAGTCCGGAATTCTGTGACTTTTAATTGCAGTGTTTGATCTGTTTACATTTTGTGTGGATATTGATGTGGTTAGGTTTAAGCTTTAATCTTGCGCTGTTTGCTTTCTATTTGCTTCATTTTGTTGTTGTTATTTTCTCTAATCCTATCTTTTTTTTTTTTTGGGTTAATAGAATATTTCCAGTATTTCATTTTAATTCCTTTATTTAGTTACTTATTTTTTTGCAGTCTCTCTTTGCATTTTTAGTGATACTTTAGGGATTAAAATGGAAATTTTTGCTTAATTGTCTAATTTAGCTTAGCCCTCTAATATATGCCTTTGCATTTAGTATAAGAGGTGAGCAGTAGTAAAATTCTCTTACCTTTCCTCATCCTGTTATTATTGTCTTATATTTTACATCTCCTACTATGCACTATTACCATTTTTTTGCCAGTTGTCTTTCAGCAAAATTAAGAGGAGAAAATAAAATGTTTTTTATTTGCCTGTGTATTTGCTATTTTATTTCCTTTATTCCTGTGTGTATCTGACTCATTTCCTTTAGTTTGATAAGAGTGCCTTTTATTTTCTTAGCGTTCAGATCAGTTAGTGATGGATTCTCTTGGCACTGTTCATCAGGAAATGTTTGCACTTCACTCTTAGACTCTGAAGGATTTTTTGTGGGATATAGATCCATTACTGCCTCCTCCCCATTGTCTCTCACAAGTCGGCCGTTCGCTGTTCTGCTGTTCCCTGATGCAGGGCACCATTTTTCCCAGGCTGTTTTTGAACTTTCTCTAATTTTTTGGTTTTCAGAAATCTGACTATGATGTGCTTCAGCAGAGGTCAAAGTTGGGGGAAGTTCCAGCCAGTATTTCTGCAAATACTTTTCCTTCTTCTTCTCTTCTTTACTCTACTACAGAACCCGCAGGCTTTTGTCATTTTTTTTGTCGTGCACACGCGCGTGTGTGTGTGTGGTGTGCGTGTGTGTGTCTGTGTTCTTCCCTGCCAGTTTTTCAGATTGGAAATTACAAATGTGTTCAGTGACTCTGCAAACAGATCAGGGGAAATTATCTGCCATTAATGCTAACTAGGAAATTTTTCATTTCAGATATTGTACTTTTCAGTTCTAGAATTTGCATTTTCTTTTTTCTTTTTTCTTTTTTTTTTTACAGGCAGAGTGGACAGTGAGAGAGAGACAGAGACAAAGGTCTTCCTTTTGCCGTTGGTTCACCCTCCAATGGCCGCCGCGGTAGCGCGCTGCGGCCGGCGCACCGCGCTGATCCCAAGGCAGGAGCCAGGTGCCTATCCTGGTCTCCCATGGGGTGCAGGGCCCAAGCACTTGGGCCATCCTCCACTGCCTTCCTGGGCCATAGCAGAGAGCTGGCCTGGAAGAGGGGCAACCGGGACAGGATCGGTGCCCCGACCGGGACTAGAACCCGGTGTGCCGGCGCCGCAAGGCGGAGGATTAGCCTAGTGAGCCGCGGCGCCGGCCGAGAATTTGCATTTTCTTTTCGCTAGTGTCCATCCCCCTTCTGAAATTACCTAACTACTCCCTTGTTATAACTGTATTTCCTTCTAACTCTTCAAACATATTTATAATGGTTGTTTTACAATTCTTCTCTATAATTCCAAAATCCATATCATCATGTTAGGATTGATGTGTGTGGAGTTTTTTCTCCCACTTGGACCAAATTCAAAACGGAAATACTCATCCTCTAATTAAGAGATAAACCTCTATGTCCAATTCTGATAGGACCAGTGTGCCAAGTATAAAACTCAGTACCTATTAGCCTATACTTCCTATAATGTATCACTCATGACATTCAACATTTAATTGATTTACTGGTCACCATGATTTGTCCAGAATGGATTCAGTCAACCCATTGTACAGCTGGTATTTTCTTTTTTTTTTGACAGGCAGAGTGGACAGTGAGAGAGAGAGACTGAGAGAAAGGTCTTCCTTTGCTGTTGGTTCACCCTCCAATGGCCGCCACGGCTGGCACGCTGCGGCCGGCGCATCGTGCTGATCCGATGGCAGGAGCCAGGTGCTTCTCCTGGTCTCCCATGGGGTGCAGGGCCCAAGCACTTGGGCCATGCTCCACTGCACTCCCTGGCCACAGCAGAGAGCTGGCCTGGAATAGGGGCAACGGGGACAGGATCCAGCGCCCCGACCGGGACTAGAACCCGGTGTGCCGGCGCCGCAAGGTGGAGGATTAGCCTATTGAGCCGCGGCACCGGCCAGCTGGTATTTTCATTTTGAGCTTGGGCTAGGTGCATGGCTCTTGCTGTAGAGCAGGATCATTGTTACTAACACACGCCTTCCCAGTGTGGTCTTCCTGGGGTTAGGCAGAATGTCTGTGTCTCCCAATACCACATGACCTCCGGACTCTCCCTTCGGCACTGAACTCCATGGCTTCCGGTCTCACAGACCTCATGGAGTCCTGCCCTGCCCAAGGATGGTGGAACCACTGGCAAAGTAATTTTGGTAAATCCCTGCTAAAACTTTGGATAATGCCCGCTGCCACATCACAGATTTCAGACACTGCTGTACTTGGAGCAGCCATCTCGGTGAAACTGCTGTTCTACTTAGGCAAAAACAATACCCCCAGACAGAGAGCCAGGCCAGTCGCTGGTCACTTCCTTTATTTCCCGGCTCTCAGTTCTCTCAGTCTACCTGTAGGTGAGGGCCCGAGAGCAGCTGCTTCATATGTTTGACCCAATTTTATGTTTTACGATGGAAGACAAGTCCAGGACCAACCACTCTCTCATGGCTAGAAGCCTGGCAGTTTACTTGTCAGCCGTGTCTTTCTTCCTCATAAATAATATTCATGGCCTTCACTCTTGTTTCTCCTGTCTGCAGGAGAGCAAATTTTTCTTACAACAAATCCTCAGTTTCTGTGTTGTCCATAGACTTGTTACTGTCTTTGGTAATCTGAGTGTCTGACCTCGAGAGTCCATGCCTACACTTGTGCAGCCTTGCCTGAATACAGTAGCCCTGGGGTGCACCCAAAGGAGTTTTGTCTTTTGCACAGATGGTCATCTTTGTCATCCTACCATTTTTGTCCTCATTGGTCAGCAGCAGTCAGAGTCTGAGTGATAGCTCACCTTGGATGCGGTTTGTCTTGATTTTTTTTTTTTAAGACATTTATTTATTTGAAAGGCAGAGTTACAGAGAAAAAAGAGAAAGAGAGAGTGTCAGATAGAGAGAGAGAGAGATCTTCCATCTGCTGGTTCATTCCTATAATGGCTGCAATGACCAGAGCTGGACCAAGCCTAAGCCAGGAGCCAGGAGCTTCCTCTCTCTTCCATGTGGGTATAGGGGCCCAAACACTTGGATCATCTTCCACTGCCTTCCCAGGCTCATTGGCAGGAAGCTGAATTGGAAGGGGGAGCGGCTGGTACTCAAACTGGTGCCCATATGGGATGGTGGTGCTGCATGCTTTACCCACAGTGCCACAGCGCTGGCTGCTAACAGTTTAGGGTCAGCATTTGTTGTGCCATTTGGTGTTATTGTAATTCTTACAAGTTCGTAGCAGGTATTCTGTCCCTGAAAATATACTCTGTACTTTTTGCATGTGGTGTTAACATGTATGCAAAACTGGGCTCTAAAATATCTGCAGAGAGCTTTTAGTGGTTAAGCCACAGCAAGCTCTGGGCCTTTCCTATGGGTGCGCGTCCCCCACCCTTGCCCCTGCCTCTGCCCCTGCTTTTTTTTTCCCCCCCATTTTGTGATTGACTCACTCCCACTTGCATAGCATTTTCACTTGTGTTTCCCTTGTGTTTCCACTTGTGTGCATGGCTCTTGCTGTAGAGCAGGATCATTGTTACTAACACACGCCTTCCCAGTGTGGTCTTCCTGGGGTTAGGCAGAATGTCTGTGTCTCCCAATACCACATGACCTCCGGACTCTCCCTTCGGCACTGAACTCCATGGCTTCCGGTCTCACAGACCTCATGGAGTCCTGCCCTGCCCAAGGATGGTGGAACCACTGGCAAAGTAATTTTGGTAAATCCCTGCTAAAACTTTGGATAATGCCCGCTGCCACATCACAGATTTCAGACACTGCTGTACTTGGAGCAGCCATCTCGGTGAAACTGCTGTTCTACTTAGGCAAAAACAATACCCCCAGACAGAGAGCCAGGCCAGTCGCTGGTCACTTCCTTTATTTCCCGGCTCTCAGTTCTCTCAGTCTACCTGTAGGTGAGGGCCCGAGAGCAGCTGCTTCATATGTTTGACCCAATTTTATGTGTCCAGGGGGTCAGAGCTCTCCCCTGTGTCCAGGGGGTCAGGGCTCTCCTCTGTGTCCAGGGGGTCAGGGCTCTCCCCTGTGTCCAGGGGGTCAGGGCTCCACCTGTGTCCAGGGGTCAGGGTTCTCCCCTGTGTTTAGGGGGTCAGAGCTCCACCTGTGTCCAGGGGGTCAGGGCTCTCCCCTGTGTCCAGGGGCTCAGAGCTCTCCCCTGTGTCCAGGGGGTCAGAGCTCTCCCCTGTGTCCAGGGGGTCAGGGCTCTCCCCTGTGTCCAGGGGCTCAGAGCTCTCCCCTGTGTCCCAGGGGGTCAGAGCTCTCCCCTGTGTCCAGGGGGTCAGAGCTCTCCCCTGTGTCCAGGGGTCAGAGCTCTCCCCTGTGTCCAGGGGGTCAGGGCTCTCCCCTGTGTCCAGGGGGTCAGAGCTCTCCCCTGTGTCCAGGGGGTCAGGGCTCTCCCCTGTGTCCCCGGGGGTCAGAGCTCTCCCCTGTGTCCAGGGGGTCAGAGCTCTCCCCTGTGTCCAGGGGGTCAGGGCTCTCCCCTGTGTCCCCGGGGGTCAGAGCTCTCCCCTGTGTCCCCGGGGGTCAGAGCTCTCCCCTGTGTCCAGGGGGTCAGAGCTCCACCTGTGTCCAGGGGTCAGAGCTCCACCTGTGTCCAGGGGGTCAGAGCTCTCCCCTGTGTCCAGGGGTCAGGGCTCTCCCCTGTGTCCTGGGGGTCAGAGCTCTGGCCAGAGCTCCATGCCTCGGCCCGCGGTATCAGACAGGGGACAGGGATGGTCATCCATTGCCTGGTCGCCAGAGGCCTCAGGAGGCAGAGGAGGAGGCCACAGATGCCCTCCGAGAACCCAGGGGACCCTCCGCCTGGCGTGGCCTCACTGGTGACAGAGGACGGGACGTATGGGGCTGTGCAGGCCGAGAGCAGGGAGAGGTGGTGGGCTCAGGGGACGGGGCTGCTGAGCCAGGCAGCCAGGCACGCGGGGTCACTCGGGGGTGACAGGAAGGACTCCTGCCCACGGACCCCTGGCACAGGTCCCGCGCTTCTGCCTCCCCACTGCCCTGAGCTGCTGTGAGGTGGATCCCCACAGGCAGTGGGGCGGCCGTGTGCTCACTCACGCAGGCCCCCTCCCAACCCAGGACGGGACGCTGGCTGCCCCTGGAGCCGGCCCCAGCCAGCCGGACTGGCTTTCCTGTGTGTTGACAGAGCCACAGCCCACAGCCTGGTCACTGAGCGCGGACAGCAGCCTGGGGGGGGGGGGAGCTGGGGACCACAGCCACGAGCCATGCTGGCGGGGGAGGGGCGGGCTGGGTCACTCTTCCTGCTGGGGGGCGCGCCTTTCTCCTTCAGGGCCTCTGGCTTGGGGCTATGGGGTTGCACTTCCTCCTTCTCAACCCTTTGCAGGCTTGCTGTCCTCAGAGCCCGGAGGCAGTGCTGGCCCTGGGGTTACCCCTGGTGCTGTCCTCAGAGCCCAGGAGGCAGTGCTGGCCCTGGGGGCACCCCTGGTGCTGTCCTCAGCCACCCCTCCCCCACTGAGAAACCACCCTGCCCCCATAGAGGCTTTTCTGACCCAGGAAAGACGCTCACGGGAAAGCCCAGGCCCTCACCTCCAGGTCAGACAGGGACGGCCCTGATGGGCCTGGGGCTGGGGTCCAGCAGGAGGGGGAGGAGGCAGCCAAGAGCTGTGCCCCTGCCCCGTACCAGGGTCAGTCCCTCTGTGAATGACAGAGCCCCACCCAACGTGTGCCACTGTCTGTGTGACTGGGGGGGCCCTGCCTCAGAGAACCTGGGGGAGAGACACAATCTGGGGGGGCTCCCCAGCCAGCAGGGGCCCTGGGTGAGGCCGGGAGACTCCAGGAGCCCAGGGGCTTAGGGAAGTGAAAAATCGTTCCTTTGCGGGAGTTTGGACCCCCGCCCAGTCCTGATGAAGAGTTTAAAATACCCCCACCCTCACCCCCAGGCTGCCCAAGGCCCAGATCAAGGTCCAGCCTCGCTTCCAGACCAGAGGCCGTGTGGGGAGCAGGGCCCCAGTGTGCAGGCTGTGAGAGCCGTGGGCGTGGCTTTGGGCTGTGTGGCAGGCCAGGGCTGCAGTGGGGCCATGCTGTCCCCACCCCCAGCCCGGGCCCCTGTGTGCAGCCTGCGCGTGCCGTGGGCATGGCTGGGGGCTGCGGTGAGGCCGCGCTGCCCCCCCCACCATGTGCAGCCTGCGCGTGCCGTGGGCGTGGCTGGGGGCTGGGGGGCAGGCCAGGGATGCGGTGGGGCCACAGCATCACCAAGGTCACAGTGAGCCCAGGGCCTGGCCAGTCCCCGGCTGCAAGGAAGCCAGGCTGCTTTCCCACATCTGGACTTGGTCTCTGTGGCCCCCACACTCACTGGGGACGCGACGCTCCTCTCCCCCCAACCCTGCACACCTGTGTTCCTGGCACCTTCCCTCCGGGGGCAGGAGTCTGGGCGTGGGTTGCTGTCCACCCTCAGGGGGCCCAGGTGGCTCATAAGCACCCCGGAGGACAGAGGGGCTGAGGGCACTTGGCATGCAAGGTGCAGTAGGGATGGGCCAGCCTCAGGGGTGTGTGGGTCCCAGGGCCAAGGAGGTGAGTGAGGGTTGGGGGGAGAGGAGCTTTTTATGTGCCATTTGGTGTTATTGTAATTCTTACAAGTTCGTAGCAGGTATTCTGTCCCTGAAAATATACTCTGTACTTTTTGCATGTGGTGTTAACATGTATGCAAAACTGGGCTCTAAAATATCTGCAGAGAGCTTTTAGTGGTTAAGCCACAGCAAGCTCTGGGCCTTTCCTATGGGTGCGCGTCCCCCACCCTTGCCCCTGCCTCTGCCCCTGCTTTTTTTTTCCCCCCCATTTTGTGATTGACTCACTCCCACTTGCATAGCATTTTCACTTGTGTTTCCCCCTCCATCTGCTCTTTCCTTTCAGTTCATCCATCCCTGCTGGATGATCTTATTACCTCTCGCCTGGACTATTCCCAGGGAGGCCCCTGATTCTCCCTCTTCCAGGAATCTGCTGGCCTAGCACGTCTACAGCTGAATTTTCCTAACACTGAAATGCTTCCCTGTTCCTTGCTGACTTTCAGACTCGTCATGACTGCTTCCTTGGCCACCCTCAGCCAGTCTTGGGCTGGTTTTTTGTTTTTTTTTTTTCTTTTTTTAAAGATTTGTTTATTTGAAAGTCAGTTAGAGAGAGAGAGAGAGAGAGAGTAAGTTAATGCAAGCTGGAGATGGGCCAGTCTGAAGTCAGGAGCCAGGAGCTTCCTCCTGATCTGCCATGTGTGTGCAGGGGGCCCAAGCACTTGGGCCATCTTCTACTGCTTTCTCAGGTACACTAACAGGAAACTGGATCGGAAGTGGAGCAGCCAGGACTTGAACTGGCACCCACATGGCGCCCTCATGCTGACGTTGCAGACAGCAGCTTAACTTCCTGCCCACATCGCCGTCCCCTTGGGCCATTCCTGACGCGGCTGCCTGCACATGACCCCTTCTGTACACCTCTGTGTGCACTCGGCATCTTTCTCTTCTCTCCATTCAGTTACTCTTCATCATCCGAGACCTTTCGCACCAGCACTGTCCCTCAGCGGCAACCTCCCTTGATCGTCCCATTCACACTTGAATTACAAGTGCTTGTGTTTCTCTAAAGACAGGGAAACAGGATCGTCAGTCACAGTCTCTCCTGAGATGCCTGAAATCCTCCAGTAGCAGCGACTCAGGGACTGCTTGTCATTTCACTCATTTCCATTCACAGAATGAGGAAATTCAGACCCCGAATGTTTAGATAACATCATATGGAGAATTAGCGGTTGATTCCAGGTTTACAATTCAAGACCCTAGTATTTTTCCTTTGGCAACCCTTCCGTTGTTCTCTTTATCAGCTTAAAATTACTTTGGCTGACTCTTAAGTATAAACTCACATCCCCCTGTGTTTTGGGCATGTCCACCTTCATTAAAAAGTGTGGTTTGTAAAATGATTGGCTTACCTGTTAAGACACCTGCATCCTACAGGGGGTGCAGAGGGTCAATCCCAGCTGCTCTGCTTCTGATCCAGTTTCCTGCTAATGTACAACCTGGGAGGCAGCCAGTGACGGCTCAGGTGCTCGGGTCCCTGATACTCACGTGGGAGACCCAGATGGAGTTCCTGGCTCCTGGCTTTGGTTTGGATCAGCCCTGGCTGATGTAAGGCTTTGGATCAGTGGATGGAACTCTCTGTCTCTTTCTCTCTTGGCCAGTCATTAAAATTAATAAAAAATAAAGTGGATTATAAAAATGAGGTGGGTTCCCCCCCCCCCCGTTTCTTTTCCTTCCTTTGCTGTCCTTGTGGGCTGTGTCTGGTACTTGGAGCTGCTGTTGTGGGTCATCCTGGACTTCACACAAGAGCCCCTGAAAATGTGCCCAGATTTGTTGTATTTTTTTAAAGATTTTATTTATTTATTTGAAAGTCAGAGTTACATGGAGAGAGGAGAGGCAGAGGCAGAGAGAGAGGTCTTCCATCTGATGGTTCATTCCCCAGATGGCCACAACGGCCGGAGCTGTGCCAATCTGAAGCCAGAACCAGGAACCAGGAGCTTCTTCTGGGTCTCCCACGTGGGTGCAGGGGCCCAAGGACTTGGGCCATCTTCTACTGCTATCCCAGGCCACAGCAGAAGAGCTGGACAGGAAATGGAGCAGCCAGGTCTCGAACTGGTGCCCATATGGGATGCTGGCGCTTCAGACCATGGCGTTAACCCACTGCACCACAGCACCGGCCCCTAGATTTGTTGTATTTTAAGCGTAACTTAGTACCATGCTGGGAGTGTGATTCTCTGTTTTCCTCTTTTTATTTCAGGCGCTTCGTCTTAGTAACATGGCTATGGGGAAGACGACCACAGGCCAGATAGTCAACCTGTTGTCCAATGATGTGAACAAGTTTGACCAGGTGAGCTGCGTGTCCTTCTAAAACCTCTTGGAACAGCAGGTGCTGGTTTTGATTTGGCCCAGATTCTGTTGAGGAATTAAGACAAGGTTTTTTTTATTTTTTTTTTTAAAGATCTGTTTAAAAGTCAGATTTACACAGAGATAGAAGGAGAATGAGAGAGAGAGAGAGAGAGAGAGAGAGAGAGAGATCGATCTTCCATCTGCTGGTTTACTCCACATCACTTCCATATCGCTGGTTCAATTTGCTGCAATGGCCAGAGCTGCGCTGATACAAAGCCAGGAGCCAGGAGCTTCTTCTGGGTCTCCCATGCGGGTACAGGGACCCAAGCACTTGGGCCATCTTCTACTGCTTTCCTAGGCACATTAGCAGGGAACTAGATGGAAGTGGAGCAGCTGGGACTTGAATCAGCATCCGTATGGGATGCTGGCGTCACAGGCGGTGGCTTTACGCACTACACCACAGCACCAGCCCCTTGGGTTTTGTTTTTCTGGTGTGGTCTACAACACACCTCAGCAATCACAGGCCGAGGGTGGTGTTCAGGCCCACCCTGGTTAGATGCATCCAGCAGTCCTCCTTGGCTCCCCTTTCGTAGCTTGCAGTCTGCAGCTGTGGGGTTGCAACTGAGCTGTTCCTACTTTGCTGTACGGGCTGAGCTCCCGGTGGGTAGAGATAACTTCTTTCCCTGTTCCCAGGACAGTGCCTGGCCATAGGAACCCTTTGATAAGTAATGCCGGATGGGGTTCCTGCACAAAAAGAACCCTTCCTCCACTATCCCACCACACCCATCTTTTGCACTGAGCTTCTGGAAGTATTGTAATCCAGGACTTTGTAGCTGCTGGTCACATCTGCGTTGTTCCAGGACCACTTCTGTTGTCAAATATCCACTCATCAAACAGGGTCCCTCCTCCCTTACTCAGAATCAGGGAGGAGTAAGACTTGATTTCTGCCCTGAAGAAACTGGAAGCCAGTCTGGAGTAGCTCCGGTACCCGGTACCGTAGTCCAGGCTTTGCTGGGGACTGAGCTGTGTGGCAGAGAGCGCCCTGGAGCGCCCTCATCTCAGCTGTGAGACGGGCGTACGCACACCTTCCTTCCAACACAGCCCTTTGTGGTCCCTGGGTGGCTTCAGCTGTGGAGGATTCATGGATTCCTGCCCTGGCAGGTTGAACACCCACTGTGATCCTTTCAGTTTAGATTCCTGTCTGTTCTTCCGAGAGCAGGCTGTTTCTGTACCGCAACCTCACGGGGTTTGTTGCTCTCTAGGCCTAAGAACGCTTTGTCTTTTCCTTTGAAGGTGACAATCTTTCTGCACTTTTTATGGGCAGGACCACTGCAGGCCGTGGCAGTGACTGCCCTGCTCTGGATGGAGATAGGCGTCTCCTGTCTGGCTGGGATGGCAGTGCTGCTTATCCTCCTGCCTCTGCAAAGCTGCATCGGGAAGCTGTTCTCGTCACTGCGGTAAGAGAGATCTGGTTCGAAAAATGCACCCTGTGTGGCTTGGAATAGCCCAGTGCTTTTCCTCAGGAACAAATGCCCTTGATTATCTCTTCTTTGCATGTGTCTTTTTCTGCACATGTCTTTGCAGGCTCTTCAGGCTTATCCACTGGGGGCTCCAGCCGTAAGCCTAAGGCTAATCTTGAAAGGGAAAAGGTGAAGGGATTCACTGGCTACTGAAGCCGGCTTCGCAGGCACTGCAGCCCCAAGATGGAGTATCTTTAAGCTGAATCTACACATGTGGACGTTATTTAAGGATATATTACATAATAATAAGTTGAAATATCTTTTGAAAGCTTTACTTGAAAGGCAGAGACAGAGAGAGAGAGGGAGAGATAAGGAGAGAGATCTTTCATGCACTGGTTCACTCCTCAAATGCAAACAATAGCCAGGGCTGGACCCGGCTGAAGCCGAGTCAGGAACTGCATCGGGGTCTCCCCGCAGGGGTGGCAGGAACCCAAGTACTTGAGCCACCATCTGCGGCTTCGCAGGTGCATTAGTGGGAGCTACTTTGGAAGTGGAGTACCCAGGACTTGAACTGGCATTCATATAGGATGCTGACATTGCACGTCATAGCTTAACCTGTGTCAGGTCATGGCCGTGCTGTGCTGTTTAATGCCCATGGGTTCCTTCTTTGGTGCCTTCAGGGTTTTCCCTCTTTGCCATCAGGAGAAATGGTCCTTATCCTCGCAGCCTCTGTTCAGATATTCCTGGCACCGTGAAGCCTGCTTTGCGCTCTTTCCGTGGAATTAATAGCCCTTTCTTTTCTGCTCTGCAATATTTCATTCCTGTTTTATTTCCCTGCCTCCACCTGCGTTGCTGTTATTGGGTCCTCTCACCTTGCTGCCCTCCCCTCCCGCCTGTGAGTTCCTTCAGGGAGAGATGGTACCTGATTCATTGTCGTGTCTTCCTCCGCAGCTACTGCAAATTCTCCACCTATGTGTTGAGGTGGGCTAAAGCGTTGACTTCCTAATTGCGCCCTTTGTCCGTTTGTGTTTTGAGGAAGGCCTGCCTGTGTTGTCAGAGCCGAGGAGCCGCAGGGAGTCCCTGGATCGTGGGCCTTGCCTGCCTGCCTGCTGTGGCTCAGGAGAGCAGGGCTGTGATCCGGCGGCTCACCTCTCCCGCCTGTCCCCCTTAGGAGTAAAACGGCAGCGTTCACCGACGCCAGGATCAGGACCATGAATGAAGTCATAACTGGCATAAGGATAATAAAAATGTATGCCTGGGAAAAGTCGTTTGCAGAGCTGATCGCCAGTCTGAGAAGGTAGGTTTGTGCTGAGCGGGCTGTGTTTGTGCGCTATGCTGCTTACCATTTGGTCCTGAGTTGGTTTCAGAAATCTCCCTATGATTTCATATGGGGGTGAACTTGAACGCTGTGCATGCCCACCTCCTGTGTGAGCAGTAGGTTTAGTAGAATGGCCTAGGATACCATTTTAACCTGGGCTTCCCTCTCCTCTCCTCTCCTCTCCTCTCCTCTCCTCTCCTCTCCTCTCCTCTCCTCTCCTCTCCTCTCCTCTCCTTTCTTCTTTTTAGATATTTATTTATTTGAAAGTGAGAGTTACACAGAGAGAGGAGAGGCAGAGAGAGAGAGAGAGAGAGAGAGAGAGAGGTCTTCCATCCAGTGGTTCACTCCCCAGTTGGCCACAGTGGCTGGAGCTATGCCGATCCCAAGCCAGGAGCCAGGAGCTTATTCCGGGTATCCCATGTGGATGCAGGGGCCGAAGGACTTGGACCATCTTCTACTGCTTTCCCAGACCATAGCAGAGAGCTGGATTGGAAGAGGAGCAGCCAGGACTAGAACTGGCGCCCATATGCGATGCTGGCGCTTCAGGCCAGGGCATTAACCCACTGCACTATAGCGCTGGCCCCTGGGCTTCCCTTTTCTTAAGGCAAAAAATGTACATGTGTCTGACTAATAACAAAAATGAAATTCAAGTGTTTCTGAATAAGCAGTGGTTCTATTAATACTGAGGGTATGACCTTTGAAATGAAGCTGTAATTGATGTTGATGGGGAGATTACAGAGATGGGGTGAGCCTGTATTGAGCCAAACAGCCATGGAATTAGTATTCTTCTTTGTTATTCTGTATCTTTGGAAAATCTTTTTTTTTGTCTTTTGATTGAAATATTTGATTACATTTTGCATCACAACACATGACACCTGGCACCCCTCATCTTTGCACCTTTATAGGCCCCTCTCTATGTTTGGGAACCCTGTTGCCTTCATTCTTGTCTGGCTCTGCCAAGCACGTGACCCTCTGACTGCACCACGTGGAGTTACCCACTGCCTCCGCCTGCCCCCAAAGGCGCCGGGCTTGCTGCACCTTCTGTCTAGGGTCTTGGGGGGGTCTCACGATTCTCAGGTTGCTTTTCTCTTCTCTCATGAGTTCACGAAGCACCTGGAGGGGACAGGCTGTGTCTCCCTCATCTTTCTGGCATCACAGAGCCACTTGGCACAAGGCTCCAGTTTACGAATGCTTGTTGAGTGAGTCATTCGAGCGCTTGTTCAAGCCCAGTCTGATAGACTCAAAATGTAATCCTGTGGCATTGCACATTTCAACCAATGCGCATAAAAATATTGGATAAGCACTGAGTTTTTCAGCGTGTGAGAAGCAGTTTGTCTTAATTGGTGCCCCCCACCCTAGAACGGAGCCACATGCAAAAGGCACTTGGGGTTGTGACCTTGACATGGATATTTCCTGCAAACCTCCTGTCCATTGTCCGTTGTAGGAAGGAAATTTCCAAGATCCTGAGCAGTTCCTACCTCAGAGGGATGAATTTGGCCTCGTTTTTCGTCGCAAGCAAAATCATCGTGTTCGTGACCTTCACGGTCTACGTGCTCCTGGGCAACGTCATCACAGCCAGCCGCGTGTTCGTGGCCGTGACGCTGTATGGCGCCGTGCGGCTCACCGTCACCCTCTTCTTCCCAGCGGCCATCGAGAGAGTGTCAGAGTCGATCGTCAGCATCCGGAGAATCAAGGTTTGGTAGAGAATGATGGTGAAGGTTGTGGGTGGCTCCTTATTCCTATTGCTTTGGGTTCCTGGGTCCCAGTTAAGGGGAGTTGAACTCCATCAGCACCAAAGCATGGAGTCATTCCAGACATAGGAATGACTTCCCTGCTTCTCATAGGGAAGGTGGGCTGGAAACAGCACACGCTGTGATCACGTGTGGACAGCAATGTGACGGCGACCGAGGAGTTGTCTGTGCCAGTGATAATGGGGGTGTGATGAAATGCTAGGAACAGGGATGCAAACAGATTCCGTCTCCTGTGCCAACTCCAGTGAGTAGGTAGGTGGAGTGGGTTCCTCTTTGAACTGGGAAGAGAAGAGCTTGCCAAATAGCCCTGCTCCTTGGGGAGGCAGCGTGGCCTGAACCTCACCTAATGACCCCTGCTGAAGAGCAGGTGCTTGGTGCTGGCATTGTGGTGCAGCCGGTTGGGCCACCACTTAGGATGCCTACATCCCATATCAGTGCCCTTCCAAGTCCCAGGTGCTTCCGGTCTGGCTTCCCTAGTGCTCTTTGGGCGGCAGCAGGTGACAGATGGCTCCGGTGCTTGGGCAGACCAAGATGGGAGACCAAAACAGAGTTCTGAGCTGCTGGCTCCAGCCTGGCCCAACCCTGAATGTTACAGGCATTTGGGGAGTGCTCCAGTCAATGAAAGATGTCTCTCTCTCTCTCTCTCTGCCTGAAAATTGATTGAACGTTTTAAAATTGGGTCTTTCCTCCACAGTTGCTTTACCTGTTGATTTCTGGCTATGCCTTTGGATCCCTGCCTGTTCTTTCCTGTCCTCTTTTTTCCTTTCTCTGACTGCGGTTGAACCAGTATTTTACAAGCCTTTTCACCTTTGCTAAGCAGCTGTCCCTAAATTGCTAGGGGCAAATAACTTACATAACTAAGAGAAAGGGCCTGGCTCATAATAGGTGCTCAAGTATTGGTACTGCTGAATGGGTCTAAAGTGAGAATGAATCGGTTCCTTGCGAGGGCCCTGCTTGTCTGAGCTTTAAACAGATCTACTTGTTTTTGCTCAGCCATGATCCATGCCCAGCAAAGATGTCCTGTGAACACAGTGCCCCATCATAAACAAGAATCAGTTTTTAACACAAAGTCATAAAAAAAAAATGGTATGCATGAAACTGATGAGTCACACAGGGTCAGTTCTGGTGCCCTGGAGTATTATTTCTTTTCTTTCTTTCTTTCAGGGTTTGTTTATTTATTTGAAAGGCAGAGTCACATAGAGAGAGAGAGAGAGAGAGAAAAGGAAAGACATACAGAGAGATCTTCTATTCACTGGTTCACTCCCCAAATAGCCTCAAAGGCTGGGGTTGGCCAGGCTGAAGCCAGGAACCAGGAGCTTCTTCTGTGTCTACCATGAAGGTTCAGGGGCCCAAGCACTTGAGCCATCTTCAGCCACCGTCCTAGGCACATTAGCAGGGAGCTGGATCGCAAGTGGTGCAGCCAGGACTCAAACTGGTGCCCGTATAGGTTAGGCACCATTCTTTAACCTGCTACACCACAGTGCCAGCCCCTGAAGTTGTTTTTTGTGACAATGGCTTAACCCAGCATGGTTAAGGCGTGGTCCATGCATTGGAATAGCTTTTTTTTTTTTTTTTAAAAGAAAACATTGAGGAACATATTTTGATGCTAGTGTCATTTTAAATGCACACTGTGCCTCTCCTAGAGAGTGGCTTGCTGTGTGTTGTGCTGTTGTAATTCTGTTACTACTGTTGTCACTATTATGCTGCTTACTTTCATTGCTGCTGTGTGTGTGTGTGTGCTCATGTGTGCACAAACCTCACAAAGTTTACAGAACGCAGAATAAAAAATTTACTTCAGTGCAGAAAATGTTTGATATCCAGGCATAATTTTATTCATAACATGCATTTCCATGAACTTTTTGAACATCCCATATTCATTGATTGCAGATCTTTTTTTTTTTTTTTTTTTTTTGGTACTGAAGTAATCTTATTTTTTAATTCTATTTTCCATGAGTTTTTGGAAGTACCCTTGTACTGGGTTCAGGGGTCCTTGCGAACCTTTACTCTTGTTGTTTCATTCTGACGATAATCTAAGGCTTACTGGTGCACTAAGATCCCCTCTGCAGGTTCCTTTAATAGGTTAAATAGTGTCCCTTGTCACATAGCTTGTACAAGATCGAGTGAGGACTCTGCCCTGAGCCCTGGTTTCCTAACCTATGTTGCCTTCTTAGTACCTTTTTTTTTTTTTTTTTTGACAGGCAGAGTGAACAGTGAGAGAGACAGAGAGAAAGGTCTTCCTTTTGCCGTTGGTTCACCCTCCAATGGCCGCCGCGGTTGGCGCGCTGCGGCCGGCGCACCACGCTGATCCAATGGCAGGAGCCAGGTGCTTCTCCTGGTCTCCCATGGGATGCAGGGCCCAAGAACTTGGGCCATCCTCCACTGCACTCCCTGGCCACAGCAGAGAGCTGGCCTGGAAGAGGGGCAACCGGGACAGGATCGGTGCCTCGACCGGGACTAGAACCCAGTGTGCCGGTGCCGCAAGGTGGAGGATTAGCCTAGTGAGCCTCGGCGCCGGCCTTGCCTTCTTAGTACCTTCTAACATATGGAATAATTGTTGTCATCATCTAGTCTGATTCCCCAAACCTCCATAGGTTCCTTGTTTCCTGCAAACTCAAATTTTAAAACTCTAGGTTTCGCTGTGCCCCACATCCACCCCCGCTCCAGTCTTTGGCTCCTCCCTTTGGCCCCTGCTAGGGCTCCTTCTCTTCTGTCCTGGGTTTAAGCTGAGCACTCCGCTCAGCTCCCATGGCCTTTGCCGTGCTTTTGTTCTGCTGCACGGGCAAGTGCCACATAGCCCAGCCTCTCTGGACATGCAGTGGACGCTCTGTACTGGGCTGGTGGAAGCCACAGTCCCAGGAGTAGGCTGGGACCCAGCAGGGACCCAGGGTGGCCCAGCCTGCACCAGAAGCCAGAGAAATGCCAAGTGTAGGAGCAGGTTGGAGTTGAGCGTTCCTGGAACACTGCGTTTTGGAGGATCTTGGCTGACACATGGGAGCTAGGCCTTGTCTAGAGTGGGGACGGATGGGCCTTCCTCTTCCTACTCTGTGTGTCTCCAGCCCAGCTGTCTTGAACGATTGGGGGCTGTGCCTGGCCCAGCCTGCCATTGGTGATGACTTGCTGGCCTGGCTCCCAGCTGTGAAGAGAGCTGGGCTCTCTCTCTCACTGGGCTGCGTAGATAACTGGAAGCAGCCTAAATGGCTAATAAAATTCATGTGTCACATGGCCATTTACGAGATAAAAGATCAAAACCACAGGGCTTGGTGTGAACAGGAAATAGTGAGTGCTCACTGCAGGGGTGGTGGGCAGGTGTTTCTGAGTGTTTGCCCTTGCTCGTCCAACCACCCTACCATCCCTGTTTTACAGCTAAGGAGACTGAGGCATGGGGGGTGGGGATGGAAGAGCAGCTCCAGGTTCTCTCCGCTGGTACAACACTGACTTGGGCTTTCGGTGTGGGAGCCCTATAGGGTGCCATGGCACACTGGGACCAAAATGCAGAGCATATGGCCCACAGGAGGTCCCGTAGAACACATGGAGAAGAGCAGCCCCCGTGGCGGGGACACAGACCCAGGACCCTCAGCACCTCTCTGGGCTCAGTTTTCTTATGTGTAAAAAGGAGGATTGCACTAGATGGTGCAGAGATTATTTCACATTGCCCATTTGTTTATTTGAAAGGAGGAGAGAGAGACAGAGAGAGAGAGAGAGAGAGACAGAGATCTTCATCTGCTGGTTTATTCCAAATGCCTGCAACCACTGAGGCTGGGCAGGGCCAAAGCCAGGAGCCTGGAACGCAATCAGGTTTCCCCTGGGAGTGCAAGGACCGAACGTCTCGAGCTGTCATCTGTACCTCCCAGGGTGCACACGAGCAGGAAGGGCTGAGACTGGAGCCCAGGACTCTGATACAGAATCTGAGTGTTCCAAGCGGTGACTTAACTGCTGTGCCAGATGCCCTCCTGCCCCATGTACTTTTTTTTTTTTTTTTGGCTAGGTAGAGTTATACACAGTGAGAAAGAGAGACAGAGAAAGGTCTTCCTTCCATTGGTTCACTCCCCAAATGGCCGCTATGGCTGGTGCTGTGCCGATCTGAAGCCAGGAGCCAGATGCTTCTTCCTGGTCTCCCACGCAGGTGCAGGGGCCCAAGCACTTGATCCAACCTCTACTGCTCTCCCAGGCCACAGCAGGGAACTGGACCGGAAGAGGAGCAACTAGGACTAGAACCCAGTGCCCACATAGAATGCTGGCGCCACAGGTGGAGGATTAACCAAGTGAGCCACGGTGCCAGCCTCATGCCCCATGTATTAAGAAAGCCTTTGTATTAGGGTTCTCCCAAGAAACAATCAGAAGGGGTGTGTGTGTGTGTGTGTGTGTACACGTACAGAGGTACTGAGTGACTTTAAGGAATTGGCTTGTGTGGTTGTGGAGGTGATGAGTCTGAATTTGCAGTGCATGCCCCAGGCTGGGGCCCAGGGAAGAGCTGACGTCGCAGCTCCAGTTCCAGGGCTGTCTTATGGCAAAATTCCTCCTCTTCCTCCTCTTCTTCCTACACCCTCCTCTTCCTCCTTCCCCCAACCCCCCCCCCCCCCCTTTCAGTCTTATTCTCTCCAAGGCCTTCTCCTGGTTGGATGGGCCCCACTCATATTATGTAGGACAATCTGTTTTATGCTGATTCTACTGATTTAAATGCTCATCTCATCTGAAAAATATCTTGACACCCAGGTGTGTCTGCCCAAGGCACTGGGCACTGGGGCCTATCCATGCTGACATAGAAGATGAACAGTCACACATGCTTTTACCCCCAATCTCTTCTTTTGGGCTCCCAACTTGGAGCTTTATCCACCTCTGCTCCGTGGTGTTGGAGCCAACTGTTAGTAGGTTTCTTTCTTTGTCTACATCCCAGACTTCTCAAGGGCAGATGTCCTACCTTGGTCATCTCCATAATCCCTGTAGATAGCAGGTGCGCGAAACGTGTGTGACTGAAGGGAACCTCCAGCTCCTCCACATCGGTGGGGTTCTGCGAATGCCTGACAATGGAACACTGCTTTCCTGGAGAGTGGCAGCTTCTACGCTCCGATGTGTCAGGATGTGTGGCGTTGAGCGGGGTCCTGCAAAAACGGTTTCAGGAACTCCAGTCTAATATTTGGAAGGGGAGAAGCTTTAGGATTTTGAGGTTTATTTTCTACCAGAATGCAAATAAATCTGTATCTGAGGCTTGAAATTCCTTTCATGTGCAGTAAAAGCTGCTGGCAACTGTGCAAACACAAAAAGGAAGTGTCTTTGGTTTGGGTAGGGAACTTTTATGTCCCCGCAGGTGCACGGGTCCTCTCGCAGGAAGGTGGGCCCAGGAATTTCGATTCTGTTCAGCAGCAGTTATGGGATAAATGGCAGAGAGTAACACTGTTGGTGATAGTGTTGTGGCCTGCTGCATGGTGCTGGTGCAGCCATGATTGGAATTGTTTTTCTTCTAGATTTTGGACATTTTTTTTTCAACACAACTGGCTTATATAGCCCATTTTAAAAAGTGTCCCTTAGTTCTTCAGAATCAGAACTATACTTTCGCCCTGGACATTCTGATGCAGTAGATGCTGGCTTGGGCCCAAGGCATCCGTGTCTGTCATAGGCGTTCTCGTGTACCTGGAAACATGCTGCATTGGGGAAATACTGCCCTTGCTGTGGTCAGAGATGCACGGGGAGGGCAGAACGTGTGCAGCAGGTTTAAGGTCGACTCAGCTGTCAGTCATCACTACGTAAAATAACTGAGTCTTTGGCTGCAGGCTGGCACTGTGATAGACATACAGTGATAAGCAAAGGCACAGACGCCGTTACAGCTCGGAGCCTTTGTGTATCGGGGTGAGGCTCACCCATCATCACATAGTGAGACTGACTGTTGTGTGATCTGGTGCGCCATTGCCCTTGGAAGGCAAAGTGCTGGTACCACGAGGTTCTCTGGCAAAGAGGCTGGCGCGTGGTGGAAGCTGTGCTTCCGGAAAGGCTAAGGAAGTAATCTGGAGAGTTCCCTGGGTGCTGGGGAGGGCTGGTTGGGTAGGGGTGGGTCAGGCTGCTGCTTTCCATTTCCACGGGGGTGAGTATGTGAGAGACGCTCTCAGTGCACCTGAGATCCATGGATTTGAGGAACCAAAATGTCTGTGGCTACAGAGTGGAGGGTACTGGAGGCCTGAGCAGAGAACTATAGGAAGGTATGTCAAATTTGTGGAAAAATGGAAGGAAAAGATAAGTTTAGAGGCAGTTTTTGGTGCAGTATGTAAGGTGCTGCTTGGGATGCCTGCATGCCTATGTAGATGCCCAAGTTCAAATCCTGGCTCCGCTCTAGCTCTTGTTTCAAGCTGATGTGGACCCCGAGACACAGCAGGTGACAGCCCAAGTACTTGGGTCCCTGCCATCCATGTGGGGGACGCTGATTCAGCTCTGGGCTCCTGGTTTCTGCCTGGCCCAGCCCCAGCCACTGCAGGTGTTCTAGGGGAGGGAACTCTAAATGGTAGCTCTCTGTCTGACTCGATTTCTCTTTGTGTCAGTCCAACTTTCAAATAAATGAATTTTTAGAAGGATAGGTTTATTTCGGTGTTAATTTTAAAAAAATCACTTGGAAATGCATGCATCGTTCTTTCATGCATTTTCCATGATGTTTCTGAAGAGCCGTCACAAGGGACCCAGCAGACAGCATTAAGGAAATTAGCTTTTTTGGGGTGTCCTTGGCTGAGCCTGGGGCTGAGTTGTCAGGGGTAGGAGGCAGGGTCCCGGGGCAGAGGGTGGGGGGTGTGTTAGGGGTCTGCTGGAGCAAGTAGCCCAGAACGAACATGACACGATTCTGAGCAGGGCCACGCAGAGGAGACGGGGATAGATTTGCGAGCTACAGGAAGCAAGTATCAAATTGAGGTTGGGGGCGGGGAGAGGTCAGAAGGAGGAAGCAAGGGATTCTTTGGCTGGAAAATCGCCTGGGTTTGGCGCGGTAGGGAATACTTGGCAAGGGCCAGATTTGGGCTGGAATCTGGTTTTGCCACCTGAGGTGCTTCTGAAACGCCCAGGTGTCCACTCTCAGCCCCTCAGGTGAGCTCGCCTGCCTGGTTCAGCCATCGTGGCTCTTCCTCCAACAGGTGAGTGGGCAGCAGATGGGGTGACTTGATCCAGTGTGCACTGCCTCTGCTTCTCAGGTGTGTTCACGAGCAGTCAGGGGTGGGAATGGCAGCAGGAGGGGAAGAAAGAGTGCTGGCGTGGAGGTGGGCAGTCGCGAGGTGTGCCATAGCGAGGCTCGAGCCTGGCGGGCACCCCGCCTTTAGGGAGCAGTGTGCACAGGACACTCTGTTGTGGCTGGCGCTCGGGGGCTGGGGTGTCCTGGTGATGTCCAGTGCAGTCAGCTCGGGGAGCCCTGGGAAGAAGTCAGGCACACACTTCCACCCTTGGGATGCTGCTGGGTGAGGTCCATACCCAGGGTGCGGACCTCTGCGTGAGCCTCGTAGTGTGCTACCTGCCTTTTTCCTTGCCCAGAAAACGGAGGACCCACTGTGAAGTCAAAGGCCCAAGAAGTTCCCTTGGTTTTTCTCTTAGTAAGGAAGCAGCCAACGGTCTTGGCAGAGAGCAAGCCCCATCGGATTATAAGGGATCCTGTCTTGACCCACATCCATGCTGAACGTTGTGTGTGGCGCCTACCCCAGTCACCCGGGTCCCCGGGCTAATGGTGCTCATGGAGCTGCATAGGCTTAGGCTGTTCCTTGGAAGTCAGACTTTTCGGCTCCAGTTCTGACGTCTGATGGTTCCCCCGTGACCTGCTCATTGCTGTAGTGGCGATTTAAACGCAGCTTTTTTTCACGCGCCTTGAGTATTAGAGAAAAATCCAGCCAGCGCTTCTGGCACCTTCACAAGCTGTTCTTGTGTCGAATGGAGTCTCACTTAATTGCTGTAAGACGGTAACTTCTTGCTCCCCTAGGCCTGCTGTTTGTGGACAAGTGCTCTGCAGATTCACTTCCTCACCTTGTGCCTCCACATTTCCTACCTTGAAATAGAAAAAAGAAAAAAGAAAAAAAAAGTAAAGCTTTTGCAAGAGGCATGCACTGAAGATTGAATTTTCTGACCTGGTACTTGGCTTAAGCTAAAATCAGAATTGTATTCTGTCTAGACAAGATTTATGACATGTAAGAACTTTCTGCTTGTTGCTGTGGAGACTCGGACCGTGCGAGGCTCTGTTGGCGTAGGGAGGGGCTGGACTGCTTTAACTAACCGTGTCGTCTGTGTGTGCACCTGGGCAGCATGGATCCACCATGTCCTGGCTGTGAGGGGCACCTGCTCATTGCTGTGGGGACCTCATCTCCAAGCCGGCTCCCAGTAGGATTCCCACTGGAGATGGGCCCTGCACCCTGGGTGGGATTTATGGTCAGGGGATGGAGGCAGGGGCCACTTAAGGGGTGTGGATGCAGGTGCTGGGGGTGCTGCTGAGGATTGCCATCATGGTGTACAGAAGCACTGGTGTTGTCCGAAGATCCTAAAGGAGTGGTTCTTAGGGTTGGGACTGCTAGGGTAGAAGCCAGGAAGTGTAGGGAGAGCAGTGAAAACCCACAACCAGCAAGTCACACAATTGGCGGTCAGGGAGCTTCTGAAATTGAGCTGTCAAGAGGAATGGAGAAAAGTGAATTGTGGCAAAATAGATTCAGCACCTGGTTGACTGTGAGATGCCACGGAGAGAGAATCAGAGGCCACAGCAAAGGCTGCAGGGGAGCCCTCTGACTCTGACAGCATTTGTCTCTGTCCACCGCCTCCTCTCTGGACCCGGGGCCGGTGCAGGTGGAGAGAGCAACGCCTGACCTACCCAGGGGCTCAGAAGGCTGCTGGGTGAGGGAGGCAGTGCAGAGTGGGTGGCTCTTAGGCTGTGCACAGGAACCTGTTTTCCTTTTCCTACATGAAGAAGGTTTTCTTTCTCAGTTTTCCCCAGTGGATCTTTTGAAGTCAGACGTTGTAATCGGGTTTGGAACTTTGTGGAGTGAAAGCCGGGAGTCTGACGGATGTGGTCCATGGCTCACGCCAGCTCTCAGACACGTCTGGGTGCTGAGGTCACTTGCCTCCTGTGTTTGCTAGGATGGGGTCCAGAGTCCCCTGTGTTGCCATCTCTTGCACAGGCAGTTAGTCCTTGTAACGTTCCGTGTGGGTTTGCTTGGCTGATGGGACCATGCCAGGATGTGGGTGGCTTCCACCAGTACAACTTCCCTTCCCAGTCCTGGAGGCTGCCTTCTGAGATCCAGGGGGCAGCGGGGCCACGCTCCCCAGAGGGCGTGGAGGAGGATCCTGCCTCCCCTCCCCCAGCTGCAGCTGCTGGCCGCGTCCCTGGGGGGTCCCTGGACTTGTGGCCGTGTCCCTCTTGTGTCTGACTCCATCATCACGCGGCTGCTCTCTGCCTGTGTTGGTCTCCGTCTGTCTCTTCCTGCCTCATAAGCACTGCACTTGTGTTGGAATAGGGGCCCACCACACTCCTATTTCCAAAGAAAGTCGGTTTCAAGGTCCTGGGGTTAGGACTCCGAGGTATTTTTTCAGGGGTTGTCTTATCTATTTCTGTAAGAAAATGCTGCAGACTGGGTATTGTATGAAGAAAATAAGTTTGCGTCTCACAGTTCTGCAGGCCATGAAGCACAACACTGGATTCAGGGTCTGGCAAAGCCCATTTTCTGGCTTGAAGCTGGAGGCAGCACCATGTCCTCTCGTGGTGCAGGGAACAGGGCACAAGGGCGGTAACTCCACTCATGAGGTGGGGTGGGATTAAGGGCCACACCTCTCACCCGTGTCACACTGGCCATTAGTTGTTGTTTTTATTTTTTATTTTTAAAGATTTATTTGTTTATTTGGAAGGTAGAGTTACAGAGAGGCAGAGGCAGAGAGAGACAGAGAGGTCCTCCATCCGCTGGTTCATCCCACAAATAGCTGCAATGACTGGAGCTGTGCTGATCAGGCTCCAGGAGCCAGGAGCTTCTTCCAGGTCTGCCACATGAGTGCAGGAGCCCAAGGACTTGGACCATTTTCTTCTGCTTTCCCAGGCCATAGCAGGGAGCTGGATCGGAAGTGGAGCAGCTGGGACTCGAATTGGTGCCCACATGGGATGCCGGCACTGCAGGCAGTGGCTTTACCTGCTATGCGACGCGCTGGCTGTTGGGTTTTAACACATGAATTTTGTGGGGGACACATTGGAAGCTAAGCAGCAGGCATGGTTCCTCCCTTTATAAGTTGCGGGGCTGGTAGAATTCACGTAGTGTTAGGGACCCAAGCTTCTTCCTTCTTACTGCTCCCCTCTGCATGGCCTTGACCCAGCTGGCAGCTTTCAAGACCCAGGTGGTAGGGTCGAAGAGGTTCCTGGGCCTGGCCTCTGGTTGCATGGTTATACCTAGCTGCACGGTAGGCCAGGAAGAGTGGTTCCAGGTTGCTGGGTTTTTAGCAGGGTGCACCTGCTAAAAAGTTGAGGCTTCTCCCTTGTTCTAAGTGTTGAGAAACAGCTTACTATTTTATTCTTTTTACTATTTTCTTGTTCTACTTAATACCATTGGTTGAACTCTTTATTTAAAACAATTATTCTTAGGTATTCAAATCCAGTTGAAAATTAGTCCCTGTTAAAAATAAGAATGGGGGAGCCGGTGCCATGGCTCACTTGGTTAATTCTCCTGCGGCACCCGCATCCCATATGGGCACCGGGTTCTAGTCCCAGTTGCTCCTCTTCCAGTCCAGCTCTCTGCTGTGGCCCGGGACGGCAGTGGAGGATGGCCCAAGTGCTTGGGCCCTGCACCCGCATGGGAGACCAGGAGAAAGCACCTGGCTCCTGGCTTGGGATCGGCATAGCTGTGGCCGTAGCGGCCATTTGGGGAGTAAACCCATGGAAGGAAGACCTTTCTCTCTGTCTCTCTCTCTCATTGTCTAACTCTATCTGTCAAATAAATAAATAAATAAGAGTGGGAATAAGAGAGTTCGGTACACGTTCCCTTGGACTTACCCCTAAGGGTAAAGCTAAAAACTTGCCATGGAACTCCAAATCCCATTAAGTTGGCAGGTGCCAATGCCATCTTACTAGTTAAAGTAATTATTATTATTATTTTTTTTTTGACAGGCAGAGTGGATAGTGAGAGAGAGAGAGACAGAGACAAAGGTCTTCCTTTTTGCCGCTGGTTCACCCTCCATTGGCCGCTGCGGCCGGCACTTCCCGCTGATCCGAAGCCAGGAGCCAGGTGCTTCTCCTGGTCTCTCATGCGGGTGCAGGGCCCAAGCACTTGGACCATCCTCCACTGCCTTCCCGGGCCATAGCAGAGAGCTGGCCTGGGAGAGGGGCAACCGGGACAGAATCCGGCGCCCCGACCGGGACTAGAACCCGGTGTGCCAGTGCCGCAAGGCGGAGGATTAGCCTGTTGAGCCACGGCGCCGGCCAAAGTAATTATTTTAAGTGCATAACTGATCATAAAGATAGGAATAAGTAAATTTTTACAAGGGCAGTAACTCCATTCATGAGGGTAGGATGGGATTAAGGGCCACATCTGTTACCCGTGTCACACTGGCCATTAGTTTTGCTTTTTAAAGATTTATTTGTTTATTTGGAAGGCAGAGTTACAGAGAGCCAGAGGCAGAGAGAGACAGAGAGGTCTTCCATCCACTGGTTGGATGGAATAAATAAAGACCAAGTATCTGCTAATAATAATAGATAGAATTAAAAAGGGGAGAATAATCTAACATGGGAATCAGGCCATACAGCAGACTCACAGAATTACAAATGCCCTAAAAAGCACTCTGGTCTCAGAATCAGCCCTTAAGGTATTCGGATCTGGCTAAAAAGCCCACGAGAGCGTTTCAGGCATAGAAAGCCAGGACACTGTGGAAAAAATGACCTAAATGAAAGATCTCTGTGAGTTGAGATCCTGGTAGAAAGAAGGGTCCATCAAAGAAGGAGGTACCTTTCTCTGAAGGGAGAAGAGAACTTCCACTTTGCTTATGGCCCTGTCTAAATAATGACGGAGTTTGTAAATTCAAGAGGCTTCCACAGCCTTGGCAGCTCATGTTAAGAGCCTCGGGTGATCACTGACGTCATACATAAGCGTGTCAATTGTTAAATCAACAACAGGAATCACTGTGCACTTGCTCCCCATGTAGGACCTCTCTCCTATGCAAATTAACAGTAAAACTAGTCTTCAAACTGTACTTTATACTTTGTGTGTCTGTGTGGGTGCAAACATTAAAATCTTTACTTAGTATAGAGTTGATCTTCTGTATATAAAGATAATTAAAAATGAATCTTAATGAAGAATGGGAAGAGAGAGGGAGTAGGAGGTGTGAGGGGGGGTATGGAGGGAAGAACCATTATATTCCAAAAGCTGTACCTATGAAATTTATATTTACTAAATAAAAGCTTTCTATTAAAAACAGAGAGGGGCCAGCACCGTGGCTCAATAGGCTAATCCTCCGCCTGTGGCGCTGGCACACCGGGTTCTAGTCCCAGTCGGGGCACCGGATTCTGTCCCGGTTGCCCCTCTTCCAGGCCAGCTCTCTGCTATGGCCCGGGAAGGCAGTGGAGGATGGTCCAAGTGCTTGGGCCCTGCACCCGCATGAGAGACCAGGAGAAGCACCCGGCTCCTGCTTCGGATCAGCACGGTGCGCCGGCCGTAGCGCACCGGCCGTGGCGGCCATTGGAGGGTGAACCAACAGCAAAGGAAGACCTTTCTCTCTGTCTCTCTCTCTCACTGTCCACTCTGCCTGTAAAAAACAAACAAACAAACAAACAAAAAACAACCATAGAGGATGCTTCCTGACAGCAGAGTTGGAGGACAGCCAGCACTTTCCGCCCCTAGTCTAAAATCTGGGAGTGGAGTGAGCTGTGTTGTTGGTTTCATTTCTGTGCCGCTGTGTTTTTTCTCCTAAACTATGAGTGGCTAGCTTTTGAGGAGCAAGAGGGAATATACGTCATTATGTTAGACTTGTCATGACTTACGTGACTTTTTAAAGTTCCGTTAAAGTGCATTGCATAGCTGCTAACTAGTGCGAAAAACAACACAAGGACCACGGGGCCCTTCCTGCTGTGAGGCAGAGGGCATCCACAGAGAGAGCAGAGAAGTGACACATACGTACGTACACACGTTCAGACAGAGAGCTCCCATCCTCTGGGTCACTCCCCAAAGACCCACAACCGCTGTAGCTGGATCAGAGGCTGGAACTGGGACCCTGGAACTCCATCCAGGTCTGCTATGTAGGTGGCAAGGAGCCAAGTACTGGCCACCACCTGCTGTCTCCTGGAGTGTGCATTAACAGAAAGCTGGGCTGGAGCGGAGCTGGGTTCCAACCGAGGCCCTCCAGTATGGGATGTGCGTGTGCCGAGAGCATTTCAACCACTGTACCAAAACGCTCACCGTAGCACATTGTTTAAGAGATGGCAAGTTTATAAAGTGTGGCTTAAGTTAATGACAGGTTTGCAGCAACAAAGCACGAGGCCCAGGCAGGCGTTGCTTCGGGCTGAGCCATGGGGCCGTGTTCCCTGGGCATCCCTTCTGGCCCAGCTCACTTCCTTCTGGCCTGGAAATGGCCTTCGTTGTATGCAGCACGTGCTGGTGCGCGGTGAGGCGTTGGTAAATATTTATCAAATCGTTTCCTACCACCTCAGTGTCTGCTGTTGGTAACACAGCAGTAAAGCAGTGGAAAGGCCAGGTTCTCCCCTGAAGTATTTTCTCTCGAGGAAGGAACCAGTCCACTTACTGAGAAAGTTGCAAAGATAGCAGCCTTGTGGTTCACTATTTTATAATGTACACGGTAATTTGTGTCATTAAATATTTATTTTGTTCTGACGCGAACTGATAAACGCTTTAGGTTCCATAGCTAAAATGATCTGTAGGCCGCATAAAGTTTTCTATTGCAAATGCCGTAGAAGCAGTGGTTCTTCTGTTTACCCTTTCGCTGTTCTGCTGTTTAAACAGTATGTGTTTCGCCTGTTTCCATAGGACTTTCTGTTACTTGATGAAATATCCCAGCGCAACACTCAGCTGACCTCAGATGGCAAAACAATAGTACACGTGCAGGATTTCACTGCTTCGTGGGATAAGGTAATGAGTCCTTCATTTGTTTTTCTGTTTAAAGATTTATCTTTATTTATTTGAAAGGCAGAGTTACAGGGGGAAAGGGAGACAGAGAGAGCGAGAGAGCGAGAGCAAGCGAGCGCTCTTCTATCTGCTGGTTTTCTCCTCAGTTGGCTGCAATGGCTATGGACCAGGTCGAATCCTGGAGCCAGGAATTCTGTCTGTCTCCCTCGTGCATGGCAGGGGCCAAGTACTTGGACTATCTTCCACTGCTTTCCCAGCTGCATTAGCAGGGAGCTGGATTGGAAGTGGAGCAGCCGGGACTCGAACCAGTGCTCACCCATATGGGAATGCTGGTGTTGCAGGCGGTGGCTTTACCCGCTGTGCCACATTGCTGACCCCAATGAATCCTTTATTTTGAGATCATGACAATGAGTGACACTGATTGGACAGAATTTGGAGACTTTATACATCATAGAAAATGTGACTTGTTCTTTTCCCAAGTTTGTGTTATAAAAATTCTTAAAATCAAGAGTAAGGTTTGCTGTAAGCAGCAAGGAAGTTTCCAGTCAGCCCAAGGTGTCTGACCAGTTGTTCTGTAACTTTTTGTTTTGTTTTTGTGGTGCTGCACACTGTATTGATGGTAACATGACAAGTGAGGGTTCCCTAAGCCCCTCCCCTTCCCCAGGGGTTCTGGGATGGAAACTGTGAAGAGGGGGAAAACCCTCAGTGTGTCAGGGGCTGAGTGGGGGTGGGGACTCCCCAGCAGCTTAGGGCCTCTCTTTACCTCTGGTGCTCTCGCTGGGGTCCATGGTTCGAGGCCTCCTTGGAGGCCGTAGGGACCATGAGGTCCACTACCCTGTTGTTGTAGCCAAACTCGTCATACCAGGAACTGAACTTGACAGAGTGGTCACTGATGGCACTGCCAGCCCTGGCATCAAAGGTGGAGGAGTGGCTGTCACTGTCACAGTCGCAGGAGACAACCTGGTCCTTGGTGTAGCCCAGGAGGCTCCAGGCGGCCTGCTGATGCCTGCTTCCACGCCTCCTTGATGTCTTCACCCTTAGTAGCTTTCTCCAGGTCTGTGACTGACAGGATGTGGGCGGGCACGTAGAAGGCCACTCAGCTCAGGGATGACCTTGCCCATGGCCCTGGCAGCCCCAGTAGATGTACGGATGATGTTCTGGGCAGCCCCACAGCCATCACGTCACAGCTTCCCAGACGGGCTATCCACGGACTTGTGGGTGGCAGTGATGGCATGGACGGTGGTCGTGGGTTCCTCCGTGATGCCAGAGTTGTCATGGGTGACCTGGGCCAGGACGGCTAAGCACTGCTGATGATCTTGAGGATGCTGTCATACTTCTCAACGCCCATCACAAGCATGGGGACATCGGCAGAGGGGACAGAGACGATGATGCTTTGGACTGCACCCTTCACATGAGCCCCAGCCTTCTCCGTGGAGTGGAGACACCAGTGGACGACTCCACAGCATCGTCTGAATCAGCATCACCCCTCTCGATGTTGGCCAGATATCGCTCCTGGCTTTCCCATTCATGACCAGCTTCCCATTCTTGGCCTTGACTGTGATGTGCAGATGGCCCCAGTGGAATCACACTGGACGTGCAGACCGTGTGGTTGAGGTAAACAAACGGATCACCGATAGCGACAAGATCCACTTTGCCAGAGTTAAAAGCAGCCCTAGTGACCAGTGCCCAAGGCCGCCAAATCTGTTACTCTGACCTTCACCATCATGTCCTGGGGATGTGCTGGCCCTGCACAGAGAGACCCAGCTGTCTGTCAGATGGGGAGGAGCAGAGAGCCTCTTATTTTCAAGAACACACCGAGGGTTCCTTCCCTCTGCAGTGGGTCTTAGGCCTGGGCAGATGAGGGCTGCCGTGTGGAGCCGGGCGACTCAGCAGCACACCGTGGCTTGCTCTGGAAGCCTTGGTGGCCTGTGTGCTTTTGTGCACCTTAATGTTTTCAGATCATCTTGCTCCAGGTGAAGGAAGCCTGTGCTTTGGCTGTGTGCTGTGGGATGGGGGTTCCACACCTCTGTGTGGCCTGATGGTGGCCCCGGGGTGGGGAGGAGGCAGCAGGCTCTGGGAGCAAACCCTGGGCCACCACCTGCAGGATTTCACTCTGTGGCCTGCTCAGAGAGCAGGGGCAGCTCACAAGGTTTCCCAACACTTGATATACTTGGGACATTTAGACAAGTGGGAAGGAACAGGGCCCACCCTCAGAGGCCTTTGCCTGTGTGGACCACCACGGAGCCTTTGTCACCGGACTCTGTGGTCCCCTATGCACAGCTCTGCCTCAGTCGGGGTTAGCCCAGAAAACAGAATGCATGGCTTGGGAGGGGGAGCTTCGTGCAGGGACTTTATGGAGGTGATGGGGAAGGGTGCATGATAATGGGCACAGCCGCCCGGGGACTGGCAGGGCCTGGAGGCTGCTCCTACCTCTAGGGCTAGATGTGGTATCTGCCAGAGGCACCCTTGGGAGCAGAACCCCCCCAGCTGGGAGCTCTCTCTCCTCTGTGTTCTGGGACAGCAATGGCTGCTTGGAGCAGGCGGGAGATGCTAGTGAGAACTGGCTTCCCCCTCTCCTGCATCCCTGCTTGGCTTGGGCTCTCCATATGGCTAAACCTGACTTGGCCCAAGAGAGTCTGGGAGGTGTGATTTGCAAGAGCCAGGGTGCAAGTGGAGCTGGGAGCCAGCAGGAGGTTGACCAGCACTCCCTGGCTGCTCCACACTGTGTCGTACAGATGTGGAAGTCGTAGACTTTTTTCCTGCACCCTGGCTGTAGGTACTGTGCTACCCTCTCGTGGTCTCCTGATTCTGATGTGAGCCCTGCCATCTCCACCTACAAAGCAATACGGCCCCCAGGATAGGAAGCTGCATCACACACAAGGCACTCCGCCTGACCTGGCAGCTTCTCCTGGCTGTCCTGGTGTGGCACACCCCACCCTAGTGTGATTTGAATAGCCACCGGAAACACCACTAAAGTTACATTCTAAAGAAGTGCTCTAGGAGAAAGCTGCTGCGTCTGCGCCAGGTGGCCCACGGGCACCTGTGGGGTCCGTTACCGAGCGAGCCTCTCTGGTACCAGCCCCGCAGTGCTGTAAAATGGGTGTCTGTTCCTCCAGGAACGTGGCAACCAGTTCCAGGACTCTTGCAGCTCACACTGTGGGATTGGTTCGCCCTGCGGTTTTCCTGGTCTCGTCGGTGGGGTTAGGTTTCTTGCAGGGAGAGGGTAGGGTTTATATGGGTAAGGTCTGTGATGTGGAGGGGCCAGGCAGTGGGGACTTGGGGAGAGAAGCCGAGGAGTGAGGGCAGACAGGGACTCCATCAGCAAAGATCTCACCATCCCCAGGGCTTCATTTATAACACGAATGGACTTGGTCTCAATCTCAAGGCTTTAAAATGTATGGTCCTGTGGTCCTCTGATCTACACAGGGGCAGGGGTCGGCTCTGCTCTGTGCACTGCTGTGTCCCCACAGCCACAGTGTACAGTGTCTGGCTGGGAGCAGGTGCTCAGGCCGTGCTTGCCTGTGTCTGGAAGCCTGGACGACCAGGAAGGGGCTGGGCTCCCTGAGCCACCAAATGCTGCCCCCTTGTGGTTGCAGCAGACCATTGCCCCTTCCCAAGCTGCCTCTGTGGGGCAGGACCCTCTCCTAACAAGACCCTACCCAGTAGAAGGCAAGCTGGGATTTGTATGTGACTCATGCCTTGCAGTCAAAACTGAGCACGAAGTAGGAAAATCAGAAATAGCCATTGGATACATAGGAGTAGAGAGACTGAAGTTTCTCATGCATCACACACCAGCTTCTTAATTAGAAGTTCTTTATAGAAGTGACTTTTGCTTGGCCCTTTAGTTAGGACCTGTAAAGTCAGTTTTTAAAATTTAGCAGTTACTGAAAATTTTCTTGACATTTACTGCAGGTTGAATATCCCTTCCCCAAAATGCTTGGAACCAAAAGTGTTTCAGAACGCTTATTTTTTTCAGACTTTGGAATATGTGCAAATACATACTGAGCTATCTTGGGGGTAGAACCCAAGTCTACACATGAAATTCATGTGTGTCTCATGCACACCCCTTATGCCTAGCCAGGAGGTAATTTATGTGATCATTTTAGCATACCTGCAGTTTGATTGTCACCTGTCACATAAGGTCAAGTGTGGGATTTCCTACTTGAAGCATCATGTTGTCCCCCAAAGAGTTTTTTTTTGTTTTGTTTTGTATTTCTATGTTTGGGATGCTCAGACTGTATAGGTAAAAACATGCGTAGTCTCCGGTCTCTTTATCTTAATGAATGTAATGAGTGCTTTAACTGCCCCCTGTGTGTTGATCGCCTGTGGTAGGTAACCAGTGCCTCTGTGGTGGTTCCAGTAGAAGTACTGTGTTGTCCCTGTTTGTCCAGGGAACAAAGTGCATGCTATAGATACAACACTGATCCTGTACTTAATTTCTTCCTTCCTCACTTTTGTTGCTGGAGGCATTAGAGCTCTGGTTACAGCTTTGACCATCAGTTTCAGGAGTTCATTTGCCAAGAGTGATTTTAGGAAGGTTTTCTTGCTGGGGGAGTCTTCCTGAGATTCACTCCTTTTTTTTTTTTGACAGGCAGAGTGGACAGTGAGAGAGAGACAGAGAGAAAGGTCTTCCTTTTGCCGTTGGTTCACCCTCCAATGGCTGCCGCGGTTGGCGCGCTGCGGCCGGCGCACCGCGCTGATCCGATGGCAGGAGCCAGGGGCTTATCCTGGTCTCCCATGGGGTGCAGGACCCAAGAACTTGGGCCATCCTCCACTGCACTCCCTGGCCACAGCAGAGAGCTGGCCTGGAAGAGGGGCAACCGGGACAGAATCTGGTGCCCCGACCGGGACTAGAACCCGGTGTGCCGGTGCCGCAAGGCGGAGGATTAGCCTAGTGAGCCGCGGCGCCGGCCGATTCACTCTTTTTTTTTAAGGTTTATTTATTTTATGGAAACGTAAGGGTAGGGAAAGGGATATTGCTTTTCCATCTATTGGTTCACTCTGCAAATGGCTGATATAGCCAGAGTTGGGTCAGGCCAAAGCCAAGAGCCAGGAACTCCACCCCAGTCTCCTATGTGGGCGGCAGGGACCCACGCGCTTGGGCGTTACCATCTACTGCCTTCCAAGGCACCATAGCAGGAAGCTTGATGGGAAGCAGAGCAGCTGGGGTTCCTACTGGCACTCTGTAGGATTCCAGCAGCACAAGCCATGGTTTCACTGGCTGTGCCATGATGCTGGCCCCTGGGATTCGTTGTTTATCCAGAGAAAACGGGGAGATTAGTGTAGAGATCTCCAATTATTCATTAGTCAAGGACTGGGAATGCCATGTGCTTATGTTGCCACCTTGTGGAGGCTAATGAAATAGAAAATTAATACAAAGTCCTAATGAAGGGATATTAAGGATACTGTATTGCTGTGTTAATGTGAGCCAAGAAGGGGCCGGAGCTATGGCATAGTGGGCTAAGCCTCTTCCTGCAGTGCCAGCATCCCTTATAGGTGCTGGTTCGAGTCCCAACTGCTCCTCTTCCAATCCAACTGTCTGTTATCACCTGGGAAAGCAGCCGAAGATGGCCCAAGTACTTAGGCCCCTACACCAGCATGAGAGACCTGGAAGAAGCTCCTGGCTCCTGGCTTTGGCCATTGTGGCCATTTGGGGAGTGAACCAGCAGATGGAAAAACTCTCTTTGTCTCTCCCTCTCCCTCTAACTCTACCTTTCAGAGAAATAAATTAAAAAAAAAAAAGATCCAAGAAACCTTGTCATTTGCACTGAAATCCTGTGGCTGTCAAGTGCCATGTTCTCTGTGTTCTGAAAGCGGTTTGCGCTGCTGGACTTAAATGGGCACACTGTGGTGACCTCTCTTGCAGGCCTCAGACACGCCCACCCTTCAAGGCCTCTCCTTCACCGTCAGACCCGGGGAGCTGCTGGCTGTGGTCGGCCCTGTGGGAGCAGGAAAGGTAAGTCCCCCTGCTGGGTTCTGGAGCTAAGCCCAAAGCTGCGTGTTACACAGTTTTATTTGGCATGTCTGGAACGGAACATGGGTTTGGCAAGCAGGTCCCGTGGCCACACACAGAGGATCTTCAAAGAGTTCATGGAAAATTGTGCTGTTAAAAAAAACAACAACAACCTGTATATGTTCCAATTTTTGCACCCAAATTAACTTTTCTTTTTTAATTTTTGAGAGTCAAAAGATACAGAGAAGAAAGAGAGCGCTCCCATCTGCTGGTTCACTTCTCAAATGCCTGCAATGGCATGGGCTGGGGCCGAACCTGGGAACTGGCAATAGCATGCAAATCTCCAAGGGTGGCAGGAGCCCAGTTACTTGAGCCATGGCTGCTGCCTCCCAGGGTTCACATCGGCAGGAAGCTGGAGTCAGGAGTTGGGGCTGTAACGGAAGCCAGACTCTCCAGTATATCATTACTCCCAGACACTGCCCACTCCTTAACCCTTCCTTTTGATTTCATTTTCCATGGACTCTTTGGAGTAAAGCTGTTCTGTGGCTGTAAACATTATTAGTTAGTCTTTGCCCTGTATAACCTATCACTTGGGGGAAACTCATTTGAAGAGTAGGTTGTTAGATCCTTTTGTTAATATGCTTTATAGACCATTCTTTTACAACAGCCTGCTACTGTTATTTTCAGGTTTTCTTTCTTTCTTTTTTTTTTTTTATTGCAACTTCCTGTGCTGTACTTTGTCTTGCTCTCAATGAAAGATTGGTGTTTGTCAAACCCTGAGGGCCAGGCCGGGCTGTCCCATGTGCTGATGTCACGCGTGTGTGTGTGATCTGTTTCAGTCTTCGCTGTTGAGTGCAGTCCTGGGAGAGCTGCCCCCAAGCCAGGGCCTGGTCCGTGTGCATGGCAGAGTTGCCTATGTTTCTCAGCAGCCCTGGGTGTTTTCTGGAACTGTGAGGAGCAACATTCTGTTTGGGAAGAAGTATGAAAAGGAGCGATATGAAAAAGTAATAAAGGCTTGTGCTTTGAAAAAGGTGAGTGGTGACTTGAATTTCATTCTCGAATTTCCAGTCGTATTAGTATTAAACTACAAGGTTTGTTAAGACTTTTTTTTTTTTTTAATTTGGAAGATTTATTTATTTATTTGAAAGGCAGAGTTGCTGGCATCCCATATGGGCGCTGGCTTGTGTCCTGACTGCTCTACTTCCGATCCAGCTCCCTGCAACAGCCTGGGAAAGCAAAGGAAGATGGCCTAAGTGCTTGGGCCCCTGCCACCCACATGGGAGACCCAGAAGAAGCTCCTGGCTCCTGTCTTTGGCCTTGCCCAGCACCAGCTTTTGCATCCATCTGCAGCGTAAACCAGCCGATGGAAAGTCTCTCTGTCTCTCCCTCTCTGTCTGTAACTCTGCCTTCCAAATACATAAATAAAGAAATTTTAAAAATGAGAGAGAGAGAGAGAGACAGAGCTCTTTCATCCGATGGTTTGCTCCACAAATGGCCACAACAGCTGAGGCCAGGCCAGGCCAGAGCCAGGAGCCAGGGGATTCCTCCAGGACTCCCAGGTGGATGCAGGGACCCAGACATTTGGGCCATTCTCTGCTGCCTTTCCAGGCTTGTCAGCATGGAGCTGGATCAGCAGTGGGGCAGCCGGAACATGAACCAGTGCCCGCGTGGGATGCTGACATCACAGGGGCAGCTTTACCTGCTATGTCACAATGCCAGCCCCTTCTTTTTAATTTGGAAAGAGTTTTGAATGCTAGTTAGTGCTTAAGCCAGTCTTCTGGATAAGTACACACACACGCACAAGTATACACACATACAGACACACGTCACGTACACACTCTGTATGTTTTATTCCTATTCCTGATGTAATTACATTTACAGGTTGTTTCTTTTTTGGGGAGGAGGTTTTTAATTTTTGAAGCTTTAATTTTAACTTTTAAAAAAATGGACAATTAGAGCCTGAACCGTGGAGAGCATGTGGAAGCTTCACGTGCCTGTCTCGCAGCTTGAAACGGAATCAGCTGGTGGCCAATCTCGCCTCCTCCCTAGCCGCCCGTTATTGTGAAGGGGGTCTCAGACCTCACAGTATTTTGTCCATAACTATTTTATCATTTTTCTCTAGCAGATAACTCATTTGAAAAAAAAATTATAACACCTTAAAAAATGACCCGCATTCCTTGAGATGGTCAGCGTTCTTAGCGGGTTGACGTATATTCAGTGAGCGCATTAAGAAACCTTGATCCTCACTGGTTTGACTCAGATTCTCATACTGGCCCATGTCCCCAGGGCCCCTTTGTGTCCATGCGTTCCCCTTTCTGCTTCCTGTTTTACTTGCGGGACTCCCAGTCTCCAAACACAAACTCACAACTAGGAGAAGAGACATCATTAATGACCCTGATTTGATTGATACACAGTGATTGAAACAACACGCCACACAATTACTGTGAATCAGATTTAGAACTTTCAGGAGCTGGAACCTGATTTGTTCACCACACATTGGTTACGGGTATCAAATGATCACACTGAACCCTATAAATATGTACGATTATATAATACTAAATATGAAAATATGTAAGTATGTAATTATACAATAAAATAGTGAAATGTAAATATTTGATTATGTAAAGTGATAAATATATAATGCTATATTATTACATATAAATTATAATTAAAACAGCAACAGCAATAATAATAAAGGAAAATGAAAAGCTTTAACTATTTTTTTTAACATACATCATTTTACAGTAGTGAGGTTGCTTTCAGAAATGACAGTTTGCAGGGCTGGCACTGTGGTGTAGTGAGTAAAGCTGCCGCCTGCAGTGCTGGCATCCCATATGGGCACCGGTTCGAGTCCTGGCTGCTCCACTTCTGATCCAGCTCCCTGCTAATATACCTGGGAAAGCAGTGGAAGATGGCCCATGTGCTTGAGCCCCTGCACCTATGTGGGAGACCCAAAAGAAAATCCTGGCTCCTGGTTTAGATAGCCCCAGCTCTAGCCATTGCAGCCATTTAGGGAGTGAACCAGCATATGGAAGACCTCTCTCTCTCTCCCTCCCCCTCCCCCTCCGCCTCTGCCTCTCTGTAACTCTGACTTTCAAATAAATAAAATCATTTAAAAAAATGACAGTTTGGAAGACAATGGTAAGATGAAATGACTGTGTACTGAGATTTAAAGAAAATTGGTGATGATGAATGGAGACTGAACACACGTGCTAGGAGAATGCAAGTTAGAAAAAGGGAAGAGAAGGTAACCGGGAGAAATACTGTGTTGCCCTCTTTGAGTTGTGGAACTCGCGGAATGGTGGCATCAGAGGGCTTTCTGCAGGGTCTGCCCAGCGGCCTGGACGTCTGGCCATTCTCTTGTACCTGTGGGTAGGGCCGTAGACACTGCCAGAGGTGCAGTGTTGAAGGCTCCTAACCGGCTTTGCAAGGAAAGAGTACGTTTGCTTGAAAGTTGGCTTGAATCTCAGATTGTATCAAGTGGGCAGCATATTTTATGATGATGTGGGCAAAAGATATAATTGCTGTTTAATGGGCTTTTATTGCCTTCCGCTGGGTTCTTGTTCATGAGAGATAATGTGTTTTTAGACACGACATCGAGGTAGCAGTGATGAACTTGATTTTTATTAAATGGAATAGATCCCTGATAAGAAAAGAAGGGGGAAGCAGATGTAGCCCAGTCTTGATCCCATTTGTTCAGGGTCCACGTGTGCTAATCGCCACCCCCGCCCCATGTCTCTCACATGCACAAACAAGCATGTATGAATCCTAACCCCTTTCCACAATTTCCCAGTGTCTTTGATGCTTTTTTCTTCATTTGGGAAGACAGTGGTTTTGAGAACTGAAGTGACTCAGCTCAGCATTTGCAGTTCAAGTTCAAACGCACATCTGCACTGGTTCAGATGCCCCTTTCCCCTGCGCCCCGCCACCTCTCAGTTGTGGAACTGTGTGTGATTAAATTGGGTGATTGATTGAAGAATCTGGACGGTAGAGAAAACAGATCCCAAGCTTTTCCTCTTACCTGGATCAGGTTTGCTCAGGTCAGGCCAGCCCTGCCCTCGCCCTCCCCACCTGTGGACATCTGGGTTCCAGTGTCTGTCTCAGCAGGTGCTGGGGCACTGGCTGTGTTCAGCATCTCCCATGGCCACCGGTCCAGGTCTTTAGCTACCTCGAGGCGTCTGCGTGGCAGACTCTTGTGCAGAAGGGGTCCCCCACAGGGCAGGGCTGCACAGAGACTTGGAGGGTGGTGCTTCTCTGTTTTGGTGTTAACAAAGGCAACCCTGCACTGCGGAGGGACGCATGTTCTCCTTGTGCTCATTCCCCTCCTTGGCAGGAAGCCAGGCCCAGGGTGCAGAGCCAGAGGCTGCCCTGGCCTTGCCCCGCGCTGGCTGGCATGCTGGGCCCATCGTGTTACCGCTGGTGTGTCCTGCTGCCGAACCCGAACGCTCACTTAGACGATTTCCTCAAGGATGGCTGCGCTCCGAGCTGACTCGCTGTAGCAGCAGTCACCGAGGTCTCTAAGAAATCGGGGAGGCGCTCAATGAGTTGTGCGGTCCTCTGTCAATCTCCTTTCTGAATCTGTGTGTCAGGGGGCGGGCATAAGGTGGTCACAGATGGATAGACACCTCCTGGAATTATCTATGCCTGTAGGTGCAGAGACTGAAGATGGAATAGGAAAGGCTTGGTGTTAGAGGAAGACAGGAGCTCTGCGGGTTTGCCTCAGTTTCCTTCCTTGTCAGTGGGGGAGATCGGGTATGACTGTCTGGATTTCAGGCAATGCACGGAGATTTTTGGTCAGTGGTATTTGTCACTATTATAGCACCTTTCTCTAAATCCATCAGTAAGAAACATGGAGTAAAGATTTCTCCTTAAGCTCTTCTTTGCCCCTCGTAAAACAGAGCAAAGCAAGATCTCTCATATTAGATACAGGGATAATAAATAGGTGCATCACTGTAGATCTGATTAAGGTAAATTTATGAGTTAATTGAACTAAAAACACGTAGCCACGTCTTTAGGCTGCTTATATATTTAAAGTGACATTGCGGTGAGTTATGGGATATTCCTCAGGACATGGTGTAATAACCTTCGGAACGTTGCGAGGAGCAGTTAAAAGCCGAGGCCCCGGGTCAGACAGCTCTGGGATTGAGCCTCTGTTGCTCTTCACTGAGTGTGAGATTCTGCCTAAGTGTCTCAACTTGCAAAGTTTCAGGTTGCTTCTTCCATAAAGTGGAGATAATAATAACATCCAACGCCTAAGGCTGTCATGAGGGCCAAATATGACCATGAATTTAAAGTCCTTGGTTGCCAGCGATGTCATGGGCCTGCTATAAATGTTAGCTCCTAACTGTAAGGGCTATTAATTTTGGGGCCAAATCACATAAAACAGGACATATTAGGAAGAATGTGTCTTGAGTATGCAACTTCTAGTATTTGAGTTGATTTCTGTCTAAGTGCTTCACACACAGTACAGTAACAAAGCCAAGGATAAACAGTCCCCATACTAAACATAATGCATGATGTAACATTGGCCTGCATGGTATTTTTTAAGCTTTGAGCACTTTTTAGAACATCCAAGCAATTTGTATGCAAGGGTATGACGCTGACAAATTCAGGTTTAGTATTTTCCTGTGTACATCACTGGAATTTATGAACTCCACTGGGCACCTGCAGGCTTCTAGTTCCTTTTCATATTTACCACATTCCTGGCAACGTGGACGCGTTCTTTTCAATCTGCCTTGACAAGTGCAGTATAATTATCGTTATAGCTTGAGGTTTTCATCTCTCAACTGGGATAACCATATCATTCCATGGCGACATCATAGGAAATAAGAGAGAAATGCTTTCTGGGGCTGGCATTGTGGCATAGCGAGTTAAGCTGCCACCTGCACTCCGGTATCCCATAGGGCTGCCTGTTTGTGTCCTGGCTGCTCCACTTCAATCCAGCTCCCTGCTCATGTGCCTGGGAAACAAGCAGAAGATGAGCCGAGTACTTGGGCCCTTGCCACCCATCTGAGAGGCCCAGATGAAACTCCTGGCTCCTGGTTTGGCCTGGCCCAGCCCATTGCAGCCATCTGAGGAGTGAACAAGCAGATGGAATATCTGTCTCTCTTTGCCTCTTCCTCTCTGTCTGCAACTCTGCCTTTCAAATAAATAAATCTTTTAAAAGAAGGCTTAGCGTATTAAAGGAATGCGGGACAAATCTAAATGTGGAGACTAAATTTCTTGATACATCTGTGTGAATCTAGATGTCTGAATTTTGAGTTTAGTATTGCCTTCACTAAATGTACCTTTCAGTACCTGTAGAGGGTAGCCTAATGAACAGCAGAAGAGTGTGAACTTGGTTCGCGTTCTTGCCCTTCCGGAGAGTCGCCTCACTTGCCTACCTCCCTTCCGTCTCCATTTTACCAATACTTACTTTGCAGGTGGTTGTGGGGCCTGGAGATAACATCAGGCACTGGGAGCCATGCTTGGTGCATGGTTCCTGCCACGTGGGAGCTGAGTCTACTGGGGAGATAAGCCTGGCATACGCACAAGATCTGTGATGCAGACCGGGCCAGTCCTTTGTGAGCAACAGAAACAGAGCTGTTGGAACCCAGTAGACAGAGAGTTGCTTTCCGATGGGAAACACAGGGATGGTTTCAGAGCAGAGGATGAGGGTGGGGGAGACAAGCTGTGATAGGAAGGGCAGCTCCACATCAGGAGAAGCTGTGGACAGAGGCCTGAGTGCCCTGCTGCCTGGATCTGGAATTCTCCCCCTGCCTGGGCCTCATGTCTCACCCTCAGGAACCATCCTGGTGGTCTCCCTAGTGGGATTTCACCATCGCTGAAGGATGCTGGTTGTGTTCCTGGTCTGTTGGTTCAAAGCCCACAGAGCCATCTCCTGATTTCTTTCTGCTTGTGTTATGTGTCTGCTTTTTCAGTGAGAGTGTGTTATAGAGCGAACATGTGGTTAAATTTTAGTTAAATTTAAATACTGGGGCTAGCACTGTGGCTCACTTGCTTAATCCTCTGCCTGTGGCGCCGGCATCCCATATGGGGCCAGGTTGTAGTCCCAGTTGCTCCTCTTCCAGTCTACTCTCTGCTGTGGCCTGGGAGGGCAGTGGAGGATGGCCCAGGTGCTTGGGCCCCTGCACCTACATGGGAGACTGAGAAGAAGCACCTGGCACCTGGCTTCGGATTGGCGCAGCAATGGCCGTAGTGGCCATTTGGGGAGTGAACCATCGGAAGGAAGACCTTTCTCTGTCTCTCTCTCTCACTAACTCTGTCAAATAAAAATTAAAAAAAAAAAAAATTGAATACTAATGGAGGAAGATTTTCCTGCATGGGGAGGACTTGCTGTTTATGCCCAAATAATCAAATAATGCTTTCCCCGTAACCACACCGGAATAATCACGGTTGGGAAATCAGCCTGGCTCAGAATGTCCTGCACATCCTTGGAAATGGTTCCCTATCTGAGACTTGGCCATACATAGTCTGCTGGGTCAGCAGCACTCCTAGCTGTGCTCCAGGTGGTGCCCCCAGACTCAGAAAGAGCCCGTTTCCTGTTCCCTCATGTGTATACAGTGAAAGAGGGGCTCTAAGGGCCTTCTCTAGAAAATGCTTGTACTACCACATGGTGCTATTTTGAGAAGGAAAACGAATCGGAATCAAACCCAGGCATTCTAAACTAAGCTGAGAATATTACACGGATTGTCAGCAATAAGTCGGAGGCCAAGCTACGGTATGTGTGCATTGGTGTGGGTGGGTGGGAGACTGGAAAAGCATCTTCAAGCCAATGTTGTTTTCCATTACAAGCTGAAAGCAAAAGCTGGTATTTACTTCTGAGGTCAACAAGAGAATTACCAAATTTTCCTGATAAGACAACTGCCAGCAGCAGTTCAGCTTTGAGTATGGAGAGAATGCCATGTGCGCCTGCGCCTCTGAGGGTTGTGTGGAGTGCGCTAGGATGGAGATGTCCTCTCTCCGTTTTCCTTTTGGTCGAGTGCTGTGCTGATGTGATTCACACGGTGAATGGCGTCCCCACTGTTGGTTGGATTGAATGGATCTCAGGTGCCATTAGCATGCTGCAGGGAATTCTACTTACAGAGGGTGTTCACTTAGTTCTCTGTTTGCCCTGCATCCTGTGAGTTAGCAATTCTTGTTTCTCCAGGGCAGTTTGTAGAACAGGAAAACATACAGCTAGGAGGGGTCAAAGCCCTTGTTTTCTGTGGAAATCCCAGTGTGCCATTTGCTCTGTCTCCCCATTTGACCAAGTAGGGACAAACATGAGAGTTGACCTGTGAAAGGGCTGTTGGTGTAGTCCTGGGCTGATGCTTGTGAAACCTGGTCAGCACCCAGCATGCACCCCGGACTGTTCCAGAAGCCATCTATTGATTACCAGAGGAAATCAAGTAAATCATTTTAGTATAATGAATTGTAACCTAAACCTGTTTGCTATCTTGGTTAGGAATGTTATTGTTCTTTTAAAAAAAAAAAGATATTGTGCTTTGTCAATTTATTTTTTAAATAATACTGAACTGTAACTTAGGATGATTCCTAGACCTCAAGTAGAAACTTCTTTTCCTTCTTAGCACTCATTTTTTCCTACCTGCAGGAAACAAGAATCTACTTAGTCCAGCCAATCTGCCCAGTGTCCTCCAGACACACATTTCTTATTCCTGTTCTTTGCACCCTTAATTTTTTTTTTTTATTTGACAGGTAGAGTTATAGACAATGAGAGAGAGAGACAGAAAGAAAGGTCTTCCTTCCGTTGGTTCACCCCCCAGGTGGCCGCTATGGCCGGCACTGTGCCGATCCGAAGCCAGGAGCCAAGTGCTTCTTGGTCTCCCATGCAGGTGCAGGGCCCAAGCACTTGGGCCATCCTCTACTGCCTTCCTGGGCCACAGCACAGAGCTGGACTGGAAGAGGAGCAACCGGGACTAGAACCCGTGTGTCCTTATTTCTTGTATGGATTTTTGCCTTTGACCTTACCAATGGTGCCTTAAATCTCACAGTGTGCACTTGAGTCAGATATTATCTCTTCTCTAAAAGCGGGAAGTTGTGGTGTAGTGGGTAAAGTCACCACTTGAGATGCCAGAATCCAATATGGGTTCTGATTCATGTTCTGGCTGCTCCACTTCCAATCTAGTTCCCTGCTAATGTATCTGGGAAAGCAGCCGAAGATGGCCTAAATACTTAGGCCCCTGCATCCATGTGGGAGACCCAAAGAAACTCCTGGTTTTGGCTTTGCCCAGCTCTGGCTGTTGTGGCCTTTTAGGGAGTGATCCAATGGATGGAAGGTCTCCCTCCCTCCCTCCCTCCCTCTCTTGCTCTCGCTGTCTTTCTAATGCTTCGTTTCCAATAAATAAATTCTCTCTCCCTCTTAAATTAGGAATCTGAGGCAGACAAAAACAACTTGTGAAGACACACCTATTCCTTTTTTCTAAAAAGAAAATTATTTTTATTCATTTGAACAGCGGGTTCACTCCCCAAATGCCTGCAACTTGCTGGGGCTTCAGCTGGGAACTCATTCCAGGTCTCCCCGTGGGTGGCAGGGACCCAACCACTTGAGTCATCACCTGCTGCCTCCCAGCGTGTGTATCAGCAGGAAGCTGGAATCAGACCCAATCCCAGCATTCTAATATGGGATATATAGACATCCTAACTGGTGTCTTAACCTCTAGGCTGACCGACCACCCACACACTTATTCTCTGATACAATGAATCCCATGGCTTTGGGAGCCATGTGGGTAGTGACAACCCTTATGATATTTCCATGTGTCCAGCACAGACCTTCAGACCTACATGTGTAGTTGTTACTCGACACCACCAATAGGTATCGCACTTTGCCCTGCCCACGGTTTTGACTTGTTTTACCTGAAATCCATATCCACCATCTTCTCCAGCAACCCTGTGCTTTCCGTTTCTCATGCCAAGGGCAATGTCATCCTCTTCCCCTCCTCTTCTCTCCCCGCCCACCCCCATCCCATCCCGTAGGCAAGGTGAGGTTTACCTTGAATGTGGCCACGTCTGTCCATTTCCTTGTTCCCACTCTGGTCCTAGCCACAGTCCGTTCTCAACAGATTGTAGCCGGGACTGCTAACTCCTGCCCTGCTGGCACCCTTGCCCTGTGCTGTCTGTCTCCCACAGAGACAGCGGTGGTCCCTTAACCGGAGCCAGACGGCGTCATTGTTCTGCCTGTAGAGGGAGTGAGACTGCGACCCTTTTTGCCTCCCCTGCCTTCATCTCCCACAACGCTCCCTGCTCTGCCCCAGCTGAACTGCCCTCTGGATTGTGCTTTGCACACCTTGGGCCTGCGTCTGCCTGTGGCCTCTGCCCTTGCTCGTTCCCCTACACTGCACGCCCCTCCTCCCGGCCTGCCCTCTATCGGGTCTCTGCTGCTAGACCCCATTGACCAGAGCCCTTGTGGACTAGGCTCTGTATATATTACCTGTCTCCTGTGTGGAAGCTCTAGGCCCTTGGTTTCCCTCACTGCACCCAGAACCATGCCTGACCTAGAGCTGAAGCCCCGTGAATCCTATTAAAATGGTTAAGTGCACAGAGCTCTGCTACTCTACAGCATTAAAATCAACGGAACACCTGAGAGATTTTTGGAATGGTTCAATGTTACGATTTAGCCACCACGGAATACATGCATTGCTGTTGATCAAATCCATAGTGATTTCTCAAAAACTGATGGTAGTGGGAGAACTACTTTACGGCTCCCCCTCACCTTGTCTTGCTCCCTTTAGGACCTGCAGCTTTTGGAGGATGGGGATCTGACGGTGATAGGAGATCGAGGAGCCACGCTGAGCGGAGGGCAGAAGGCGCGGGTGAACCTGGCCAGGTAAGCCGCCTCTCGGCCGCCTGCACACTTTCACGCTGCTGCTGGAGGTCACGGGCACGTTGAGCCCACTTGCTGCGTGGTGGGTGCCTGTGAAAGGCGGGTCGTGCTTTATTGGTTGGTGCTGGGTAGTGCAGTGGTGGGACACTGTCGTGATTCCTAGGTGAGAGCTGGGAGGGGACACTCTTCCTCATCTGGGCTCTCTTCCCTTTTGCAGGGCAGTGTATCAGGACGCCGACATCTACCTCCTGGACGATCCTCTCAGTGCGGTCGATGCGGAAGTCAGCAGGCACTTGTTCCAGCAGTGAGTTGAACCTTGTTTTATGCCGTTTCCGCTTTCCGAGAACCACCCAGGGTCAGCTCAGGAATGCCTTTGTGGCTTTATGAAATTCAGCTCCTCCTGCCTGGGGATACCCCCAGTCCCACCCAGAAGATCCTCGTTAGGGAACAATTTTGCACAAATATGAGGTCAAGGTAGGAAGGTGCACAAGAGGATGGCAGTGAGCAGAGAACATGGGTTAGGGAGCTGAGAGCCAGATGGCTCAAGCTGCTGCTGGAGTTGCTTACCTGGAAACTGTGGCTGGATCCAGATCTCAGGAAGAAGAAACATGGCCTAGGGTGCTTCAGTTGAGGGATGGCACTTGGCAACCTGGCCCTGGGTGTCAGTTCTTTCCTTCCTGTTTGATTTTTGGTCATCACAAGTAGGGATTTTAGGGCCAAGAGAGGGCTCCGGTGGAAAGGCCTGGAGGACTTACTAACCTGTAGATTTGGAAGTAATTAGTGAAACCTGGAGTTTTAGAATGATGTCTTCCATATCAGAGTATGGCTAGAGAGTTTCCCGTTGTTTTGTGGATTCTGAGCAGAACTAACACTTAATGACCCCTAGACATGGAGCATTAGCTTGCATTGGAAACTAGGTCTGTGGAATCTGGCCGGACTCCTGATCTTTCACTGGGTGTTTCTGGAATTTGTTTTCTTTGGCTCTTGTTTAGCCACTGAGCCATGAGGTAGAATGACTCTGGAATGTTTTTTGTGTGTACTGTAATCGAAGGTGCTGACTGACACTTCCTCTGTGGTTTAGATTGGCTTTTGTGAAAGCATGGTGAACTTGATCTTGCTTAAATAGCGTGCGGAAGGGCCGATGTTGTGGCACAGCAGGTTAAGCTGCTGTTTGCAATGCCTACATCTTATATCACAGTGCTGGTTTAAATCCTGGCTGCTCCACTTCTGATCCAGTTTTCTGCTAATGTGCCTGGGAAAGCAGCAGAGGATGGCCCAAGGATGTGGGCCCCTGCCTCACACATGTGAGAGACCTGGATGGAGTTCCTGGCTCCTGGCCCAGATTTGGCTGTAGGCATTTGGAGAGTGAACCATTGGATGGAAGATTTCTCTTTCTTTCTGTGTGTGTTGTGTGTGTGTCCTTCTGCCTTTCAGATCAATAAACCAATCTTTCATAACAACTTCTAAATAAATAAGCAGCATCTGTATTTGTCCCTCGATTGGCTTTGTGTGTGTGGTTTACCTTGTCAATCCCAGTGCACCCTTTCAGCTGAGCCCTAGTTGCTCTGATGGATGCTGTTGCACAAAACATCTTCATTTACTAAAGGATGACAGAAAGCTATGGAGAAGTTAAGGACCCAACTGGACAGAGGAAGAGACCCAAAGAAATGTAGATCTCGTTCTTGCCTTTAAGAAATTTCTACCAGGGCCGGCGCTGTGGCTCACTTGGTTAATCCTCCACTTGCGTCACCAGCATCCCATAGGGGCCTGGTTCTAGTCCTGGTTGCTGCTCTTCCAGTCCAGCTCTCTGCTGTGGCCTGGGAAGGCAGGGGAGGATGGTCCATGTGCTTGGGCCCCCTGCACCTGCGTGGGAGACCAAGAAGAAGCACCTGGCTCCTGGCTTCGGATCGATGCAGCGCCGGCCATGGTGGCCATTTCGGGGGTGAACCAACGGAAGGAAGACCTTTCTCTCTGTGTCTCTCTCTCTCTCTCACTGTCTATAACTCTACCTGTTCTCCCCCTGCCCCCCCCCAAAAAAAAAAAAAAGAAAGAAAGAAATTTCTACCTGTAGCTGATCAAGACAAGTAGGCCTAAGAGGATTTTAATACGGGGCAGTCGTGCTAGGTGGAGGAATAAGTGGGCAGCTCTAGGCTGGTTTTAGAGGGCACACTGTGGGCTCGGCTCAGCAGGAAGTGGCCAAGCCTGTGGCCCTGCAGGCTGGGAAGGGTTTGTAGAGGCTGTGAAGAGGATTCAGCTCTTTGTGGCAGAAGGAGCTGTGGAAGCAGAGATGTAGAGATGGTAGCAAGCAGAGTGCATGATTGGAACAGCAAGCAGACACGTCTTCTCAGAGTGCAGGACGCGGGTTCTGCAGCATAAAGGATGCTTGGAGAGGCTTGTAGGGAGGTGCTGCGTTGGCCACGGGGGCAGCTGCAACAGAATGCCACATACCAGGTGGCTTAAACAGCTGGATCTGTGTTCTCACCGTTCCGGGGGCTGCACGCCCAAGATCAAAGTGTCGGCAGGTTTGGTTTCTGCCGAGGCCTCTCGTTGGCTTACCAGGAACCACCGCCTTGCATCCTCCCGTCTCCTTTCCTCCTCCTGTGTCTGTGCCCAGGTTGCTCTGCCTAACAGGTCATCAGTCAGGTGGGAGCGGGGTGCACCCTTGTGGTGCCTTTTTAAGGGTCCTGTCTCCAAATTCTAAGATAGCAGGAATTATGGCTTCACCTAAGCAATTTAGTCTGTATCAGTTGTCCCATATAGCAAAGTAATGAAGGATTTGAGCAGAGTTAGGGTAGCCTACAAAGGGACTTCAAAAAGTTCATGAAAGTGTACCAGTCTTTTGTAAAACAGCATTTATTGATTGATTTAAGAGACAGAAACAGGAAGCCCCCATCTGCTGGTTTACCCCCCAGATGGCCACAACCACCCAAGTCAAAGCCAGGAGCCAGGAGCTCAGTTCAGATCTCCCATGTGGGTAGCAGGGACTCAACTGCCTGTTGCTTCTCAGGGTCCCGTTAGCAAGAAGATTGACCAGCACTAGGGGTTAAGCCCAGGTACTCTGATATGAGATGCAGGCATTTTAGACAATGTCTTAACTGCCAGGCCATACTCCCATACTTCCCATTATTCATTCATTCTTTCTTTCTTTCTTTCTTTCTTTCTTTCTTTCTTTCTTTCTTTCTTTCTTTCTTTCTTTCATTTACTTCAAAGGCAGAGGTAGAGAGAGGCAGAGGTAGAGAGAGAGAGAGAGAGAGGTTTTCTGTCTGTTGCTTCAGTCCCCAATTGCCGCAACGGCCAGAGTTAGGCCAATCAGAAGCCAGGAGCCAGGAGCTTCTTCCGGGTCTGCCACGTGGGTGCAGGGGCCAAAGGACTTGGGCCATCTTCTACTGCTTTCTCAGGCCATAGCAGAGAGCTGGATTGTAAATGGAGCAGCCGGAACTTGAACTGGCACCCATATGGGATGTCGGTGCTGCAGGCGGAGGCTTTACCTGCTATGCTAGAGCACTGGCCCCTCCTGTTATCTTTTAATTCAGTTCACCCAGGGCATAGGCCCAATAGGCTAATCCTCTGCCTGCGGCGCCGGCACACCAGGTTCTAGTCCCGGTCGGGGCGCCAGATTCTGTCCCTGTTGCTCCTCTTCCAGTCCAGCTCTCTGCTGTGGCCTGGGAGTACAGTAGAGGATGCCTCAAGTACTTGGGCCCTGCACCTGCATGGGAGACCAGGGGAAGCACCTGGCTCCTGGCCTCGGATCAGTGTGTTGCGCTGGCTGCAGTGCACCGGCCGCAGTGGCCATTGAGGGGTGAACCAACAGAAAAGGAAGACCTTTCTCTCTGTATCTCTCTCTCTCTCTCACTGTCCACTCTGCCTGTCCAAAAAAAAAAAAAAAAAATCAGTTCACCCACAACCATTTGGAAGCCCCCTTAGGATGCCAGGATAGATTCTAGGGGTTGGGACACGAGATCTTTCATGAGTGTGGGACTCCAGTTGGGGCTCACTAGACATGTCCCCATCAGAGTGTGCTTGGGAAATGTGCCTGGAATTGGGATGATGAGAAAGTTCTGTAAGTAAATGGTGGTGGTGGTTGCACAGCAGTGTGAATGTCCCTCATGCCACTGTGTGCTTATAAACTGTGAAAATGGTAAATTATATTTTATCGCCACAACAAAAAACCAGTGTGGTGGCTTTGCGTCTTCCAGAAGGCAGACAGCAGGAGCAGCTGGCCCTGTCCTTGCCCTTAGCTCTCTTCTCTGACCCTCTCTGCCTGCTTGCTCCTGGGTGTGCCTTATTGGGTTTCCCTGTGGGCAGAGCGGGGCTTTTGTGGCTTGCATGAGTCTCGTGCAGGTCCACTCGAGTTCTCCATCACTCGCAGAACAGCTCCTGATGGGACGTGGTGTTTGTCTCCTGGAAGGGGAAGGAAAGTGTTCTGATTGCTGGGTATCTATGTGCATGTCGCAGGTGCTCCCCAAGTTTTTCTGCGCACCCAGGAGGTAGTTATAACGTCCTCTTGCACCTTGAAGGTTTAATGCCTTTGGATATACACTTGATAGGAGTAAGCTTGTTAGAATGGTTGTTTGCTAATCAGAACCATTCTTTGGGGAAACTTCAAGCAGGGAGCACGAATGCAATTTAGGAAATCACTCAGGAGAATGTTCTCAACGAGTTAGAAAATTGGATTGAACAATATGCTATGAAAGATGGTGGTTGTGTTGAAGCTTAGGAATGTGAAGTGTTTTGTATTAAAAGTGAATGAATTACACTTCTATTTGCCATTAGCAGTTTTACTTCAATCATGGATCTACATCCGCGGTTATGAAGGTTTGTGAGTTTTACAACTATATGTTGGAAACGTTAAGTGGGCCCTTATGATACTGATGCCAGTCAGATCTGCTGTGAGCTTTCAATCTTGCTCTATTTTGGGAAGCCTCAAGTTCTCGGCCGCAGGTGAAATGAGTTCTGCGGGTCTGTCCTGATAATTAGGTCACCTCCACCGAGTTGTGGTTTGCGCAGGCTGAGACCAGGTGCCTTGCAAGGAGCAGAAATGTGTGTCTCACAGTTCTGGGGGCTGGGAAGTCGAAGCTCAGGGCCACAGCCAGTCTGGTGTCTGCTCCAGGCTCATCAGCAACCCTCTTTCCTGAGGCCTCCTTTAGAAGGAGGCTAATCCCATTCATGAGGGCAGAGTTCCGTGAAAAGACCCCTCCTGCAAATGCCTTCCCGCTGGCGATTAGGTTTCAACAAGAGACTGTGTGTGTGTTGGGGGGCGGGGGACATGAACACTCAGACCTCAGCACTGGTTCACCTGTCCTGATTCAGTCCTTCCTAGGCTTGGCTCACCTTCTGGGTGCAGCACCAGGCCCTCAAATGGCAAAGAGACTTCTGTGCAGCCTGTCCCCATTCGGCTTTGCAGCCCTTCCGCTCCCAGCCATGGCGACCTGTGGAATGCTGGAGTCAGGCTTGGCTGTCGTCTGCCTGTCTGCTTACTTGTTCTTTCTGCTTATGCCAGAGCCATGGAGAAAGGAGGATGCAGACCCCACCCACCTGCCTTTCCCCTCTGTGCCTGCAGGGGGCAGTGTGCCCTTCCTTTGGGCCCATGGCCCTCCATGGGTGGCTTGCCACCTGAATTAAATGAGTCACTGCTGAATCAATCAATGTGTTTATGACAAGACATGGAAATTTTTCCCCTTAAATATTTGGGCTGTGTTTTCCTGGAGATTTTGCAAAAACATATAGTTTAGGAAAATTTTAACGTCATCAGTCACCACGTTATTTCAGTTATTTATGTGATTTTTTTTTTTTTTTTGACAGGCAGAGTGGATAGTGAGAGAGAGAGACAGAGAGAAAGGTCTTCCTTTTTGCCATTGGTTCACCCTCCAATGGCCGCTACGGCCGGCGCATCTCGCTGATCCGAAGCCAGGAGCCAGGTGCTTCTCCTGGTCTCCCATGCAGGTGCAGGGCCCAAGGACTTGGGCCATCCTCCACTGCCTTCCCGGGCCATAGCAGAGAGCTGGCCTGGAAGAGGGGCAACCAGGATAGAATCCGGCGCCCCAACCGGGACTAGAACCCGGTGTGCTGGCGCCGCAAGGTGGAGGATTAGCCTGTTAAGCCACGGTGCCGGCCTATTTATGTGATTTTTGTAGATGATGGAAGATCCAAGGCAGAACATGTTTTAAAACCTTAAACTTGACCCTTCTTGGACATGGCTGCCTATTGCCTATCAGATTTGATGGTTAACATCTCCCTTCAAATAGTTATAAAGAGGGATTTATGGCAGGTGATTTTGAATTAAGGATAAACAATTCCATTAAAAGCTTGAGTGCTAAGCCTCAATAGGGATTTGCTAGGTTGAGAAACTTAGGTATGAAGTCAGCCAGGTTAAGACATGTCTAGAGGGAGATGTTAATCCTTATGGATTGAGAGAATGGAGCCCTAGTTTGTGCCTCTAAGTCAGGGGCTTGGTTCTGATCAGAGGCCTGGTCCCCAAAGTGCCCTCCTAGGGCTTTTTCACCCTGAATGAGAATCAGATGGTTAGCTGTGGCTTAGGGGAAGAGTGGACCGGTGATGCTGACAATAGTGTCGGGCATCAGTTGTATTCTGGGCCTTTTTGACGGCTTAGTGCTTTTATTTCCTAGAACATGAAGTAAGTTGACCGTAGCCTCATTTTAAGATGGAGTTACTGAGGTTCATGAAGGCTTAGTAGCTCACCCAACATTGCCAGGGTGGAAGGTAGACCAGGGTTCTGTGTTTGATCTGTGACCCCCTCAGCAGGTTGCCTTGGGACCCATTTTCCTGACTTTTTGCTCTGCGCAGGGCCCTGCAAATCTGGAGTCTATGCTGGGAGCGCAGGCTGTGGTCTCTGAGCCTTGTATGCCAGGCTGCTTGCTCACCTGGGAGCGGGGGCTGGGACTGAACTCTTAGTCTGCATGTAACACGCAGGAACACTCGGGGGAGCTGCTTTGGAAGAACTGTAAGGTTGAATATTGAGGTGCCTTTGACTCAGTGGATGGAGGATGTTACATTCAGAGCCTTTGGGTTCAGTCCTAACAAAAGAAAGCAGGCTCCTTGGCTGTGCCTGGGAGTGTCGTGGAGACTTCCCAAGGCCTCACCAGCACTTTTTTTCTCCATTATTTAGGAAGAGGGGCCTGGAAAATGCACTCTGGCAGAGGTTACTGAGGAATCTAACGCTTGTGTATGTGTGGCTCCTACGTACATGCTGAGTCACCCACAGGAAGCTGGCCAAGGCGTTGATCTCCCTCTCCCCTTTGTCACGCAGCAGTCACATCATTCGTATTTCCGATAAGTACGGTTTTGGAATCTCAGTGCTGTTTGATTTTCATCATGAGATACATAAATAGATCTTAGGCTGACTTTCAGAAAGAAAGCTTAGCGGTCGCCCCTTCCTTTGCCAGCCTGCTGTCTGGGATTTCTCAGCAGGACAAGGCTCCTGTTTGCTTATGGTGAGACTGAGGATCTGGTCCGCTCCCTTGATTTGTACCGTGTTCAGTGTGTATTCACATTTGTATGTGAACTGTGCATCTTTGACGGCTGTGTTGTCTTTCTTCTCATTATGGCTTTCCGGTTCGGAGCACCCTCACTAACGCGTCTGTGCTGTGCCTGTCCCGTTTCTAGGTGCATTTGTCAAACCTTGCATGAGAAGATCACCATTTTAGTGACTCATCAGTTGCAGTACCTAAAAGCTGCAAGTCATATTCTCATATTAAAAGATGTAAGTAATTTCTGGAAGTCTGCGACTCTCACTAGCACTCCAGTGTGTTGAAGCAGGATACTCCCAGCAGGTTTCCTGCCCTGGGCCATGTGGTGAGCTCCCTCTTCCTCCCTGGTTTCACAACACTCATACCTTTGAGGATGAATTCAAAGCACTGGTAGAAATGTCACTATAATGGCTCCAAAGTATATGGGACTGTGGCATCACATTTACGAAATTTTAACAGTTCTAGTGAAATTGTTAATGCTGTTTTAGGGACAGCCTTTTGTTCTCCTGTAAGAACTGTCCTTTTGGTTGTCATATGTGGTTTGCCTAAAGAACATCCTGCATAAGTTACAGGAACACAGTGGGACAGCCACCAGGCAGAGCACCTGCTTCCTGGAACAGCCATGCCTGGTCTCACTGAGTACTGGTTTGTAGGGGAGTCTGTCTAGCAATAAGTGAGACAACTCCTTGCCTTGTGGCCCTTTCATGCTCTCTGGGGATACATGCTATGAGGGAGAAAGGGTGGGGTGGCCACATGGGGACCCGAGGGACAGTAACATGAGGGTGCTGGCTCTGCAGTCACCTGGGAGAGGTGTAGCTGAGGCAGGGGGATCAGGCAGGGTCTTAGGGAAGGAAGTCACCTGCTGTGTTTAGAGGGCCAGAAGGGAGGCAGCATGGCTGGGGCTGAGCGGCTAGAGCAAGTGTGGTGGGAGAGAGCTGGGCTCAGGGCGGTAGTCAGTAGATCTGGGATTGGGCTGGAAGCCATTGGATGCTCCAGAGCAGGGCAATGGTGTGGTCCAGTTCATGGTTTTAGAACCCTGTTGGAAGAGCTGCAGCAGAAGCAGTTAGAATCTTAGTTGTTCAGAGAACAGAAGTGTGGGCTTTGGCTAGTGCGTGAGGAACAAAGTGACTGGAAACAGCGGGCTTTCTTCTCTCACCATTCTGCAGGCTGCGAGCCTGAGCCCAGGGTGCTGGCAGGGCTGTGCCCTCGGAGGGCCCTCGGCGGGCCTCCTTCCCTGCCTGCCCCCTCCTGGGGTTTGGTGGGAATTCTTGCTCCTCAGCTCGCAGCTGCAGCTCTTCAGTCTCTGCCTCTGTTGTCCTGCACTGAAGTCTCTGTGTGCATCTGGGTTTCTTCTTATCAGGGGACATCAGCCATACTGGACTTAGGGCCTGCCCTACTCCAGGGTGACCGCGTTTTTAATGAATACATCTGCAAAGATCCTATTTCCAAATAAGGTCATGTTCACAAGAGCTAGGGTTTAGAACTTGAATATATCTTTTGAGGGCCAGCGTTTGACCTGCAGCAGCTAGTGTGATGGGGAAGTGGGGGTCAGTGGGGATCCTTGTTGGCCTCCGTGCCTCGGCACCCTTCGTTGTCCCCTGTCTGCTCACCTGGCCCTTGGTCAAATCCCACGTAGTGGATCTGAAACCCCGTTGGTTCCTTCAAACACGATATTCGCCCTCCCAAAATCTCTTGGTAAATGATGGAAATTAGAAATTCTGTTAACTAGTGCACAAGCTGTGTGTGCACCATTGTCAAAGAGACAAGTTTCACGTTATTGTGATAGACCTGATTTATAACGATAGCAGCATTCTTGCAAAAACGCTTAGCTCCACATGCTTACGGTGGCTTCCGAGGATCTCCGAGGAGCCTGCCTGATGCGTGTCCCGTGACATCACCTGTAGTTTCCAAATAATAGTGTGTCCCTTGGTGGGCACCCCCTGGAGGGTACCCCCTGGATGAATGTGGGTCTGTCTTCACTGTTGGTCTGGCCTCACTTAAGAGCAGAGGGCATCACTGGCCCCTGCAACCTGTCTCTGACCTGCCAGTGCTTGGCTTTTTAGGAATACTGGAGTCACAGTACCAGCAGTAGTTTCCTTGTGTGTCTTGTAGATGCAAAGTAGAAAGTGGCGATGCCATTGAACAAGGGATGTGGGTTTTCCCTCCTAAGTGGATCAAGACACCATGTATTGTCAATAATGTTCTAGTTCTCCAGTTATCAAGCTGTTCCAAGTAAACCAAGGCATCATGGGATTTTTCTCAGAGGACTGCCTTAGGAATGGGAGGGCTGGGGTAGTATTGGGATCCTGGCCCCGCTCCCCCCATCTTCACCAGGGCCGATAGTCCTTGATTTGCTTTGTATCCTGGATTTGGCTTAATATTTTGGTTGCACCTGTTGGAGTCATTCAGCTGGTTTCCTTTCACAGGGTGCAAAATGAGTGTAGATCTTTGTGCATTACTTTCTATGACTTTGTAAGGAAGGGAGACTGTGATGAGCTGTCGTGTGGAGTGCTGAATTTTCAGTCAGGAAATTCCTGAGTTTGCAGGGCAGTTTGGGAATAAAGACCATGAAGATGCAGCTCACGGGTTCGGTGCCCAGCTGGTTCCCAAGGCCTTCTCCCGGCCTGTGGCCACAGGGCCAGCGGAGGCTTGTTGCGTGACTCCTGTCTGAGCCGATACACTGGCGCCCACCTCCCTGTCAGTGTATGTTTCTCTCCTGAAATCTCCTTCCCAGTCTACTCTGTTCCTTTTGTTCTTATCAGTGAGACTTATTTCAGTTTCCTGTTCTCTGAAGAGACTCCCACAACGTCTGTACTTTTTGCTTCCTTATACGCTCATGGTATTTTTGTCAATAACCTCATTTTTCACCTTTGTTTTCCCTCCCCCAGCACCGAACACAGGGTTCAACAGAGGACAGAATACTCAGTTATGTGTCATTTTGAATTGTCCTAGAGTTGATTAGCCAGAATTCCGGATCTAGGGATAATATTAATTTATAAGATCAGTTCACTTCTCTTGATTACTAGGGTAGATTAGTGTTATCACAGGCAAAGAATCTGAAATTCTCTGTTTTTATTTCAGGGAGAAATGGTGCAGAAGGGAACCTACACGGAGTTTCTGAAATCTGGGGTAGATTTTGGTTCCCTTTTAAAGAAGGAGAATGAGGAAGGCGAGCCGTCTCCCGTTCCAGGGACGCCCACCCTGAGGAACCGGACCTTCTCCGAGTCTTCCGTGTGGTCTCAGCAGTCCTCTAGGCCTTCGCTGAAAGAGGGTGCCCCCGAGGGTCAGGAAGTGAGTGCCCCCCTGCTACGCTGTACGCAGGTTTTGTTGGCTGTCATGGGTCTGCCGGGTCGTTGATCTGCTCTGCTTCGTTTCTCCCAGAGTCGATTCTGGGAATGCACCCTCAGTGGAATTGGTGGAGTCAACACAGCTTGCAGGGGGCAAGCCTGGCTGGGGCTGTCCTTTGGTATGAGCTGAGCAGTCTCATGGAGAGGAGAAGTGGGTGTGATGCTGGCTGGTCCGAAGCCGTCTGTGGCTCTCCCTGATCCTAGAGCTCTTGAATTACTGCAGGCAGACCTTGCTTGTCCTGGTGGCCCCCAAGCTTCCAGATGCTTCATTTAAAGACCCCCTTACACTGACCTGCTGTGGTCCACCTCTCCTGTTTGCTGGAATGTTCTCACACTAAGTCACCTATGGGTTTCTTTTGCCCTATTGTCAAATGGTTTGTATTAAGCCAGAAATAGCATGTGCAAGGACACAACAACGCCTGGCACATGATAGATTTTTTTTTTAAAAGATTTATTCATTTATTTGAAAGGCAGACTGACAGAGAGAGAGGGAGAGACAGAGGGAGAAAGCTTTTCCATTGTTGGTTCACTCCCCAAATGGCTGCAATGACTGGGGCAATGCCAGGCTGAAGCCAGGAGCCCAGAGCGTCTTCCCGGTCTCCCACATGAGTACAGGGGCCCAAGCACTTGGACCATCTTCCACTGCTTTCCCAGGCATATTAGCAGGGAGCTGGGTTGAAAGTGGAGCAACCAGGACTCAAACTGGCACCCATATAGGATGCTGGCATTGCAGACCATGGCTTAACCTGCTCTGCCCCAGCGCCAGCCTCGATACCTGTTCTTTAGAGTTGTGTCATTTCTGTCTTGCTTTCTTGCCCCTCAAGAGTGGGAACCACATCTTAATCATCATTGAGTCTCCAGTGGTCACCATAGACACAGTACTTCTTCCTCTCTTGGGAATCTGTAATGTGCCTAACGGCCTCCAGACAGAAATGCATTAGAGCTCCCGTGGAAATGTGTTTGGGGTTTCTTCGCTATCCAAACCCTCACAGTCTAAATCCAGGAGCTTGGGTGATGCACATAGAATAGATTCCTTTGCTATTCCAATTGTTTATTACCCAAATGTACTGTGTGAGCTCAGTTTGCATTTGTTTATGTTTCTCTCTTTAAGTGACAAGTAATCAGGCGTGACACATTAATTCTACCCCACTTCACGTGTAGTTGAGTTCGGATGTGTTAGGCCCATGCTAGAAATCACGAGGTGCTTCCTCATACTTCAAAGCTGTTCTGTAATACATACACGCTGTTCCCTTACTTCTAACAAGAGCCTAGGTGTGGGATGGCTGGGTCCAGGGGTGGGTGTGTGTGCGGCTTGGCCGGGTGTTGCAGACCCTGCTACACGGCTGGACTGTGTTGTACTTCCACCTGCCACGATGAGACGTGCCTGTTTCCCCACAACGTTGCTAGTGGAGTGCATTGTCAACTCTGGGGACTGTGCTGTTGTCTACCTTGTCTCTCACCGCCTCTTTCCTTCAGCCTGAGACCACGCAGGTAACGCTGACTGAGGAGAGCCGTTCTGAAGGGAAAATTGGCTTTAAGGCCTATAAGAATTACTTCACAGCTGGCGCCCACTGGCTTATCATCGTTGTGCTGTTTGTGCTCAACATGGCGGCTCAGGTAAGCTGTGGCCCTCAGATTGTTAATGATTTAGGCCGCATTTTGCTGGTCACTTGGGGTGTGCATTGAAGTTAGCTCTCTGTGGGGAACAAAACTGAGTGGTGCTTCCTGGGGTTTTGCCGTGGGGTGGGGGATGGGGTCTTTTTAAAGATTTAACAATGCACTGTGCATTGCCTTGACCTCTGACCTTCTGGGAAGCTGGGCTCTGCACAGACCTCAGCCTGGGGCACCATCTCTGTTCTCGGCAACCTTGGCTTTTGTATTGTAGCGATTAGGAGGTTTGCGCTGCCAGTGCTGAGTTTTCTGGTTCCCCTTCTGTAGGTTGCCTACGTTCTTCAGGATTGGTGGCTTTCATACTGGTGAGTTATTTCTGATCTGACACAAAGAGTTCAAAACCCAGGAGGAACCTTACTTCTACAGAATTCCAGGGCGGGAGGGGAGGGGCGGAGTTTGCTGTGCCTTCTCTTCTCATCCACACTTAGTTCACCTGCAGAACAATTAGAGTTCTTGCCGGTGGAGCGAGACCCGTAATGGCCTCTACCCACGTCTGACCCTCAACCACGTGTACAGAACTGAAAGTCAGTATTCAAAGTGGAATTATGTAAGGTGGACAGCCACAGGCCTGTGTGAGGCTGGGGTCATTCTGCAGCATGAAACGTTTCCCCCAAAGTGAGGCTCGTTTGGTTTTGTGTTTGTGTAAGTGGAACCTGCATCTCAGTACTTTTTATTCTCTTCCCCTGCAACACAGGGCAAACAAGCAGAGTGCCCTGAATGTCACCGTCAGCGGAAGAGGAAATGTCACGGAGGAGTTAGATCTTACCTGGTACTTGGGGATTTACTCAGGTAAAGTCGATTGTTCCGTCTGCTATGGGAGGGTCTGAGGTGCTCGTGTTAGCCTGTGTGAGCTCCCAGGGCTTCCAGGAGTAATGGAGCAGTGTCTTCACAGGTCGGAGGCTGAGCCGCACGGGCTCTGTGATTAATTAGAATTATTATTTTTTTTTTTGAAATCTACTAGAAGAAAGAGGCTGAATGAAGACTCTCAATTTGCTCTGTTCTGGATTTTGAAAGTGAAATTAGGATTGAGCATTCAGAAAATCAGCCACTGGAAATATGTGGCTATTGTCTATTCTAATAGGTGGCTTTCGCTAAATCTTCTATCATTATATGGATGGGCAAGGGGATTAGAAACGGATCCCCACCCTGTGGTTCGGATTGTTCCAATTCTGTCTGAATAAACCCCAGCTTTTATTGAACTCGGATGAAATCCACCCACTCCCCCCTTGCGGCATGGCCCCCAAATAAAAGCATCATTCCTTCCCAGGTGTACAGAGCTCCCCTTCACCATGCTGCTCTTCTCCTAGGCCTCACTAATTACTTAAGAGGGAAGCAAAGCATGGGGACAGCCAGTGTCTGGGAATTAGGACTCCTCTCTTTCTTACCTGGCAATCACAATGTTATCGCGTCCCCAACGGTGCGATGCATTTGACATGCGGTGTGCCAGACTCGTGCTAACACCACACACTGTTTCCACAGGAATGCTTAGACTGTATGTAGCATCACACACTTTCTAAAGGAAATCCTCACCTAAAAGTTTAAATATTTCCCCAGGAAACGCTCCAAGATTTACTCGGAGATGGAGGGAGTTTATCTTAGTAAGAACCCACACACTGAAAATTGCTTGCTATTTTGTTGATCACTTGCTCAGACATCTAAATCCTTTCGCCGTTTAGCTGCTGGGGTAGTGGGCTCTGTGAGGCCTAGAGCAGGAGGGAAATCACCGTGGTGACGTGTCCACGTGGGATGGCAGGCTCAGGAAAATACCCATTGATGCAGTTGAGGAATCTGAACACATGCAGGGGTTGGATGACAGTGAGATTCATTGGAGGGGGGAAAAATTTATTACCCAAGATATCCCCACTCCACCTAACGTTGTGATGAAGAGATATTAAGAAAGCTCTTTTAATTTCTGCACGCATGGTGGGTACTTGTGCATGTCTTAATAAAAATATGTTTTTCAAGTTATGTTCACTTAAAATGCATTGTGTTTATATGAAACACTTAGTGGGAGATCAGTTGCCTATGTAGATGAATTATCTGGTGTTAAAATCTAATTTGCATTTTTTTGCAATTCAACTATTTAAGAATTTTGCCATGTGGAACTTAATATGATATTTTCAAATTCTTTAAAGCTACTTGGGCATTTTCTACAAGGAAAAGGTAAATCATTTTTCCCATTCCTTGTTAATATTACATGTTGGTATTAAAAATATACCACACTTTTAGTTTATGGGGACGTATTGTAAATATTATTTGGAATGTGGAGAAGGGAAGATCAGTTATTTTTTTTAAGATGTATTTATTTGAAAGACAGTTACAGAGAAGGAGAGAGAGAGGGAAAGAGAGAGAGGGAGATTATCCATCCACTGGTTTATTCATTCCCCAGATGATTGCTGTGGGTAGGGCTGGGGTAGGCCCAAGCTAGGAGCAAGGAGCTTCATCCAGGTACCCTACATGAGAGGCAAGGGCCCAAACACTTGGACCATCTTCTGCTGCTTTTCCCAGACCATTAGCAGGGAGGTGAATCCGAAGTGAAGCAGCCAGGACAGGAACCAGTGCTCATATAGGATGCTGGCGTCACAGGCAGTGGCTTTACCTGCTACAGCACAATGCCAGGCCTGATCAACTACTTCTTATGATTATCTTTCTTACTTCCAAGTAATTGAATTATTTAAGCCTAGAATGAAGCTGTAGCTTTTTTCCTTCATGTAGTTTGCATTCAGTGGCAGAAAAATAGACTTAATTCCGCTCTGTATACGAGTGCAATGCTTTATGAGATAAAATGAATTAATATCTTTGTAAACTGCCTGCTTTAGCAGTGTGGAAGAAAATGCAGGCATCCCGAGTTTTCTTACTGCTGTTTCTTTGTTTCAGGGTTAACTGCAGCTACCGTCCTTTTTGGCATAGCAAGATCTCTGTTGGTGTTCTACGTCCTGGTTAATTCATCACAAACTCTGCACAACAAAATGTTTGAGTCAATTCTGAAAGCTCCAGTATTGTTCTTTGATAGAAATCCAATAGGTAAGTCAGACACCCAGCTTCTCAGTACATATGTCTTGTCACAAACTTAGAATCGGATTACATTTCCATCTTTGAAGATGGAGGCGATGCTGGGAAGAAAATCGCGATGCATGTTGATTCATTTTCTAGAGAAAGCTTTTCTGATCGTTTTCTCCTCCCAGAGCAAATCTGAATGTAGGGAGCACACGATCTTTTATTCTGATTTATGTGTGTGTGTAAAAATAGATGAATGTTCCGTGTGCAGGATGATTTAGGAACCCACCTATGGTGTGCATATGAAACACCCCTCGGTCTACACCCAGATGTGTTTGAAGGTAGTCAGATTGCTGCTGAAACACTGGCTGTGTTGACATCACTGGTGTGGGCTCTGCACCTTCGGGAAGGGCCTTCTTCTCAGGAAGCCTTGCAGATGCGAGACAGCTGTGGGTTGCTTCTTTGTTGAATTGGGAATCCCTTTCGTGTCTGGAACAACTGAGCTGTGCAATGTTCTCCTTCTGTGCACTTTGCCTGCCATGGCAATGAAGAAGGGATTGAAGTCCATTGGCAAAATGGAAATGTGCCCTTGAATCACCTGAGTTTTTAGCCTTAGTCTCACAGTGGCCACTGGGTTGCAAGGTAGGGACATTGTGGTACTCAGTACTCGGTTTCTTTAAATGAGTCTGCCTGGCAGTTTCCAAGTGGCTGTTGCCTCCACCCTGAGGCCCTGTGTTTCTTTGAAGAGTTAGTCATCACTGTAGGCTCCTGCCTTTGTAGGGTGAGTGGACTTGCTGTTGCTGTGAGGCCTTGTGTGGCTGTGTTCATGTGCACGATAATTGACAGCACCTGCAGAGGCAGACCGGCGGCATGGAGAGGGCACAGGGGTACCTTTGACTTGGCCACAGATTGGCTGCATGACCAGGCACAGGGATTCTGCTGGACATGCAAATGTCAAATCAGGGTGTTGTGGTTAACAGTGTGGACCTTGGAATTCAGTCCTGGTGCTGGTTAGCAATGCTCATGTGCTTGTTGGTTAATTTCTCTGTGCCTTGGTTTTCTTATCTGCACAATGGGGATACTGCTCACACCTGCCGTATTCAAATACTGTGAGAATTAAGCTGGATAACCCATTCTCAGTGCTTCGTTCTCAGCCACACGGTCCATGCCTGATGCATGTTAGCAGCACGGAATCTCTTATCTTCAGGGGTCACAGTGGTGAGAGTTAAATACACCTGTTCTGGCAAGCATCCTACATAGATTTATTTATTGTTTGGCCCAGGCCCTGTGCCAAGTGCAAGGAATTGTAAACTGCAGAGATCACATGGCTGTGGCTGTCGCGGGCAGTCTGAGTGCAGCTGTGGTTAGAAAGTGGAGGGCTTCTGGCCTCTTACGGCTCTTGAGTCCACAGGCTTGGCCAGTTGGTCTGGAAACTACGGTCATAAAGTTTGAAGCGTTAAGTGGGGCTGCATGCATTTCTATTATGACAGCTTCTGAGTGCACCTCACTGTAGTTAGCCAGGGTCCTCATGCAGAGGATCTGTGGGCTCCTCTTCCTCCTCCTCCTCCTACTTGCTTATTCCTCAGGCATTTAGGATCCAGTTGCAATCTTACTAATCTCATAGGAGCACATGAGCGTTCATCTTGCCCCCCTCTGCTCTCAGTAAAATTGAAGCCCAGATAAACACTCCAAAGATCAGCCTTTAGTTTGCCCGAAATATTTAGAGGTCATGAATGATTTACTTTTATTTAGTGGGAAATTTTTTAAAAAAATAGATTACATCTTAATAGTAGATTTTAAGTTTTCATTTCGGTGAATATTTTACTTTGGAGGAGCGCCAAGGCTATGAGTTATGCTTCAGAGTTTATGCATCGATGGTGTGCACTTAAATGGTTGGAAGATATTTTTAAACATCCCTGCCCCAGGCTCCCAAGGTAGCTGTGAGAGCACCATGGGTGTGTGGAAGAGCCTTGCAGAATCTGTGCCTACTCAATTATAGAGGGCTCTCCAGGCTGCACGGGGAGACGAGGAGCATTGGCTTTTCTCTCTGGAGTTTTTCAGAGCCAGCTCTCCCAGGAGCCCCAGGGGTTAGCAAGAGCTGCTTAGGAGCTTGGCTTCCTGGCAGCTGCTCAGATTTTAGGAAACCTAGAGAGTAGGTAGGAAGGACATTTGACAGCAAGCATTGTCCAGTAAGCAGCTGGCACGGAGACTGCGGGCCAAGCTGCCTGGGATCTGCCCTCTTGCTCCGGTCTGCAGCTCTCACCTGCGCTGGGCTGGGCTCTGCCACCCTGTCCTGCATTCCCTCCTGGCTGTGTGTCCCCGACATGTGCCATCTCTCAGCCTTCCTGCAGGCCCCTGTTGCCTGTGGCTGGGCTACGGGAGACCCCAGTGTCCCATGGAGGGTGCTGAAAGCCTGGCCATGCCTCTGCCACCCGCGTACGGTTCCTGGGATTTAAGGAGAAGAGCATGATAAACCCGGAAAGTGCAGATTTGCTCTCCGCAGTGAAGTGACTGGGACTACCTTCACCATTCCAGACAGCTGGTTTCTGAGGTCACCTTGAGTTATAGGACCTTCAGGTTCCTCTCTGCTTGAACTTGCATTTGACTGTGTGAAGTTTGTCTTGGTTTGTGCATACAGCGTGATCCCTACTCATCTCTTGTAACCTGGCAAATAAAGCTTTGGGGATATATTTTCTTAAAGATTTATTTCTTTATCTTGAAAGCAGAATTAGAGAGAGACAGAGACAGAGAGACAGAGAATATCTTCCACCCACTAGTTCACTCCCTAAATGGCTACAATGGCTGATGCTAGGCCAGGCCGAAGCCCGGAGCCAGGAACTCCATCCGGGTCTCACACATGAGTGGAGGAGCCCACAGACCCAGGGCATCTTCTGCTGCTTTCCTGGGTGTATTAGCAGGGAGCTGGGTCAGAAGTGAATCAGCTGGGATTCCAACTGGCACCCATATGGGACTCCAGCATCATAGGTGGCAGCTTAGCTTAAACCACTCGCTGTGCCACATCGCAGGCCCGTGGGGATAAAGTTTGAACCTGGCTTTACAGTGGGAAGGGCAGGTTTTCTTTTCTCCTCTTTTCTTCCTTTTACCCTACTTCTTCTCACCCATGTCTTTTTTTATGATTTATTTATTTGAAAAATAGAATTATGTAGAGGGAGAGAGATCTTCCATCCACTGGTTAACTCCCCAAATGGCTGCAATGGCCAGGACTGGGCCAAAGCTGGGAGCCTGGAACTCCATCCGGGTCTTGCATGTGAATGGCAAAGGTCCAAGCACTTGGGCTATCCTCCACTAGCTTTCCCCAGCACATTAGCAGGGATGGGATGCTGGCGTCACACATAGTGGGCAGTTTAACCCCCTGCGCCACAGTGCTACACCAGCTTGTCCATTTTCTTTCCTCCTTTGATGGATTTTGTCGATGGCACTGGGTGTGTCTGTTGGAGAGCCTCAATTTCCAGCTGCTCCCACAATTCCTCCAGTTTCTGCTCCCCCCACCCCAGCCCCGGTTGAATCGAGTGTTTGCAGATGTGGTCTGTTGCTATTTGCTACACCTGCCTCTTGCTAGTCAGCGTGTCTATGGTCTTAGCCCCATTTCAGTTCCATCAGATGTTAATTAACGGGTAGCACAGATCCCAGGCAACAGGAAGTCATTGAGAGATTAGGAGTTGATTTCTATTTTACATGTAAATCGTGTTTTCTCGCCTTTGGCCAACTGGATTCTACTTTTGACACCGGACACCAGAGGGCAGCAGTATCTGCGGTATTTCAGGGCTAGGATGGAGGAGCACTCCGGTGCACAACCTGGTTTTTATTGTAAAGCTTTCTTGGAAAATTCTGGTTTTATAACTTGAGTCTTTGTATTCTGAAATGTGTGGATATAGAATTTTGCAAGCATTTTTGCGGTTTATTGTGTTTGAGACATGAAGCTGTGCATCAAAGAGATAGTCAAGTGTTATCGTGGCATACCTAGCATTTCAGGCAAGATTGCTTGGAATTCCCGATGAACACTTTCCCAACTGGTAACTGCCATAGGCAGGCGCTGACATCTTGAATGGATGTAGTTTAATTCTAAATACAGTAGAGTAAATGTATTGACTTGTAGACACGCGTTTGGGGAGAACGTGTGAGTGGGGCTGCGTTAGTTTTATCAAGTCTCTCTACTTCCCCAGATGAGGGCTTGGTTGCTCTCTTTTTCTCATGCTTAGTTATGGGGACGTAACACTAGGCTGAGTGCACTGACTCTGGTGGGCTCCAGATAAATGTTTATTTGCTCCCAGTGCGTTCATTTGGCTTTAAGAAATTGAGCCCCTGGTGTCTAGAGAGGTGTTTGTTTATTCTCTGAGAGGCACTGCTGGGTGATCGCCAGCCCCGTTGGTTCACACGGATGATTTCTATGGGGTGTGTGTGTTCACTTTTGTGCATTCCACAGCATAACAATTGCAAGTTGATATCACTTTTCTTTATAAATTAACAGCTAAGATGTTAGAAAATGGAGCGTCCTGACGTACGCCGTTGCTTTCATTCTTCCTGAGGAGAGGACTTGTGGTCAGTGCGGCCGGGACATGAATGATAGGTTTTGAGACACAGACGTAGGCTCTTGTCCTCCGTGTTCAACAACCCAGAGTGGCTCTCGTGATGAACAGTCCCAGCCTGACTGAGTGGGAAGTTAGGCTCTGGAGATGATCTCACAAATGCAACCTATCCTGAATACGGCTGTTTCTGGGAATGCACACGCAATAGGAGATAGGTGGAGGTAGCTGGAGCTGTTGTTCTGTTTCTGGAATCTGGAAAGGGGTCCCTTAGAATCCACCTCAGGTGGAGAAGTGGAGAAGTGGAGAGCGAGGCGAAGGCAAGGCGGTGAGCTTTTTGTACCGTCAGAAAGACTGTCTTGCTGCAGTATTTATAAAATCAATTGTCAACATACTGCTGCCATTCCAGAAAAGACTCTCAGTAGAGAAGGAACCTAATTGTAGGGGTAACCGTCTGTCTGTGTATTCAGTTCAGATGACCACGGGAGTTAGTGCTAAATGCATATTTTTAGCAAGTATAATATTTCAGCACTGTCAAAATTACCTTGACGATAATAGGCCTGTTAAATTATAGCTCTATAAGTTAGGAGGTAACAGGGCTGTGCTTCGCACACATTAATCTATGCCTGTTCACACAAGTGGTTCTGCTGAGCAGGTAGCATGTTTAAACAAGAAATACTGGTCTTAAAACCTCTGATTGATGGTAGGTGTTGTTTTGACACAGCATCATTCAGACGATTTACAAGGCAAGGCTTCGTGTTAAAATATCTCACCAGTGTCATCATTCGTCACCGACATAAATATTCAGTAGTGATGCTGGAAAATTGGTAATATGCCCATTCATGCCAAATCACTCGCTATGTTTCCTTTCAAGTGAGATCTGTTGTGGATATGCTTAAAAGAAACTATGATTTTTCTTCCTTGAGAGCAGATGAGCTGTAAGAAATTGAGAATAAGAATAGCAGCTCTCCTGTCAGCTTTCATGTACTCTTGCCTAGGTTGCTTTTAATTCTGGCTGAAGTCCTGTGGGCTTTTTTTCCCTTTCTTTTCTTGCTTAGCACACATTGTAAAGAACATATTTATATGGACATTAGTTAGTTTAAGAGGCCTTTTGTGTTCAAAGGAAGGAGTTAGTCATCATCAGAAAAGCTTTGTTACAAAACAAAAACACACATTTCCCCTTTCATTTTTCCTTGTTACTAATAACAAATGTGAATGACTATAAAGGGACTAACACAAAAGATTGCATCAATCATAATGATTCTCAATAGCCACATAAATATTATTTTTCCAGGTTTGAATGAAACAGCTAATAGTTTGAAGTAGGTGTGGTAATTAAATCCTGTCGGGTTGTCACATATTAAAAATAATGTTTTTTCACATAACAATGGTTATATGTACTTAAACTCTTATCAGGGGTGATATTCAGTCATATTTTATGGGAGTTGCTCATTTACTGTTAATGGTATCATAAAAGCCTTTGTTACCAGTTTAAATAGTTACATAGTTACATATATTTGATTGCTATTGTTGTTTTGTCAGTAATCTCTACAACTATTGATTATTATAGCCCTGGTCTACAGCTGGCAAATATTGCACCATTTTGGTGTACACTTTAAATCTCTTAGAATGTTCTGATTACTCTTTATTCTTAGTGCTTTTTCTTTTCCTCTGTAATAAATCAGACCTGAAAATACTGGCAACTCAGTAACAGAGCAAGTTCTGTATGGTTGTCCAGTAAAATGTTAAAAAGATAAGATTTGGGAAGCCTGTGCTTTACATAAAAAGGGGCAGTGGTATACTATTTCAGGAAGTTAGGAGGAAGACATTTTCCTTGTGTTTTATTGTTTTCCAGTAGAGTATAGAATGCAAGTGATACACATGTACTTATATATTTCATTCCCTGTCCTGTATCGTACCTCTTTATTATTTTACCTGAAGAAGCTGGGAAAGACGCCTGCGTATGTTTTGTAACATTGAGTCTGTGACATTTTAAACTCTAAGATTGTTTCTTAGTGAATCTTTGTTAGTATCTATCAAAATGATAGCTTTGTCACAATTCAGGTATTTATATGTGTTGTATTAGGCTTGTGCTCCCTGCTCTCAGGATATGTGAGATCTTTAAAAAAGTTCATGGAAACTAGGTTTCATAAAGAAGTTATGCATGGATTTTGATCCTTTTTTATTTGCAACACAATAAAATTATCTTTTAATTCCACTTTTCTAGAAACTTTTTAACAAGGTTTATTTATTTGGACAGAGTTACAGAGAGAGAGAGGGACAGATAGAGAAAGTGATCTTCTATCCCTGTTTGCTGGTTCTGTCCCCAAATGGAGGGAGAGGGAGGGAAGGAAGGAGGAGGGGAGGGAGAGAGGGAGGGAGGAGAGTGAAAGATCTGGCTTAAATGGTCTGGGCTGGGCCAAACCAAAGTCAGGAACCAGAACTCAATCCAGGTCTCCCCCTGAATGGTGGGGACCCAAGCACTTGGTTCATCTTCTGCTCCTTTCCCAGGGGAATCAGCAGGGAGCTGGCTTGGAAGGGGAGCAACCGGGACTTGAACCTGTGCCATATGGGGTGCCAGTGTCACAAACAGCATCTCAACTCCATGATCATTTTGTCATCCCCTCATGCACACAAGTTTTCCACTACAGTCTGACATCTGTGGCTGTGATGCAATGTCCTGAGTCCACGTTTCCCTTGCTTTGGTAAATGTTTTGCCTTCATCCTCAGCTTGGTTAGAATGAGCAGTCTTCATTTCCTGGGATCTTGCTGGTGTATCTCAGGGTCCATGGTGTTGTGCTCATTACTTAGGCATTGTGGGGTGTATGGTTGGTAGTCGTTCAAATGTTGTCATTTAAAAGGTTTCTCCTCCTACTGTTCAACATTGTGACTCCTTGTGTAGCTCTTAGAAATGAATCAAAATATCTTTAGAGTAAATGCTGTTGCACACCTGTTGCAAGGGAGAATGGACCAACATTAACAGGAATGAATATTGGGAAGTTTGTCATTTAAGAGCCCGAATGTGTAGAGTTGTCTGGTGCTATGTGAAAGCCTTTGGGGATTTGCTGGATTGAAATCCCATGCTGTTCTGTAAAGCCACCTGCTTCTCTTCAAAGATTTGCTTTTGAAGCTCTCAGAGGACACCATGATGAGAACTTTGACTTTCATTTAAAACCGGAGGTTTCATATTCTATCACTTTATTCCTGCCCCCTTTATAATAAACATCATTATTTTGTGTTGAAGACACAGGAGAAAATATATTTATAACATTGACATCTCATGTAAAGTTTGAAATGTTGTATTTTTGTCCACTGTTTGATAGTACTTATCAAAAGGACGCCCTGAAATGCAGGTGATCATGTGTATCCTGCCTGTGTCATCCCTGCCCTCCTGGAGCTTATTCATTATTTTATTGCTAAGTCTTCCAGCAGGATTGGATGCCTTGTAGCTGATTAGTAAATGTGAGGGGACTTCAACACTTCACAGAAAAATGGAATTAAAGCATGACTTTAGGGGCAGGCATTGTGGCACAGCAGGTTAAACAATTGGTGTGTCTGCATCCCATACTAGGATGCTACTAAGTGGCTGCTCCTTTTTAGATCCAGCTTCCTACTTATGTGCCTGGGAAGGCAGCAGACGATGGCCCAAGCACTCAGGTCCCTGCCACCCCCATGGGAGACCCACATGGAGTTCTTGGCTCCTGGCTGCAGCCTGACTGGGGTCTGGCTGTTGTGGCCATTTCAGGGGTGAACTGGTGGATGGAAGATCTGTTTCTCTCTCTCTTTTTCTCGCTCTCTCTTACTCTTCCTTTTAAATACATAAATGAATGGTGCAAAAAATGTTGAAATCCACTCACTTGAGGTCTTCAGGAAGCTCATGGAAATGAGGTATTATTACAAACCTAGGTATGGATCGGAATTTGTTTTGATCAAAAATAAGCATCTTTTATTTCCCATGACCTCTGTGAAGCCCCCTTGTACTTGTACTTGAGATCACAGGGCGACTTCAGCAGTGAATTTGCATCTCCAAGCAGTGCCCATAAAGAACAATGGAACTTGACTGTGTCAAAATTGAATTGGCGTGGCCTTTTTGTCTTGTAGTGGGTGTTGCTGGGATTTGAGCTCTTCTCCGTGATTTCTTTTCAGAAGTGCAATATCCGATAGGTCATTTATGATGGACTTTGTTCCCCGTACATGATGGCATGAAGAGGAAGACCATATATTGGTTCTTTGATTCGCGAAGGTAGACTAACTGTGGCTGTGGACTCTCCTGTTGTTTACCTGTGAAGGAAATGAAGCTGTCAAACCCTCAATAAATGCTGTTGGGGTTTTGTGCCTTTTGACACGTTTATGAGCTGAATGTTTGGTGCTTTATATTTGCTTTATGAACTATGCACTCAAGTGAAGAGGAGGAACTCACCGTTTTAAAGCCTGAGTAGACGCTTTGAAAGTATTTCTTGTGCAGTGAGTTTAGAGGTACCTTGAGATGATCCAGGTGGGCTAGGAGTGTAGCTTCATGACTGCCAGGTCGCTCACTTCCCCATGGTGGCCGTGGTTTCTAACAGGTACCAAGAGGGCCTTGTTTATTCCTCAGGCCTGTGTGATTTGTCATCTGCTGTGATCCCAAGACAGACGTAACACCTCTGTCTTCCAGACATTGGCAGACTTAAATAAATGTGGCTAATGGGTTACTTTTAGAACGCCACCCTGTGTCTAAATGCTGTGATTCCATGTAGAAAAGATGCAGACTAGAAATGTAGGGAGCAGGTGTTCAACCTAACAGTTAAGATGCCTGCAGCCCGCATCTGGGTGCCTGAGTTGACTCCCAACTCTGACCCCAGCCTCCAACCTCCTGTTAACGTGGACTCTCAGAGACAGTGGTGATAGCTCAGGCAGTTGCATTCCCGCCATGTGGGTGACCTGGGATTGTGTTCCCAGCCATTGCTACCATTTGCAGAGTGAACCAGTAGATGGGAGCTGCCTGTTTCTCTCTCCCTCCCACACCCCCTTTTTTTTTCTGACTCTCAAATAACTTTTTAAAAAAATTATATAGCTCAGAAAGGAGAGCTAAATCTGCAGAAGTGCACACACACCTACAAACCTGGCCCGATGATACATTTCTTCTTCATAATCAATTACATAAGTGATTGGCGTGATTCCATAAAATTTCCAAAAACTGTTCTCTTGGCACTTCAAGGCCAATTGTTTTCAAACTGAAATCAGACCAGTGGGAGTATGAGAGGAGTGTAGGAAACAAAAGGTAAGTGATTCTTTGTTTAAGATTGTAATCTCTGTGCACACAGCAAACTCAATACAGATTCTGACCAGAGGCTCCCCTGCACCCGAATGTTCTCCTGACCCAGTAGGGATGTCCGGCTGCTGCAGCCTCTGTTGTGAAGTAGGCTGGGGCAGGAGAGGGACTTCCAGTGTTGCTTGAGAGTTTTGTAGACATCTCGGCAGAAGATGGAACATAAGTAGTGGTATTTTCTCTGTAAGCAATGTTGTTATGAAATCAACTACGATCCATCGAGTGTTCTTCCTGTTCTTGGTAATCAGGATTAGTCTTTGAGAAATTTCCCCCTCATTGAAGGAGCGGCCCTTTCATATCCGAAGAAAGACGTGACAAGCTTCAAAGTACATTTTGAGTGGAAGCTTATTAAAATATTGTGGTTGTGCAAAAAGCTATCATAAAATCAAATTCTCTGTTCTGGAAATACTTTCATTTCTCTTTCACATTTGCATTTTAATAGATTGTATCACGTGGGCAAATGTTTCAACCTCCCGAACACCTGGCAGGTCTATTTTAGACTTGTTCTGGTGTTTAGACATCTTCTGGCAGACGTGATTCCAAGTATGATCGTGCTTCTCACCTCACGGAAGGAAAATCTTGCCTCCAGCTCTTGCGGTGGAGGGAGCTTCTGGGGAGCAACTTGCTGGTTATACAGCCCTGGAAACCCTGTGTCTGCCCTGGTTGGCTTTTCAGCCGGAGTCCCTGAGTTGGGGATGTTGTAAGTTGCTAATTAGGTGATGAGTTCTCTCTAAACTTCAAGTGGAAGTTTATAGAAGTATTCTTTTGACTTGGTGACTGGTCTCATTTCATTCTCTAATTGAAGCATGTAATCAAAGAGTATAGAGATTTTTGAGGGCGTGGTAAGAAAAAACAGCGCAACCAATTCTTTTTGTTCTGCACCAAGATACTTGCAAAGATACCACAGTGTAAGTGGATTTAGCCTCAGTATATTTTTCTCGTGTATAATTCCGTATACCCAGATCAGCAGCAGTGCTTTGAGGTGTGTAGTCAGAAGCATGGATTAACTTTTTTCATTAACTTTCAGTATTTAAAAGTAGATTAAGAGGGAAGTGATTGCTTTCTTGTGAGTAACCATTATTTTTAAAAATGGAAAAAATTTTTTTTTCCTCCTATTGGTGTCAGAAGGACCCAGGCTCACAAAATTTATTTCCTTGGGGGGAACTATAAATTTATTCTCCTTACCTTTTTCAAGAAAAAAGTGATAGTAACATCTTAAAATTATACTTCATGCTAATATAAATCTTCTCTATAATATTCTTCCCATTACTTAGCAGAAAAATGAAAGGGGAGTTAAATATGGTTTAATGAGTTCCTCCAATGAGCTATATCATAGACAAAAGTATTTCTTATTGGTGCCAACTTTTAAAAGTTGGTCTTGCCATGGTTTTATAAATGAAAGCAAAATTAACATAGTTCAGGATGGTAAAGATTATGTTACTAGAAAATTGTTTTTCAAAATTAAATAAATAGTTGTTGATATAAATAGCCAGAGTAATAAAAGGGAACACCTGTGTAATCCAGACATCAGTTGTCAGACAATCAGACAAGCTGCTCTTTATTAGGGAATTGTCAAGTGTGTAGACTAGGCGAGTAGAGTTTGCACACGCTGTAAGAATTTAAAGTTTAGTGGACCTGGTCTTCAGGTACGTCTTCATCGTCTTCCATTAATTCTTGCCCTATCAGAGAAGCTAAATGTTAAAGTTCAGATTAGGCTTTGAAGCTTTATATGGACAACATCATAGTTTTTGGATAAACATTATGTAATTTTCTTTCCCAGTAGAGCTTGTCTTGTCTCCTTAATTTTTGATTTCATATCAGATGAGAGAGAACTTTGATTATTGTTTAAGATCCTCTTGATGGAAGCTGATCTCTCAAGAGCTATTGATGTGTTTGAGAGAGGGAATTCTCTTAGATGACCACACCATCTAACGCCAAGTGATATTTGTGTGATTGGATTCTATGAAGCAGGCATGAAATTTAAAGTTTGAAAATTGACCAGTGAATAAGATGACCTTTGACCCAATGCTTTTCCTCTCGTCATGGTTTTGAGCCATTTTGGGACCCATGGGTAAGGAACATGATTTTGGAATGGCCTGCCCGAATGTGAACCCCTGTGTGCCCAGGACCTTGCTCAGTAGCTTACCTCTTTCTGCCTCAACTTTATCCGTGTTATGGGGATGATGATAAGACCAACCTTTTGTATGTGTGAAAATTAAAGCTATGAGATTTAAAACTGCTCAGTCCATGGCTAGCATTTTTTTTTAATTATTTAAGCGATATGAAATTTTAGGTTTTTTTTTTTAATTTATAAATTCCAAATGTATGTGCTAGTGTTGATAAAATAATGGGGTTTAAGGCAGGGTATTTTTATTTTCCTAGATGCAAGGAGTAATAGATGAATGACCAAGATCCACAAACCACGAAACAAAAATCAGTAGTGTGTTTTTTGGTTTATTTGCTTGTTTTGTTTTTATTTTTGTTTTCAGTGGGGCTTAGCTTCATTCCAGAGTTCATTTTAAATTTAATTTGGTTTTACAATGAGAGCTCAATTTTGCATGTAAGTACCAAACATCTGGTTTACTTTTTGTTTGAAAATGATACGGCTGAAGTTTAGCACAGAAGTCTGTTGTGTAATTACAGAAAGACAGTTTGAAATTTTACAAATTAAGTTCGATTTAAATGGAACGTTGGAATTATTCCAGGGAAGAGGATGTACTTCCTAGGAGTAGGAGAAACTTATTATTTTTTAAAAATGCCATAACTGGTCAAAATGTAAAACTTCTATGTATTCACCTTTTTCAAAAAGCGTGAAAAATGACAAATTTCACAAGTGAAAGTTAAAGTTGACCTAAGGCAGTTTTAGATTGTTGAGCCTTCAAATTTTATTCATGGGATGTTTTCCGAGACATTCTGTGGTTTGTTCACTCCACTTAATTCTGGGCAATCCTGCATTTCTACCAGATGGACATTCTGATACTTGAAAACTTCCTCTTGCACAAAATATAGTCAAAGCAACCTGGGAAGAAAGTGAGATTTCTGGTTAGTTCTTAGGAGCTCCACATTATGTTTTTAGAACATTGAAAGGAATAAGAAACAGAGCATATGTAACTCTTCAATAGGTATTGCCCTATTAGTGTTGAAAAACTATTTTCATTTTATTTGAGTGAGTGAGTGAGAGAGAGAGAGAGAAAGAGAGAGAGAGAGAAAGAATTTTCCATCTGCTGGCTCATTCCCCAAAGGTCGGGGCCAAGTCAAAGCCAGGAGCCTGAACTCGATCCAGGTCTCTCACATGGGTAGCAGATGCTTGGGCCATCATCTGCTGCATGGCAGGGTGGATATTGCAGGAAGCTGGATCAGACATGGAAGAGCCAGGTCTTGCTCCAGGTACTCTGATATGGGATGTGGACTTCCCAAGCAGTAACCTAACTGCCACACCAATTGCCCCCTTGGCCAAACTAACAATTTAAATGCCATTAATTACAACTGGATATAATAACCTTGATATGGTAGGGAAATACGGTTTTGGGTGGAGCTACCTAAATGAAGACAGAGCACTTACGGGCTTACCACCTGCCTGCCAGGTGGGTGTGTGTGTCTTTTGGGAAGGAGCAAGTAACTAGTCCTGAGTCTTAGAACTCAGCCTCAGAAATGACAGAGAGGCCCTTGGCTCTGAAATTCACTGACTATATCATTCTGTTGAACTTGTTTAGAAATAGCTTGGTGAACGCTTTTAAGGAAAAAAAAAAAAAAAGGCCTGTGTTTGTAAAAAGCATCACAGGATTTTTATGACATGAGCTTGCCCATACCCTATAGTGTTCCAGAGATCTCAGGGCTGACAGGTTTTCCTCTGTTGGTAGTTATCATCCAGTTCCCTACTAAACTGAGGATCAGCCAGAAGAAGAATAAAATCGGACTCTTTCCCTATGTCTCGTCATTTTATAGCAACATCATACATTCATTTGACAATTTCAACTCCTGTTGTCTTGTTTCATCTGCCACAGCAACTAAGTGACAAGGTCTCTGAGCATCCACAGTGGGGTCCTTGGCTTTCTCTGCCTTCCTGCCTACTCCTCTTGCTGTTGTCCCCCTTGGTTTTTACAAGATAGATTTAGGAATAGGATGCATGTAATTGAGAATTAAAGAACCAGGTTGCCGCAAATCTTTAATCCAAATGCAGAGTATAACTCAACATGTATTATGCATCTCCTTGTGCCAATGTGCTGGGAATTTTTCCGTGGTATTCAGATATTGTTTTCTGAATTCTCCACGATTGCTTTCTAAAGATGGTCAAGCATTCCATAATGTTGTAAGCTATAATAACATTATACCGCTTTGGGTAAAGGTTACATTATATTTGGTATAGTGGTTCCCATGCAATCAAAATATCATGTTTTCTCTTATTTATGGTAGTTTATATATATATATATATATATATATATATATATATATATATATATAGAGAGAGAGAGAGAGAGAGAGAGAGACAGAGCGAGCGCCATATAGTTATAGATATGCTACTATAGTTTTAATGATCTATGATTTTAAAATGTACTGTATGTAAGTGAAATGGCCATCTTTTCATTTGATTTTTTTAAAAGATTAATTTTATTAGAAAGTCAGAGTTAGAGAGAGGTGGAGGTCTTCCATCTGCTGGTTCATTCCCTAGATGGCCACAGTGGTCAGAGCTGGGCCAATCCGAAGCCAGGAGCCAGGAGCCAGGAGCTTCTTCTAGGTCTCCCATGCCAGGTGCAGGGGCCCAAGGACTTTGGCCATCTTCTACTGCTTTTCCAGGCTGTGGCAGAGAGCTGGATTGGAAGTGGAGCAGCTGGGACTTGAACTGGTGCCCATATGGAATGCTGGCACTGCAAGGTGGCAGCTTTACCTGCTATGCCACATTCCAGCTGCTTCATTTGATTGTTGTTTATAGCTCTTGCCTATTTTACTGCTGAACTATGGTCTTTTTACTTTTTACTTACTGAATTATTTAGTGGAGCATTAAGCCTTTGACTATAATTTAAATTAAAAATATGGTTTTATTTTATTTTATTTTATTTTTTGACTGGCAGAGTAGACAGAGAGAGAGAGAGACAGAGAGAAAGGTCTTCCTTTGCCGTTGGTTCACCCTCCAATGGCCGCCACGGCTGGCACGCTGTGGCTGGCACACTGCACTGATCCAAAGGCAGGAGCCAGGTGCACACACACACACAGGGCTGTAAAATCATTTCAAATGAGAAGTGCTGTTAACTATTCCAAGATGTCTTTGGTCATTCTCATAAAGATGTATTTTATGTTTGATTGTAAATTCATCAATAACTCTATATGAAGGCTATTTTGGAGATGTAGTTTTGTCTGTGAATGCAGGAATATTAACGTCAGGAATCTTACTGTTTGCACTGTGCAGAATGGAGATTGCAGAATGGTCTTATCCTACCCTAGCTCCCACCCAGCTGTGCTCTGGGTCTAGAGAAAAGGTGCAGTGATTTCTCCTGTCCCAAGTCCAGTCCAGGTAAACCCTGTCACTAATATTGGTGCAGCACCAACAGCTGGTGATGGCCGTGGCCTAAAGTCACAGATGAGCTGATCCACAGGAAGTTCCACTAAAACTTTCACTTTTTAATTTTAATTGACGTTTTGGAACATGGCTTACTTTGCAACTACTTGTGCTTCCTCACCAGTTCTGGTGATGGGAAAGACCAGTAGATCTTCATCATCTGTTTTAGTGCCATTATCTTAATTTTCTTATAGTCCAACAGTTCCCTCTTCGCCACAGGCATCTGTCTAAGACCCACAGTGGACACTTGACACAGCAGATAGCAATACCAAACCCTTTATAGACTATGCTTTTTCTATACCTACACACTTGTACTAACATTCAGCTTGTACATTAGGTTCAGGAAGAGATGAACAACAATGACTACCAATAAACTGATTTTAGCAATATATTGTAATGGGATATTTAAAACTTATGAGTTATCTATTTGTGGAGTTTTCCATTTAATATTTTTGGACAGTGTTTGCTGGTGAATGAAACCAAAAATTGAAAGCAGAGAGAAGTGGCACCACTGTAATTTTAGGCGTTTTTGTTCTTAGTTCTTTGTCCTCTGTCGAAAAACACTGTTTGGGAATTTGGATGAAAATAGAATGTAGAAAATATTATTATTTAGTCTTCACAAGACTCTGTGTTCTATCACAAGACACTTTGATTTTTCTCAAATACTCTATCACAAATAATATCAGAACAGAATCTAATCTGAATTTTAGCCATCTTTTGGCTCTTTGTTGTAAAACTCATGATTTTTACTCAAATACTCTATCACAAATAATATCAGAATAGAATCTAATCTGAATTTTAGCCATCTTTTGGCTCTTTGTTGTAAAACTCAGATGTATAATACAGGTGTATTCTTTTTTTAAACTATTATTAATATAAAATAATAATAATTAATATATAAGTTATATATATATATATAAATTTCCAAAGTACAGCTTATGGATTACAATGCGCCCCCCCCCATAACTTCCCTCCCATCCGCACCCCTCCCCTCTCCCACTCTCTCTCCCCTTCCATTCACATCAAGATTCATTTTCAGTTCTCTGTATATACAGAAGATCAGTTTGGTTTATATTAAGTAAAGATTTCAACAGTTTGCAGAAAGGTGTATTCTTGTCTCCTTTGCTTCTGGGAAAACGTGCTTCCAGGGTCCTGTTTATGGTGATCTTATTTTTTTCTTTAAGATATATTTCTTTGGAAGGCAGAATTACAGAGAGAAAGGAAGATATTGAGAGAGAGAGATATGGAGAGAGAGAGAGAGTGAGCAAGAGAGAAAGAGAGAGCGCGCAATAGCTTCCATTGCTGGTTCACTCCCCAAATGGCTGCAATAGCCAGGGCTGGGCCAGGCTCAGGAGCCAGGGGCTTTATCCCGGTCTTCCACGTGGGTGGCAGGGGTCCAAGTATTTGGGCCATCTTCTGCTGCTATTCCAGGGACATTACCAGGGAGCTGGATTGCAAATGGAGAAGCCGAGACATGAACCAATGCCCCTAAGGGATGGCAGCATTGCAGATGGCAGTTCAGCCTGTTAAGCCACAGTGCTGGCCCCAATGATGGCCTTTGTAAAAAGTGAGAAGTATGGAAATAGGTTCACCCAGTAAAGCTGCCATTTGGTACTGGGGAAATGAATGGATGTTTGGATGATTGGCTGGCTTCTCTTTTTAAAGTTTTAAAGGGACATTTTGTTTTTTTAAATATTTTTTAATTTATTTATTTGAAAGGCAGAAAGAGAAAGATCATACATCCACTAGTTTACTCCTTAAATGTCTGCAACAGCTAGGGCTGGGCCAGGCTGAGGCAAGCACCAGGAGCTCAACCTGAGTCTTCCATGTTGGTGGGGAGGGACCCAACTTCTTGCTCCATCACCTGCTGCCTCCCTGGGTACACGTGACCAGGACTCAGAAGTGGAGTGGGGACTTGAACCCAGGCATTTTAATATGGGATGCAGGGGTCCCAAGCTGAGCCTTAACCGCTATGCTAAACTCTCAACCCTGCTTCTCTTTCATTGACTGGAAATTCTTTAGCCATGCATTATATTTGTCACTGTCCTCCAGCCTCCTTTCCAAGATTCTTCCCAAATGTTGACTAAAATATACTGAAGTTTATCAGAAATGTCACACATACTATCTGTCTCCCCTGTGTGCGCTGTAGTTTACTCAGAAAGAGTGTAAGCAGTGCTTGATCTTTTTTTTTTTTTTCATATTTATTCATTTGAAAGGCAGAGTGATAGGGAGAGACAGAGAAGGGAAGATTTTCCATGTGCTGTTTCATTTCCCAAATGGCTGCCTACAGCCGTGGCTGGGCCAGGCCGATGCCAGGAGGAGATACCCTCTCTGTCCGGATCTTCCATGTGAGTGGCAGCGATCCAAGTCTTTGGTCCATCTTCTATTGCTTCCCCAAGTGCATTAGTAGGAACTGAACTAGAAGTAAAGCAGCTGAGACTCAAGCAGGTGCTCTAGTGTGGGATATTGGCATCACTGATGGCAGCTTAACCCAGTGCATCATAGGCTTGGGACTTGTGGTCCATCTGTGCTCTCTGTCCTGCTACCTCAGGGACTTCTTAAATTCTTGGCCTCTTTGAACCTTTCTGTTTTCTTTGTTGAGTTTCAGAACACATGATGCCAGTACAACTGGATATTAAATAATACAGTGAAAATAATGGACTGGAAGTAGGCAAACAAAGCGAGACCCAGGGGAAAAGTCAAAGAATAAGGAGTATGGGTTTTGATTTGCGCGAAGGAAAACGTTGTGTTGAACTGTTTTCCCCATGAGCGTTTTGGTGACATCTCAGCATTTGATGTCTTGACCCATGGAGCCTGAGCTGGCTTGTCACCCTTCGCCTCTCCGTTGCAATGTCTTGGTGAATTAAGCTCTTTTACTCCTTTCTGATGAAAATATTAGCAATTTCAGATTTGTGACTCGTGGGTCTATTCAGCTTTCCGGAAACCTCTCAGTGCCGAGCAACACATTTCTCCTGAGGGACCGGCGTCCATGACAGCCCGAGAGATTGGGATCCTGGCGTGATTTTATTTCATTATGAGCCTACACTGGTATTATTTAATGCAACCAAGTTCTGAATGCTGGTAGAGAACACAGTTAAGGTCATGGTCTGAAAGGACTTTGATGTCCTGCAGAAGCCTGATTTTCCCCTAATATGCATGAAAAGCTTGTGCAGTATAGCTCTTAGGAGATGAATATTTGTTCCTGTAGGTTACAATAGCAGACATAACCTGTGAGTGATGGGAAATGTCGGGCAGAATATGGATTTGGAGGAAAAAGGGGAAGAACTAGTATGAAAAAATTAGCCATGGAAATCCATAAATACAAGGCCAAGAATATTCCTACAGAGGTGTCACCTGTATTTTTCCAGGAATGACAGACACTTTTGCAGATCTGCAAGTGGAGAATTTCTGATTTTTAACTAAGTGACTTCCTTATGGATTTCAAACCCTTTTCTCCTTACGTAGGAATTTCTGTATCCTTAGTTCCCAGATCTTTGTTATAAGAATGTTCAAAAGGCGATGTTTCTCTGGATGAATTTTAGAAATTTTATTGATTCATTTTCATTTTATTTGAAAGGCAGAAAGAGAGGTCTTCCATCTGCTGGTCTATTTCCAAATGCCCACAACAGCCAGGGTTGGGCCAGGCCAAAGCCGGGAGCCGGGAACTCAATCCAGGTCTCCTAAGTGGGTGGCAGGGAGCCATCACCGCTGCCTCCCAGGGTATGCATTTGCTGGAAGCTGGAATTGAGAGTAGTGCCTGAACTCAAACCCAGGCACTCTGCTATGGAATGTAAGTGTTCCAAGCAGCTGCTCTCTGTGTGTCTTTTTCGCTATCAATAAGAAATGCAAACTGATTCTTACGGCTACTACCTGGGTACAGCCTTGGATAGTCTGAGTTAGTGAGATGATTTGCCTGTTTGTGCGAGGAGAAGACATTTAATTCCATGTCCGTTTTCATGCATCTGCAGATTCCAGGGGTGATCTGAAGCTCATTTTCTGGCTGTTTTGGTCACCTCTAGCTTGGAGCCTGTGGCAGGTCCGGGGACCGCTGTCCTCTCCCTAGGGAGTGGAGTGTGGGGAACCGAGATGACTCTTCCCTGTTGCGGAAGGAACACAGATCCAGCAGGTGGATCTGCTGAGCCAGCTGGTGGAAATGCTCTGGGCTGGGGATGAGGCGTCAGATTTCCGGGGGCCGGCCTCGTGAGGGAGGGGAGACTTTTCCAAGAAGCAGATCTGAAGGCAGGGATGTGAGTGGAGCTGGAGAGGCAGGCCATGGAGAAGGGCAGGATGCAGAATGTAGCTGTGGCTGGCAGTGGATCGAAGAACAGATCCCAACAAGAGGGGCAGATCAGGAGGGCAGCCCTGAGTCACTGGGAAGTCTGCATCTGTGTGGCTGCTGCCAGCCCCGTGCCAAGGGCTGTCCTGGCACTTAGGAAAGCACAAATTGGTACAGACACGATTCACAACTCAGATTTCCAGCGCTGAATTTTTTTTTTTTTAATAGAACATCTTCCACTTTGGGGAGTTTTATGGATATGAACCAAGTGGGACAGAGCAATTGAATGTGACACTGGGATGGTTAAACATTCTGAAGCTGCAAAGAAGGAACCTAGAAGGAAGAGAAAGACGAAGTCTCCTTTTGTTTGTGGCACTGAAACCACTTCTGTAGATGTTGCCTTCCTTGAGGTCGATGCAAAGCACAACCACAGGCCTGTGCGTGTTTCCCAGCACTGTACCCTCACGGGCATGGGCCGTGGAGGTGCTGGGGCAGGAGGGACTCCTGGGGCTGGGTGGGGGGACTTGCCCACCCCCCACACAGCTTACCCTCCTGCTTTTGTAACCCGGCCAAGTTTCTGGGTTGCAGCTGCCACAGGAACAAGCTGGAGCCTTCCTCTTGTTTTGAACTTGACCGCTAGTTGTTTGGTGTTGCCCCCGTCTCCCGGCCTTTGGTGACCTCTTGCATCCCTCCTTCCGGGGCTAAGGCAGACCAGTCACAGTGGGGATCTCAGGTATCCTAATGTGGCCATGGAGTCTCTTCCCAACATGGCAAATTTTGAAAAAGCCAGTTGCTAAGCACATTCACTTAATCATCCCTGTGCCAGTGAGGAAAGCTTAGCAAGCCTTCTAGAGCCAGGCACCGTCTTTCAAGCTCTGCCAAGACACCAACCAAACCTCAGATCCCCCCATTCTGATCTTGTGGACTTCGCTGCCTGCTGGGGCAGACAGACCTCAAACAAGGGTGTGGACTTGCACTTGTGATGGGTACTGTGGAAGCGGGGCCAGGGGCGACTGCAGCAGGTTGAGGAACAGTCTCTGATGGAACTGAGTTGGGGGTGGGGGTCGGGCTGGCGGTAGTCCTGGAAATGGGGAAGGGGCCCCATGACTGGCATGGGTGGAGGGAGCACAGCAGAACCAGGCAGGTGAAGGTGCAGGGCAGGTGAAGGGGTTCCATCCGTCCCCACAGCAGTGAGTGTCTTGCTTTGCGCTGAGATGCCTGATGGCAACACAACTTGCCTGTGCTCGTCAGAGCTCCATTTCACAGTGGGGTAGAACAGGGGCTCCTTTGGGGCTCCTTTGTGAATGCTTTAAACATGGAGGCATTTAATGTGCCACAGGTTTTGTAACTGACTCCTCATTCACTCTTAACCGTGTGGCTTGTACCCACATAGATTCGGCGATTTTCATATAATTGCATTACAGGTAACTGTGGCGGATTTCTCACTGTTCATTACTGTTCCAAGCACCTCACAAAGACAGCACTAAACCCACAAGTCGTTTTACATCTCCTTCCCAGAAAATTCCTGCATATGGAGTTAAAATCTGTACTTGGCACACTTAATTAAACTCTAAGACAAGTGAATAATACAGTGCCTGGACTTATTTTTGATGTAAGGAGTGGCTAGTGTTTCATACATCTTCCTCTGCCACAGGCTGTTCGGAAAGTGAACTACAGGACGGTTTTCATGCTGGTGAAGGTGGAGTTGCTTGGCTGTGTGTGTGTGTGTGGGGGGGAGGAGTGAGAGGATGGGTGCAGCCACTTTAGGGACGCCACTTCCCCTTCAATTTGCACACGTGAGCTTTGTTAGTATCAGAGGAACTTTATTATAAGGAAGCAGTGGGACATTTTTCCATAAAAATAAAAATGCTGTGCAGTGGTTTCTTTTTTCCCTTGCACTCCTCCTTCTCCCCAAATAATAAAACTTTGGTGCTTAATCAGGGTTCCAGATGTTTGTATGTATTTATTTATTTGGATATTTATAGTGTTCTCTGTCAAGCAGTTTGCCTCCCTGGGTGCATTCCAGAAATTTTAAAAACATACATGGCAAAGCCACAAAGATCAAAGACCTGTGTCTTATGAACTCTTGCAGCACGTTGGGCTAGTCCCTAAAATGATTCATATTAAAAGAACAGAGTAAGAACTCTCTCTGTCCATGTCATGTTTTAAGGAATGTTCCAGATGGGAATGGAAGGACCTCGCAAGCCTTTGCCGGAAGAACCCGTCCAGATTGGAGTTCTTCCTGTGTGCAGAGTGAGGGAAGCTTTTCGGGAACCTCCTGTAGTACAGGGTTTGAGTTAACTGACCGGTGCCCTGTCTCCTTGCTTGTTTTTCCACATGTTGTTGCCGATGTTTCTGTTTCTTCTTCCTTTAAAATGAAAATATTAGTTATTTATTCCCCCCTCTTTGAATATTAATTCTATGATGTAGGATTTTAGACTGCCTGTGGAAAGTACAGGTTTTATTTATTTTTTAAATTTCACCAAATAAGAAGTTTAACAAGTAAAAAACAAAAAGACCCTAGTTTAGTGGGAATATAAAGAAAGCTATAAACAATAATTGAATGGAAAAATGACCATTTTACCCATATACAGTAAATTTTTAAGTAATCACAGATCATTAAAACTATAATAGTATAATATTCTTAACCATGGGATTGACAAAAGAGTGAAACAAAGTTTTACACAACTGTATTTGCAGCAATACTGATAACAACCAGAAATTTCTTTTTTCTTTTAAATTTTAGTTCTCACATATAAGGGAAAACATACAGTATTTTTCTTTCTGGGTCCGGTTTATTTCACTCAACATGATGTACTCCAGGGTCTCCATTTTGCTGCAAATGGTAGAATTTCATTCCTTTTTGTAGCTGAATAATATTCCATTGTGTATATATATGCCACATTTTCTGTATCCATTCATCTGATGATGGACACCTTGGTTGATGCCAAATTTTGGCTGTTGTGAACAGTACTGCTATGAACATGGTGGTGCAGGTGTCTCTTTGATACATGGTGTTCAAGTCTTTTGGGTTTATACCCAGTAGTGGGGTTGTTGGATCATATAGCAGTCTATTTCTAGTTGTTTAAGAAATCTTCACAGTTTTCCACAGTGGATGCACTAATTTACATTGCCACCAATGGTGTATAAGTTGTCTCCACATCCTCACCAGCATTGATTATTTTCTGTGTTTTGGATTTTAGCCATTCTGACTAGGGTGAGATGAAATCTGTGTGTGTGTGTGTGTGTGTTTTAAGATTTATTTATTTATTTGAAAGACAGGATTATAGAGAGGCAGAAGCAGAGTGGGGGGGGGGGGGTGTCTTCCCTCCACTGGTTCACTCCACAAATGACTGCAATGGCCAGAGCTGAGCCCATCCAAAGCCAGGAGCCAGGAGCTTCTTCCAAGTCTTCCATGCGGGTGCAGGGGTCCAATGACCTGGGCCATCTTCTACTGCTTTCCCAGGCCATACCAAAGAGCTGAATTGGAAGTGGAGTGGCTGGGACTTGAACTAGCTCCCATATGGGATGCTGGCACCGCAGGCAGCGGCTTTACCCACTACACCACAGTGCCTCATTGTGGTTTTGATTTGCATTTCCCTGATGGCTAGTGATGTTGAACATTTTTTCATGTATTTGTTGGCCATTTGTATTTCTTCTTTTGGAAACTATCTATTGAAGTCTTTTGCCTGTTTTTCTACTGGATAGGATTTTGTTGTTGTTAAGTTTTTTAAGTGGCTAATATATTCAAGATATTAATCCTTTGTCAGGTGGGTTGCAAATACTTTTTCCCATTCTGTTGGGTGTCTTTTCAGGCTATTGATGATTTCTTTTGCTGTGGGAAAGATTCTGAGTTTGATATAATCCCATTTGCTTAGTTTTGCTTTTGTTGCCTGTGCTTTGGTGGTCCTGTCCAAGAAGTAATTCCCTACTCCAATGTCTTGGAATATTTCCCCCTATATTTTCTTCCAGCAACTTCATAGTCTCAGTTCTTAAATTTAGATATTTGATCCATTTTGATTTGATTTTTGTATTTGGTGAGAAGTATGGATCTAATTTCATTCTTCTACATAGATACATCCAATTTTGCCAGCACTTTTTTTGTTGAAAGGACTATCCTCTCTCACTGTATGGTCTATTTTTGTCAATAAGTAATTGGCTGTATGTATGTGGACTAATTTCTGGGCTCTCTGTTCTGTTCCACTGATCTATATATTGGTTTTTATGTCAGTACCACTGTGTTTTAATTACTATAACTTTGTGATATACTTTGAAGTCAGGTATTGTGATGCCTCCAGCTTGATTTTTCTTGTTAAAGACAGATTTGGCTATTTGGTTTTTTTTTGATTCCACGTGAATTTTAGGATTGCTCTTTCTAGTTCTATAAAGAATGTCATTGGTAGTTAGAAAGGGATTGCATTGAATCTGTAGATTAATCTAGGTAGTTACAGACATTTTAATTATATGGATTCACGAACAAGGATTTTTTGTGTGTCCTTCATGATTTCTCTCATGGATGTTTGATAATTTTCATTGAAGAGGTCTTCCACTTTGATTAAATTTATTCTTAAATATTTGATTTTTGTGGCTATTGTGAATGGGATATCTCTTTCAATAAGTTCATTATTAGCTTACAAAAAAAAAGCTACTGTGTTTTGTATGTTTGTTTTGTAACTTGCAACTTTACTGAATTGGTTTTTCTAACAGCTTTTTGGTGGAGTGTTTAGGTTTTTCCATGTGCAACATCATGCTATCTGCAAACGTGGATAATTTGACTCCCTCTTTTCCCATTTTGATGCCCTTTATTTCTTTCTCCTCTCTAATTGCTCTTGCTAAAACTTCTAGTACTATAGAGTGGAGAGAGCGGACATCCTTATCTTGTTCCAGAAATGTTTCAGCCTTTCCCCATTTAGTATGGTATTGGCTGTTGGTTTGTGATATATAACCTCTATGATTTGGAGGTGTGTTCCTGCTATTCCTAATTTGTGGAGGGTTTTTGTCATGAAGAGCTGTTGAGTCTGATCAAATGCTTTCTCTGCGTCTGTTGAAATGACCGTATGGTTTTTGTTCTTCATTCTATTGATGTCATTTATGACGTTTATTAATTTGCGAATGTTGAAGCACCCTTACTTTTCTGGGATAAATCCCACTTGGTTGTGATGTATGATCTTTTTGATGTGGTTTGGGATTCAGTGTGCTAGTATTTTGTTGAGAATCTTTGCATCTATGTTCACTAAGGAAAGAGGTCTGTAGTTTTCTTTTTGGTTTTGGTATCAAAGTAATGCTGGCCTCATAAAAGGAGTTTGGCAGGGTTCCATCCTGTTCAGTATTTTGGAATAGTTTGGAGAGCATTGGAGTTATTTCTTCTTTATTTTGTAGAATGCAGTAGTAAAGTCATCATGTCCCGGACTTTTCCTTGATGGAAGGCTTTTGATCATGGCTTCATTCATATTGCTTGGTATGGGTCTGTTTAGATCGTCTATATCTTCTTGACTTAATTTAATCTTGGTAGGTTGTAAATCCAGGCATTTATCCATTTCTTCAAGGTTTTCTGATTTATTAGCATACAGATCTTCATAGTAGTTTCTTATGATCCTTTTATTTCAGTGGTATCAGTTGTAATGTCTCTTTTTTTCATCTCTTATTTTATTTATTTGAGTTTCTTTTTTTCTTTGTTAGTCTGGCTAGAGACTTACCTATTTTGTTTATCTCCTCAAAAAAAAAAAAAAACCCACAACTTTTTGTTTTAGTGATCCTTTTAGTTTTTAGTTTTAGTTTCATTTATTTCTTCTCTGACCCTTATTATTTCTTGCCTCCTGCTGATTTTAGGCTTGGTTTGTTCTTGTTCTTCTAAGTCTTCAAGATGCATCATTAGATCTTTAATTTGAGATGTTCTTTTTTTAATGTAAGGACTTAATGTAAACTTCCCTCTTAATATTGTTTTTGCTGTATGCCACAGGTTTTTATATGTTGTGTTTTCATTTTCATTTATTTCAAGAAAATGTTTTATTTCCTTTTGAATTTCTCCAATAATCCATTGATCATTCAGTAGCATGTTTAATTTCCGTGTATTTGTGAGTGTTCTATTGTTCTTCTTGTTGATTTCTAGTTTAATTCCTTTGTGGTCTGAGATGGTACACATGGTATGATTTCAGTCTTTTTAAATTTGCTGAGGCTTGGTTTGTGGCCTAATGTGTGGTCTGTCCTAGAAAATGGTTCATGTGCTGATGAGAAGAACGTGTGTTCTCTAGCTGTTGGGTGAAATGTCCTGTAAATGTCTGTAATGTCCATTTGTTCGATGGTATGATTTTTTGTCTGGATGAGAGTGGGGTATTGAAGTCACATACTATTCTTGTATTTGAGTCTGTCTTTCCCTTTAGATCAAATAGTATTTTCTGTATATATCTGGGTGGTCTTGTCTTGGGTGCATATGTATCTATGATTATTATATCTTCTTGCTGACTTGAACCTTTTATCAAAATATAATGTCCTTCTTTATTTCTTTTTACATTTTTGATGTAAAGTCTGTTTTGTTTGTTATCAGGATAGCTATGCCTGCTTGCTTTTGTTTTCCATTTGGTTGGTATATCTTTTCCCAACTTTCACTTTCACTCTGTGTGTAATTTTGTAAAGTGAGTTTCTTTAGGCAGCATACAGTGGGGTCTTTTTTTTTTTTTTTTTTTTGGACAAGCAGAGTTAGAGAGAGAGACAGAGAGAAAGCTCTTCCTTCCGCCCCCCAAATGGCTGCTACGGCCTGCGCACTTCACCAATCCGAAATCAGGAGCCAGGTGCTTCCTCCTGGTCTCCCATGTGGGTGCAGGACCCAAGCACTTGGGCCATCCTCCACTGCACTCCCTGGCCACAGCAGAGAGCTGGACTGGAAGAGGAGCAACCGGGACAGAATCCGGCACCCCCACTGGGACTAGAACCCAGGGTGCCAGCGCCGCAGGCAGAGGATTTAGCCTAGTGAACTGTGGCACCGGCCAGGGTCATGGTTTTTTATCCATTCGCTCAACCAGGGTTTTTGGGTTGGTAAATTTACATTCAAAGTTAGTAATGATAGATAAGAACTAAGACCTGTCATTTTGTTCATTGGATAATGATTCTACCTGTTCTGTTAATGAATTTGGTGCTGTCATATGTTTTCATGTTTACTTCTTTTTTAAAAATTTTTATTTAGTATTTTTTTAACTTCTATTTAGTAAATATAAATTTCCCAAGTACACTTTATGGATTACAATGGCTTCCCCCCCCCCATAACTTCCTTTCCACCCGCACCCCTCCCATCTCCCACTCCATCTCCCATTCCATTCACATCAAGATTCATTAATAATTATCTTTATATACTGAAGATCAATTTAGTATATATTAAGTAAAGATTTCATCAGTTTGCACCCACACAGAACATAAAGTGTAAAATACTGTTTCAGTACTAGTTATAGCATTACTTCACATTGGATAACACATTAAGGACAGAGATCCCACATGAGGAGTAAGTACACAGTGACTCCTGTTGCTGACTTAACAATTTGACACTCTTGTTTATGGCATCAGTAATCTCCCTAGGCTCTAGTCATGAGTTTCCAAGGCTATGGAGGCCTTTTGAGTTCGCTGACTTTGATCTTATTTAGACAAGGTCATAGTCAAAGTGGAAGTTCTCTCCTCCCTTCAGAGAAAGGTACCTCCTTCTTTGATGGCCCGTTCTTTCTACCGGGATCTCACCCGCAGAGATCTTTCATTTAGGTCCTTTTTTTTATTTGCCAAAGTGTCTTGGCTTTCCATGCCTGAAATACTCTCATGGGCTTTTCAGCTGGATCCAAATGTCTTAAGGGCTGATTCTGAGGCCAGAGTGCTATTTAGGACATCTGCCATTCTATGAGTCTGCTGTGTATCCTGATTCCCATGTCGTTCTCTCCCTTTTTTATTCTATCAGTTAGTATTAGCAGACACTAGTCTTGTTTGTGTGATCCCTTTGACTCTTAGACCTATCAGTATGCTAAATTGTGAACTGAAATTGATCACTTGGACTAGTGAGAATGCATTGGTACATGCAACCTTGATGGAATTGTATTGGAATCCCCTGGTATGTTTCTAACTCTACCATTTGGGGTAAGTCAGCTTGAGCATGTCCCAAATTGTATATCTCCTTCCTCTCTTATTCCCACCTTTATATTTAACAGTGATCATGTATCAGTTAAATTTAAATTTATTTACTTCTAATGCAGGACACTCTTCAGAATTTCTTATAAGGCCAGTCTGGTGGTGGTAAATTCTCTTGGTTTTTGCTTATCTGGAAAATACCTTATCTCTCCTTCACTTTTAAAGGATAGCTTTGCTGGATATTCTATTCTTGACCTTGAGTTTGTAATACCACTTTCTTCTGGTCTGTTGTGTTTCCCTTGAGAACTCTAATTGCTTGGTACTTTTCTCTTACTGTCCTTAGGGTTCTTTCCTTTAAATTTTGACAATTTGATGACACTATGCCTTGGAGAAGACCTTTTTTGGTTGAGTCTGCTTGGAGTTCTTGGAGCTTCTTGTATCTAGATGTCCATGTCTCTTTCAAGACCTGGGAAATTTTCAACTATTATTTCATTTAGCAGGTTCTCAATGCTTTTTTCTTTTTCTTCTCAGGGATACATATAATATGAATATTTGGTTTTCTAATGGTATCCAATATTTCACATAGACTTTGTTCCTTCTTTTTAATTCATTTCTCTTTATTTTTGTCTGACTGTGTTATTTCAAAATTCTTGTCTTTGAGGTCAGAAATTCTTCCTTCCATTCAGTCTATTCTGTTAAAACTCTCAATCGTATTTTTATTTCGCTGATTGAAGGTTTCATCTCCAAAATTTATATTTGATTCTTCCTAATGAGTTCTGTCTCCTTAGTAATATTTTCATTCGTCTCACTCATTGATTCCCTCATCTCTTTAATCTGTCTGTGTTCTCTTGCATCTCATTGAGTTTCCTTACAGTCACTATTTTGAATTCTGTATCTGTCATTTCATAGATTTCCTTCAGCTCAAGACCCAGATCTGGAGGAGTGTTGTGTTCTTTTGAAGACATCATGCTATCTTGTTTCTTCCTGTCCCCGTGTCCCTGCGGTGACATTTGCCCATCTTCTGTACTTGTCCCTTCATTTTTATGGAGTAGATTTTATTGGAAAAGAGGTGTTTAACTGGAATGTAGGGTATCACTTGGCTTGTTGCTTTGGCTTTGGTTCTAAGTGGCCCAGGAGTGTAGGCTCTGAGTGGTTTGTTTCGTCTTAATCACTCTGTGTCAGCTGTGCCTGTAAGTGAACCCGTGGTCTCCTCTGCTGCACTTTGTTGGGGCAGAAGTGTGGCTGTGAGATGGATGAGGGTGTCCTTGGGTGTGTGTCTTGGGCCCACAGAGAGCTTGGTGTTAGTCTCCCTGGCGAATGTGAAAGCCAGGGCCTTGTTGCTGGGGAGACAAAGGTGGCTGCCCCCTTGACTTCCTGGCAAGACTGAGCGACGGCGGGCTCATGGCATCAATCTCTGTGGCTCTAGGACTGTGTGATAGGGATGGACTCTTCCTCTGGTCCTGCTAGCAGAGGCCAACTGGTGCTATGGCTTATAACACCAACAGCCCTAGTCCTAGGACTGGACGATTGAAGTGACCCTGTTCCAGTCCTCCAGGGGGACTACAAGGTATACAGGAGAATTTACTGTGCAGGTACGAGTCCAGAGAAGTGGAATAGAGGTAAGTTCTTCCCTGTGTCCACTGTATGGATTCTATTGGCACCAAGAAATTTAGAATGAATTGTTAGAGTCCTGGTGTTGCAGGAAATAGTGGGGCCATACCCAGATATCCCAGGGTGGGAGACGATTGTTTTATGGGCTGCTTCTAGTGTTAGCCTCCTGCAGCTTAGGCAACCCGCCCTGGCTCACGTAGAGTGTGTGAGCATAGCTCTGGGGCTTACGCCCCAGAATTGCCACAGTCGCAGGATTCAGGGGATCCATCCTTTGCCCCACACGTTGCCTTAGCTCTGACTCGGATGCCGGCAGGAGCAGAACAGATGCGTGCTGTGCAGCTTTTCTCGGCCGAGGGTGGTGCTCTGGGGGAGTAGGAGAGGGAAGGGAAGCCAGGAGGCTTCCCTGCTCCAAGCCCGGCAGTTGCCCACACCCCAGTCAGCTCTGCACGCAGAGGTAACCATCAGTGGGTGACTGTGGAATCATCTCAGTGAAAGCCGTGAGTGGTAAGGGAGCAGCTGTGAGCACCTCGCTGTGGTGATGTCTCTTTCTTTTCTCTTCTTGTTCCACAGTCTTCATTGGTTTTTTGTTTGTTTGTTTTGTGTTTTTTTTTTTTGTCTTTGTTTTTGTTTTTTTGTTTCTGCTTCTTTGCTGAAAATTTCAATCCGCTAGATTCCTGGAAACGTACTACTTCTGTTGTTCTTTTCATATCCCAGAGCAGTGTAAGTTGGTGAGACCATACCCTATTCAGCTATCTCGGATCATTTCAAGTTTCATTCTTATTTTATTTTATTTAAAGATTTTATTTATTTGAGAGGTAGAGTTACAGTGAGAGGGAGACAGAGAGAAAGGTCTTCTATCTGGTGGTTCATTCCCCAAATGGCTGCAGTGGCTGGAGCTGGGCCAATCCAAAGCCATGAGACAGGTGAAAGAAGCATCTTCCGGGTCTCCCACGTGGGTGCAGGGGCCCAAAGACTTGGACCATCTTCTACTTTCCCAGGCCATAGCTGAGAGCTGGATCGGAAGAGTAGCAGCCGGGACTAGCACCAACACCCATATGGGATGCCAGTGTCGCAGGTGGAGGATTAACCTACTGTGCCACAGCAGCGGCCCAAGTTTCTTATATTATTTTAAAAATACACAGTATGAGAGATATTCAGAAAGTTCATGAAAATGTGTTTTATGGAAAACCTATTGGGTAGGTTTCATTTTTTCGCACCAAAATAAACTTACCTTTTAATTTCATTTTGCACACAAACTTTAAAGAATTTAACAATTTTTATTTATATTAAGGGCAGAGAGACAGAGATCTCCGACCCGCTCCCCAGATGCCCTCAATAGCACTGGGACTGGGCCCAGCTGAAGCCCAGAACTCAGTCCGGGTCTCCCATGTGGGTGGCAGGGATGAACCCACTGGGATCTTCGCCTGTTGCCTTCCAGGGTGCACATTAGCAGGAAACTGGAGTCAGGAGTGGCGCCAGGACTCGCTCCAGCATGGGATGTGTCTTACCCACTGTAGCTAACACCTGCCCCTCCACAAACTTTGTGAAGTTCCCTCATCCATGCCATCTGTGTGAGAAACTGAGACTTTGTGTAGTGACAAATCAGTTCAGCTGTGGCTGATCTCCCTGGGAGACCAAGTGGCTGCAGGACAAAGCGGAAGTGGCAGTTGAGTGGCAGGCAATCAGCCAGAGCAGGATGTGCAGAAACAGGGTCGTGTTCCGAGCAAGAAAATCCCAGTCTCACGTGGCCTTCTTGGATGAAGTTCTTACCTCAGTGTTTAAGGTTCATTGATTGTCTTTATCGAATCACTGGTCAATGTTCTAGAAGTTGTCAGGAGATAAATTCTTGCTTCAAATCCTTACCGAGATCTGTGCTGGCTGGGAAGTGGGGTGGGGACAGCGCAGGTGGGTTGTGAAGTGACTACTTTGAATAGAGAGCAGCTCTGCCCACCTCCATACCTACCTTGTGTGATGGATGTAGTGCCTTCCATAGAGCAGCGCCTTGCTTCCTCGCTGGCTTGCTCTGGGCTACAAGGCTTCGAGAAGTCAGCACTTGCTGTTGCTGGCGTCCAGTGGCACAGCACTAACCTGGTAAGGCATTTGCAGGTTGGGTGTTGTGCAGGCACGATGGTGGGCTGCTTCCTTGGTCCACTGCTTCTTACGGTATTTGATTTTCCACCCTTTGTTATACAAGGCATGCCGACCACCCTTGTGTGGGAGAGTACAAATGAGCTGTGAATTAATTTTTTAGCTCACAGGGTTGGGGAATTCTGTCTCCTGCAAGTGAGCTTATTTGGAGAGGGACCTTGTAGCTTCAGTTTGAGCCTGGGTCTCCTCTGAGGAGTTCAGCCTTGTTCATCCTTGCCTTGAAGAACATAACTGGGTTTAGGCTCTTTTTGCTGCTAGTTTGTGCTAGAAATAACCTCAGAAAGGCAACCCCCTGCTAGCCAGAGTTACCAAGCCACTGCTGCTACTGTTTGTTGTATTAAATGTGATATCTTCTTTTCTGATAATAAAGGTTGTAGTCTCCCTTAAATACCAGTCAAATAACCTAATCATCTTTCCACTTAATGAGTTTTACATTGTTATGTATGATTTATTGACATTTAAAACATGTATCAGGTTTTGATTTTAATAATTGTATTTTTTTAAAATAATTTTGGACTATGACTATTTATTTATTTATTTATTTTTTGGCAAGCAGAGTGGATAGCTAGAGAGAGACAGAGAGAAAGGTCTTCCTTTTTGCCATTGGTTCACCCTCCAATGGCCGCTGTGGCCGGCGCATCGCGCTGATCCGAAGCCAGGAGCCAGGTGCCTCTCCTGGTCTCCCATGGAATGCAGGGCCCAAGCACTTGGGCCATCCTCCACTGCCTTCCCGGGCCATAGCAGAGAGCTGGCCTGGAAGAGGGGCAGCTGGGATAGAATCCGGCGCCCTGACCGGGACTAGAACCCTGTGTGCCGGTGCCGCGAGGCAGAGGATTAGCCTGTTAAGCCACAGTGCCGGCATCATAACTGTATTTTAAAATATAGATTGAAAATTAACTGGCGATAGAGGCAGCTTTTATCCTGGAGAGCAGCCCTAGCTCCCAGGTTTTACATTTTACTTGTGATTTCAGGACGCTATTTACACGCATGTCTCCCACATTGTATGTAGTAGTGTCAGTATGTTTTATGCCTAATAATTGAAATTCATTAACGTAAATGGAAAGCCAAACCAAACATAATTATCAACATCTTTCTAACACTGTTGTGTAGGATGCAAAGCAACATCTTCGATTTCAGTGTGAGAATTGTGCGTATTATTGTAATGTGCCTGATTCTGAAACACGGGGTGTAGGTAAAGAGACTTGGGTTTCTAGAATTACAGTTTCTATACTTCTAATTAACTTTTTTCAACTTAATATTCTTTTTGAGATAGCATTTTGTATTTACATTGTAGTTACAATGTAAATAAGTTACACAGAAATAATTTAAAATGGTGGTATAGCGGGGCTGGTGCTGGTGTCCCTGGAGGAGCGCCGGGTGGTGAATGGAAGAGAGAAGCAGCCGCGGTCCTTCCTGCTCTGGGCTCTGCCAGCCCATCAAGTCCAGTCTCTGCAGAAGGGACTCCACATGGAGCTGATGGTCTCACTTCTTGCCTTTATAATACCCATCAAGATGGATGCCTCCGACCATCTCCCCTAACAGGACTCTGTCTTCTAGACTGGTCATTTTTAGGGCCTGGTTTCTCCTCCCCAGGTTTGGACTCCATCAGACCAGTTGCAGAAACCCTGGAAGTGAGGCCCAAGCTGCTGGCAGTCCTCACTGCCTGGTGTTCCCTCTGCCATCTGGTACTGCTTCCTCCTGCACCTGCCCCTGCCCTCCCTGGCCCTGACACCTGCCCTGAGCATCCTTTCCTTCTCTGGCCGCCCACCCAGCACCCAGACCCCTGCCTGTCATTTAAAGGCTCCTGGGATCGCACTTCCCTCCGTACGTGCTCCTGAGTACTCGTCTGTGTAGACCTTTCCTTCTTCAGACTGGAGAGCAGCCCTTGCAGGCTCTGCTTCTTGTTCACCTTCCCTTGTGTCCAGCAACACATCCCCAGAAGAGAACGTCTTTCCTTGACTGCCCTTCAGATCTCGTTTGCCATAAATGTTGAGATTTCTCTGTCCCTGGTTTAGCGTTCTTTGGTTGCACGGGTTCACAGATTGATGACCCACCTAGCTACTGTTCTCTGGGTTCTGGTGAGCTCTTCTTGACCTGAAATTGTAGAGACTGGGGGCTTGATTGAACGGTATGTGTGTTGATTCAGCTGGCTCAACAGGTGGCACAGAAAGCATTCATATTGCTCCTTTGTATCTTAACCGGAAACCCTGTCTTGGAGGTGCTGGGGCATGGGTGAGAAGAGGGTTTGAGAACATGGATTGTGCAGAATGTTGTTGGGGAAGGCAGATTGCTCCAGTATTTTCTGAAGGCCTGCCAACGCTATGTGGTGTGGAATACGGAACACACTCGCGTCTCTCTCCTTGGCCGCGTCAGCGCACTGGGCTCCTGGGATCACGCTGTCTCCCCTCAGACACGGGCCTCATTCCTCTTCACCCCGCTGTCCTTATCCTGCACAGACGGGGTTTGAATTATTCTGCTTGGCTGGGGGCTGACTGGTAGTGTGGTTCCCACTAGTGACGTTGCTGAAGCCTGCCTTTCCTTTTTTGTTGTTATTTCTTGTTTTTCAAATTGTGGCAAAAAATATATGTGATAAAGAAGTGACTATCTTAACTTTTTTCAGTATGTGGTTTAGCGGGATTAACTACATTCCTATCACCGTAGGATGATTGCTATCCCCAGAACTTTTCCATCTTCCTCCAGTGAAACTTTGCCATTGAACACTAACTCCTTGCCACTCTCTCCCTGCAGTCCTGGCTGCCAGTGTTTGACTGCCAGTCTGTGAGTTTGACTGACCTGGGAACTTCATATAAATGACATCAGACAACATTTCTCTTTTGGTGACTAGCTCTTTCCCTTAGCATGTTGTCCTCAAGCTTCATGCATGTAGCAGCATAGGTCAGAATCTTCCACAGTATGTAGGTGCCACTAGATGCTATGTAGATAATTGTCCATTCATCTGGTGATGGACACCTGGGTTATTTCTACCTTTATTTGTAAGGTTTATGTATCAGGGGCTGGCACTGTGGCATAGTGGGTAAAAGCTGCCACCTGTAGCACTGGCAACCCATATGGTTGCTAGTTTGAGTCCCAGCTGCTCCACTTCCAATCCAGCTACCTGCTAATGCACCTGGGAAAGCAGCAGAAGATGGCATAAGTCCTGGGGCCCTGCACCCATGTGGGAGACCCGGATGAAGCTCCTGACTCCAGCCTTGTCTAGCCCTGGCCATTGTGGCCATCTGGGGAGTGAATCAGCAGATGGAAGAACTCCCCCCCCCCCCCCCCGCAATCACCTCTACCTCTCCCCCTCTAATTCTTTCAAATAAAATACATAAATCTTTAAATAAAAAGATTTATTTATTTATTTTTTATGTATTCGAAAGGCAGAGACACACACACACAGAGACACACACATACACACACAAACACACATCCTTCCATCCTCAAGTTCACTCCCCAAATGCCTGCCATAGTCAGGACCTGGTCAAGCTGAAGCAAGGAACCTGGAACTCCATCCGGGTCTCCCTCATGGATGGCAGGAACCCCAGTACTTGGGCCTCACCAGTGCATTAACTGGAAGTTGTATCAGAACGAGAGATGGGACTAAACCAGGCCTAGTGATACAGGATGCACACATCCCAAAAGGTGGCTTAACCCACTGCAGTATAGCAGCCACTCCTCGCTTCTACCTTTTGACCTAGAAGTGCGTATTAGGAGAATCATGCATGTGGATTTCAAAATTGTTTGCATCAAAATAAACTTATCTTTGAGTTTCCTTTTCCACGCTTTTTAAAGTACCCTCACCTGCCCAGACGTGGAATTGCTAGGTCATGTATTCATTCTGCTGCCTATTTTGAGGAATCGTCGTGTTGTTTCCCATAACATCTGTACCATTCCATGATCCTACCAGTAGTGGACAAGGGTTCTGGAGATCATGCTCTGGGTTTTTGATAGTAGCCACCCTAGTGGGTTGGAGTCTGGCAGTGAATCCCAGGAGGTAGGTTGGAGGCGGTGGCGGCGGCAGCGGCAGCAGCGGCAGCAGTGGGGAGTGTGGAGTCACCTGGCACAGTTGGGCAACACTCCCCGGACCCTGCAGCCAGTGTGGATGCCTGCTTGGAGCGCAGGCTTCTTTGTTGCTAGTCTCCTCTTGTCGCCGTCTCTTGGCACCCTTCCTCTTTTTTAATCCTACACTTGAAAATCAGATCAAACGCAAACTGTGTTTAGATTTATTTACAGTTTCTTAACTCCTTTCCTGTTTTCCTTTTGACAGGCTTGGCACAAGAAGTCTTTTTCAAGTACTAAATTAATTTAGGTGGCAAGCACCCCACCTGAATTCTGTTACATGCTGGCAGTTTAGATAAATGGATATTATAATCTCAGCACATTTCTGCCCAACACTACTGTGCTGATTTGCAAGAGTCAACAAAAGTGATAATATTCTGTCAGTTTGGGACCTGGAAGAAAAAGGGAAAATAAAAACCAGGGTGTATTTTCCTTTTGGTATTTATGGGATGCCCGTGGGGAAGCTAGAAATGCCGTGTGGCGGTTTACATGGCTAAAAACACACACAGGAAGATAACGGACGCATACGTGTCTGCCTGTAGGCGCCCGGGAGAAGAGACAGACCAGATGGGTCATTGTCAGCTGCATTTGAAGATACATTCTGTATCGTGACCAAAGATTTCCTGCTCCCTCAAACTCCCTATTTCCTTGAAGAATGCAGTCTATTTTTAATGACTTTATTGATTGGACGATTGGCTTACAATGTACTTTATTTACCACTGAAATGTTTCGGCCCTGTCAGCACTTAATGCGGAGAAATCTACTTTTTGGCACCACTTTGATAGACTGTAAAACTGCTTAGATTTGCAGGAAAATTTGTTTTGCCACGGTGTGTTTATGTATAGATTCCATGTGACTTTCTTCCCTTCTCAAAATCATTTCATGCCATAGTTAACTGCGAAATAGACACACACAGGGTGCTATCATTGCACACCGTTGAGAGCAACGTGAAACAAAACACAGGGCTGACAACCAAGGGACCACAAAAGTAGCTGAAATGTTCATAGCTAGGACCAGCTCTTGATTGATTTGTATATTTTGTATATTGATTGATTGATTTGTATAATGAAATAGGGAACATACAGTATATTCTGTATTCACCATTAATAGACTGCGTATAAATTTAATATTTTATATCCAACATGGCCCAAGAAAAGTGGGTCATTATGACTAAGTTAAAATGCATTTTGCCAATAAGTTTTCCGTGAAGTTTTCTTTATTTTGTCATAGGCATAATTCAGCTTTGTTGCCTAGCACGTATTTTCTTCCTCAGTGGAGGAAATACAATGCATGTGATTTCTGTACTTATTAAAATTTGATCTTTAGACGCACACTAGAAGTAGTGACATCCCAGCATTTTACAAAGCTAAGAAGGGAGCCACCCTCACAGCATCTGCACCAGAACATCTGAGGGCCCGTTTTCAGCCGTCTCTGCTTCCGGTGCCAATCAGCAACAAGGGCAGACGTGATGCTGTTCAAAAATGGCAGCACTGGTGAAGTGCCGGGCACGGATAGTGCTAGTGTAAGCAGAAAACAGGGCCAGTGGTGCCGTGCGTCTTTCCCTTCATGCCTTCTCCACAGGAAGAAATGAACTTGCAGGCAGGTAATAGAGTCCTGAGAAACGTGATTTAAAAAGTCTTTGAGAATTATCAGCAGAACTGAAAGTGGATCTCTGGGTTTGCATGGGGAGTTGTGCTATAAAGGGACGTTTAATTTGAAGAAACCAAGTTGATAAGGAAGGCGCAGGCGACCACAAACGTTGAAGGGGTTTTTGCTGGATCGACAAGTTGTGCGGATCAAGGGTTTTTGTGGAGGGTAATCTGGCTGCTTCCAGAGAAGTGGCCGCGGCCCTGCCTTCCCTTTGGGGCAGGAGGTCGGTTCTGAGTCCTGGACTCTCTTCCCTGCTCAGAGTGAATAAACATTTTAAGTAGGTGTGGTCAGCTGTCCAGCTCTTTCCCTTCTAGGCTGGGAAGAAAAGAGGTGCATGGCTGCGGGGTTCAGAGCCGGGAGGACCTGCATGGGAGCAGCTGAACACACTCTGAATCATGTAGTTGAGCAGTCTGCTAAGTGAGGGAGAAAAAGGATATCACGCACGGAGGTTGGCTGTCTTTTTATGGGAGAACAAAAGAGTTTCGATTCCTTCACGTTGAGTTGAGCCTAGCCATTGTGTGGCAGAGGAGGCTTAATGAGTCATTGTTTAACCAAGATCCTGCCAAGTATTTGACCATTAAATAGTCTCCCATGTGTATAGAGTTCTTCGCTGACAGACTCTTATTTGATTGTGATTAATTGACATTGAATTGTTATTTGATTACCTCTGCAGAAATCTAAGAACTGTTTGTGTTCTGATTAAGTTATTTGATGGAGTAACACTCACAGGGCTGGGGAGGTCAGTTCAGCCCTTTTCGACACCCTGCTACCAACAAGGACAATTGACGTGGTAGCTGACAGCTCATGGATGGTCCCCGAGTATCAAAAACTTAAGACGAAATCTGGATTTTTGCCTTTTTTCTTAGTATAGAAAAAACTGGGTAATTTATGACATCAATCTATAAAGGTTTTAATTTTCTTAAATAAATTATTGATTTGAGAGCAAGAAGTAGACAGCGTTCCCATATGCTCTTTCACTCCTCAGATGCCTGCAATGGCCTGGGAAGGGACAGGCCAAAGTTGAGGGTCCAGAACACAAGCCAGCCCTCCCCTATGGGTCACAACTGCCCAATCACTTGATCCGTCACTGTGGCCTCTCAGGATCTGCATTGGCAGGAAGCTGGAATCCGGAGTTAGATCGAGAGCCAGGAATCAAACCCAGGTATTCCAGTGTTGGAACCGCCAGGGGCTGAATGCCAGTACCTATAACTCTTTTTTTAGATGTTGACATTAGCTTGCAGCTATTTACTGGGCTAGGCTTAATGTTTTAAGCAAGAGTTATTGAGGCTTTCCTCAGTTCACAATGGGGACATCACACATATGCATTGGGGACACACGCGCGTGTGCACAGACACACACACACACACATATACACACATATATACACACAGGTTGACCAGCTGGATGGATTGAAAATGATGAAGAGTAAGGAAGAAGACAGCAGTTTTACATGTTGTGGTTTGGGAGCCTCTGTCCTTAGAGAACAGCACTGAGAGAGGGGACAAGATTGAGTGGGTAGAGTAGCAGGAATGAAAAGAGACAGGTACTAAAAGAAAAAAATCGTTACATCCCAGAATCCAGCATACACAAATGGTTCAGAAAGAGGGTGATGAGCACGTCAGATGCTGTGGATAAAGTCAGGAAGAATGGAGATGGGGTGTGGGAGGAGGGGGCCGGCAGGCCGGCTACTGGTGTAAGGATCCAGATGCATGGTGAGGGTCCCTCTGTGGAGGGGAGCCGGAGCCACGCGGAAAGCCCTGTGGAGTATTTGAATAGGTTGCGATTTCCTGTAAGAAAAAGTTGATAGTGTGTGTGACTCAGAGGTTAGATGTATCCGCAGCTTTTTTTAACTGGCGAGGCAAGTGGAGTGATGGCACTTACAGCAGTACTTCTAGTGCTTACAAATTTTATCTGAGTTTTTAAAAGAAGTCACATGGTAGTTAAAAATGATTTTTCTCTCAGCTTTTTAATGGTGTCCTTGTTTGTTTTTTGTTTTAAATCCCAACAAAAGTGTACACATTAACCTGTAACACAGCCTCGCCACTTTGGTGTAACATCTGTTGGCGGCTCCCAGATATTAAAATGATGTGCTGGAGGTAGAACTGACGATCAGAGTTGGGTGTTGGTTGATGCGCTTCCAGCACACCTTCGGTTGCTTTACATAGGGTGGGTAGTGGGAGGGCCCATTGTCTTCAAGTTCAGTCTCGTTCTCACACCAAATGTTTTGCTGTCCTATTTTTTGAGCATTACGTACACTTCTCTGTATATCGGAGATACACGGAGCTGATTCACATGCCGGATGGCAGTTTCCATTCAGGGCAACCTCAGTGGCGGAGTCCGATGCCTGCCTTTGTGCAGTGGGGATTCTTTGTTTAGATGAATGCCGTATAAGTAGGTAATACATAGGCACTACTGCCACCGTCTCTGAGGAACACATGCCTGAGACAGCTGGATCTATCCAGGCTTCCTCCCCTCCCCCACGCCCGCCACCCCAGTCCCGTTACCACGACTCATTTTTCTGCAGAAGTTTGGTAAGCAATTAGTTGTGAATCGAGAAACTGGTGGAGATATTGTCTCTTGGAGACAACAGCGGCGCATGCCTGGGACAGCAGAGGTAATTGATCTGCAGTGTCCTGTGTCCTTGGCATAAGAGGTTCTTAACTAGGGCTCTGTGGCTACTCTGCTTGCTGTGGTGCACGGTTGAGGGGTGCCCTGAAATGATGCACAGGCCGTGTGTGTGGGCATTTTCCACTGGTGGGGCGCGGGCACTCCCCTCGCTCCTGTGCAGCTCTCCGGCTGCTGGCTTAGAGGTTCTTCCACTTGTTACTATCCAGGCGTTTGCACTGCCATCACCACACGCATGGTGTGGACCAGATTCTCTCCTGCCTGGGATATCTGTGAGGTCCAGGGGTAGAGGCAGTAGCCTGGTCTGTGTGCCAAACTTTTTTTTCTGCTTAATGCTGAGAAAACGTAAATTTGTGATGATTTGCTGCAGCACAGCATTTATGGCTGCTGGAGCAAAATGATTTCCCGGGGCAATTTGTGAGACGGAGCCGCTGCTTACAGGATAATCCCCTGCGGTGCTTCCTGGGCACAAGCAGTTCTGTTTGCCCCAAGTCACACAACACCTGCAGGCCTGGGATGAGCTGGGACTCAGGCTCCTGGATTCTGTTCATAAGTTATGCATTTTATTAGACCTCATGTCCTATTGATTCATTTGTGTTCCTGCTAATAGGCTCTTTCAACTTCCGGTAACTTACATAGTTTATTTATTTATTTTTTTGACAGGCAGAGTTAGACAGTGAGAGAGAGAGAAACAGAGAGAAAGGTCTTCCTTCCGTTGGTTCACTCCCCAAATGGCCACAATGGCCAGCACTGCGCCAATCCGAAGCCAGGAGCCAGGTGCTTCCTCCTGGTCTCCCGTGCGGGTGCAGGGCCCAAGCACTTGGGCCATCCTCCACTGCCCTCCCAGGCCACAGCAGAGAGCTGGACTGGAATAGGAGAAACCAGGACAGAATCCGGCGCCCCGACCAGGATTAGAACCCTGGGTGCCGGCGCCGCAGGTGGAGGGTTAGCCTAGTGAGCCACTGCGCCGGCCACATAGTTTAATTTTAAGGTGGTGGTCACTTGAAGTGTTTTACTTTAGTTAGGTTTGCTGAGGGTACCTGAAACTCTTCTGATCACGAGTGCTATTCAGAGTAATTTACAGCCTGTGCAGCAGGCATCAGCCAATCAGAAGGGCCTTGGCTGTCAATGGCTGGTTTGGTCCTAGCCTTTCATAGTAGCCCTGACTTTCGCTCTGTTGGTTCACCCTTGGTTAGGAGTTGTTTAATAGAGTTTGCATCTGTGTTCAGCAATGTAGCTCCATGATGGAGATATTGGCATGAACGCCTATGTGAATCGCCAGACTGCTGGGTATTTTGAGTTAATTTCTTGCCATCTTCCTCTTAAGATGGGGACAGTATTTGTCATAGTTTAGAGATAGTGAGTATGCCACGTGTAACATGGCTCCTGGCACTTAGTGCTTGGTGTGTGGTGGGTATCTAGAAAGAAAGCATGAGTAAACCCAGATGACCAGAGGAAAAGTCTTGTCCAGCGTCCGCTGTTGGGGGGATACAGGGTGGGTCAGCCTGAGGTCGGCCTGAGCCCATGGCGGCCGAGAGGAGCTCATCTCCTTTTTGTCTTCTATAGAACCCTTCAGACTTCCTCCATCCAAGGTCACATGTGTAAGACGTCCCTCTGTCCTCACGCAAGTCAGCCCCTCCTCAGTGCTTGCTCTTTACAAACAAGGCTTTGAGGAGTAGTGTTGGGTGCACTTGTGAAGGTGGTGGCTGGGATGCCCACACTGGGGATCTGGGTTCACGTCCTGGCTCCTCCTGCCATCCAGCTTCCTGCTGATGCACACCCTGGGAGGCAGCAGGTGATGACTCAAGTACTTGGGTCCCTGCCAACCACATGGGAGACAAGAGCTGAGTTCCCAGCTCCTGCCTTTGACCTGGCCAAGCCCTAGATCTTGCAGGCATTTAGGGAGTAAATTTGTAGATGAGAGACCTGTCTAGCTGCCTTTCAAATAAATGAAGTGAGCCAAAATTTGAAGAAGAAGCAAAGAGCAAAACCTGGTTTTCAGGCGCCCTGCTGAACCCCGCGACTCACACCGATGCCCACCCCACCCTCGCACCTGTGAGTTTCCAGTTTTGTGTCCCTGAGGGACTTGTAGGAATGGGCTCCAGGTCTCATCGTCTCTCTTCAGTAGGAGATGCTTTTATTTTTTATTTATTTTTTCCTTATTTTTATGAGAGGCAGAGATAGAGACAGGGAGCTCCTATCTATTGATTCGCTATCCAGGTGCCTGCAATGAGCAAGGCTGGGCCAGGTGGAAGCTGGGAGCCAAGAACCAAGAGCTCAGTTCAGGTCTCCCGTGTGGGTGGCAGGGACCTAACTACTTGAGCCATCACCACTGCCTCCCAGGGTGTGGATTAGCAGCAAGCTGGGGTCAGGAGCTGGGGCCTGAACTTGAACCCAGACATTCCAGTGTGGGACAAGGGCATCTCAGCCCAATGCCCACCAGGAGCCACTTATTTTATATTTGTTTTTTAATCTAAAAACCCTCTACTCAGAAATCTTCCCATCTTTAAAAAAAAGAGCTGGAAAACCCTTGGCTTTAAGGCACGTTATTAGCAAATATAGTTTGAGACCCACTGGGCATGCTGTTGCAAATGGAACTTAAAATGTGGTCTCTGTTTCCAAAGGGTGTATGGTCTACGTGTGAATTCAAAAATAATACACTTGAAGAGTAGTTTAGCTGCTGAACAGATGTATTACGGTATATTCCGAGAATACGGAAATCAGGAAACAAGCTGCAGTAGTCTCTCATCAAAGCAAGTAAAAAAAACCTGTGCCTTCAGACACAGACATTGCTGCTGGCTTTGCTGGGAATATATTGCACCTTATCTAGGCTCAGTTTAAGCACTCGAGTGATGGATTTTCTCCACCCTCACCACGACCAGTAAAAGTGGAGGTAGCAGGCAGGCTGAGGACGATGGCCAACTAAGTCCACCGGAAGCTCAGAGATAACTGTCATTGGGGGTGTGGGGTGCATCCGGGTAACCTGGCCACTCTTAAAGACATTGCCAAGTTTACCAACAGGTAAACAAACGGTCAGTCTCCAAGCATTGCTTCTGGGTTGTCAAGAAAAACAAAAAACAAAAACTTAGGCGTGTGATCTGTGTCTTTGAAGATAGAAGTCTGTAGTTCACATGAAAAAGGTTCTGCCAAGATGACTAAAATTTTTAAAAAGACAGAAAAGAAAAATTCTGTTACTTTAAAAGGCAGTTAGCAATTTGGAAATTGATAGAAAATTCATGATTCTCCCAGCTGATTTGGGGAGGTCTGGCTCCTGCTGGACATGTGATGTTCTTGTGGTCAGGATGTCAGGGTTGGGAGGGGCAGAAGCTGCCTGAGTGAGTTCAGAGGAGGAGGCGTTGATTGAGGGAAGCTGAGGCAGCACGTGGAGTGGAAGCCAGGCTGACACTCCCACACGTGGAGCTGGGAGCCAGGGTCGGGGCTCGAGCACGGTACCTACCTAGCCCCTTGACACCCACCACCGTCTTGCTTCAAAGGTGCTTCTGCTCCATTTCTCTGCTTCTCTGGTGCACTCTGGGTGGTGGGGGAGAAACCTGAATGCCTTGGCAGCTGGTCGGAGGGCCTGCTGGTCACCTTCAGGGGGTTGCCTGTGCTCAGTGCGAGGACACTCCTGAGAAGGGCCGCCTGCCCAGGTATCCAGAGCCTGATCCATAGGGATAGCCAAGACCGAGTCAGCGGCAGGTCCCTGAGAGCTATGTTTGTCAGCGAGTTTTGTGGGAGGCAAAGCGCCAAGGCTGAGGTCTGGGTGAGTGACGCTGAGTGGGAACTGAGGCCTTCCTGCCGGGGGACTGGAGCTGAGAGAAGGCTCCCATGTGGAAAACCATGCACAGTTCAGAGGGGTGGGAGGCACGCCGGGTAGCCCCTCTCTTCCCACTTATCTCTCCTTGCTCTTCCCAATGATAGGCTGGCTGTGTAAGCATATAGGTAGGATTTTTTTTAAGTAGGAAGTTAAGACCTGCTGATAATTATGTGATTTATATTTTTTAAGGTTTATTTATTTATTTGAAAGGCAGAGTCGGGGGCGGGGGAATTTCTATGTACAGGGCCAGGGCTGGGCTTGGAGCTTCCACCAGATCCCCCACGTGAGTGCAGGGGCCTTAGCACTTGGGCCATCTGCTGCTGTTTTCCCAAGAGCATTAGCAGGGAGCTAGGTGGGAAGTAAAGCAGCCGGGACTTGGACCAGCACGCATATACGGTGCCGGCACTGTGGGTGGCGGCTTAACCTCTGGGCCATCACGCTGGCCCCAAGAAAAGATGGGAACTTCCTGGTGCCTGGTTCCTGCTGCTCTGTTTGGTGTCCTTCTGTGAGCCTCCCCCATGTCGACGGCTTCTTCCAACAGGAACGAAACGACAAGACAGGTGTGCTGAACTGTCCAACTTCTGCCGAGCCTGTGCCTGCCCTCATGCTGGTCTGAGCAGAATTGGTTTGTGGAGAATCAAGCAGGAAGCCCAGGCTGGCCCAGCCTCTTGAATGGCCTCCTCCCCTCCCAGGCCCCCAGAGTCCTACTCACAATGACCCTTTGCAGTCCAGCAACTCTTTAGGCTCCATCCGCACCCTCGCCACGTTGCCTTGTGCCTGGCCCACACAGTTCATTCTCTTCCTCCTTTGGATAAACTCTGCACTCTTTGAGATGGACTGCGTGGGTTTAGATTCTACTCCTCCCCAAGACGGTAGTTCTTTTTCTTGTCTCCTGTCACTACCAGCTTCCCTCCACCCTGGGCATGTGAACATCCACCCTTACACCTGATGTGGTGCCTGCCCCAAACCCAGCACTTCTAGCTTCCAAACCTCTGAATAATGCCAATTATTATCCAAAGAATTAGATTCCCAAACCATCTGTGAAGCTAAATGTGAGTACATATAAAGAAGTTCATCTTACCAAATTGTTCACTAAACACATCTCCCTTTACCCTTGAGGTCAGGTATGGCATGGCCTGGCCACATGGGGCCTTCATTGCTACCTGACACTGTTTCTGTGTGAAGAATGGGACTCGGGGCTGGTGTTGTGGTGTGGCAGGTTAAGCTGCTGCTTGCAACATCAGCATCCCATACTGGAGTGCTGTTCAAGTCTCTGCCGCTGCACTTCCAATCCAGCTCCCTGCTAATGCGCCTGGGAAGGCAGCACATGACGGCTCAAGAACTTGGGCCTCTGCCACCATGGGATTCTTGGCTCCTGGCTTTGGCCTGGCCCAGCCCTGGCTGTTGTAACCATCTGGGGAGTGAATCAGCAGATACGGATCTCTTTGTCTCTCTGTCTCTGCCTCTGTGTCATTCTGCCTTTCAAATAGATAAATAAATCTTTAAGAATGGACTCATAAGGAACTAGTGACACATGCCACATCATAGATGAATCTCAGAAACCTCAGACTATGTGAACAGAGGCCAGACGCAAGACCACAGGGAACTGAGGAAACAAATTTAGAGACAGGAAATAGACTCACAATTGCCTAAGGCTGGGAGTCAGTAGAAATGGCGTAAGTGATCTTACAGAGGGATCAAAATGTCTTAAAATTTTTGGTGTTGATTGCATCACTCAGTAAGGTTACTAAAATTCATTGAGTTATATACATGAAATGAGTAAATTTTATGAAACATATGTCAATACAAGTATGTCTCGGTACTGTGCTTTTTTGCTTGAAAAATACAGTGAGACTCAAACTAGACATTGGAACTTCTAAATTGTTAAACGATAGTTGGGTTATAAGGAAGTTGAGGAATCTTTGCTGTGGAAGAGATTTCTGATTTCTAGAGGTAACACTAGAATTAGAATCAGTTTTAAAATACAGTTTAGATTTTAGAATTAGTTCTTAAAACGCGATCACTTATGATTTAGTATTTTGATCGAAAGTCCCTTTTCATGATTTTGTAGGTAAAATAGGGCAACCTGAGCAATTAGGAGGAAGCTGATAGGTTGTGTGACATTCGCAGGCGTGCTGGTTTCTCTCCTACATCTCAACCTCTCTTTTCCCTTCTTTACTTTACATTTTTACACAAGCAATATATAATCACCTGGAAAAAGAAGAACACAAAGAAAAAATTGAAAATGCCCATTTAATATTACAGATGCTTTTTAGGCATGGAGGTTGTTTCCTACTTGAAGGTAATATAACTTGCTGAATAAGGAATGCCACGTTGAGCAACTGTGATGCACGGAGTAACTCCTTGGGATACTTCCCTGAATGGAATTTCTGGGTCAAACAGGGTGACCTCTGAAGTTGTTTCTCTATATTGCCCAGTTATTCCTGAAATCCACCCATGCAGTGCAGGTTTGGAATGATACGGATTGTCATTGAATGTGAGTCTAACAGGTGACTTGGCTGTCAGATTTTTGCTGTGATTCAACATATCTTGTACGGAACACAGTAGGTGGTATTACCAGCTTACTTGAGAAATGCAGACAGTACCTGGGGTAGTAGTTTTAATCCTGGGCACGAGGCTTAGGTGAGACTGGCTGGCTCGCAATGCAGGCAGTGAGGAAGGCAGGATCTTGTGTCTTAGGAGGGATAATTGAGTCACCAAGGAGTAGAAATTGTAGAGGTGTGGAAAGGCTGTGCTCAAGTTCCTTCAAGTATATGAACTGTCAGGTTAGGAGAAACCAGTGTTCTCTCCCTGTGGCTATTAGAGCAGAATTAGCAACAGTAACAGTTGGATGTTCCAGGAAGCCAGGAATCGAATTAATGTAAGCAAGCCCTATTTATTAACAGAACAGTCTGAAAACGGATCGGGTTCTCCAGGAAGCTGACTCCGTTTCCCGCTACATCCCTGGACACATTCCAGCAGGGACCCAGTGTCATTAGAAGAAGAGGCAGGGCACAAGCCTAGAGGGAATCCATCCTAAGGCTTTGATTGGAGACCGCCAAGGAAATGACTCCAAGGCCGTGAACTTGAAATCCCAGCTCTGATTACAAGAGTCCACTGCAAAGCCAGATGAAAATATTCTGCTAACACCGTTCGGCCTGTTAATTGGTTCTTAGAGCAGGGAAGCCACTGGACTTCTCAGCTCATGTTTCCACCACTTTTGACATCGAGTTTGGTTATTCAGCAGCTGCGTTGAGAGATGGCTTGCTTGTGGCTTCCTTGTATTTTATGCTGTTTGCCAGCCATGGGTTTCTGAGTCCTTAACACTCAAGCCTCTGGTAAAAGGTAGAGGGAAAATTGCCACGTGCTGATCATCACTGTGTGGCCTTTTTGATTTATGTATCGCCTTCAACAGTTTTTAACCTGAACCCTACTTGCAATATTTCTCAATATTAAGTACTTACCTATGTTAAAAGATTATAAGGTTTTCTTTGAAGAAATAACGTATTTTAATCACATCTCTTACGGGTTTCTTGAGTGTGTTTTCCTTATGTTGGTGCTGATCCTCTGAGAAGGGAAATAAATAAATCAATAACCATATAGGCCACAAAATCCACCATGGTATGGGGAGAAATTGCCCATTGGATTTTACTGCTCCGCAAGCCCGGCTCATGGTGTGGTAGCCTGACTCTCCCTCTCGATCCACGGTGGCCTGGGAGACCACTAGAGGCATCCAGGAAGCCTGTGCCAGGGGCAGACTCTCAAGCTCCCCCGAGTTGCCGAACCAGAATCAGAACCAGAAGTCCAGGAGTGTGGCTGCCTCCCGGGGCTGCAGAACCTGTGGGCAGTGTACACTGTCTCACTCTTCCAGGGGCCTGGCCTTTTATAGGAAGGGAACGTTCCTAGTAGCTAAGAAAAGTGGTCACTGCACCTGCTAACGGTGGAACCTGCTAGAACCCGTATGTCCTAAGCCTGAGACAGGACAGCTGAGGCCCAGCCTCCATACACTGCACTTCCCTGTGAGCCCAGGTACCCTGTTACCCCTGCAGTGCAAGGAGGCACAATGGTAGTGCAGGCCATGGGAGGAAGGCACTTCTGACGGACACTGAGCAGAGTGCCCAGGACCCTACACCCCATCCATAGCCTGGCTTCCCAAGGCATCCGTTACAGCAGCAGCTCAGAGCCTAGACCAGGGGTGGGGAACCTCCAGCCCCGGGGCCATATTAATGCCCAAGAAATCATTTGGTCTGGTCCTGGTGCCGCAACCGCAGGTGGGACTCAAAATCCAATAAATATACAGTGGGCTGATTTTTAAGTTGAGAATTTTGAATGGCCTGAGAATGATGTAAATATCACAATGGCCCTTGGCCAAAAAAGCGGTCCCCACCCCTGCCCTAGACAAACACATTTCTCAGTGTTTGCCTTCATCAAAATAGGTTGTGTGTGTGTATGTGTATGAAGCTTCAATACATTTGAAATGAAATCATTAAAAAAAGTGACAGTTATTAGTATACAGCTCTGACCTTCTGCTTCCAGAACCTTCGGGATGTTCCATTTTCTTGGATTCTGCTTGACAGGGGAAACAAAATTGAAGATAAGAAAGAATCTTTAATCGTTAGATAATTTGCTTTTTCTTGCCTTCCTCTTGTTGTCTTGGGTGCTTAAGAACCAGACTGCAACACTTAGCTCAGTTCTGAAAATAATGGCTTGTACTCAGGTAATAAACTGACAGCCTTGAAATGGCAGGATTCTAACTTTGCCCTAAACAGAAGGTGCTATGAACCCATTCTGGGGGGAAAAGAGAGAGAGAGAGAGAGGTTACAATTACACAGTATTTAAAAATCTATCACTTGCAAAATCATTTCTCACAATGAAAACAAAATTAGTATAACAACTAGTATTAATTTGTATATTTTACTTTTGTCTACCTTCTCAGCACTTGCGTTAGTCTTAGATAGGATCTAAAAATGAGGGAATATTCTGAAACCCACCAGCTCTTCCTGATATTATCACAAGAGTTCCCTCTTGTTCTTTAAAAAATTAGGGCCACATTTTAATTCCTCTCCCACTACCATTTGGTCGGTATTTTTATTTCTCTTTAGGTATCATCCTATTTATTTTTCTTTACCACTGACATCGGCTTCTTTTGAATGAATGCGTAATATATTAAATACATATGCATTTAAAATGTTGTTTTGATTTGTTTGCAAGTTGTTTCTCTTAAAGGGCCTGCCTGGGGAAATGAGTAATTTCTCATATCCTGTTCTTGTAGGACGAATTCTAAATCGCTTCTCCAAAGACATTGGACACATGGATGACTTGCTGCCGCTGACGTTTTTAGATTTCATCCAGGTAACCTAACCATAATATCACGTCCTCAAATGGGAAACTGATGTACCTGTTTCTTCAAGGCCCGGTCGCAGGGGCTGGGGCTGGGGCTCTCGGCCTGGTGATGTGTAATGCTATCTGAATAAAAGGCCATGTTTGTAAGAGAAAGGTGTGGTTACAATGTGGAGGCTAAGTTGGCATGAGTAATACCTCGTGTGTAGGAGGGGCTACCCAGCCGTGTCAGGGTTGGTTCAAGGCAGCTACATAGGTACCTGCTGGGTGAGTGGCTCTCCATCTGCCTCCTGGGTATCTGGCGCAGATTTCGCTTTACTGTGAACACATTTCATAATATAGAAACAATCACCTCTCACGGAAAGATAGCCTAGATTAACTAAATTATGCATTGTGTTACCACAAAGGGCAAATATTTACTGCACCGTTTTTTTGGGGGGGATAAAACCAGGTGTGGTTACTTACAAAGAAAAGATTAGTAATAATAAGGTGAAAATAATACTTTGTTAACAGGGACAATGGAGAGCAGTTATTGCACACACAAAGCCTCTAGAGGCAAGCATGTTTGAGCCAATAATTTGAGTACAGGATCAAAGTCATCTCAGAAAAAAATGTCTTTTTGTTTTTCTAGGCAGCTTTCCTTTTCACACATTGATTGCTATGTCTTAAGATGTCTTTTTGTTTAAAAAAAAAAAAAAAAAGGCAACAGTCCCACAAAAGTACCTTCTGTATAAAGCATTCATTTCATCTGTGAACTTGAGGTTCTAAGGAATGATGTTGGGTCACCTCATCTCTCAGCTCTTCATTCTTGCTGCTCAGGTGGTGTTATTTTTTCTGTTGTTCAGTTCTGTCTACTGTTCGGCGATTCAGCCTGAGGGACTTTCTTCTTTTCCGCGTGTTTGTTTAGCAATGAGAGGCCCCGGTCCAGAGTGGTGCCTATTCTAAACTCGCGGCTGCTGTTGCCTCCTGCCCTTGCACCTTTTTTTTCTCTTTCCCTAAGCGCCAATTTGCAGTCACTCCCTTCTTGAGCTGAGTTGCTTGCCTAGAAGTAGCACTGCCGCAGTTGGTGTCAGCATTGGGGGTTTGATCCTGAAGGTCCCTCCCTACCACTCTGACCCCCCCCCCCCCTTTTTTTATCATCACTGCTCAAATGCCAGTCATGTTAGAGCCTCCAGAATTCCTTTGGAGCCACTCTCATAAAAGGCATCGAAATTGCTTAATTTGTAGAATGAGCTATGTCAGAAAAGTCAGCAGTGGGCCTGACATGAGGACAGGAGTTCCTGCAGGTCGCACACAAAGGCAGTCCCGAGTGTCTGCCAAGAGCAGAGCTCATGGGCAGCCGTTTGCCAGTGCCAGGAAAGCCGGGGCTCACCTGAGACTCGCAGGTGCAGTATTTTTAATGCAAACAGGAAACTCTATGCTTTTTTTTTTTTTTTTGCCTGATGCACCCTGCTGGGCCTATCTATATCATTTCCCAGACGCTCTCTTTCCGTTGAAACAAGTTCACTTTTGTCACAGAATGCAGACGGCTGTAAGTGCATGTTTGCCTGACTGACGAGGTTTCCTGAGGTCCTGTTTCTTTGTGGGAAGCGCGGAGGCAGAGGTGGCCTCCGCGTGTTTCCAAACTCGCTGGCCCTCTGAGTGCTCGGCAGGGCGAGCCCTTCTCAGAGGGAGCCTGCGTGAGTTTTTGTGTCACACACAGAGGGACAGGGCTGGTGCTCCTTGATTTCATTGTAAACACGTGTTCAGCAGTGTGAGGACAGAAAATTCTAATGTCGTTATACTTCCATTTAGCCAAAGAGACAAGGGTCTTTATTTTATTATCTGCCCCCATCATCTTGGTAAACCTATCGTTGTTGAATGCTACCGGTCCCAATTAGCTGATTTCTTGAATGTTTTTGTCTCCAAGAAAGGGCTTTTATAGAAAGGATAACTCAGTTATCAATTATGATAAAGATCTATTGTCACTTGTTTTGTTTGCAGGTGTCTTTAATAAGGCTTCCCATAATCCCTTCAGGAAGAAATATTTTCTCCTTTTAAAAATAGTATTAGCTAAACAGAAAAGCTCTGATCCCCACCATTGTTGTTGAGTCTTTGAGAGACGTCTCCCAACATTCATTGTGTAAATGGCTGTCAGGAGGAATCAGGGAAACTGAACAAGCAGGGCCGCTGCGGGCTCATCTTACTTTGTGCACCCAGCACTCTCAGAGGGCTTGCATGCATTGAGGGGGCTTTTGACCGAGGTGTCGCATGTCGCCAGGATCATTTTGCAGTATTTGAGTCCATTGCTGTACTAGCCAGCAAAGGTTTTTATTAAAGCCTCATAAATGAATTTAACCTGCATTCCAATAAAGACCAACAAAAATCTAAGTGTAAATTGATTTTGTTTTTTTTTTAAGTTGGATAGGACCCTGTAAGGCTGCAAACAACCCAGTGGTGTTCCAAGACTCTTAATGGAATCATGTAAACTTAAAATAAACACTCTTATGGTAAGCACATAGAATGAAAACTAATTTTCCAAATCAAATACATTATATTCAATTCATTTTCCCCAATCAACCAAATGTTTAAAACCTGTTAGTTATAACAGCAATCTTCTGGAAATTAATTAGAAGCCTATTAGCTCTGCTAGCTGAGCCGAGTGAAGTGGGTTGCTCGCTACATTTCTAAATAGTCTCTGGCATTAAAGCAGACCAAGGTCAGAGTGACAACTTGACTCTCTCCTCGGGCCTGTGTCTCTCTGGTGGTGGTGGGTTGGGGTGTGGGCGAGCGGTGTTTTACTTTTCAAAGGGAATTTCGTCCACTTTGACCCAGTGTTCTAATAAATTTTAAAACTGGAAGTAGCCATCAAGCAACACCTGCAGGTGGCATGAGTATTATCTGCATGAGTAATAGCCCTTCTGGACGGCAGCGCCTCTGCAGCGAGAGTGACTTGGGAGGCCTCTTGTCCAGCTCCTCAGTGCTTCGAAAGGGTGTGGTTACCCCTTTCAAAGTGAGGCGGGAGGAAATACCCTGTCCACCTTGGGTTTTGTTTTGTTTTGTTTTAAATGTTTGTTTATGATTCACTTACTTACAAGGCAGAAGGAGGGAGGGAGGGTGGGAGGAAGAAAGAAAGAAAAGAAAGAATCTTTCATCTGTTGAATGATGCCCTAAATGCCCACAATAGCCATGGCTGGACCAGTCAGGAGCCCAGAACTTTATCCAGGTCCCCTATGTAGGTGGCAGCGCCCCAAGCCCAAGCATCTGAGCCATCACTGCCGCCGCCCAGGGTGCATTCGCAGGAGGCTGCATCCGAAGTGGGGGAGCTGGGACTCAGAGCAGCCCTCAGATTTGGGATGTGGGCACCCCAAGTGGTGTCTTAACTTTTGCTGTGCTACAACACCTACCCTCTGCTCTTTGTTTTCAATGTCCTTAGCAAAATGCGCTGTTGACAGCAGGAGGCCCTGAATTTTAATGTCTCCCATCAGTTTCTGGAGGTGACAATCAGCAGTTCCTCCTGAGGCCACCTAAACCCAACAGCTGAGTTTGACCAAAGCAATGCGTTTTAGAAGCGCTAGGACTTCCCTGTTAGTGGCCCCCTTGGTGTCTGGTTTCCCAGTGTCCAGGGTTACCGTACAACATCTGGTGTTCTTGAGCCGCGAAGAGCTTGGCAGCAAGTGTATTGTGACAAATAAAGTGACACTCCGACTCCAACCTTAATGACTAGAGACTTAGGCTTCCACTTTGCAGGATATTCAGACGAATGCTGCATATACTAAAGATAGGCCGATGCTCATGTTTTTCTGGAAAATTAAAATCAAATAGCTTTAGAAGTAGATAATGGAATTACTTTTATCGGTGTGAATTTTTTGATCCAGAGGATGTGCGTTTGATGACTTTTTGTGCGAGATAATAATTTTGTTGCGTTTTGTAAGTGAGCAGTTAGAATTGTGGCCCATCCAGTTAAAATGCAATCGTGTTTCCCTCTGAGTCCAGTGCTGAGAGCAGAACCCTGCATTTTGGGGCTTTGTATAGAGTGGGTGTGGTCTGCAGAAGGAAGTCAGAAATCAGAGACCAGGGTGCATGTTTGGCCTCATCCCCCTATCCAAGGGCTGGGTGCAGACCCTGGGAGGCAGGGTGAGGGTTCATACATAATGGCATTTCTGCCACCCATCTGGGAGACCTGGATTGAGTTCCTGGCTCCCACGTTTATCTCTGGCCCAGCCCTGGCTGTTGTGTTCATTTGACCAGTGAACCAGCAGAGCAGAGCCCTCTCTCTCTCTCTCTCTCTCTCTCTCTCTCTCCATCAAATACATAAAAGTGATAAAGAAATCAGGCACCAGTTTTTATGATTCCATTTCAAATGACTGGGATAAGGAAGCAGCTCGAGACATCAGCCGGTCAGACTCTGTCTATTTGTGTTTACGGGAACACTGACGGCGTTCTGTTTTGATGTGGCTCGCTCCTGGCCCCTGTGCTAATGGGAAGCGGTGACAACGCTGATGTTGAAAGTGTATCTCGGTTACTACCATTCTGTGTTAGATGGCAGTGTGGGGCGGGGCCATGTGTCTGGGACACTTCCACATGGGCACTGGTGTGGAACAGTGGTGACGCCCAGAGTTGAGTTTTTGATTGATCTGGCTGTTTGGAAAGCTAGGGCTCGAGTGGTGAGGTATTGTTTACTATGTGCATAGCCTAAGATACAAATAAACCATTTGGAAATAAATTATAGAATACAAAACAACAGCTTGCAGGTTACCTCAGGGCTGTTGTGGGCTTATCAGATGACTTAGCCAGGGGTTGGCGGTGCACATCTGGTTGATGATTGTTCAAACACGTTTTGTTTGTTTGCTCAGAAATTGTAACCACTTTGAGTATGAACAGTTTTCCTTAAAACCAAGTCATCTGTCCAGATGCAGTGGTTTGTCACAGGCTAAAACTAAGTATCTGTATTCAAATGGGAATCAAAATACAAGTAGTGTAAAGATCTTCATATGAGCTTCAGACAGAAGAAATCAGTGTGCACGTGGGGAGAGGTTTGTGTAGGACTTTGGCCTTTGAAATCTAATGTATTGGGGTAAACCAGCAAACAAAAACTTAGAAGTAACAATTCACATTTTTAAGTGTTCGATGCCTTCCTAATATTAGCACAAATAGAAGCCTGAATCTAAGGCAATGATTGAATTAATAAACTCCATACTTGTGAGACATTAGCAGTATTTTTAAAGTTTTAATTTTATCAATTGTTAGAATTAGTGTTTTTATGTAATGATATAGATTCATAATATTTGATGAACAACTATGTTGCTTGTGATTGTTTTTGCAACTAAGTATATTATGAAAAACCTGGAAGTTTCTCCAAAGAGGAAAATATTATTTTTATTATGAATCTTTGAATCGGGAGAAGACTGTGTAATTCTTTTCAGTGTTTCTCATTCCTGTCACATCCCTTCCATTTGTATTTTTCTACCCTCTTTTTATTGAGCCCCTACTATGTGCTGGGTACTCAGAGCTAAAATATGTGGAGCCTGATCCTCACTCACCCAGGGGAGGGAGCCCGGCACAAGTGAGGCCGAGACAAGGTAGGGAAAGGCTGGGGAGGAGTCAGATGGAGGAGGTCGCCTCCTTTTCCCTCTTCCTTTCCCACAACAGGATTTGAAGTTGGGGGGTAGGAAATCCTAAGACCAGAGGGGAGTAACACTGAAAGACCCTCCCCTCATGGCTGTTCCCGAGCCTCCCCCAGTGCATCCAAAGTTTAACCCCTGTGAGTCTGAATGCTAACTTCACCGACTTTTGAGTACCACCAAGGAAGTCCTGGAAGACAAAGTGGAGCTGTTGGAGCCTGGGCCGGGAAGTGCGCCCTGCTCTCCTGGGGGGTGTTTGTGGGAAAATGAAAGGGACGGGTGCTGAGGGCAGCTGGGCTGGGCGTGTGCCAGAAGTGACCTGTTTCCAGCCCCGTCTGTCTTCCCCTACCAGAGTCAGCAGGCAAAGGGAAGGGAGTTGTTGGCTGACTGGTCCATTCATTCATTCATTCATTCATGGATAGCCTAAGTCCCAAGTATGATTCTGTGCATTCTTGGCATATTTGAAAGACCTTAAAAACTACTTGATCATTTTGAAAAGTTGTGTTCCTTCTGAAGTGCCTGTTCAGTAAACTTTGTCTCCGCTAATTCCTTCTCATGCCCTTAAGTGAACTCTCAGATGATGCATTTCACATTCTGGATTCCCGAGGGAAAGCTGCACCTGTCTTTGCTCACAAGGACCACAGTGAGCAGATTCATCAGCACACAGTCCTGGAATCAGCAGATGCCTTCCTCTTGGCATTGCCATCAGTTCTTATGTAGATTTTCCCACCTGAACTGAGGACTTGAACTTGTCACGGAAGGGTGGGTGGGGAGATTACATCTCCTGACACCAGCGTGGGGACATGGACCCTTGTCTTACCATGCAGCACTACCTGGGAATCTGTATCTAAGTGTATTTGTTTTGCTTCACTTGCTGTGATTTGCGTTCCAAAGAACAAGCAGAGAGTGAGACCCAGATTTCCTAGCCATTATATCTAGTCTCTTTCCAACTCCTAGAAAGAAACTACACACTGGTTAGGTTGTTGATGGTTCCTTGAGTGTATATGCTGGGGTACTGCAAAAAGTTCATGGAAAATGGAAATAAAAGTGTCTTTATTTTGGTGCAAAATAATTTTTGTAACCCACGGAAAAACATGTATTATGAAAAAACTATGACTAGATTCCATATTTTTTGCACCAAAGTAAACTTTTATTTTTTTTAAGTACCTTTGTGTGTGTGTCTGTATCTGTTGTGTTTGTGTGTGTGTGACCATGTGTTTGAGTAGGTTTCTGTGTGGGTACTGTGTGTGTGTTTGGGTGTGCGTATGTGTCTGTAGGTCTGGTGCTATGTCTGTATGTGTGTATATGTGTTTCTGTGTGTATATGTGTATCTGTGTTTCTGTGTGTTTGGAGGTCTGGTGCTATGTCTATAATTTGTGTATCTGTGTTTCTGGGTATATATGTGTATCTGTGTTTGTGTGTGTGTGGATGTGTGGTGCTATGTCTATATGTGTGTGTATGTGTTTTTGTGTGTATATATGTATCTGTGTTTCTGTGTGTGGAAGTCTGGTGCTATGTCTGTATGTGTGTATATGTGTTTGTGTGTGGAAGTCTGGTGCTATGTATATGTGTATCTGTGTTTCTGTGTGTATATGTGTATCTATGTGTGTGGATGTGTGGTGCTATGTCTGTATGTGTGTGTATTTGTTTCTGTGTAGGTATCTGAGTATATGTGTCTGCTTGCACACCTCTTACCCATCCTCAAATGTACCCTCTTAATTTTTCATTCTTGCACAGTCAGCCAAGGTCTCTCTTGCCTGGTAGTGATGCTTTTCCCTAACCCTCCACTCTGCAAGAGAGTACTGTGTGTCCCAACAGGAAGACGGGGTCCTTTCCCACAGGCCCTGTACCATGCCGAGCACCCTTGCTGCATCTCACTAAGCCTCACTCGGAGTGATTATCACTCAGTGCTTTGGGAGTGCCCCAGTATATGCCAGGCATGTGCTAGAATTAGAGCATGGAGCAGTGACCTGGGCATCACTCCTTGTGCAGAGATAGAGAGAAAACAGACGCACCAACAAGATAAATAAGCCGCGTCCAGTGGGGCGCCAGTGCACACAGGAAAGGCCAGTGTGTCCAGGTGGAGACTGCCTGGATCATGGTGGACCAAGAGGAGATGACGCTGAGCTTGAGAAATAAGGAGGAAACAACAGCCTTGCAAACGAGATCTGGGACAGCAGCGGCGGGCCTGGGGCGGGCATAGGTGGCCGTCGTCAGGATACAGACACCAGGACTCCAGGTGGTCATGGAGTGGTGTGTCCCCAGGGAGAGGGGCAGTCTATGTGCACAGTGAAGCCAGGAGGAGCAGGCAGGACCAGACCTCAGCGGCCTCCAGAGCCAGGGTAAGGGATACAGAGGGACGCCCCTGGGTAATTTCACCCAGCGAAGGACCACCACACTCACATTTTAGATGGACAGGAAATCTCATATGTAGTTGGCAATTCTCATGTTGTGCTGTTTTTGCTTAATTTTTAATGTCTTATGTCACCAGTGGCATGTATGTGCTCCCAAAGGAAAGGTTCTGGGGCTTTATTCTGCAGAATCTCTCTGCCCATAACATAGCTTTGCAAATTGAGGCAGGTCAGTATTTGACTTCTTAGTCATCAAGGCCCATTGAAACTGCATTGACAATTGCAGACTGAGGGAAATGGTTTTCTGCAGTCAGAGGCGTGTGGTATCCTTCCAGCTACTCTGCCTGGCTGGGGCAAATGGAGGAACTAAGGGTGATGGAGGACTTTTTCATGAAGCTGAGTTTACTCAGTTTTTCTGTTTGGGTGTCTTTTTAACATTTATTTTACCAGGGCAAACATTATGGCATAATGGGTAAAGCTGCCACCTGTGACACTGGCATCCCATAGAGGTGCTGGTTTGTGTCCTTCTTGCTCCACTTTGGTCCTACTCACTCCTAATACTCCTGGGAAAGCAGCAAAAGATGGCCCAAGTTCCAGGGCCCCTGCTACACACATGGGAGACCTGTATGAAGCTCCTGGTTCCTGACTTTGGACTGACCCAGCCCTGGCCATTGCAGCCTGTTTGGGAGTGAACCAATGGATGAAAGATATCTCTCTTTCTCTCTTACCCCCTTTTTTTTAAATTTTAAGATATATTTATTTATTTGAAAGTGAGAATTACACAGAGAAAGGAGAGGCACTTCAGGATTCCTGAAGTCAGCACAGAAGGTGGAAGTCTTACAGGCGATCACAGCTAATGTGTATTTCCTGGGTCCTGTGTGCCCAGGCCCATTCAAATCCTTCATTTGCGCAGTCGCATTTCATCTTCCAGGCAGCCCAGTGAGCTGCATGCAGCTACTGTTCTGGTTTCCCAGATGAAATGAGACTCGGAGGAATTACTTGATTTGTAGGGCTCACACAGCTAGTCATGTAGTTGGAGACGTGACTTCTACGTTTTTGAGTAAATACTCATCCTGGGGGAGAAGCAGACTGCCCCTTCTTATGTTTACTTCACAAAAATCTTCTCATTGAGGGAGGCCCCTAGCAGAATCTCTGATGATAAGAACTTATCACTAAAATTTAAGTTTGCATTTTCACCTGATGCTTGCCCATTCCCTTCTAGCTAAGGTCATGTAAGTGAAATGCTCACATAATATGACGCTTATGATATTTTAGACACAAACCTTTTTTGAAAATTGTGGTTTCTGGCCTTTTATTTTTGCACATATTCAGAATTAATGGTAGGCCTACTTTTCTTCCTTCAAAATACTTTTGTACATTTTTGATGGTTTGTGAAATCCCCATGTCTGGGAATTACTGTTTGCAAGAACCTTCTTCCCTGGCTTTAGAATAAGAAGGATCTCAAGCCCAGACAGCAGAGAGACAGTGACTGTGTGGTCAGTCTGAGGGTCAGGAAGGTAGGTAGGTAGGTAGGTAGGTGCTCATTCCCTTGGGTGCTGACTTATATCTAGCTCTTGAGTGACATTGTATACACAGGTAGAATTGGCTGTGACAGAAGCCAACACACATTTCTCTAGATCCTGGCTAAAAATCAGAGCTGTACGTTAAAACCTTATAAAACAACAGGTTAATTGTACTCTTAACCAGAAATGCATTTTTATAGAGAACTGTATAAGTATACTGAAGTAAAAGTTCAGTTTAAGTACTAGAAAAATGTGTGAGCTCTCTAGAATAATAAATCTTTTATGAAAACCCTCTCTATAGTTTAATTAAACTCAATATCCAAATGCTGTTTTAAATTTGCTACTCTTCAAAACTCCTTACATTTTTTAATACTCTTAAAGGTTTGTTTTCTCAATTGAAAGAGCCACAGAGAGAGAAGGAGTGATTTTCCATCCTCTGATTCACTCCTTAAGTGGCCGCAATACCATGGCTATGCCATGCGAAAGCCAGGAGCCTGGAGCTCCTTCTGATCTCCTATGAGCCACCAACATTTTATTTTGTAATGATACCTACCTGTGTAGATCGGTGTTCTGATAAGTTTGATTTCAGATAACATAGCTTTTTGGTGCTTTATTTTATATGTGTGTATACACACACACACACACGTACCCTCAAGGAGCAATTAAATTTGTGGGGCGGGCATTGTGGGTTAAGATGCTGGCGTCCCATATCAGAGTGCTTGTTCCAGACCCAGTCACTCCGCTTCTTAACCTGTTGTACCACCATGCCTGTCCTGGTGGCTGCTCTTCTTCTTATCCAGCTTCCTGCTGGATAAGCAATGCATGATGGCATGTGGGCCTTTGCCACCTCCATGGGATACTTAGGCCTTGCCCAGCCCCAGATAATGCTCCTATTTAGGGAATGATCCAGCAGGTGGAAGTTACCTCTTTGTCATTCTGCCTTTTAAATACATACATGCATGTACACAAATGTACATACATACATAAATTGTCTTGGGCCTGGCCCCATCCTGAATGTTGCAAGTGCTTAGGGGCAAACTAGCAGATGGAAGTTACCTCTCTCTGTGTCATTCTGCCTTTTAAGTAAATAAACACATTTTTTTTAAATTGTCAATATGTGATGGCCGCACATCATCTCCAGCTATGAATTGAGAACAATAAATGTGGGGCACTGGGGGAATCAGAGCCCACAAGTTAGCCAGGCTTGAAAACTTGTCTAAAGAGTTTACAGTTAAACCTATAGACAGGGCCCTTGCAAGGTCTTTGAGCAGGTGCTTAGCCACTCACCTTGTGATTTTAAGGGAAAACAAGGATGTGTGAAGATGTTTGTGTTCTGCATTGGTGGACGTTACTGAATTCCTGCAAGACCTGGCTTGCCTTGCACATGTCGTGGCTGTCCTCTGAACTGTGCCATGGTTGCTTTCGGAGCAAAAGGCTCCTGTTTTAGAAATTTGTCTGCTATTGGTGGATACCTATGAAGTCTCTGAGGCATAAGAAGCCCTGTGTCCACCCTTGATGCTCTAGGCAGTGTGCACAGTAGGCAGCATCTCAGAGTTGGGCAGCAAGCAGCCTGCTCTTCTGCTGTGCCTCCCTGAAACTGGCCTTGGTGTGGACTGTCCCTATACTCAGTTCAGTGTCCTGCGCCCCCCAGCTGTATTCACTGTGTATCTGCCCAGGGGAAGCATGATGGTATTGCATGACTGGATTCATTTTATGAGGCTTTCTGTTTTCAGAAGACTTATAAATGGAGTTAGTGAGACCAATGACAGCACCAGTAGAGCTTTATGCACATTTGAGTGAGGGTGAAAGCTAAGATAATAACTCTAGACTTGCCCTTAAACTTCCAGAAATAAATAGAAGCCTTTACTTCTAATTGTCTTCCTAATACTCCAGAGAGAACAATGGCTTCAGGGGTGTGTGTTTGGCCTGGTAGTTAAGATGCCACTTGGAATGCCTACATCCCATATCGGTGGGCCAGGGTTGGAGTCCCAACTCCATTCTTCATTATTATTATTATTATTATTAATTTGTATGTATCTCATAAATACAACATTTTGTACATAGTAATTCTTCAACTCCAGCTTCATGCTGATATATACACTGGGAGGCAGTAGGTGATGACTCAAGTACTTGGAATTCTGCCATCCATGTGGGAGATCCAAATTTAGAGCCTGGCCCCGCCCTGGCTGCTGTGGGCATTTGGGGAGTGAACCAGCAGGTGGAAGATGGATCTCTGACTCTCTCCACCCCTTTGCCTTTCAAGTAAGTGTTAAAAAAGGGAATTTGCCTGTTTCTCTTTAATCTTTAAACAGTCAGTAACTGCCCTTGTTGTTTAAGCCACACAGTCATTTCCCGCTGCTCAGGGATTCCTGGTGCTTGCCTGCAAGCGCCTGCCTCCAGTGGGCCCACTCTCTGCTTGATCCATGGCCTTGTCGCAGTTCTTCCTGAACTTGTTCTTGCTCTTTATCCGTGTTGTTGTAAGTTCATAATGACAATGCTTATCGCCTAGGCTGGTAAAGTATAGGAATGCCAAATGGAAGAGTTGTTTGACAACTCGAAGGCTTTGGAAAGACTTAATGGAAAAATGCTTTACTTTACTCTTGGAAGGACTTCACTGGAAAGCAATTACTGGCAAATTAGATATGGATGACAACAGTAAATGGAAGAGGGGGTTGGAGGTTGTTCTCAAAGCATCACAGGTGTTTGAAAACCATCCTTGCAGAGCCAGTATTATGGGATAGCAGGTTAAACCGCGGTTTGGGACACCCACATCCCCTATCAGTGCAGGTTCAAATCTCGGCTGCTTTGCTTCTGATCCAGCTCCCTGCTAAAGCTCATGGGAGAGCAGCAGATGCTGGCCCCAGTACTTGCATCCCTGCCGCCCATGTAGGAATCCTGGATGGAGTTCCTGGCTCCTGGCTGATGTAGGCAGGCATTTGGGGACTGAACCAACAAATGGAATCTCTCGATAGCTATCTATCTCTCATTCAGTGTGCCTTTTGAATACATAGATATTTTAAAAGAAAGAAAATTATAGATGATGTGTTTTCAGGTGTTATTTATGTAAGAAAGAAAGGCCCTGTGACATCTGACCTTGACATGTTCTAAGTCAAAGCAAAATGTAAGTTTCTGTATTCCTTATTTCTTAGCTGACTCACTGTGAGTTCAGATAACAACTACTAGAAGGCCTTCTTCATGAACCATGCCTGGGGACAGTGGCCTGGCTTCTAGGGGATTCCTGGACCACATAGTGGGGTGGAGGTGGCACAGGGCAGGAAACCCAGGAGCAGAGGATGCCTATGGGAATAGCACAGTGTAGAGCAGTAGCATCGTGAGTCTGAGATAAGCCATCGTGGACATCAAGATTGGGGCGGGGCATGGCACTGCGGCATAGTGGGTAAAGCTACCGCCTGCAGTGTTGGCATCCTATATGGGCACTGGTTCAAGTCTTGGCTGCTCCACTTCCTATGTATCTCTCTGCTTGGGCCCCTGCACCTGTGTGGGAGACCCGGAAAAAGCTCCTGGCTCCCAGCTTTGGATCAGCCCAGCTCTGGCTATTGCTGCCATCTGGGGAGTGAACCAGCAGATGGAAGCCTTCTCTCTCTCTCTCTCTTTGCCTCTGCCTCTTTCTAACTCTGCCTTTCAAATAATCAATAAGATAAATCTTTTAAAAAAAATGGGTGAGCACAGACGGAGGGGCTACCTCCTAGGGATCCTTGCACCCCAAGCACAAGAGTGTAGAGTTAGGTTTTTGGGGTGCACCAACATAGGGAGGACAGGAAGAGGCACTGATTTGATTCTGTGAGATGAGTTTCTGTTTGGGACATCCTGGTGGGGAGACCAAGTGTGTTTAATGCAAACCCTTGATTCTGAATAGTAGGTAGGTAGCTGATGAGCCCATCCCCTTAGGCATATGTTATCCATGTCTATATGAAGACCATGTCCCACAGAGGGCCAGTCACATGGGTGACAGTGTCCAGCTGTTTCCTGCACCCACTGTTGAAGCAGCCAGGTATGGGGCCCAGCCAGTTCTTGATTCCAAAGGAAGAGAGAAGCAGCATAAAACATGTGTGCAGTCCATTTAGTGTGATTCTAAAGACATGAGAGCCCTGAACACTGCTTTGCCGATGCTCTTGGTTCTCTGAGCAAAGCTTTGTTTTCATAGCATGAGGGTTGCATGAGAGGATGGTATGGTATCGTGGAGTGGAAGAGGCCTGAGATCTCTCTCTCCAAATTCCAATCCCACCTCTGCCCCTCACTCTTTCTGTCTTCACAAGACACACACTCTGCATCTGTAAGTGGAACCAGTGCCTACGTCATCAGGATTGTTATGAGGGTAAAACTTTGTCCTCCCGGTAACATTTCTGGCATAACATCTGAGCACATGGACAGCACTGATAGAGGGAGTGAAATAGTCTGATCTTGCATTGTGCTGCAGTAGTGTAGCTGTCAGAATTACCAGTAGGCCCTTATGCATCACCACGTGGGTTTGTATCCCAGATTCTAGGTTTGTTTGTCCCTAGAGATTATAATAGCTGTTTTCCCATGGAGGATCACTGTAATGAGATCAATAGTTTTCAGAACAGACCATTGAGTGGTGAATATTTCTGTACTATTTTTGAAACCTTCTTGGTCCTTGATAATGTTGAGTAAGGAATCTCAATAATCTGGGATTTTTGTAATTAAAAAAACATTGCTTCCAAGAAATCTTTATGCTAGCACAACAAAGGAAAATGAAAGTAAGACACAGAGTGGGATTTAGGCATTCAGGTTTTTTTTTTTTTTTTAAACAATTTGGGGCAGCTCTGTGTAAGCAAACCTGCACATAACTGCCCTCAGCGCGATGCTGTAATTTATTGAGGAAAAGTGAATTGCAGAACCTTTCTTCCCCACGTACTCCTCATCCCTCCAAAAACCAACAGCTTGACTGAGCTTAAATAACTGACTTTTCATATCCTTTCATGGAGCACAAAGAGCTAATCCCGAGGCTGCTTGAGCCACCAATGCAGCCAGTAGTGGAGACCACCACCGATTGTGTCACCGCCCCACTCCCTGCGTGCCAAACACATTGACTGCAGCTTTATGAAGTGAAAATGCCCAAGAAGAAGCAAATGTGAAGGAGGTGTCCTCGGTCATTTCTAACCCGGGAGGGCGAGGGGAGGAGTGAGAAAAAGCTGCTGCATCTGAGTATTAAGAACAAAGGCAGCCTAAGACTCGGGATAATAGGTTGGGTCACTCGCTTTTATCCAAGCAAAAGAGTGGAACTGCCTTGGCTTGTCTCGGTGCCACTGACCCTTGCATTGCATTGTGTAGAGACGTCAGGGAAAGTGTGTAGAAAGCACACTGCACAATGGCTTTGTCATTTTGAGATTTCTACGGTTTGTTCACCCCTTCCCCCCACTCCCACCCTCAAATCCCCATTGGACAAAAGAGATTGTTAGGTAGCTTGCCTTGCCCTCCTTGCAAAGATCTCTGTTTTACCAACTCTTTAAAAGTAAGCTCATCCGTTTTAACTGAATCACGGGGTTTTCATGCTTTCAAAATCAACAAAAGAGTTTTAGTCAGTGCATTTGCAAGGATGGGCTAGTCTGTGAAAATGCCGAGAGATAGTGATTCATGCCAGGTGCCCCGTTAAAGTGGGTTTCCTTGTTCACAGACAGGGGCGTTGATGGATGTGGGTTACTGGAAATATTTACCAACACTTGACCCTTGGGTTTCTGAGATGGGGTGATATGATTCACACGGGCCCGCTCCCTCTATTCCTTTACCTTTCTGTTTTTTAATGAAAGATGAGATGGTTGGATATTTTTTTTTCACCACACTTTAGTTACCACACTTACAAAGCAGCACCGTCAATATCAGCCTGGTGACAGTTAATCGCCAGGGACCCTCCCAGGCTTCCAGGCTGGCAACCAGTGTTTCAATTTGTCCCAGCATGTGCGTTTCAATGATAATGTTTGTAGTTTAACAAGAAGCTAATTAAGACCTGAAAAGGGGGAAAATAAGGATCTCATTTTTATCAAGCCTGGTGGTACTCTGCAGAGCGCAGAACTTTTCCTTCTGGCAAGGTTGGATGATGTCCATTGCAGAACAATAGTGGCCGTTCTCAGTGCTGCTTCTCCTTGCTGTCTTGCATCCATAGCGTTGGTAAAATGGACAGTTGTTAGAAGCAAGTGGGAAAAGTCTGTTTCCTTATTTGGAGGACCTTACGTGTCCTCAAATGCTATTTTTGATGGCATCCATTTTTGTCCATGTACCTGATGAGTTTTTATTTTTGCTAAGATGCACAAGAAGCAGTCGCACTGGAGCCATTTCTCCTGTTTTATTAAAATCTTGCACCTGTTCTTTTATACTTGGAGGTAGCCCTTCAATCTGATAGGGAACATGGGTCCTTGCGCTCTGTACTGTTCTGTGTTTGTCTCCTGCTTGTTGAGTGCGGAGGCTCGCTTGTTTCTTGCAGCCCTTCCCTTGGACTTAGTGATTTAGTGTTCTGTAAAGAGCACTTGCAGTCAACCATGAAGCAGCTGGTACAAGCGTGAGCAACACAGCAGAGGGCCAGCACCATAGGGGGCTATGTTGGATGGAGCTTGGGAGCCATGTTTGTTCTGAGGCACACAGAGTGGTTACCATGATCCCTAGCACGTGCCTGTCTTCCCTACACTCAGTTTGCTCAAGGAGATAGCCTCTCCTCCTCGGACTGCATGCTTGCACATTACCCAGCACCTGCCTAAATGTTGCCAAAGGAGCAAGAAATTGTTCTTCTGTCAGTGTTTTTTACTCTATCAATAGTTTTTATTAATATCTATTTTACATACGTTGAAATAAGCTTTTAAAAATTTTTTTGGCAAATTTTGATAACTGAATATTTCTGAAACTGCCACCTAAAACAGGATGTAGAGCATTTTCATCAACTCAGAAAGTCCCTGTAGCCCCTGCTGTCAGTTTCCACAGCCCTGCACTTCTCCCAGATTTCTGTCACGATAGACTGGCTTTCCTGTTCTTGTATTTCATATTAATGGCATTAGTACAGTACAGATTTTTCAGTGGCTAGATGCTTTTGCTCAACATAACATAAAGCTTTTGAGTTTCATACAAGTTCCAGTGATCATTTCATTTTTCCAAGTAATAGTCCTTTGTATGTAGATCACAAAAGTTCTGTGTTCTGGTTGATGGACATTTGTTGCCAGTTTTTAGCAATGAACCTCTTGTATAAGTGGTTAAGTATACATATGCTTTCATTCTCTTGGATAAAATATTAGCAGAGGGCTATCATTTGGCCTAGCAGTTAAGAGACTGCTTGAAACATGTGCACCCCGTGTCAGGGTGCCTGGGTTCAACTCCCAGCACCACTTCCATTTCCAGCTTCCTACAGATGTGCACCCAGGGAGCCCGTGGTGATGGCTAAAGTACTTTTTGAAGGTTTTTATTTAATGAATACAAATTTTCATATATAGAGCTTTCAGGGATATAGTGTTTCTTCCCCCACATATCGACCATCCCACCCGCACTCCCATCCCACCCCTCACTCCCTCTCCCGTTCCATTTTCCATCAAGATTCGTTTTTAATTGACTTTATATACAGAAGACCAACTCTTTACTCAGGAGAGATTTCAACTATTTGTACCCACACAGACACAGAAAGTATAAAGTACAATTTGAAGACAAGTTTTACCGTTAATTCTCATAGTACAACTCATTAATGACAGAGGTCCAGCATGGGGAGTAAGTGCACAGTGACTCCTGTTGTTGATTTAACATTTGAGACTCTTATTTATGATGTCAGTGATCTACCAAGGCTTTTGACATGAGCTGCCGAGGCTATGGAAGCCTTTTGAGTTCAAAAACACCGTCGGTTTTTAGACAGGGCCATATGCAAAATGAAAGTTGTATCCTCCCTTCAGAGAAAGGTACCTCCTTCTTTCATGGCCCGTTCTTCCCACTAGGGTCTCACTCACAGAGATCCTTCATGCAGAACCATTTTTGCCACTATGTCTTGACTTTCCATGCCTGAAATGCTCTCATGGTATTTTCAGTCAGTCCTTAGAGGCTGATTCTGAGGTCAGAGTGCTGTTCAGGGTGTTTGTCATTCTATGAGTCAGCAATGTAGACTGCTTCTCATGTTGTAACTTTCTCTCCTTTGTAATTCTATCTATTATTATTACCAGGCACTTGTTCTTATTTATGTGATCCCTTTGACTGATTGTCCTATGTATATGATCAATTCCATACTTAATATGATCACTTTATCAGGAGCACTTAGGTCTTAGGGAGACCCAGATTGAGTTCCTGGCTTCTGTCTTCAACCTGGTCCAGTCTCTGCTTTTGTGGGCATTTGGGGAATGAACCAGTGGGTGGCAGATCTCTGTCTGTCTCGTTGCCTTTCAAATGAATAAATAAAAATTTTAAAACATAACTAGGGGTGGAATTATTGGGTCATAACATAGGTATATATTTACTTTAAAAACTACACAAAATGTTTCCAAATGGTTTTACAATTTTACACACCCACCAGCAAAATATGGGAATTCCAGTTGCTTCATATCCTCATCAACATTTACTCTTATCAGTTTTTTTTATCTGAACCTTCTTAGTGGGTGTATCTGATCTCATTGTGGTTTTAATTTGCATTTCCTTGATGATTAATGATATTGAGCTCTTTTCATGCGTGCTTACTCACCATTCAGTTATCTTGTTTTGTGAAATATTAGTTCAGATCTCTTGCCAATGTTTTAAAATCCTTTCATTGTTGATTTATATGCATGTATTTATGTGTTTAATACAAGTCTTTTGTGTTATTTTCTTCCAGTCTGTGGCTTGCCTTGTAACATTCTTTTTTTCGAGTTTTGAGGTGTGGGTTTTACATTTGAATAAGTCCAATGTTTAGTTTCGCTTTTGGTTAGTTCATGATTTTTTTGGCCTAGGGAATCTTTGCATACCCAAAGGGGTGTGAAGATACATTGCTATTGTTTTACCATTTTGAAAATGAATGCATCTTGCATTAATATTGGTATGTGGAATGAGGAGTTAGTGGTTATTCCATTCACCCCTGCCCAATTATTCTATCTATTAAAAAAAAAGACCTATGTGCATTGCATTGACATGGAATTTTGGTTAAAAATCATTTGTGAGCAATTCTACATCTGTGCACTTTATTTTGTGTGATTGTGCACAGATCTGTATGTCTCTCCTTGTACCAATTACCGTAGTGTCTTGCCTATGGTACATTTTAGTACAACTTGAAATCCAGTGGTCCTCTAACTTTGTACTTCTTTGACAAAACTGTTTTGTGTATTCTAGAGCCTTTAAATTACAGATCAACTTGTCAGTTTCCTCTTTAAAAAAGAGCCTGCAAGGCATCAGTGCATTTGGTGCAGCAGTTAAAACGCTGCTTGTGAAATCCTTATCCCATGTTGGAGTCCTGGGTTCCAGTCTGGCTCTGCTCCTGCATCCAGCTTACTGATGTAAACCCTAGGAGGCAACAAGTAATGCCTTAACAGTTGCGTCTCTGCCACCCACATGGGAGACCCAGATGAGTTCCTGGCTCCAGGCTTGGGCCTGACCAAAAACTGACTCCTCTTCAGGTTCCTAAAAGAAGGTGTAAAGAGTTTTAAGGTGGTATTGTTTCTTTCTTAAATGTTTCATAGAATTTACCACTGAAACTGTATAGGTCAGGAGTTTTCTCAGTGGCGAAATGTTTGATTACACATTTAAGATGTAGGACAATTTGGATTTTATGTTTCTTCTTTTTCTTAAAATTGTGAATTTCAATAAATGTATTTCATTTTTATTGGACAGTTTTTTGGCATAAAATTGTTCATAATAACCCCATTTTTGACTCTTTAATGGTTATATGGTCTGTAATGAAATTTTTTATTCCTGACACTCATCATTTGTTTCGCCCTCACCCTCTCTTTATTAGTTTAACTAGGAATTTGTATATTTTTTTTCCACGAAACCCTGTTTGACTCCATTTCCCCTGTAGTTTGTAGACATTCTATTTTATTACTTCTATGCTTATTATTATTATTTTTTTTTCAGATAGATAGATGGAGCGAGCATGTGAATTTTCCCATCTGTTTTCTAAATTTCCACAACAGCCAGGGCAGGGCCAGGCCAAAGAGAGCTGGGGACTCAATCTGGGTCTCCCACAGGAGGGGCAGGAATCCAGGTACCTGAGCCATCACCGCACCAGCAAGAAGTGGAATGAAAGCAGAGAAAGGGCTGGAACCAGGCAGGGATCCCAAAGGCATCTTCACTACTGTGTCACATGCCTGCCCTATCAATTCCTATTCTTAGGCTTATTATCTCTTTAGCTTACATTGTTTTAATTTGTCAGTTGTTCTCTGGGTTCCTAAGGTTGGATATTAGACCACTGATTTTCATTTTTCATTCTAACTTAGGCACTTAAGCTATACATTTCTCTTTAAACATTTTAGCTGTAGCCAGAGATTTGGATATGTTGTGTTTTCATTATCTTCAGTTCAGAATGTTTTTGAATTTGGCGTTGGCTATAATTTTATAGTAATAAGTTACTAAGGAGTGTATAAGTTTATTTCCAAAGATTTGAGGATTTTCTGAATAACTTAGTATTATTGATTCCTAATTAACCTGGTTATAGATGTTGGGTATAATGTTCTAAAATGGCAAGTGATGTTGGTTTATAGTATTCAAATAGTCAACAATTTTACTGAATTTCTGTTACTATTCTGTCAGTTACTGAGATAGAGGTGTTAATATCTCCTGACTGTGGCTATCAATTTATGTTTTCTCTTTAGCTATGCAATAATTCGTGTTATCTACTTTGGTGATCTTTTATGAGTTGCATAAATATTTAAGATTGCTGTCTTCTCAGTGAATCAGCCTCACATCAATATGAAATGTCTTTCTATTGCTGATAACAATCTGTAGTTCAGTCTTCTTTGACATTAATATAACCTTCTAACTTCTTTATACTTAGTCTTACATGGTATATTTTTTCTTATCTATTTTTTCCCCTGTCGATCTTTTGTATTTTTTGTATTTTAGTGTTTTTTTAGAAGCATCATCTAATTGAGTTGAGTGGCTTATCCCATCCAGAAGGCTCTGCCATCTCCAAAGAGTGTTTATTAGCCCATCAGCATTTATTATAATTGTTGAGATGGTTGAGTTTAAGTCTACCATCTTAGTATTTGTCTTCTGTTTATTCTGTATGTTCTTTTTTACTCTGTTCTTTCTTTCCTTCCTTTGAATGAATAGAATACAGTTGGCCTTTCTTATCTGGGGATCTGTAAACTGTGTGTTCAAACGGTTGCAGATTGAAAATTTGGGGGAAAGATTGCGTTGATCATGTATGGACAGTTGTATCCTGCTCTTGTCCTCTAAGGAACACAATATAACATCAATCGCCACATTGTATCAGGTGTTCTTAGTAATCTAGAAATGATTAAAGTATAAGGGAGGGAGTAGTAGGTTATATGCAAAGACTGGGCCATTTTATCTGAGGTCCTGGAGCAGATGTGGATTTTGGCAAATGTGAGGGGTTCTGGAACCAGTTATCCTAAGGGACAACATTATATTGTTATTGCATTTTATCTCCTCTTCTGCATTTTCGATTTGTTTATGTTTTTGTTTTTAGTGATTACTCGAGGGTTTACGACATTCATTTTAACCTTTATCACATTCCACTTTCAAACAATAACTTACCAGATTCACAAATAATAAAAGTGTCTTACCACTGTATAATTCATTTCTCCTGACTTTGGGCTCCAGTTGTCAAATTGTTTACTTCTACATTGCTATAAAATAGCAATGTTCATATGTTGGTATAGATTTAGCTTTAAGGAAGCGGTAGTCTTTTAATGAAAAATATATACATATGAACGCATGTATGTACATACCCATTATCATGTATCATATTTATCCTTTCCAGTGTTCTTTACTTCTTTTTGATGTCTGGGCCTCCATCTGATATAATTTCCCTTCAGCATGACAAACTTTTCAGGCTGGTCTGCTGGAAGCAACTTCTCTTAATGTTTTCTCGTCTGAACATGTCTTTATTTTGCCTTCATTTTGTCTCTGCCTCTGGTTGTTTGACTCGATGCGTCTAATAGCCTCCTTCAGATTTAACAGCTTCTTCAATATATGGGTTGATGTCTCTCTTTAACTTTGAGAAATTGTCTATCTCTTCATACACAGAGGTCTTCAACTTAAAATGGGCTATGCCCTAACAAACCCATTCTCATTGGAAAGTATTGTTAAGTCAAAAATGCGTTCAGTACACCTACCCTGCCAAACATGACGACAACACAGCAGACTACAGAATTGGTTGCTGCCCCTCATGACTGCATGGCATTCGGGGAGCTGCAGCTCGGTGCCACTCTCAGCATAGCAGGAGTGTCTGCCACCTATTGCTAGTCTGGGAAAAGAGAAAAAAATCCTTGTACGGTTCCTACTGAATGCACATTGATTTTTCTACTATCATAAAGTTGGAAAAGTCTTAAGTTGAGCCATCATAAGTTGGGAATCATCTTCATTTTTTTTTTCATTTCTTCCTCTTTTTCTCTCAAGTATAGAATTCAAAAATCATAGGAATATACCACTGAACCAGCACCATGTATTGAAAAGTATTTTTCTCAGTGTCACCTTGGTCACAGAACAAACAGCTAGAGATGTGAGGGTATATTTGTGTGCTTTTTTTTTTTTTTTTTTAAAGATTTTGTTTATTTGAAAGGCAGAATTACAGAGAGATAGAGGGAGAGATCTTCAATCCTCTAGTTCACTCTTCAAATGGCCACAATGGCCAGAGCTGGGCCAATCTGAAGCCGGGATCCAGGAGCTTCCTCTGGGTCTCTCAGTGCAGGGGCCTAAGGACTTGGGCCATCTTCCTCAGCTTTCCCTGGTACACGGACAGTGCACTGGATTGGAAGTGGAGCAGTGGGGATTCGAACTTCTGCCCACATGGGATGCTGGCACCACAGGCAGGGGCTTTACCCACTGTGCCGTTGCACCAGCCCAGTATTTGTGGGCTTTCTTCTGATCCTATGAACTTTTTGTTTCTTTGTAATTCAATATTATTATAGCCCCCTATTTGTCTTAATATCTGGTAGTGTAATTCCTTCATCCTTATTCTTTGTCAAGACTGTCTTGGCTCTTCTATTTTGATTGTCAAATTCCATACACACAAAAAAACTTATAGAGATTTATGTTCATTATATTGAGCCCATCAATACCTTTAGAAATAGTAAACAGTATTGAGGCTTGTGAAATATTAATATGCAACATCTTTTAATTTTAAAGGTCTTCAAATCTTTTCAATAAAATTTATCATTTTCCATATAAAAAGCTTGGCATACCTTTCATTGGGTTTATTCTAGGCATTTGATATTTCTTAATGCTATTGTAGATGGAACATTTTTTAAAAATTCACTTTCTAATAGTTTATTGTGAATATATAGAAAGAGTTGAATTTTTATATACCTCATATGGTATCCCTATTAAATTTTTTATTCTAATAATTAAGATCTCTTTGGTTGTCAGGGATATATAAATCTGTTAACTATGAATAATAACTTTGGTTTTTTTTCCATTCCATTCCTTATACCTTTATTTTTTTTTTCTTTATTTCACCAATTAAGTTCTTTTAATAGAAGTAGCAAATCTGGTTCTCACCTATGCTCAGAGAGAAAATTTTTCATGCATAAACATGAAATAAGATGTTTACTATATTTTTTATAGTTGCCCTGTATCAGAATAGGAAATACCTCTCTATTCCTAGCTTTTTAAGCAGTCATTTAAAAATCACTACTGATCATTGAATTTTATCAAATACTTTTTCTGCAAACTATTGAGATGATCATGTGGTTTTTCTCCTTTATTCTGTTACTGGGATAAATAGCACTGATTGGTTTTCAAATCTTAAAGCAACATTGTTTACCTGTAATAATCATAGGCTGATTATTAAGTATTTTTATGTGGTTAGGTTCAGTTTATTGGCATATTGTTTATTATTCTTGAAATGTTTTGGTTTATAATTTTCTCTGTTTTTTGGATTACAACACTTCTGATTCAAATCCTTTAAGAAATATCTGGTAAAATATTTTAGTAAAGTCTACCAGTGAAGCTTTCTGGTATTAAATTTTTTTCCTGTGAGAAATGTTTAAAACATAAACTCAGACCCACAAATCAACTTAGAATTATTCAAGTTTCTTACATTGGTATTTGTTATTTTTCCAAGAGAGTTTCTGTTTACATCAAGCATTTTGGCTTTATTGACACAATATTTGTGATCTCCTCTTTTCATGCCTGCAGTACCTCCTAAGTTAGCCCTTGTAATTCATATTGATGGTAATTTCTCTTTTTGTCTTTACCAGTCTGGATAGAAGTTTATTAACTTCATTAATGTTTTCAAAGAATGAAGCTTTGGGTTGGTTGATTTTTTTTCTTTGAAAGTTAGTTTTCTGTTTCATTAGTGTCTTTGTTGTGTGCCCTTTTTTCTTATACTTTAATACACAGCTCTTTTTCTGTTTTCTTAAGGTAGTTTTTAGACTCTTCACTTTTAGACTTTATCTCTTAAGTAAGTTTAAAGCTATAAATTTGCCTCTAAATGTAGCTTTAGTTGCAACCTCAAATTTTAGTATTAGAGTTTCATTTTCTTCTATTTCAAAATACTTTGCAGTTTTATTGTAATTTCTTTGTGCTAAGTGTTGTCTAGAAGTGTACTGCTGAATTTCCAAACATTTAATGATTTTCTAATTACCTAAATATTGACTTATTATTTATGTTCACTTAGGTTAGAATACATTTTGTATAATTTCTGTCCCTTGATTGTTGATACCTGCTTTGTGATATACTACATGCACATGAAAAGAATGTATTCTGTAGTTATTGACTATGTGTAGTTGCTATTAAGTCATCATTCGGTCAAGATTGCTACTTTTTTCCTATCTTCTATATCTCAATTGATTTTTATCTCATTTTTTAGAGAAGTGGGTTAAATTTTCCCAACTATGGTTGTGGATTTGTCTGTTCTCTTAAGTAGTCAGATTTTTGTTTTATATATATATATATGCATATATATATATATATAAAGATTTATTATTTGAAAGAGTTAACATCAAGAGAGAAGGAGAGGCAGAGAAAGAGAGAGTTAGAGGTCTTCCATCTGTTTGTTCACTCCCAAGATGGTCGCAATGGCCAGAGCTGAGCGGATCCAAAGCCAGGAGCCAGGAGCTTCTTCCGGGTCTCCCATGTGGGTGCAGGGGCCCAAGGACTTGGGCCATCTTCTACTGCTTTCCCAGGCCATAGAAGAGAGCTGAATTGGAAGTGGAACAGCCAGGTCTCGAACTGGTGCCCATATGGGATGCTGGCACTGCAGGTGGTGGCTTAACATACTATGCCACAGCGCCAGCCCCTGTTTTGTATATTTTTGAGCCATATTTTAAGTTCATATAAATTTAAGTTTGTCTATATCTTCTGGGTATTATGAACTTTTATTCTATTTTAAAAAAAAAAAAAACCTTTATTTGAGTTAGAGAGAGAGAGAGAGAGATCTTCCATCAGCAGGTTCACTCCCCAGGTGGCCACAACAGCCAGGGCTGGACCAGATCTAACCCAGAAGCCCGGAGCTTCACTGGGGTCTCCTACATCCTTGGCAGGGGCCCAGACACGTGGGCCATCTTCCACTGCTTTCTCCAGACACCGTTAACAGGGAGCTGGATCAGAAGTGGGACAGCCAGAACCCCTACCTGTGCTCATACGGATGCCTCACAGCAGGCAATGGCTTTACTTGCTACCCCACAATGCTGGCCCCTGAACCTTTATTCTTAAAAAAAAAATTGCTTCTTATTTATGTTCATTTTATTTGAAAGTCAGAGAGAGGGGAAGAGAAAAACAGAGATTACCTATCCACTGGTCCCTTTCCAAAATGCCCCCAAAAGCTGGGGCTGGGCCAGGCCAAATATGGGAGCCACACTGCAGGAAGTCGGAATTGGGAGTGGAGCCAGGACTGGACCCCAGGCACGCCAGTACGGATGCTGGCATCCCACACACGTCCCGAACAGTGTCTTATCCTCTGACCCAAGCATCCCTTTATTCTTATGGAATGTTTTCCTTTTTCTCAAAGAATCCTTAAGTTAAAAGCTTGTTTATAGTGGTAGAGATATATATTCTGCTTGTCTCTTGGTTGGTGTTTTCATGAGGGAACTTTCTAGCCTTTTATTAACACTTTTTTATGTTCTTATTTCTAAGGAGTATATTTTAAAGATTACCTTTCCATGGACAGTAGCCTTGAATTTCATAAAAAGAATGCACACTTACAGGTAGACAGGAAGCTATCACTGAGAGAGGCTGAATGCAAAGGGAGGAAGGATGTACAATGTCCCTAATGCTTACTATTGTGCTAATAATAAATAATTTATAACCCGATACCAATCATTCTTTGTTCTTCGGTGGAGCTAGCTGTGACTCAGGACTGAGTGCTGACTGAAGGCTGAGACACCAGAGTGGGTGTGCATGTGAAAAACAGCCAAATGAGGGATGAAGGGTGCAAGTACTGTGTCCTGAGGAAAGGACAAGTTTAGGAAAGCTTAATGCTAGAGTTTGGGTGAGGTTAGAAAAACAGATGAGGTAGGAGAGACATCCAAGGCAGGTTCTATAAGAACCAAAGGTGACCTCTGAACTCCCTGGGAACGGCCAAGGTGCCATAACAGCACGTAACTTACACCTGCTGACTTGGTGCTGATCCCACTTAAATATATTAAATATAATGCAATTATTAATGAATGTATTAATGTGTGTTATTATCAACTTAATTAAGTTTAGGAACTTACATTTCAAGCCTTCCATATTTTCTCCCTTTGCTTCTATTCATCCTGTGATTAGAAGGGCAGTAAGTGTAATTCAATAGCAATTACATTTTTATTTCTTGACACTTTTAGAGGTTTGTATAGTCTGTTCAGAATTGTAGTACCTCCACAAAAATCCTGCATTAGCCAGCAGCATGATCTGTTATGATAGTCATTTCATTGACGGTTTTTTTTTTTTAATCATGTCAAATGTTTCCAGAATAAATAGGTTGAAGAATCTCTTCTTTACCTAAATCCGTAAACAGCTTACTGATCAAAAACTAGGTATGGTTTTCTTTTAAGTCAGAAGAAAATCTTACCATGCTTTCTTGTCAAGAAGTGAATCCTGCTTTGTTTATTGTGCTTAAGTCACACTCGTATCTTGTGCAAAATCAGTAATAGTTTAAGGCAATCTGGACGATTTGTACTTATCACAACTTGGAACAGAATTCTTAGAGTCTGACTGACAGCAGAATTAAAAGCTTTCCAGCTCCTTGGAGGTGTTAGCAATCTTAACGATCCTGATCTTATTTTTAATACTGTAAATAAATAATAAAAGTACTGTCTACTGATTAAGTGACCTTGCAATAAATACATATTTCACTTTGTGCCTAATGCAAGCATGAGAGAGTTCAAATAACAAATGCAGTGAGCCAAAAGTATGGGTGGCACATTGATTTGCATAAAATCAGAAGAATACGCTTTTACTGGTGTTTATAGAAAACATGTTCTTTGGCTCAAGCTTCACAAAGACTGGCAGGAACAGTGTTCCATGAAATTGAGTTTGATGTAAGTTGTGGGGGATACCTAAGAGGTACCACAGGATGCTCAGCAGTTTGGTAGTTCAGTGTTGAACAGGCAGACAGCTTCTCCTGTTTAAAATTCTGCTTGTGAAAAGAGTATGTTAGAATCTGAAACAGCAGTATACAATATTGATTCTCGTGAGAGTCTTCCTGGGAAAATTGCATGTTTTTACCACTTTTCAAATACAGATGATGAACATGTAAAATATCCAACCCTCATTTCATGTCGTGAGACTTTCTATCTTAGGTAAGATTAAGTTTTGCTCTTCTCCCTCTATCTGCCAAGTCATTTTGTTTTTCTGGGGTTGAAACTTTGCCTCCTTATGAAACTCTTAAAAAAAAAAAAACTTAAACAAAAGTTCTTAAATCAGCACGTGTCAGTGAGGGTGTTAGCGAGCATCGTGAGCCCTTGTTAATGACCAACTCTGCTGTGTGAACTCTGCTGCCGTTGCTGCCTAATTTTCTGGGAATCCATACTGGTCACCTCATGGGAGAGGCCAGATACAACCCCAGGAAACTCAAGAAACTAGAAATGCAGAGAAAGGGAAATATATAAAACAGGAGTGTACTTAGGTATTTTGTTTTCCAAATAAGAATCTTAGTATGTATGTGGATTACAATGTCATGCAGAGATTAAAAGAACAGGGTTGAATTCAGAGTGAATGACTGTCTTTGAACAAACCATTTAACCTCTCTTCGACTCAATTTTCTCCTTTATAAATGGTGCTGGTAATCCCTGCTATTTACGTTTGCTCTGAGAGCAAAGTTCAGTGATGTACACTTTGGACACGAGTCAAGTGTCATGGAGGGTGATCCGTCTTTGCTATTTTGGAGTGCGGGGCGAGTATACCTTCTTTGGTTTTCAACTTGATATAGAGAATTGTGTCATTTCTTCGGTATTATTGGGATGCTAACAGTAAAGCCATGTGTGCTAACAATAAAGCAATGTCATATTTTTTCTGATTTCTTTTACCAGGCAGTTTTTAAACGAAACAGTTAAGATGCTTTAGAAGCATAATTTTTTCCCTTCATTGCTTTTGCATACCTTGTTATCAGTTCATTCGGATGTCAGCATGGTTTGTCTGAAACAGCTGCTCACGAGACAACACCCTTTCTGAAGATGAGGTGCACCTTAGGCATCCCTTGCATAGATGGTAGTGCTGAGGGCCCTTTGCCTTAGTCATCCTGACAGCCAAATCAGGATGCTTGCTTGCACCTAGAAAGTTGACCTGGAATGGACTCCGTTTAATTTGTTGGATTCATTTACAGACAAAATCTAGTTTTTTGTGTCCCTTGATACTGACACACTGACTCATGCTACATTGAATGGGAGCTAGCAAGTTGCCTTCTCTTTTGAAATATTGAGTCCGGTGAGTGGAAATTTGGTTTGATTTTGTTGATCCAGAGTCCCACCGTCTTTTCCTTAGTGTCTCAGAAATTCTTAGCAATTTCAGACCAATAACTCCTCATTAAAAGAAGCAAGGCCTGACACAGAGAAAAGAGCTAGGGAATAAACCAAGAAGCATCTTTTATTTTTATTTACTTTTATCTTTTATTTTTATTTTTATTTTTTGACAGGCAGAGTGGACAGTGAGAGAGAGAGACAGAGAGAAAGGTCTTCCTTTGCCATTGGTTTACCCTCCAGTGGCCGCCGTGGCTGGTGCGCTGCGGCCGGCGCACCGCGCTGATCCGATGGCAGGAGCCAGGTGCTTCTCCTGGTCACCCATGGAATGCAGGGCCCAAGCACTTGGGCCATCCTCCACTGCACTCCTGGGCCATGGCAGAGAGCTGGCCTGAAAGAGGGGCAACCGGGACAGAATCCGGCGCCCCGACCAGGACTAGAACTCGGTGTGCTGGCGCCGGTAGGTGGAGGATTAGCCTGTTGAGCCACGGTGCCAGCCCAAGAAGCATCGTTTAAAATGTCGGGTTTCCTCCATACCTAAGGTTATTAATCTTTCGGAAGCCTGAAATTGAAGAAAAATGCAGAAAAAATAGAGATTGTAGACATGAGTTGTATTGGCCCTCTGTGTCAAAAGTGCATATACAAATAAGCCAGGTAGCTTTTCAACACAATTGGCAGAGAAACACCACAGTCTTTTTTGGCGTGTGTGATAATGTTGCCTCATTTAGGAAACAGCAGCATCTGCTCCAGTGTATCCTTGGTTGGTTCACTCCCCGAATAGCTGCAATGCCAGGGTGGGGCCCAGGCTGAAGCCAGGAGCCAGGAGCTTCTTCCAGGTCTCCCACATGGGTGCAGGGCCCCAAGCATGTGGGCCATCCTCCACTGCTTTCCCAGCCACATTAACGGGGAGCTGGATCAAAGCAGAGCCCCCTGAGACACAAACTGACATCCATATGGGATGCCAGCATTGCAGGCAGTAGCTCAACCCACTGTGCCTCACCACTCACCCCTAAATACTTGTTCCCATGGTAGAAAATCTAATAGACATCCTGTAGATATGATTTAATAAAGAAGTACCAGCCTTCTAGACATTGTAGGCCTATTTGTTATTGAAACTGTTCTCCATATTTTTAAAGAAATATTAAAAATTTTACCATGTTTCTCTTTTCTTTCATTGGGAACTCTGGAATTCCTTAAATAAGAGTGTTTAGCTGGAAAATGAAAGACAAATTATGAGGCCCACATGGGTCAAAAAAGTGATTGCTGGACAACAAATAGGACAGCTGTGTATGTTAGGGACAGGTCTAACTTATGTGAGCACAGTGGCTGATGATGTGGCCTCCCCAGCTAGGTGACTGATGCTGTGTAGATTTGATTTACTTTCCCTCCACCTGTGCCCTCGTGCCTCCATCTGTAAAAGCATAAAATAATAACGTGGTAGAGAGGTATTGTGAGTGCTAAATGCATATATAATTGATGGTGAGGTACACTATCAACATTCAGTCAATGGTAAGTGTGTATAGAAAACCAAGGAAGATGACTCTCTACTTCCAAAGGTAAAGATTTAGATTATTTCCTCCTCTTTGCACTTTGTCTTGCTGTGCAAAGCTAAGATTGCTGGATTCATCATCTGTGATACCTGCTTACCGCATTCCCTAGTAAATTCTACCAACTTGTGACAGATTGGCATTCACTAAATGGAGAAAACTAACATGCCTTCCCAAAGAACTAACGCCTAAGGTGTTCTTACAGCATTTTGCACATTGCAAGTATGTGATAAACACCATTAGGACCTCCTATACTTTCACTGTTTCTTTAGTTGGTGAAGCATCCCCTGCTGTTCCAACAAGGCCTGGATGGTAAGGAGTATGATCCCAACAAAACAGCCCATGGAAGTCTGTTGTGGAAGGAACTCTTGATGAGGAGGCCCTGTCTCTGTTTTTGCTGCTGCAGACGTTTCTACAAGTGGTTGGTGTGGTAGCTGTGGCGGCGGCCGTGATTCCCTGGATTTTGGTACCCTTGGTCCCCCTTGGCATCCTTTTCATTGTTCTTCGGCGATATTTCTTGGAAACGTCAAGAGATGTCAAACGCCTTGAGTCCACAAGTAAGTACCAGGTGGTATACGAAGCTGGCTAGCGCCTGTTCATGCCATGATGAAGGAGACTTCTGACACTCTGCCGCCTCCATCCTCCTGGAATTTCTAACTTCACTCCCATTGGGTCATTGCATGTCATAGCCACCATGAGTCAGTGTAGCCCTGAGGGCAGTTGGAGCTGGTGGCCTGCCAGGTGCAGCTTCACAGTTGAGCGTGAAGAAGGAATGGAGGACTGCACTAGCCAGCAGGCCACCTTTATAAAGACCAACGGTCTATATAGTTCACCGACCTGGAAGTTCAGATTCCAAGGTCAAGTGGCCCTGTTAGTTTGCCCTTTGCTGAGGACCTTGTGGCAGATCACAGTGGTGAGAGCGTGTAAGGAAAAGGAGCTCACCTGGTGAGACAGGAAACAGAGACACAAGGGTAAGACTGCCTTTTAGGACAACTTGATGTTGGAGGAACTCACTTTGTCACTCAAGAAGCATCACAGTCCCTTTCACGGACACACTCCTAATCGACCTAACACCATCCCACTATGTCTCCCTCTTTTTTTTTTTTTTTAACACAGAGAAAAATCTCCCATCCATTGGTTCACTCCCCAAATGCCCCCAACATCTGGGAATAGGCCAGACTCAAGCTGGGAGGTGGAAACGCAATACAGATTTCCCACATGGGTGGCAGGGACCCAACTGGAGCTGTCACTGCTGCCCACCAGGGTGCACATTCTAGGAACCTGGAGTCAGGAGCAGATCTGGGACTCAGACCCGTGTGTGTGTCTGTGGTAGAGTCTGAATCTCTACACCGAGGCCTGCCCCAGTCCCATCTCTCCCAAATACCGCCAACTTGGGGACCAAGCTCCTGACCTCTGGACACACAATATCCAAAAGCTTGCAAGGATACATGTGGGGTAATACACCACTGGAATGTGCGTGCCAGAGAGACAAGGGACCACTTCTGTCTTGCTCACGACACACTTCTTTAAACAGAGTAGGCACTCAAACATTTGTTCTTAGAAATAAAATGTTCCATCATGTGTTGGTACTAAAGTTAGAAGGAAAACAGAGAATTTTTCTTTCCCTAAATCCACTGGGAATGTCAAGGGAAGGAAAAGATTAAAGGAAGGCAAGGAGGTATCAGAAATACACTCAAATGTCAGAAGAAATATATTTGAAAACTGTATTACTTTTACATACTCAAAACATGGCTAATAGGTTGCAGTTGTCGAATCTTTGGGAACGATTGGCGTTGTTATTTTCAGTTTGGCTCTTCATTATCAACAGTATTTGATGCGACAGCGCACTGAGGCTTCTCTCCCCTGGCTGGTGTTATAAACAGACGCTGAGAATAATCCCCTTAGGATGGCGATCCGTTTAGAATGCATTTCATCTCCTCCTCCATTCAGCTTCCCCATTTTGGAATAATGGGGAACATGTTTTGTGATTAATCACTGTTTTCTGTGAGTCATCACAGAAGGTGAAATAATCTGGAGCTCATCTCGTGGTGAATGTACGAACTAACAGTGTTTCATTAATGAAACAGTAAGTAAGAAGTAGAGGAGATTGGTTGTGTTTTTTTAAAATACCATCCTCATAGCCAGAAAGGTGGAGAAGGAAGCTATTTGTTTCAGAAAAACCTCTACTGTGGACAGTTGCTGAAAACAAATGCCAACTCAGCCTCTGGACGCCAAGCCAATCAGAAAGACAGACTGGGAACCCTGCAGTCCTAAGCATCATTAGCTGGAAAAAAGTAATTTTGTCAGGACAGAGGAGTTTTTTGTTGTGGAATACATGTGTTTTTGTTTTTTTGGTTTTTTTTAAGATTTATTTGAAAGGCAGAGTGATAGAGAGAGAGACTGAGCGTTCCATTTGCTGGTTCACTCCCCAAATAGCCACAACTGCTGAGGCAAGGCCAGGCCAAAGCCAGGAGCCTGGAGCTCCATCCAGGTTTCCCACATGCACATTAGCAGGAAGCTGCATCAGAAGTGGAGCAACCAGGATTGGAACTGGCTCTCTGATATGGGATGCTGGTATCATAGGCAGCAGCCTAACCCATTGTGCCACAATGCCATCCCCAATATTAAACCCTTAAAAAGCATTTATCACAAGTGGCTGCATGAAGGAGAGCACGTGCCAGTTTTGTAACAGCTACAGCAAATGTTCAGTGATGCAGAGAACGAGCAACCCTACCCTGAGATCTTGTCTAGTTGTGTTTCCAGGGAAGGCGGAACAGTGTAGTCCCCCTCTGCTGTTAAGATTTGGAGAAAGCAGAACGTAAGGTGTAGCATTGCTGGGAGACCCTCCTTGTGCATTGTGTTGGTGCCAGCCAGTCTTCTCGTACACAATGAGGACTCGGATAGCTTGGGATTTAGGGCCTCACAGGATCTGGTATTGTTGCAAATGATGTTTTAGACATGATCAAGAAAGGGCACCACAAGGGTGCCCTTGCATCAACTGGGTAGTGACAGAAGAGGATCTAAGGCGTTTCTCAAGAAGCGACATGGAGTTTTCTCTCGTGGGGCTCAGGACATCAACCAGAAAGCTTGAAAAACTTTTGATCTAGAAACTTGGACAACTTAGTAATGGCCCCTGCAGAACACCTGAGTTTTCCTGCAGCCTGCCTGGCTGTGACAGTAAGTTGAATGTGCTGCCACCAGATAACCAGATACAGCAGCTGGGAAGTTACAAGTATTCCTCTTACTCACCTGGTGGCAGTGGGTCTGTGCCACAAATCACAGCCTCTCTGTTCTTCCTAAGTGGCACTTTGCAGTGGGTTTGTAGCCGTTGTGGAATCACTAGCTAAAAGATGCCTGATTGCTGTGGTAAGAAGGGAAGAAGTAAAGCTGCAAGGTTATTTTCAGATAGTACTGCCCAGCTGTCTCTGATACTGAAAATTGACATTTAAGTGATCTTCACAACACATCTGCCTTTTATCATAAAGGTTTTTTAGTTTCACAAAAGTGAGTGTCATAGCAGTTACCCTTAGAAAAGTGCATAAAACAAGGATGGCATTTGGTTGCATTTCTCTAGGCAGGCATTTGGCATATCCAGACTCTGTATGGTGTCTGTAATCCGCTAGTAATGTCTGCCACAGGCATAGGTTCAGGGATGATTAACACACCTGCCATGTGTTTCTAACTGTTGGCCTAACTGTTGAGTTCTCATGCCAGGTTCCCACAGACTGTTAAGCTTAAGGTGCTTAATAAGGGATGCAGTAAGGGGGGAATTATTACATAGCTGTTGAATATTAGCTAATGAGGATTTTTGAGTTTTCTAAACTTTGGTAACAAAGTCTGGAGAAAAAGGCATTCAGTCATGCCTGAGAGTCACTGATTACTCTCTCCAGGACACCAAAAGCCCAGATGAAAAGTGTAGTGTTGGAAATGTTCCAGAAATGGGTCTGACGCCCGACACTGCCACTTAGTCGTGTTAATTTACTTAATTTTGCAAAGTGTTCTCAGTCTCAAGTCTGTTTTTCCTTCTTTCAAGGATATAAGATGCACCCTTTGGGATTCTTAGGAGGATTGCTTGAGACAGTGCTTGGAAAATGCTTGCAGGCCCCTACCAAAGATGTTGTAACCTTGGAACATGAGGGAACTAAAAGCATAATAATAAGGGGTTGGTGTTGTTGCACAGTGGATTAGGTCACCACCTGCCATGCCAACATCCCAAATGGGAGCCAGTTCAAGCCCTGGCTGCTCCACTTCTCATCTGGCTCCCTGCCACACTTGGGCCATCTTCTGCTTTCCCAGGTGGCAGTGGGCACAGACACATCCATAGCTAATGATCTTTCTGGATGGTGAGTACGCTAACAGAATTATGTTAGAAATGCTGCTAGTTTTTAACTCAGTGACAAACACTATCTGCCCTAGGAGATAAGAGGCAAGATTTTGGAGGGGAATTAGCCCAGAATTAGGTATGGATTAGAATGTGGTCAAAGGTGGGGTGAGAGACTTTCATTTCTGGGTCCTTAAAGTGAGTGATGGTGTGACCGGGGAGTTGTGTCTACTCAGGGTCCTCTCCAGGTGCTGGGAGCACTTGGAAGCACCACACCCACCACCCCCTGGGGTGCTGACCCCAGCCCAGAGACAGCTGCGTTCCTTGGGCCTCACTGAGCTGGTGTCGCCTCTGTCCTTGTCCCCACAGCACGGAGTCCGGTCTTCTCCCACTTGTCGTCTTCACTCCAGGGGCTCTGGACTATCCGGGCATACAGAGCCGAGGAGAGGTTTCAGGAGCTGTTTGATGCACACCAGGACTTGCACTCAGGTCTGTGTGTTTCCGGAAGTGCTGCTGCCTCAGCCTTGACCTTCCTCTGTCCCCTGGGCTGGCCCCATCCTGTCTTCCTCTCCTCCCCCTACCCTTCGGCTGACTGCTCTCAGAATCCACTCTGCTCCTACCTCTTCCACCTAGGCTTGCACCAAGCCCTGTGGCTCTCTGTCCCTTTAGAGCAGAGGTCAGCAAACACGTTTTTGCAAAAGAGTCCCTGGTAGGTGTTTTAAGCTTTGTGCACAGTGATATGTCCATCGCCACTGCTCGCCTTAGCACTTGCAGCAAGAAAGCAGGCAAAAATGCAATTATATTTCCTGATTATGAGATTTGCTACCCAGTCGGAGTGTGTTGTTATTTGCATCAGCAAGGTGATTTTCCACTTAATTTCAGAATTTCCTTTGAATATGCAACGTTCTGGCTGTCCTTTATTGCATTTTGAAGATTAAGTGGCACTTTAAAAACCAGATGTAGATCTTTGTGGTCGTTTAGATTAAACCCCCTAAGCAATACCACTACACACAGGGTATTTGGTTAAGTATGGAAGGTACTGGATGCAAATTGGGAGGGGTGCTCTCTGCTATTGAGGAACTGGGAGCCCTCAGCTGTGTGGGCAGGTGAACTTCACATTAAGGCCCATCATTGCCAGAGACACACTTGGCAGCCCATTTTCCTGTGTCCTTTATTCTTACTGCATTGCTGTTAGTACCCTCCGAGTTGTACATTTTAGTGCATCTTCCCACCACGCTGCCGTACTGTGCTGCGTGTGGGCCATCATTGCCTTTGTCACTTCGCTTTCTGGAACCTTCAGATCCGTTGAGTGAGCACCGTAGCTATCCTGCTCTGTAACAGCTGGGCAAAGCGCTCTCATGTCCGACACGGGTTTTTTTCTTATGGTGCTCTTCACGCTCATTGTGGTTCGCAAATCCAGAGGCTTGGTTCTTGTTTCTGACAACGTCTCGATGGTTCGCCGTACGTCTGGATGCCATCTGTGCCATCTTTGTCATCGTTGTTGCCTTCGGATCCCTGATTCTGGCAAAAAGTAAGTACAGATGTGAATAACTATTTATGGTATGATTACAATGTATTGCTGTGTTTACAGTTATTAAATGAAACTCCTGCCACCTTGTCTAATATCACATACTGTTTGGTTCTAATGAAGTGTAGTCAAGTGTTTGCAGCCTGTCAGGGTGAATATGATTCAGCAGTGTGGCCCACTCAGAAGTCACTTGGTCCTGAGGGATGCCTTTTATCTGCCTTTGAATGGATTGAGGTCTACGCAAATGACATTCTGAACATTCCTGGTCATGTCTGGTACTTGTGAGAAGGGGACCAAGTTTACCATTAAGCATTTTCTCCAGCTTAAAGCTGTAGGCTTTCAGTATCAAGTACTTGGACCTGTTGATCGTTGTTGCCTGGTGCACTGGTTGAGAAAGATTTCAGCAGGAAAGAGCATTATCCTGCCTGCCACGTGGGTAGTTGAGGAGCAGGTGTTGGCCTGTGTGGTGTGAAGTCACCATGCCTCACTCTCCCACCATTGCAGCTCTGGGTTACAGTATTTAATAATGGAACAATGAGAGCAGTATTTTAGCTTCAAAAGCATTGGCTGTTAGAAGCCATTGCGTGGTTTCCAACTGTGGTTGCCTTGGATGTAGGGAGTGGAATTATGTAATGGGTTCTGAAACCCTAACGATGCATGTCTGAATAAAGACATTATTCCTTGCCTATATGATACTGTTTCTCAAGTGTGGGTCAATCCTGTTGGGATTAATGAACTCCTTTAATAATCTTTTTGTATTCGTAGTGGAGTTTCTTTCATTCTATCATGATCTCAATCAAAACATAGTCAAAGTAGGACTCTTGATGGATCGTGTGGGGTTTGCTTAGTTGGGAAGGAGTCGTCTTGGTGAAGTGGCCGACGGCACCAGGCTCCAGTCGGGAATGAGACTGACTGTATTCTCTTCTTCTTCCCCCTGCAGCTTTGGATGCTGGACAGGTTGGCTTGGCCTTGTCCTACGCCCTCACTCTCATGGGGATGTTCCAGTGGTGTGTGAGACAAAGCGCTGAAGTAGAGAATATGGTAATGTTTATCTCAAAGTTCTCAGCCTTTCAAGTCTCCTTGCCATTAAATGGCATAAAAGCTATTCTTATGTAAAATATTAAAACTGTTATTTTTACATTGTGGCTCGTGGAGTTTTTTAAGATCCTTCCTCCATCTGTTTAAAGTTAATGTAAAATACAGTATATACATCTTTTTCTTAGTCTCATGTATGCTATGTCAGCAGGTTTTATATTCATCACAAGCTGTCTTCAAATGCAATAAATGTCTCTGTAGGAGGGAGGTTCTGAAATCCTAGAGAGGATATAGGCTAATTTCTTAGAGGCCTGTTTATTTTTGTTTCATAGTGAGCAATCCCTCATTCCTGGTAAAAGAAGAATTCAACGTTTTGAGGCTGTTTGTTTAATTAATAGACACCCCTCCCCCCAGTCAGCACTTCTTGTCTCATTACCCCGATGAACGGAAGGCAGGAGGCCTTGGATCTGCTGTTGTCTCTTCCTGGTAGCAGTGTGCTAGTCCAAGGGATCAGAAGGCTCCGTCTTTCAAACTTTGCACCTTCTCCTCAAGGCAGATCAGCAGTGACCATGGCAGCGTTCTGTTTATTCTTCTCAAGATGAGCAGTTACCGCAGTGAGGGTTGAAGACCATTCAGGTGAACTGACCTCCAGCAGGTGGCCTTGTTGTAGCAAGAGATTAGTCATTGGTGGCCTGGAGTATTTCCTTTTGAAAAACAAATCCTCTTTTTATTCACATGTTAAAATGGATACATAGAGTCTTAGCATCCATCCAGTTCTCTGATTCTTTTAGTATTATCATGGTATTGGAGAGACCAGTAAGTGCAGGCATGGTACGCCCATGACCGAGCTGGGCAATCATCAGAGTCCTCGTCCAACGCCTGCTTCTCCCTTTTGGGGAGTGTGAAGGCCTGAGATGCCCTCGCCCAGATGTGTGCTGCATTGACAGACCCACAAGGCCCTGTCGCTAACCTGTCTGGGTGCCTTATCTCTTCCAGATGATTTCCGTGGAAAGAGTGATTGAATATACAGACCTTGAGAAGGAGGCGCCTTGGGAGTCCCAGAAACGCCCGCCGGACGCTTGGCCCCAAGAAGGGGTGATCATCTTTGATAACGTGAACTTCACCTACAGCCTGGACGGGCCAGTGGTGCTGAAACACCTGACGGCGCTCGTGAAAGCAAGAGAAAAGGTTTGTCTGAACGCTCTTGCGTCTTCAAGTTTCAGCTAAAGATGTAGTGCCGTGTCTGCCTGTTTGGCTTCCTTGTGGATGTGTCAAGGGGACTTTTCCTTCCTCTGTGGATGCAAATTAGATCAGTGATGACAGAGATACACACTTATCTCAGCCAAAAGGCCGAGAAGCGATAATGACAGAGATACTCTTCCTTGGAAACTCACTGTGGAATGTGGAAACCACCCTTAAAAAAAAGGTATATGTTTTATTTCAAGGGCAGAGCTACAGAAAGAGAAAGAGAGGGAGAGATATCTTCCATCCACTGGTTCACCCTGCAAATGCTACAATGGCTGGGGCTGGGCCAGGCTGACGCTTGGAGCCTGGAGTTTCTTCCTAGTCTCCCATGTGGGTGCAGGGACCCAGGCACTTGGGCCATCTTCCGCTGCTTTCCCAGGTGCATTAGCAGGGAGCTGGATTGGAAGTGGGGCAAGCAGGACTCGAACCAGCACCAATATAGGACCCCAGCTTTGCAGGCTGCGCCTTTACGCTCTACGCCGCAGTGCCGGCCCAGGAAGCCACTTTCTTCATACTGTGAGCGGCCTCATGCTGGGTGGTGGGTCCTCGGCCCCAGACTGAGGCTCAAGCTCACCCAGGACACTGCACTCACCGTCTATTTCAGGCCTGCGCCTTGGAAGCCAGCCCCACTCCTGCGTGAGGTTCCCATCGCCTTACTCCTAAGTTGCTCGCGTCCTGCTCTTCCTCTCCATTGCCGCAGCCTCTGGCCCGGCCCTGCTCCTCTTCCTCCCTGCCGCTCTCCATAGCCTTCTTCATCTTCCTCCAGCCGGTGCTTTGCACCTGTTCCCATGCCTCCCTCCGTAGACTTTGCTTCTGAACCACGGATCTGATCCTCACATGATTCCTGTTGGCTCCTGGCCTTGGGCAGCTGCTGCTGCTATGGGAGAGGGGCTCCAGGCCCCCTCCAGCAGGAGCTGTGTGGGTCATTCTTAGTGAGCCAGTGAGGGCTGAGGACCCTGCCCCCAAGCTCAGAGTCAATGAGATGAAAGCAAAGAGGGGCTTGGGGGGGAGATTTTCTGCCTGGTTCTGCCTTCAGTGTCCCTGTCACATGTAGCCCGGGCTGTTGACCAGAACTAAGCCAGAAGGAACCAGGCAATAGGAAGCTCTTCCCCACCTGGTCCTCCAGCCTCCACTCCTAACGTGGGCCCTCACAGCCCTCCCCGCCTGGAGCATTCCGCTTATCCCAGGGCAGCTGTGCTCTGGCTGCCCCCTGCCTCAGGGTCATCCCTGCTGTCTCCTCATTTCCATGGTCAGCTTGAGTATCTGCCTCTGTGAGACTCGTGTGCCAGATGGCCCTGTAAGATCTCCGTCTGGATGGTGCTCTCTGTGCCTAAGGGGGAGCAGCCAGGGTGTCCATCAGGGGCTGGGTGGGATACACTGGGTGTTGTGTTTACATCCAGTGGGATACTGTTCAGCCTTACAGAGCCTGGATGTTCCAACACCTGCTACTGCGTGGTGGACTTTGAGCTAAGTGGAATAAGCCACTCACAGAAGGACCGTACTGTGTTTCTGCTCATTTGCAGTAGTCAGAGTCAGAGAAACAGGCATGGGGGTTGCCAGGGCCCGGATGCCAGGAGGAATGGGGACTTGTTTAAGGGGCATGGTTTGGGTTTGCAAAATGAGGAGAATTCTTTAGCAGGATGATGGTGATGGTTGCACAGAATTGGCATGTATTTAATGCCACTGACCAGTACACTAGAAAACAGCCAAGACAGTACATTTTATATTTGCATGCAGTTAAAAGAAATTTTATGTATTGTACAATTAATTTTTTTTTTAAAGATCGCGTGATGGCATGATTTGGAATTATGTATTATGTATGTGTCTGTACCTCACAGTTCTCTGCAGTTTTTTTGGGTTTGGGGACATTTGATTTTCATCCTTGTCCCCCAGAACATGGCCATCGTTGGCAGGGCACATGGTGAGTGCTGAGGGTGACAGTGAGCGAGGGAGCGACGTGCAGGCAGGGTGACTCGGAAACACAAGCGCCCTCGCGAGGGCGCTGCCGTGAGCTTCCCACTCCCCATGGGTTGACATGTGATGCCCTGATGTTGGGAAGGTGCCCAAGTGCCACCCAGGGACAGCGCCAGCCAGGCCCTTGGCCACCGTTTCCCTGTAGGTCGGAAGGATAACTGAGGATAACTGAGCCAAACCCTCCGCCGCAGCTCTTAAAGCAAACCTTTCCACATTCTGTGCCTGCCGCACCAGAAGGGGTGCGTGCTCCCTCACCAATCTTCCATCCTACACGGAACTCTGTGTGTTTGCACACATCTTCAATTTCCCTCCAAGCCCGAACATTTTAATTATCTAAGAAATATCCCTGCGTTTGTATTCCTCCATCTGAAACCCCGCCCCTTGCCCAAATTGTAGGATTATCTGAGATGCTGAAGTGGGTGAGGATAAATTAAAGACTGAATTCTAGTATCTACAGTAACTGGACTTCTGGTTCCTTGCCTCAGTTTCCCCTTTAGCTCCAGGTAGCAGGGTGACCAGATGGTTTCATCCGTGTGGGGGCAGGGGGAGGGGTTAGCTTTCACCCCAGTGCCTGCCACCAGCCCCCCTGTTCCAGGCCACCTCTTAGCTGTTGGGTTTGATTGCGGGAGGCACTATTTCAGACCTGCACATGGGGGTGTGCCTGCACAGCAGAAATGACTCTTTTTCAATCTTTCCCTCTCCTCCGATTTCTGGAAGTTACATTAAATAGGAAAATGTAATCGCTACTAAACAGGCTTCTAATTCATAGAAAAAATAGCAAGTAAAAATAAAGAATGAAATGAGGTAAATAGCACCCGAGGCTTCCTGGTCAGAGTCTAAACACTGGCTGCATTTTTCACTTAGATGATTTTGTGGTTGATTTGATCGTTTTAGAGAGTACTGGGCCATTTTAAAGCATTTTCCAGCTCTACAGCTAGATTGATTTTGGTTTGTTTTTTTTTTTTTTTGCTCAGAGCTATTACTTCGATAATACATTTTTACAGATGTGTACTAGACCTTGCTATAATGGGCAAAAATATTAGTTTCCTGCGTTTTCTCCTCTTTTGCATAATGCTTTCTCAGAAAGCCCTCCCCTTATGGCCTGATCGCCTCGTTTCCCTGCCTACTATCTGATCCTGGCTTCCCCAACTGTGGTTCTGGTACCCGCAGCTTCTGCATCTTCTGGGAACTTGCTAGAAATTCTGACTTGCAGAGTCGCTGAATCAAAATCACATTGAACAAAACCCCCCACGTCCCCAACAAGAGTCCTGTAATGGGAGGCAGTTCTCTGTCAACACTCATAGTCTACCCAACTACAGGACCCCTCTTGGTTCCCCCACTATAATCCCCCTGCCCCCACCACCATATTCATCCATGCCTGGGAATGCGATCTGTAATGAACCAGGTACCATTTGTCTCCGCTGCTTCTCCCTGCTAGCCAGGGAGGAAACCAGCCAGGCCATCCAAGTGCTAGGGAGACCCGCTGCAGCACAGGGAAGAGGCAGGTGGTCCTGGGTATGAGTCCCGCTCTGCCACTTACACAGCCCTTTATTGCAGACAAATTCGTCAGTGTTACTGAGCCTTGGCTTTCCGCTTTTGCAAAGAAAGAAGTACCAGAGCCTAAGCTCTGTAAGCTGTTGTAGAACTTAAGCGAGATAAGATGTGGGAAATAAGTAGCACAGAGACAGACGCAAAGTAAATGCTTGATCACAGATAGCTGTCATTATCCTAGGGTGTAAAATGAACCTAACCACTTTGCATGCATAAACTGTTATCTGCCTCATGAAGATGAGAGATTGGCTATTCACAGTATTTCTGGTTATCAGATGCATCTGCCTGTGTCTGTCTTCTCTATCCAACTTTTAGAAAACCTGAACATTATGGTGATAGATTTCTCATAAATTTCTCAGGCCTGGGTTAAACTCTCAGCTCCCTGCAAAATTCCTATTTTTTCCACAGGAAATGCAAATAACGCAAAGCTGCATCTGACGTAGGCCCTGCCCTGAGCACGCACAGTCCAGTGAAGAAACAAACGATAGATAAATGGCTGATGTGGGTGGCGGAAGGGAGTCAAAGGCTTTTATGGATGTTTAGGAGAAGGTGATAGATACCCCTTGTGGGTCTGAGAGCAGAGCCATCTTGTGGAAGAAGGAATTGGAAGTGAACTTGGAGACGCGTGGTTAGAATTTCAGCAGGCGGAAATGCATGGGAAAGGCATTCAGCTGGAGGACTGGCGTGAGCAAAGGCACTGTGCTGTGATTGATGTAAACGGAGGTACTAGGCACCGAGAAGACAGATGCTCACTGGCTTCCGGTGGGGACACATCCCAATAAACTCATGAAAATGTGTTTAAATCAAAATACACTTCCTACACCGAACCCCCAAAACGGTCTCGCTCAGCAGCACAGTACACTGAGAGCATCGGTTATTTTCCCGTGTGGCCATGGGGCTGACAGGGAACTGTGATCGCCACTCCAGCCCACAATCGCAACAGAGGATTGGGTCATCTTCTCTAGCCCTGGAAAAGATCCAAACCAAAATCAGAGTACAGAAGTGGGCTTGTGGGATTGTGGGTTCAGCTGCAGCTAGGGACACCTGCATCCCATACCAGTGTCATTTTGAGTCCCAGCTACTCTGCTTCTGATCCAGCTTCCTGCTAATGAGGCAGTAGATGATGGGCCAAGTGCGTGGGCCCCTTCCATCTATAGATGGAGATCTGGGCTCCTGGCTTTGGCCTGCCTGGCCCAGTCCTGGCTGTTACGGGCATTTGAGGAGTGAACTAACAAATAGAAGATCTCTCTCGCTCACTCTCGCTGGTCTCGCTCTGCCTTTCAAGTAGACGAAAATAAATACATAAACCATTAACAAATTTTTTTTTGAAATACAGAATCTACTGAATGAAGTATTGCCTTAAAACTTGCTCTGAGTGGAAAGTCCTAAGCTGAACTGTTGAAGGTTGGGGCCCTTCTCTATACAGGGACATGAATTACCAGGGGTAGGGCACTCATTTTTATGTTTAGTCCTTATGACCACCAGGCAACCCTACGAAGCAAACTCGGGAGCTCAGGAGGGAAGAGTGAGCCAAGAGCCTGAGTGGCGGCGGTTTCCCAGCAGGAAGCACCAGGCAGAGGCTTCCTTTGAAAGCTGAATCTAAGAAGTGAGCACCAGGGTCACAGAGGGAAGACCCAGGAGGCAGGAGGCGGCAGCTGCTGTGTGCTAGCAGGATGCAAAGGACAGCGTTGCTACTTTCTGAAATCAGAGTAACATCCCTGAAAACCCAGTCTTAAGGATCAGGCTGGGGATCGCACAGGGAGATGGGTGGCAGTGGGAACCGGTGTCTTATATCTGGAGGGTTCGCTTCACAGCCTCCTTTGAAAGTGTTCCTACCTGTCTCTCAGCAGTTCCACATCTGAGAGTTTATTGTCGGCAGATAATTAAGGTTGTTTGCAAACATTTAGCTTCAAGAATATTTAACGTGATGTTGTTTATAACAGCAAAATATTGGAGACAGCCTAAATATCCACAAGGGGGGAGGTTGTTAAGTGAATGGTCATATATACTGTATTATTATGTGGATGTTAAAGTATTTATGAAACATTAAATGAAAGCGTTTCAAAAGCACATTCAGATTAATCTCATTTTCTTTAATTGTTTGAGTTTGTGTATATAGGAGGACAGGCATGTGCGTACACACACACAACACCCAAAAAGAAAATGCCTTCTCATGTGCAGAGTGGTTCTACCAGAGTTCCGGGGCTCTGGCTAGGAGTCACTCCCTTTTCAAGTTCCCTGGCACTGGGTGTAAGTAGGACAAAGTTCGTCTTGGTTTTTAAAAGGCAATGCACCTTTGCACTTAGGTGATGGCTACAGGAATTAAAACAAGGGGGTTGAGGCAGAAACAGAGGAAGTAGAGTGTTCAGGGCTTCGCTCCAGGCTGTGTTTGAAGAAAACGGGGGGGAAGTAGGATGGGGGTGTTAAGCCGTGACCTTGGCAAAGACGTCCTGAGATTACATTGGAGGCGTCCACCACAGCAGTCTTGCGCAGGGCGAGTGGGGGTATAGACCATGCTGAGTTTGCTGTGTGAAGAGAGGCCCGAGTGCAGCGTCTTCTCACGCTGATGTCGCTATCAGGGGACCACCCTGGACCTGTTTAGGAAATGAAGGGACAGTGGCAGCAACAGCTACGATGACCCCATCTCAGTATGTCTCTTTAGTGTGATATGTGTAAACTGAGTGATGTTGGCGAGATTCTCCCCAGGCATTTGGTAAAAACCCAGGGATGACCTGGGAGAGACTGCAGATGGTAGTTTGATGACTTTGAAAGGTAGAGAAAAGTCAGCAGAGCGAGGTTTTCTTTGAGTTGCCTTTTTTCTTGTCCCCTCTGGAGTGTGGAATTCCCAATGCGGTGGTATGAGGCAGCTCTCAGGTCTCTGCCTTGCAGGGCCACCCCAGCCACTTCCTAACAGTGTGTCCAGGTTTGCAGGGATGGATCAGTGCCGCGTGAGGGTGCACACATTCTCACAACCTGACATTTGCCTTTGCCGTGATTTACATGTGAAAACCCCGAGAGGGACATCCCGAATGAGCACCTGTTCCTGCTCCACTTCCGAGCCAGCTCCCTGCTAATGACCTGGGAAAGCAGCAGAAGACGATCCAAGTACTTGGGCCCCTACCACCCACGTGGGGGACCCAGATAAAATTCCAGGCTCCTGACTGGCCTGGCCTAACTCCAGCTTTGTGACCATTTGGGAAGTGAACTAGTGGATGGAAAAAATCTCTGTGTGTGTGTTTCCCTCTCTCTTCGTAACTTTGCTTTTCAAATAAAATAAATCTTTTTTTTTTTTTTTTTTTTTGACAGGCAGAGTGGACAGTGAGAGAGAGACAGAGAGAAAGGTCTTTCTTTTGCCGTTGGTTCACCCTCCAATGGCCGCCGCGGTAGCGTGCTGCGGCCGGCGCACCGCGCTGTTCCGATGGCAGGAGCCAGGTGCTTATCCTGGTCTCCCCTGGGGTGCAGAGCCCAAACACTTGGGCCATCCTCCACTGCACTCCCTGGCCACAGCAGAGAGCTGGCCTGGAAGAGGGGCAACCGGGACAGGATCGGTGCCCCGACCGGGACTAGAACCCGGTGTGCCGGCGCCGCAAGGCGGAGGATTAGCCTGTTGAGCCACGGCGCCGGCCAATAAAATAAATCTTGAAAGTACAGAGAGATACACCGATAGACACACACACACACGCACACACCACATGTTAGTATAGTCATGTGCTTGGGCATACCTGTGTGCAGGAAGTGGCACATCTAAAATGTAAATTAGGGCTTACCAAAAAATAGACACAGCTCCAAGGACTAAGAAATTAGATCAAGCCACGGTTTTTTTAATTTTGAAACTCTATAAATTCTTTTTTGAAATGCCACTATTGATTTTATAGGGTAACTTTTTTTTTTTTAAATGAGAGAATTTGTTAAATTCCCAGCATGTAATCAGTGGACAATAAAGTTCACTTCCTCTCTGTTGAAAGCAGTGAGTTTTCAGAGTTTACTGAATTGATGTCAAATGATCGTAGGGGTTCTAATTTCTGAAGAAGGATAATATCATTTCTGAAGATGGGAGATGCCCACCTGGGAGAGTATGGTTGGGCAAGCTCAGGGGTTAAGAGGCCAGTTTCTGCACACAGTGTTTACAGCGCAGTCTCATCCCTGACCAGCATTTTGTGAGCATTATTTTGACACTTTGATCTTATTGTCAGTGCACTTCGTTTCTCTGTGCTTTGGCTTTAATAAGAGGAAGGATACTCAACACACATCTTTCCCAAGGGGCAATTGGGTGTATTAATTGGCTTGCAAAATACCTTTTGAACTGCTCAGATGAAAGACCCCTTTTAATAGCAAATGTTATTTGTGTTGTTGTTGGTTTCATTATGCATATTTGACTACTCATTCCTGTCTTCTAAAAGGAAAGTCAGGGACTGGAAGCTGCATTTTAAAATGTTAAGGTGTTTTCTTTTGGGATAGAACATCACTAGGTATTTAATGTCTAAAAGTGATTTTTTGGTTTCTCCACCGAAGAATCATTTGTCTGAAATGACAAAACCTTTGGACAATGAATATTTATTTGTACCTAACACAGCTGACTTGAGTTGTTAACTTCTCTGCAGAATTATCCAAGAAATTTTCAAGGTTCAAAATGCGCAGAACTGGAGCTGGCATTGTGGTGCAGTGGGTTAAGCCGCTGCCTTCAACACCAGCATCCCCCATATCCCAGCTGCTCCACTTCTGATCCAGGTCTCAGCACATGTGCCTGAAAAGCAACAGAAGGTGGCCCAAGTGTTTGGGCCCTGTCACCCACGCGGGAGACCTGAATGGAGTTCAAGGCTCCTGGTATTAGCCTGCCCCAAGTCTGGCTGTTGTGACTATTTGGGGAGTAAAGCAGTGGATGGAAGATCTCTCTTCCTCTCTCTCTCTCTCTCTCTCTAACTCTTTCAAGTAATAAATCTGTTTTTTAAAAATGCCCAGGCCCTAAAAGTAAAGCTCATCTTTAAATCGACTTCTTACCAACCCCGTAAGAAGTGACTGGCTTTCCACTGCCAAGAAGCAGATTGTTAATTTTCACTCTCGTTTCTAACCTGGATCTCAGCCGAGGCCGTTTTGCCCCCACCCCCGCCAGGACAATTGTCAGTGCCTGATTTTTGCATGTCACAATTTGGGGGGGGGGGGTGCTCCTGGCATCTGGTAGGTGAACCGCTGGATTCTGGTAAACACCCCGCGCTAGACAAAGAATCCTCATCCCAGAATGCCTACAGTGCTGAAGCCGAGGGATTCCTTTAAGCCAGCCGCTGTGTAAGACCTGCTCAGTTCATCTTGAGAACCAGCATTTTCTCCTAGGTGTGTTGCACGTTGCATTGTTATGTTTAATCCCTCCTCCTGGATCTCTCTGTAGGTTGGCATTGTGGGAAGAACAGGAGCTGGAAAAAGTTCCCTCATCTCAGCCCTTTTCAGATTGTCAGAACCTGAAGGTAAAATTTGGATCGATAAGATCTTGACAACTGAAATTGGACTGCACGATTTAAGGAAGAAAATGTCAATCATACCTCAGGTATGCAAGTCGGAGCATTCTCACTGTGCTTCTATAAGGGCACCAAAGTGTAATTGCTTTTAATTTTATTGCTTTTTTTTTAATTGGAGGAAAGGATTGATCCTTCTCCCCCAGTAGAGCATAGTTTTAGCGCTTAGTAGTTTCAACAGATGTTATCATGAGATACCAGGGTTATTTGTTCATTCATTTGAGTGTGTGTGTGTGTGTGTGTGTTAGAGGAAGAAAGAGTTTCATGGCTGGTCCATGATTTTAACCAAGGAGGCAGTACCGAGTGGAGAGGAGGAGCCCAGGAAGGGAGGTCCTTCCTCCACACCTGTGTTTCCTCTCTGCCAGGCTGCTCAGAGAGCCACCTCTGAGGGCTGAGCACATCAGTCCCTGTAGAGTGAGTTCTTCCTGAAGACCCACTGCGTGCGTGCTCTGAGCTGAGCCTTCTGCTTCCCACCAGCCGTGGGACTTCCGGGGTGTTGCAGAGAGCGGATTGTATGCACAATAGGCGCTCCAGCCGTGGATTCCGGTTCATCCGTCCAGCATCCATTCAGGAAGCATTTATCAAGCAGGTCCTGTTCGGCAGATCTAGAGCCGTGGGCAGCAGCAGCCTTTGCCTCCAGCAGCTCTGGGGCCTCCCGTCTCCTACCCTCTGCTTTGACGTTCTCCATGTGTTCAACTCCAGACTTGCTGTTGGGGGTTTCTCATTTGGGGTTTTTTCTACTCCACTGTGATCTGCCCATCAAAGGGCGTTCAGGAACACACACACTCTCGAGCTGAGAAGTACAGAGGAAGAGAGCAGGTGAGCGTGTTTCCTGGGCAGGTGGGTGTGAGGCACACTTAGATGCTTGCTGGTTTGCAAGCAAAGAATATGACACCCAAGGGAAGGAGAATGTGGGCTTCTGCCTCATGACCAGGTACAGCCAGACTGTGCTGCTACTGTCAACCTCGAACTAACTGGAAATATTGTAATTGATCTGAAATTGAGATAACCCTTTCTGAAGCATAGTGAGATACTATCTCATACTTACTAGGATGACTACTATTAAGACAAAAAAACAAAAAATACTCAGTGTTGACAAAGACACGGACAAAGTAGAACCCTTGCACTGTGCTGGTGGGAGAGCAAGATGCTGCGGCCACTGTGGAAAACGGGGAAGTTCCTCAAAACATTAAAAACAGGAGTTAGCACACGACCCGGCAGTTCTGCTCCTGAGTGTCTACCCGGAAGGATCGAAAGCACGGTCTAAGGGGGTATTTTTATACCTGTGTCGTAACAGCATTATTCACAGTAACTCAAATGTCCACCAACAGGGAGAAGGTATAAAGAAAATGTGATATATCCATAACGTGGAGTATTACTCAGCCTTCAAAAGCAAGGCACTTCTGAAGCATGTTGCAGCACGGATAAACATTATGTCAGATTAAATAAGCCAGTCACAGAAGGACAAGTGCCAGGTGGTCCCACTAAGGATGTGGTGCCTACGGTTGTCACGTTCAGGGAGACAGAAAGGATGGTGTCCACCAGCGGCTGAGAGAAGGTGGGGGTGGGCAGTTACGCTGTGTTATGGACATAGATGAGAATGAGCAGCACATAACAATGGGACTGTGCTTCTTACCGCTGAGCTGTGCGCTTTAAAGTGGAAAATGCTATATATTGTGTGTATTGTATCACATTTTTAATTTTTTTGAAAAAAGATACGCCTTTCAGGAAAAATGGAAGATGGTTTTCAGCAGGTTAAGGGTCCTCTGACCATCAGAAGCAGGGCTTGGTGGCTGCGGTAGAAAATGAGAATTTAAAGTCCCAGGTTTTCTATTTGGGTCGTACCCATCTCAGAAATGGGCCAGATGGGAGTCTCTGGGCAGAGACCACGGGCGTTTCTGTAAAAAACTTTCATATCCCCGGATGAAAGGATCTAGAAACGTGCCCTGTGTTACTTTTAATGCTTCTTAATAAGAAAGGGTTATATGCTTGTGTACATAAAAGAACTCTAAATAAAGAAGTAGCGTTAGATGCTTCTTGGCTCAGCCAGGAATGTTTTGGAAGCACATCTGAGCAAAGACTAAGTACACCTTGACATCACCAGGTTTTGGTTGTGTTCCATCAGTTCCCACCCTCCTTTTGAGCCAATGTTCTATGTATGCACGGCAGAGAGTGCTTACAAAACAGCGCTCAGCTTTGTATCCATGTAGATGGTGATCACCAAGCGTTGTCAACACAGAAGCTTTATTTTCCAACCTTATATGCCTTTGTCTCCAAGGCACAGGGTTAGTCAATAAAAAGAAACAGTCTGCAGACTGACACAGGCAGGGTCCCAGGAAACCATTCCCGAGTGGCCTGGGAGTTATGCTTTCACAGCCAGTGCTGAGTGCCCACAAGACCACGTTTCATTCCCTCGGCCACCTCCAAGTGTGCAACCTTGATGAGGTCACGTGGCCTCGGTGCTCCAGCATCCTCGTCCTTACCCCAAGTCTAGTAATTGCTGTGCACACTTATCTGCATGAGCAAATGGCCTGGTGCCTGCTTCTTGGGAATGTTCAATAAATAGTAACTGTTTGTTATTAAGGGTTGGGGTCAGGGCCTGTTGGTAACACCTTATGGATGACCTAGGCATGTTCATTTCTGTTTCTGTTTTTGTGATCCTTGGTGATTTTTTTAAACGAACCTATATATATTTAGTGAAGCAGCAAGGAAAAAAAAAAAACAAGAAAGAAAAACGAAAAAAAAATACTTAATAGTTGTAGGGGAAAAAAAATCTCAAGCCTAATTAGGGATTTCCCACAAGGAAGCAAAGGTGAGACTGTCACTTCGTTTTGTTTTGCTTCCTGCCACCCAGTTCTTCCCAGCCTTGCTGCCCCCTGCCCTGGACCCCATGAACGCTTTTCAGGCCCCCACAGAGCCGGCTGGCATCTTCTCTACCCCGCCTACATTCCTTGCTATTTTCTACCTCTCCTTGAGGACCAAGCCTTTTCTCTCATTTTCATGGCTCCAGTCTCTGACAAGTGACATGGGCAGTAGTTAATTCTGAACATTTGTGGAATCTTTAACGTGCTTTCCTTGCTCTCAAACCTCTCATGTAGTCCTCACCACAGTTCTGTCATCCTCCTCATTTGACAGGTTGAGAAACTGAGGCACCGAGTGCTTAGCGCACTTAGTAAGTAAGTAAGTGGCAGAGCCACGAGGCTGGCTGGGTGCAGGCACTGGCGACTCCAGAGCTGCAGCCTCCCAGACACTTTATCCTAGTCTGTAGAACAGCATCTGCCATAGGAACTCTGCCTCGGGACTCCATGTGAGGAGGGCCGCATGCGCACCCACCCCCACCCCCACCCCCACCCCCACACACAGAAACAAATACTGCACAAAACCGCATGACTCTGTGGCCTGCACTCTGATATTTTCCATTACATCCGTTCTATTCTGCTTCATATAAAGACAAAATGATGGGCACGAGCCACAAAATTGATTTCATGATCCATTGGTCGCACCTGCACGTTGAAAGACGAGTGCCTCACTGTCCCGCTGGCGTGGCAGGGGCCCTAACACCTGACACTCATCCTCCCAGCAGTCCTGCAAGGCGGATGGTGTGAGCCCCACATTCCAGGTGGGAAACTGAGGCTTGGGCAGAGTCCTAAGGTGCCCAAGGCAAACAGCTGGTCAGCAGTAGAGTCAGAACCCAGGCTGGCAGACTCCACATGTGATTTTTATTTTTCATTCAAGAAAATGTTGATTGAACCTTGGTTATTTTACCCATCGTTCTTATCCACCCCTTTTAGAAAGGATTCCCAAATCCATGGCAAAAGGGAACAAACAGAGCAAAGTTCAAAGATAGCTTCTCTGGTTTGCACAGTTAGGTGGCTGAAAGACAGCATTGTTTGTGATTATTTGCCAAAAAACACTCAACCCTTGGCAGGAAAAGAAAGCCATTTTCAGAGCAGGGATTTGTTCATGTCTGCATCACAGGCAATGAGCGTCAGGAGACAACAGCTCGAAGCCTTCCCGCGCCTTGCTCTTGACTTACTGCCTACCGGTGGGGAGACATGGGAGGTGGCCGCAGTGCAGAGGCGCACTGCCCTCTGCCCCTGAGTAGTGGAGAGCAGGGTGGCTTGTGTGGAAGCTCCCTGACGTAGGGAACCTACCGTATTGGGAGCAAACAGCCACAGGCATGTGGCCCATCCCTTCCCTTCCTTCTAGCTTGGGCTCAACCCTTGGCTAATGGCTGAGGGTCGTCTGTCACTCTTGACCCTGCCAAGAACAGTGCAGATTTAGGGGTGAAGGGCCTGGGCCTGGGCCTGCAGGTAGTGACATACCAGTCGGGGCCATCCTGAAGAGCAGACTCCTTAATTCACCTGCAAAATATCAGGAGTAAGCAAACAATGAAAGCGCTGCCTAAGTCATTTCCGTAAACAGAACGGATAGCTGTGCCCAAAGTGGTTAAATGCGCTCTGTGAAGACAACAGCAGAGTGAGACTGTCTTCAGGGAATGGCGTGCTTATCGCAAAGGATCTGGAGAAATGGATTTCAAAACTTTTTTTGGATGGGTTTTTTTTACACCCAGAGCCTTTATCCTGTTGGCACCAAAAAAAAAAAAAAAAAAAGCTTTCAATTGAAGAGTAATTCCATGCAAATTCAACATTTATGATAGACCTTAAGGGTTGGCACACATCAACAGCTGTAATCTTTATCATGATGAAACAGATTCCTTTTTTAAATTTAGTAGATCAGAGAAAAAGCAAAGTGTTTTTTTAAACAGTCCGCTCTGCTGTCTTTGGTATTTCTGCCCCTGAGTTTTCTTCAGTAGATTGGAAAGGTTAACCAGAGCTGTGTCTCTTTAAGCCTTTTTTTTTATTATTATTATTACCTGCTTTTCTTTTCTTTCTTTCTTTTTGAGAACAAAACTCCAAGAGAAAAAGAGGTGGGTATGCTGTTACAAGTAAAGAAATACAATTGGATTCTGGCCGAATGCAGTGGCTGCTTTGTCTCTGTACTCTGAAGTCTTCATTAAAGCCCCTGGAACTGCTCCCTGGAGCTGGTGACCTTTTTGTATCTAAAGAGGACTTTACACAACTTAGATTCTTTTTCCTTTGTTGGAGAACAATGTTCTTTTCTTCTGAGAATGGATGATGATCAGTTCATTCAGAGGCTACAGGATTAAAAAAAAAAAAAAAAGAGGCCCAAGATTTAAAGTGACTTCAGGTGGTTGCCTCCTGAAGATGGTGTTGCCCTCAATAAAGGATCTCAAGGTTTGAAAATGAAAACGTAGCTTTGAGGCCACCAGGAAACAGTAGGGGTGGCTCCCGTTGACTCTTTTTTAGGCTAGGGAAGTTTTCTCCTTTGGGACCCAAAAAGATTAGGGGACAGTGAAGTGTTGTATGACCTGTTGGCAGTGTGTAACGTCTTGGATGGGTTTTGTCTTGGTCCCAGCTCGTCTGACGTGGCTAGGGGTTAGTGGGTAGAGTTTCTTGAGATAATGAGAGGCTTGTCTTCCTGTAGTGTGTGCAGAGGGCTGGTAAGACTAGTTTTCAGCCTTGCAGTTATATTGAGGGATTATCCATTTACTACGCTGAATGCTTTGATTCAGTGTGGCCACTTTTGGATCACATGTCTTGTACGAACTTGAGTTATGTTAGTAACTACCGAACCTAGCACCCAAGATTTTCTTAAAACCCTTAAATCTTAAACAATTTTTAATAATCTTAAAGTACAAACTTTAAACTGTAATGAAAAGCAGATGTGCTACTGGTATGCTCTGCTTACAATACTTTATTGAAGAAGAGCTTTTGTTTTCCTGACTGTACCATGCCAGCCAACTGTCGAGGTTAAAATAAAATGTTTTTGAAATAAGGTTTAAACATAGATCTTGAGGATGAAGTACACTTAGGCTTATACATCTTGCATATATTTACATAAAGTTTGTATGTCTTCCCATAAATCTCTGTGTACTGAAGTATTCCTCCTACAGACATTTTTACAACACTTACTTAAGATTAGCTTGTTAACGTCATTGCGTGGAAATGGGCACTTTAAATGATATCTATCAGAAATAATCATTAATTTGACCCTTATCTGTTCTTCCAGTATTGTCTACAATGAGCACTTTTACTACCTGTTGGAGATAATTTAATGGTTTCTTATTTGGCAAGTAGATGAAAGTAGATTGAGTGGAAACCAAAATGAACATTGTGCATAAAACACATTGACATATTAAACTAGACATTGTTAACAAATTGCATGCTGGTTTTAAAGAAAAATATAGCTTCCATCAGTTAATGTTGTATTAAATCAGTCTCCTCATTCAGCAAGTCGTGATTGAAATTTTACTCATTATTAAATGATATTATTTGGCATGTCACAACGAAGAAAAATTGTCTTGTTCGCTGTATTATGTTCTTCCATCTGGTATTGCAAAATAAACATGAGTAATTGCCCAATCTTTCCCTGTGCGTTGACAATGCAGATTTAATTGAGGTCCCTTTTAGCAGTGGAAAACTTTTGCCTCATGACGCCGGTCAGCAGTATCTGGGTGATGATGGCAGAACCTTCTTTGGGCCGGTGGAGTGAGTGTCAGGTGATGTTGAGAGTTCAGTTTTTAAGGCAGCCTTAGCCGTTGCACAGGGGCTCAGTGGGCACCACAAAGGCCAAGAAGGCCTCATGTCAGTCCCCCAGTCTTTGCAGACATACATCCATTTCAAGAGATTCCTAAAGGGAAGAAGGTGAGGGTGGTGACAGCGAGAGGACTCGATTGAGAAATCACGGCTTGGTCATTTTGTAGCATTGTATAACCAGGGATTTTTGTTTCTGATCCTTTCAGGGCATATCAGTCATTTCATTGATTTTGTACAAATAAAGGGTCCATTTTAAAATCTCTTGAATTGGGAGATTTTGCTGCACGATATGTAATTTTTGATGGCACATCCTTTGCCTTCTCCATACATTTCTCCCTCATCCATCTTAACACTGAGACAATAGGGGAGAGAATAGGAATCTGAGTGTCACTCTTCTTCCTGGCTAGAGAGGATGAGATGTCTACCTCCTTACCTTCTCCTAGTCTTTTTGAGAAGTCAGGAGGAAGGGTCCACCCCCTGCAGATGATGAGATTTGAGGCTGACGACTCCCATGAGCTGTTTTCCGGTACCCAAGGAACGAACAGTCACAGAGGTGTTTTCTTGTTCCAAGTCGGTGCATCCCATGGTTCTGCCGCTTCATTGAAAGGGGCCAGTTGGGCTGTTTTCTGTTGCTCGTGTTCTCGTGGCCTGGGGTAGTGGAGCCTTTAGGAGAAAACTCTTTGAACACAGCTTATATAAACTTCTATACAAGATTTTGTTTTGAAATCCAGAAGGCGGCATGTATTTCAAGAGCAATTTAACTGTGGGCTCCTCCTTAAGTACATTCATTAGAAGAACTATTTAACTTAAAATAATTTGATTCTATGCCTTGCTTCACAATGGGTTTCGGGTTACCCTGCCCTTCTAGTTACTAAGGAGCGTCTGAGGCCTGTAACCCTGATGCGCAGGCAGATAATGTGAGGACTTCCTGATGGAAAATCTGGGCGTCTCTTCGTGAATAGAGGTTCCCCTGGGCCCATTAGTTCATATCCTTTTGGGCAAAGAGCAGAATGTCCCATTTGGATGCGTGGAAAGATTCCCAAACCTGGAAGACTTTTACCAATGGAGATTTTATGCTTCCGTGCAAATGTGAAGCTATTTAATAATTTTGCTTGGAGGCACAAACTTTTCATCATGCTGCTGGTGTTTTCCAGTGTCACTAGCATTGACAGCTCATTTTTAGGGTTCTTTGGAGGTAATGGTCCTCAATAATTGCACCCTGTATTTCCTGGTTAAGCCGATATCACCAGGAAAGTGCCTTCATTTTCTTTTTAAGATGACCCATCACTGCAGTTTCTTTTGTTAGTTGGTGGTCAGTGATCTGGAAGATATTTTGGAGCATGCTTTATGTGATGGAAAATTAACAGAGATGTTGTTTTGTAAACAGGCATTTGAAACTCTATAATTAGCGATTATAGTCAATTTGGGTTTTTGTTGGGGCTTTTTGGATTTCAATTTTATTCTGAAAGTTAGCATTGGGGGTAAAAGAAAAGAGGCTACAGTAATGATATTCATTCTTTTGGTGCTTAGGAACCTGTTTTATTCACTGGAACAATGAGGAAAAACCTGGATCCCTTTAATGAGCACACAGATGAAGAGCTGTGGAATGCCTTAAAAGAGGTAATTTATGAAACGTAATTATCCTTAATTTGTTAGCATCCGTGTATATATGTGTGTGTGTGTGTTAACAGCATTGCTGGTAATTAAGGGGAGCTTATTGATTTAACTTTGTTCACCACCCAGGAGAACAGTGATGGCCTGGATACACGTAACGTGTTTGTATTGATGATGATGGAAACCGAAAATAAAATATCTCATGTTCTCATTTTTAACTTTCAAACTATATTTCAAGGCAACCAGACACACTATCTTATCTCTCCTGGGCAGAACACTATACTCGAACTTGTATTTCTGGGATCATACTACCAGTGACCAAGTGTCCCTGCAGTGTTTGTTACCACTCTGTCCTCAGGGAACATCTAAGAATGGCAGCAAGGACAGATTTCCGTTATAACTGAACAAGATGTGATCCAGAATGGCTAGAATCATGTTAAGATATTGGAGTCATATTAAGCTGGAATCATATTAAGACTTGATTATACTTGTGAAATGCCTTGAAATTTCGTAAGAAAGTGTTTGTGAAGGTAAATGATATAGTATGATATTAAGGCCGGCACCGTGGCTCAACAGGCTAATCCTCCGCCTTGCGGCACCGGCACACCGGGTTCTAGTCCCGGTTGGAGCACCGGATTCTATCCGGGTTGCCCCTCTTCCAGGCCAGCTCTCTGCTATGGCCCGGGAAGGCAGTGGAGAATGTCCCAAGTCCTTGGGCCCTGCACCCGCATTGGAGACCAGGAGAAGCACCTGGCTCCTGGCTTTGGATCAGCGCAATGCTCCGGCCGCAGCGGCCATTGGAGGGTGAACCAACAGCAAAGGAAGACCTTTCTGTCTCTCTCTCTCTCACTATCCACTCTGCCTGTCAAAAAAGAAAAAAAAAAAAAAATTGGATATATGTCATTTCAATGATGCCGATTGAATGCAAGTAGCAGAAGCCAAAGCCTTGACTGAGGTTCTGTACTGATAATGTCCATTTCTAGAAGATTCTGTATTGTGTAGTGACTCCCTTTGGATCACATGTTTCAACTTCCGCTCTGTTGCATGAAAAGGATTCTGATTGTTAAGGTGCTATTGGTTTGTGTCTGTTAATGCTAATCATTTTGCATACTCACCGCATTTCTGCAAATTAATTCTAAGCTACTTAACAGTGGAAACGATAATCCCTCACAGGACCTGGTTCAGTCTTTTATTTTTAAAAAGTAAGTATTAAGTAAATATGTGTTGAATGGTTGATTTCTTCATTTCAGAGGAGTATAGCTTTTTTCTTATAAATAAATAAATAAAATAAAACAAAACACAAGTCACACATGTTCCTCACCAACGCGGTTCTTGCTGCTGTTTGGAATTGCTACATTTGTCTCCCTCCCAGAGATAGTTCTACAATCTAACTTTTAAGACGAGTTTTCGGCGCGAGCAAGCCAAGCTCCTGCCAGGAATTCCTGTTTGAGAAGGCGGGTCGGTGCCGAGTCTTTATACATCCACCCTGCTTTCCAGCAACTGCAGACTTGATTTTCCTAAATTAGTCGATTACCTCACTTTTTCTTACTTGAAAAGCAACTGACTTGATTTCATTTATGGCTGTGAGACTTTCGGCAGGGAAATTATAGGAGAAAAGAGGCGGGAAGGCGGCCTCTAAAGAAAGATAAAGACTATGTAATGCTGTTGAACTCACAAGACAACTTTCATAGTGAAACTCTGACACACCCTAACCAACCGGAACTTCTAGAAAATTATTTTTCCTATTTGCTTCAGAACTTAGATTTCTCTTCACAGACTGTCAGATAGTAAATTTACTTTAGAAACACATTGTTCCGTAGAGAGTGAAGCAATGTTAATTAGGAGCCAATCCTATATAAATCTGTCTTAGAACTTGGCTATAACTTGATTCATCAGTGGTAGTCAAAAGTTAGTAGCTTCTCAGAATTCTCTAAAGGATGACACAGTGGAAATGACCATTCTTACTAAGGTCTACTTTCATCAAGCCAGCTTTTGCTGATTTCTGTGACTAGAAAATAAATACGAGTGTGTTGCCAGGCCTACCTATAAAAGGTAGTGAGTGAGTGCCATGTATCGCTTCCAGAATTGACCTCAGAGCTTTAGTGATACCACTTGGAAGAAAGAAAATATCCCCTCATTCTCTCTAAATAATTTCATTATGACGGTGCATATTTCTTAATGAAAGATTCGGTAAATTTTCTAAAAATTAGAATACAACATTGTATTTATCTTAATATGATTCCAGCTATTCTTGACCATACATATATTCTGAAATCTGTACATAAAAAAGTCATAACCGCTCACATCACTTGTTTGGAGTTAATAAAACAAGAAGCGTTTTTTTTTTTTTTTCTTTCATTTCTCTGAATTTTTCAAATGTTGTCTAAGGACTTAGGTTCTTTTTTTTTTTTAATCTTTATATACAGTAGATCGATTTAGTATATGTTAAGTAAAGATTTCATCAGTTTGCACCCACACAGAACATAAAATGTAAAATACTGTTTGAGTACTAGTTATAGCATTAATTCACATTGGACAACACATTAAGGACAGAGATCCTACATGGGGAGTAAGTGCACAGTGACTCCTGTTATTGACTTAACAATTTGACACTCTTTTTTATGAAGCCCTGCAGATTTGTCATGGTAGTAATTAGAGTTCCATGTCTACAAATTGGTAGAAGTTGGGCTGTTTCTGATAAGTCAGTGATTCTGCCCAGGAGTCTGTGGACTGTCGGGGCTACTTGTGGTGAACTTAGAGCTGACGGGGTGGGCATTTTGCTTAGTGGTTAACGCAGCTGTGTCCAGTATTGGAGTGCTTGTGTTTGGGTCCTGGCTCAGCTCCCAATTCCAGTTTGCTGCTAATGCACACCCTGGAAAGCAGCAGGTGATGGTCTTAAGCTGTTGGAGACCGGAAATGGGTTCCTAACTCCCAGATTTGGCCTAACCCCCCACTATTCGGGGATTGAACCAGTGGACAGGAGCTCTCTGCCATCTGTCTCTCACTCTCTCTATTCCTATGCCTTTCAGATAAGTGCATCTCCAAAAAATTCCTTTAAAAGAAATTAATGGCCTTGGGATTGACTGTGATGAGCTCTATGTGTGTGTGTTACCTGGAGAAATCCCATGCAAAGGATTCAATTTCTATGAATTTCTCTGTTAGTTTCTATCTTTGTGACTTTCTTCTTTCCATTATATGCAAACCAGGGCAGAGTAACCCATTCTACTCTTCAGGGCACGGCAGGAGACCTGGTGTCCTTGGCAGCTCTGTGTGAAGTGGACTGAAAATAAGCACTGACCCTCCTAAATCATGCCCACACTCGTGGGAGCCCACGCTCATAGGGTTGGATTGTGAGTCATTAGGCGAGCACTGCTGTTTGTACCTCTTTATCAACTTGAACTAAAAAGAAAAGCTGATTTTGGAAAATACTTTCTCTTATTTTCTCTTCCCCCTTCTCCCTTAGACCAGAGGTAGAAAAGTTTGCCAGAGGATTGGCATTCAGAAGGGAGATAATCCTCTGGATGTTGCCCAATTCATCTTGGTTCTTTGTTGTCGTTTTTGTTTTGTTTATTTTTGTTTTGTTTTGACAGGTAGCATTATAGACAGAGAGAGACAGAAAGGTCTTCCTTTGGTTCATTCCCCAAATGGCCGCTATGGCCGGCGCTACGCCGATCTGAAGCCAGGATCCAGGTGCTTCTTCCTGGTCTCCTATGCGGGTGCAGGGCCCAAGCACTTGGGCCATCCTCCACTGCCTCCCGGGCCACAGCAGAGAGCTGGACTGGAAGAGGAGCAACCGGGACTAGAACCTGGTGCCCATATGGGATGCTGGCGCCACAGGCGTAAGATTAACCAAGTGAGCCACAGCACTGGCTCCAGTTCTTTATTTTTAAATGGGCTGAAAATCATCTTGAATACAGCAAAAACAGTCAGCTGTAAACTGAAGAAAGTCTAGTGGAACCAGTGCCAGCTGGGGCACCTAAGGAGTAATGGCAGCTCTATAGATAAAGCAGAAATAATGACTAAAGATTGATTACAGTTTATCAAGAGCATATCACAGTAGATAAAATTCTGACCTAAATCAGTGCTTGTTGTTACTTCTTTGGAAAAACAACTTTAATAAAGGGGTAGATGATTAAGAGATGATATGTCATGTCAGAACAGCAAGGAAACCATCCCCTTGCGTTCCACGTTGATAGTATCTCTATTGGCATACAAGTACGTCTCATTAGACAGGAAACCAAGATACAGAAATCTCAACATCAGAGGAACCCAGGGGAATAGGGCTCTCTGGTCCTGTGTCCTCCACACACTGTACTCCCATCCCCCGGGGCCGTGTGTCAGTGAATGGGCTGCCCCTCCTTCATTTCCCATTGGCGCTGCTCTAGTCAGAGTTCATCCCCATCGATTTGCTGTTGATCGCATTTCTGTCCCGCCTTTTTCTCGTCCAACTTTCTTGTTAGAAAGTTCCACAAAACATGGGAACAGAATCTGGCATTGAAATTATCCTTCTGTGAGTGATACCAGCACCTGGTAGACACAGGGAGCATTCTGGTTTACTGATGGTGGTTGAAATGCGGTTTCTATAAGTTGAGTTCATTATTTGCAGTTCTGTCATAATTACTGTTTTCCAAGCTTAGAAATAATCTGGAATGCCTTATACTGAGATACAGGATTTTATTTTATTTTATTTTTTTATTTTTTATTTTTTTTAAATTTTTGACAGGCAGAGTGGACAGTGAGAGAGAGAGACAGAGAGAAAGGTCTTCCTGGCCGGCGCCGCGGCTCACTAGGCTAATCCTCCGCCTTGCGGCGCCGGCACACCGGGTTCTAGTCCCGGTCGGGGCACCGATCCTGTCCCGGTTGCCCCTCTTCCAGGCCAGCTCTCTGCTGTGGCTAGGGAGTGCAGTGGAGGATGGCCCAAGTGCTCGGGCCCTGCACCCCATGGGAGACCAGGAGAAGCACCTGGCTCCTGTCATTGGATCAGCACGGTGCACCGGCCGCAGCGCGCTACCGCGGCGGCCATTGGAGGGTGAACCAACGGCAAAAGGAAGACCTTTCTCTCTGTCTCTCTCTCACTGTCCATTCTGCCTGTCAAAAATAAAATAAATAAATAAATAAATAAATAAATAAATAAATAAAAGAAAGGTCTTCCTTTTGCCGTTGGTTCACCCTCCAATGGCCGCCGTGGTAGCGCGCTGCGGCCGGCGCACCGTGCTGTTCCGATGGCAGGAGCCAGGTGCTTCCCCTGGTCTCCCATGGGGTGCAGGGCCCAAGCACTTGGGCCATCCTCCACTGCACTCCCTGGCCACAGCAGAGAGCTGGCCTGGAAGAGGGGCAACCGGGACAGGATCGGTGCCCCGACCGGGACTAGAACCCGGTGTGCCGGCGCCGCAAGGCGGAGGATTAGCCTAGTGAGCCGCGGCGCCGGCTGAGATACAGGATTTTAAATATTATTATTTGTTTTGAAATTTTAATTTTTTAATTTTTTAAAATTTTTTTATTTTTTTGACAGGCAGAGTGGACAGTGAGAGAGAGACAGAGACAAAGGTCTTCCTTTGCCGTTGGTTCACCCTCCAATGGCTGCTGTGGCCGGCACACTACTGCCGGTGCACTGCGCTGATCCAAAGGCAGGAGCCAGGTGCTTCTCCTGGTCTTCCATGGGGTGCAGGGCCCAAGCACTTGGGCCATCCTCCACTGCACTCCCTGGCCATAGCAGAGAGCTGGCCTGGAAGAGGGGCAACCGGGACAGAATCCGGTGCCCCGACCGGGACTAGAACCTGGTGTGCTGGTGCCGCAAGGCGGAGGATTAGCCTAGTGAGCCGTGGCACCAGCCCTGAAATTTTAATTTTTTAATACTTTGAGTTTTAGAATTATATTATGATCACATGGGGCTAATTAACTTTTATAAGAATATATTTCTATAATGATGACATTTAATGAGAGTGACCTTGTATTGGTTATGTTAGGTTACTGCACAAAGTTGTGGAAAATCAAAATATGTTTATTTTAGTATAAAATTTCTGAAGTCCGTGCATCCTGAAGATCCTGAATATCTATATGGGTTTATTAATTTTTTTAGAGACAGACGCAGCACAAAATGAGCTGTACTTGTGGCTTTATTCAAGCATTCAACAAGAGAGAGCTTTGAAGCATGATAGATTCTGGGGCAGTCATCAAGAGAGAGAACAGCCCCATCTGCATGGAGCTTACCTTCTTGTGGGGAAACAGAACATAAGCAGTGCATTCAGTGTGTTGCAGTGTGGGCTGCTGAGAAAAGCAGCGACCACACGTGAAGCAGAAAACAGAGCGCTGGCTGACAGGATCAGATCAATCGTCAAATATATTGATCTTTTCCTTTGCATCCAACACTGTTTTAGGGACCACACATACTGATTCATTATATACTCCAAAAATGTTCAAAGATACACACTTTTATTATAAGAACATTATGATCTTATTTATAGGTTAGGAAGCTAAAAAAGAGAAAATTTAGGCGTTTGTCCAATTGGCAGAGCCAAGCAGGACTCATGCCTGGTCTGTCTGTTGTTAAGGCTCATTTTTTATTTTGTATAAATATTTTCAAATCACAGAGAAGTCAGAGGAATGGTATGCTGACCACTCATACACTGTTCACCTAGATTCAGCAGTTCTTAATATCTTGCCAGTTAATATCTTTGTTTCCTTTCTTGTGTGTTCTGTTTTGCTGACTCATTTGAAGGTAAACTGCAGACATGTACTATGGTGCAGTTCACACCTAAGTATGTAAATACATGCCTCCTAAGGATAAAAACGTCTCCTACAGGACAGAATTCAAACTTAATAGTAATGAAATTGGGCCCTGTGCTGTGGCATAGTGGGTAAAGCCACCGCCACCAGTGCCAGCATCCCACATGAGTGCTGGTTCTTGTCCTGGCTGCTTCACTTCCAATCCAGCTCTCTGCTATGGCCTGGGAAAGCAGTAGAAGACGGCCCAAGTCTTGGGCCCCTATACTCCCATGGGAGACCCGGAAGAAGCTCCTGGCTCCTGGATTCATATTGGTGCAGCTCTGGCTGTTGCAGTCATCTGGGGAGTGAACCAGTGGATGGAGGACCTCTCTCTCTCTCTGCCTCTCTGTAACTCTGCTTCTCAAATAAATTAAAATAAAATAAATAAAAGTATATGTAACATGAAATTAAAAATAATAGTGATGGAATGCTATTATCTAATATGCTTTCAAATGTCCCCAGTTGTCACTCATGGCACCATGTTCCATTGCCTATATTGTCCTCTCTGTTCTAATACTTAATTACAACATGAATGTGTGATGAAGCTACAGAGGGCCTATAGATTCCTATCGTCCTTGCAAATGAAGACAGAGTCTCAGAAGACAGGGTGTTCCAGAAAACATGTCCCTTATGCCTCTCCGGATAGACATGGAGAACCTGAAGGAGGCTCTAAGACCTGATCAGTGAGGAGATGTCACCTGAGTTAGGGACAAGTGTGACTGCTAACATAAGAAAGATTCATCTGCATGGTCCAGTGTTAACAAAATCACCGCAAGAGGAAAAGCTGATAAAATCTTTGCCACCGTCAACTTTTGGCCAGTTTAGTGACCTGGGGTATATGTAGGCCTATGAATATGTTTCATAAGAGGGATACTTGCTAAGGCTTTTCCCTTTTATAGAGGGGACCTTGACCAAGCTGACACCTCCCATTTTATAATTTTTTTAAAATTTATTTTTATTTTTATTTTTTTATTTTTTGACAGGCAGAGTGGACAGTGAGAGAGAGAGAGAGAGAGAGACAGACAGAGAGAAAGGTCTTCCTTTTACTGTTGGTTCACCCTCCAATGGCCACTGCGGTCAGCGCATCTTGCTGATCCGAAGCCAGGAGCCAGGTGCTTCTCCTGATCTCCCATGGGGGCAGGGTCCAAGCACTTGGGCCATCCTCCACTGCCCTCCTGGGCCATAGCAGAGAGCTGGCCTGGAAGAGGGGCAACCGGGACAGAATCTGGTGCCCCAACTGGGACTAGAACCCAGGATGCCGGCGCCGCAAGGCGGAGGATTAGCCTATTGAGCCACGGCGCAGGGCAGGGTTTTAACTCCACCAGGATCCACATCTTACACTTCAGATTTTATATATCACTTCTTTCTTGTGTCCCAACACTAAAGACCTATCCCACATCCATCCCTAACTCAAAATACGTGCTCCTGGAGGTAGACTTTCATCATGAGTGCAGTGGGAGGCCACATTTCTATTAGCTTATGGAGATAGATTGATAGAAATACCACATGGTCTGGGGGACAGGAAGCTGTTATGTTGTGTCCACTTTCCATTAGTTCATTCACTGCAAAGCAGTTTCGAGACAGCAATAAGCACACTTACTGCCCTTGGACATGGACTTATGCTTGGGAAAGAACCATTCCTACCACAGGCTCCAGATTTCTTAACATGGGAGGTACAGCTTCCCACTGTTTGAATTTGTATTTTTCCCACTTTTCCAGTTGATTAAAATCTTTCAAGTGGTTGAATACCTATAAGATTATAGCACCTTCTTCCTGTCTTCTTTTTTAATTTTCCCTTTTAGCATTCAAACTCATAGGCAGAATATACTTTGAGAACCTTGGCTCAGCCAAAAAGATCTTTTAACTGTTTGTGCAGAGACCTTTTCTATTGGGACAAAGCTGCTCTTTGAGAGAGTTCCTTGTCCTCTGGGTGGGTTCTTAGTGTATGTTCCTGGCAGGAAGGGAGTGCAGGTGGTGAGGGGCACTGAGATAGTTTCTTTTCACTGCCTTCATTGAGGAGTAATTTATCTTCCAGAATTCACTGCCCATGTAATTGTGATTCAGCGATTTTGGGAAATGTGTAGAGTTGTGCAACAATCTAGTTGTGGAACATTTTTGTCACCTTGAAGTTCATTGACATCTGCTTAAAATTAAAATCCACCTCCAGGCTAGCAGCATTCTGCTTTTTGCCCCTGTCAATTCCACAGGTATTCTCCAACTAAAAATTAAGAAGGAACAATTGTTACCTTTCTGTGTCTTATCAAAATAAGGATTTTACTTAGGATCCTGGAAATCCCTTAATGACAGTGGCATGTTTAACACATGACCCAGCATGAACAGACAACGTATGGATGGAAACAGACAAGCATCTTGGGTCTCATTAGGGTACTCTCCAAGCAGTGTATTTCTGTTGCCTCTTCCCTCTTTCTAATGAATATTAACCGGAACTAACTCTTCACTGTCATGTGGATCTTACAAGTGAGATATGAGGGGTTTTCAAAAAGTGCATGGAAAATGTGTGTTATGAAAAAAATATACATGAGGTTCAAAAGTGTTCCGGGCAGGTGTTTAGCCTCATAAGTTGGCCCACACGTTTGCCCAGATCCCATATTGGAGTGGCTGGGGTCGGTCCCAGGCATTGGCTCCTGGTTCCAGCTTTGTGCTAATGTGGAACACATGAGACTGCAGTGAGAGCTCCTTTAGTTGGATTCCTGCCAGTCACCTAGAAGACCTTGTTCCCAGGCTCGGCCTCAGCCCAGCCCCTGACATTGCAGGCTTTTGGGAAATGAACCAGTATATGGGAGTGTGTGTGTTCTCTCTCTCTCTTCCTCTCTCTCTCATAAATAAATAATAAAAGTGTTCACCAAGGGTGGATGCTTGGTGTGGGCGATAATTCACCACTTGGTAAACTCACATCCCATGTTGGAATGCCTGTTTGGAGTCCCAGCTACTCTACTTCCAGGTCAGCTTCCTGCTCATGTGAGACCTGGGAGGCAGCAGATGATGGCTCAAGTACTTGTGTCCCTGCCACCCAATGTGGGAGACTCAGATTGAGTTTGGGCCTCCTGGCTTCGGGCTGGCCCAGCCCTGGCTGTTGCAGGCAATTGGACAATAAACAGAAAATGGAAGATTGATTTTCTCTCTGCCTTTCAAATAATGTGAGAGTAAATTTTAAATACATTTTTGCACCAAAACAAACTCCCCATTGAATTCCGCAAACTTTTTGAAGTCCCCTCCTACAGCACTCCACATTTCTAACATCTAATAGGCTGGTTGTCTTCAGTAGTACCTTGTGGAGTAAAATGTTATTCTTCTTTCTACTCTACAGGTACAGCTCAAAGAAGCCATCGAAGATCTTCCTGGCAAAATGGATACTGAATTAGCAGAGTCAGGATCCAATTTTAGTGTTGGGCAGAGACAATTGGTGTGTCTTGCCAGGGCAATTCTCAAGAAAAATAGAATATTGATTATTGATGAAGCAACAGCAAATGTGGATCCAAGGTACAGTGCTCAAGTTCATAGAGTATTGGATCTGAATATTACATGGGGTGCACAGGACACTTCAAGTGATGGAGAGATATTTCTAAGTGCTCCCTTGCCCCAAATATATATCTTAAGGACATTAATTCTGGAAAACAGGAAGAGACCAAGACATGGTTTATTATGTTACTGATTCCATTAGGTATCTTAGGAAAACTGGATTCTTAAATTCAACACCTGATAATTTAAAGCAATTTGGAAGTGAAAGTATTTTCCATTGTATGAAAAGCAATGAGAATTCGTCTTCATGTGTGTATATGTGTGTGTGTGTGTGTGAGAGAGAGAGAGAAAAACAGTAAATCTTTAAGTAGACTGTTGATACTTGGTTTTTTAAAGAACAAAATTATGTCAAAGTATTGATTTTTTTTTTTAAGTATTAATTATTCTCTCTTGAGTCTACTTCTTTCGTCCTCACTGAGCTGAATGTCACTTCTCGGATTGCAGAACTGATGAATTAATACAAAAAAAAATCCGGGAGAAGTTTGAGCAGTGCACTGTGCTGACCATCGCGCACAGGCTGAACACCATCATAGACAGCGACAGGATCATGGTGAGTCGCCCAGCTGCGGCGTCCTCGTTGTCCCAGTTGTCAGCTTTTCCCTCCTGGTAAATTGGATGGAAACCCCTCAAAGTTAATTCTCTTTTCCTTTTTCCCCTCACGCTAGGCATTCACCACTATGAAGCAATATATCCACATCTCTCTACCTGTTTGCATACTAAAAGTGTACTTGAGTTCCCCCCTTTTTTAAGATGGCCAACCAATGAAAATATTCAGAACCTAAGCTTGTGATGCTAAGTCGTAACTACAGATCGGTGGGGCCTATAGTCATTTTCACAGTGTCACGGCTGTTTCAGGATATGGGATTCTCTTAATCAAAAAATTAATATTTCACTTAAAACAGCAGAAGTCGTAGGGCGAGGCTGCAGAATTTCTCGGTTCCTGGGACTTCTGCAAGTTGTGCTGTGAAAGGGGATTGGAGGAATGATGAGATCCTCCACAAGCATTGTCAGTATAGGTTTAATCTACTCTTGTCCATGTTGGTGAGGATGTAAATTAGTATTTTACAAAGGTTCCTCTAAAAGCTAAAGATAGGGGCTGACCTTGTCCTGTCGAGATGCCCGTTGGGATTCTCACATTCCATTTTAGAGCTCTTGGGTTCAGTTCTTGGCTTCGGCTCTTGATTCCAGCTTCCTGCCAATGCAGATCCTGGGATTCAGCAGGTGATGGCTCAAGTGCTGCCTGATTCCCCAGGCTTGGCCCGGTCCTGGGGACATTTGAGGAGTAGGCCAATAGATGGGGACCCTCTGTGTCTCCCTAATGAATTTTTTAGAAGATTTATTTATTATTCGAAAGTCAGAGTTACACAGAGAGAGCAGAGGCAGAGAGAGAGAGAGGTCTTCCATCCAATGGTTCACTCCCCAATTGGCCGCAATGACGCCAGGAGCCAGGAGCTTCTTCCGGTCTCTTGCACAGGTGCATGGTCCTTGGGCCATCTTCTGCTATCCCAGGCCATAGCAGAGAGCTGGATCAGAAGAGGAGCAGCTGGGACTAGAACCGGCCCCCATATGAGATGCCAGCACTTCAGGCCAGGGTGTTAATCGCTGTGCCACAGCGCTGGCCCCTCCCTAGTAAATTTTTAAACAAATGTTTTAAGAATATGACTTTATGCAGAAATAAACATGTTTTACAGAAAAACTAAAAATGGAGCTACCATATGATCCAATCCTGTAGTTCCATTAATGAGTATATACCTAAAGAAACTGAAATCAGTATAGCAAGGGGATAGCTACCTTCCCACGTTCATTGCAGTGTCATTCACAATAGCCAAAATTATAGCCAAAATTATGGACTCAACCTAAGTGTCTAATGGATGAATGGATAAGGAAAACGTGTATATATACATAATGCAATCCTGTTTAGCTTGAAAAAATAAAGAAGGATATCCTATCATTTGCAGCAACAAGGATGAACCTGGAGGACCTTATGCTTTGTGAGATAGGGCAGGCCCAGAAAGAAAAAATACTAATGATCTCCTCATTCATAAAATCTAAAATAGTTGAATTTTACCAGAGGCCGGGGTGTAGAAGAGGAAGGAAACGAAGAGATGTTGATCAAAGGCTACAAAGGTTAATTTAGATAGAATGAGTAACTCGTGAGATTTATTCCATGGCAATGTGACTGTAATCAATCACAGCGAAAATTTCCAATGTCTTACCTACAAAATTGATGGCAGTGAGGCAACGGATATGGCAAATCAACCTAATCTAATCATTCTATAGGGTGGCCATATCTAAAAATCTGTGTGTACCCCGTAAGTAAAATAAAATTATGATTTATAACTTAAAATGCTATTCAAAGAAAATACAAGGAGGGGACTCATCAGAAAAACATCTGATTTCAGCAGAGAGGATTTAAAATAGGAAGTTTGTTACGTAGGCATTGAACGGCTCGGGGAATGAAAGGAAACGCTGATGTCGTAGTTTTAGGAAAGTTTCTAGCGAGTTGGTCCTTAGGCGTGGGCATTTGGCTCTGCGGATGAGATGCACTTGGGATGCTCACATCCCCTAATGGGTACCTGGGTTGGAGTGCTGGCTCCACTGTCCAGTCCAGCTTCCTGCCAAGGTGCACCCTGGAAGGCGGCAAGGGGTGGCTCAAGTACTTGAGTCCTTGCCACCTATGTGGGAGGCACTGATTGAGTTTCAGGCTTCAGGCTGAACTAGAAGATAGGAGATCTCTCTCGCTTGCTCGCTCTCTGGCTCTCTCTCTTCCTCCCTCTTCTGCCTTCCAAATAAAATAACAAAAATAGTTAGTGCTCCCACATCCATGAAGGGGTCAGGCTTGAGCAGGAGGGAGTGCCACAAGGCTTGTTCCAGAGGGGCTCTGCCAACCTGGAGGCTGGAGGCTGGCAGGAGTAGCAGCACCAGGAAGACCATTTGCCTGTGTCCCACAGTCAGTCTCCCTCTAATGCCACCAACTGGCCCAGGAGCCTCTGAACTGTGATTGCCCCAGTGTCGCACAACAGGGCAGGAGACATGATAATACCCAGCGTGCCTGCTGCACCGTCGATCCAGGGCTGCACACGTGGCTGGCTGCAGGTTTCGGTCTCTGAACAAGTTCGGTCTCGTCTTCCTTCCTTAACAATTCAGTCTTTCCTTCTGTATTCTCTTCCTTCCTCCCTCTTCTTCCCTCCATCCTCCCCTCCCTTCCCTTCCCTTTGTGACTTGCTGAGTTCAGGACATCTTTCAAGGTGGCTTTATAAAATTACAAGAGCAACATCCCTCAAAAGAGAAATAATTGGCTGAAACAAGCCCAAAGTAGTGCAAGTTCTTTTCTTTCCTTCTTTTCTTTTTCTTCCTTCCTTCCTTCCTTCCTTCCTTCCTTCCTTCCTTCCTTCCTTTCTTTTCTTTTCTTTTCTTTTCTTTTCTTTTCTTTTTTTCTTTTAATTTTTTGAGATTCATTGTATTTATTTGAAAGAGAGAGCAAAGGAGATCTCCCACCCATTGCTCCCCAAATGGCTGTTATGGTCAGGCCTGGGCCAGACCACAGCAAGGAGCTAGGAACTCCAGCCAGGTCTCACACGTGGGTGGCAAGGGTCCAAATACTTGGACCATCTTCTGCTACCTTTCCAGGTACATTAGCAGGGAGCTAGATTAGAAGTGGAGCAGCCAAGATTTGAACCAGCATTCTGATACGAGGTTTACCTGCTATGCCACATCACAGCCCCAACCCAACCTGTGACAGTGGACTGATTGTCATCCAGCTTGAGGACTCCAACCATTGTCACTCTGGTATCCAGTGATAAGATGACAAAGAAGGGACCTGTGTGGTACATCAGAAACAACTGGTAGATTTTACTCTGCTATTTGGATGGCCCAGGCTGAACAGATTCATAAATGATTGATCAATAATGTCCAGACTTCTTAGGTCTAATGACTATGGATCTTGCTCTTTTGACTTTGGGGGGGGGGGTTCTGAACTATTACCTCCTGCCCTCCCACATAACCACTGTCATTTGAGCCAACCCCTAACTGTTGATATCTAAGTGATACCTTTAGCCTTAAGAGTGAATTCTGCCAAGCTACCCAACAGGAGTGGGTTGGTGCCAAACACAGGTTCTCATGAGCTTCCAGGAGTGGGGCTGGTCCACAGCAGGGTGAAGTTCAGCCCAGCAGACTTCGGTGAGTGATCAGGTGACTTTTCTAGAAGGCAGGACAGGGACTGTTGGCTTTGGACATTACTCAGCCTTGGACATCCCAGTCCTTCGTTCTGTCCTCCCAGACTTGTGTTTCTGAATGGCCCACTGATAACCCATCCCTGGGGAGGCCGCCACTTTGTAAAGGACACCAAAGAGCATCATCCTGATCCAGCCACCAGCAACAGGAAGCCACACACTTGTGCCCACCGCATCCTGGGCTGCAGTGACCAGTGCCCAAGTCTACGGAGACAGAACACACTCACGAGCAGTGAGTTCTATGAAGCAGGTTCACTTACAGAGCAGAGCAAGGGTCGTAAGCCCAGGGCCCATCCTGTGCCATTTGCTTCCCAGCTGAGCAGCCCCAAAAGGCAGCCTGCTCCGGTGTATCTCCCTCCAGGGCCACAGGACTCACTTAGCAATGCTCTGAAGGATGTCTCACTAGCAGGGGAGAGAGGAGCAATGGCCAGACTTTCTTGAGCAGTTCCTCCCTAACTCAAAATACGACACAACCTGGGAGGGACAGGAGCGAGGCCCTGCTATCCCAGGCGGTTGATCCAAAGCCACCCACAGCACAGTCCTGCTCTTTCATTTCTACATGTTCCTCGTCCGTCACCTTTTGTCCTCGCGGCTCAACAGTGTGTTTTGCAGATTGTGCCCTAAAGCATCCGGCTTCTACAATGAAGGAGCACTGGGAGCTTTCCTTGTCGGAAGCCCTTGGCCAGGCCATGGATACTGAGCAGAAAGACACTTTGCTCTCCAGCTCAGTTGGGGCCCTATTCCAAATAAAATCTTCACTGCTAAATGTACCATGAAAATTTATTTCTAAGGGTTTTTTTTGTTTTTGTTTTTAGTAGCACAACATCCATGGTAGTGACTCCCTTTAATTGTCGGGTGCTTAGCAATACTGTCACCTTGAGATGTCCTGTTGGCCAGGGAGACAGCAAGGAAGGACAGCATTTGGCAGAACTGTCACCTGCTCACTGCTCTCAGCAGTCAGCGTTTAACTCACAGGCGTGGCCTCTGGGTCACAAGCATCCCCTTAACCCATCAGCTTTCAAAATGGGCTGATTTGCTTAATTCTTTACTTAGCAGTATTTCCTTGAGAACTTCAGTTTTTCCTCTCTGGATCATTGTCCATATGGATTTTTTGGTATTTTTTTTTTCTTGTTTGTTTTTGTTTTTTAAAGTGTATTTGAAAGGCAACATTGGAGGGAAAGGGAGAGAGACAGAGAGAGAGGTTTTCCATCTGCTGGTTCACTCCCCATATGGCTGCAACAGCTGGAGCTGAACCAAGCCACAGCCAGGAGCCAGGAGCTTCTGCTGGGTCTCCACTGCTTTCCCAGGCACATTAGCAGGGAACTGGGTCAAAAGTGGAGCAGCCAGGACTTGCAGGGGCACCCACATGGGATGCCAGTGCTGCAGGTGGCAGCTTAACCTGCAATGCCAGCCCCATGTTTTTTGTAAAGCAATTTATAGACAGCCTTTCTCCCCTTCTAGTCTTGTCTGGTTCCCGCTCCCTCTCCCTGTTATGGTTGAAGCCATGGAGATGACATCAGTTCTTTAGAGGGGCATCCACTCACTCTGATGGCTGTGCCCTCTCCTCCCTACTCCTTCTCATTGTTGGTGGCTCAAACCAGGGGGTTAGCAGTGGAGAGGGTGAAGCGGATGCCTTGGGTAGCCAGGTAGGGGCAACTGGACTGGGATGGGTTGAATGTAGGATATGAGGAAAGAAAGGAGTCAGTTCTGATTTCTTGGGATGGGGGCGCTATTGAGCCTATGGAAGAATGGGGAGACCTAGGGAGAAGCTGACATGGAGGGAGGGATGCCAGGGCTGTTGCTGACTTGTCACCACCAAAATGACCTGTGCTTCACCATGGAGCCACCCTCTCGCACTCCCAACTCTACTCCAGTATTGGCAGATCTGCAGTTGAGGGCTCCCAGGCCATAAGGCCACCAGCTGCAGCCCAGGAGGTGCCAGCAGGAGCTCTAAGCTTGGCCACTCAAGTTGGTTTCTTTGCTGACTTTGATAGGGCGTGGCGGGAGCTGATCTCAGGGGTCCCTAGAGACCCTCATTCCATAGCTTCAGACACGAGGAACCGGTCCCCGTGCTGCATCCATGCCTGGTGGGAGCCTGTTTTATTGTACACCTTCTGATCATTGAATGGCTTTCAATTCCACAAGACCCATGGATGTTCTCTCTCTAACCTTGATTTTCGTTTCCAGCTTGATTGAGAAATACCTACGTCCTTTCCAGAAAACAAAGGATGTTTCTCTTCTGTTGTTCTGAAAGCTTTGAGGACATAAAGACAAGTGGGTCAGCTGCACAACCTCAGGCTCCGGAGGGCAAGGCCAGGCCGGGGTGTGGCTGGGGCAGTGACGGGAGCCAAGGAAGGGCATGGCCCCCAGCGCTGTCATTGTACAGTCATGTAACTGCAGGCGCTGAGGGTGTCATAATTGCATTCTCTTGCCCTACTGAATACTTCTCCACAAAGACGATGCATATGGTTTTGTTTACTGTACGTAAATCAAACAAAAGGACTTGTTGGGAAACAACTGCCGCCTCCATAATAGCTTTGTTTATGTGCTGGCTCTCCAGAGGGATTTACCCAGTTTTGGTTCATTAAGCACCATTAATGCGCTAGGCTTAGGCTTCTGTTCTATGAAGATGTTCTCTCAATTTTAACTTTATTTAACACGGTGCAGCCGTGATGACGGCTAATTTAATCTTCCTCATTTGCTCAGTTGCCACAAAACAGCAGAGCAAGACGAATTAGAAATCCGTTCTCCTAGCCCCTCTCTAGATGTTAAAGACAGCGTCTTCCCTGTCATTTTTAGGATGAGCTGGTTGCTTGTCCCATTTGCTTCGTAGCCAGTAGCACCACGTTTCCCTTCCATCCCTGCACCCTCCAATCCCTCCAGCACCCTGGATTCACCCCAGTAGTGTGAGAAAGAAATGGACAGGAGCATCTGCATCTGCTTGTGGCCTGTCTTCAGTGTTTTCTCCGTCAGCAGTTAGAGAATGCTTTGGGAATGAACTACAGAGAGGCAAAACCAAGACCCATGGCAGCCCTTCTGATTCTAGGAAACCGTAGGGACTTGTAGTCTCCACCTTTCTTTCTTACCTCCAAATCCTGTTAGTAGAGCTTTCTCAGAGAAAACAAAACTGGAAACTGTTGTAACAACACATCCATCAACTTGCAGGTAATTTGGTTTTTATTTAAATTCTCCTTTTTATTTTTAATCTTCATGGATGTTTGCTATAATAAGCATCCATGGCTGCAACTGAGAATATTTCAGAAGGAAAAAAATAATCCTTCAGAAGTATGCAGAGAGCAATGAGTGTTTGGCCCGTATCCCACGTCAGAGAACCTGGGTTCAGTCCCTAGCTCCATTCTCCGTTCCAGCTCCACGTGTAGTCTGGGAGGCAGCAGGTGGTGGCTCCGGTACTTGGGTTCCTGCCATCCATGTGTGAGATCCCCAGTGTGTTCCAGGTGCCCGGCTTTGACCTGGCTCAGCCCTGGCTGTTGCCAGCAATAGGGGAGTAAGCCAGTGGATTGAAGATCTCTCTTCCCATTGTAAAAGTAAGCTGAGAGATTTGATCCAGTTGTTCAGTGGCAGGTAAATAACTGCTATGACCGCAGAAAGCACAAACTGGGAGCAGAGCTGCTTCAGGAGAGAAGGGGAGGCACAGCCCGGCGTGTCACCGCGACCCAGCCTTCATCTTTGGGAGAAGAATCACTCAGTGTTTCAAGGCCCATGGAAGGATTTTGAGTGACACTTGCCCAGGCACCATTTTGCCAGCGACAGAGGCAACTTCTGTAGGCCTCTTTGTCAGCTGAAAGTTGGGTCTCCTGTCCCCACACCACTTATCCCTGGAGGGCATCTCCCTTACTCACTCATCAACATGGGGAAGCTGTTCTGGGCTTTTCTGTCCCTGTGCCCAGCCTCGTCCTGAAGCCTGGCCTGCCCCTTGCCTTTCGCTGAGCCTACCCCACCATTGCTGACAGCGTCCTGCTAATTAAAATGGATGGAATTGCTTTGCAATCGGTCCACTTAATTTTTATATCCAGGACAGCTCCCGCTGCTATCAGCAGATATGTGCGCCTGATAATCACATCGCCCTGGAGCTTACGTAACTGCCTGACTCATCCGATAGAATGTATTTTTCCTTCATCTACTGGAGAGCAGCAAGTGATTTGAGGTTGGCGTTCCTGGAGAGATCCTGGGGCCGAGGGATACCTAGTGCACCAGCATTCACGTGTGCTTGATTTTACGGTTGTGCTTGGCCACCACAGGGGTGGGGACCCAGGGGGAGACTTCAGGAGGCTTCTCTCACAGTCAGCAAGGGCATTAAGACAACCCTCAAGATTCTCTCCATTTTTTCTGTACAGAAAGAAAATTTGGAGTTTGTGTTTACTTATTCTGAAAGATCTAGAATGTTTGATCAAGCCCGTAAATGTCAAAGCCAAGAGGTAAAATTCTATTCTTGGCATGTTTTGCCCCCATGTGCATCCCAGCTCGGTGCTTGTAGCATCTGCCTCTCCCATCTTTTCTGTCCTTTCTCAGGTGTTGAACACAAAGGAATCGCAAGCCTTTGGCCTCACCTCTGCACTTTCTCATTTTCTCTCTCTTGCCCGTAGCCATGAATTTGAAGTGGCGTACTCCTCCAAGTCCCTAGCTCTAACTCAGTCATGCCGCATTCCCCGGCGATCCCCACGGCACTGGACTCTTTCTTCCCTTGATCCCAGACTTCACTCTCACCAAACTACACCCCTGGATGGTCACCCAGTCATGCCCTGGATCTGGTCTCCTCTGTCCTTAACCCTCAGCCAGTGCACAGTCTGTTCACCTATCACGTGCAGCGTCAGACCTAGGAGATGCAATGGTGGAAAGAGAAACCACACAGTCCCGCCCTGGAGGAGGTGCCAGGTTTGCCTCCAGACATCCTGGCTTATGCTGTCCTTGTGTGTGGAGGGGCTGCTGTCTTCCCACCCCACCCCACTTCTCCCTGAAGCTCTGGCCACAGCTGACCTCCTGCCACTAACCTCTACTCTATTTTGCCTTCTGGGGGAAGAGGAGGCAGCTCATGAATGTTTCCTTCTGTTTCTTTCTTGTGTTAAAGGAAGGTACCTGTCTTTGCCTCTCCCATGGGGTATGTTGTACCAAATGGCATGTGTGCAAAGTGTGCTATAAATGTTTGTCACATAAATTCAGGAATTAGTGAAAATTCACTCAAGTATAATAAGATTTGTTTGTGTGTACTCATACACACAGTAAACAGTTCTGAGTCCCAACTATAATGAAATAGTGAAAAATGGACGGAGGGCGTGTCTATGCTCCAAGCATACATTCGTAAATTATGCCAAGTTATATGCTACCCAAAGGAAACAGTATCTCAGAAAACTCCATGTTTAAAATTCTCTTTGCCCTTACATTACTTTTGATAATAAATACAGTGTCTTTCTGTGGGGGTCTCACCCGGAAAGGAAAGAAAGGTTCAGAGCTGGGTTTGAATCCCAGCTCTCCTACCTACTAACTGTGGAGCCTGGGCAGAGTCATTTGACGTATCTGTACTTCAGTCTTCAGCTCCAGCTCTCAGTGTCTTGACAGACTGGTGTTTTGCTCATCTTTGACCCCTGATCCTGATAGTGCAATAGCTCGTATGTGTATATGGGTGGGTAGATGGATGGATGGACAGGTGGGTAGATGGATGGACAGATGGGTGGGTGGATGGATGAATGAGTAGGTGAGAAAGGTTATTCTCTGTCCCCCCTCCTTAATCTATTTTGAGAGTTAACAGTTACAGTAAAAGCAATAAATGTTCAACTCATTTTATTTTCCTTTTCAAGTTCAACAACTTTTTCTTTTTTTGTTTGTTTTCTTAGTTCTGGATTAATCTCACTGATGTACATTCTTTGTTACAATGTATCTATGCAAGAGTCTATCATTGCTCCAAACTAGCAGGTTCACCCATCTGAGACAATCATTCATTTTAAGATACAGTATTTTGTTTTAGTGCACAGTAAAACAGTACTAAAGAGATTTGGTTTTACTTTTTGCTTTTGAAATGTTATCTTACAAAAGTTAAAATTTGCATTTAATAAGTTATTAAGCATTCTAAATGAATTACTATAATTTAACCATCCCCTAAATTGTTCAGACTTACAAAGCTCAAAATATTTTGACCAAAATTCTCTTTGTGTCATTTATATTGTTACTCCTGCTTTTTGAGAATGTTCTTTTTTTTTTTTTTCTTTTTAACTCTGCCCTTTTAGCTTATGGTCAACTTTGAAAACTACTAATCTAAGTGGCATTCATGTATTTTCAGACAATATGAGGAAAGAAAGAAAGAAAGACTGTGTGCTCAAAATGTGAATAAGTTTAGTTTAGGAGAAAGTTGGACATTGACAAAATAACAGTAGTACTTCCCTTCTATTAAAAATGAGGTGACGTCTTTCTAGTCAGGGAGCTCACTTGTGGTGATTTTTAAAAGCTGGCTTGTTGCTTTTGCAGAATGGAGTTCATCATTTTATAAAGTAATTTGATGCATCTATTTGCTTAGTCTTTAGCATGAGAGAAACCTGTATTTTAAAATTACACTTTTTCCCCCTCCTTCAACGTCAGGAGGAGTGGTTATGCTCTGTAATGCTATGCTTAAGTAAAATAACACATTCGGGGCGTCCAAATTGGCGTACCAAATTATAGGACATTTTAATTATTATGTGGATGTGACAGATTCAATTATTCTTGAACTCTTTTGAGAAAGCTGCCCTTAGCAGTGATTCACAGTAGTAAACAAAAGATTAACAGGAAAAGAGCCTTTATGAGACTTAATAATGTTCCCCATTCAATACCAGGGGACAGAATTAACTACAGTATCTCAGTGTGGAAAAACAACCTGTGTCCTGCTTAGAGTCTGAGCATATTCTCTTAAGATGAATTTACTCTAAATACAGCCTCACTGAAGAATTAAGCACCACTTAACATCAGAACTCTTTTCCTAGATGCGTCACTAGGGCCAATTGTCTTGGATGCTTCCCTCTGAAACCATTAACCAAAGCCACTAATAAGTAGAAATGCAGGGTGGAGAGCACCCCCCCCCCTTTGCCTTTCCATCTCCAGTGGACATATTAATGAGCAATAAATGGCTAAAAGGCAGGCAGCTAAAGAAAGAGAGAGCAAGAAGCAAGGAGAGATAATTGTGAGAACAGATATCCAGCCCCTGAGCCGTTCAGAGTAGGCTGCCCCCGTGTGCTGTGTGGGCCGTGATCACTGGAATTTGCAGCTCAATTTCTTAATTACTTCTTTAGTCTTATCCACAGAGAAAATTGGATTTCTTGAGATTTCTTCTGTGCAGAGCAATTACGCTAAAGCTGCTTAGGGTAGCAGCTCTCTTTGGCTGGTCTTGTACTCTCAGAATAATAAACTTCAAGCAAAGCTCACTTCTGCTTGCGCCTTAACCTCACAGACAAGGGTTTAGCCCCTCTTACCAGCTGATAGCATCTAGGACCCTAGAGAAATTCTAGAAACATCTTCTTTTCCAAACATCTGGAAAATCATTTATTTATTTGTTTTGCTAGGCAAAGAAAAAGACCTCCCAGCCACTGGTGCAGCCCCCAAGTGCCTGGGCTAGGTGAAATATTGTTCAGATTCCGTCAAATCAGCTGAGCAACTAATTTGCTCCCAAGCCCTAGCATCTGATATGTGTCATATTACCCAGCCTTTTAGACAAATTGAAATTGATTTTTTTTAAAGATGTATTTTATTTATTTGAAAGACAGTCACAGAGAGAGGTATAGACAGAGAGAGCAGAGAGAGAGGTCTTCCATCTGCTGGTTCACTCCCCAGATGGCTGCAAAGGCCAGAGCTGCGCCAATCTGAAGCCAGGAGCCAGGAGCTTCTTCTGGGTCTCCCAAATGGGTGCAAGGGCCCAAGGATTTGGGCATCTTCTACTGCTTTCCCAGGCCATAGCAGAGAGCTGGATCGGAAGAGGAGCAGCCAGGACTAGAACCATATGGGATGATGGTGCTTCAGGCCGGGACTTTAACCCGCTGTGCCACAGCACCGGCCCCAAAATAGATTTTCTTAAATCAAGAAGACCCCTATGGCCAGTGTTTTGGCACAGTAGGTTAAGCCACTGCTTGCAACTCCAGCACCCCATAGAGGAGTACAAGTTCGAGTTCCAGCTGCTCCACTTCTGATCCAGTACCCTACTAATGTGCCTGGGAGAGCAGCAGAAGATGGCCCAAGTGCTTGGGCCCTATCATCCATGTAGGAGACCCAGTTGGAGTTCAGGCTCCTGGCTTTGGCCTAGCCCAGCCCTGGCTCATGGGTTGCATTTGGGCAGTGAATGAGCGATGGAAGTTCTCCGTCTCCCCTCTATATCTCTCTCACTCTCACTCTGCCTTCTGAATAAACAGCTAAATATTTAAACAACAACAACAAAAAGATGTTTCCCAGTTCTGAGCGTATGTATGAATACCCCTCAAAGCGCACATCGTGGGAGTTAAAGCCCTAACTTAAGATTCACAGCCCCAAATGCCCTTGGCAGCGCATAAAATGCCAGAGGACTGCTGAGTGCCCATGAGGATAGTCTAGAACTTCCATTTTTCTTCCTCTCCTATAGCATTATCATAATAAAAGGTCATGTTAGGCCTTTGTCTGCCTGGGAAAACAGGGTAATCAAAGCAGTTAAACACCATGCAGGCCCTACCACCCAGAGTCTTCTGTGTTCTTCTTCCCCTGCGCCTTCCGAGACATTGTCGGAGTTATGATACAGGTTGTTGCCAACCCTTGTGTTTCAATGGGCTGCTTTCTGCTGACTAACAGGTTTTGGATTCAGGAAGACTGAAAGAATATGATGAGCCATATGTTTTGCTGCAAAATAAAGAGAGCCTATTTTACAAGATGGTGCAACAGCTGGGCAAGGCAGAAGCCGCTGCCCTCACCGAGACGGCAAAACAGGTGAGCGTGCGCCCCGGCGCTGTAATTAAAGTTTGTCTCAAACTGCTCTCTCCTCACAGCTTGGCACCCTGGGTATGGTAACAAGCACTGTGTGCCCTTTTCAATTATAAGCCTCCAGAGACAAAACTTCGTGATCGGGCCTTAACGATACATCCTGGGTTGAAGTCAGGCCTACAGAGAGGCTGTGGTGGCAGCAGGAGAGGGTGGGGGAAAGGGGAGTCTGTACACGCTCACCTGTGCAAGCAGGTGTACCTACGAGGGAGAGAGACTGGAGGGTGGACCTTCTACATGGTTCACCTCTGCAGATTCAGATTCTCATAGGAGAAAGGTGTATAGCACAAAAGATTCACTCTGCATTTCATCGGCCTGGCATTTATGTAACCCATTTGAGATAGGAATACTGTTCAGCTGTATCCAGGAAATTGGAGAGTTTAAGACCAAAATGTGGAATAGTGTTCACTCGTTCTCCATCAGGGAAATGTGTAGATGCTTTTGTTTAGGTTTTCTAATTTGTAAACGATACTGTCATTTTATGCCCAAGTTTTCCCCCCTTTGTTGAGAGTGCCCGAAAGCTAGAGTTTGATGAGAGCTTGCAGGTTTACACAGCCTGAAAAGCATCTGTCAGCAGTGATGATACAGCTTTGGCTCTTGCCACCTCTCATTCTTTCTTGGAATTTGTAAGATGGGAGTTGCATTGATGGAAGGAGCCTGGTGTTCTTGCCACCTGCTGTGCGTGGCTTGGGGTGGAAAGACACTTCCAAGGGTTCATGGTGAGGCTAACTTCTCGTGACCTCTGGCCATGACAGTATGAGATTCATTGTTTTCTACATTTCTCAGATTTGCAGTCCTTTTGTGTAAACGATTTAACCAAAATCTAGTCTAGGTTCCCTTCTGTCACCAACTCTCTCATCTCTTTCCTCTTCAGTAATGAGGAGCTGTGCCTTCCACACTGCTCATGGGGTGTTTCTTTGAGTTCTGCTTCCATCCCCAAAGCTGTTCAGTAAATGACTGTGTATCTGCAGTATTATTCTGGGTACTACATATGTGTTGGATGTGTCATAGTCACAGCTGGGATGCTCGATGATGTTTTAAGCCATGGTGATGGTGAGGATGAGGTTAAACTTGATACCCGTTTTGTGACATGTACTGTGCTACACTGCAGCTTCTCTCACCATTGCCCATTTAGGAGGCTGAGACTTGGAGAGGGGAAGAAAACTGCTCAGGGTCACATGGATAGCTGAGTGACTGGCAGTCATGGTTCATGCCTGGGCTTAGGGACAGCAGAGTCTGTGTTCTGAACTTTTCATAAGGACTGAGGTTGTATGGGAATGTGGTGGGAAGCTTCTCTTGGAGCACTAGATAGGGTAGTCTTTAAAAGGTCATGAGAAATGCGTATTTTATAAAAACTATGTGTGCATTTCAAACGTTTTTGCAGCAAAATATACTTGGAATTCCACTTTCCACAAACTTTTTGTAGTACCCTTGTAATTTTTTTTTAATGTCTGAAGTATATGGAATACTTTCATCTTCAAGAGTGTCACCCACTCAAAGCTTCCCTCATAAGACCCAATCAATCATTTGGGATTCCTTGTATAATCTAGGCACAAAGGAGCCAAGAACTTCAAACCTTTTTGTTCTTTGACACCTCAGGCATTTCACATCAAAGAGATGTGTCCCCACCTACATGTCAAAGTCCCCACATTAAAAATATGTTATCATTATATTATCTAGGCGTTGAGTAATGAGAAATAGAGTATAGAATTTTAGATAGATCCATGTAACATAATATAGTTCAATACTTTATTATGAATTACTTAAACCCCCCATTAACGTGACCCAGTGTTGTGCCAGTTTTTGAGAGAGACAGAAATCTTTTCGTTCTGTCAGCATTTTAATTCAAATGTAACATACCTGTACAGGTAGACTAGCGCATAGGTCATAGAATTAGGCATCTCTTGATCCCTGAACCAGTCATCAATTGTGCTGCTCAACAAAATTGATAGTAACGTACATTTGCATAGTTCTTCATAATCTGCATAGATTGCATAGTTTTGCATGTATGACTTCACGTAATCCTCCCAACAGTTCATTTTCATCCCACTTTATTGATGAGGACATTGGATCGAGGGTTCTTTGGAAGGCACAGAGCTGCAATGCAGAACAGAGAGTAAATTGCTGGGCAAATAGGTCCTCCTGGGATACTGCATTCTGTAGAGTGAAAAATGCTTTCCCTTGTTTCATTTAGTATCTAAGGTGGTGCCAGTCACCCAGCTCACACAGTGGCACAGTGTCCCTCTTGGATTTCAGCCCTTCCTAACCACTGGCTCAGGTCACCTCTACAGAGAGACGTAAGGAAATACGTACTTGATTCCCTTCTGAGTTCCATGTCTACTCGATGTTGCTTTCGCACACACTTGGTCCTCTTAGGAGAATAAGCTGTCAAATTGTCAGCCTTTTACATGTACAGGCATCCAGTATCAACGCATGATTTGGAACTAGAACACCATGAGAATTAGTCTAAACCAACAAGCTTTTCACTCCCAACAGGTTAGAATTCATGTGCTTGAAAAGAAAGTTCATCGTGTGGGAAAAGGCACTTCCAAGTCACGTACTCTGGTCGACAGGGTTGCTTTTCTGAAAATGTAGGTGCAGGCAAGCTGAGTCACCCTTTGATTGGCCTCTGTGAATGATCCATGGGAAAGCAGCGAAAAAATTTAGGTACATAAAGCTGAAAGGTATATTCATTTGCTTAAGCTGGCATAGCACAATACCACCGAGTGGGTGGGCTGTTGTATCCCTGTTCTGGAGGCCGGAAATGCAAGATCAAGGTGTCAGCAAGAGTGGGTGTCCTCCGAGGTTTCTCTCCTTGGCATGGCGATGTCGCCTTCTCTCTGTGCCTTCATGTGGTCTTCCGTGTGTGTGTGTGTGTGTCCTAATCTCTTTGTCTTAAGTCATATTAGATTACACAAAGATGTCAATTTTATTTCCCTTTTAAAGTCCCTGTCTCCAAATCCACTCACATTCTGAAGTGCTAGGTTAAGACTTCAACATATGGGTGGGGTGGGGGGCAGGAGACAGGCAATTCAGCGCACAACAGTGGATGAGTCCCTGTCATGTGATGTCCTTGATGAATCAGACCTGCCAGAAGCTTTCAGATGTGCAACGGAGATGCCATTGTGTCTGAGCTGTTACCAGACACAACCCCACAGTGAAGAAATTCCAACATCTGGACTCCAGGAGTCTAGACTTACTTGACTAGGTGAAGGGGCACTTTCAATCACGGGCCTTCTATGTAAGTTCAAGGCCTCATCTGTAGTGCAGGATTGCCGGTACCTTGGCCTCTTCACAGTTCCTTCACAGTCAGAGGAGATCATGTATGTTTAAGTGCTTCTAAGAATATAAGGCCGTTTGTAAATACAAACAAATTCTATCTGTTTGATCAAATTTGATCACTTCTAAAAGGTTATAGATTGAACCCCTTACCTCTCAATAATAACAAAAGTATCTAAAGTTCTAAATAGCTTGAGATACTCTAAATAACTAAAAATTACTTTAATAATCACTGTTTCCCACAAAAGTATGAGCTCTGAGACTTGAGTTTCTTATACTGTATTTTGTAATTGACCAATTTCTGCTTTTATCTTTATTAATTTATATTTTGGTTTATTTTGTTTTTGTTTCTTAAAACTTGGATGCTATTGTTTTCTTCCTTGCTTATTGATACAAATGTTTTAAGGCTGAATTTTCCTGTGAATATTGCTTTGGCCGTATCCTGTAGGTTCTGACATGTAGTGTTTTTGTGATAGTTTGTTAAATATATTTTTTCCTGCAGTCTTGGTTCTCACTTCCTCATTGGACCAGAAGTTATTTAAGAAGAAACTTTTTAAAACTTGATGGTTATAAGGGCTTATTTATGATTCTTTACCGTCTTACTTCTCAGTGTTTCTTTCATTATTTCATGCCACACATGTTGTGTGTACTATTTCTACAAATGTGTTGTAGTACATAGGCAATTTTTCTGAATGTTTTTGGTCATTAAAAAGCAAGAGTATTGGCTGTTTAAGGTATAGAGCATAATAACTGAATTGATCTACTTTATTAGTTATATTATTTAAGGCCCCTCTGTTGTTTTTATTGGTCCATTTGATGTGACTTGAATTTATTTAGAAAAGAAAATTAGTTCCATGCCCTACATGTCTTCTCATAGTTCCTCTCATCTTTCTGTGGGTAAATGGATGCTATGATTTTCAGTCCACAGATGATCATGAATGGTGTTTTCACTTTGAATTCTGTTTTCCACCATTTTAAAGTGTCTTTCTGTTATTCAGTTAATGTTCTCGGCCCTGAATCCAAGCTGACTCAAATCTAAGATCGGGGCCCTATTTTCACATTGCTTTCATTTACTGCATATGTCTATAATAATCTTTCAATATCCAAAAGTATGTCTCTTGTTTATGGCATCTAGTTAGGTTTTGCTCAGAGATTTAATCTTAGCCTTTTACTTTTGACAGGTGAGTTTAGTCCATTTACATTTATTGGGTTCATGATTATATTTTTGTTCCATCGTGTTCCGCTCTGTTGCTAGTGTTATTTCATTATTTAACTTATCGTCTCTGATTGTTTATTTGTTTATTGTTTTATGTGTGATCCTTTCATTTCTTCTAAGTACTCTTTGTCATTAACTCCATATGACAACATCAGTACAATTCTTTCCCTCCATTCTAGTATCAAATTTTAATTCTTTTACTTCTGCACTTTCCCTTCAAACCTTAAATACTGGGATACTGCAAAACATTCTTGTGAAATAGAATAAAAAAAGGTATGTTCATTTTGATACAAAAATTTTGAAATCCATGCAAAATTTTTCAGAAAACACATTTCCCATGAACTTTTTGAAGTCCTCAAGTATTCTTTTCATTGGCACTAGAATTCCCTTACTTACTACATGTCTGAAATACTTGTATAGTGCCTCTCTAATTTGACTTGCCTGGCTATAAAATTCTTGAGTTATACTTTCTTTCACTTGGTATATTATAATTTTTTAAGGTTTTCTATCACTGTTTACTTTTATGGAAATATAAGGCCAGGTTAGGCATACTTGGTCTTTCTTCCTTGGATACCGAAAGGATTCTTTATTTTGAAGATTATTAATTTTTCTAGGACTTCATGGCATACCCATTTGTACTTTAGCTTCAAGTCTTCTTATGTGTGTCTGGAAGTTTATTTGAATTATATCCTTGAAAATATTTTTCATTGTGTTGTCCTCTTTACAAATACCAACCATATACATGTTGTATGTCCTTGCCTATTTTGTGAAACTAATTTTTCCTAAACCATTTACATTTTTTATTAATTTCCGAATATTTTGCTTACTTGTGCAACCCTGCACATCTCACTGTTTTTTCCAGCAGTGATTCTTCACTACGAGTACCTGAGAATTAACTTTATAAAAAGTTGTGGAGGTTCAAGTCCTAGATTGGGTGGCCCCGTTGGTGTGGTGTCTGGCGAGAGTGATAGATAGCAGTGTCAGAGCCCATCCAGAGGAAGTGGAAGCAGAGACGGGCTCTGTCCAGCTCAGGCTTTCATGACAAACCCTCAGGAGAACTGCCTTCTGAGGACGTACTCCCAGTGAGCTAACAAACTCCCACTAGGGCCTCCTCCTAAACGCCATAATTGGACTGTTTCCACCCTTTTGGTACCATTAACTTAAGATATCTGGCTTTTAGTGTTTTGTTTGCTTATTTATTTACTTCTTTCTTTTTCATTTTTTTAGAAAGAGAGGGAGAGATATGTCTTCCATCTGCTGTTTTATTCTCCAAATGTCAGTAATAACCAGGGCTGGGCCAGGCCAAAGCCAGGAGTCCAGAACTCAGCCCAGGTTTCCCATGTGGGTGGGGGGGATCCAGATAGCTTCATGTGCTGCCTCCTGGCTCATTAGCAGGGGCCAGATTGGAAGTAAAGGAACCAGGACCCCAGCCAATCAGTCCGGTATGAAATGTTAGCATCTCAAGTGGCGTCTGAAACGTTGCACCAAATGCTTTCCCCAAAGACTTTCCCCAAATGTCTATCTGAGTTTGGGAGCCAAATCCAATTCAAACTGTATCAAGTGGCTAATCTTTATCCTGCCTTCAGTAGAGCTGTCATTTCTTTGATAGTTTGATTTTTTTTCTTCCATTTCACTTCTGGCTTTTGTCAGCTTACTTTTCAGCATCTCCCATTGCTCTGCATGTTTCCATGTACTGTTGTGTCTCTGTTGGCCACAGGTTGATTGTTCTGCTACATCATTTTCTTTGAGTGTATTACGTTGTAATTGTTCATATTTTTCCTTTTCTCGGTTTACTCATCTGTTAGGTTTGTCTTGTTCTTTTGTCTTTTTATATAGTTTATAAATCCTATATTACTTCTTTCCTCATTAGTTCTAGTCATCAACTTTTTGGGGAAAAAAAAAAAGATTGACTGATTTGAAAGGCAGAGTTACAAAGACAGGGAAACAGAAATCTGTCAATCTTCTGGTTCGCTCCCCAGATGGCCACAATGGCTGGGGCTGGACCACGTGGAAGCCAGGAGCCAGGAACTCCATCCAGGTCTCCCACATGAGCAGCAGGGGATAAGCACTTGGGCTGTCTTCTGCTGCCTTCTCAGGCACATTACCAGAGAGTTGGGTCAGAAGTGGAGCAACCAGAGCGGGACCAGTGTTCTGCTATGGGATGCCAGGGTCACAGGTAGTGGCTTCAGCCACTGCACGGCAATGCCAGCCCTCCTACTTACTCAACGTCTTTGGTTAAAATGAGTTTTCCCGTATAGCTACAGGATAGTTGGTGGCCAGGGCATTATTTCAGACTGGAGAGACAGACACAGAGAAAGGTTGAAAACGTGTATTTGTTTAGTCTTCCCACCTCAGCAGAGGAGAGAGTTGGGTAGTTACAGTGCCACTTACAAGTCAGTCTCTTCTCCGTGAACCTTGTGGATGAGCATACTGCTGGCGAAGCTGTTTGAGTCTGCCAGCTGATGGGAGAACCGAGCTCGCCCATGAAAGTTTTCAGTATCCTTGATGTTTAGGGTGAGTTCTGTAAGGATAAGGAGAGGGAAAATTCATTATCTCTTTATCTTTAAAGCAGAAACCATCCCTAACTCTCCAGTTCTCCTTAAGTTTGATAATATGAGGGCCTTCAGAAAGTTCTTGGAAAATTTGCATTATCTTTTAATTCCACTTTTTGTGAACTTTTGACACCTCTTTGTGCATACCAGCCATGAGCAGGAAAATCTGCTTTAAAGATGAGGAACTTGAGGCCTTGTGACCTACTGTGATTGCTCTGGGGCTGTGCAAGTTAGTGCAAACTGACAGTCTTGAACCACAATTCAACACATTGCATTGTGTCTTACAAATACCGGGTAAAGAAAGGCCCAATTCTCTGTGCATGCAAGGGAGCTTTTAGTCCCCTGTTGCTTCCAGTGAGATCTAACTCCATTATGGTAGCTTTGTTAGCGAGCTAGAGTTTAGATACTGACCTTGGTTTTAACATACTTTAGAGAAACAGTAGTGAACCAAACCCAAGAGAAAGAGAGGAGGGACAAGATACCCAACACTCATTGGTCTTAAGTTCTGCTTGCCCCCAACATTTATGCTTTTTTTTTTTTAAGATTTATTTATTTTCCTTGAAAGTCACAGTTTCAGAGAGGAGACACGGTGCATGGTGGGGATGGGAGGCTTCCATCCACTGGTTCACTCCCCAGATGGCCACAACAGCCACAGCTGTGCCAATCTGAAGCCAGGAGCCAGGAGCTTCTTCCAGTTCTCCCATGCGGGTGCAGGGGCCCAAGCACTTGGGTCTTCTACTGCCTTCCCGGGCCATGCAGAGAGCTGGATCTAAAGTGGAGCAGCCGGGACTCGAACCGGCGCCCATAAGGGATGCCAGCACCACTGGCGGTGGCTTTACCCATGAGGCCACAGTGCCGGCCCCAACATTTACGCTTTCAAAGCATTGTCTCCTGGAATCTTTGCAACCCTTGAACTTGGCATTTTTATCTCTGCATGAAGAAACTGAGGCAGAGCAGCCTAAGTACCTCCCCAGTGTCACCAGTTAATGAGTGTGAGGACTGCAGCTTCTGCCATCTTTCTGATGGACTTTTCTACTCCCCAGTTACCATAGCCATTCAGTAAAAGGCGTTCAAGCTACAGCTCTGGGGTTCTGTTACAATCCAATCAACAGGGCCATAGCAAGGACTCTGTTTGCTTTGTAGTCATCTTGCGTGCGGATTATGCTGCCACGTTCCCTGTGCTAAGGGGCCACTTCTCCTAGCAGCATTTGCAGTCACACCCAGCACTTACCTCGGCTTGTTTTCGGCTGCAGCCTGTAGCCATTAATTAGTTCCTATGAGGTAAGTCCTTGTTATCTCACTTCACAGAGTAGGCGGCCGGCACGGAGACAGGCTCGGTGATTTTTCCAGCATCAGCAGTCGGTCTCAGGAGAGAGAGCGCCCCTCCCCGGCTCAGGGACCCCATGAAGACCCTGCTGGAGAGGGCACAGTAGTCTTCACTCCCTTCCTTGCCTGCGCTGTTACGGAAAGATGCTTTTTGTTATCACAGGTTTCTTTTGCAGTTGCCCGGTTTTGTGCACCATAGTATGTCACTCAACAAGGGAACTAGTGAGAACAAGAAAGGTCAGAACAAGGAGCCTACACACAGCTTCTCTTCCACAACATATCTCAGGCCATGAAGCTGGAACCATTTCGATTAAGGATTAATAATCATATTTTCTTTACTTAAAAAAATCACCTGGAGTGGATTATGGGGAAAGACCCAGCTTATTCTGGGAGTTCTTTCAAACAGTGGAAAGTAGAAACAGAACAGCCGTTTGTTCTTTTGGCTGTTCTTAGTTTCACCAAGAAAAAGCTGTTTTATGGAATATCTAAATATGTAACTGGGGCCTTCTGCAGTGCCAGCATCCCATATGAGCACCAGTTCTAGTCTCAGCCGCTCCTTTTTCCGATCCAGCTCCCTGTTGATGTGCCTGGGAAAGCAGCAGAAGATGGCCCAAGTGCTTGGGCCCCCGCCACTCATGTGGGAGACCAGGGTGGTGTTCAGGTTCTTGACTTCAGCCTGGCCCAGCCCTGGCCGTTGTGGCCATTTGGGGAGTGAACCAGCAGATGGAAGTTCTCTCTCTCTTCCTCTCTATAACACTGCCTTTCAAATAAATAAAATATTAAAAATAAGTAAAAATGTAACTTTAAACAATAGGCTAGCTTTAAAAGGTAGGGGAGGGGGCCAGCACTGTGGCACAGTGGGCTAAGCTTCCAGCTATGGCACCGGAATCCCATTTGGGCACCTGTTCGAGTCCTGGCTGCTCCTGTTCCAATCCAGCTCTCTGCTATGGCCTGGGAAAGCAGTAGAGGATGGCCCAAGTGCTTGTGACCTTGCTCTCATGTGGGAAACCAGGAAGAAGCTCCTAGCTCCTGGCTTCAGATTGGCCCAACTCCAGCCTTTACAACACTTAGAGAATGAACCATTGGATGGAAGACCTCTCTCCCTCTCTCCCTCTCTCCCTCTCTCTCTGCCTTTCAAATAAATAAATCTTAAAAAAAAATAGGGGCGGGAGATGTTAAGAAATTACTTCCTCCTCCACCACCAAATATTATTTCTGAAAACAGTAAGGTCTAAGCATTTTTGAAGACTATTTTATTTCTCCTCAAGTGACATTTTAATGTACAGTATTTTGTATGAAATGATTTTTTTTGAATAACAAGAATGCCAGCAATGGGAAAAAAAGGAAGTCCACTTAATATGTAGGTAGGCGTCCCAGCCGTTTGCTTTTTGGTATGTGAAGTCCATTATCTCCAGGGATAACTTTGTTGACAGCACCCACAAATATATTTGGAGCCAGGTTTTATAAAATAGATCCAGAAGTGTATTACTAAGAAACCCAGCCCATGACACGTGTCCGCCTCAAACAGGCGGCACATTTTCTGTTTTAAAGACTCAAAACTTTTCACATTCTTCTTTGGAGAAAAAAAATTACATTTGAAGTCCTTTTTCACCCCAACACATTGTGAGATAAGAGCTCACACGTCTCAACATTATTTCATTTTGTTATGCGCCATCTGTCAAGGAGCCGAGATACGATACAGCTGCTAAAAACTGATGATTGTGGAACAGAGCGACTTGACAGCATTTCATTGCCTTTATATTCTGATTATACATTTATCAGAAAACCTGTATCTCTTCTAGTTCAGCTAGAAATTGGTAGACTTCAGGAACTCAAAGGCTTGGCAAAGAACTGTCCTATTATTTGGTATCATCTTACATTTGAGAGAAGTTGCTTGGTTGAGTCATTGTTAAGGGCTTTTGCTTCTCTTTCATTATTGTGGCCCGCTATCCACAGCTCACATTTCTATAGGCCCTATAACTGCTCTGCTGCACAAATTAAATGCTGGGATATTTCATACATGTACGCCACCATTTCAATGCTTGTCAATCAGAGTTTATGAAATATAGGGATTACAACCTGATATTAACATCCGAACCCATTGTGCTCATTTTGTGTGCGAAAATGAGAAACCCTCCTGCAGGCACTGAAGTCCCCAGCCTCTTTGTCGTCCTGCTTTTAATTTATCTCCGGGTTTTCAGTCAGTAAAATGATTTTGCTTATCAATGTCATGCAGTGATAAAATACATCTCTGATTCAGGCTGATCGGAACTCAAGTGGATCTACAGGTTGTTTGGCATCCAGGCCGGCCCTGCTCAGGGTGTGGTGGGACTTACTCCTCTACAGACTACTTATATCCTTGTTTTTTAATTGTATCTCAGTGAGTGAGACCATTTGCTGCACAAGAAGTGGCCATGTAGAAATGCATTGCTTTAGGGAGAAGGACTTTAAACCTTTGAAACAGATCCTTGTGACGCTTGCGTTGGTTTTTTTGGACAGGTGTTCTTCAAAAGGAATTATCCAGAGGTCGCTCACACGGACTCCGTGGTTTTGAACACTTCCAATGGACAGCCCTCAGCCTTAACCATTTTTGAGACAGCACTGTGATTCTGCCAAAATGTTGACTCTATTCCAAAGGCATTTTCCAATTGTGTTTGCACTGTGTAAACTCTATTGTAAATTGTTTACTCTAGCAACACTATGCACACATTCAAAAATGATAGTGTATTTGGAGTTTTCCCTCAACTTTATCCAGTGATTTCAAGCTCTGACAAAATGATTTGTTATTTTTATTCAAATGTCACTGTTTTTGTTTAATCTGAAATCAGAGGTGCAGGCCACCAGTTTTAAAAAAAAAAAAAAAGAAACCTACCAAGCTTAATGCCTTACCAAGACCCCAGAGCCAAAGCTCAATTTGTAAGGAATAAAATAAAGTTGTCACAAGTTATGTGTGGTTTTTTTTCCTGCTGGTCCCAAATTGAATATCAATTTCCAGTTACATCAGGGATTCTGTTTACTTAAAGACTGTGTGAGGCTACCACTTTGTCTCCCCATTTTTCTTTACCATGACTAAGACCCATTATTCTCCGCCAAGGCCTCTGGTATGGATTCAACTAATAGGAAAAAAAAAAAAAAAAAAAACAACAAAAAATGCTTTAATTGACTGAGGTAGGGAGAGTCTACCCCCTTCAGAAAACGAGTATGATTAAAGTATGGAAGATCGATATTTTATTGTATGTTCTAATAAAGAAGGAAGAGAACATAACACTTACTAAAAATGGGTGCCCTGGCAGGTGATTTGATAACAAAGGAGACTGTGGGAGTAGCAGGCATCCTTCAGGTTCACACAGCTCGGGAGCTCTGTTGGGGTTCTCAGGTCAGCATGGTGATGCTTTCCACAAAGGCCAGACCTCCCGCTGGAATCCCTGAACTACATAGTAGTATTCTTATTTGGATTTCTGGTTTACCAGAAAGTTAACCCTCTTGACTATAGACCTTTTGGTTTAGCCTTTATGGAAATCTTTCCTCCATCACATGCATAGGATCTGCTGACATGGTAAGAAAAATTGAAAATCGTTGCAAACATTGGCAGTAATTATGCAGTCCGTTCTCAGGATGTATTCAGAAAGTTCACGGCCGTGAGCCTGCCCAGAGTAGTTTATGTTTACTTGTGACCACTAATAATAGTTTCTGTAGGTCTTTCTGAATCAACAAACCACAATACTTCCTAAGGCCTCTTGTGCGTTATTTGAGCTATGAGTCTAGTTTTTCTTGATGATGATGGCTGTGATAGGTTAAGTTCATGTTACTAAAGATTTTGCTGTCAGGCTTTAAGCGGACTTTCATGACCTCAGAAGAAAGCAGAACTACCCTCAAATTGCATGCATTAATACAGTGGGTTTGTAGACTCATGGAGAGAAAGAAGCATGTTTGGTGAAATGGAGCATTAAGAAGCACACACACATAACAAACTACCCAAATGCACTGGGTGTGGGAGCTGTTTCGACTCTGTGTATTTAGAAATTATGGTTAATGTTTACTCCCTATAAACCACACACACCAACTTGTCCGTTAGCAGTGGTGTTTAGTGTTTCTGGATACTGAAATGACAACAGTGATAATTGTAAGGTTTGTTAAAATATTGGAAACATTTGCAATGTGTTTTTGTGTTTATTTGGTCTTTGGAGGTTAAAGGCTGCCATAAAAACGTGTGTTTTCATTTCTGTTTTAATATCATCATAGGATTTTTTTTAATTCAGTTGAAATAAATGACAGTTTTCATCTCTTCAGAGAACTTTATTTTTGTTCTTACATCACTGACTCATGTCCTTGCTGATGCAAGCCATTGTGTTTCCGAGATCAGAAATGTAAACTCAAAAAGTGCCTTCCAGTAGCAGCTGGTTTTCTTGCCTAATTAGGTCTACCAGATATTCTAAGCAGATCCATGGTTTTCAGACAGATTGAAGCAGGTCCAGTTGCACCCTTCTGGGGAAGAGTTTTAGCCTAGGCCTTAGGCTTGAACAACTATGAAATGGCTGAAGTTTGTGTTTTTTATTTTTAAGGTGATTTTGTCCAAAACTAACAAGAAACACCCGTGGCTGCTGCATTTAAAACAATATAGATATGGGCGTCGGGTTCTAATGCCGGCTCTCCTCTAACAGTCCAGCTCTCTGCTGTGGCCTGGGAGGGCAGTGGAGGATGCCAGGTGGTTGGGCACCTGCACCTGCATGGGAGACAAGGAAGAAGCACCTGGCTTCTGGCTTCAGATAGGCACAGCACCAGCCATAGCGGCCATTTGGGGGGTGAACCAATACAAAGAAGACCTTTCTCTCTGTCTCTCTCTCTCACTGTCTAATTCTACCTGTCAAATAAGTTTAAAAAAAAAAACAAAAACAAAAACAAACTAGATTGGGTGGGCATTTAGCCTATGGTTAAAGATTCCCGTATCCCATTTTGGATGTGCCTAGATTGATTTCTGACCCTGGCTCCTGAGTCTAGCTCCCCCTAATGCAGGCCCTGAGAGGTAGCAGTGATGGCTGGAGTAATTAGACTCCTGCTACTCAAAGTGGGAGACCTGGATTACATTCCTGGCTTTGGTGCCTGACCATGGCCATGGCTGTTGTGAACATTTGGAGTCAACCAATGGATGGGAGCTCTCTCTTTCCACTCCACTCCACTACCTCTCATATAAAAGGCTAAAAAAAAAAAATCTATAGAATATAGATAATCATGGTCCGGGACTGACAGCATCACCTGAGAACTTAACTAGAAATGCAGATTTTTGTGCATTATTCCAGATGTGGTGAGTCAGAACTCCTGTGATGTGAACTAGTAATCTGTGTTTCAAAAAGCTCTAGAGGTGATTCTGATTCAGGCTAAAGTCTGAGAACCAGTACCATAGAACATAAGGAACTCTGAAAATGAATTAAGAAAATACACAATTAAGAGAAATGGACAAGAGACTTGAATCGGCATTTTACAAAAAAGAATGTCCAAGTGTCTAATGAATGGAAAGTGCTCACTCTCATTGTTCACCAGGGAAATGCAAATGAGTGAGCTAGCACCAAACACCCACTAGAATGGCTAAGATTTAAAAAGATTGAGGATAGCACTCAGTCACTGGTGGAGCAATGGTAGCTCATAAATGGTAGCACATTAAAAAAGTGCATTGAAAAGCTTACCTTAGGATAGCATTTATTCCCACTGTACACTTTATGATCTATTATGTCTACTCCAGTGTGTCTGCATATGCACCAAGAGATGTTTTCAAGGATGTTTCCAGAAACATAATTCATAATAGCTTAAGCTAGAAATAAAGTGATCAACAGCAGAAAGAAAACGTGCTGTGAGGGAGTGGAGTTCTTGCAGCAATGAAGGAAATTAAACTACGTAAGTAATGTAGATGAATTTCATGTTCCAGGTAAGTCTGACCCAAAAGAATAGTTAAGGTCCCACTTATTAAAAGTTCAAAAATAGTTCCATCCAAACTGTAGTGTGCAAAGTCAGAATAGTGCTTGACTTTTGGAAAACAGAAGGGGCTTCCAAGGGTGCTTGAAGTGTTGGGTTTTTGTTTTGTTATTAGCTTAGGTAATGGTTACCTCGATCTTCATTGGGCTGTTCATTTGTTTTCTGCACCTTGATATCACAATTCATAGTCAAGTAACTGAAGACAAAAGTTGTTCTTGGCCTTGTCTTTCTTCTAGAACCTCAAATCCAGTGCCTGCATCTTCAGAGAAGAAACTGTGGTTTGTCTTGTGGTCCTTAGGAGATGGAGCACTGAAAGCTCTTGGTGTGTGAAAAGCCAAGGTCAATGTTTCCTTTAACCAGTTAGAATGAATCGCTTCCATTCCAATTCCAGGATAAGTACAAAAAAAGGAGTTATCAGGTTTTTCTGGATTTTATTTTCTAAACCACTTCATTAAGGTCTAATTGCACACACAATGGTGTGCATATTTAACGTGTACAACTTCATGATTTTGGAGATAAGCATGTGTACATCCATGAAACCATCGCCACAATCTTGTAAACATATCTAACACTGGTGCCTGCATTGTGGTGTAATGGGTTAAACTACCACCTGCAGTGCTGGCAACCCATATGGGCACAGAGTTTGAGCCCCAGCTGTTCCAGTCCAGCTCCAAACTATTGCACCTGGGAAAGCAGTGGAAGATGGCCCAGGTGCTTGGGCCCCTGCACCCATGAGGGAGACCTGGATGAAGCTCCTGTCTCCTGGCTTCAGCCTGGCCCAGCCTTGGCCACTGTGGCCATTTATGGAGTGAACCACTGGATGGAAGATTTCTCTCTCTCTTTTTCTCTCTCTCTCTCTAACTCTACCTTCCAAATAAATAAAATTAATCTTTAAAAACAAATATCTAACACCATCCAAAGTTTCTTCCTGCACTTTATTTTTAAATCGCATTAGTAGGAATAAGATACATAAGTCAAAATCTAATGCTAAGCACTTTAAAAAATTTATTTTAATTCAGAGACAGCTCCCTTTGACTTAGTTTGCTCCCTATATAAGTGCAATGGACAGGGCTGGGCTTTGGCTGGTCTGGGCCAGAGCTGAAGCAAGGAACTAGGGATGCAATCCAGGTCTCCCATGTGAATAACAGGAACCCAATTACTTGATTGGTCACTGCTGCCTCCCAATGTGTGCTCTGCTGGGAAGCTGGACTCGGGAGCCAGAGATCAAACCCAGGAGCCAGCGTTTTTAACTGCTGGACTAACTGCCTGCCCCTGCTAGGTGGTTTTGGCAACATCATAAATGGTACTGTCTCACCTTTGAAGAGATGATGTCAGTCAGTTCTGTGGGGCAGTGAACTAGACTTAATATTCAGCATTGAGACAATGTGGTGAGTTAACTGTTCGCTGATTAACTTCTCTTTCGTAAGCCAATGAACATGCATGTCTTTGAGAGGGTGGCTGTTGAGCTGTTAGAAGCCCTTCTTAACGTTTCAGTATTTGTTTCAAATCTTAATCCAGAAAAGATTCATGACCAAAATCCCATGCCCTGAAGTGTCTTAGATTTGGTACTGCAATGTGGAAGTCACTGCCCCTGACTGACAGTGTTTTGGCACCTATTCAAGATGCATCTTTACCTGGAAACACTGTTTGACATTCTGCATCCCACATCTCAAAAAACCTCTTTGTAATTCTGCTTCTTTGATTGAAAGTGTGTCCAGCACACTCATAGTATGACAAATGCCCTAAAAAGCACTCTGGCCTCAGAATCAGCCCTTAAGGCATTCGGATCTGGATAAAAAGCCCATGAGAGCATTTCAGGCATGGAAAGCCAAGACACTGTGGCAAAAAATGACCTACATGGAAGATCTCTGTGAGTGAGATCTCGGTGGAAAGAAGGGGCTGTCAAAGAAGGAGGTAACCTTTCGCTGAAGGGAGGAGAGAACTTCCACTTTGCTTATGGCCCTAAGCACTGACAAGAGTTTGTAGATTCAAGAGTCTTCCATAGCCTTGGCAGCTCATGACAAGAGCCTCAGGTGATTGCTGACATCATAAATAAGAGTGTCAATGGTTAAATCAACAACAGGAGTCACTGTGCACTTGCTCCTCATGTAGGACCTCTGTCCTTAATGAGTTGGACTTTGAGAATTAACAGTAAAACATGACTTCAAATAGTACTTTATACTTTGTGTGTCTGTGTGGGTGCAAACTGTTGAAATCTTAGTATAGAGTTGGTCTTCTGTATATAAAGATAATTAATAATAAATCTTAACGATGAATGGAATGGGAGAGGGAGTAGAAGGTGGGATGGGAGTGGGGGTAGGAGGGCAGGTATGGGAGGAAGAATTCCAAAATCTATACCTATGAAATTTATATTTATTAAATAAAAGCTTTCTTAAAAAAAGAAAGTGTGTGTCAGTGAAAGTATGCACCACTCTGTAGATAAGACACTTGGGGACTACGTAGATAATTCCCTAGATAGATAGGTAGGTAGGTAGGTAGGTAGGTAGATAGATAGATAGATAGATAGATAGATAGATAGATAGATAGATATTGGAAAATAGAATAGGTTCCCTCAAAAATTGGAATAGGGGTCAGTGTTGTGGTGCAGTGAATTAACCCAACAGCTGCAATGCTGGTGTCCCATATTAGAGCACTTGTTCGAGTCCTGGCTGCTATGTTGCTGAACCACCTCCCTGCTAATGAGCCTGGGAAAGCAGCAGAAGATGGCCCAAGTGCTTGGGCCCCAAGTGGGAGACCCAGATAAAGCTCCTGGCTCCTAGCTTCAGCCTGATCTAGATATGGTTGTTGCAGCCATTTAGAGTGAAAATTCTCTGTGTCTCTGTCATTCTTCCTTTCAAATAAATGGAATGAATTTTTTGTGTGCATAACCAACAACTTTACAGTCAAAACCCTCCCTGGGTACCAAAGGCATTTTTGGTCTGTTGCCGTTTGGTTCTGGGATGCAGACTCTGAGGCAGAGTCTAGAGTTCAGCATGTTGCTAGGGACTTGCCCTTGGGGTCAACACTTGGAGAATGGAGGGGAGAAGCCTGATTGGGCAGAAGGAGGTGGAATGCTGCCGGATGACCTTCACTGACCCCTCAGGAAGCTCCGGGGCCAGTGTGGTCCACAAGGGCCAGTGACAAAGCCATAGGACCTCCTCCATGGTCAGCCATTGCACGTCGGCAGCTGGGGCCCCAAGTCCTCGAAGTGCAGTCTGGGCAGCACTCAGGCAGTAGCAGAAGGCCCTTGGCCGTTGGATTTTGAGTCCAAATGACTGATGAAGGGATAGTCTGAAACATAGAAGGTCCACGAAGGGGAGATATTCTCATTGTTTTTGTCCTCTCAGGTCAGCGTGGTCTCTCTGTCTTCCAGGAAGCCCCCCTAGGACCTGCCTTCATACTGGGCAACTCTCACGTGCTTCTGTGATGTCCTAAGCACCCCTCCTCTATTGTACTAGGTCATAGGGTCTGCTGTACAGGACCCCTGCTTGGAAGGGTCCAGCACTTGGTTTAATGCTCTGTTGCCACCATCTTGAAATTTTGAACTTTTAAAACAAGGCGTGGTTGGCCGGTGTCGCAGCTTACTAGGCTAATCCTCCACATGCAGCGCCGGCACCCCAGGTTCTAGTCCTGGTCTGGGCGCCGGATTCTATCCCGGTTGCTTCTCTTCCAGTCCAGCCCTCTGCTGTGGCCTGGGAAGGCAGTGGAGGATTGCCCAAGTGCTTGGGCCCTGCACCCGCAAGGGAGACCAGGAGGAAGCACCTGGCTCCTGGCTTCAGATAGGTGCAGCGCGCCGGCCATAGCGGCCATTTGGGGGGTGAACCAACAGAAGGAAGACCTTTCTCTCTGTCTCTCTCTCTCTCTCTGTCTCTCTCTCTCTCTCTCTCACACTATCTAATTCTGCCTGTCTAAATAAATAAATAAATAAATAAAACTGGAATAGGGATAGTGCTATTCTCACAGAGGACAGTTGCCAAGATGAAATATGAAGTATTTACAGCAGTGGCACTCATAGTGCCACTCCACAAACTATTTGAAACCAGTCCACGGTAAGTGCAGGAATTTTGGGAAAGCATTTAGAAACTTTTAGGACCATTGGCCATGGCCTTGACATCCAAACTAATGATTGGTAATGATTGGTGGGTTTCCTCTTGTTGAGCAGACTACAGACCAGTTTGAGTGTTAGACTTGAATGAGGAGGTCTATGTACTACAAGCTGTACACTAGCCATGCCCAGCAGAACCATGTAGTATTTCGCAATGAAGTGAAAATTTCGAAAAGCTGGCTCTTAACCTCAGATACTTGAGAGCGCTTCTTGAGAACAAGTCTCAGTATGTGGTTAGCTCTCAATATCTACAAGCCAGGGGCCAGCGCTGTGGCGCAGCAGGTTAACGCCCTGGCCTGAAGCGCCAGCATCCCATATGGGCGCCAGTTCGAGACCCGGCTGCTCCTCTTCTGATCCAGCTCTCTGCTATGGCCTGGGAAAGCAGTAGAAGATGGCCCAAGTCCTTAGGCCCCTGCACCCGCATGGGAGACCCAGAAGAAGCTCCTGGCTCCTGGCTTTGGATGGGCTCAGCTCTGGACGTTGTGGCCGATTGGGGGAGTGAACCAATGGATGGAAGACCTTTCTCTCTTTCTCGCTCTCTCTTTGCCTCTCCTCTGTGTAACTCTGACATTCAAATAAATAAATAAATAAATCTTAAAAAATCTACGAGCTTTTTATTAATCAGGGAAAACTATGAATGATTTTTACATTTAACATCACACCACATGGGCTTTCAAGATGCTTTACTGTATCGTAGCAGTATTATTCAAAATAATGAAAAAGTTAATATCCTGCTCAATGTTAATTAGGGAGTGGAGCTATTTTAAAACCAGAAGAATGATCGGTGCTGATGTTTACACTAACTATGTTCTTCAGTGAATGGAGTGATCTTGATGTTGAAGAAGGAACGCATCAGGAGTGTTTACTTTTTAAATCTAATGTTCTAAGGAAAATAGCCCCATTCTTGCTAAAAATTAAAATGGCACTTGTGTTGAACGGTGAGAGAAATGTATTTTATGTGAATTTGGTACTAAAAAATGACATTAATCAAAGGCTAGTGTGCATCAGCCCTGTTATACCTTCCTCTACACTCCAGGCCCATCTAACTTGCCTTAGGGGTCAACATTGGGATTATATGATTTTTCAAGAAGAACTAAGATCATGACAGAGATATATACTAAGATTATTTAACAGCTTGTACTGGAAAGTTCTGGCTAAATTTGCTCTTTTGCTCAGTCACCATCCAAATTATCCAACTCAGAATTATCTGTTGCAGTAGGTGGAAACCTTGAGTGTATGATCCAAAAATTAATTATACTTCATTTGGGAGGGCATTGACTGAAAAGCATTTTTAAAATTAAAGTTTGCTGGCTGGTACCGTGGCTCACTTGGCTAATCCTCTGCCTGCGGCGACAGCACCCCAGGTTCTAGTCCTAGTTGGGGCGCCAGATTCTGTCCCAGTTGCCCCTCTTCCGGGCCAGCTCTCTGCTGTGGCCCAGGAGTGCAGTGGAAGATGGCCCAAGTCCTTGGGCCCTGTGCCCGCATGGGAGACCAGGAGAAGCACCTGGCTCCTGGCTTCGGATCAGCGCGATGCTCCGGCCACAGCGGCCATTGGAGGGTGAACCAATGGCAAAAAGGAAGACCTTTCTCTCTGTCTCTCTCTCTCACTGTCCACTCTGCCTGTCAAAAAAAAAAAAAATTAAAAAAATTAAAGTTTGCAGACTGCTTTAACAAAATGAAAATGAGTCTTTATGAGGAAGTTTATATCACATTAGGAACTTCTTCAAGTAGGAAAGGAAATCTACTTTATAACATAATGAGTGGAAAATAACCCCTGAGTCCAGACTGATTCTAGTAAGATGATAGATAGGTAGGTAGATGGATAGGGGGGAGAGAGAGATACACATAAGTAAGCAGGTAGCCAGGTAAATAAATGCAGATGGAAGGGAAAGGTCTTTGTGTAGCAAAATACCAACTCATAAATGTAGAAGGGTGAACAGAGAAAGTATTATGTTGATGTAGCGTAAATAATTCAGACAAACCATTGACTATCACATGAGCATGGGCTGGATGGATGGGAGACAGCACTGTATGTACATGGATGGACACTATTTTCTCACAGTAATTAATAAGACTGGAATGATGTCTTTACAGCAAACACCACTGTAGCCCAGTGAGCAGAGTTCACACCCCCAATAATGGCCCCAACTGACACCTTTGTCTTTTGTTGTGTGAGGCAATGACAAGGAAACACTGTGTTTGTGACATTCCTGCTCCTTGTACAAAAAAAAAAAAAAAAAAGCAAAATCTGGATCAAATCAACACTGATCTGAAAAAGCCAAACTCTTTAAAATGTCAATGAACACCAAAGAGTGAGGAAACGTTTCATACTAAATGGAAACTAAGAAGACTTAACAAATATATTGCATGATCTGAGATCCAAAAGAAAAGAGAGGTAAGATCAGTCAGTTCTGCGATAATTGGTAAAATTTCAAAAAGAACAATCTAATTTATAATAGTTGCATCCATGTTAAATTTCCTGAATTTACTCAGCATACCAACTATGTACTAGAATATCCTTATTCTTAGGAAATGCATATTTCTGTGTTTAGGAGTGAAGGGCAAGTCTAAAATGGCTCAACATTTTAATCACATGTAAGTATACACACAGTGCACACATGTTATATATATGTACATATATGTATGTATACATATACATAACATGTTATGTATGCATACAAATACATAATACTATGAATCAGAAAACAGTCTATCATCTATGTACTTATACAGAGAAAGCAACTATAAGTAAGCAAATCTAAATAAAGGATGCACAGGAGTTTATAGTGTTACTACTTCAACTTTTCTGTAGATTTAAACAAACACAAAACTTTCCTTGGCTCAGCCACAGAGTGAAGAATCCACATCTCAATAAGCAAGAGCTGACAATAGGTAGTCTGTGAAAATCATCAGGTAGGATTTTGTGTGAGTATGGTTCACACAGTTCCCTCCATGCTGAAGCGCTCAAGTCTAGCTTAAGGCGAAAGCATAGAAATATGCATACCTCTGTGGAGTGTGCGTGTGGAGTCAAGTGTGCAGAGCCTCAACCCAGAGTGCAGACACATCCCCACGTGGCCACTCCCTCTAACAACAATGAACTAACCATTCAGTCCTGGAGATCTGGCTCATTAGGGATTCTGAATTTGGCATAACTATGCCTTGAAAAAAATATCACATAAATCACATATCTTGCCTGGATGAAAACAATAATTTAGTTAGCATAGGCACGTGGATGACACTGTTCTGGTGGGATCAGAGCTGCAGTTAGGAGTGGACACCTGTGGCTCTACCAACAGCTGGTGCACAAAGTCAGTAAGAGTATGGATGCAAACCCAAACTCAATGCCAGTCCAAACCCACTTTATACAGAGACTCTCTTTTCTTTCTTCTGTGATACAGAGATATTTTTACCTGGCTTTGGGCCAGTCAAGTTTATTCTGGTATGCACTGTCTTAATAATAAAATAAAATTCCTTTTGTCAGTTTTCATAAATTAAAAATTTATGCCGCTATTGCATAAGAAAGCAACATCACTGTTTTGTTGCTACTGTAAGTGTTGTAACCAAGCTCATATACAAGCACACAGGAAAAGAGGAAAAGGGTACTGATTCTAGGTTTCCTCATCATCACATAGGAAACCATTTCCAAAAAGGTTCTGAAATAATGTTGAGAAGTGGGAATTGTCTGCTTTGGCAAAACAGAAATCAGTATCTTTGGTCATTTTAAAGTTGTACTGAAATTTAAAGATTTCTTTTGATAAGACAGTCCCAGTTTTCCTTCCCTGTTGTTTTATAGCAAATACAGTGAAAATGAGCAAACATTACACTTTCTAATTTGCAAGGGTTAAAACAACACTCATTGCTACCAAGAATACAACAAAACAGGCACTGTTAACCAAGCTGGTGAAAGTGTGAAGGATGCGAACTTTCTGAAGTTCAGTACCTGAGGTGCTCTAGGTTTGTGGAGAGTGGAATTAAAAGATAAGTTTATTTTGATACAAAAAAAAAATCAAAATCCATGCATGGTTTTTTTTTCATAAAATGCATTTTTCATAAACTTTTCAAGAACCTCTTATATGCGTGAATTCAAAACATTTTGCACCAAAATAAAAATCATTTAATTCCATTTTTCCATGAATGTTACTAACTACCTCTATATAGATGAATTAAATTCCTGCAAATGTTCCTATATGTTGTCTTGAAATTTTTTCTAATAGGGACCTACCCGAAGGATGTAAGTATAAATTCCAACAAAACTCTTATGTTCAAAAACATTTTGTAATACTCTTTGTAACATCAGGAATTGGAAACAAGCTAAATTCCAAAAAGACTGTGTTGTCAAGCAAGAGCCAGTAAAAGAATCCAAAGCTGATTTAATGATAGGTGGAAATACTCATTTTATAAGATCAAGAGAGAAACATTACCTAAATTTTTGATGCTTTATAAAGTATACTTGCATCTTAAGAACTCTGAAATCAAATAATCAAAATTTTAAGTTATTTCTGAGTTGTGTGGTTATTGCTGATTTTTATTTTCATAGTTATTTATTTATTTATTTATTTGACAGGCAGAGTGGATAGAGACAGAGAGAAAGGTCTTCCTTTTTGCCGTTGGTTCACCCTCCAATGGCCGCTGTGGCCGGAGCATTGTGCTGATCCGAAGCCAGGAGCCAGGTGCTTCTCCTGGTCTCCCATGGGGTGCAGGGCCCAAGCACTTGGGCCATCCTCCACTGCACTCCCTGGCCACAGCAGAGAGCTGGCCTGGAAGAGGGGCAACCGGGACAGGACCGGTGCCCCAACCGGGACTAGAACCCGGTGTGCCGGCGCCGCAAGGCGGAGGATTAGCCTAGTGAGCCGCGGCGCTGGCCCCTGTTTTTAATTTTCTAAATGAACCACAATGAATTTGGCTATAAGGTCCAGAAAATAATACATGAAGAATTTGTAGAATTTGTAGTGTCTCTTGCAGTTAGGAGGAACTTGTAAGTTTATATTTTATTTATGTACAAAATCTTATCTATCCATAGAGAAGATTGAGCTTTTTTTTTTTTTTTTTTTTTTTTGACAGGCAGAGTGGACAGTGAGAGAGAGAGACAGAGAGGAAAGGGCTTCCTTTGCTGTTGGTTCACCCTCCAATGGCCGGCGCACTGTGCTGATTCGAAGGCAGGAGCCAGGTGCTTCTCCTGGTCTCCCATGCGGGTGCAGGGCCCAAGCACTTGGACCATCCTCCACTGCCTTCCCAGGCCATAGCAGAGAGCTGGCCTGGAAGAGGGGCAACTGGGACAGAATCTGGCGCCCCAACCAGGACTAGAACCCGGTGTGCCAGTGCCACAGGCAGAGGATTAGCCTAGTGAGCCGCGGCACTGGCCAAGATTGAGTATCTTCACCACAGACCCTCCCTGTAGCCTTTGAGTTGTAAGATTGTTCAGAAATGTTTTGTGCCATTGTTTGACTTATCTTTCCATTGTTCCCATTCTTTAGTATTCCCTGGCCAACTTGAAAACCTCAATGCATTCCTATGAAGGAGACAGACCAGGTGAACACCTAACTTAGGAAGACTCTGCATTCAAAAAATAGCCCTTACGGGACAGATAAATAATTATGAACTTTCAATACTTTGAAATTTTCTCTATGAATGCATAACTATCACAGTTAAGAGTTACCAGCAATGGGCACAACCTACTTCATGCCAGTACAACTTCCACAGAGCCACAGTGATGATCTGCTCTGTATCAGGCGGAGCTTTTGCTGAAATGATGGCTCCCACATTGCACAATGGGTCCGGATTTGTTGCCACATGTCTTTGAGGGAGGCACCTAAAGTCAGTTATCAGGCAACAAGAAATGGTTAGGCAAATTTTCCAGAGAAACTTGGTGTTTCCCTGGTTGTAGTAATGTTCAAGCTTCTGATTTACATGTGTGGGGGTAGAAATGCCGATGACATTAAGAACATGGAACAATAACTCATTTCAGTGGAAGTTAGACACTCATGTCTTCCTCCAGCAGCTGCGCTGAGATGTGAGGACAGGTAGGTGCACTGTATCAACAACTCCGCCCAGCCCCCAGGCTGCCAGCCACTGGGGGAGCGCAGGACAGCTGTCTGTAGGTAGCTTTGGGTTCTTGTTTATTTATTTAGAGTGTGGATTTGTTACTTTGTACATTTTTCAATGTACATATGTATGGGGTACAGATGTGTGTATACAATGTGTTACGATCAGATCAGGTGCCATCTTTAGCTTTGAATTCTCTTCCTTGCTTTCTCCCTTTGCTCCTTCTCCCTTTGAATAGAACAGAATTCCTGTGGATTTCCTCAGTATTGGTCTTTGGAATGAAGAGAGCATTTCTGAAGTTCTATTTTGGGGTCAGCTACCCCTGATAAAGGCACCCTCTATAGATTTCATCTGTGCCAAAGCTGCTTCTTTGAGATCAAGTATAATTTAAGGGCCTTGGGAAAAATCCTTCCTACAAAGTCTATCATTCAGTGATGCTGGAGGAGCCATTATTAGTCACTTATTCAGATACTTTGTGCTTATTCCTTGAGATCCTTTAAAAAATAAGATACTGTATTCTTATGAAGAGGTAAACCATGAAGTCACCAACACTCCTCATGAGTGAGTTTAAAATTACTTTCTTCCTAATGATACGGATTCCAGATTCTCTGACTCCCTTGTCATGGAAATTGACAAACACCCATGGTACCATCCAGACAAGGTTTATTAGGGGTTTATGCTGAAACACAGGGAGATAGCACAGTAGGAAGGCATTTCATCAATTGGCTCTCCAATGGGAGCTGAACCGGGGCATTTGGGTGGTTGGAGAGCTGTGAGTAAACTCTCCCAGACTCGCTCCTCGCTCTCAGCACAGGGCACTTGAATTTGCACCCAGCTTGTGCAGGCACTGTTGCTGTTTTTGCATAGGACACACTGAACATGGTGGTGTTGCTCACGATGGCCTCCCTGGGAAGGCCATAGATGGAGCCTGCTGGGGTATTCTGGGCAGGCATGCAGCTTGGAGGAGTCCCTAGTGAGGCAGTAGGGGGGACTTTTGCAGTTAGGATCTGGACACTCCTTATTCTTGATGGGTTATGAATGCTAGAGACATTCATAGTTGTCAGGTGGTGGGTCAGCAGGGGCTGGATCGATTAAGTCCAGTTCCTGGCCCACTAATAGAAGGAGCAATGGGTAGCACACATGATTTGGAGGAGTGAGTGCTTTGGGTCCATCTGGAAGGGACGCAGTAGACAAGACAGAACCTCCAGAAGTAAAAATTCATTAGCCAGGTTGCATAATGACAACAAATCCCAAAAAGGAAACCGCCTAGTGAATAATAGACCAACACATAGATAATTAAGTTCACTGTCACTCTGCAAAGCTGGACGCAAAAATTTGAGCACTGTCCACCTGCCACTCTTATCTGTTAAGCCAAATTATCTCTCATGTCTGCTCCAGGAAAGAGTTGGCTAAAGGATCTTGTAGGATTTGACTTGGAGGTGGTCATTTGCCGGAGAAGGAATTTGAAGAAGCAGATGTGCTCGGTGACCTGCTGGGTTTAACCTGCCCGAGTATTCAGGGGAGTTTTTTGAGGACAGCCAGATCCCATGCATCAGAGCCTGGCTAAACATGGTGTCTGGACCATAAAAGAAGAAGAATCGGTGTCAGTTGAAAGAATGAATGGCTTTCATCCTGAGCGTGAGTTGAACAAGTTGGATTCTGTTTGTTCTTGGAGTTAATCCCTCTTTCATGCAAACAGCTGTCACCAATGTCTCAACACTAAAAAATTCAGATGTGCGTTGTAGTTCAAACTTTGAGACAATGCACTGGTGACTACGGCTTTGTGTGCTTAAGAGTGCTATGGTATGCTAAGTCTTTCCCTCGGCATGCTCCGAGCTCCAGTGTAGGAAGTATCTGCTACTGGCAGAGCCCACCTCTAATATTTTCTGAGTCGCTGCAAGAGCAGGAGTTGGAGGCACATGTATCGCATGTCTACATAGATAAAGCTTTAAACCCAGCTAACAAAGCATTGATGACATGTGTTAGACGCCCATCTTAGTAAACCTTCCAAACTACCTGGGAGGCCCGATTTGAAGTTAGGTTTCTTAGACTCTCAGGGTTTTGTGCTAAGAAGCAGTAGCCTGGGGAGAGCTATCCCATGCATGCCCACAGTCCACCCTTGACAGGGCTACAAGGGCAAAAGTAAGGACCTCCCTCCTGGCAAAAGTTCTGGCCACCTTCACCCCAGGATTGCAAGTGAGCCCTCCCAGGCCCAGGACTGTTCACGCTGGCAGTGATGACAGGTGCTTTGCAGGTGGGGGATGGACTCGGGTGCCTACCCACGCAAGGTCGTGAATTGGGCTGGAGCCACTTGGTCGGGCCATTGTGGGATCCTCGGTACTCTAGTCTAGTCATTGTTTCTGGAAGCTTCCTGGGCATATACTCCACCTTGCGAGATAGAGGGGGTGTCCCATTAAAAAGCTGCAGGTCGGGCTGGGGCTGGGCTTGACAACTCACAGCTCCACCAAGTGGTAGCAAGTGCCTAAGAATGGGCTCTGCATGGGAGTGTTCTCTCGGTTCGAGTCTCCCTATGGGACCTGCAAGGTCCAGAGAGAGAAGATGATCCTCTAAACTACGGAGCTCAGGGCCCGAGGCTCCTCCCTGGGTCTGGCCCCTTCTTTGCCCCTGGCCCCATTGCATCAGGAGCGCTCTCTTCCCACACTGCTGGGCCCTGTCCTCCCCACCGGCTCTGCCACCACCACCCTTTGATCTCCCACCCACTCTTCCCAAGTCAAGTTTCTCTTGGCTCCTTTCTCCGCTGCCTTCCCACTCCTTCCCCCGCTTTTCTCTTACGCCACAAAACAAATGTAAAATAACATTTCAAAAATATTAAAGATGGATGCTGACGAAATCATGTGTTTGTTTTCTTGGAATGGAAACCGGCAGTCACAACACAGACCGAGCCTGTGTCTGTGGGCTATTGTCTGTGCACAGACTCCTATCTGCTCTCTGGTGACCTGAAATCAGAATTTCCAAACGTAAATGTTTGCTGAATTAAGCAGACTGCTGGGGCTGTCTCCCATGTTCTACGTTGACAAGGCTATGAAAGCTATCTCCTCATCTAATGGAATCCAACAGACTGCTAAAAATACCGCTGCAAGTACTGTGATGGACGTAATCCTTCAAGTTTGTTCGAGTATTTGCACTGGTTTTGAGCTCTTTTCTTCTTCCCAAGGCTGTGTGTCACTATTGGCCCGAGTTATTTGAACAGGTGGCTTTGCACAACCTATGCTAATGTGAGGCTTTTGTCTGCTTTCAGATTGCGCAGGGAGCCATTTCAGGGAGAAATAGTTCTTGCTTGCTAAACGATTCACACCTGTTTTAACAACCACCCTGTGTGGAACTAAAATACCAAGCCAGTGCGCTCTTTCTTGCTAACCCTGCACATGTTCAGCAAGGCAACTCCAAGGGCCAGTCCTGGGGCTGGGGCTGGAGGCCGAGTGGCCTCCTGGGACATCAGCGATCCCACCTGGGGGACATTTTGGGGCCGTCTCTCAGGCACTTGGCCGATGGTGGGAGCGCGAGGCCTCTGGGAAGTCTCCCTAGAGCAGGGGGCCCGAGCCCGGTGCCCCGATCCCTTTGTCCGGGGCCACCTTCCGCGGGTGCGGCGGGAAGCCCAGCGCGCGGGCTCCGGGTTGCGCTTGGCGCACGATCACAGGCCGGCGCCCCGGGGACGCCTCGGCGCGCGCGCTCCCTGGACGCAGATCACAGGCGCCCGCCCAGCGCCGCGGCCGGCCGGGAGCCCGCCTGCTCCCTGGAACGCGATCACAGGCAGGGCCTCCGGGCCCCGGGGCCAGGGAGGGGGCTCCGCCCGGGCCCTGGGGGAGAGCGGCCGCTGGCTCGTTCCCACGGGGAGGTCCGCCCAGCTCCCCGCTGGGTGTCCCCCACCGGTGGGAAGGTGGCGCGGAGAGAAGAGCGGGAGGCCGTGACGAAGGGGCTCCGAGAAGGGCTGTGCAGACATGCTCGGGTCCCGGCCACGTGGTGGCCACCCGAGCCTGCGCTCCTGACCAGGGACGTGCAGAGGGTGGGCTGTTCTAGAACGCTGTTGAGGCATCTGCAGCCTGTTAGCTCGCTGGCCACAATAAAAGGAAGAATGAAGCGCGCGTGGAATAGGCAAGGCAGGCTTGGATATAGTTTAAAGGGATCGCAGCCTGCCCACAAACATGGGGTGATGATGTTCCGCTGTCTCCGCACCTGGGCGCTGTAGGTGGGCGCCTGCGCTGCCTTCCCTCGCGTTCCCCGCAGGCACTCGGAGCATTGGTGTGTGTGTGTGTGTCCATACAATCATAGAGAACCTACCTTCCGGGACTCTGGGCGCCGCAGGGAAGCGGGGGTGTCCGGCCTCCCCTTCACCCATGGGTGCCCACGCGCCTCCCAGTGTGGTCGCGTCCACCATCGTCTCTGCAGGAGGCTGGCAGCTGGGTCCCATCCAGTAGGCAGAAGCCCAGAGAATGCTGGGAAGCATCCCGTGGATCCATATGCTCCCCAAGCATGACCTGTCGACTAAACCAAAAGGAATGTCTAGAAAGCGTGCAGTGCTTTTCAAATTTATGTAGGGGCTGGGATTAATAAAATGCAGTTTCATTGTGCAGTGTTAATGAATTCAGGGTAGCTTCCCTCAAAGGACGTGTGCCCCCTCTGCAGAGCACGGCGGGACCACTGTAACTGCGCTGGTCAGGGCATGGTGGTTGCCTTGCCAACATCCATCCGCCAGAGCCCAGTGAGTGGCAACCTTAGCCTCTTGCACTTGTCTTGGATCCGGAGAGGCCAGGGCTTCACAAACCTGGCCGAGTGTTAGAGTCACGTAGGAGCTTTGAAAAGACCTCTTAATGTCCAGCCATTCCTAATCCTGTTGAATCAGGATCTCGGGAGTGAGGGGTGATTCTAATTGTGGTAAGGATTGGGAGCCCCTGGTTCAAATTATCAGAGGCATTTCATTCCCCCAGCCACAGGATTGGCTCAAAGATGAGCAGTCAGCAGATGACAGGGTGACCATATTGAGAACAAGAAGAACATAAGCAAAAACCAAAGACCAGAAACACAGAGAATGTTATGGGAGTCGGCAGGTGATGAGGCTGCAAGAGTTTATGCCTAAGAATCCTATCAGCGTCACATCTGACTTTACTTTTAGGGGAAAAGATAAGGCAGAAGTAACTTTGAGTCTGAAATGGACAGGATCAGATTTGGGTCTAAGAGGCAACGGTGATGGTGTCACCATGGAGAATGAGTCTAAATGGGTGGAGGTGAGGACTGGAAACTGATGAGAAGAAGGGAGCAATGGGGTTGTGGATAAAATTCTGTTAAGCTGGGGAATCACAAGACAGTCTAGAGACTCAGGACTGATGTCAATGGGACAGTTGTGGTCTCGGAATGTAGAAGCCTTATGTTAGCCTCCACGTGGTGGCCAGTAGCACATTGTGAGAAGAGACGGAAGGAAGGAAGGGAATAGGTGGACTTTTTTAAAAAAACATTGACAGAACATTAGCAGGAGCTCATAATCATAGGTATTTGGATTATAGTGAAGAACAAAAAAGTAGTTCAGATTTAATGCATGAAATTATTAAAATTTGATTGACATGCTTATTTACAGGTAAGCTTATTAGGGGATGCAATGTAGCAAATAAAATTCTCCAGGTTAAATGTCCAGATTGGTAAGTTTTTAAGTGTAGCCAACACCGTAATCAAGATGCTTAACTTAGGCCCGCGCCGTGGCTCAACAGGCTAATCCTCTGCCTGCGGCGCCGGCACACGGGGTTCTAGTCCCGGTCGGGGTGCCGGATTCTGTCCTGGTTGCCCCTCTTCCAGGCCAGCTCTCTGCTGTAGCCCGGGAGTGCAGTGGAGGATGGCCCAAGTGCTTGGGCCCTGCACCCCATGGGAGACCAGGAGAAGCACCTGGCTCCTGCCTTCGGATCAGCAAGCCGCGGCGGTCATTGGAGGGTGAACCAATGGCAAAGGAAGACCTTTCTGTCTCTCTCTCACTATCCACTCTGCCTGTCAGAAAAAAAAAAAAAAAGCTTAACTTTCCATCACCACCGAAAGTTCCCTTGTACCCCTTTCCAGTCAATCAGCCGTTTTTACCTCCAGTATTTGGCACCACTGAGCGCAAGGATTCTGTCCCTGTGGTGTTGTCTTTCCCAGAAGACCATATAAATGGAATCACACGCATTGTATTCTTTTGAGTCTGACTTCTTGCACTTTGCAAAGTGCTTTTTAAATGCAACAAAACTGTTGCATTTATCAATGGCTTCTTTTCATGACTGAGTGGCATTCCACTGGACATTTGACCAGTTGGTGGATATTTGGATTGTGCAGTATTTTACATCCTGATCTCCAGATCCTGTGAATGTTGTCTCAAATGGCAAAAGGTGTGCCTGTTAAGGATCTTGAGAATAGCTTATCTTGGATTGTTTGGGTAGACCCTAAATGTCATCACGTGTATCTTTATGAGAGAGGCAGAGTGGGAGGCAGAGACAGACACAGAGCAGGTAAATTAGTCAGCTTGTTTTTATTTTTTGTCAGCATAACACAAATACCAGCTAACTTTATCCACAAAGGAGGGTTATTTGGCTCATGGTTTTGGAGACTGAAGTCCCAACAGTGCAATGTGGACTCCTGGGAGGGCCCCACGGCAGATGGCAGAGCACAGGAGAAAGGAGAAGGGGAAGGGGGCAGGTTTGGGAGAACTAACTCAGCCTCCCAAGAGAAGCTCTTCTGAAGGCAGGACCCCCAGTAACCCAAGCATCTCCCACTAGGCCTCATTTCTTAAACATCTTTCTAGGAACCAACAGTGTGGCCATAATGGGTTAAGCTGCTGCCTGCGGTGCTGGCATCCCCATATGGCACCCTGCCCAGCCCTGGCCATTACGGGAAAGGAACAGCCAATGGAAGATTCTCCCCTCCCCCACCTCCGTCTCTCCCTCCCTCCGTCCCTCCCTCTCTCTCTCTCTCTCTGTACCTCCCTCTCTCTCTGTAACTCTGCCTTTCAAATAAATAAGAACATCTATCTTAAAAAAAAAAAATCTCTCTACCTCCCAATACTAGCCCCTCTATGTACCAAACCCCAACACAAGAATCTTTGGAGAGAACAAACAACATCCAGATGTGAACATGGAGCAGAGAGAGATGCAGCCACAAGCCAAGGAATGCCGACAGCCAGCAGCAGCTGGAAGAGGGGAGGAAGGATAGTCCCCCAGAGACTTCAGAGAAATCTGGGCTCTGGCTACACCTTGATTTTGAACTTCTGGCCTCCAGAACTCTAGAACAAAACTGTGTTGTGTTAAAAAATTAAAATGAATTCTAGTTTCTACACATTCTCACTATCTCTTATTAATGTCAGTCTTCATTGTAGCCGTTCTAATGCGTGACAGTGGTATCTCTTTTGGTTGTAATTTGCATTTCCCTGAGGGCTAGTGATGAACATCTGCATGTGTTTATTTGCCATGTAGATTTTCTTTAGTGCAAGGTCTGTTCAAACCTTTTGTTTAATTTTTATTGAGTTACATCTTTATTCTTGACCATTTATATGCTTTTAATATATACCATAGTTGACAATTAAAATAAATTCAGTTTTGTTTTGTTGCAAATTAAATATATCAAAATAAAATATCTTTTAGTTTATACTTATTACAAAACACAACGCCTTGAATAGCTATTTAGCAGGCTCTATTTTACATCTCTCTTTATCATGTATTAGCACTTAGAACAATGGGACTGAGTCAGAACTTCCTATCAGCTGCACCATCAAGTCTGTTCATTTATTTTGTTTTTGGTGGAGCACTGAAAGTGTTGTAGCGAAGGGAGGAAGCACACAGACTGCATGTTGTGCAATATTTGGGTACTCTTGCAATAGGCTGCCCCAAAAATCATTAATTGTTTCATCTTGGAGAGCTCACTTTCCGGTTTTTCAGGATTTGGAGGCTGAAATTGTTCATTTTCACTCTGAATTGTTCAATTTTGTGCTTGTTCAGAAACACAAGTTTGTTTTTTTGTTTGTTTTTTGTTTTTTTTTTTTTAATTTTAAACTGTCCTCTTTCAGATACCTCCATGGAAAGTTGGAAAAGAAACTCACTCTGGCTGCTTTGAGGGCTGGCTTCCAGTTGGCTTGACCAATGGGAGGCATCAGCAGGAGAGGTGGGCCACAAAAGAGGGAGGAGGAGTTATGGCTTCCCTTCCCATTCCTGCTTCAGGGAAGCAGCTCAGGAATTAACTGAGCTCTTAATACTATGACTCTTCCTCCTCACGCCAGCTCCCACAGGGTGCAAGCACCATGCTGTCCCTGTGTTGCATTATCCCAATGGTGGTGTCAATTTCCCATGGTTACCCGTCCCTAGGTCTCAGCCTCAGGGCAACATCCCACACTCCAGCATCTTTGTGATGTCTGTCTTTCATTGTATGATGCAACTGTGAGTGGGTCAACACCACTGAGCCCACACCACGCAGCTCCTAGGAGCTAAGACATATTTTCATTCACTTACTCACTTAGTCATTCACGTATGTAACACTGTGCAAGCATTGCAAACAGTCCCCATGGAAAACACAAGATGTATCAAACATAGACCCACACATTTTATAGTCCATCTCTCTAGCTCATCATGCTAGCCAGCATCCTGAAAACACCATGGTCTCCATTGCCTTCTCACCTAACATGCCTTCTAATTTCTCCTCTTCCATCTATTCAACTCTTGTTTATTCTTCAAAATTCATCAAAGTAGTATATCCTCCAGGAAACCACTTGTAGTCTTATGGCTTGATTGGTGTTTCCCTATTCTATGACCATTTTCATAGCATTTGGTATAGAATAGGCTATGTTAAACATGTGACATGGATTGTTTTGGTAATCCTCACAGCAGCCATATGAGGGAGCTACTATTATATCCGCATATCTTAAGCCAGGAAACAAAACCCCAGTGTGTTTCAAGTGGCAGTTCCAAGTTCAGAGAGCCGATAAGTGATGGAGCTGGGATCCCAACACAGGCAATGTGACTTCAAAGACCACTGGGCAAAACTCCCTCAACAATCATTGTGATTAATTCTTTTTTATCCATGTCCACCATACAATTATAATCTAAGGACATTATTTTACCCCTCCATTCTCCTCCAGTGAATGTTGCAATATTATTAGAGGAGTAATGAAATCATTCCAATTTTAAAAGAAGTTAAAAGTTCAATTCTATATTATTTAATGCTTATACTTACTACGGAGAAATTCACAGTGAATTGAGGAATCGTAGTGGCTTAGGTGCCAGAATTAACGTTTTAAAAATACAACAAGCTATTCTTAAATCACTCATAAGAACTTCTGACATTTCTAATATAACATTTCCTTCCTTTCTATTTTTTGCAGCAAAATTTCTGCTGTAGTCAAAATGGTATAAGAAAAGATCCATGCTTATACTATTAGTTTTGTGTCTTATTATCCCCAGAACCAGCCACGAAGCATGTACATACTTCATTATAGTAGTCATGGTGATGGGATGAATAACAGGATGGTTTGGGATTCAGGGCATCTTCTTGACCTCTGTCTTACAGAGTGATGAAAGTCACTCTGGAAGCAGTGAAACCATGCTGCTCTTCAGGGAAGGCTCCTTTTTCTCATTCAAGGGCAAGGCATGGGTCTACAAGGACATTTATTATAATGAATAGAGGATCTCTGAATTAGTCCAAATTTTTATAAGGCATAGACTTCAGACTCAGATAGACTGACTTGGCTTTGAATTCCAGTTCCCCAGTTTACTGTGACCTTGGGAAAGTTGCTAGATCTCCGTGAGATACATTTCTCATTTGCAAACTACAGATAGTCCCTACTTCTATGGTTCTCAAGTAGCTGGGATGCCTGCACGTGGCTCTGCCAGCTGTTGGAAATGCTGAATCACTTCTGAGATACACGATAGAGCTCCTCAATCTCATGAAAGTGGCATGATAGTCAAAACAGTAACACAGCCACCTATGAATCAGAACACATGTGAGAGGGTCCTTGTGTTCTTGGAGCAGGATCCTGGGGCCTCACTCTGCTCCAGGCATTAATCCCTTATTCGCTGGAGTTGGGCACTTCTGGGGAAGAAGGGCCTTGTGGGAGAGGCCAGGGCAGCTAAGTGGTGAGAATGCACTCGGGGAGCTCAAGGCAGAAGAGCTCCATCAACTGTCTCAGTTAAAATGGGTTGCCATTTTTAAAGCTTTTTGCACAGTTGCTAACATATATAGATATACCAGGCAATTTATGTGTCATAGATGTTAATTTTATGTTCTGGCATGGGAGCCACTACCTTTTCATATCTTCCAAGTGAAAGAATCCTGGGTCTGGGAGGCTGGCGTGGGATCAGTCCTGACCAGTCAAGCTATTTTCTCTCTCCTGCTGGCAATGATTGGTACAGGAATGGGGTCATGACCCAAAGTTGAGCCAAAAAGCCACGCTTAGCTTGTGCTTCTTAGGGAAAACACATGAAGAGGAATTTGGAGTGGTTGCCAAGTAATCTCTAAAGCCTCATTCATGAGGTGGGTGGTGTGGTGCAGCAGGTTAAGCGGCCACTTGGGGACGCCTACATCCTATATCAGAGCGCTGGTCCAAGTACCAGCTCCTGAGCTGCTGATCCAGCTTTCTGGGCATGGGTCCTGGGAAGCAGCAGATGATGGCTGAAGTGCTTGGGCCCCTGTCACTGGTGTGGGAAACCTGAGTGAAGTTTCAGGTTCCTGGCTTTGGCCTTGCCCAGCTATGGCTGTTGTGAGCATTTAGAAATTAAACCAGCAGGTATCACTCTTTCTATCTCTCTCACTAACTTTAAAGTAGATAAACATAAATAAGTAACATTTTAAAAGTCTATTCAACGTGAAGCGTATATGTTACAGAACACCCAACAAAGACTAATAAAGGTCACGTTCAGCTTCGAGAGAAGAGAGAAAGATGGCCTGAGTACCCGTATCCAGGAAAATCTGCATGCAACTCTGAGCTCCTCAGGAACATTGACAAATTTCCCATGTTCCTTTTGCTGTTTGTTTGAATAACTCTGAGTTTTGACCCAGAAGGAGTCACACTTAGGATTATTTAGCAGACGTGTAGTCAGTGCTTACCATGTACCGACACTCTGCCTCCTGTTTTCAGCCTCTGTGACCCTCTGAGCCCTCATCCAGCCATGACATCTAACATGACATCTAACTGCTCCCTGGAGGCTGGAAGCAGTGAGACTTGCTCTCCAACTGCTTCCTTTCAGCCCTCCTCCCCCAGGTATATTCCTGCCCAAAGTTTTGTTCTTTATTTGATCTCCATCAGGGGCTAATAGTATTCCTCATGGAGGCTGTGAAATCCCTAAGGGCAAAGGTCACATTTTACAGACATTTGTTGGTCCTGGAAGCAATGAGTTTTGACACAATGGGTGCTCAGTAGCTGTTGGCCAGCATTCAAAAGTCAAAGGAAGAGGATCAACTACAGCTACAATGGTATGAATCTGTCCATTTGGTGACTTCTGGGCATTATAAAGTCTGATGGAACCATCATCCGGAGCCTTCATAGGTATATGAGTCAATCACAGATGTGACCCAGATCACTTGTCGCTGGAACGTTAGCTGCTCTCACTGCCTTGGGCCTTCACAGCAACCAAATCAGGTCAAGTCTGTGGCATTCCAGTCAGTTCTGCAATGGTCCAAACCAACTGACTGTGGGAACTGAACCTGAAGTGATGACTGAATGGAAAATTATTATGTGCAAACTTTTTTCCAAGCCACACCCTCTACCTACTGGGCATTTGAGGGCAGAGTTACAATGCAGAATCCCTTGGCTGGCCTCCCTTGAAGCTCCTGCGACTAATTTTCCCTAGCCATTCAGGCAGGTAAGGGCGGTCTTCTCTCAGCACATTCATAAGGGAAAGTTTTACAATTTCCCTGCTGAGCCCTGTCTGGAAAATATGGAGTTGCACAATTCTTTTAGACCTGAGCTCCCCAGGCAGCTGTTGTTTTTTAGAAACCTATTCTGAGGCTCTGGAGTTGCCCTGGGGAATACGATGGTGTGATGCCTCACAGAACCCTTTGTCCCATTTTGCTGTGCGGCCAGAGACACATTCTTCATTTGGAGCTTTCTATTTTACAGAAGGGCCCTCTCACGAACCCTTTCTTTGATATGGCAGGACTCAAATTCAGGAGTTTGCTTAATTATGACATACTATGTTCACTTGAATAGTCCGCGAAGGAGACCGATTCGGAGGAAGCTTAGAGAGTACCTGGCAATCACACCAAGTTTTTCTTCCTGTGTCATCCTACACAAGATAGATTACAGACAGAAGGTAAATGTGAAGAAGGTTCTTGGGTAGCCCCTAACTCTCTATAGAATATGCAAATAGACCCTAAAATAATAAAGAAAGGATATTGTACAAATCACATGGTTTTTCTTAGAAAATGTGGAAATTGGGTATTTTTCAGCCACACTGTTTCACTTTAAATGAAATCATAATGAGTGATCAAATATAAGATAAAGTCCAGTAGACTCTCATTCAATTGCACTGATTTGTGGGAAATATACCAGCAGATAGAGAACATTGAATAAGATTTTCTCAATGAGCATTTGAAGTCTATCAGCATAGGTATCTGAATCCCTTAATTACTGTGTTCAAACCATAACTGTCTCCCAAATCTTTGGGAATAAATCTTTCCATCTTGCCTTTAATCCTCAGGTGATTTTTAGAGAAAGACAATTGGATGAAATCCATCCAAACACTTCTAATTATTTCAAAGGAAGGAAATAATATGCCTTTCTTAATACAACAAGCAAAAATTATAACTGACCTCCTATTCCTTCGATGGAAATGATAACTTTCATTTTGCTTCAATGTGAGGTTTTGGGCAATGTGCTTTTGCTGTAACTCTCTACACATAAGGGCCTGGAAGCAAATCTCTCTCCAGGAAGCACCTGGATGATGATTGACAAAAAGAACCAGAGGAAGTGACCCAGCTGTACAATGATCTCATTTGTTTTTTTCCCCAGAAGCCTTTTATTTAAGGAATACAAACTTCATGCATTTCATAATTACAGCTTTAGGAATATAGTGATTCTTCCCACCGTACCCACCCTCCCTCCCACACTCCCACCCCTCTTCCTCCTCCTTCTCCTATTCCCATTCTTAATTTCATTAATATCTATTTTCAATTAACTTTATACAGATATGATTAACTCTATACTTAGTAGAGTTCAACAAATTATATATCAACAACAAAAAACTGTTCCTCCATCAAATTACACTATTGTACTGGAGCTTTGTACTGGAGCTATTGTACTGAATCTCACCCGTTGATGTAAATAGTATACCTTCCTCCTGCCTTACTAATTTTCTTCTAAATGGTCATTCTGTTTTATTGGAACAACTGCAAAAGTCAGGTTCTAAGGTCATTAGTCACATGCTTAGTAGCCATGGAGGAGAGATTTTTTTGCACGTCCTTAGCAGTTCTCGATCCATTCTAGAAGACTCGCCTTCATTAGTGAAGGATGTGGAGGAAGAGTTACTGACTACCGGATTACAGTAAGAGTCTACTATCTACACATTTTGTTCTAAGTCTGTTATCATTCAGCACATAGTCATTGAGTGCTGGTTGTATACCAAGATCCAGGAAATAAAGGTTTGGAAGAGATGGAAACAAACAAACAAACAAAATTGTTCCTCAACAGTCTGTTCAAACTCATTGCATCTTGAAGTATTAACTTCACTTCTATAGACTACATTTTAGGTACTCTATTAGTTACCACAGATCAAGAAGAACATATGGTATTGTCCTTTTGGGACTGGCTTATTTCACTGGGTATGATGTTTTCCAGTTTTTGCAAATGACAGGATTTTATTTTATTTTTTTTACTGCTGTGTAGTATTCCATAGTGTACATACCCCATAATTTCTTTATCCAGTCTTCAGTTGGCATGCATTTGGGTTGATTCCATATCTTAGCTATTATAAATTGAACTGCAGTAAACATGGGGGTATAGGTAATGCTATCATATGCTGATTTCATTTCCCTTGGGTAAATTTCCAGGAGTGGGATGGCTGGGTCATATGGAAGGTCTGTATTCAGATTTCTGAGGTGTCTCCATACTGTCTTCCACAGTGGCTGTACAGGGAAATTGGTCTGTAGTTCTCTTTCTATGTTTTATCTTTTTCAGGTTTAGGAATTAAGGTGATGCTGGCTTCACAGAAGGAGTTTGGGAAGATTCCCTCCCTTTCAATTTTTCTGAATAGCTTGAGAAAAATTAGAGTTAGTTCTTTTCTAAATGTTTGGTAGAATTCAGCAATGAAACCATCTGGTCCTGGGCTTTTCTTTGCTGGGAGGGTCTTTATTACTGATTAAGTTTCCATCTTGGTTGTTAGTCTGTTTTGGTTTTCTATGTCTTCATGGCTCAATTTAGGTACGTTATATGTAACAAGAATCTATCCATTTCTTCTAGGTTTCCTGATTTGTTGGCATACAGCTCTTTGTAGTAATTTCTGGTGATTCTTTATATTTCTGTGGTGTCTGTTGTAACATTTTCTTTTTCATCTCTAATTTTATTGATTTGGGTCTTCTCTTTTTTTTTTTTTTTTTTTTTGGTTCCTTGGGCCAATGGTGTGTCAGTTTTGTTTGAGTTTTCACAAAATAGTTTTTCATTTTGCTGATCTTCTGTATTTTTTGTTTTAATTTTGTTGATTACTTCTCTAATTTTAATTATTTCTTTTCTCTTATTAATTTTTGGTTTGGGTTTCTGTTGTTTTTCTAGGTCCTTGAGATGTCTTGATAACTCATTTATTTGGTGCCTTTCCAATTTCTTGATGTAGGCACCCATTGCTATAAACTTTCCTCTAAACACTGCTTTTGCTGTAGCCCATAAGTTATACATTGTATTATCATCTTCATTCATTCCCAGAAATTTTTTGATTTCTCTTTTGATTTCTTCAGTGACCCACTATTCATTCAGGAGCATGTTGTTCGATCTCCATGTGTTTACATATGTTCTAGAGATTTTTGATTTGTTGATTTCCAGCTTCATTTCATTGTAGTCAGAAAAGATGCGTGGTATGATTTTTTTTTTTTTAATTTGCTGAGACTTGCTTTATGGCCTAGCATGTGTCTATCCTAGAGAATGTTCTATGCACTGGTGAGAAGAATGTGTATTCTGCATCTGTAGGATGAACAGCTCTGTAGATATTTGTTAGGTTCATTTGGTCTATAATGTAGATTAACTCTGTTGTTTCCTTGCTGATTTTCTGTCTAGCTGATCTGTTCATTGCTGAAAGTGAGTTATTGAAGTCCCCCATTACTATTGTATTGGAGTCTAAGTCTCCCTTTAGATCCATTAACATTTCTTTTAAATAGCCAGGTACCCTGTAATTAGGTTCATATACATTTACAATAGTCACATCTTCCTGTTGGACTGATCGCTTAATCATTACATAGTGACCTTCTTTGTCTCTTTTAAAGGTTTTTGTGTTGAGGTCTATTTTATCTAAAATTAGGATGGCTACACCAGCTCCTTTTCGGTTTCTGTTAGCATGGAATATATTTTTCCATCCTTTCACTTTCAGTCTGCATGTATCTTTGTTGGTGAGATGTGTTTCATGTAGGCACAAAATAGATGGGTTTTGGTTTTTAATCCATTCAGCCAGTCTGTATCTTTTAACTGGAGAGTTGAGGCCATTTAAATTCAAGGTGTCTATTGATAAATAATGACTTGGCCCTGCCATTTTTTCATAAATATTCCTATTGTTTACTGTGGATTTCCTTTGTACTTTTACTGTGAGATTTTTCTGCCTTCATCTTCTGTCACATTGATAACCAGGTTTCTGTGTTTCTGTGTGTAGCACATCATTTTTTATACAGCTGGACAGGTGGTGAAAAATTCTTTCAAATTCTGTTTGCTATGGAAGGCGTTTATTTCACCTTCATTCATAAATGAGTTCTTTGCAGGGTAGAGTATTCTGGGTTAACCGTTTTTCTCCTGAAGACTTGGAATATATCTTGCCATTCTCTCTTAGCCTGTAGGGTTTCTGATGAGAAGTCCACTATGAGTCTAATTGGAGATCCTCTGAAAGTAAACTGGCATTTCTCTCATGCACATTTTAGAATCTTTTCTTTATGTTTACTGTGGAGAGTTTTACTACAGTGTGTCATGGTGAAGATCTTTTCTAATCATGTCTGTTAGGAGTTCTATGTGCTTCCTATACATGGATGTCCCTTTCTGTCTCCAAATTAAGAAAATTTTCTGTAATTATTTCACGAAAAGGCCTTCTAATCCATTCTTTCTTTCCACAGCTTTAGGAACTCCTAAGACCCATATGTTGGGTCATTTGATAGTATCCCATAAGTCTCTGATGCTGTTTTCTAGTTTTCTAATATCTTCTTATTTTTGGCCTGGCTATAAAATTTCCAGAGATTTGTCTTTTAACTAGGATATTCTTTATTCTACCTCACCAAGTCTGTTCTTAAGGCTTTCCACCATATTTTTTATTTGTTCTATTAAATTATTCATTCCTGATATTTTGTTTTTATTTCTCTTTAAAATCTCAATTTTGTGAGAAAAATGTTCATTCATGTCATGTTCAGATTTCTTTATTTCATGAATTTGCTTCTGATTACCTCTAAGTAATCCTACAATAAATTTTAAAATTTCTGTTTCTGGCATATTGTCTGTCTCCACTTCTTTTTAAACTATCTTCCCCTAGACTAAAGCAGTAAGCTCCCTCCCTAATCCACCATCTTTTTTTAAAAAAGATTTATTTATTTACTTGAAAGAGTTACACAGAGAGAAGAGAGGCAGAGAGAGAGAGAGAGAGAGAGAGAGAGAGAGAGAGAAAGGGGGGGGGTCTTCCATCCACTGGTTCACTCCCCAATTGGCCACAATGGCTGGAGCTGTGCTGATCTGAAGCCAGGAGCCAGGAGCTTCCTCCAGGTCTCCCACATGGGTGCAGGGGCCCAGGGACTTGGGCCATCTTCTACTGCTTTCCCAGGCCATAACAGAGAGCTGGATCAGAAGTGGAGCAGTTGGGACTCAAACCAGTGCCCAAATGGCATGCCAGCACTGGAGGCGGTGGCTTTACCTGCTATGCCACAGCGCCGGCCGTGTCTACCATCTTGAAAACCTCATTTGATCCTTTAGACATATAGACTTGAAACTGATGAGAAATTTGCTGATTACCCCCGTCAGACATCCTGCAGTCTCCAGAGTCCTGGTAGGTAAGATTAAATGGGGCTTGGGCTTTGACACTGGACTTTAATTAAAACACCTAAGAGGAGCTTTTTTTTTTTAAATGTATTTTCTTTATTTATTTGAAAGGCAGAGTTATAGGAGGTGGTTAGGAGCCAGAGAGAGAGAGAGAGAGAGAGAGAGAGAGAGAGAGGTTTTCTATCTGTTGGTTCACCCCTCAAACAGCTGCCATGGCCAGGACTGGGTCAGGCTGCAACCAGGAGCAAGGAGCTTCATCTAGGTCTCCCTCATGGGTGCATGGACCCACGGACTTGGGCCATCTTTCTCTGCTTTCCTGGACACATTAGCAGGGAACTGATCAGAAATGGGACAGCTGGGACAAACATTGGTGCCCATATGGGATGCCAGCATTGCAGGCAGCGGATTACTCCACTATGCCACTATGCTGGCCCCAAGACAAGCTTCTTAAGAGCCAAACATTTGCATAGGAGACCCAGAAAAAGCTTCTGGCTCCTGGCTTCGGATAGGTGCAGCTCCGGCCGTTGCAGCCAATTGGGGAGTGAACCGATGAATGGAAGACCTCTCTCTCTCTCTCTCTCTCTCTCTCTCTCTCTGCCTCTCCTCTGTGTAACTCTAACTTTCAAATAAATGAATAAATCTTTAAAAAAAAAAAAGAGCCAAAGGTTTATGGCTACTTACAGTGTGGAGGTACAGAGTTCAGGATCAGACAGGCGGCCCCCATTAGTCCAACATCTGGTAGAGGCTGGCCATTATGGGTTGGGGCAGGTGCAGAACACGTACATAGTAAGCCAGGAGGCAGGATAGGAGGATAGGAAGCTAGGTTGAACTCACTTGAATAACCACCCCTGTCATGAGAACTCCCTTCTGAGGGCCTGCGCTCAGTGATCTAATGACCTCCCACCAGGCCCACCTCTCAGAGGCCATAATTAGATCAAATCTATACCCTCAATCCATCAACCATCAACTCTGAAACTTCAGAGTTTAAAGATCTGCTTGAGTTTGGACATCCAAGGACTATTCAATCCATACCAGGGTCATTTCTGATCACCGAATGGAATTAATCTACTTCAGAGGATTTCCAAGGAAAATGGTTTACAGCAAAGCCACAGGTTTGGTAGAGAATTCTTGGGTAACCAAGGTTACTGGGTTAAAGGGATGAACTAGGCATCAACCCTTCTTTAAAAGCTCCCTGTCTTAGTTTATGTTGATATAACATAACTGAGACTGGTGAGTTGTAAAGAAAAGAGGTTCATTTAACTAGCAGTTCTGGAGGTTCAAGAGCATGATGCTGGAATCCTCTCTGGTTCTGGTGAGGGTCTTGTGCTGTGTCCCATCACAGCAGGGAAGTAGAAAGAGGAAGCTGACAAAGAGCAAGGAGCAGATGTATGAGAGAGACAGAGGGAGATACCAGGCTCATTTTGAACAACTGCCTCGCATGGTAGCTAACCCAGTCTCAAGGGAACCACATTAATCCCTTTATGAGAATGGGGCCCTCCTGACCTCGGATGCTACATTAAGGCCCCACCACATCGCAACACTGCACTGGGACCCAAGCCCCAGCATCAGTGCTGGTGGAAACAAATCAGATTCAATCACAGCACTGTCCATGTGACTCTGAGATGAAGCTAAGAGAAAGAATGTTGACCCCTGCTTTAGAACTTTCAATAATGAAGCAAAATTAATAGATACGACTCTGAGAATCCGCCTTATATGGGTTTCAGGTGAAACTTTCAGCATGCTGGAGGCTTTAAAATCTCTGGAATGTGGGGCCAGCACCGTGGCTTAACAGGCTAATCCTCCGCCTTGCAGCGCCGGCACACTGGGTTCTAGTCCTGGTTGGGGCACCGGATTCTATCCCGGTTGCCCCTCTTCCAGGCCAGCTCTCTGCTATGGCCCAGGAAGGCAGTGGAGGATGGCCCAGGTCCTTGGGCCCTGCACCCGCATGGGAGACCAGGAGAAGCATCTGGCTCCTGGCTTTGGATCAGCACGATGCGCCGGCCGCAGCGGCCATTGGAGGGTGAACCAATGGCAAAAAGGAAGACCTTTCTCTCTGTCTCTCACTATCCACTCTGCCTGTCAAAAAAGAGAAAGAAAGAAAAAAAAAAAAGAAAGAAAAATCTCTGGAATGTGGGGCAAGCGCTTCAGTGCAGCAGGGATTGGAGCAACGTGGCCACCAGCCAGGGTGTGCCAGTGGTGACCACAGCCAGAGGGAAGGCGTGGACTTCATTTTCCTGTTCCACAAGGGACGGAAGCTGCCCACACTTTGATTCTGAACTCCTGGCCTCCTGAACTGTGCAAGAATAAGTGTCTGGTGTAAGGACGTCCAGTTTGTAGTGATTTGTGACGGCAGCCCCAGGAAAATCATAGAGTAAGTATTCAGTGACTGCTGATCTATATAGCGATGAAGACAGACTAGGAAACCCCAGGAAGGGGACTGCGGGATCATTTTCAGGCAGAAGCAAAGTCCTTCTGTGGGGCTCTAAGATGCTTCTGGAGTGGAATAAACACACGCAGAGAACAAACTGTCCTTTCAAGAAGAGTGAGTTCTGACAGTGCTCTGCAGACTTCTTTCACAGGGGGGCAGTGGTAGGATGCAAAGGCACGACCTACAATGAAATTTCCATACCGACCCTCCAGAGTGGCTAAATACAGACAGAATATACCAAGTGGTGGCAAGGTTGTGGAGCAACTGGAACTCTCAGGCACTGCTATGGGCCTGTGAAACTGATAAAAGTTCAGTTTTCTTAAAAAGGTAAACATAACAACCAACAAATACCCTTACCATTCTGCTCCTTGGTATTTACTTACCCACTTGTGCTGAATGTTCACAGCAGTTTAATTTTTAATACTCTCAATACAGAAACAACGCCAATGTCCATTGAGAGGTGAATAAGTAACATATTTTAGATTAATTCAATAGTATGTGGATTACCAATCAGAGGCAACAATTAATGCCCTCACAGCTTGAATGAATATCAAAGCCATGATTCTGAGTTAAAGAACCCAGACATAAGAGTACATCCTGTATCATCCCATTGGCACAGATTTTTAGAAAATGAAATAATGCTGTGACAGGAAGCCGATGAATGTCTGCCTGGGAGTGTGGTAGGGGATTGTTTGGAGGGAGCTGCCAGGGAGAAGCACAGGGGAACTTTGGGAATGATGATCATGCTAGGATCTTATTAATGGTTGTGGTTTCATGGGTGTGTAAATCTGTCAAAACTGTTGCAAATGCATATTTTAAATATGTGCAGTTGGTTTCTTATAAATTCTGCCTCCATAAAGTTGTCACAAAGAAATTCAGCATCCACTCCCAGGAGAGCGTGTGGAACAACTGGACAGCCAGTGGAATGGGCTGCACTGATGGGCTCTGAGAAAGGAGAGTCCAGGGAAGGCGTTTGTAGAGGACCAGTGAAAGCTGATGTATGTTTCATGAGAACCATTGCAACGAGAAATCAGGTCTAACCGAGAGGTCCAGGGGGCCCCTATTTCTGTTAGACTGTCTCATATGCTAGTCCAGGAGCTCTCCTGTGTTGTGCTTGCTGCTCAGGTCTGCTCCTTGGTGCTGGGAGAGGCTCCTCGACAGCAGCTGGGCTTACAAGACAGAGAATTCCCCCCTTGAGCCTTTTATCTCTCCTCTCTTCCAGGGCTAAGGCTGTGTCACATTGGCATGCTCTCCTGCCTCCCTTGGTCCAGCTTGCACATCTCAGCCCAGTGTTCCTGTGCAGGAACGCTCAGAAGAGCAGACCAACGCCCTCCTTCTAGGAATGCTTTGCTTGGCTTTCTGTTTGTTTGTTTGTTTATTCTGCTCCAGGACCAGCTTCAGAAACCCTGCAAAAAGGCTTTGCTTTGCAGCTGATGCTGTAGTGTAGTGAGTAAAGCTGCCACCTGCAATGCCTGCATCCCATAGGGACGCTGGTTCCGGGCCTGGTTGCTCCACTTCTGATCCAGCTCCCTGCTAGTGCACCTGGGAAAGCAGCAGAAGATGGCCTGGGTACTTACTTGTCTCCTGATCCCACGTGGGAGACTCAGAGGAAGTTCCTGGCTCCTGACTTCAGATCAGCTCAGCTTCAACCATTGTGGCTATTTCAGTAGATGTAAGATATCACTCTCTCCCTCCCCCTCCAACCCTGTAACTCTTTTTTTTTTTTTTTTTTTTGACAGAGTGGACAGTGAGAGAGAGAGAGACAGAGAGAAAGGTCTTCCTTTTCTGTTGGTTCACCCCACAATGGCCGCTGCGGCCAGCATACCACACTGATCCGGAGCCAGGAGCCAGGTGCTTCTCCTGGTCTCCCATGCAGGTGCAGGACCCAAGCACTTGGGCCATCCTCCACTGCACTCCCGGGCCATAGCATAGAGCTGGACTGGAAGAGGGGCAACCGGGACAGAATCTGGCGCCCCAACTGGGACTAGAACCCGGTGTGCCGGTGCTGCAGGCGGAGGATTAGCCAATGAGCCGTGGCGCCGGCCAACAAATAAATAAATCTTTTTTTAAAAAAGGCTTTGCTTTTCCTTAAATATCTTTGATCATAGTAGAACCATTGTTTTTACTTTTATACCTTAAAATACGTATGCTTGTTAAGAAATTTTTAATGAAAATGCTAGAAAGTAGGAAGAAAGGAAAACATTTTTTGCTAGCTGCACCATCCAAATGTAAATGCAGGTAACTTTTCAATATTTTCCTCTCTCTTTCTTTTTTTTTTTTTAATTTAAAGGCTTTGTGAGGACATAGTCAATAAGCTACATACATGGCTTTATTTCCTGATTCATATCGTGTCACTACTCCTGACCGCATTTCTGTAATATGATGCAGTATTCATAAATATTACCTTTCAGGCCTGCAGTCTACTCCATTGAATGGATAAGCCATCATTAACCATGGCCCTATTAGCAGGGAGTTTAAACAGCACTAGGTAGTGACTGCACACAAGACAGAATTCACTCAAGAAACAGAAGGAGTAAAATTGACATGTGGAAAGAGCCTGGACTTGAAGTAGGCCTGGGACCTGTTCAAACTTCATTACCAGCTGTTGACCTTGGGCACACTGTGATACTTCCCTATGGCTTCTGCTTGCTGCCCTGTAAATCATAGAACTGTCCAGCTTTTTAACGTTCCTTCCACTTTGGAGTTCTGGAATTCCCTTTTCTAGGCTGCTAAACTCAAATGCCTGATTTTATCCATCCAGGCTTCTTACCAATCTACTCTTTCCTCATGAACTTGAAAAATAGTAGATGCTCAATAAGCTATTTTATATTGATTTAAATAAAATTCAACTGAACCCATTTCAGTAGATCTCTCCTGGTTTAAAAAAAAAAACATATTTAAACTCCTTTGTTTATTTTTTTTTTAATTTTTAAAAAGATTTATTTATTTATTTGAAAGTCAGAGTTACACAGATAGAGGAGAGGCAGAAAGAGAGAGAGGTGTTCCATCAGATGGTTTACTCCCCAATACAACGGCCAGAGCTGTGCTGCTCCGAAGCCGATCCACGTGGGTGCAGGAGCCCAAGGACTTGGGCCATCTTCCATTGCTATCCCAGGCCATAGCAGAGAGCTGGATGTGAAGTGGAGCAGCCGGGTCTCGAACCGGCGCTCATATGGGATGCCAGCCATTAAGCCATTAAGGCCAGGGCGTTAACCCACTGCGCCACAGTGCTGGCCCCAACTCCTTTGTTTATTAAGAAAATTGTTTCCTGCACACTCACCCAGGACAATTCTAAGTCATTCCACGGCACATGATTGAAGATGACCAAAATCAACACATCTCAGTTTCAACACTGACACAAAAACTAGACCACAGAAAAGACCAGATGAAAAAATGCATCAGCACAAATACATTTATTATTAGTATCTGCAATTAAAATGAATCTTCAGGCTTGGAAAGGCTCCTATGGATTACATGGAGATCACCGGATTCACTCCGCACTGCACAACATTAAGTTTGCAAGATTGTAAGCCTCCAAAAATAATAAGAGAGACTCCTGCCGGGCTGTCTGGAGCCTGATAAACAACTCCATTAATTAAAAGGTGCAGGTCATTAGCATATGTTGCTACGATTACTCTGTATTCTCTTTAATATAACTTACTTCCGCTTTATCTTACCAGGTTCAACTTTCTGCTTCATCTGAGCCTTTTATTTATTTTTGAAGCAGCAGTTTCTATTTACTGTTTGTCTCATGCTATTATTATTATCCTTACTAGAGAGTAAGAGTAATCTCTTTATTTCTATATGAGTTTCAAAAAATCCAATCTTAATAATGTAATCACTGCTTATGGAAGTTTAAGATGCAGGCTAAATAATACTTCAAAGGCAAACACATTAGTGCTTAGAAATATACATCGTTATGGAAAATGGCTTTTCAACCAGTGCCCCGTGTGATATTGCTATCTAGTGGTTAAAAAAATCCCGGCTAGAACAACAACAATACGGAAAAAAAGAACAGATACAAAATGATGGTATGTCCTCGGTGGTTCTCCAAAGGAAAAAACGAGAGGCAATGGGAAACAAAGTAAAAATACATTTTCTCCAACTGCTTCGTGATTTTTAATGAAATATTTGAGCAATTTGTTTTCCTAAAATGGAATTAAATTTAGCAGATAAATACAATAGAATAACTTCATTTTCTTGTAGTCTTCAGTTTGCTCTTTCTTAAAGATAGAAGCTTTGGAGAATTGGTTCCTGAAAATTTACACACTTTCTTTCAATCTTGGAAATTTTTCTTAACTTAGCAGAATCTTAAAAAGCCCACCATTCACACTTTCGATAAATTCACCAGACCTTAAGCACGATCCCTTTTTACTTTCAAGATCCCTTTTTATTTATAAAGAAAATTACATTTGACTTGTTTTAAATGACTGGAAATAATATAAGCTTATTGATTGCTCAAGACATTGAAAAGAAAAACAAAAATCAAATACACCGGCTGCTCTGTGGACTTTGAAATGTCTCTGCCACAGCATGTGAGATATGTCTTCTCATTCAATTACTGTACAGTAGGGTAGAGATTCATTCACTCAGGGGAGCTATTGATCAACAAGAAAGCAAGTCATTCATTCAGTTTTTTCCTTCAATATATTTATGAAGTGCTTCCTATGTGCCAGGCACACAAGAGGAAAATATTTAATTATGAATTGTAAGAGTACATTCATATGGATGGTCCTGAAAAATCACCTTACTAAGTCTTCTTTGACACAACCCCAATTAATTTTAATTCTTAGAAACAACTCTAACATTTGCTTGCATACATGTAACATATGCTTCCATACATATCATCAATAATTGCTTACAGATAGGCTCCGGTGTACAAAAAGCTGTGGAAGATTCAGCGATAAATAACATTAAGTCCCAACCATCAATGAGTTTATCAGCAGACAGGAAAGGGAGATGATGTACACTAATACTAACAGCAATGCAGATTAGAACAAGCTGTGTGTGTAAGGGGGCTGTCAAAGCTCAGGAAAGCAAAACTTGTCTGCTTGCGGGTGGATTATAATCACTTGCTAGATTTGCTTTCTTCCCTCCTGTAATCTGACTGCCATGAAACCAGGGCACGGGTCTAAGTTGGCTCCTCAAGAATGAATGCCTCTGGGGTCGGCGCTGTGGTGTAGCAAGTAAAGCCGCTGCCTGCAGAGTCACACCCCATTTGGGTACCAGTTCGAGTCCTGGCTGCTCCACATCTGATCCAGCTCTCCGCTATGCCCTGGGAAAGCAGTAGAGGATGGCCCAAGTCCTTGGGACCCTGCACCCATGTGAGAGACCTGGAAGGAGCTCCTGGCTCCTGGTTCCTGGCTTCGGATCGGCTCAGCTCTGGCCACTGGGGCCAACTGGGGAGCGAACCAGCAGATGGAAGCTTGCTCGCTCGCTCTCTATCTCTTTCTCTCTGCCTCTGCTTCTTTCTCTGTGTATCTCTTTCAAATAAATAAAGAAAAAAAGAAAACATACTCTTTAAAAAAAAGAAAGAATGAATGCCTCTTTGATATACAGATGCACAAAAATATTCATGTGAGGAAACCCATGGGGTCTCTCCAGGTTCCAGTAACTCACGGGACTCTCGATCTGAGAAGGATATGAAAGTTTGCTTTATAGAACTTGAGGCTTTAGGGGGAGATGGCCCAAATGCCTGGGTCCTTGCACCCATGTGGGAGACCCTGAGGAAACTCCTGGCTCCTGGCTTGGCCTGACCCAGGCAGAGCCAGCCATTGGGGCCATTTGGGGTGTGAACCAGTGGATGGCAGATCTCTCTCTCTCTCTCTCTCCTCACTAACCCTGCCACACTGCCCCCCCATAACTCTGCCTTTCAAGCAAACAAATAAAATAATAATAATAATAAAGAACTTGAGGAGCTAGCACTGTGGCATAGTGGGTAAAGCTGCCACCTATAGTGCCGGCATCCCATATGGGCGCCAGTTCGTGTCCTGGCGACTCTGCTTCCAATCCTTCTCTCTGCTATGGCCTGGGAAAGCAGTAGAAGATGGCCCAAGTCGTTGGGCCCCTGTACCTGCATGGGAGACCCAGAAGAAGCTCCTGGCTCCTGACTTCAGATTGGCCAAGGTCCAGCAGTTGCAGCCATCTGGGGAGTGAACCAGCGGATGGAAGACCTTTCTCTTTTTCTCTCTGCCTCTGCCTCTCTGTAACTCTGCCTTCCAAATAAATAAATAAATCTTTTTAAAAAAATTTAAAAAATAAAGAACTTAAGGCATAGAGAGGAACGTGCATTGAGAGAGATAACCAGGGCTCAGTTTGCTTAATCCATCAGTTTATCAACAGGGTGAGAGATATACAGTCGGCCCCCCTGTGTCAGTGGGACCTGTGTCTGCAGAGCAAGCACTCACAGTTGAAAAATATTTGGGGAAAAATTGTGTCTGTAACGAACACACTCAGACTTTTGTTCTTGTCACTGTTTCCTTAAAATTGCTATATAACAGCTATTTACATAGCATTCCTTTTTTATTATATATTGCAAGTAACTGGGAGGTGATTTAAAGGAAATAGGAGGATGTGCCAAGCTTATGTGCCGTTTTATAGAAGGGACTTGAGCACCCTCAGGTTTATGTACCCACAAGGGGTCCTGGAACCAATGCCCCACCGACATAGAGGAATGGCTGCCTTACAACAGGCTCCTCACAGGCAACACAGCACTAGCCTCGCCCAGATCAACACTTACATTGCAACAGAGGTTTCCTAAGATTCGTGAAACTCATAGAGATTCATGGACCCAAACAAGAAATGCCTGGTTTGGAGGGGAACTGGTTAATAATCGAGGTAAGTCTGTTTAATGAACTTGGTAGAAGTCAGTCACTTAGTTAGCTAAGCAAGAAAAACTGACCTCTAAATTGCTAATTAAGTCATTAAGCATAGAGGAATCTCCCAGCTTGCTAATAAGCCAGTCTCCTTTTACTATAAACAAATAGCACTACTTAGTAATTGTTATTAATAGAGTTTCTGTATATACAATACCACTTTTAAGTTTGATATAATATTACTCAAGTACCTTGTAAAATATGTAATAAACACCCAAATTATAAGGAATGCAGCAATGCTGGGGCAACCTTGCAAATCAGTATGAGAATAAATCAGGCCATACAAAGTTTTAATCGCTCTACCACCTACCAGGAGGTTCACATGTAATAAACTAATGAGAACTATATTGTTTCCAGCCTGCTTGACATGTGTTGCTACTCTCCAGAGGCTTAGTGGGCACCTGTTCAGAAGCTAGGCAAGAGTACCTAGCCACAAATCACTTTTTATGTAGAAACTAAAGAGAACACATTTCATGTTTCACCCAGAGCCATTCTGGATATTAACTGGCCTCATAACCATGCCTGTGAATACCTTCTGTAGGTTGAAAGAAACAGACCAGCAAGGAGGATATATTTCAATAGAACCCTGGCAAATATTCACGGCAGGATTCCCAACTCCATACATGGTTAGGCTTTTTAAAGTACTGCTTGTTGAGATCGTGTTGAGTGAAATAAACTGGACGCAGAATGACAAATTCCGCATATTCTCCCTTCTATGTGGGAGTTAAAATTTAATAAAGAAAGAAAATCAAAAACAAAACAACAACAAAAAAGAGAAATGCCTGTGTGTATCGGTTTTGTTGCAAGCATAGAGTTTTGTTAAACTTTGTTTTGAGTCTTTGTCAAACAAACCATTAAGAATTATATAGTACTGGGGCCGGCACTGTGGCATAGCAGGTAAAGCCATCGCCTGCAGTGCTGGCATCCCATATGGGCAGTGGTTCAAGTCCTGGCTGCTTGATTTCCGATCCAGCTCTCTATGCTATGGCCTGGGAAAGCAGTAGAAGATGGCTCAAGTTCTTGGACCCCTGCACCCACGTGGAAGACCAGGAGGAAGCTCCTGGCTCCTGGCTTTGGAGAGGCGCAACTCCAGCAGGTGCGGCCAATTTGGGAGTAAACCAGCAGATGGGAGACTTCTCTCTCTGCCTCTCCTTCTCTCTCTGTGTAACTCTGACTTTCAAATAAATAAATAAATCCTTTTAAAAATAACTATATTCTACTATAGTTGTAATGATCTGTGACTATCTTAAAATTTAGTCCGTATGGGTAAAATTGACGTCTTTTCATTTGATTATTGTTTATTGTCTCTGCTTACATTCCTGCTGCACTCTCTTCTTTTTCCTTTTTATTTGTTGAACTCTTATTTAGTGGAGCATTAAGCCTTTGACTATAATGTAAATTGAAAATGTGTTATCTCAAAAATTCAAAAAAAGTGTTTTGAAAATAAAGCACCATTCAGTGGTGAAGTTTCATAGGAGTAGTTCTTTGGCCTTCCATCTTTGTTCTGATCACCCATGTGTAATTAGAGGAATTATAAACACACACATACACACACACGCACACACACACACACCCCCCAGGCACGTATTTGAGCTAGGTAAAAACTTCTCATCCTTAGCTCAAGGGAATCACGGTATACACTTAATGCAAGTGCTTCTTGCACAGACATTCTATGGGATTCTCGGAGCCTGGCCCTCTTAACGACACTTTCGGTCCACTAACTTCCTTCCTCAGATCTTCCCTTAGTATCTCCAGCCTCTAGCAGTCTTATGTATGTGTCTTGGACTGCTGAGTCCTGCTGCACCTTGCTTGCAGCCCCATAACCCCGTAATTCTTATAAAAAGCTTGGCAGTCATGCCCCACTTCTCCATAATACTTAATAACAGTGATCTTCACTAAGGTCTCATCATACCAGCTCATCATTATTCGGATAATATAGCTATTAAAATTCATCACAAATAATTGAAACTCAACTGCACTTGTAAAAATAAAGTAGCAAAGTACACTGTGTGGCCATCCCGTGGGGTTCTCCCAGCCATGGATGCCTGGGTTTGATGAGTGTGAAAAACCAACAGTCCAGCATAGTCTCACTTGCCTACCATGAGAAGTGGCTTTGGTTTTTGAACGTTGCTTTGGTTTTTATTCCTTGCTACTGAAATACAACATTATGACATTAGTGGATGTGCATTAGTCTGTACTATATGTATAACATTCTTGCTAATAGATATCATCCAATTTCCTGAGAATGACAGAATTAAAATCAATGGTGCTGGTACAAGCAGACAATGTGAGTGCTCAAGAGAAAAGAAAATAGGTCGCAGGACTACACGCCAGGGAGCACTGGAACTACCATAGGATACCCAGTTTCACCAAGAATACTGGTCATAGCCACCATTCATTGGGTGCTGGCTATGGTTTTGTTGTTGGGAAAACATGTGTGGAAGCAATGGCTTGTCTGAAGTTATAGAGTAAATGGTGGAGCTTGGATTTGAACATGGATAGAGCCAAATCTGAAACCTCATCTTTACCCAATAGCACTGGACTCTCCCTCAGAAGGAAAATGAAAATTCAACCTCTGGAAGGGCTGGGGTTCTGTGTAGTGGTGCAGTAGCTATGGCTGCCCCCCCATCTCACCCCTCTCTCCTTCTTCACGTCTTAGGCCAATACCCAGGTCCTACCTGACACACAGAAATGTAGCCAATGACAAAGCTGGGTGTCCCAACAGGGAAATTTGGCAAAGTTTTCCCATAGTCTTTCCCGGAGTAGCTCTCTGCTACTGCCCTACCAATTGGAGAGACAAGTTCATGTTGTGCCTTGGTTAAGGATCAGAGAAAGGACAGAGGACACACTCCAGGCTACTGCCGCCTTTCAGCCCCTTGGAGAGCTTGAGGCAAAGAGCTCATGCTCTGGGGCCATCAGCAGCCTTATGACACAGCTTCAACCAGGCAGTCATTACCCCAGTCTGGCAAATAAAAGAGAAAGTCGTTTTAGTTAGTACCCAAAGCCAGTATTTCAAAATCATTTTCACAGGGCACTAGGACTGGCCCTGCCGAGAGATGAAGAGGCAGACTCAGGGTATGATCAAAGCAGATCACGTGGGGAGAGGCTGGAGGAGCAGATGGAGGAGAATCGGCTTAGATGAGGCTCACTGGCCGCCCACAGCAGATTCCCAGGTGTGAGCCTCAGTAGAAGGGTGGAGTGGGGGAGTAGCACACCCCAGTAGACCTGGCTGCTCTCTTTCTTGTTTTCCATTAGTGTAGAAGGTTAGGGAAATAACTCTATACTCTCAGCAGCGTTTTGGTCTTACCCAACATCACCCGGCCATGAGACCAGGCTTCATACTGGCTAAGGTAGAGTCCAGAAACACAGGATCCATGTCCCCCAAGCCTAATTGTAGGAAGGCTCTGTCCTCCTCCAGTCATTGCTCGGATTCCGGGACATCCTCCGTGGGTGCTTCACCAGGCTCAGTCGGTCTCAACTCCAGGGGAATTCTTTGTGTTCTCCTGCCTGATCCTCTGCATCTTCACAGTCAGGAGCACCATTCTTGCATGAATTACTGCTAAGGTCGCAGGATGACCCCTTGTCTATGAGTTACTCATCCTGCTTCAGTCACACCTGTCCTCCAACACCTTGTACTTGTTGCCAGCCTTCTGCCACCAATCTTACCTAAATGTTCATCTTTGAACGGCCCTTTGGTTGTGTTCCTGCCTTTTCACAAACTGTTAAAAGGCTTTCATTTTCTGCTCTCAGCAAATAGCACTTCTGATTGCAGGCCCAGCTCCTGTTCTTCGTTTCACACAGACAGACTGGTTAGCGTTTCTCATGAAGGGCTCACTCTTTTCCCTGTGAGTTATTGGCTAGCATCCTGCCTTCACTTTACTTTAAAAAACAGTTCAATAAATAAATAAATGGGGGAAAAGAAAACTTTTCTTCTTTTTAAAAAACTTCCATTGATTTGTTTTCATTTTTTTTTTTTTAATTTGAAAAGCAGACAGAGAGACATCACCTATCTGCTTACTCCTCAAATGCCTGCACAGCCAGGGCTGGACCAGTTCAAAACTAGGAGCCCAGAACTCAATCCAAGTCTCCCAAAGGGTGGCAGGATCCAAGTACTTGAACCAGCACCGCTGCCTTCCAGGGTGTGCATTAGCAGCAAGCTGGAATCAGAAGTAGAGAGGGGACTTGAACCCAGCCACTCCGGTGTGGGATATGTGTGTCCCAAGCAGAGAATTAACTGGTGCACAAAATGTCCACCATGAGAAAACCCGTCTTTACAACTGAATTCTGATAATAAACATGGGAGGAATGATGGAAATAGAAAACGACTATTGGCAAATATCACAGTAATAATTGTAGGCAAGAGTCATGGGTGGATAGCAAAATGAGTAGGCAAATGTATAATGAGAAACATGATATTTGCACAATCTTCGACTATATCCCTACAAGAAACTTATTAATTACAGAGGGAAAAAAGCCATCTTTTCATGGAGAAATCTGTCAGTACCATAACCAAAGCTAAGACTACCTGTGATAAAATATAGTGGCATCGTGTGCCTCTTGATACAGTGTTCTGAGAAGGGCACAATACTGCTTCTATGGGATTCTTGCCAGAGAGAGAGAGAGAGAGAGAGAGAGATAACTAAAATGGATACATCACAAAAATCCTAATTTGGAGGAGGGATGGCATTCTACAAAATAACCCATCACTCTTTAAAACATTATTTCATGAGAGGCAAGAGAAAAATAGATTCAGATAGAAAGTGAATATGGAAACATGACAAATAAATGCAACCTGTGTTCGTGGGTTGAACCCTTGATCAGGAAATGCCATTAGTGGGACAACTGATGAAATATAAATAAGGTTCATACATGAGTTAACAACATTGTAACAATCTTTTGAGAACATTTCTTCAGCAGATGAGAGAAGGGTACACAGCAGTTCTCTAACTGTATTGGTAACTCTGTTGAAAGTCAGAAATTATTTGAAAATTAAAGGTCAAAGATGTTTAAAAACTTACTTAAAGAATTGATTCCAGTCTCAACTTCCTAAAACCTGCTTATGTAAACTTTGGGCCATCAAACCACATACCACAACAACCTTGGCAGAGTGTAATTTCAGGCTTGGTAGTGAGTGAATAACTATTAATTTGACAAACATTGATCGAGCACCTACTATGCCCCAGTAATTATGCCAGGCGCTGGGACTTCGTGGTCGGGTGCTATGCACTTCTTTAGTTATGCTTAAGTGCCTTGTTTCCTGTTTATGTGGAAAGCTCCTAGAAGACCAATTTCATATTTCTTTGCACCTTTCCACCGGGTTCCTTGGACAATGACACTTACATAGCAGTCCCTTGGTAAGGAAATATACTGCATAATTGATTGAATAATTTGTTATTCAATGATAAACATGATCGGTGACCAATCATTCCTGAGATCCACTTAAAGGCAAGCTGTTGGGGACCTCTTTCTTCTGCTATCAGGCTGGTCTGCCAGCCTCCTCCCTGGGCCCTCTCCTCCTCTCAGCTCTGTGGGAACACATCATTGTTCCTGCAATTGCAGGCGCCATAGAAATACTCTGATGAAAAGATAACGCTTTGTTCATGACCTTGGGCAAAGCACTTGACCTCCTTGTGCCTCCTTCGCTCTGCCTCTAAAATGGGAATCCTGGTACTGATTTGTCAAGGGCTTTTTCATGCCTCTTTCCCAAGTCTAAGTGCAAATTATCCCTAATTAAGATAACGATAAGCCGGGCTCCTTGCAGGAGTCTGCTGCTGGGGAGAAGCCGAGCCCTTTGCACTGCGGCCTGAGAAAGTTTCTCGTGCGGCAGGGATTTCTGTCACACTTCCTTCTGGTAAAAGGAGCTGGCAAAAGGCCCACTTGTTCCTAAGAAACGTCCCCTAGAAAATAAGCAAACTCACATCTCAGATCCCTACTTCATCCAGTGCTGTCTTCAGAGGAGCGGGATCGTCTTCGTAGACGGTGCAGCCTCTGCCAAGGCTCTCAGCAATCTTACGGCGGGCAGAAGAACACAAATAGGAAGAGAGCTGTTGTTCCCCCAACACTGGAACAAGCCTGCAATCTCACAGTCACTTGGAAAGAGAAGATGTGTTGAGCCACTCTGGGGGTATTTTGGGCTAAGAGCAGGGCCCCCTTGTCCCCACTTTTTTTCTTCTCCTAGATTTGCTCCTGTGATGAGATGTTGTTTATAGGAAAGCTGCCCACGTGCAGCATCCAAACCATAATTCTACAAAGGCATTTTAGCTTCTCTGTTATAGTCTGTGCAGAAAGATTTAATGTTGAAATATAAATCTGCAAATTCGTATGGGATGGTTTACAGAACTGTTCGAATATTGACAGCTTACGAATACCTAAATATTGCCTGAACCAACAGATCGGTATAAAAACCCACAGCCAAAGCAAACAGGCCTGGGGTTGCACTGACGACGGAGGGTGTACGTCTTAGAGCAGCTTCTGAGCCTCTGTGCTCAAGGAAACTGCAGCAAGAGATGCACTGGGACTGAAAGCTGCAGAAGACACAAGGCAAGCATGCGTAAAATAATCGCATTGTCGTGTGCCAGAATTCAGAGCAGGCAGAGGCACGGTACTGATGTGGGAAAGTGTTCTGTAGCCACCCCCAATCTACATACATTCAGGGATGAGTATTTCGAGAGATGTAGCAGAAAAGGGAAAATCCAAAGATTTTGCGACTCAAGGAAGGGCACAGAGAGAGGATTCCCTAAGGACTGGAAACTAAATAAACATATGCATGCTGTGGCTGCCGATAGTGAAGACTCAGGCTGTGCGCGCGGGCTAGCCAGTTTAGCGATACAGTATTCAGCATATTCAGTGTGGGCAAGAGTGATAGAAAAATAATCTGGTTAACACCCCGGGTGGAGGCCAAGAGGCTGCAGGTGCAGCCGGATACAGGATCAGCAGTGTCCATCATGTACGGTAGGGATGTGGAATATCTCTCAAAAGTGTTAAATTGATGGAGACAGACTGGCGAAAGAGCAATATTTAAGGGAAGAAAAAAAGAGAATCATTTTTAAATAACTGTAAAAAAAAATCATCACCCAGCATCAGATACAAACACCCCAGTGGAATGCAAATTCCAGATATTCTGTCCCTGTGAACAAGTCCTTAAAATTCAGCTAAGCTGGCATGATGTTAGCAGCATTCACTCACCCCCACTACCTGCGAGACCAATGGCTGGACAGCTATGCAGCTTTTGTGCACGGACCTGAAATAGTCCAGAGAGTAAAAGCAGGAGTTTAAGCTGACTGAAAGTAAACACGGCTCTTTCAGGTGTAGATTGTGAAGGTCTCTTGAAATGGTCTCAGCTCGCTCACGCCATCATTTCTAAGTTTGAGCACACCTTGGGACTTGTAAGCGGACATGCTAACAGCTCCGTGTGCACCCTCGATTGGTTTCCTCAGAGTTGGGGTGTTGAGTGTAGGCAGAGTCAGGGGGAGAGGTGCCAGCTCTGGCACTCTCCACGTGTCTTGCCGTGGAATCGTTGTGCTATCTCTGTGGACCTTAGGTGCTGCTGTTTGGGTGTGCCCCCACGGGTTCCTGTGTTGGAAGCTAACGCTGAAAAGCGAGGAACCTTGAAGAGGTGGAGCCCAGTGGGAGGTCATTGGGAACACTGCTCTCAGAGGGCGTGAATTCTGAACTCACAGAATGAGTCGGTTTTTTGAGGGAGTGAGTGCTAACGGCAAGAGTAAGACAGACCCTGCCTTGCTGTCTGTGTGATCGCTTCCCCTCGCACGTGCCTCCACCATGATGCCATCTGCCATCTTGCCGTGCAGCCAAGGGGGTCCTCAGCAGAGGCTGACCTGATGAACTTCCTGCCTCCAAAGCTGTGAGCTAAATAAACCTCTTTTTTTTTTTTTTCCCTTTGACACCTTACCCAGTCTGGGGTATTTTGTTATAGCAGAAGAAAATGGATGAATACAGATGCTTTCTGTCTCCTTTTGCAAATTGAAGAAAACACCAGCCCTCCCAAATCTGTAGTAGAGTTGCATGAACGCCTGTGCAAGTGCGTTGTGAGTTGTAGAATGCTGCACAATCGAAGGCTCTGTGCAAACATACGGTTAGGATGGTGGAAGACTCTTAGCTTCACTGCTGTTGACAAAGCATCGTGGGTCTGGAGGCACAGGGTGACTCACTGCACTGAGTACAGTAATCAAGACCCAACCTGCAAAGCAACCTTCGCTCTGGGCTCAGCTTTACGGAGTAGGCGTGTAGGAAGGAAATGGAAGGAGCTAGAAAAGTTCAGAAAAGAACGGAAGTACTTTGAAATTGATTGCAATGTCTTTACTACCTTATAAACGTCTGTGAATCATTCACTCTGCCTTACTTTCCAATAACCTGTGAGAGATTTGATTCTCACTGATAAAGGGTTCGTTCTAAACCCCTGAAATTCTCCAGTTGTTCCTTTCAATCTGGTTGATTCCAAAGGTATCACTGGACTAAGTTTGAAGAAGCTTAGCACCTAGTGACGGAGCTCAGGGTTTAGCCACGGGGGCTGTGACGTCACTGCCTGCTCCACCAATCAACGCCCAGCAGAGAAACTTCCCGCCTCAGTAGCCTTTGATCGGCTCCCAAAGATTCGTTTGTATTTTTCTAGAGTTTGATAATTAAACTGCTAAGATCGCTTCCATCCTCGACATTCAAGTAATGTTGAACTCTTCTGAAAGTTATAGACGGTGATTAATTTGTACCTGTGGGGTTTTACACAGATGCAATTGGTAAGCAGCTGGAAAAGGCTCTGCTGGTGTTTTCATTCTCATTGGGTGCGGCTGGGAGGACTGCGACTTACAAGAAAATCTTTGACAAGGTACAGTGCACACACAGAGCCTGGGACGGAGCTCTTAGCGGGAGCACCAGATCCTCTCAGAGACCATCCAGAGTCAGGAGCCACTCAATGCTAAATGTCTCTAGGTAGACAGACCAATTAATACTATTACTGACAACTTCTGCAACATTAATTCAAGGAAAAAATGTGCATATGAAGAATATGCTTGGGAAATAATTGACTAATGGTAATGAGATGATGGACAGGTCTTGCTACTTCATTGCTACATATACTAGTATGTAAAAATAAGCTTATTTGGGGAATGGGTTTGTGGTGTAAGAAGTTAAGCCACCGGCTGCAATGCCGGCATCCTATATGGATGCCAGTTTGAGTCCTGGATGCTCCACTTCCAATCCAGCTCCCCACTAATGCGCCTGAGAAAGCAGGGGAAGATAGCTCAAATGCTTGGTCCCCTGCCCCTACATGGGAGACCCAGATGAAGCCCCTGGCTCCTGGCTTCATCCTGGCTTAGTACTGGCTGTTTTGCGGCCATCTGGGGAGTGAAACAGAGGATGGAAGATCTCTCTCAACTCTCCCTCTCTTTCTCTAACTCTGCCTTTCAAATAAATACAATAAATTGTTTCTTCAAAAGCTTATTGTTACTTGTTAACAGAGATACCTTGCATTTGCATTAAAAATCTTGCAGTTTATAAGGTAACCTCTCACACTAGCTCCAGGGGTTCCTATGTGGGTAGAGGACAAACTTGAGAGGACTGACGTAGATTCAAAGGCACCTTCTCTCACTAAGTAACTGTGTATTAAAGGAGAAATTTAACAAGTGTGGGCCTCAGTTTCCTCATCTGTAGGAATGTGGTAATAGTCTCCAGGGTCTCATTTCGTGTATGAAACAGGCTAAGACACCCAAATCCCTGGCATGAGTAGGCACTTGAAAATACTCCCTTTTCTCTCCCGATGTGAAATCAACTGAGTTTGGATAGTCCTCTGGGAAGTGAAGTTGAGTGTGTCAAAGGGCAAAACTCCATTTGCAATCTCTTTGGTTGCACTGGCTGGAGAAACACTGTAGCCCTCAAGAAAATAATGGGTCTGTCCTCTAGGACTAGCAGCTAACCAAGGCTTCAGTTTCAATGAATGCAACATAAGCTCCATTCAGAAAGGGTCTGTATCCCCAGGGCTTCATTAATACCCCAACTAGTAGGTGCTCAATAAATATCTGCTGAACAAATGACTGAATAAATGCTTCCCAACACCTGATTCCTCTTTTTTTTCCTTTTCCTACCCTTTTCATTCAGTGTGCCTATAATTTACACGCAAATATTTAAAAATATTTCTTCTTCATATCCTCCTGGGTGTTCCTACCTTTTTGCAAAAGGCTGAGAGAACTCACTCTCAATCTAGACCAAGAGCGAACAGGTCCCTCATTTTTCAATGGGTATTCTCCCTCCTCCTCCGGGGGGCTCCACCCTCTGCTTTTCTGGTTAGCGCGAGGACAGTTCTTTCCCAGTGGAATCCCTAAATTCTGCCTTGATCCAAGTGGGTGATGGTCACACCAGCTTTTAATTTAGAACTGTTTCACTAGGAGAACCACTTGGGCCTCTTTTCTAAACCAACTCTCTAGCAGTTAAACAGGAAATTGTAGTGCTTTTAATGCTCTTTCCTATTTCCCAATGTCAGATTTTAAAAATAAAGGAAAAGTGATTTTATTTGTTGTTGTATCTACTGCTGCACGTGGTTGTTTTAAAAACATATTTGAGGACCAGAGGGATGTGCCACTAGTAGAGGAATGAAACCTCATGCCAAGAGAAGCAACCTCTTCAATTACAATTGTATTATTTCTAACCTCTCTGTCATTCAGTATCCAAAGCAGAAGTGAGCATGTAGACAGCAAAGTATCATTTAAAAAAAGGCAAAAAAATATAGGAGTAAGGTAATGGTAGGAAGTCCACTTCAGGTTTCTTTCTTTTTTCTTTTTTTTTTTTTTAGGGCCAAATGTATACCATCAGGGTCATAAGATGTCAGTACAATTCATCGGACGTAAGGGAAGAAAGAGGGGTGGCCATAAGCCTGCATTTTTGGCTGGTCAGACTACCGGTTACTTTTTTATAGTGCGTTGCACGTATTAAATACTCCATTTACATATACTGTCACAGGGCTGCACTCACAAAGGTGCAGCCCCACGTGCATTTTCAGATTGAGAAAATACAGCCTAAGGGGCTCGGCTTCCTGACGCTCCATCTCCTTCTCAGTGAAAGGGTTACTTTAAAAATCAACAGCTACAAACCAAATTGACAGGCATGTTTAAAGCAAAGATGGGAACAAATGGTGCTGTTTCTTTTTCTTTTCCCTTTTGAGGCCTGCCTATAATTCAATATTTTAAAATTGAAAAATGTGCTGTCTCATGGACCACAGTGAGATGGCAGCCTTTGGAAATTTTGGAAAAAGCCAACAAAAAGAAAACTTTTTTTTTTTTTTTTTTTTTTTTTTTTAAGAACAAATACAAGGCATGCAATACAGGAATGAATGCATGGTCAAAGTAGGATCTGCGTAAAAACCCACCAGAACTTCTAGCACCCTGACCTTTTAAGGGTTACAGTTTCAAACACATCACAAAGGTTGGAGTGCCACACACTGAGCTTGGGGTCAGAAGCTGGTAGCGGGTGATTTTTAGGATTCCCAGGGCTGGAACCCTCACTGCGGGACAGTTCAGATGAGCGCTAAGGAAGCTATTACAGCCACTGGGAGAAGTAATGCATGTATTTAAAATACATTAAGTATTGTTATGCAGCCACTCATTGCTTCCCACAAAATAAAATGCTTTTAAAAACTGCCTGAACCGTGACCGGTTCTGCCTAGCCTGGCCAGTGTCTGGTGCTCAATAAATATTTAATGAATGAAATAAGGCTTTGCTAATGTTGATTTTGGAAAAAATAGCAACAAACCCAAGCTGGCAGAGTAGTTACACCTCTGAGTAACTGGCACTCCAGAGAGCCAATGCAAGGGTTTTGACTTGGGGCCCTGAGCAGCCTGGAGGCTAACTCGGGTTCTCCTTAAGGTTGAAGTGTGGACAGGGGTCGTGTAAGAAGTGGATGCACTAGTCGCCCCCGACCCCATCCCCCTGCGCCCTCCCAGAACTGTTGCTAACCTGAAACAACACCATTACTCAAGTAATGGTGGCTGGGTGCAGGCTAGAATTTCAGCTTCAGCTTGGGGCCGGCACCGCGACTTTTGTGCCTTCCACCCCAGGACCCGAGCTCTGTGCAGCGGTCCCTTAAGTTCCCGGGAGTTGGAGGAGCACCAGGGCATCTCCATCCGAGCTGCGAGGACTTCCTCCCGCTAATCCTTGACGCCGCCCTTTCTCGCTTTCTCCGCTGGGGACGTGACACGCTGGGATGCAAATGCTAGGGGGATGATCGGGGGTCCAGGAAGGCAGACCCTGCCGAGCCGGGGTGGGGGTACAAGGACGCCTTTCTCCGCCGCAGGCGAGCGGCGCCCCCTGAGCGCTCGCCGGGTAGGGAAGGGAAAGCTAAGAACCGTCTGGAACCGGGGCACAGAGCCCGAGCTCGGGGCAGCGGGGCGGCCGAGCGGGATCCGCGACGGAAGCACCCCCAGCCGCCGCCTGCGAGCTGCGCGCCCCGAGGTGCAGAGCCCAGCACGGGACGTTCTCGCCCGGTGCTCCTGGGGAGGGGGCACCCCGCCTCCTTCGGCTCCGGCCCCCTCCCGGTCCGTAGTCCCCAGAGCGCCCGGGATCCCCTCTACCCCCACCCCCAACTCCGCGGAAGGCCCCGCGGTGCTGGGGCGAGGACAGCAGGGGGAGCCAGGGACGGCGCCCCGATCCTGCAGAGGAGATCGGGGGTGGCGGTGAGGACTGGGGCAGCCGGGCCTGCCGAGGCGCCCGCAGAGGAGACGCCGCCACTCCGCCTTCGCCCCCAGACTTGGGCTCCGCGGGAGGCCGCGCGTGGGACCCGCGGGGCTGGAGATGCCGAGAAGGGGTTCGCGGCCCCGAGCCGGCGCCAGCCGCGTGCCCCGCAGGCCCGGTAGCCCGCAGCCTCGCCGTGCGGGCCCCGTGGCCCTGCGCCCGGGGAGCCCCCGCGTCCGGGACGAGCCGCCGCGAGACCTGTTGAAAACGACAGACGCCAGCTTGAAAGACCACCGCATCGCGGGAGCCGAAGCCGCTCCAGTCTGGTGCTTGCGAGCGTCCTCTGCTCCGCGTGGCCATGACTGCTGCCCCCTTTAAGTGGCTAATGGTGTTCATTCTCCCGCGAATTCCTCCGACCGGGGATTTCAATGTAAAGCAATTCAAATAAGTTAAAAAAAACCACTTTATAGCTGTTCGAAAATTCGCATGCATTTATTCTGCTTAAAATTTGATATAGGGCATTTTTTTTTTTTTTGGTATTCCCATTTATCGCTTGCCAAGAAATAATTAAGAATAGGAGCTCGAAGATTAATTTTAAATAAAAAACCTTCCCGAATGAAAATGTCAGGTCATAAAAATTCCTTTTAAATCATAACAGCATATAAATCTTTGAAATTAACCATGTAATTACAATGTCTATCAACTTTTACCTTGAGCTTTGAGCCTCTCTTTTTAATCTTCCATTCTTTTTTAATGAATAGCTATTTTGAAATTAAAAAGTACTGTTCATTACACATGCCCCACTATAATAGGGTTTTTATCATATTTGCGCTATGTAAAAATACTTGCTACTTTGTAATTATTCACACGCCGATCCTTCCCTATATTGAGTGGAAAATAAAAAATGAAATAGAAGTCAAAGGTGCTTTAGAGCTGACTGATTTACACAATTCATTAAGGACGGTGATTTTTCAGTTAGCATCAGATTAAATGGTTACTTACTCTCAAATAGCCCTTGGGGAGTTGAATTGCTGGGTAGCAAACAGATTAAAGTTTGCATTGAAAGAAAAATTGAATTCAGAGGTAATCAATAGCATAATAGGGGCAGTGAGTGGTGCCTGCTGCCTGAAATGAAATTACCATATTTTTAATCTTAATTTTCCACTCTGTTTATCTGACAGTGTGGATGTGCAATCCAAACAGATAATGAGAGAGTGGGATATTGACACCGCTGTCCTCTGGAGTGCTTGTTTTCAGTGATTAAATGCTGTGATCTGTGATTACTTTGTGCAGAGATGTCGGGGCTGCTGGCCAGAACAGTGGGAGGGGCTCGCGCTCCGCAGCTGTAGCTGTGACTCTCCCAGGTCCTAACGTCTGAAATTCATTTTCCACCAGCAATCTTGAAAAATAGAGATGACCTATTTATGTATATACTTTGGCTGCACAAATTACAATAATGAATGCCATTATTATTGTTGTCCAGACTCAAAAACGTTTTAATTAGATCAATATGTAGTGAGCCCTCTCTGTAAGTTCTGCATTAATGAGCCGACAAACTTGCTGCTTAGAGGAAGCTGTGAGTTAACAGGAAACAATACTTTGGGAAACTTTGAAGGGAGAGGATGTTGCCGTTAGAGAAGCAGTAGAGGGAAGAAAACTAGGCACATTGTTCAGGAAACCCAGCCCCAGTGGCTGCAATGATGTAACAAGCTGTGATAGATTTGTTAAATGCAAATCATGTTCTTTGAGTATTGGAAGACTGTCTTCTTGTACATGGGATCAAGTTAGTATCTCTAGCCAAACAAAAATCCCATCACGAAATTTTAAAGTTCTGTAAATCCCCTATCTCCAAGGTCAGTATATTTTGGTATCTAAACAAAGCCATGATTGTTAGCATAGTTGTGATGAACACTCTAACTGGAAAGCCTTATTCCATATTGCAATGCGGAGATTTACAATGCCTCATATTAGACAACATATTACGGATGCATCATTTGAATTTGAGTTCACTTAATCCTGTAGTGGGAATAGATATACAATAGGTGATGGCTATCTACCGACCACACCAATACCTTGCCTGTACACCGTGAAGTCTGTGTGTGTTTGCAGAATTTGCTAACGGTGCATAATTAATTCATTTATCCTCCCTGGATGTGTATGTGGACCCAAACAGAAAGACATGAAGAGATAGGCTGGCAGGCAGCACTGGCGCTCTGATAACAGATCATCATATAGAGCGTGTCTCTCCTCATTGGAGAGTTGTCCCAACCAACAGATGATGGGCCCTGCCTCATTCAGTCAAACCTTAACCTCAGCTGCAGTTTTGTCTTCAAACTCTTCGTGGTTCATATAGTAATGTTTTCTGAACCATTCTGATACCCAAACTCTCAGGTAGGAGATCTAGGCCAGAGACTCAGAGCACCTTTGTGAGAAAGATGAAGGAGTTCCAGGATGGTTGTTAATGCAAGTTCATTAACTCTTGGATCGACAGTTGTCCTTCACCCAGACTCACAGCTTCTTCAGAGAGCCAAATGGTTAAAACTGGAAAGTAATAATAAAGTCATATTTTAATCCTTGCATGGCCACAGACAACTCTGTTCTTGGTGCAAATATTCACTCGGGAAGAAATTGGGGAAGCACATGTGCTCATAAATATTGACTGATAACTATTGTTTAGTTTCATATCAAAATCCTTGTGTGTTATATAGAGCTGCAAGGAGCGTTGCCTATCTATTTTATTATCTGTTGTCTGCTGTGCTATTTTGTGAATTGCTACAAAGAAAGGTGACAGTAGACCCACACAATGTATGAATATAATCAAATCCTTATAGTAATGCTGGAATGAGCTTAAAATTTTTGCCTAGAGTCTTTAGAAAAAAATCACAAAAAGATGTATCAGGCAGATTAACAGTTTGGGCTGATTCTTTCACGGAGTTTCGGTGCCATTTTGACAATTTATTCAGTATTCAGAAAAATCCATAAACTTGGATATAAACTGCATACAGTGCTGTCTTCATTACAACAAACTCATCCAATTTTTTTGATAGCTTGTATTCCGTAAAAAATTTTTTTCTATCCATCCTTGAACATACTGATTCTTATAGCAACAGAATATGGCAGATACATGCCCATTGACATGGAAAGCAGTCAAAGTGCTATGGGAAGTTTTCTCCCTATCTCCTCAGTACCTCAATAATCCAACTGAAACCTACGGTTTTCTAAGGATATAAAAGCTTTCCTCTACCCCTATACCTGCAGGCACCATTCGAAGTTTATTGAGCTTAGCGCACACAAAGAGAGTGAGAAAATCCAAACCAATCTTTTTCCTTTCACTCTCTAAATCCTGACATGGTCCATCACCTTTTAAAAATAGTGAGCTGGACTTCCCCCCAAAAGGAGAAAGGAAACAAAATCTAATGGAAAACAATAGAAGACGGATAATCTCATCTTTAAATAAGAGACATGCTTCTGAAAGCCCAAGAAGGGCCAGTTTCACACTGATGTCACCTTCTCCTGAAAGTGTGAGCCCTCCAGGGCTTGAAGAGGGAACTATTAATGCCATTAATCCATTGTCCTGGAATTCGCCTTCCATGGAGGGATTTCAGGCCACAAGAAGTGCAAGTATTCACGGAAAACAAATGGTGTGCTCCAGATTGGCATTCGGTTTGTTAGGTCATTACCCAACCAGTTCTTGGGAAAACTTAAGTGTTCAAAAAACAAAACAAAACAACAACAAAACCCCACACACAAACGGGTGGGCATTGCTTCCTAGAGTTGACCCAAGCTTTCCTTCCAAGCCAATTTCTCATGGCCCAGTGGAGAAAGAAAATGTACTTAGCAGAGATGCTGGCAAGGAAAGCTCATTCCGGGGGCACCGCTAGGCTGTGTCATGTCTTCAGTACATACTGTGTTAAGGAAACAAACCCCAGAGGGGTTTCTTCAAGGAATGATGGCGGTTCTGGACTCAGCATGGCAGTGCCAAATTCTTACACACATTTTTTTTCACCTCTAGAGACCAGATTTTTTGCTGTTATTGTTGTATTTGAAGTCTATGCTTCCCTGGAACACTGAGCAAGAACTGAAAAACAAAGCTTTGAACAATGCAAAGAGAGAAGTGACACTTGCCATAGGATAAGCAAGGAGTGAGCTTCGTAAAGCCTGCCCAAGGACACGAGCCAGTTATTGATTGCTGGCCACCAGTGCCTAGGGCAGCGCCTGATATGTGGTAGAGAGGCGTATGGGCCTACGGGCTTCATGAATGAACATATGGATACAGCAAAAGCTTGAGACCTGTCAGATCACTTTGATTTTAACTATTACTAACAGTCTAGATCTCAAATATTTAAGTTCTGCTTTTTTTAAAAAGCTGATCTTCTCGGGGGCTTGCAGTATTTCCCAGTGGGGCTCCATCCAAGAGTTCCTTACTCTGTACCAAACAATGTAAAAAGCAGAGACAGTAGCCTCGTCATTTATCCCCTATTTGCTCCGATGCTCAAGAAAGCACAAGTGGTCACAGTCTAGGCCCTGTTAGCTCTAACTGCAGTCCACCAGAGGCTTGGGCTCCATTCACTGCACGCCCTGGAAATCCTGCTGTAGGTTTTTCTCTCCTCTCCCTTTGAGAAGGTGAGCTGCTTGAGGACAAGAACCAAGTCCTGTCTTCCCCGCCCCCTTGCCCTGGCACGAAGACTATCTCCCTAAGTAGTGGATGAATTAAAATATAAGCCTTGGGCTGTATGTTGGCAAGCACTCATCCTGAGCTGTCCATGGTTTAAAAATAATTGCAAACGTTACAAACATTGTCCCTCTGGGCCTTCCATTCCCAACTCTGCTTGTGTTGCTCTGTGTTCTCTTGCAAAAGCTGTTACCAGTCCAGTCCCTTTTCTTCATCTGGAAGATGGACAGATTGCTCTAAGTAACTGTCAGCTCTAAAATTCTGTAAGTGAAAGATACCTTTCTTAGGGTGGGCATGGTGGGGCAGAGGAATAAGCCATCACCTGGGAAACCCACATTCGCTATCTGAGTGCCTGTTTGAGTCCTGGCTACTCTGCTTTTGATTCACCTTCCTGTTAATGCACTTGGGAGGCAGGAGATAATGGCCCAAGTATTTGGGTTCCTATCACCCATACGGGAGACCCAGGTGGAGTTCCTGGCTCCTGGCTTTGACCTGACCCAGCCTTGGCTGTGATAGTCACTTGCGGAGTGAGCCAGTCGATGAAGGAACTCTTCCTTTCTCTCTCCTTATCTCTATCAGTTTTGCCTTTCAAATAAACAAATAAATCTGAAAAAAAAAAAAAAAACAGAGAAATTTTCCTTGAAATTAGACCTGTTCATAAACTAAGCATATTTGGAGACTACAGTACTTCTAGGTGAAAGTAAAGTTTTCCAAATCATCTTTTTTTTTCATTGCATGTAGAAAAAACCATAGGATAAGATCATTTTCTAAATTACCACTTCTTCCATGTCATGCTGAAAAGCCATAGGAAAACTTGGTTTTGTCCTGTAAGCATAGCTGCATGCATGGCTGCCTAGTTAAATGTCTGCCAATGAAGCTTTACTTTTGATTTTATTCTAAGAGTCTTCCCACAGTCACGAGACCTGTCTTCTTCCTGTTGGAGAAACTCGTGGAATCCTATCAATCTTAGAGCAGAGAACAGGCCCATTCTGCTAGGACCAGCCTGGTCCACCTCCGGGCCTTCACATCCTGTGTCACCCTTCCCATTGTTGTACCAGAGTTATCTTTGTGATCAAGAGGACAGAGATGTAGGGGAGTGTCCTTTCCTGGATTAGGTTAAGCAAAGGCTGTGGCCTCATTCTGTCTCTCTCTCTCTCTCTCTCTCATTAGCAATAGAGGAATCATTTGCCCTGTTGTGAGCTGCCCAGTGGTGAGGAACAGAAGCCCACAGCGAACTGGAGAAGCCAGTTGCCGTGTCATGAAGACAAGAGAGACCCACAAAACAGAAACCCAACTCCCTGCTAACGGCTGATGAGGACCCAAGGTCTTCGCTCCTCAGGAGGGTGAGTTTGGAAGCGCAGCTCCCAGTCAAGCCTTCAGATGAGACAGCAGTCCTGGCCATTGGCGTGGCCCGATCTCAAGAGAGACGTTGTATCAGAATTAACCACTTCAGGCTGTGCCCAGATTTCTGCCCATGGGAACTGCAAGGTAATACATGTTTGTTGTACGAGAGTTACCTTTGTGATCAACAGAGACGTAGGAGAGTGTCCTTTCCTGGATTAGATTAGGCAAAGGCTGTGGCCTCATTCTCTGTCTTTTTCTCTCTCTCCCTCCCCTCATTTGCAATAGAGGAATCATTTGTTTGTTGTCTTAAGCTGCTAAACTTTGGCATAGTTTGTTACACAGCAAGAATAGATATCAAAGGACAGGCATCATGAGGTTCATTCTAATAGTGTGTGAATGCCAATGGCACATCTTCAGGAATCCTTTTTATTGTTAATGAATCTTTTCCGCCTGCCTTAGGTAAATGTGGAATGTAAATATTCTAAGATGCTGAGTCCAAATTAATAGTGTCATAAGATGTAGAGTCTGCACAATCAAGATATTTGCTGTTTTAGAATTTGTGGCAAGATATCTTCTTGCCTTTATGCCTCCAATATTTAAGTCTAGGGACTTCTTTGTTGATACCCATATTTATAAGACCTATTTCTCTGTTTAGCTTCAAAAAAGAGGAGGAGGAGGAGGAAGAGGAGAAGAAAAAGAAGAGGAGGAGGAGGGGGAGAGGGGAGGAGAAGGAGAAGAAAAGGAGGAGGAGAAAGAAGAGGAAGAAGAGGAAGAAGAAGGCAGCATCCAATACGCTTACCATTTGAATGAGACCAAGATGAGCTACAAAATCCATGTATTGAAAATCAAGGTAATGGATCCATAAGAACCAGAGAAGTTGCTAAAAGCAAAACATGGTTTCAGTGGGCTTCTTGATAGTATCCAAAACACAATTATTCCTTTCAAATTCTCAAAAAACAACAAGGTGAGAAATATTACAAGCAAGTTAAAAACATGCAACTGATTTGGGGTTTTGAGAGAATGAAATATACCATATTTGTTAAGAATATGGAACTAGAAATCAACTCATCTGAATACACAATATTTTCCTTATCTTAACTTGAAAATTAAACAATAGCTGAAAAACCAATGGCAATGGTAATTGTAGTTCACTGAGTACTTAGGTGATTTACATACACATTTTCACATTTATTATAAACTTGCCTTTGGAGCATTGCTACCCCATTTTATGGATGTGAAATAGAGGCTGAGTGGGTTTCAATACATGGCACAAGGCTGATAATATCAGACAAAGGGTAGGAAGACAGGCCTGAGCACAGAGTTCCTGCTGTTTGCCCTGTTATCTTGCCACCCTACATTATTATTTATGCTGATTTTATTAATGACAGTGTGTTAGTATTTGCTGAGTTCTTTAGTATGCACATATAGAAAATCCATAACCAGCACTATAACGAGAGATCCACATGTTCAGGAGATTTTTATATGACGCTCACGGTGAGAGAAGCAGCCTCCACTACTGAGAAAGTAGCACAGACAGGAACGTGAAAGGATGATGGCTCCAAGCTTCTAGACTCTGCCCATCTGATGAGAACGCGGGTGGCAGCGTTTTGTGGACACTCTCTCGTCAGATGCCTGCATTTTGTAACTGTTGTCATCCCCCAAGGTTCAGAGTTGGCCTGTTGTCTCAGACTATCATCTCCTTTTCAGGTTTCCTATTGAAGGTAAATATGATTTTAATACATTTCTGAGTATTCAGTGCCAACCTTTAGAAAAATCCATACACATCTAATTAGATTCTTTTTTCCAGGGGAGAAGGCCACTTATATTATTCATCTTCTCGTTGGAGTCTGAGCCAGAGTCCTTTGGTTTCTCTAGTTAGGATTCAAATCATGCAGCTTTGTCGGGGAATTTCCGGGCGGCGGTCGCATTGGCACTGGGTAATGTTTGTTACTTGGACTTTCAGGGTAATGGGTTAAAAAAGGAGGCTGGCAAAGCCCGCGAGCGCGCTCCAGCCTGTTAGCGCTGTCCAGATACTGCTCTGTCTGCTGTCCCTGCCTCTCTGCTGACATCACTCTCACAAAAGGCACGCGAGGAAAATAAAAATACACAGAAAGGAGCCTGCTGATCATTAATGAAAATGCAGATTACATAGGGACATTGTCACCGCTTACGCATCAGGGCCAGTGATAACAGCCTGTCTTTCAAAAACCAGAGAAAAATGGATTTAGTTCTTTGGCTACTTGCATCACTCTGCATGCATATGTGTGTGTGTGTGTGTGTTACTCTTTAAGTCAAAGGTGCAGCAAATCCACTAAAATAGTGTGATTCTGGACAGTTTCTTTTTCCTTCGTATCGCTGGGAGCTGCCCCATTTTGAGGATGCCTTGCTGCAAGATTACTGCCACTAATTGGGAATATAAGTGTCTTTCAGACAGCTATACCTGCCTTAGCTCTCTGTACGGGCTCTGGCTCAGACCTCTTGTGTTCATTGCTTGATTTCCCAAGCTTGCTGTGTGCTTGCATGCCATTGTCCCCATTTTAGAGATGGAGAGAGATATGGCACTTTGTGAAGGGTCAGGAGGAAAAGCCCCATGGCTTGGTTTGCAACATCCTGATTTACTGAGCTATGTACCTACACAGAGACGGTCTGCATGGGCTTTTGTCGCCTCTGCTCCAGAAAGGAGAAAAGTGACCCTCCCTCTCCAAATAGTCATTGACAACAATCTTTCTAGAAAAATACATTGTCCGGTCTCTGGTAACTATTATAATAGCAATAACAATTTTAAAATAGGAAAGTTAAATCAACCATCTCTGGAGGTCTCCCATGAGAAAGAGGATCCTGCTCTTTGCATATCCTTCTAGAAAAGCCATTTGGGACGCAGTGGAGGTCACTGGGAGGCAAACTTTGCTCAAACAAGGGCATTTTAATTTACAGACCTACTTCCAATGTAGGCTGTCCTACCCACCTTGTCCTCGGATAAAGTCAATTCCTTATCTAAGTAGAGTTTGGCACTGTTGGAAGTATGTACACAGATTCCCACACAGGCTAACAACTGGAGCAAGTAATCTATAACATGCCTTTTAATTCCTAATCCCTGGAATTTAAATCGTAATTAGAGAACAGTTACCCAGAAAATGTGTAACTTGGAGTTCCTTTGCTGAAACGGCGTATGGCAAACACAGAGGTAGCAACTGTGTTCAAATGTGCCAAGGTGGTGTAGGAGGCAGAGGTAGAAGGGAGGTCCCACTAATCCAGAACCACAGGAAGAAATCCAGCTTCAACTGCACAGAACCGAGAGTAGAATTGGGCAACGTTAGGACAAAATTGTGAGCATCAGTCGTGAGACATCCTGTTGAGTGAGTGTAAGAGTTTTTGCACAAGAAGAGCTTTGTCGAGGGAATAGAAAGTCATCCACCTGGGAAGGTCTGAACTTACAAGTCAACCACCTGCTCTGGTGGCTCTGTGGTCCTGGGGTCACTGTGACAACTTACTAGCCTTAATTAATTAATTAAAATTATTCCCTTTTTGCCAGAAGAAATTTTCCTGTAAAGAACAGAGGAAACTCATTTTAATGTTTCTCTGAATTGCTTCTTTGGGTTAACAGAAATTTTCTGAGATTCAATGATCCACTACAGACTAATAATGTATTATCCCATTTATTAAAAATACTGAGATATCACATTGCCTCCTCACAGATCCAGAAGCAAAGGCTGTGTGTAGGCTTCTGGTGTGTGCAATGTGTTGCAAAATCAAATACATTGAAAAAGACAGATAAGACGAACATTCCAGAGAACTCCTGGACTCTTCTTCCTGGGTGAGGAACAGGGCAGCTTATACAGTGAATAGTTCTACTTATTGAAGGTTTCTGGGAGCAGAAATCAATGCTGTGGCTTACGGGGCAGGTGCAGTGCAAATAAAGCCCCTCAGTGCTGTCTCCAGGCTCAAAGAGGCATGAGATCACACAGTTCACCCAGGCCGCAAGAAAGCTGCCAGCTCTGCCCATCTGGAGGCCACTGTCATGAAAAACAACCCCCAAAGCAGCAAATTCCTTCCTCTTCTATTTCTCCCACCCGGCTCTCAGCTTCCTTCCTCAAAGGAGGCCGGCAATAGGCAGAAATCCTCATTTTCAGGGCCTGTCCAGTGAGTTTAGCATCTGACTGCTAAAAGGCTCACGTACAGAGCAAAGCGCAGTTTTACCAGGTGGACAGCTAATGGTAGCTGCTTGCTGCTTTGTAACTCAAGTTGCAGTAATCTGGCCTGCAGAACGGAAGCCTGGATGTCTAGTGCATGCCCATGATCATGGTGAACTCACACATATTTAAATACTAAGCACAGGCAAGATTTAAAACTTGACTTCATCAAAGTGTGGCCTGGGATATTTTATTAATCTTCTTGAATTTATTAGACAGTACAAATATGGTCACGTGTGCATGAATTTGTTTTTTAATTATATTTAAAATATATCCCTTATGTCATGTGTGTGTATGTTAAGTTCATTGAATTGATTTAGATGTCTGTGAGGTTAAAAGTGTTTTTGATTTAGTGTTGGTGGCCTCTTCTTTTACAACCAGAACAAAAATATGGAAAATAAGTCAGTTTTACTTTCTAGCTTTACCTGTAACTTTGACAATTAAAACCCTGAATAGGAGCCGGTGCTGTGGTGCAGCGGGTTAACATCCTGGCTTGAAGCGCCGGTATCCCATATGGGCGCTGGTTCGAGTCCCGGCTGCTCCACTTCCCATCCAGCTCTCTGCTATGGCCTGAGAAAGCAGTGAAGGATGGCCCTCTCCTGCTTGGGAGACCCAGAAGAAGCTCCTGGCTCCTGGCTTCAGATCGGCTCAGCTCTGGCCATTGCAGCCAGTTGGGGAGTGAGCCATCAGATGGAAGACGCCCTCCCCCCACGCCTCTCCTCTCTCTGTGTAACTCTGACTTTCAAATAAATAAATAAACCTTTAAAAAAAAACCTTTGGATATAATAATGTGTTGTCAAGTCTAAGCATGCTTTAGTAGCTTTTTTATTTTTACCAATAATTGAGAAATTATAACTTAAGCAAGAGCTAAGCTACCATTTAAATTTTTGCAGCCTATAAAAATATTTTTTACAAACCAAATGAGTCTTGCCAAGGACCCAGAGTTGATCAAGTGTGATGGGATTTAGTTATACAAGCCAAACTCATGAAAGATTGATGAATAAGCCACAAGTGATGAGGCTATAGCTTCAGGTGTGGGGGTGCGATCATGTATTTGAGTCACATCCATACACTCAACTGTCTTTCCGTCCTCTTCAATAAGCCTCTTTTGTGTTGATTCTTAATGTTTTCATTTTCAAAGATTAAGCTTATGTCCAACTTCTGGGGACATCTTATTTTATACAGTGAGTAACACTATTTATAGTGAAGCATCAAATATGAGACTCTCACAGAAGATAAAACTGTCACAATAGCCGTTATTTTAAAAGACAAGGACACTCTGCATATCATAAAGCTACCATGCTAATTGCTCAATTCGTTGGTTTTGGTTAGATCAGAGTTGTGCCTGCAACTGAGTTGCAGAACACTTCCACCATACCAAGAGATCCCTTGGGCCTATTTGCAGTCAACCCTATCTTGTATCCCCAAAACTCCAGGCAACCACTCATCTGCATTTTGTCTTTAGAGTTCCCCTTTTGGGACATTTCATACAAATGCAATTGTACCTATGTAGTTAGTCTTTCGCACCCAGCTTCTTAGCATGCTTTTGAGACTCATCAGTGGCATAGCTAAATATTATTGCTAAATAGCATTTCATTATATGGATACACATTGTTTATCCATTCACCAATTAACAGACATTAGGTTGTTTTCACCTTTCGACTATCATAAACAAACTGCTAAGAACATCCATGAATGAGTCTCTATGCAGACGTGATGTTCTCCTTACTCTTGCACGGATACCTAGGAGTGGAATTGCTGAGTCATATGTTAAAGTTATGTCTAACGTTTTTAGTGAAACTGTCAACTTATTTCCCAAAATAGCTGCACATTAGGGCATTCCCAATAGCAGTGTATGAGGGAGGCAATTTCTCTCCGTTTTGCCAAAATTCATTGTTTATCATCTTTTTGGTTATAGTGATTCTATCTCTTATAGGCATCTAATGTCCATTATCTCATTTAACATGTGAACTAACTGGCACCAGAAACATCATGCCTGGGGGACCATTGCAACATTCAGCTGGAGGCACTGGTGTGACCACCTTGTGGAGATAAGGAACTGTCAGTCATTGGGAAAAAAGACAGGACAAGAGCTCTGCACTGTGTTTGGGTGCATTTAAGGGAGGCGATACATTAAGGCATGCAGTTTCTTTAGCGAAAAGTGTGAAGAGGCAGATGAGAAATCAGTTAAATTGGGAATCCGATTTTGAGGGAGTTTGCAGCGTTCCAAAGGTGGTAATGGGAGACTCACGGAAGTCGGCAGTATGGCATCCCGGGGCAATGAGTGGCTGGGAGAAGAGGCTGAGGATAGCGATGTCAAAGCACCGCGGGCTCATTCAGGAGCCGCTGCATGAAGATAGTCCTTGGATGTCAGTGCTAGGATCACAGTAGCCTTAGAAAATTCAGTCTGAGTGATGTGCGGGGAGAAAGCTTGTCAGGGCTGACGGCATTGGAACGAGTGTCCCTGACTACTCATTAGAGACACCTGTTGAGAAGGGTCGACGAAAGAACAATGGAGGAGATAGGAAGCACTAGGAAGGGTTGGGTCCCCCTTCCCTTGACCCTGTAGCCCCAAGAATGGGAAAACTTACCTTTATTTGTAGACTCCATTATTGGACCTGGCTGGCTCTCTTCAGTGCCTCTGCTGTCTCTTGGGCTCCTCCCTTCCTCTCCAGCCCTGATCCCCTGGCTCACATCATCCAACACAACCAGTACTCCTGAATGTCCTTCTCCTCTGTAGAGCCAACTCCTTCCCTTCTCCTGACCCTTGACTCTCTGCCCCTCTCCCCTGTGCAGGGAGTTGATGCTGCCACCACTCAGTTCCCTTATCACAGGTCTCTCGATTACTGAATGACTCTGCTGACTTTAGGGCAGGGTAACTCTGCCATGGGGGCTCTCTGTGCATTGCAGGATGTGCCGCAGCATCTCTGCTGCCTTCTGCTCCCTAGAGGCCATTAGCATCCCCTTCTTCCTGAGTTTAACAACCAAGAACACTTCCAGCCACTGAGAAATATCTCCGGTGGGTGGAGTGGCAGAGGTGCCTGTGGCACAGAGCCACGGCTGCCGTATCGGGTGATGTGTTGTTCTCATTACGGAGCTCATGACTCTCTACCAACATAATTACTGTCTAGTACTGGGCCTGGCATAGGGTGAGCACTCAGAAAATATGAGTTCAAGCACACAAAAAGTTAGCACTGGGGTCTTCATAAGGGTACTTCAGAAAATATGCAGGAAAATGGCATTCAAATATAAGTTCAGTTTGATGCAAGAAATTTTTGAAACACATGCGTGGTTTTTTCCATTAACATTTTGTGAAAGTCTTTTTATTTTATTTTTTTAAAAGATTTATTTATTTATTTTGAAAGTCAGAGTTGGGCATAGGGGAGAGAGACAGAGAGAGTGAGAGATCTTTCACCCACTAGTTCACTCCCCAAATGGCAGCAACAGCTGAGGCTGATCTGAGCCAAAGGCAGGAGCCCGGAGCTCCATCTGGGTCTCCCACCTAGGTGCAGGGGTCCATGGCCTTGAGCCGTCTCCCACTGCCTTCCCAGGCACATTGGTAGAGAGCTGGATCAGAAGCCAAGCAGCCAGGACTTGAACAAGCACTCCCATATAGAATGCCAGCATTGCAGTTTATCGACTCACAGCGCAACCCCGACCCCTGTAAAGGTCTAACGTGTGCTTTGTGGCAGAGAGAAAGTAGTACTGCGTGGGGCCAGAAAGAGTGTTCCTCACCTATTTGACTGCAGAGGTCCCGTTTGGTTCCTCTCCTGTTATCGCCCAGCACATGTTTTGGTTGGGGCTAAATCGATGCATTGGAGACATAAGTACACAAAGCTTGCAGGGTGTGCACAAGAGTCAAGCCAGCACCACAGGGAAGGTGCAGTGGACAGAAAGAAACTGCCAGCAGATGGCCTCTTCCTGCTTTCTCCTCTTGGCCCTGGCTTTGCTCCTGTGATCTGAGCCCTGCGTGACTTTAAGCAACTTGAGGAGAAAGAAAACAGAAATCAGTAGCTGCACTTGCTGCAGAACAACCAGGGCGCTTAGAAAGGGCTCCTTTTCAAAGGTAAGTGTGTCTGTATTTTACTCTCTCTACCAGATTCCACCCTGCTTGAGGCTTGAGGGTATTGTGGCTGGTTTCATTTAAAGCTCTCTCTCTTCCAAAGCTATAGGTCTTATCCCAGAGGATCAGAAATGCAGGTCTGTGGTTGGACGTCCCTACCATCTGGTAGCATGCGCGTGTTCCACCAGACTTGTCCTCTTGTGACAAGGGCTTGGCGATGACCTGTGGCATTCCTCTGTGGCACAGCCACTGAGGTCACCTGGGCGACATCATTAACTAGAGTCAGAATTGGAGGCTTTGGCAGAACTGGTTTTGTTTGTTCATTTCTGCTGTAAGTGAATCCTTTTGTCTATTAGCATCACCACTAGCTAACCAAGTGGGCTGGTAACAGTTGACCCAGAGTACAAATGAGAAAATTAAATGGAGACAATGAAGTGGTAGGAAGAAATCTGTGCTTTGAGATAATTTTTCTCAACATGCAGTCTTTGGACAACCTATCTGAGAATCCCCTGGGGAGAAGGGGACTTTTAAAAAAATATACTTTCTGAGTTCCCCTTCCTTCACTCTCGTGCCCGCCATGAGACCTATGTAATTAGAATAAGCCAAGAGAAGACCTCCCAACTTTCCTTTAAAAATGTACACTCTGGGCCGGTGCTGTGGCTTAATGGGTTAAGCTGCTTCCTGCAATGCCAGCATCCCATATGGACACCGGTTTGAGTCCTAGGTGCTTCCCTTCCAATTCAGCTCTCTGCTAATGCACCTGGAAAAGCAGCAGATGATGGCCCAAGTCCTTGGGTCCCTGCACCCATGTGGGATAGCTGGAAGAAGCTCCTGGCTTTAGCCTGGCCCAGCCCTGGCCATTGTGGCCATTTGGGGAGTGAACCAGCAGATGGAAGACCTCTCTATCTGCCCCTCCTTCTCTGTACCTCTGCCTTTCAAATAAGTACAAGTAAATAAACATTTCAAAAATGCACACTGAAATTTGAGGGCCACTGAAGAAAACAGAATTTAGCCAGCACAGTCAGCTTTTACTGAGAGTCCTGCTCTCTGTGGCGCATGACCTTAGGCCGATTCATTGTTCTCACTGGGTGCTTTGTGAGGGTGTAAGGGACATTCTATCATTCCTTAGAAAATGGGCTCTGCTTTGCAGTAAAAAGACCCGAGGCCTGGGCCTGTCAAAGTCTGTCCCTTGGGCCACTCTAAACCTTTCTGGTCTCCAGACCCCTCCTCTGCTTAGGAGCTGCTGGTCTCCCTGCATGACCCATCAGGGCCCCAACATTCATTGAGGCCATGGTCTTCAAAACCTACTGCTGTTTTATAAGCGAACAGTAATATTAGCAAACATTTATATCACTCACTTATTCAATTGTTCTCAACAACCCTTGAAGTAGGACAACCCCATTGTGCAGACAATAAAATTGAGGCATGAGGAGGCTAATCAACTCCTCAAAATTGAACAACTAAAATGACCAAAAAAGTTTAGCTTGACACCAAAAGTCATTATTTCTATATTGGACAGTTACAATATTTTTATATTCAAAAAAGTAGGAAAAGCACTGGGCAGAGGATGCCTGGGGCTGCACCTGAGCTGCAACTACAGCTTATATGACTGCGCAGGTCACTTCACTCCCTGGTTCTTACTTCCCCCTCTGTAAAATGACATTCCAGAACATTCTACAGTCCCTTCGGCTCAAAAAATTCTCTGTGCACTTTCCTCATTAATCTTCCTTAATGTATTTTGTACACTCGTTATGCATTTTTTTAAAAAAATTGCTCAGTACACATCAAAGAATGATTATCGTTACAGATTTGCTTCAAAAATTAAAGTACTTTACATTCCTACTTTAAAATGTCCATGTAAATTAGTTTCTCATAGACAGAGGGATGAGTACTTTAAAGATAGGCATTGCGCTGGCAAGGGTTTGTTTTAAGTTTCTTTTTCTTCATGCACCTGAGGAAGAAAGGGGGTGGGGGGTGTCCTGCCACGGACAGCCCAGCCCGTGACCCCGGAAGAGGCTGTCGGGGCTGGGGCCTGGCTTGACTAGCCCACTCGGTCAGCTCCTCCTGCTTGGAAACGAGCCGAAAGCGTCGCTCACACAACTGTTCATTTTGCCGGGAACATCTCATCTGTTTTCGTCGATGCGTTTTCCCCATGGGGAGGAACTGGCATCCTCTGGGTAAGCACGCCCCAAATGTTTCCTCTCCAGAATTATCCGAGGCACAGTCGGGTCTTGAAAAGACAATTGTATAGCTTCTTGTGTTGCTTCATGGGCTTTAAGTGCCCACAAAGAGGATTCCTTATGCTTTAATTTCTCTTTATTTTTCTGACTGTACAGACCCTTGGGGTAGATGCCAGCCCCACCATCCCGCCGTGATATGGTTACTGTCAGCCTGTTCAAATGATGCTTCCTGTTCATTAGGCCCCTTTTCATCTCACTACAATGTCCTGGCTTTGCTGCAATTCTTAGTCAACGCCCATCTCTTCAATAGCCTGTGAATGGTATTAAATGGTGTTTATGCTAGCTATTGTTGCCCTTTGTGTGGTTTGTCTAACTCACAGAGAAAGTCTGCTTTTGTGATGGAAGACCGGCTACGTCATGGCACTCCGTGTGCCTGCTGATGGGACCCAGTCCTGCTGAGTGATAACATTACAGGCCTGAGCTTCTTTGCAACACAATCCCGCATTCTTACCACAGTCAATACTCTCACAGGCAGACTGGTTTACTCTTTTTATTAAGAGGTAGGGGAAGATAAAGCACAAACAAATACCAGACCCTGAAACAAAACAGAAAAAGCAGGGTAAGTCCAGCTGATTTGCAGCTTAGCCGGGCGAGAAGTGAGACAGCAAATGAAAAGAGAATCACAGATTTATTCTATTAGCAGCCAGACATGCCAGGTGTACCCACCGGGGCAGCAAATACTTTACATTTCAGGAGTAAGATTGCATTATGGTTTCAAGGTATTGTTTAAAATGACACTGAATACCCGAGTCACTGTGCGGCGGGGCTGTCTCTAAAGTGCTCACCAAAGAGAAAGGATCCTGTATTGATGATTACATTATCCTCGAGTTCAAGAGTCTTTGCAGGGCAGGTATGTTCCTATGTCTTGAAAGGGCTTTTGATGTAAGAAGATCATTGCTGGCTCAGTGGTAACTGATCCCCAGCAGCCCTGGCTTTTGGTGCTGTGGGCTATTTCATCCTGTTGCGCTGCGTGATCCGTTTGCGAGCTATCTCCCATCTTTCTTTCTACCCCTAACGGTCGCTTGTATGTTAGTTGATTTTTCCCCCTCTCCTTTGACAAGTGCTTCCAAGACAAAAAGAGTCAGGGGCATGGGAAGGGAGGCACTGCAATGTCAGCTTGAGACTTGGGGGTCTAACTTCTTTCCCTAGCACCTCTCTATTCTGTGACGTGAAAAGCAAATCAGATGTAAGACCGAGCTCTGGCACAGACAAGGAAAAAGAAGTGAGGAACCACAGCTAAGCCATCTTACAGTGTCTGAGTTTTCTGGAAAGAGACAGAGAGAGTGTAAACAATACTATCACACTGAAAAATACTGGAAAAAAAAATGGGGCGATTTAAATTTCGGTTTAAAATTCTGAAAATGTAGTCCTTTGCTTTAATGAGAAGGTGAAAGCAGAAAGAATCAAATCCCCCATCCCACCTGCAACCTAACAAAGGCTGCAAGGCTGCTTTTCAAAGAATCTGGAAGCTGTTTTTTCTAAGATGAGTCAAGTCAACCCCGTGAACAGCCGGCGCCCCCTCCAACTTGGGTGACAAATGGGTATTGTGCCTGGGATGAATCTAGCACTGGCCTGGTTGCTGTGGTAGCTTTGAATAAGTAGAGTTTGCAGTCTCTGGGGGGAAAGGCACGCTAGAAGGAAATCGGGATAATGAAGTGCTAGAGACGCAGGGTGAGGACGTGTCCAAGTCCTGATGTGTTCAGATGTGAGCACCGGATGTGGCACATGACAGGTGCTAGGTATTTCCATAGGTAGCTGCTGAAAGGATGAAAAAATAAAAGTAACTGGAGAAGGGAAAGGTCACAGTCATTACAAGTAAGTAAGTAGCAAAAGCAATTGGCTGGAGACAAGAGCGAAGTTTTTGTTTTGTTTTGTTTTTAAGATTTATTTGTTTATCTGAAAGAGCTATAGAGAGGGAGGGAGAGACAGAGAGATCTTTCTTCTGCTGGTTCATTCCCCAGATGGCCACAAAGGTGGGGCGGGGCCAAGCCAAAGCCAGGAGCCAAGAGCTTCTTCCAGGTGTCCCATGTGGGTTGGCAGGGGCCCAAGCACTTGGGTCATCCTCTGCTGCTTTCCCCAGGCACATTAGCAGGGAGCTGGATCAGAAGTGGAGCAGCTGGGACACAAACCAGCACCCATATGGGTTGCTACAGTGGCTTTACCCGCTGTGCTGCAACACTGGCCTCAGACAGGAAGCTCTGCTGAGAGGCTCTGAGCCTGGTTCCAAGAAGTCCTAGGGCGCTGCACCCTTTCCCACACAGCACTCTCTTCTGGATGAGAAAGCCAGGAGCATGTGGATGGTGGAGGAGCAGCGAGGAAGGGGAGCCACTGGCACACCTGGAGGCACAAATCAAATCTGGTGATTAGCATGGGATCGGGGGACAGGGAGAGGTGCTCACTCCACCGCAACCACCCACCTATCTGGCCAGACTGACTGGAGGGGGGGCAAGATGTCTTAGGAAGGGGGTGACTAGGGCTCATCAGCAAGGGAAGGGCCAGACTCAGGAAAAACTGTCCGCACTTGATGAAGCAGACTTTCATTCATTTCTTCACACACGTGTTCATTCATTTGATACGCATTTCATATGAACCATCATACTTATTAGGCAAAACATGCAGCCAGGGACTCGCCTGTGGATATCAGGAAAATCTGAGAATCCTTAAACAGCACACCTGGCTCTCTGTCCCAGAAAAATGTCACTCTCCGCAGTCGGGTTACTCAGCCCATGTGAGAGCTCACATCTCATCACGGTTAATTAACTAAAGGAGAACACCTGTGGCCATGGCATGGGCGTGGTGTACCGCTGTCCCTTGGATCCTTCCCTCATTCAGTCAGTCACCAAATGGCTACTGAGTCACACATGGTACCTGGTGACAGAGAAACCAATGGAGCATGGTTCCTCGCTTGTGGCAGAACTCAGAGTCCTTATGAGTGATCGTAGGAACGTAATCCTTAGGGAGCGTAGCGGCTGCTGTTGGAATGTGGAGGACAGAACACTGCCTCCCCCCAGAGAAGCCAGAGAAGACGGGAGAGGAGCTGAGGGGTAAGTGTATCTTCAGGGAGGGCTGGTTGGCTCCGACAGACTAGGGACAGAGTGGCTTTCCAGACAGGACGGACAGCAAGTGCAAAGAGTGCTCCGTGTGTGCCTCTGTGCAAAGAATCAACTAGTTTTGTGAATTTTGACTTAAAACCAAGTACAATTCATAAATTTAAGAGCAAAATAGCGACATGGAATCATATGTATAAATGACCACTTTTTCTAAAATACAGTATATGCCACATGAGTTACATATGCATTATAATGTTTTGTGAGATGAGACTACTGACAATGGTTACAGCTGAGCTATGAAACTGAGGAGGGAAAAGTCTTTTAATTTTCCTTGTCTATCCTTCTACACTGTTTGAATGCTTAAACTCATTACACAGTCATTTTGTACTAAAAATTACATACTGCAATCTCAATCTTGCAATCTATCCAAGATAATTTATTTGTGAAAGAGAGGTAGGCATCTGGCTAGAACATGCAGGAAAGGGAAAACCGATGAGGAAGACTTCTCTGAGTGTCTTTAATGTTCTTCAAGAAGCCATGGGGTTTCCGGCATTGGGAGGCACGGAACACCCCCTCATCCAATCCGCCTGCAAGTCCTGTGGCTCTGTTTTCAAACTGTGGTCAGAATCCAGCGGCTTGCACCACCCCACTGCCAGCACAGCCGGGTGAGCTGCGTTGGCTCTTGCCTGGGGGACTGTCCTAGCACTTTTCTTGGCCTCCCCTCCAAAGTCTCCTCTCCACCGAGCAGCCAGCCAGAGGAGCCTTTGAAATCTCAGAGCATGTCACTTTCTGTTCAGAATCTTCCTAAGCCTTCCGGTTTCCCTGAGTCCCAGTCTTTAGAGCAGCCTGGAGGGACCTGCCTCCCTCAGTGCTCAGCTCACCTTCCCTCCAACATTCTCCACTGCCTTCTCCTCCAGCCGCAAGGGACTCTTGCTTGTTCTCTAATATGGACAACAGACCTCTGCCTGGAACTTTCACCACCGCCCGGTGCAGCCCAGCCCTCCCCGGTCCCCATTCCACCCCAGCACAGCCAGCCTCTAGCATACTCTACTGCTTTCCAAGGGCTCATCAGGCAAAGCACCACTGGTTGGGTGGCTGGAAACAACAGGAATGTATGCTCGCATAGTTTTGTAGGCCGGAAGTCCAAAGCCGAGGTGTCCGCAAGGCCAGTCTCTCCCTGTGACTCTGAGCGGAGTCCTTCCCTGCCTCTTCCCACCTTGTGACGATGGCCGCCTAGCCTTGGCTTGCAGCCGCACCCCTCCCATTTCTGCGCCTGTCTCATCACGTGGCCACCTCCCATTGCTGTACCAGTCATGTGGGTCTCACTCCAGGATGAGCTCTTCCTGATCTAACTTGTTACATCTACAAAGTCCCTATTTCCAAATAAGCTCACATTCCAAGATTCCGGCACACATCTTTCACATATCTTTAGCGTATCTTTCTGGGGGACATAATTCAACTCCTAATACATACTATACCATTTGCATATCTTATCAGAGGTACTATTTTTATAGTCTGTCTCTCCCTATAGAATATAAACTTCGCAAGGAATTCTTTTTTGTCAGTTTTATTCACTGATGGAACGCCAGTGCCTGGAGCAGCACTTGACAATTGGTAGATGTGCAATAAACATCTTTTGACTGATCCTGGCTGTCATCAAGCTAAGTTGGGTCAACTCCCCCATACTCTAACAACCCCAAGACGAAAGCATTCTTTGTGTTCTTTCTAAAGGAGACACTGAGCAGCTGGCAAGGCATTTTGATTACCTAGTGCTTACATTTGCCATTGAAAATTTCTTCTGCAAACTCAGGCTGCAGAAATTACCACCTGAGTGTGCCCACCTGTTAGGGCTGCAGCACATTCTCTCCAGCAGAATGGAGAGAAACCATGGGATTGGCATGACAATGTCCTTCCACCCATAGCCTTATTATTATTATTTTTTTTGACAGGCAGAGTTAGAAAGTGAGAGAGAGAGAGAGAGAAAGGTCTTCCTTCCGTTGGTTCACTCCCCCCAAATGGCCACTAGGCCGGAAGCCAGGAGCCAAGCGCTTCCTCCTGGTCTCCCATGCGGGTGCAGGGCCCAAGGACTTGGGCCATCCTCCGCTGCCTTCCCAGGCCACAGCAGAGAGCTGGCCTGGAAGAAGGGCAACCGGGACAGAATCCAGCGCCCCAACTGGGACTAGAACCCGGGGTGCTGGCGCCACAGGCGGAGGATTAGCCACGTGAGCCACGGCGCCAGCCCAGCGCCCACAGCTTTCTCCAATGCCATGGACACAGCGTGTGACTCTTAGGCAGACTCCATGGAGAGACTAACCCCAACCCTAGATTTAAGCAATGGAACTGGTGACAGTCCCTACATCACAGCCAGCACTATTCTTTGTGAGAGCCAGACTTCTGTGCCCTGCTTCCAACATCTAGACTTAGAACTCAAGAGCTGTGTATTTTCAGTCCTACTCACAATTTTGTTGATTTGTTGTAATATCTATTTATTTATTTATGTGTGTATGAGAGAGTGACAGAGACTGAGAGAGTGAGAGACAGAGAGAGAGAGAGAGAGGGAGATTCACAGAGACCTCTCATCCACTGGCTCACTCCCAAGATGTCTGCAGCAGCTCTGACCTAAATTAGGAGCCAGGAATGCAATCCCGGTCTCCCACATGGATGACAGGAACCCAGTCTCTTAAGCCATCACCACTGCCTCTTAGGATCTGAATTGGCAGAAGCTGGCATGAGGAGCAGAGCAGGACCCAAGGTTAGGCACTCTGATACAGGATGCAGACATCTTAACTGCTAGGCCAATTACTTGTCCCCACAATTTTATTTTTTGTCCTGTTTCTGGGGCAGGGAAATAGATGTATTTGAAGCCAGGCTGTATTTCCGGTTTCCTCTCTCACTGTTTTCTCTGTCAATTATTATACATTTGAGGAAGAGGAAACACTCACGACCTCTTGGGCCATATTTAGCAGTTCTCAATTATATGCAATCATTAAGCAATATAACAAAATCCACTAAATAGGGAAAGAAAAATGGGCAAATATCTAGAGGATGTATCTAAAATACATGTTTAGATACATGTATCTAAAATACTCATCTAAAGTACAGATGAGTGTACTTCAAAAAGTTCAAGGGAAAATAGAACAAAAGATTGTTTTTCTCTTAGAGATTTATTTATTTACTTGAAAGTCAGAGTTACACAGAGAGAGAAGGAGAGGCAGAGAAAGAGAGAGGTCTTCCGTCCGCTGATTCATTCCCCAGTTGGCCGCAATGCCATAGCTGAGCTGATCTGAAGCCAGGAGCCAGGAGCTTCTTACTGGTCTCCCACATGGGTGCAGCGGCCCAAGGACTTGGGCCATCTTCTACTGCTTTCCTAGGCCATAGCAGAGAGCTGGATCGGAAGTGGAACAGCCAGGACTTGAACCGGTGCCCATATGGGATGCTGGCACTGCAGGTGGCAGCTTTACCTACTATGCCACAGCGCCAGCCTCTTGTTTATTTTATTTTATTTTATTTAATTTTTTGACAGGCAGAGTAGACAGTGAGAGAGAAAGAAACAGAGAGAAAGGTCTTCCTTTGCCATTGGTTCACCCTCCAATGGCCGCCGCGGCTGGCGCGCTGTGGCTGGCGCACCGCGCTGATCTGATGGCAGGAGCCAGGTGCTTCTCCTGGTCTCTCATGGGGTGCAGGGCCCAAGGACTTGGGCCATCCTCCACTGCACTCCCTGGCCACAGCAGAGAGCTGGCCTGGAAGAGGAGCAACCGGTCTTGTTTATTTTTTTAAAAGGTGTATTTGCTACTCAGAGTTACAGAGATAGAGGGAGAGACAGATTGATTTTCTATTTCTTAGTTCACTGTTTGTTTTGATAAAGACAAATTAAAATTTATACAATTTTTTCATAATACATATTTTGATGAATATTTTAAATATTTATTTATTTATTTGAAAGGCAGAGTTCCAGAGAGAGAAGGAGAAGCAGAGATTTTCCTGGTTCATTCTCCAAATGGACACAAAGTTCAGTGTTGGGGCTGGGTGAAGCCAAGAGCTTGGAACTCCATCTGGGTCTCCTGCGTAAGCGTGAGGGGTCCAAGTATTTGGGCCACCTTCTGCTGCTTTCTCAGATGCATTAGCAGAGAGCTGGAGTGGAAGTGGAGCAGCTGGGACTTGAACCAGCTCCCAGATGGGATGCTGGCGTTGGAGGCAGCAGCTTAACACACTGTGCTACAACACCAGCCCCTTGATGAACCTTTTGAAGACTCTTCACATGGATTTCAGAAGTTTTTTACACTACAATAAACTTACCTCTTAATTCTATTTTCCATAAATTTTTAAAGTAGCCTTGTATATAACCATATCTCTGATAATGGAAGAAAGCAAGATTTGTTCTAAATGTTGCTGTAAAATGTTAAAATTTATCTGGATGGTGTTTCATAGGTCTGTGCACTAATTAAAACATTAATAAACAGGTGAATGTTTGGCTTAGCGGTTAAGATGCCAGTTCAGGTGCTTGCATCCCACACTTGAGTGCCTGGGTTTGAGGACTAGTTCCAGCTTCCGGCCAGTGCATACCCTAGAAGGCAGCACGTGATAGCCCACAGGGTTGGGTCCCTGCCACCTACAGGGGAGACTTACATTGAGTTCTTAGCTCCCTGCTTCAGCCTGGCCCAGTCCCAGCCATTGCATGCATTTGGGAAGTGAGCCAGCAAAGGGGAGCTCATAATAAAAATTCATAGTGCTGTTAAGAAAGCGAAGATTTATTCTGGCTTATGACTTGTCCTCTTGTGATTTTAGTTGGTAATAAATTCCAGGTGAGCTGATACAAGCAAATTTTTATAAGCTCTTTTAAAAGATTTATTTTATTATTTTATTTGAAAGGTGGAGTTACTTACAGAGAAAGGGAGAGGGAGAGGGAGAGGGAGAGGGAGAGGGAGAGGGAGAGGGAGAGGGAGAGAGTTCTTCCATCTGTCTGCTGGTTCACTCCTCATATGGCCGCAACAACCAAGGCTGCTTTCCCAGGCGCATCAACAGGGAGCTGGATCAGAAGTGGAGCAGCTGGGACTCGAACTGGCACCCACATGCCAACCCCACAATCAAATTTCTGAAAATGCAAAGCTATGGTCCTAACCCTCAGCCCATATTCTCTTGTGACCTGAAAGAGGAAAAGGACAGTGGAGATGCAGAGAAGTAGGCAGCTGACCATGGAGCCATTGTGAGAGTTTTTGACAGAGAAGGATGGGCTGGCTTTTCAGTGCTTTGGGCTTATCAGCCTGCTAAGGTACACAGTGTGTGGTATAGAAAGGGCAGGGATGAGGACACAAGTTCAAAGGCAATGAAACTCTTTCAGCGTCGTAGGGATGTTGAAGGACCGGCAGACTCAGGTGACACTGCAAATGTAAAAAGTGAAGAGAGTGATCCCTACATTAAAGGTTGCAATAAGGACATTTTATGAGATGGAATTGAACTTCAAGATCAGAAGAAATTGAGAAGGAGGACCATGTGTTTAATAGTCATACGAGATGTGAGACTCACGTCCAAGATGCTGCTGCTGCTGTCTCGTTTTCCATGGTGCTCTCTGACTCTCCCTAGGTAGGTGGCCACCTTCCAGGCATCAGGAAGTTATTTAAGCCTAGGATTATGTACAAGGTGCAATCAGAGTGCTATAGTTTTGAATTTGGTTTGCGAGAGTTCCCCAAAGGTTCATGTGCTGGGAGCATCGTCCCCAGTGTGGTGGTACTGAGAGGTATTGGCACCTTTAAAGGTGATTAGATCATTGGATGTACTGCTCTTGGAAGGGATTAATGTAGCTCTCACAGAACCCTGGCTTTTTCTCGCTCTTTGTAAGAGCCCTCCTGGCCCCTGGATTCTAATGGCTTGCCTTGCTATTTCATTCTGAGATCTCCTTTGCCTGCTCACACTTGTGATGCCATGGGCCAAGAGGCCGTCACTGGAGGTAGAAGGGGCCACCTGGGCTTGGACTTTCAGCTTCTAAAACTGTGAGACATTAACCAGCTCCATGCATTTTGTTACAGCAAAAGAAAAATGACTAACACACAGAGTTAACTGATGGTTTCGTTTCATCTTCTTGGGTAGCTCCAAGTTCAAAGAAGTCTTCCACGGGTATGGCAGACCAGTTCAAACTAGAGACAAGTCTGCAAGTCTCTTCCTTAGCTGTGAGCCTGCAAACATCACTTCTTTCCCTCTTTTTACCAATCATTCATTTGCTGGGCATCTCCAGAGTCTACGGACCCAGCTGACAGGTGTCAAAGTTAGGATGAGACTTTGAAGTGTCAGATTATTTGAACTCCTATTGGAAATGACATGGTTTAAAGCATCAGAATTTTCCTGAAAGAAGTTAATGTTGATTTTCAGAGTATTTGGACAGCCATGGTAACTAATAATTTTAGGTATTTTTGCAACACAAAAATCAGAAATTAGAGTCTACCCTATACAACTTCCTCCCTCCATTTACAAAAATTGATTTTCAATGGTTGAAATTTACACAATGAAGAAAACCTTTGTTTTCAATTCTGCTGATAAAAGAGACAATATATGCCACCTCCTCATTGATTGACTCTTCTGTTTTCTTAGAGTCACCTGATGAGAGAATGGTTAAACATAACAGAAAATGATTTGTTCCCATTGATTAGATGATGTGTTCATCTGACAACCATAGTGTCCCAATTACAGTTATTAATTAAGTCATTACTGTAATTTGCAGAATCAAGAACAAATCACTCAGGATCTGACTATATTGCTGGTTATGTTTTCTAAGTACATAAAAACGTATTTTTAGAAGAAATACATCTTTGTGACAGCAGTCATGGGATGACAAGGCCAATGGCTCGGTTTATAAATCGCGTGCTAAAGAAAACTTCCTTTGGTTACTTAATTGGTGAGTGTTGAAAAGCTGGGCTTCTCAAAACACATTTTCCCATTGTGAAATTCTTAGGATCATTGTTAATTGCAAGCACTTAGGAAAGATGTCTTCCCATTGTTTGCTGAAATTTCTTTCTCACTGTCATAACCATTTGTTGCTTAAGGTTAGTAAGTCACATAGAACGAGGTGAAGCCAGTCTTGATTTGGGTCTCCCTGGAGTCTCCCCCAAACTCTGTGTTCATATTGGCTGGGGAGATTGTAAGCTCATCTAATTCTCAGTAACTTTCCTCTCCTGACAATGATTGCCAAGAAATTAATTATGACAATCAGGGAAGTGCCCCTGTTCTGTAGCCTGGCTCTGGCTGACTGCAAAACTTCACTCTCCTTGTGAATGTCTAGGTGTTGAAACTAAGTGATCTCTTGGAATTTTTTGCAAAATACTTGGAATTTTCTGGAAAGTACTTGTTTTCAACAGGTATAATTTCTGGCCCCTCTTTCCCTGGATTCTAAGGGCCTCAAATATCACTCCTGCTGGTTCTTAGGGAGCATAGGACTGGTTTTGTGTTTTTCTTCTGACATTTGATAGGTACCCAAAAAAGGAAAAGAGGTTTTCTTTTTACAATGAGGGAAACAAGTGAGTCTGGTGTGGCTTGGTGGGCACACGACCCATGCAGTCCAACAGGGCCCTCTGCTTACAAGGCCAAGTGCTTTGTTTAATAATCTGCATTTCTGTCTTAAAACACTTTTAAATAGTTTTTAAATAAGACATCCTGTATTTTCATATTGGCTTGAGCCCTGAAAATTATGTAGCCTGTCCCGAGTAGGGGGCTCCTGTGGATCGCACGCTCCCATGGCTGGCTCACACAAATCAAAGTTTACGTGTGGAATGACTGCTTCCCCAAAGCATGTGACTCTCTTTTGTTTCCTCTCCTTTCCTTTAGGCAATAATGGGAAAGTGCTCATGGTGGCACTGCTCATGTCTTTGAAAACTGACGAGTAATCAAATGCTAAGGATGAATTTTGCTGAGCGTGGATAGCAAATTCCTTTACATAAAAGTAGACTCTGTTCCAGGAGAACGAATAGGGGTTTCTGAAGGTTTCTGAGACGCAGTATATGCAGGGTTTTTTTTTTTTTTTTTTTTTTTTTTTGGTATATGAAGTTTTGTTATGTTGTAGTTACATGTTTAGTCAGCATTAAAAAGTGAAATTATTTTAATATTTGGGCCTCCTGGGAACACAACTGAGAGGGCCTATTCTTTTTTTTTTCACTAATGTAAAATCAATGTGATATCTACCCATTATGTGTGTAAGAAAGCATAAACTAGGAAAAGATGTTCAACCTGACTACGCAGAGAAACGCAAGTCAGAATCACAATGAGATATCATCTCATACCTAAAGGCATGGCCTTCATTAAAAAAAAAAAATAGTGTGTTGTCAAGGATGTGAGAACCAAAAGAAGATTCTTCAAAGAACTAAAAATAGGATTTACAGATGACTTAATCTCAATTTCGGATATTTGTCCAAAGGAATGTAAGTCAGGAACTCAAGTTTCTTCGGTGGAGTAGCACTATGACCTTGTAGGCAAAGGCTCTGCCTGCAGTGCTGGCATCCCATATGGGTGCTGGTTTGTGTCCCTGCTGCTGCACTTCTGATCCAGCTCCCTGCTGGTGACCCAGGAAAGCAAGAGAAGAGGACCTAGGTGCTTGGGACCCTGCACCCATGCGGGATACTCGTAAGAAGTTACTGGTTCCCGGCTTTGGATTGGCCCAGCTCTGGCTGTTGTGGCCATTTGGGGAGTGAACCAGTGGATGGAAGACCTCTCTCTCTGTCTCTCTCTCTCTTTCTTTCTGTAACTCTGCTTCTCAAATAAATAAATCTTAAAAAAAAAAAAACAACTTCACTCTCATGTTTGTTGTGGCATTATTTATAATAGCTAAGAGGGAAAAACAATCTAAATGTCTATCAGTGGATGAACAAACAAAGGAAAGGTGATACATATACATAATGGAATAGTACTCCATCTTAACAAGGATGGAAGGTTCTGTTCTAAGCTACACGTGGATGAAACTTGAGGACATCACACTAGGTATAATCAGCTAGTCACAGGACACATGTTGCATAATTCCACTTACATGAGGTATCTGAAATAGTAAATTCATAGAGATAGCCAGGAGAATGGTGGTTGCTGGGGGAAAAAGGAGGAAATGGAGGAGCTGCTATTCATGGAATGTAAATATTTAGACAAAAGATAGAAAAGCCCTAGAGAGTTCCCCTACAACATTGTGCTCATAGCTAACACAATTTTGTTGAGTATAGGCATCATTTTGTGTGTTTCTTACCACAATAGAAAAGGAAAGGAAAGGAAATGCCTGCTCTCAAGAGCAACATAGGCCCCTGTTGCCTCTGTTCCCCCAACAACCATCATCGTCCATTCACTCAGGCCATTAATCTTTGTTATCTTAGTCTAGTTTTAAATGGTCTAGATTTACTTTATCTAGAAGATAGGCGTTATATGCAATCATACTCATAAATGTTGGGGCTGGGGTATTATATGGCATTGTAAAGTGAGCTTTGATGGGGAATGCTGATAAATAAAGTGCAGTATTCTTGTGTGAGTGAGTACAGTGTGAACCTCTTCCTTTTCGGTTAGTGGTTGGAGAGCTTTGTATTTACCTTTGATGTACTTCCAGCAACCAAAGAGGAATAATCATTTTGCTGTTGTTCTCCATGTCAAATCTTGTAGTAACTGTCATTCAGGGACCCATGTGGCTTTCAGGCTGCCCTGAGCTTTCAATCTCTCCTGAACCCTGGGAGGAATCATGAAAGCAGTGACCAGGGCTAATCTCATCAGAGAGTTTTATTATTTTTTTAAAAATATCCTCAAACACAGGGCCAATTTTAGAAATTGCTGCACAATGTGATTTTATCCACTGATTTATTTTTATTTTTAAAAATTATTTATTTTTTTAACTTTTATTTAATAAATATAAATTTCCAAAGTACAACTTTTGTATTATAGTGGCTTTTCCCCCCCATAATCTCCCTCCTACCCACAACCATCCCATCTCCTGCTCCCTCTCCCATCCATTTCACATCAAGATTCATTTTCAATTATCTTTATATACAGAAGATTGATTTAGTATATACTAAGTAAAGATTTCAACAGTTTGCACCCACACAGAAACACAAGTGTAAAGTACTGTTTGAGTAGTAGTTTTACCATTAATTCTCATAGTACAACACATCAAGGGCAGAGATTCTACATGGGGAGTAAGTGCACAGTGACTCCTGTTGTTGATTTAACAGTTGAAACTCTTATTTATGACATCAGTAATCACCTGAGGCTCTTGTCATGAGTTGCCAAGGCTATGGAAGCCTTTTGAGTTCGCCAACTCCAATCTTATTTCAACAAGGCCATAGTCAAAGTGGAAGTTCTCTCCTCCCTTCAGAGAAAGGTACCTCCTTCTTTGATGGCCCCTGGCCCCTTCTTTCCCCTGGGATCTCACTCACAGAGATCTTTCATTTAGTTTTTTTTTTTTTTTTGCCAGAGTGTCTTGGCTTTCCATGCCTAAAATACTCTCATGGGCTCTTCAGCCATATCCGAATGCCTTAAGGGCTGATTCTGAGGCCAGAGTGCTGTTTAGTACATCTGCCATTCTATGAGTCTGCTGTGTATCTGGCTTCCCATGTTGGATCGTTCTCTCCTTTTTAATTCCATCAGTTAGTATTAGCAGACTATTCACTGATTTATTTCTACTTGCATATTTTATATAAAAATAATTTGCACTGTGGGTTCTTAATTTTGCTAACAGGCATGGTGAATTGCAAAAATGGCTTCAATCCTTTACCTGTCCCTGCATTCATTCTATTGGCTATTATCACTGTGTATGCCTTTTCTTCTAGCACCGGGCTTGGCCATGTGACATAATTTGGTTAACAGGATATTGAGTTGATGTGACACAAGTAGAAACTGAAATGCGTTTGCGTTATTGGGTGTGTTTATTCCTGCCTTCTGTCAACCTCATGAGAATGACATGCATGGGCTAGCCTGCAGGTTGATGAGTTGGGCCATGCTAGATTGGCCAAGAGCTAACTGGTTCCTTAGACAGGTGAGGAAGCCCAACCCAAACCAGCAAACCTATCTACCAGCCTGCAGCCTACACTCAGTTGGTGCTGATAGGCAAATCTAACCCAACAGATCCATGAATTGAATGAATGTGGATTGTTTTATGAATTTCGTCATGTCATATTGCCTTATTGTGGCAATAGACAACTAATCTACATGCCATTCTGCTTACTGGATGCACTTTCTCTTTGGAAAACCAGGAAGGATACACAGAGTGAAGCTCTGAAAATTCTCCTGTGAACATGTGGTAGTCCAGGAGTGATTGACATAACCAGGTGGGGACAGATCCATCAAGGAGGTAGAAAAACCTCCGAAAGGGCCACACTGCTCTCTATACCCCTGGAGCCTGCTTTGCTGGTTCGTTACAAGGTGACACTGTGGGCTGTGTGTCATCTCTTATCCCCTGGGGACTTAGCCGGGACATCACTCAAGATGGCCTTTCAGAATGCAGATGGAGAGACAGTGAAACTATTATGGAAGGGGTGGGCTCTGATTAAACTAATCATTCCCTACCCCTTGCCACCCCACTTACCCCAAGAAAATAATCATACACCATTAATTGCCTGTTATTATTTGATAACAACTCAGCGTTGAACGTCCTATGTCATGACCCTGTGGACAGCCACTATCTCACATAAGCAAGCCTAAGATGCTCCTATTCCAGGTTATGAGCTTATTTTCCAGGCATCCTCATTAACACCTGCTTCTCTGAGGTTGATGCAGTATCATGAAGTGTACATTGCATCGCACTCAAAGCCCGTGATAGCAGAGAAGCAGCTTCAAATCATTGTTATCTACTGGAAGGAAATTGTGCACGGTTTGTGTAAACTATGCTGTCACTCTTTTTTTTAAGTTTTATTTATTTATTTGTAAACCAGAGTTTCAGAGAGGCAGAGGCAGAGAGAGAGAGAGAGAGAGAGAGAGAGAGAGATCTTCCATCCTCTGGTTCACTCCCCAAATGGCTGAAACGGCCAGAGCTGAGCCAATCTGAAGCCAGGAGCCAGGAACTTCTTCCAGGTCTCCCACATAGGTTCAGGGGCCCAAGGACTTGGGCCATCTTCCACTGCTTTCCCAGGGCACAGCAGAGAGCTGGACTGGAAGTGGAGCAGCCCAGCCTTTTTTTTTGACAGGCAGAGGGGATAGTGAGAGAGAAAGAAACAGAGAGAAAGGTCTTCCTTTGCCGTTGGTTCACCCCCCAACGGCCGCTGCGGCTGGCGCACTGCAGCCGGCGCATCGCGCTGATCCGAAGCCAGGAGCCAGGTGCTTTTTCCTAGTCTCCCATGCAGGTACAGGGCCCAAGGACTTGGGCCATCCTCCACTGAACTCCTGGGCCACAGCAGAGAGCTGGACTGGAAGAGGAGCAACCGGGACACAATCCAGCGCCCCGACCAGGACTAGAACCTGGGGTGCCTGCGCCGCAGGTGGAGGCATAGCCTATTGAGCCGTGGCGTCGGCCAGCAGCCCAATCTTGAACTGGCACCCACGTGGGATGTCAGTACTGCAGGCGGCAGCTTTACCCACTATGCCACAGCACTGGCCCCACTACGTCACTCTTTTTTTTTTTTTTAAGATTTATTTATTTGAAAGTCAGAGTTACACACACAGAGAAAGAGAGACAGAGAGTAAGTGAGAGAGAGAGAGAGAGAGAGATCTTCCATCCACTGGCTCACTCCCCAGCTGACTGCAAAGGCTAGAGCTGTACAGATCTGGAGCCAGGAGTCAGGAGCTTTCTCTGGGTCTCCTATGTAGGTGCAGGGGCCCAGGGACTTGGGCCATATTCTACTGCCTTCCCAGGCCATAGCAGAGATCTGGATCAGAAGTGGAGCAGCCGGGTCTCGAACCAGCGCCCACATGGGATGCCGACTCTGCAGGCGGTGGCTTTACCCACTACACCATAGCACCGACCCTGCTATGTCACTCTTATAGCCTAATAATTATGTTTTCAATAAGAAAACTCTAAATCATTTAGAAGTCTTAAGATCAGCCACATATGTTACACAATGCCACATAGCAAAATTCTTTTATTAACAAATAATGAGTTGAAAAAGTAATGGACCAGTTGACTGTATATTCCACAACATATAATTCACTCATGGATAGATTTATACTCAAATATGCTTCCTTGGTTCACAAAAATTTTAGCCAAAACACTAAACCAACAAAAATCACTCCCATCCAAAATAATGATGGCCTAAAAATATATGTTCATATTTAAGCATTGCTAATTTTATTTCTCCTTATTCTCATAAGGAGAAATGCATACTGAGAGGCTGCAGCCATTTTAAATTCCACACAAGGAAAAAGAAGAGCAGGATGTTTTTCGAGGAGCCTGATTTAAAACCCAAGATCTGGGACTTCACTGCGTCAGAACAAGTAGTTTCACTTCTTGAACAGGTAAGAAAAATGTTCCTTCTGTAAAATATTTGTTCTGAATATCAGAATGCTAGTTCGTGATGAGATTTTATTAAGGTGGACACTAATTCTAAGTCCACTCTTGCCTATAAGTTTGGTCATGATAATAAAAAAATTGAAAAGAAAATTACAGCAGATCACATTGCTACTTGAAAGTCAAGACTAGTTGTATTATACAGATAATTGAGGAGACATTATTTTGTCTTTTCCAAATTGTCTGGGTCACCTCTCTAATTATATCCCTTGGGATGATGTCTGTCCTGATGTGACATAAATTTCAGATTTGAGGATCGATAACTCTAGGGGACTGACTAGCACTAGGTGAGGTGAGAAACTGGGGCCAAAATTGATGGCAACAGTGTTTGCTTTTCTGGTTGACTTCCTGGTGCTTTCTGGAGGAAGGAAATGTTGCGACTGCTTTGAGGGCAATTAACCTAATGTATTCTCAAATATAAAGAGCCTCATCACCTACCCATGTTCAGTGACACCTCTAACTCCAAGATCAGCATTGGACATAGGCAGTGCTGTTCTGCCTGCAGCCATCGTAAAACCTACACATGGTAGAATATCGTTACCACTGAGATGGGACACAGCGGATTGTAGCTGTCTGGGTATTGCTAAACTACTGGTTTGACCGACTTATCAGCTGATTTTTCAGGGAGATCCAACTGATTTACTTTGGCAACGTGTGGGCATGGTTCTCTGTGCACAGAGCTCCTGGGAGGAGAATGAAGTTCTGGACACAGAAAACAAAGCGCTCATCTCCAGCTCCTCAGAAGTCTTGGGCTTCTTGTTTTGCCATTTCCTCCATCTGCCCCGACAGGGAACTGCAGAGTACACACCAGAGGAGAAAGGAGCAAAAACAAACCAGTTCCTGTCATCTCTGTCGACTTTTCACTTAGCAGACTTCTTTGTGGATTAAAAAACTTTTTCTCTGCTTCTTGTAAAGCAATGTTCATTGGAGCTTGGCCAATAGATGGTATCATCCTTCCCGAGTCTATGCTATGGGCGGCCTATGGAAGCATATCTGTTCAAGGCATTCATGCAAATTATTACTTACTGCCCTATATGCTCATAAATTAATAGCTTCTCTGTGGATGAAAAACAGAAATTAGACAACCATTAAGGTTGAACAATGTTTAAAGAATATTAAATATTAATATATGAAATGAAAAAACACTGCAAGCGATATGAGCAGATATGCCAAAAGCGTAACAAGCCAAACCTAAGAATGCAAATAATAAAAACATGTTTCCAGCTAGATATTCTGGATGGGTTAGTATTCAAATTAAAGTTGATTTTTTTTCCCTTTCAGTAAAAACAAAACAAATTACTTACTGCTGTTGTCATATTGCATGAGGGTTTATTTTCATACTCCGAGCAAAAACAAATTTAAGGTGAATAAACTAACAAAGTATGAGTTATTTTGGTCATTGTATTTCTAAGAAGTGTGCAATATTGAAAATGCATGCCACGGGTATTTAGAGAAAGCAGCTTTTATTAGTTGGTGATATTTTTCCTTAACCCCACCATATTCATAAATAATTGTCAAGTTGGCAAGTGCATCCTAATGACTTTGTCTGCCAGACGGTATAAAGCAGGAATGACAATAGGCTGAAGACGCCTCTGGGTGATAGGTCGGAAGAGACTGTTACTCTCTGGGTGAGTGAGCATGGTCACTGCTCTTTACCAAGAAGTCTAAGGGAAATTCTCATGACGAGATGCCCACCCTTACACTCCTCTGTGCTGAACTTGGTGTAGGCTCAACGGGTGGGACTTTGCTTGGAAGGACTTCATCCCGTATTGGAGAGCCTTGGGTTTGTGTCCTGGCTCCACTTTCAATTCTAACTTCCTGCTGATGCACAAAACCAGGGAGGTAGCAGGTGATGTCTCCATGTGGTAGACCTATATTGAGTTCTTGGCTCTTGGCTTCAGCCTGACTCAACCCCAGTCCTTGTGGGTATTTGGAGAGTGAACCAGCAGACAGAAGATTTTTGTCACTCTGCCTTTCAAATAATAATATGAAAAAAAAAAAAAAAACCCACCTTACTCTGCTTGCCATTAGTCAGTTAGTATCAGGGACCTAAGCCTGCATAAGCCACAGGCTGAAAAAAATTCTAACTTTGGTCTTAATTCCACTTTGAATTAGTAGTGAGATCTTAGTCAAGGAAAGCTCTCTCAGCCCGTTTCTCATTTATTACACAGGCCTATTTATGCAAACTCTGTGGACTTCACAAAGGTACTGCGTTTGGTTGGTCAAATAACATAAAACTTAAACAAGCACATGATGCATTCCATCTTTTGATATTTTATTTACCCAGCACTGACTTTATCCTAAGCACCCTGCTAGTCATAGGGGGTAAAAATTTGGATAGTTACCAAGTGATAGCAAACAGGTTTGTATTATACACGTGTTACATGTCATCTCATTTCATCCTCACAATGACCTTATAAAGTAGGTACTTCAAGTTATTCCACTTTTCAGATGACAAAATTGAGGCATAGAGAGGTTAAGTAACTTGTCTCAGGTCACACAACTATTTAGTGGCACAGCTGAGACATAAACCCAGACAGCTAGCTTCAGAGGCCATAACCACCTCTATACTAGGTGGACCCTAGACTGTATTATCCCTCCAGGCCCTTGTGTTAGAGTAGGCCATTGCAAAATAATGTGGAATGCATTAAGAGTGCAAAGCTCCCAACATCAGTATGCAAACCTTGAAGTAGGCACCTCATCCAAGTTGGAGTGTGTGTGTCCCACGGGTTAGGTGCTATGCAGGCTACAGCTTCCAGAGATAGCTGAGACCTTCTCTGGGTGCTACAGCATGAGCAGGATGAGTAGGAAGGGCACTCTGGGCTGAGATAACAGAGTAGAAGCATCAAGACCAGAGCCAGCCTGTAATATAAAGGCACAGTTAGCTGTGTCAAGCTGGAATTGATGACAGAGGAGGCTGGTGGTGCAGTGGGCCTGTATCACAGAGGACCCTGCATGCTGGGCTGAGGAGATGTGATGGAATGACAAAGATGGAAATGGGATGGTAACATCAGGCTGTGGGTAGCCACACAACTTTGCTATATATATATATATATATATATATATATATATATATTGCTGCAGAGAAATGGCAGGGCCAGAGTGGAGTCCAGGAGTTGCTTCATGATGTAGGTAATTGTGAGGAGACTGTGGGCTTCTAAGAACTGCAGGAGTGGTTTGTAAGGAGGGACATCCTATATGTTTCAATACTTTAATGAAAATACCTGTGAGAAGCCATTTGTGAAGGAATAAGTTTTATTTTGGCTCATTGTTTTGGAGGTTCACAGTCCAAGATCAGTGGATCTATTGGTTTGGCCTTTGATGGAGGCTGGCAATGGCGGCAAGCCAGGAAGAAGAGAGAGAGAGCTAGGCCAGCTTGACTAAAATAGCTAATCCTCTGTCAGTAACCACCTTCAGAAAGCATGTACCCAGTGACCTAAAGCCCTCTCATTGGGCCTACCTCCTAGACACCTTAATTATATCAAGACTCTACCTCTAATCCATCAACCAATAACATAAGACTTTGGGACTCAAACATCAGCATGTGCTGGGGAGTCAAATCTTGTCCAAGCTATAGCATCCAAGATGCTAATGCTTTTCGAACTTTAATATGTATGAGATTCACTTGAGTCACTTGTTAACATGCAGATTCTGTTTCAGGGGACCATGAGCAGCAAACAAGATGTGCATTTTTTACAGGCTCCCTAGTGATACCTGGTCCTGGGCTACCTATTGGGTCTCAAGGCCATATGGAGTGTACATGGGTAAGAAAGGAGTCCTTTGTTCTCTAAGAAACCCTGGAGATAACCCCAGAGGACAGCTGTGAGCAACAGAATCCAATTGTCAAGTGTCTACTGTGTCACTGATTGATTTTGTCCAAGTTGCTGACCTTCTTGTTCCTGAAAATAATGTGTGGTCCCCTCCTAACGCATTTGAATTTCTTCCCCCAAGACCTGTCTCCAGTCTCTACTCTCATTTTTTAGGAAAGTGGCAATTAAGGAAGTCAATGCAGGGGAGAGAAAGCCTATGCTAGTGGTTCCATACCCCTTAGAAATATGTTATGTTTGATCTGTTGGGCCTCTCCTAACTCTGAATTCTTTTTTGCTTGCATACATTTCTAAAAATTCAAGGGAATGCAGATCACTTTAGCTTTAAGACATTCGCGACACTTTCTCAGGTGAAACAAGGCCTACGCAGAGGGGTCACAGAAAGAGAGTTGGAAAACCTCACCCTGGAACTTTGCCAAGCTTGTCTTTCTGGGAGAGCTTCTCATGGAGATTTTTGGGAGATGCTGTTGGTTTCCCAGGATGCCTTGGCAGTCCCAGCTCTTGACGCCTGCTGTGGAAATGAGACATCTTTGAAAAACAGAGTGCTCCAAAGAGAAGGACCCAGAGGCTGCAGAGATGTGGAGAACACATTGAATTCTGCTGGATGCTCTCTCTTTGCCCATCACCAAGAAATCCATGGGTGTGGTTGAAATTAGTTTCAGTAATCTCAGAACAAAGAGACAGTCTGAAACTAAGAAGACAGAAAAGCTATGCCTACCCAGGGTTTGAACTAATATACTTCTACTGAGAAATGAAGCATGGTGAGAGCCAGAGTGGTGAGAATCAACATCCGGGACGTGCTGTAGAAGCCACTACCCAGGGATTTAGCTCAGAGACAAATGCCCTTCCGTAGCTGTACAGTCAGTGCACACAGTCCTCTTCTTCCCCAGTCAACAGTTCCCTGTCACCCTGGGCATTGCAGAGGCCCCCAAAAGGCTGAGTTCCAATCATTCTTCAAGGACTTATTTTCTTAGTATCCTCCCTCAATTTAAAACAAAAAGGTTATGACGTATTTCCCATTGTGCAAGGACTGAATGTGCATTCTAGAATCTTTGGGGAAATTACCCATTCAAATGGCATCAGCTATTAAATTTTATTTTTTGTTTCTAGGAATTGTTGTAGTTTAAAGTTATTGGCATTATGGTGTGTGTAAAATTGCAGAGAAAAAGAAAGGAACCTGTTGCCTAAATGCAATGGAGCTGATTTAGGACAATTCACTGAGTGGTCCCCTCTGCTGGAAATTTAGATGGCACCCATCACATCATAGCTACTTCCTAGGCAATGGAAAACAGGAAGCTAGAGAGGAAAGAGTTAAAAAAGCAGATTCAGGAAATCATCACAAGACACTGAGACTATGCCCAAGATAAAGACTTAAAATTTTACCTGTCCATTGAAAATCAATGAAATTTGCTAAAAGCAAAATCAATCAGAAGGCAGACTTCACCCACTCCAATTCAGTGAGGAAGCCGAGGAAGCCACATAGTGCTAATCATACTCTTCCTTTGTCTTCAAGTTTCTGTGAAGTGCTTCATTTTCTTTCCCTGGGTAATGTGCTGCTTTGTAGCTGTTGTCTTCTTGCTTTGTGCAGCTTGATGATAGCTTTGGATGGCAAAAGGCACATCTTTCTCTGGAATTTGGCATCACTGATGTAGAGTGTGTTCAAGCTCAGGGTGCGGAGTGGTACGCTCCGGTTCAGTCCAGCTGCTTGTTGCTGTATTGACCCACGACTCCACTAAGCTAATGATTTAATTCTACTCAGATGGAAAGCTCAGAAATCCTAATGGAAACTCTGCACACCAAACATCCTACACTTCTTTCTGCATTTATTTATTATCAGTGTGGTACTGGTTCCTATAGATCCCAACCAACTTCCTACAGAGAGGAAAGATTTCTGGACATGACTTGGGTCATGAGAAGTTAGAATTCCCTTGGCCTGCCTCCACACAGCCATTAAAAATTAAGTAATGTACTACTTTACAAAGTAAAGATACTTCTATTTCACAAATATTCATTCAAAAAATGTTGGTTGACTACCAGATAGCATCCCAAAGATATCAAATATTATAGCAGAATGTTGCTGAATTATTCTACCCACACAATTAAGATTCAAAGGGAGAAGAGGAAGAGAAAGGAACTGAGAAATCCTTTCGAAGAAAGCAAGAGATGGGGCCAGCATGGTGGATAGTGGGTTAAGCCTCCACCTGCAGTGCTGGCATCCCATTTGAGAGCCAGTTCTCGTCCTGCCTGCTCTTCTGCTATGGCTTGGGAAAGCAGTAGAAGATGGCCCAAAGGGCCCCTGCAATTGTGTGGGGGACCTAGAAGAAGCTCCTGGCTTCGAATCTGCCTAGCTCTGGCTGTTGCGGCCATTTGGGGAGTGAACTTGTGGATGGATGACTTTTATTTCTGTCTCGCCCTCTCTCTGTCTGTAACTCTATTTCTCAGCTAAATAAGTAAAATCTTTAAAAAAAAAGCAAGAGGTGGTGCTATCTTTGGGTTCTCTTGGAAAATACTTATAGTGGGAGTGTTGTGTGCCAAATTCTGTTGAGGATGCACACCTAGAAAGAGCAGACGAGGTAGGATTAGATTGAGATGCTTACACACATGGTGGTTGCAAATAAAACCTCAGCCCACCCTTCAGTGTACTCTGAGCGGGGAAGGTCCTACGCAGTGTGCAACATCAAATCAACAGTCACTTGTTGGTTGTGAACTGCCCCTGGGAAAGAGGCATGTTCCACCTAGGTTTTGCTATGCATCAAACTACTCCCAAACTTAGTAGCATTCTATTATATCTTACAAATGTGTGGGAAAGGAATTCAGATAGGGCTTAGCTGGTTGATGCCTCTGATCTATGTATCATCAGTAGATGTCATGAGCTCACAGATGGACTGGTCGGGAAGACCCAAGATGGCTTCTCCTATGTCTCTGGTTTTTGGTGGGGGTGACTGGAAGGCAAAACTCACCTGAAATTCTCAACCGTGTCATCAACATGTGGCTTCTCCAGCATGATGATCTCAGAGTAATTGCGAATCTTGCATAGTAGCTCAGGGTTCCCAGAGAGTCTTTGAAATGCCAGAGTAGAAATTGCTAGTCTCATGTGTCTTGAGTCCAGAAACTGGCACAACATCTCTCTTGCTGAATTCTGTTGATCCAGGCAGTCACAGAACCTTCCCAGAATTCCAGGCAGAAGGGTGACATTCAACTTCATCATCTTTAATTCTACTACAGGGCATAAACTAGGTTGAGGCAATCCCCTGTGCTATTGAGACATCCCTAGGGAAGAAATAAGCCATCAGGAGCTGACCTACCCAGCAGCTGGAGTTGTGTGAGTCAGGTCTGAAGGGATCAGGTGATGACCACAGTGGCTACTCTGGGAGTGATGACAGACAATCTCCAAAATGGTTCTCGTGGGCAGTGACATTGAATTTTATCTTGCGAAGGAGAAAGGATTGACACAAATTTTGTCTAAGAAAGTTCTCTAAATTCATTCCTCAAGGGAGCTTTAAAAGCCAAGGATAAAGAGATGTTGGCCAGGTGATTGACAAGGACACAGGATGAGCTCTTCAGGTTTACAGATATGTAATGGGCAGATGTCTGTTGTTGAATGAACTCCACTGGGGCTTGTGCTGAACCCTTTGGTGTAAGATTCACAAGAACAAATGAAAGGGAATGGACTTGGAGGTTCCCACCTTTGACCATTTGGCCCCGTTTTCATTTTCTAGAAGAGGTAGTACGTGTGATTCAGAGAGGGAACTAACCATCCGAGGTCACACTGCTAGTAAGTGGCACAGCAGAGTAGAACCTGGAGCTCCTGTTTTCCACCTCAGTTCACTTTCTTGTTCTAAGTCCTAATTTTCAAACTAGAACTCCTCTAGCCAGCACTGGTGTGGTCTCCAAGGTGCCCTAGGGACCTCAGGCAGAGTTGGACCAGGATACAGGTTTTCTGACATGCAATGTTTGATAATGAGCATCAGTATTTTTATAAGGTTTCTACTACTTAATGAAAAAGTTGGGAAAGAATTCCTCTAGAGAAAATGCAAACATTTTACATCGGGCTGTCTTTTTTTTTCCTTTTATGTTTGCATATGCAAGGAACCACACTATTGAAGGTTTAGACTTTCCTTTTCTTTTTGCTTTGGATTCAGTCCAGTCCAACAAATTCTTAGGGGCCCTCCAAGTCCAAGCCACTTTGCCACTTAGGATTCAGAAGCTGAACAACATAGAGTGCGGGGCCTCAGAGCACTGACCACCCCGTTACATGATTCCATAAAGTCAGCCCTGCAGATGGCCTTGGAGGTCCTTTCAAGCCACTTGAAGATGCTAGAGAGCCCCAGATGGTTAGGCCCTGTTTACTGTGGTCCAGGTGAATACCAAAGGCTACAAGCTCTGGGACGAGGAAGAAAGGGGCAGGTTTAACAGGCTGTCAAAGCTTTCCTGGGAAGATCCCCAGCTGCAGTTTTGATTTAATCACATAGCAGAACTGACTAATTTATAAACAAGACTGCAGGGCCACGCTGCCGGAGACAGGCCCATGTGACTCCCGCTGGCTCTAGGACACCACCTTAGGTTAAGTAAAGTGGTCTCTGTTGTCAAACAGATGCCTAATAAAAGGGCTCACCTTTTAATGACAAGAAAAACACAGATACAAATGAATGGCCGCATTTGTTTGTGTTGCTTTTACAGATGGCTCAGCAAAAGCATCTCAGTGGGCGTCAATCATCCTATTTCCTCTTTTTCTTTTCTCTCATTACAGTCATTATTGGTCACAAAAGGCTGCTCTCAAAACAGCTAGTGATTATAATTTAATGCATTCTTTCTGAAACCTGCAGGGAAATTAAAGCAGGCAGCTACCTAGGGGAATGGGGCAGGGACAAGGCTGGGCACCTCGGAGGCAAGAGCTTTAAGTGCTGATTGTCCAATCCTAATCCTTCCCAGGTGTCCGACAGAGGCGGTGCTTGGGCTGGGAAATCCGAGGTTCTTGATGGTAGCTTTGGGATCCACAAGGAGGGAAGGCCTATACTTCCAGGAATGGAGAGTCTCTACCTGCACTTCCGGGGAAGAAAAGTCCTTGTCAAGGTCCCCGCGGGTGCCTAAAGGTCAACCAATGAGGATCGGCCCCGCCTCAACCTTTAACCCCCATGCCCTGAATCTATAAAAGGAGCCCTCCCAATCTCTGATGTGCGACTTCCCCGGCCCCCAATCTGCTGGGACTGGGGAACCTCGCCCGGGAGCGGAATCCCAATAAAAGCTTGTGAATTAATTGATTCGTCTGCCTGGGAAGATTTGTTACACGCCAGACACCTTGCGCTTCTCTGGCAGGGTCTCACTGTGCTGGTATGTGAACTAGGGGGTCCCAGCGACAGTCCCTGCTCATTTTGAGGAGTCTGGTATTGGTTCCTGAATGCTGAGCGAAACCCAGACATACCTGCTGACGACACACCAGCATCTAAGGCCAGCACCGGACCAGGCAAGGATGGCTGGCTTTTGGCTTTGGCTCATGAGATGGTACAACAGCAAGCCTACAGTGTCTCTGCTGGCATCAGCTGGCAACCACACAAGGCACGAAGGATTCAACTTGGAATGAGTTCTCTCTCTCTCTCCAGTGCTCTCTGCCACTTCCTCCAACACTGTGCTCAGATGTAACCTGAGGTTAGATCCAAATGATCTTATAATAAAAAATAAAATCATTAAAAAGAAAGTCAGTCATTAAATGGCTGAAATAATTGCTTTTCTGAGAGCAGTCAGATCTGGTTACAGGGTCTGGTAATGGTTTTGCTTTTTGTACTCTCGCTTAGAGCAGGCACAGGGGCTGTTTCCATGTAAATTAATTTAAATAGAGTGAAATGTATATCCAGCCCTTCAGTCACAGGAGCCAATGACAAGTGCTCAATGGTCATGCGTGGCTCCTGGCTACTATATTGGGCAGTGCAAACCCGAGTGTATAGACAACAGTGAAATAATTAAGAAGTGATGAGTTTTGAGTATTTATTATCTTTGTTTAATGGTGAGTTTGTATGATTTAATTTTTTATAATGGTAGTGCTTAAAAAAACAGCTCACAAACTTCTTGAAAATGTAACATTCAGCTCTAGCAAGCTAGTAAAAATAGCTCCAATACCCAGCTGGCACAATTCCATCACCAAGAAAGTTCCACCGGGCAGTGTTGCCTCAACCAATGCACTAGCTGTCATGGAAATATCAAAATGAGAATGAGACAGACCCATGCCTGTATTGGTAGCAAAGATTAAAGATTCTAAGGTTTGTTTTTTTTTTTTTTTTTTTTTGCACATGTAGAGTTATAGATGTTGGGCCCCTCAGTAGTAGAGATGCCCACTTGCTCGAGAGGACGCCCAAAAATCCAGACTCCAAACCAGCTGATGCAAAAAGCATGAGGTATTTATTGTACGTTTGCACAAACGGGCCCCCCACCTCAGGCAGTGAGGAGCTCTGAGCGGCAGTTTTACACAGGTTATATAGGCAACGAATTAGCATATTCCTAACGCATGCATAGGATTGGTCAGTTCAGAGGGACCGTTAGCATATGGGAGAATGCTGGTGAAGAATGCTGGTGGAGAGTGCTGGTATAAAATGCAGAGGTGGCACGGGATTGGTTGGTTTGGAGGGACAATTAGCATACCGGAGAATGCTGAGGGAGAGTGCTAAGGTGTTACAGGATTGGCCGGTCGCAGTGACATCATAAGTGTGCGCCTAGAGACCCTCCGAAGGGAGGGGCAGCTCTGCTCTGGGGCGCGCCCAGAGGTTTCCTGGAGGGGAGGGGCAGTTCTGCTCTGGGGCATCTAACCTCTTAAGAAGCCCCTGATATTTGCCCAGGCCTAGTTTCCTGTCCCTCTCCCCCATAAGGGTCCTTCAATAGACAGTGAGAGAGAGAGAGAGAGAGGTGTATTCCTTCTGTTGGTTCACTCCCCAAATAGCTGCCATGGCCGGTGCTGCACCGATCTGAAGCCAGGAGCCAGGTGCTTCTTCCTGGTCTCCCATGCGGGTGCAGGACCCAAGCACATGGGCCATCCTCCACTGCCCTGCCGGGCCACAGCAGAGAGCTGGACTGGAAGAAGAGCAACCGGGACTAGAACCTGGAACCCATATGGGATGCTGGTGCTGCAGGTGGAGGATTAACCAAGTGAGCCATGGCAGCGGCCCCAGATTCTAAGGGTTTTAATCTCCCTTATCTCTCCTATCTTTCCCTTCCTCCAACCGAAACCAAATTCCTTTGTAGGGGGAATGCACACTTAATTGCTTTAGAGTGCAGCCAGCTTGCCACAGAGCCTGTCCTCCGTCCTCTGGAGCACTCCCTAAACCTTTTTCCTTCATTTCCTCTTCCTCTGACTGTAAATCTTTTTTCTTTTCTTTCCTAACTTCATCACCATAGTAAAGCCCGAGGCCCATGGCTAGCCAAGTCACCTTCCAATTCAGCAGCCTCCCCCGTGTTTTGCATAGAATTCAGGACAATGCTGCAGGCTGAAACCTCCCCAGAAATGTAGACAACACCATAATGTTCTTCTGATTCCCCAGGCATTCTTCCATTGATTGGAGCCTGGGATCCTTTTTCTTTCTCCAGATACCACGGCTTTTTTCCTGGGTCAGAGAATTCAGAGTGAGGTTTGTTTCTGAACAGAATAAGCACACAGAAGCCTCTTTCTTGTCAGCAAACCCAAGACAGAAGCTTCTTTTCTCTAGGAAGAATGCACTCAGGAATATTTGCAGGAGGTGATGCCAGTGATTTTCATTTTCATTTTGGCTACAGCTAGCAAGTGACATTTTGGTACCAAGGATGAGTGTTTCCAGGGAGGAGGGCCAGAATGGGACATGTTATTCTAGAGCAAGGCTCAACACTCACTGGACAGCAGAGAATGCTGACCACAGAGCTCCGGCAAACACAGGGGCCCTGGCCATGCCCTTAGACAGTCTCATGCTGGCATCAGTTCTTTGAGTCACAGTAAAATACAGAAAACATCACAATTACCATTTTGAAGCATACAGTTCAGTGGCATTAGGTGCATTTGCACAATTCTTTTTACCTTACAAAACTAAAATTATATTATTAGAAAATATAAACTCTCCATTCCTCTCTTCCCCCAGGACTTGGGGACACTCCTTCGTGTCTCTATGTGGCTGATTCGAGCCACCTCATATAGGTGGAATCATACAGTATTTGTCTCTTTGTGACTAGCTTATTTCACTTAGCATAATGTCCTCAAAGTTGTAATATGGGTCTATATTTCCTTCCTTAATACTGAATAATATTCCATGATATGGCAACATGTTTATCCATTCATCCGTTGATGGTACACTTCCTTGGGTTGCTTCCATCTTTTGATTATTGTGAATAGTGTTGCTATGGCTGTCCAAATGTCTCTTCAAATCCCTGTTTTCAATTTTTTAATTTATGCACTCATAAGTGGGATTGATGGAATATATGAGAATTCTATGTTTCATTTTTTGAGGAATCTCTATACTGTTTTCCATCCCAGTGGCATCATCTTATGTTCCCACCAGTGGTACACAGGACTTCCCATTTCTCTACATCCTCACAAATGTTTGCTGTTTTCTCTATGTTCTCTCTCTCTTTTTTAATGATAACTATCTTGATGGATGTAGGTTGGCATCTCTTGTGGTTTGGGGATTTCAGTATGTTTAAAAAGCTCTGCAAGTGGTTGTAATGTGCAAACAAGGTGAGACCAGTGGCTGGCAGGAAGCTGTGGGCAGCAGGGAAACACAGCTGGGCTGACATGGTACACCAATCCCATCCTCAAGAGAAACCAAGAAAAGGAGCCAACTTGACTTTGACAGTAGCTCTTCTATATGAACTTTGGGTAAGTGACTTGGCTCTCTATACCTGTTTCCCTGCTTGGATGGAAGGGAGAAAACCTTCTCTGACAGTTGACATAATTATTACCTGGCATACAATTGTCATGGAGGGTTAGAATTTTTAGACACATGGAATGTCTCACCTAGTTTCTCTCTGTTACCCAGATGAGACCAAACAAGAATGGGGATGTTTCTAAAGCTTTCACTTGGTATGCCAGAACCTAAAATGTAATCCAGGTTCTGAGATACAGATCATGTCACACCCTCCCTCACTTATCTGTGATTCCCCAGAGGAAAGATGGGTCAGGGAGACTTCCTCTGTCTCTCATTCAGGCAGAGATACAAATGACTAAGAGTAGGTTACGTATGACCATCTGCTCAAGGTGAGGTTCAAGTTAGAGCTAAAAGCAGCAAAGCATAGGTGTCACACTCCAATAACAAATGGTCCTCAGTAGGTAGGAACTAGGGCAATTGTTTGCCTTCAAAAACATGAAAGTGTGATGGTCTCTACTACTGTTCTTCCTAAGGATGGTAATGCCATCGTATTTCTCTTTTCCGGACACTCCTGTGAGTATGCGTTTATTGGATGCTCACGATATCTCCATGAAGTAGGCCGGATAGATGTCACCTGATTTTTGTGGATTTTGTGATTTTTGTGGATGACTATTGTGCAGCAGTAGGAATGGTACCTTCAAGGAGCAGGTGAAAAGCCATTACTGCCACTCTCAAGGGGGAGAGATTTCCTGTCTTGTTGAGAGAGTCCTGAAGTAAAATTCTTTTTTTTTTTTTTTTTGACAGGCAGAGTGGACAGTGAGAGAGAGAGATAGAGAGAAAGGTCTTCCTTTTTGCCGTTGGTTCACCCTCCAATGGCCGCCGCGGTTGGCGCGCTGCAGCCAGCGCACCATGCTGATCCGATGGCAGGAGCCAGGTGCTTCTCCTGGTCTCCCATGGGGTGCAGGGCCCAAGCACTTGGGCCATCCTCCACTGCACTCCCTGGCCACAGCAGAGAGCTGGCCTGGAAGAGGGGCAACCAGGACAGAATCCGGCACCCCTACTGGGACTAGGACCTGGTGTGCCGGTGCCGCAAGGCGGAGGATTAGCCTATTGAGCCGCGGCGCCGGCGTAAAATTCTTTTAAATGATTTTTTAACCTGCCCAATTCTGTGTTTCAAAACAAAACTCTCCATTTCACCACCTCGTACACAGCTTCAGTTCTTTTTATCCTGTTGTCAAGGGTTGTCATAATCCTCTTTCAGAGTTCAACCATGTTGATTTCTCCTCCATGGTATTAGGTGCTAAACACTTAACACTTTGTACTAAGTAGAAGATTATAAACCAGAAGTTATTTAACAAGTATCAGAGCCTCCTAAGGACATGATTAAAGACATTGAGGCATTAGCAAGTAAATCTAAGTGAGGCCAAGAAGCAAGTCAGTCACTGCCAAGGGTCCCATTTTCAAAAGTAATGTCAACAAATTTGCTAAATGTTCTTTTTTCTTTGTGAATTTGGAAAAGAATCAACTAAAAATCATGAAAATGAAGACTATGATTATGCATCTATGAACCCATTAATTTTAATAAATAAAGTCTATTTATTAAGTGTCTATCATGTTTCAAACACTGATCTAGGCAAAGACAATAAAATAGTGGGAAAAAAATATAGCTGCCTTCCATGCATGTATGTTTGTGTAGGTTAACAGACAAATGAGTAAGATATGTAAGAATTACCGGGGATTTATCACCAGAACAAATGCCAGAGAGCGTAAATGTTCAGAGCACTGAAAGAAAAAGCCCATCAGCCTAGAGTTCTTTATCCACACAAATGATCCCTGCAGAGTGAGAGGTAAATAGAGACTTTGCAGACCCATGAAAGTTGGGGGATTCTTCAGTAGAAGATCTGCCCTGCAGGAATTTTAAAAGAAGTTCTTCAAGTCAGAGACACATATCTATGATGAAACGAAGACTACGGAGAAAGTATGTATGAAGGTGAAATAACTTACTTTATTCTCATTCTTATTTGGCCTAAAAGATAACAGCTTAGAGTAATAGTAAACAAACAAATAGATGAAAAATCCTACAGAGCGATTGCAGTTATAATTATTTTATTATTATATATTATTATAATTGAATAAGTGAAAGAGTGATGGTAGTGTCATGTGGAGTGGGTGGGAAGAACTGGGGTGCCTCTGTGGGTAGGGACCCATGGTGCTTGTGAAGTGGCTTGGCACAGCTTTATTTAAAGGTGGCCTCAGTCATGTGGTCAGTGTTGGACATGGACAGTGATAAGTCATGGCGACCGTATGTACCTTTGACACCATGTTATGACAACAGCGCTTTATCATGATCTTCCTCCATGAAACATAATGTCCTAGTTAGACTCACCATGGTGTTTTTATCCCTTTCTATGTTCTTCTTACTTTTTCTATAATTTGCATGCTGTGGATCCATCAGGGCTGCATGCTAAGGTCTGCATTGACAGGAACCAGGGCTGGGAATTGGAACACAGGCACTCCAATGTAGGACATAGGCCTCTTAACCTTAATTACATGTCTTAATGACTAGGCTAAACACGTGCCTCCATGTCTAGATTCTCAACACATCTTCTGAGGTCTACCAATGTTTCACATGTTGTTTCTGTATTTCATTTCTTTTATCCTCTTCTGTTTGTTTCTCTTAATTTCGATGGCAGAAATGGATATTCTCAAATAACACAGTGAATGCATACCGCATCTATCGTTGAGGAATGAGCGGCCAGCCGCAAGGGGAAGCCAGAAACGGGCCCGGCAGTGTCCGTGTTCTCAGCCCTCTGTGGAAGGTGTGTTGTGCTGTTGAAGGAATGCATTGATCTGCTAGTGACCACAGCAAACCATCAGGGAGCAATTATGCTTGTAGAGCTCCCATTAGGAAAAGAGAATGTTGTAGCCGTGGATATATTTCTAATGTGGGTTGACAGATACATCCAGAGACAGGCAGAAGTGGCTGTTTGCTCAACACTGCTAAGAAGTGTTAGAGATTCAGAAATCTCTGGTTTCTCAGGTGCAGTGCCAAACCCTAGAGCAAAGTTTCCAGAATGTTAAGAAGTGCTGCTTCTCATTTGCAGCAAGTCGCAAACAGTATTTCGCTTAAAAATTGCACCAAACACTTTAAAGTAATGGAGGAATCCAAACAGCACATAGGTTTAAGCAGACGCATGCTGATGTTGTGCAATCTCCTTGCCCCATCTAAAGAAATTCTGGATAATTAGTATGTTATTTACGCCCCTTTTGAAGGCCCTAGAAAACAGAAAAGGCACATTTTAGAAAGGCTTCAATAATTAGCTACATTTCTTAGTCACATTTTGAAGTCATGAAAGAAAAATATTTTTACATTGCAAGTGATTTCTCACACTTCCATGGTGGAGGAAGACTGACAGTCTATAACTATCTTTGGAGAGAATAGGAAAGGATGGAATATTCAGCCTCCTTTCTATACTCTGGGTCAATCATAAAACACAATGAGCTGATAAGATTTAGGTTTCTTCACTATCCCAAGGCAAGCAGCCCCAACAAGCCACACTGTTAGAGTACGAAGCCATCCTTGATGGCCAACCATTGTTATATAGAAGGGAATCATACAGGTTCACAACCACAAATGTGAATTCCACATCCTACATTTCGAGTCTGCTATTGGAAAACTATGGCCACGATAGGATGAAAAGTTTTTCCAACGAAGATACAATCACACATGATTGAGCTGCTGTCAGAGGTACTGCCAGGCACGCCTCCTATACCTCTGTCCCACCGTCAAAACCTGCCTGATGGCCTGCAGTATCCAGCTCAGGGATCTGCTTCTGTCCAAAGCCTTGGAAAGCTGTAAATGCGATACAGGGTTGGGGAGTGAGGAGCCAAGTGGGGAAACCTCTCCTACTTCCACCCTCCCCTATCAGTTCAAAGTCAGGTATCTAGTGAGAAAATTGGTGCTGATGCTAACGGTCATAAGAGTCCCTCGTAAGATGGGCAGGAGGCTCCTAAGTACCAGAGAGATGCCTGGACTTTCTCTGCATGCAATACTGACCCCGATGTGCAAGGCCATTCCTATGGTAGCAGACTAATAGATTCTGAGAAGCATCCCCCGACAAAGCGGGAAATGACTTAGGTCCCAAGGTGTGAAGAAGTGAACATTTACGTCCCTCCACGATTCATGTGCTGGCATCCTAACCCCCCAGTGTAGGAGTGTAAGGACGGGGGGCCTTTGAGGAGTCACCAGATCAGGAAGATAACGCCTTCTTGGCCAGGATTATTAGCACCCTAATAAACGAGACCACTGGCTCATTTAATGGTTGTGACCAAGACTCTGAATATCAATTCACAAGGCTCCACAGAGCCACAGGCCCAGTGCACTGCATCAGCCCCTCAGGTTTGGCTTTGCCGCTTGGCAAGCCGACTCGTAGCCCTGCTTGGGTGTCGCTTCAGGTGCGTCCCTCAGGGTCTAGGGGAAAGATGCACTTTTATTTGCGCCTTTTCTCTGCATCTTTTTCCAGAACATCAGGAACCTTCAAGACGACTCCGAAATCCAGAAGTGCTGTGCTCTGAATGTTGGTGTCCCCCTAAAATTCCTATGTTGGGACCTAATACTCAATACGACCATATTAAGAGGTGGGCCTTTGTGGAGATCAATGAAGTCCCAGGGGCCCTGCCTTGCTTGGTCCCTGTCAGGACACAGTGACACAGTGCCATCTGTGAACCAGAGTGAGTTCTTACCAGACACTGAATCTGCTGGTGCCTTGGTCTTGGCTTTGCAGAACTCGGAGCAATGCATCCTGCTGTGTATGTCACCAGCCCAAGGAATTTGGTAACAGCCATCCATACAGACTAAAAAAAGGCAGTATAGAGGAAACAGTTGGCTTCAGTTTGAATCCTGACTCTACTACTTAAAATATCATGAGCAGACACATGGACCGCGTCAAGCCTGCTTTCACTTTTAAAACTGTTAACCAAAATCTTTCTTAGGGGAGCCGCGCGGCGGGAGCGGCAGCCGGGCGGCGGAAGCGGAGCCGCGCGGCGGGAGCGCAGCCGGGCGGCGGAAGCGGAGCGGAGCCGTGCCACAGAATCTCGCCAGCGCGGGAACCAACGGAGGAGGGTAAGACCTCAGAAACCCAAGACATTGAGGGGGGAGGGAAACAGAGGCCTCACCCTTCACTCAACAAGCAAAACAAAGAGCACTGCGATTTTACATATCTAAAGCGCAGCCAAACTCAATAACTTTGGCAAAACTGGAGAACACATTGAGGGCTGAATAAACTCTTGGTGTGGTCCCAGAGGTAGATCAAATGAATACTCACAGAGGCCAGATTTCAACTACCCTCAACTCCACTCCCAACTGAGTCAAAAAAAAAAAAAAAACCATAAATTATCTCCAACATGCCAAACAATAAACATAGAAGCCGAGGTAACAAAAGCAAGGAAGACACTATGACGCCCCCAAATGAGAAAGACACGCCAAAGCAAGATTATGAAGATGAAGAGATAGAGGAAATGCAAGAAGCAGATCTCAAAAAAGTGATAGGAACATTAAGAAATTCTCAAAAACAAATTCTTGAACTACAGAAAACCTTAATGGACAAGATAGAAAATCTCTCCCGTGAAAATGAAATAATAAGGAGAAATCAAAATGAAATGCAAAAACTAGTAGAACATAAAACTGAGATAGTGACAAAAAACCTCAACGAAATGAAGAACTCAATAGATCAAATGGCAAACACACTAGAGAGCCTTAAAAACAGAATGGGTGAAGCAGAAGAGAGAATATCAGAATTAGAAGACAGAGAACAGGAAAGGAAACAGTCAAATCAAAGAAAAGAAGAAGAAATCAGAAATCTAAAAAACACTGTCAGGAATCTACAGGATACTATTAAAAAACCCAACATTCGGGTTCTAGGAGTACCTGAAGGCATGGAAAGGGAGAAAGGATTAGAAGGCCTTTTTAGTGAGATACTAGCAGAAAATTTCCCAGGTTTGGAGAAAGACAGAGGCATCCTAGTACAGGAAGCTCATAGAACCCCTAATAAACATGATCAAAAGAGAACCTCACCACGTCACGTCATAATCAAATTCACCACAGTGAAACACAAAGAAAAGATCCTAAAATGTGCAAGAGAGAAACGCCAGATTACTCTCAGAGGATCTCCAATTAGACTCACAGCTGACTTCTCTTCAGAAACCCTACAAGCTAGAAGGGAATGGCGAGACATAGCCCAGGTACTAAGAGAGAAAAACTGCCAGCCCAGAATATTATATCCTGCAAAGCTCTCATTTGTGAATGAAGGTGAAATAAAGACCTTTCACAGCAAACAGAAATTGAAAGAATTTGTCGCCACTCGTCCAGCCCTGCAAAAGATGCTTAAAGATGTATTACATACAGAAACACAGAAACACGGTAGCCAATATGAAGGAAGGTAAAGGAAGGAAACACCACAACAAAAGAACACAGGAATCTCAAACCAGATATTAGAAAATATCTTTGGCAAATGGCAGGGCAAAGTTACTCCTTCTCAATAGTCACATTGAATGTTAATGGCTTGAACTGTCCAGTTAAAAGACACCGATTGGCTGATTGGGTTAAGGAACAAAACCCATCTTTTTGCTGCTTACAAGAAACTCATCTTTCCAACAATGATCCATACAGGCTGAAAGTGAAAGGCTGGAAAAAGATATACCATGCCAACAGAAATGAAAAAAGAGCGGGCGTAGCCATCTTAATATCGGACAACATAAACTTTACCACAAAAACTGTCAGGAGAGACAAAGAGGGACACTATTTAATGATTAAGGGATCCATTCAACAGGAAGATATAACAATTATCAATGTATATGCTCCGAATCACAGGGCACCAGCTTATTTAAAAGACTTGTTAAGGGACTTAAAGGGAGACCTAGACCCCAATACAATTGTACTGGGGGACTTCAATACTCCACTCTCAGAGATAGACAGATCATCAGGACAGAAGATCAACAAGGAGACAGCAGATTTAAATGACACTATAGCTCAAATGGATCTAACAGATATCTACAGAACATTTCATCCTACATCTAAGGACTTTACATTCTTCTCAGCAGTATATGGAACCTTCTCTAGGATTGACCACATACTAGGCCATAAAGCAAGTCTCAGCAAATTCAAAAGAATTAGAATCATACCATGCAGCTTCTCAGACCACAAAGGAATGAAATTGGAAATTAGCAACTCGGGAATCCCCAGAGCACGTGCAAACACATGGAGATTGAACAACATGATCCTGAATGAACAATGGGTCATAGAAGAAATTAAAAGAGAAATCAAAAAATTTCTGGAAGTAAATGAGGATAACAACACAACATACCAAAACCTATGGGATACAACAAAAGCAGTGTTAAGAGGAAAGTTTATACCAATAGGTGCCTACATCAAGAAATTGGAGAGACACCAAATAGATGAGCTTTCAAGTCATCTCAAGGATCTAGAAAATCTGCAGCAAACCAAACCCAAACCCAGTAGGAGAAGAGAAATAATTAAAATCAAAGAAGAAATCAACAGGATTGAATCCAAAAAAACATTACAAAAAATCAGCCAAACGAGGAGCTGGTTTTTTGAAAAAATAAACAAAATTGACACCCCATTGGCCCAACTCACTAAAAAAAGAAGAGAAAAGACCCAAATCAATAGGATTAGAGATGAAAAAGGAAACATAACAACAGACACCACAGAAATAAAAAGAATCATCAGAAATTACTACAAGGACTTGTATGCCAGCAAACAGGAAAATCTATCAGAAATGGACAGATTCTTGGACACATACAACCTACCTAAATTGAGCCAGGAGACATAGGAAACCTAAACAGACCCATAACTGACACAGAAATTGAAACAGTAATAAAGGCCCTCCCAACAAAGAAAAGCCCAGGACCAGATGGATTCACCGCTGAGTTCTACCAGACATTTAGAGAAGAACTAACTCCAATTCTTCTCAAACTATTCAGAGCAATCGAAAAAGAGGGAATCCTCCCAAATTCTTTCTATGAAGCCAGCATCACCTTAATTCCTAAGCCGGAAAAAGATGCAGCATTGAAAGAGAATTACAGACCAATATCCCTGATGAACATTGATGCAAAAATACTCAATAAAATTCTGGCCAATAGAATGCAACAACACATCAGAAAGATCATCCACCCAGACCAAGTGGGATTTATCCCTGGTATGCAAGGATGGTTCAATATCCGCAAAACAATCAACGTAATACACCACATTAACAGGCTGCAGAAGAAAAACCATATGATTCTCTCAATAGACGCAGAGAAAGCATTTGATAAAATACAACACCCTTTCATGATGAAAACTCTAAGCAAACTGGGTATGGAAGGAATATTCCTTAATACAATCAAAGCAATATATGAAAAACCCACGGCCAACATCCTATTGAATGGGGAAAAGTTGGAAGCATTTCCACTGAGATCTGGTACCAGACAGGGATGCCCACTCTCACCACTGCTATTCAATATAGTTCTGGAAGTTTTAGCTAGAGCTATTAGGCAAGAAAAAGAAATTAAAGGGATACAAATCGGGAAGGAAGAAGTCAAACTATCCCTCTTTGCAGATGATATGATTCTTTATTTAGGGGACCCAAAGAACTCTACTAAGAGACTATTGGAACTCATCGAAGAGTTTGGCAAAGTAGCAGGATATAAAATCAATCCACAAAAATCGACAGCCTTTGTATACACAGGCAATGCCACGGCTGAGGAAGAACTTCTAAAATCAATCCCATTCACGATAGCCACAAAAACAATCAAATACCTTGGAATAAACTTAACCAAGGACGTTAAAGAACTCTATGATGAAAACTACAAAACCTTAAAGAAAGAAATAGAAGAGGATACCAAAAAATGGAGAAATCTTCCATGCTCATGGATTGGAAGAATCAATATCATCAAAATGTCTATTCTCCCAAAAGCAATTTATACATTCAATGCAATACCAATCAAGATACCGAAGACATTCTTCCCAGATCTGGAAAAAATGATACTGAAATTCATATGGAGACACAAAAGACCTCGAATAGCCAAAGCAATCCTGTACAACAAAAACAAAGCCGGAGGCATCACAATCCCAGATTTCAGGGCATACTACAGGGCAGTTATTATCAAAACAGCATGGTACTGGTACAGAAACAGATGGATAGACCAATGGAACAGAATAGAAACACCAGAAATCAATCCAAACATCTACAGCCAACTTATATTTGATCAAAGATCCAAAACTAATCCCTGGAATAAGGACAGTCTATTCAATAAATGGTGCTGGGAAAACTGGATTTCCATGTGCAGAAGCTTGAAGCAAGACCCATACCTATCACCTTACACAAAAATTCACTCAACATGGATTAAAGACTTAAATCTACGGCCTGAAACCATCAAATTATTAGAGAGCATTGGAGAAACCCTGCAAGATATAGGTACAGGCAAAGACTTTTTGGAAAAGACCCCAGGAGCGCAGGCAGTCAAAACCAAAATTAACATTTGGGATTGCATCAAATTGAGAAGTTTCTGTACTTCGAAAGAAACAGTCAGGAAAGTCAAGAGGCAACCGACAGAATGGGAAAAAATATTTGCAAACTATACTACAGATAAAGGGTTGATAACCAGAATCTACAAAGAAATCAAGAAAATACAACAGCAGAAGAAACAACCCACTGAAGAGATGGGCCAAGGACCTCAATAGACACTTTTCAAAAGAAGAAATCCAAATGGCCAACAGACACATGAAAAAATGTTCAAGATCACTAGCAATCAGAGAAATGCAAATCAAAACCACAATGAGGTTTCACCTCACCCCGGTGAGAATGGCTCACATCCAGAAATCTACCAACAATAGATGCTGGAGAGGATGTGGGGAAAAGGGGACACTAACCCACTGTTGGTGGGAATGCAAACTGGTTAAGCCACTATGGAAGTCAGTCTGGAGATTCCTCAGAAACCTGAACATAACCCTACCATACAACCCAGCCATCCCACTCCTTGGAATTTACCCAAAGGAAATTAATTTGGCTAATAAAAAAGCCATCTGCACATTAATGTTTATTGCAGCTCAATTCACAATAGCTAAGACCTGGAACCAACCCAAATGCCCATCAACAGTAGACTGGATAAAGAAATTATGGGACATGTACTCCATAGAATACTATACAGCAGTAAGGAACAATGAAACCCAGTCATTTGAAACAAGATGGAGGGATCTGGAAAACATCATGCTGAGTGAATTAAGCCAGTCCCAAAGAGACAAATATCATTTGTTTTCCCTGATCGGCGACAACTAACTGAGCACCAAAGGGGAAACCTGCTGAAATGAAATGGACACTATAAGAAACATTGACCTGATCAGCTTAGCTCCTGACTCTAGATATACAATGTAATACTTTATCCTTATACTTTGCGTTTCTGTGTGGGCACAAACTGATGAGCTCTTTACTAATGATATACTGAAGTGATCTTCTGTATATAAAGAGAATTGGAAATGAAAAAAAAAATAATAACAACCTGGTGTTGAAGGGGAAATGGCATAGAAAGTTAATTAATCTGAGAAAAAATCATGTGGGTTCTCTGTCTTTAATGTGCTGTACATTGCTATTTGACGCTATAATTAGTAATCCAATGGTAGTTTTTTCACTTTGTATTGCTATATGGGCAAAATGTTGAAAACTTTACCTAATATATACTAAGCTGATCTTCTGTATACAAAGAGAATTGAAAATGAATCCTTACATGAAAGGAAGGGGAGAGGGAGCGGGAGAGGGGAGGGTTGCGGGCGGGAGGGAAGTTACGGGAGGGGGGGAGCCATTGTAACCCATAAGCTGTACCTTGGAAATTTATATTCATTAAATAAAAGTTAAAAAAAAATCTTTCTTAGGAGACTATAGGGGTAATTAGAGAAAGAATATTCAAAAAAGCTAAACTCATGGAAAGGACAATTGTAGGAAAATAGTTTTACAAAGTTCATCTAGAGGTCTTAAGAACATGTAAATTGTCAGTTGGCCCACATGTTCATAATGCCTTCCAGAACATTCTAGATAGAACAGTGATTATCTTTGCTAGAATAAAACACTAATGTAAGCATGCTCTTAATTAGAAACTCTGAATGAGAAAGCAAGGGACATCATTTATGACTGCAAGTGTGGATCCTTGAAATTTACTTCTTCCTTGAGAAATTAATTCTAGGAAAATATCACATAAGAGGCCAGCACTGTGGCATAGCGAGTAAAGCTGCCACCTGTAATGCCAGCATCCCATATGGGTGCCAGTTTGCAACCCAGCTGCTCCACTTCCTATCCTGCTCCCTACTGATGTGCCTGGGAAAGCAGTGAAAGATGTCCTGAGTGCTTGGGCTCCTGCATTCACATGGAGACCTGGAAGAAGCTCCTGGCTCCTGGCTTTGGATCATCCCAGCTCCAGCCATTGTAGCCACCTAGGAAATGAACCAGCACATGGGAGATCTCTCCCATTCTCTCTCTCAACTCTGCCTTTCAAATAAATAAATACATCTTTAAAAAGAAAAGAAAAATAACACATTAAACATCAAGAGAGGAAAAGAAAAACCTAAATAGCTCTAAACAGAATAGATGCAAATACCTTGGGTACTTGTGCACTTGAATTAGAGATTGTTGCCAAAAGGATCCAATAAAATTTCCCAAGTGAACAGCAAATAAAATGAAAAACTATCAAAAAGTCAAAATCATTTACATGAATATCAGGCAATGCAGGTAGAAGAATTTGGCTCTCGGCACCTTGCAAGTCTCACTGAGGCCGAATCATCCTGAATTTCCCAAGTCAGCTGGGGGGCTGCCGGTGGCTGCGGTGACTAAGTCACACACAGGCTGAATGTCTTACAGTTACAGGACTTGGTGTGAGGTGGTTTGGAAAAAGGATAGAAGCGTTGAAACCAGCTTCTCACAATTTTTTTATTTTAATTTTGTTTTTAAAGATTTATTTATTCACTTGAAAGCTGGAGTTACACAGAGAGGAGAGGCAAAGGCAAAGACAGAGAGAGGTCTTCCATCCACTGATTCACTTCCCAGTTGGCCGCAACAGCAGGAGATACACCAATCCGAAGCCAGGAGCCAGGACAGAGCTGGAATGGAAGTGGAGCAGCTGGAACTTAAACTGCGCTCATATGGGATGCTGGCACTGCAGACAGGGGCTTTACCCACTATGCCACAGCGCCGGCCCCAGCTTTTGACAATTGAAAAAGGAAGCAGTTTATGGGCAGACAAGGAAACAGCGATAAGATTTCTCTCAGCAGCGGCAAGATGGCGGAATAGGCAGAGAGCAAACTATTAGTCCGGAGACAGAGACAGGTGAATATAAGTGGAGATACTGCAGGGTCAAGGAAGAGTAGGGGATGAAACAGCATAGGAAACTCTTCCGGAACTAGTAATTCACAGTGTATCTGCGTGGAGAGCGTGGGAGCCCAAAATCGGGACACCAGCAGCAGACTCAACGCACCAGCGCTGGAACGCGAGGTGAGCTGAACCACAATAGCCCGAGACACCAGCGGGCAAGCGGAAAGAGGAGGCTAGAGGGAACGAGGCTTGAAACTCCGTGGGGAAAAGTTCACCAGGCTAACTAGAAGAGAGAGAGGAAAAAAATAAAAAAAGCGACCGATACGGACACAAGTTTCTCTCTCTCCGCTCACCTCTCAAAGGCGAGCAAGACAGAGCAGGCGCCATTTTGGACATACGTCATAAGCAGGGCGACCTCAGGTCTGCACCAGCCCTGAGCCTAGCAGAAAAACCTGACTCTGGGGGGAGGGGTGAAATAACAGGAGATTAGCATCTAACTTGGCAACCCAGTGGGAGATTTCAGGAGAATTGGAGCCCACACTGAGGGCAGCAGAGATTGCCTGTGTGGTCCGTGGGAAAGAGCTTCCGATCTCTGGCTCCTGTGGGTATATCATTTGCCTGCTAACTACCTCCAATTACGTTCAGCTGTGCGGAATTACTTCCCTTTTGAATCAAAAAAGAGAGAGATTTACCACACCTAACCTGGGAGTGTCATCTTTGACACACCCTCAGCCCTGAGGAACCAAACACAGCTCTCAGTCCACGCTCATCTCAAGCCTCTAAGGCACCACTGAAAGCAGACAGTACACTTAATATAGAGCCATAGTGTAACAAGAAAAAACACCACAGTGAAGAAACCAAATATCTCCAACATGCCAAACAACAAACGCAAAAACCAAGCTAACAAGAACAAGGAAGACACTATGACACCCCCAAATGAAAAAGACACCCCAATTCAAGATTATGAAGATGAGGAGATTGAAGAAATACAAGAAGCAGATCTCAAAAAATTGATAAGAACATTAAGAAGTTCTCAAAAACAAATTCTTGAACTACAGAAATCCTTAATAGACAAGATAGAAAATCTCTCTCGTGAAAATGAAATATTAAGGAGGAATCAAAATGAAATGAAACAACTAGTGGAACAAGAAATGGTGATAGTGACGAGAAATCTTAATGAAATGAAGAATTCAATAGATCAAATGACAAACACATTAGAGAGTCTTAAAAACAGAATGGGCGAAGCAGAAGAGAGAATATCAGACTTAGAAGACAGAGAACAGGAAAGGAAACAATCAAATCAAAGAAAAGAAGAAGAAATCAGAAATCTAAAAAATACTGTCAGGAATCTACAGGATACTCTTAAAAAACCCAACATTCGAGTTCTAGGAGTACCTGAAGGCATGGAGAGAGAGAAAGGATTAGAAGGCCTTTTCAGTGAGATACTAGCAGAAAATTTCCCAGGTTTGGAGAAAGACAGAGACATCCTAATACAGGAAGCTCATAGAACCCCTAATAAACATGACCAAAAGAGAACCTCACCACGACACGTCGTAATCAAACTCACCACAGTGAAACACAAAGAAAAGATCCTAAAATGTGCAAGAGAGAAACGCCAGATTACTCTCAGAGGATCTCCAATTAGACTCACAGCTGACTTCTCTTCAGAAACCCTACAAGCTAGAAGGGAATGGCGAGACATAGCCCAGGTGCTAAGAGAGAAAAACTGCCAGCCCAGAATATTATATCCTGCAAAGCTCTCATTTGTGAATGAAGGTGAAATTAAGACCTTTCACAGCAAACAGAAATTGAAAGAATTTGTCGCCACTCGTCCAGCCCTGCAAAACATGCTTAAAGATGTGTTACATACAGAAACACAGAAACACGGTCACCAATATGAAAGAAGGTAAAGGAAGGAAACCTCACAGCAAAAGATCACAGGAATCTCAAACCATATATTAGAAAGTATCTTTGGCTAATGGCAGGGCAAAGTTACTCCTTCTCAATAGTCACATTGAATGTTAATGGCTTGAACTGTCCAGTTAAAAGACACCGATTGGCTGATTGGGTTAAGGAACAAAACCCATCTTTTTGCTGCTTACAAGAAACCCATCTATCCAACAATGATCCATACAGGCTGAGAGTGAAAGGCTGGAAAAAGATATACCATGCCAACAGAAATGAAAAGAGAGCGGGCGTAGCCATCTTAATATCGGACAACATAAACTTTACCACAAAAACTGTTAGGAGAGACAAAGAGGGGCACTATTTAATGATTAAGGGATCCATTCAACAGGAAGATATAACGATTATCAACGTATATGCACCTAATTACAGGGCACCAGCTTATTTAAAAGACTTGTTAAGGGACTTAAAAGGAGACATAGACCCCAATACAATAGTACTGGGGGACTTCAATACCCCACTCTCAGAGATAGACAGATCAACAGGACAGAAGATCAACAAGGAGACAGTAGATTTAAACGACACTATAGCTCAAATGGATCTAACAGATATCTACAGAACATTTCATCCTACATCTAAGGACTTTACATTCTTCTCAGCAGTACATGGAACCCTCTCTAGGATTGACCACATACTAGGCCATAAAGCAAGTCTCAGCAAATTCAAAAGAATTAGAATCATACCATGCAGCTTCTCAGACCACAAAGGAGTGAAATTGGAAATTGGCAACTCAGGAATCCCTAGAGCACGTGCAAACACATGGAGATTGGACAACATGCTCCTGAATGAACAATGGGTCATAGAAGAAATTAAAAGAGAAATCAAAAATTTTCTGGAAGTAAATGAGGATAACAACACAACATACCAAAACCTATGGGATACAACAAAAGCAGTGTTAAGAGGAAAGTTTATACCAATAGGTGCCTACATCAAGAAATTGGAGAGGCACCAAATAGATGAGCTTTCAAGTCATCTCAAGGATCTAGAAAATCTGCAGCAAACCAAACCCAAACCCAGTAGGAGAAGAGAAATAATTAAAATCAGAGAAGAAATCAACAGGATTGAATCCAAAAAAACATTACAAAAAATCAGCCAAACGAGGAGCTGGTTTTTTGAAAAAATAAACAAAATTGACACCCCATTGGCCCAACTCACTAAAAAAAGAAGAGAAAAGACCCAAATCAATAGGATCAGAGATGAAATGGGAAACGTAACAACAGACGCCACAGAAATAAAAAGAATCATCAGAAATTACTACAAGGACTTGTATGCCAGCAAACAGGGAAATCTATCAGAAATGGACAGATTCTTAGACACATACAACCTCCCTAAATTGAGCCAGGAAGACATAGAAAACCTAAACAGACCAATAACTGACACAGATATTGAAACAGTAATAAAGGCCCTCCCAACAAAGAAAAGCCCAGGGCCAGATGGATTCACTGCTGAGTTCTACCAGAAATTTAGAGAAGAACTAACTCCAATTCTTCTCAAACTATTCAGAGCAATCGAAAAAGAGGGAATCCTCCCAAATTCTTTCTATGAAGCCACCATCACCTTAATTCCTAAGCCAGAAAGAGACACAACATTGAAAGAGAATTACAGACCAATATCCCTGATGAACATAGATGCAAAAATACTCAATAAAATTCTGGCCAATAGAATGCAACAACACATCAGAAAGATCATCCACCCAGACCAAGTGGGATTCATCCCCGGTATGCAGGGATGGTTCAACATTCGCAAAACAATCAACGTAATACACTACATTAACAGACTGCAGAAGAAAAACCATATGATTCTCTCAATAGACGCAGAGAAAGCATTTGATAAAATACAACACCCTTTCATGATGAAAACTCTAAGCAAACTGGGTATGGAAGGAACATTCCTTAATACAATCAAAGCAATATATGAAAAACCCACGGCCAACATCCTATTGAATGGGGAAAAGTTGGAAGCATTTCCACTGAAATCTGGTACCAGACAGGGATGCCCTCTCTCACCACTGCTATTCAATATAGTTCTGGAAGTTTTGGCCAGAGCTATTAGGCAAGAAAAAGAAATTAAAGGGATACAAATTGGGAAGGACGAACTCAAACTATCCCTCTTTGCAGATGATATGATTCTTTATTTAGGGGACCCAAAGAACTCTACTAAGAGACTGCTGGAACTCATCGAAGAGTTTGGCAAAGTAGCAGGATATAAAATCAATGCACAAAAATCAACAGCCTTTGTATACACAGGCAATGCCACGGCTGAGGAAGAACTTCTAAAATTAATCCCATTCACAATAGCTACAAAAACAATCAAATACCTTGGAATAAACTTAACCAAAGACGTTAAAGATCTCTACGATGAAAACTACAAAACCTTACAGAAAGAAATAGAAGAGGATACCAAAAAATGGAGAAATCTTCCATGCTCATGGATTGGAAGAATCAATATCATCAAAATGTCTATTCTCCCAAAAGCAATTTATACATTCAATGCAATACCCATCAAGATCCCGAAGACCTTCTTCTCAGATCTGGAAAAAATGATGCTGAAATTCATATGGAGACACAGAAGACCTCGAATAGCCAAAGCAATCCTGTACAACAAAAACAAAGCCGGAGGCATCACAATACCTGATTTCAGGACATACTACAGGGCAGTTGTTATCAAAACAGCATGGTACTGGTACAGAAACAGATGGATAGACCAATGGAACAGAATAGAAACACCAGAAATCAATCCAAACATCTACAGCCAACTTATATTTGACCAAAGATCCAAATCTAATCCCTGGAATAAGGACAGTCTATTCAATAAATGGTGCTGGGAAAATTGGATTTCCACGTGCAGAAGCTTGAAGCAAGACCCATACCTATCACCTTACACAAAAATTCACTCAACATGGATTAAAGACTTAAATCTACGACCCGAAACCATCAAATTATTAGAGAGCATTGGAGAAACCCTGCAAGATATAGGCACAGGCAAAGACTTCCTGGAAAATACTCCAACAGCACAGGCAGTCAAAACCAAAATTAACATTTGGGATTGCATCAAATTGAGAAGTTTCTGTACTTCAAAAGAAACAGTCAGGAAAGTGAAGAGGCAACCAACAGAATGGGAAAAAATATTCGCAAACTATACTACAGATAAAGGATTGATAACCAGAATCTACAAAGAAATCAAGAAAATCCACAACAACAAAACAAACAACCCACTTAAGAGATGGGCCAAGGACCTCAATAGACATTTTTCGAAAGAGGAAATCCAAATGGCCAACAGACACATGAAAAAATGTTCAAGATCACTAGCAATCAGAGAAATGCAAATCAAAACCACAATGAGGTTCCATCTCACCCCGGTTAGAATGGCTCACATTCAGAAATCTACCAACAACAGATGCTGGAGAGGATGTGGGGAAAAAGGGACACTAACCCACTGTTGGTGGGAATGCAAACTGGTTAAGCCACTATGGAAGTCTGTCTGGAGATTCCTCAGAAACCTGAGCATAACCCTACCATACAACCCAGCCATCCCACTCCTTGGAATTTACCCAAAGGAAATTAATTTGGCAAATAAAAAAGCCATCTGCACATTAATGTTTATTGCAGCTCAATTCACAATAGCTAAGACCTGGAACCAACCCAAATGCCCATCAACAGTAGACTGGATAAAGAAATTATGGGACATGTACTCCATAGAATACTATACAGCAGTAAGAAACAACGAAACCCAGTCATTTGCAACAAGATGGAGCAATCTGGAAAACATCATGCTGAGTGAATTAAGCCAGTCCCAAAGAGAAAAATATCATTTGTTTTCCCTGATCGGTGACAACTGAGTGCCAAAGGGGAAACCTGTTAAGTGAAATGGACTATAAGCAACAATGAACTGATCAGCTCCTGTCCTGACTTTAGATGTACAATGTAATACTTTATCCTTTTTAGTATTTGTTGTTGTTGTTGTGGTTCTAGTACTATTGGTTGAACTCAGTAATTAACACACAATTATTCTTAGGTGTTTAAATTTTAACTGAAAAGTGATCCCTGTTAAATCTAAGAGTGGAAAAAGAGAGGGAGGAGATGAAGAGCTATGGGTTATTTAACTATGTGCTTATTTTCAAAGACTTGAATAATCACCTTGTAACAATGATCAGATTTGGTCTATGTTATGTCATGATTTTAAGGAATCTTATTTCAACCAGATATTTTGGATTTTGATATTGGTCTATTATGCTATGTTATATGTGCGTACATATTGTATGTCCACATGGGGAAATTTTATTAAGAGTTTTATTTTAAATGGCTTTTAGATAAGATTGTCCATAAATTTAAGCTGCTAAAATCAATCAAAGATACATTTTAATTTGTATGACCTGAATCTGTGTATCATATGTTTTAAACTTGTTGGTAGAAAGAAACTAAAAACATTTTATATGGTTGTGCTTAAGTTTACTGGTTAAACAAACTACACCATGTTAGATATTTAAGACGTGTTTTCAAATACATGATTCTTAAAATTTATAGAAGGCATTGGACCTTCCGGTAAATGTTTTATTAAGTTCTTATCTAAGGGTTGAAACGGTTTGCTAGGTATTCATGTAATATTGCTATTGTCAGCAAGCGATCTAGGACTTGCTCCCTCATTTCTCTATTCTAAGATCATTGGTTACTATCCTCACCCTGTCTTTTATGACCTTGTCTAAATATGATCAGAGTCAGGGAACTTGGAAGGCTTCCATAGCCTTGGCAACTCATGACGACAGCCTAGGGTGGTTACTGGCGCCATAAACTAGAGTGTCAATTTGTTGGGTCAACAACAGGAGCCACTGTGCGCTTGCTCCTGATGTGGGATCTCTGTCCTTGATGTACTGTACATTTTGATTTAATGCTATAACTAGTACTCAAACAGTATGTTTCACTTTGTGTTGCTATGTGGGTGCAAACTGTTGAAGTATTTTATACTAAATTGATCTTCTGTATATAAATAGAATTGAAAATGAATCTTGATGTGAATGGAAGGGGAGAGGGAGCGGGAGAGGGGAGGGTTGCGGGTGGGAGGGAAGTCATGGGAAGGGGAAGCCATTGTAATCCATAAGCTGTATACTGGAAATTTATATTCATTAAATAAAAGTTAAAAAAAAAAGATTTCTCTCAGCAAAATTTTTGTTTTGAACCTTTAAATATAAAAACTGTCAAGTGTTAGATGGAGCAAATTTTCTGGTGACAGGAAAAGTCATTATTTAGAAATATTTTATCAAAGTATCACAAATGCCTACCTCTTATCCAGAAAAAGAGGGCTTCCTTATTTTATAAAGGCTGCGTTGCCTTTATTTACCCCAGGTGTCTGTTGACCTCTGTCATGGCACCTTCATCAGTGAATTCGAAAGAAAAATGCAGTGTGTTTCTGTCTTGGGCTCCATCCTGCTTAAGACATTTGCCCTGGAGGTTCCTCCATGTTTCTTTCCCTGACCTGAGATGTTACAAATCTATTTTTTTAGGATTTATTTATTTGAAAGGCAGAGTTACAGAGAGGGAGGGAGAGAGAGAGAGAGACAGAGAGACAGAGAGAGAGAGAGGTCTTTCACCCATTGGTTTGCTCCCCAGATGGCCTCAATAGCCAGGGAAGGGTCAAGTAGTAGAAGCCAGGAGCCAGGAGTTTCCTCTGGGTCTCCCAGGGGGGTGCAGGGGCCTAAGGACTTGGGCCATCTTCCTCTGTTCTCCCAAGGAAAGCAGGGAAGCTGGATTGGAAGTGGAGCAGCCAGGATTTGAACTTGTGCCCATATGGGATGCCGGCATCAGAGGCTGCAGCTTTACCTACTATGCCACAACGCTGGCTGAGGTTGTTAAGAATCTCAAACAGCTCCTGCTTAATCTGAGGTCCTCACATGTTGGAAGTCTGTTCTCGGAGGTCTGGGTATACTCCAAATTTTATAGACTTGTGTTTTCATTTTGATGATAACCAAATGTCCAATAAAATTAAGAAAAGAGAAATCGTGGAAGAAGAGAGTGGTCACATAGCACACGGCATGTATTACAAGCCTCACTTAAAAAAATCTGTCCATCAGTGTATTTTCATATTACAAGGATACCAATGGTATATCAGCATGCTTTAATGAGGCTAACTTGAATTCTGTTAATTAAAAATTATACTTGATTTCTAAAAATGTCATCAGTGGGCTGGGCATTTAGAGGAGTCTGCGTGGGACACGCACACCCCCTCTCGGAGTGCCTGGTTCATGTCCAGGGACTCCACTTCCCACCCAGTTCTGGTTAATGTGCGTCCTAGGGGGCAGCAGATGATGACCCAGGGACCTGCTCCCTTGCCACCCACGTGGGAGCCCTGGATGGAGTTCTCCACTCCTGGCTTCAGCCTGGCCTCCCTCTGGGGGCACTGGGAAAGTGAACCAGGGGATGGAAGAAAGCTCTCTTTGTCTCTCTCTGCCTTTCAAAGAAAAATGAAAATAATTTTTAAGAAAGTTAATAATCACCAGGAAGTCCCATTCAGTTTTAAGTTTGTATGTTTTACTCAAAATTAATAATCATATCATGCCAACTCTTAAAAATGCAGTTTTCCCCTTAAAACGGCTCTCTGCATATTTAAGCTTGAAGGTCATTACCCTAAATCCTCTTCAATGAGCTGATGCATTTCCTATTGAAGTGCACAATGGCAAACGTAGTCAAGAAAATGTGACTGCCCACACTGTGGAAAACAGTATGGAAGTGTCTTTCAGAATGGAAAATGGAAGTGCTATACCATCCAACAATCCCACGTTGGCCTGTAGAGACTCAGAGGAAGTAAAATCACAATGTAGATTTCTCACATAATTTGCAATATCATTCACAATAGCCAAGGTATAGAAACTGCTTCAATGGCTAACAAAGGATGAATGTATAAAGAAAGTGTGATAGCTACCTACAATGGAATATCATTCAGCCTTTAAAAAGAAGCAAACCTGTCATTTGTGACACGATGGATCGACCTGGAAGACACAGTAAGTGAAACAAGCTCGACGCAGCAGGAAAAATGCTGCCTGGCAACGCTTCTCGGTGGAACCTGTAACACGTAAACCCACAGTAGCAGAGAGTAGAATGGTGGCTGCCAGGGACCCAGGGAGGGCAAGACGAGGAGGTGTAGTCAAAAGGCACACAGTTTCAGTTATGCAAGATGATTAAGTCCTAGAGACCTAATGTACACCACAGTGACTGTAGCATTTTATTTTAAAGGTTTATGTATTTTATTTGAAAGTAAGAGTTACACACAGAGAGAAGGAGAGGCAGAGAGAGAGAGAGAGAGAGAGGTCTTCCATCTGTTGGTTCACTCCCCAGATGGCCGCAATGGCCAGAGCTGTGCCAATCCGAAGCCAGGAGCCAGGAGCCTCTTCCGGGTCTCCCACGCGGGTGCAGGGGCCGGAAGACTTGGGCCATCTTCTACTGCTTTCCCAAGCGGTAGCAGAGAGCTGGATCGGAAGTGAAGCAGCCGGGTCTTGAACCGGCACCCATATGGGACCACGGCACTGCAGGTGGCGGCTTAACCCACTACACTACAGCACCGGCCTTGATGTAGTATTTTACACTTAAACGTTTGCTGGTAGAGAACTCTTCTATAAAATGTTATCGCATATGCACAAAATAATAATAGCGATCATAATGATAAACAGGGAAGGAGGACACTTTTGGAGGCAATGGATGTTTCTGGAAGGGGTTGTGGCAATGGTTTCACAGGTGTGAACTCATCCTCAAACTCCAGATGTCGAAGGTGAATTGTGCAGCTTTCTGTCTCAAACATACCTCAATAAAGTGGTTTACAAAAGCAGGACGAGAAATTGGCTGCCGCGCGTCTGTGAAGGGGCTGCTTATTGGCTGATTTGGCCAGCTGATGCTTTGGCTCTACTGAGGGATACAGGAGTAAAACAGCAAACGAACATTTTGCCGTCTGGTCGTGGGTATCCCACCGCTCCGCTTCCTTGCTTCCTGCAGGCAGGGTCTCTACCGATTCGGTCTGCAGTAACTCGCTGTCTCGCTCAGGGCGGCTGTTTCTGAACCCTGTAGTTGAGGCCCTGTGTTCAAGGCCAAAAATGTCAGACTTCCTCCCCCAAAACAGGTGTTCTTATAATGGAGGAGATATATGATGACATAGAAGTCAGAAGTGCAGTAATGCCATTTAACGCATTGTGGAATTGTAATCAGCATTGTAGTACTTGTATGTTTGCAGAAATAGCCCTTCTGGGCATTGACAGAGCTGAGGCAACCTCCAGAGAGGATCAGGTAGGAGTACAGGTACAAAGATCCTGGGAGGGGTTCAAGACCGCCAGGGTCCATGGCCCTGAAACCACTGTTGCCGCTGATACCATTCGTAATCTCAGCATAGAAAACGAGTTCTCACCACAGCGCTTCGTGACACTGTCAACAGCTATCAGAAGGCTCCTGCAACACAGGAACAAGGGACAGCTCTGAAATGACTGATTTTTAAGGGCACTGAATTGACTTACATACATGTGTTTGTGTGCATAGATACGTATTTATCGGACATGTTAAATTAATACTTGTAAATCTTTTTCAAAATACACACTTTCCATAAACTTCTTAAAAAAGATTTTTTTTTTAAATTTATTTATTTGAAAGGCAGCGTTACAGAGTGGCAGAGGCAGTGGCAGTAGCAGGGGCAGAGGCAAAGAGAGAGAGGTCTTCCGTCTGCTGGCTCACTCCCCAAATGGCTGAGAAACAACCAGAGCTGGGCTGATCCGAAGTCAGGAGCCAGGAGCTTCTTCCAGGTCTACCACGCGGGTGCAGGGGCCCAATCGCCTGGGCCATCTTCTACTGCTTTCCCAGGCCAAAACAGATAGTTGGATCAGAAATGGAGCAGCTGGGACTTGAACTGGCGCCCATATGGAATGCTAGCACTGCAGGCGGTGGCTTTACCTGCTGTGCCACAGTGCCAGCCACTCCATAAATTTTTTGAAGACCGGCTCATATGCAGGGAATTCAAAATATCTGTGCACCAAAATAAATGTATCTTTTAATTCTGTTTTCCACAAGCTTCCTGACGCACCCCTGAATGTCACAGACGCATGTAAACACTGTCATTCATTCGCAGACCTGGGACAGAGTTATTCTGCTGATTATCATTACTACTGGCAAGACGCTGGCAGATGGCCTGATTTATGAAACAGACACCAGAGACAACATCGAGAAGCAGAAAGCAAATTATGCATGATTTCAAACCTCTCCCGCTTCCCGATGTTTCCACCGGGTAATGTACAACAAACCAAACTCGGAGTGGTGACATGATTTCCTTAAGAACAACTTCTGCCGCTGGAACAGGCAGCCAGCTTCAGCAAGTGGCTGAATTCCAGAGCACTGGCCGTTGTCAAGCGCAAGAGGGAAAATGTTATCACCTGTTTAAGCACTGCTGACTGATGTATATTCAAAAGCAAATCCAAACAGTCGCAGCCACTTTTCAGGCCTGGGGAGAACAGATGAGCCCAGTGTCTCGGAGATACCTTGTCAATGGAGATTTTATTTTTCCTCTTTTTCTGCAGTGGGGTAGGAGAGGGAAGGAAGAATTGCATTAAAATGTAACATTTGTCAATGGTTGGGATTTAAAAAAAAAAAGGAGGAAGAAGGAAGAAGGGACACACTTGCCATCCCAGGGCGAGCTAAGGTGTGCCGCTATCTGAATGCATTGGTAATACAAGGGGCTGATCAGTCTGGAGGGCTGCCTACAGGTTAGCGGGCCTCATTTCAAATCTCTGACAGCAATATGTGTCGTTTCATGCTTCATCCTCATTCCCCGTGTTCAACACAAACCAGGGTCACTCTATATATGGAAATCAGTGTCTTCAGGGCAAAAAAATTAAAAAAGGTGAGATTGCCGCTTTAACCTCACTGGCCTCAGAAAATATGTTTTAGTCTGATACATTATACTAGTAGGAATTATTTATCAAGAAGATACAAGCTTGATATTTCAGAAATAATGAGATGTTCTGGTTTTGCAGCTGAAATTTTATGGTCCACAGAGCATCAGCTATGAATCCAGGGGAATGAAGTAAACTTGCAATGAATGATATACACCAGCAGCCAAAGAAAGATGGCTGTGGAAGGGGTAATATGAGAGTTATCACACAGTACCAAGCTTTCGCCAGCGGAACTTCCTTTGTCACCAAGAGAGGAGATGCGTTTTAAGAAATGATTAAAAAGAATAAAAGATCCACACATGAAAATCTCTCGGACTTTTCTTTCTAGCATTTTATTTGGCAGTCACCGACAGGACAAGGGAGCTGTAAGAAACGTTGCGGCCTATGGTCAACCAAAAATATTTAACAATTCACAGCACAGTATTCTGAAGAGGATCGTGACCGGTCTTTACTGTGGGACACTTGGATGTTACTGTGGAAGCCGAAATAAGAAGAAAATGAATATATTTATATATGTATATATATATATACATGGTGATACTTTTCGGAAATACAGATTTTTGCTTACATGGGGGTGCTTCCAAAAGTTTATTGAAAAAATGAAATTTAAATATGTTTGTTTTGGTGCAAAAACAAATTTGAAATCTATGTCTAGTTTGTTCATAATACACATTTTTCATGAACTTTTTTCCAATTAAATATTTATTGGTTTTTGAGATAACAAATCTTTACTTACTAAACAAAAGCCACTGCTCCACTAATTAAAGATTTCAAGAAATTAGAAGTCCAATGACTGACCTTAGCTGAGCAGGGAAATGGGCAAGAGCTATAAATAGTAATCAAATGAAAAGACATTCAACTTCACTCATATAAAGCAACTTTTAAAATAGTCACAAAATCACTACAACTGTAATAGTATGGATTTCAAATTGTTTCTGCACCGAAATAAACTTATCTTTCAACTCCAGTTTCCACAATTTTTTTTTTATGTACCTTGTATATTTCTTGGACAGATTGTCCTAGTCCTAAAAAGCCATTTGTCATAATACCTTTTCAGTTCTTTAAAAGGACTCCCAGGAAATAATAGGAGAACATCAACCTAAGGGCTGGCACACACAGTCCTCATTGGCCCCTCCTCCCATCCACACGCAAATTCTGAGCTCTTCCTGTTCTGCTTCTGCCTCCTGGGATCTTTGAGACCCATCACAGGTGCACCGCACCTGAAGCCAGGAAGACCCAGCAGTCTGAAACCATCCCCTGCTCCCTCCAGGCCCCTGCGGGATATTTAGGCAACAAGTCTCATCATGAGAACTCTTCATTCAGGCACACAGCTTGGAAATGCATGCTTTCCAGCGCGGAATCTTAGAAAATAAACATCAATAATTAAAAACCCTTTGCAAACATAATTACCCGAAGTAATAGGCTCACATCAACCTCTCACAGCCCTGTGCATTTTCATTGTCAGTCAAGGTCATCCCAAAGCATTAATTAAACACGGCAGGGCAGGCGGTGCTATGTTAGGCTGTGTGCTGGGTATCAAACAAATGGAGTCATCTCCATGCCCTGCGCTTTCTCGGCTGAGAAGTGGAGAGAGCAACACTCACTTCACAGAGAATGCAATACGCTGAAATGAGGGCACTTCGCAACATTCATGCAAAATGCGCGTGATGTAAGAACTACACGTGGATTTCAAGTTTTCTGCACTGATGCAAACTTACCTTTTAATTCTATTTTCCATGAACTCTTTGAAGTAACTTGTACCTGAGGAACTGTCAGGACAGAGCCTGGCCCATTATATACATTAGGATAGAAAGTCTTGTTAAGTGTTGTTAGTTTTCTGTTATGACAAAGATAGCTGCTTGGCCCCAGTAGCTATTCTTCCATAGTAACAGAATATTTGATTTTTAATTTGCCACATGGAATCAGCACTATTTTTTTTCCAGCTTCTTTTGCAGCTACGTGTCATCACGTGTGGGGCTGGTGAGTTTTGGATGTGACATGTGCAACTTCCAGAAGTGTTACTTCTTTCTGATGTACAGAATGTGATTGTAATGGCTGGAGCTCAAGCAGCCATTTTGCACTCCTGGAAGGGTGGGGAACAGAATATAGAAAGAGCTTGGGGTCATGACAGTTTCATGAAACTGCTTTACTATCTCTGGGTTTCCTATCTCTGGGGCTCCTTGGTTCTGGAGACATAATGCTGTACTTTATTTAACTTGCTGTTATTTTGGGTTTTCATCACTAGCAGCAAAACCCAATCCTGGATGATGTATCCCTTTTTATAAAAAAAGTCATCCAAGAATTTCTTGAAGTGGAAGAGGGTTTTGTAGGAGAGGACACTGGAGTCCCAAGCATACCAGCTGTGGCAGATGTCTTGTGAAGATAAGACAGTGATCAAGAAGATATTCATACATTAATATGTAAAAGCTTATCCCACATGCCAGGTATTTGTAAGTCAAGAACACGCCCTTGGTATGAGCTGAGGGCTCTACGCGTGCCCTTCGAACCTGCTCTGAGTAATGGTGCCTGGAGGTGGCTGTGGCCACTGCAAGGGCCACCAGGAAGTTGATTTGTCTGTCTCATCCTCCTCTGGCCCAGCCTCATTCTCTCAGTTCTTGGAAAGGCTATGTTCAAGCCCTCCCTCATCTCGTTCACCCCAGCCACTGACCCCAGTGACCTCTGGAAGGATAGGCAGCAGCAGCAGTCACAGCCTGAGGAGCCAGAGGCCGCCCTGGATGGGGCTACTGCCAGAGCTTTCTACGAGGCCCTCATCGGGGATGACAGCAGTGCCCTTGAGCCCAAGGCATCTCAACCTGAGCCTGCACTGGAAAGAAAGAGGAAGAGAAGAACTATGAGGGAGACAGCAGCAGAAACAGGGTCTGCAGGAGCACCGGAAAGACATGGACAGTGGAGATCCCCTGAGGCCGAGGACAAGATGACCCAGCGGATCCTGAGGGCAGCTCAGGAGGGAAACCTGGCAGAACTGCAAAAGCTGTTGGAACCCCATGAGGCAAGGGGAGCTGGAGGGAATATCAACACCCGGGATGCCTTCTGGTGGACTCCCCTGATGTGTGCTGCCCGGGCGGGCCAGGAGGCTGCTGTGCGCTATCTCCTGGGCCGTGGGGCTGCCTGGGTGGGTGTCTGTGAGCTGAGTGGCAGGGATGCTGCTCAGCTGGCCGAAGAAGCTGGCTTCTCCGAGGTGGCTTGTGTGGTCAGAGAGAGCCATGGAGAGACAAGGAGCCCAGAGAACTGGTCCCACACCTCTTCTCCCCAGTACTGTGAGACCTATGATGCCTATTTCCAAGACTCCAACCACTGCACATCTACTGCTCACCTGCTGTCATTGTCTAAGGATTGTCAGTCCCCCAACGTTGGCCTTGGGGTGCCCACCACCAGCCCAGGTTTCTAGCTGCTATTGCGGGGAGGCTGGGAGCCAGAAATGGGACTGGGACCCCGAGGTGAGGGCCGAGCCAACCCCATCCCCACTGTCCTCAAGAGGGACCAGGAAAGATTAGGCTACAGATCACCACCCCAGCCCCGAGTCACACACTTCCCAGCTCGAGATACCCGGGCTGTGGCCGGAAGGGTGAGAGGCCCTCGGGTGGCTACACTGAGCCGGAGGGAGGAGCGAAGGCAAGAGGAACAGGACAGAGCCTGGGAGCAGGAACTGAGAACATATATGAACCTTGAATACTGACCTTGATCAAGCCTGGCCCTGGTCTGCTGCTGAAGTCTGAATTGGCCCCTGGCCTGGGCACTTTGACTTGACTTTCTGGGATCTGGCCAGGTACAGAACTTCAGTTTTTGATCAGTGGGCTGAGAGTTGAGAAATAAATTAAGCATCTCCAAACAAACAAACAAACAAACAAAAAACAAACTTCCTTCCTTTTATAGATAGATAGATAAGTAGATAGGTAGGTAGGTAGATAGATGATAGACAGATAGATAGGTAGGTAGGTAGGTAGATAGATAGCCAAGGGCCCAGAATTCAACATGAAGGAAGCAGTAGGAGGGTTCCTACACGTGGATATGAGGGATACCATGCAGCAAAGGATAGCAGCCACCAAGAAAAATTGAGACAACCGCTCCCACAGAGACAGTGGTTCTGAATGTGTAAGGAGGTAGAAGTCTACAGTCTGTAAATGACCCCATGCAGTTGTATCAAAACTCAGACTCATTTTGATTGGAAATCATCACAGTGTACTCTGGGTTGCCAAGTGGTCTCAACAAAATGCCAAACAAAATTAATTGAAAACTGTAAAAATGATTTCCATTGCTGCATGTATTATTTTTATTATACTATTGAAATTTTATTAGAGACCACTCATATCGTAGCCTATATTTTTGCATTTGTTTGTATAGCATTTTCAAAATTTTATTTAAAAAAAAAATCCTGTTTTGCTCTTTGCCACAGACACTGTTGACTGTTAATTCCATTTTCTCCCTTACTAACTCTGATTTTGTTCCGGACAAACAATAAGCCCAATGAAGTATAGTGTTCAGTATGGAGCTAAGGGAGGTCATTTGACACAGTTTTGCCCAATTATTAGTGAGTGCATGTCTGATGTGGGGGACTGGGACATCCTTTGCTTTCCTGATAAACTAGACAGATGTGACTGCACTGTGTGCTTCGACCTGCTCAGATGTTAACATGGTGGCTGGAGCCGCAGGAGCCATCAGTCTGCGGTGACAAGTAGAAGGACAAAAGCCAACCTGTTAGAGAAGGTAAGGTGGAAGATGGAAACAGTATTTTTATACTTTGCGTTTCTGTGTGGGCGCAGACTGATGAGGTCTTTGCTAATTATATACTGAAGTGATCTTCTGTATATAAAGAGAATTGGAAATGAAAAAAAAAAAAAAACAACCTGGTGTTAAAATGAAAATGGCATAGAAAATTAATTATTTTGAAAAAAAAAATTATGTAGGATCTCTGTCTTTAATGTGCTGTACATTGCTATTTAATGCTATAATTAGTAATCCAATGGTAGTTTTTTCACTCGATGTTGCTATATGGGCAAAATGTTGAAACCTTTACCTAATATATACTAAATTGATCTTCTGTATACAAAGAGAATTGAAAATGAATCTTTACATGAATGGAAGGGGAAAGGGAGCGGGAGGGGGGAGGGTTGCGGGCGGGAGGGAAGTTATGGGAGGGGGGAAGCCATTGTAACCCACAAGCTATACTTTGGAAATTTATATTCATTAAATAAAAGTTTAATAAAAAAAAAAAAAAAAAGAATCTGGTTTCCTGATAACATCACAAAGAAGATGAATGAACTCTCAATTACTCCAGAAACTTCTTTACATCTACAAGAATCATCCTTTACTTATTGAAGCTAATGGTGGTTGGGCTTTTGTTACCTGTGGTCAGAGACTTTGCAGACACCCATATACTCTCAGGAAGATCAGGTAAATATCAAAAGAATCCAAAACTCTTTTCTTCATTACTCCATGTCTACTGTGAGTTAGATGAAAAATTTTAATTATTTAGTGGATGGTTTTGAACTTAGCACATGTATTTCTACTGCCACGCCTAGGATCCATTTGATGGAAGCAAAGAAAATGTTAAAAAAAAAAAAAGTGTAATCCTATAAAAGTAAGAGAAATTGAGGAAGGGATTGAAAGAATTTCTGCATGAAAAGAGCATGGAAAATGAAAAATGCAGAAGCATTGACTGAGATACAAAGCAGAGGAGGAAACACACAGCCAACTACCTGTATTCTATCTGCGCTGACAAGCGTGGCCTGGCCACCCTGAGTCCTTCATCAGCCTTCCAAGAATCAGCAGTTATTTGAAGAATGCCTAACAAACAAAAGATAAGCAAGCAGAAAAATTGCACAGGAGAGAAACAGAGATAATTCAGGGAATAGAGAAACAAACTTTAAAAACAAATCCCCCAGGCCGGCACCCACGGCTCAATAGGCTAATCCTCCGCCTGCGGCGCCAGCACACCAAATTCTAGTCCCGGTCGGGGCACTGGATTCTGTCCCAGTTGCCCCTCTTCCTGTCCGGCTCTCTGCTATGGCCCGGGAAGGCAGTGGAGGATGGCCCAAGTCCTTGGGCCCTGCACCCACATGGGAGACCAGGAGAAGCACCTGGCTCCTGGCTTCGGCTCAGCGCAGTGCACTGGCCACGGTGGCCATTGGAGGGTGAACCAACGGCAAAAGGAAGACCTTTCTCTCTGTCTATCTGTCTCTCTCTCACTGTCCACTCTGCCTGTCAAAAAAATAAATAAATAAAAAAATCTTCCAATGAGAATTATTGGAACAATCCAAGATGATAACACAGAACATAAAAGTGAAAAAGAACAGAGAATGCTTGACAATTAAATACTTGATTATTGAAATTAAAATATTTTGATTATTGAAATTTAAATATCAAGGAATGTTTGAACATTTGAAGAAAAACAAAGGGAAGAGAAAAAATAGAGTAAAAATTCTGAGGTAAGAAATATGAGAGAAAGAATAAGGACATGGAAAATCACTTCAGGAGAGCCAATCTACAGTTATACGATTTCCAAGAAAGAAAGTGTAGACAAATTGGAAATAAGGACATTGGTAAAACACCACGATAATGATGGAAACATGAGAACTTCACCAGAACTGAAGAGAGGCACAAATCTTCAAATTGAAAAGGGCTTCTGAGTACCAAATAGGGTTTGTAAAATATTCATACACTTAGATAATAATTATAAAATGATAAGAAAAATAGTATATATTTAAAACATTTAGTGAGAAAAAAGTAGATCACTCACAAAAGATGAAAAATTAAACCATCATCAGATTTCTCACCAGCAGTTCTGGATGCTATGAAGCTGTGGGCAATGTCTTCAGAGCTCTGAAAAAGAGTGCATTTTAATAGATTTCTATACCCACCCAGAGTACTCACTAGTTATGAGGAACGAATAAATGTACTTCCAGATGCATGAAAGTTTATAAAGTTTAAGTGCTCTTTTTAAGAAAAATTAGTTGAGGATATGCTCCAGTGAAATGAAAGAGTAAATCCAAAGAAGGAAGATCTGAGATTAGGGAAACCATAGATCCGAACCAGAAGACCAAAGAAGGGAAACTTTTTTGTTTCCTCTTGTTGTATAAGAGGCTTAGGGAATAATGATTCCAGACTTATTCAAGTAGAAAAAAAGCTCCCTAAGGAGATCTCCAGGATGCATGGATTCCACTGGGTGGGTAGGACAGTGAGGACATTGAAAGGACTTGATGGTTTACTAAAGCTACAGAATGCATACGACAAAATAGGATGAATGACTGCAGGAGAAAAGGCAATACAAGAACTTCAGGGTCCAAACAGGAAGCAACTCATCTTAATTAGCATAGAACATTCAGCGGACTCCTTAAGAAAATAGAATCGTCTTCTCAAGTTACAGAATGAATAAAAGGCTGACATTTATCAAGGATATTCTAAAAGGCACATGATTCTCTCAACCATGGAGAGTCAGTCAGAATCTCAAGAAAAATCCAAAAGCTGTACAAAGCATGATACGTGACTCCAGAGCAAGCCAAGACCTGGGAAACTTTTCAGTACGTGGTGGAATGTAGTAAAGAGGATTCCATTGTAACAATACTCACTGGGTAGAATTGGAGACATCACTCTGAACTAGGAAGAAGGAAGTAGGTGTGATTACATACTTGAATCTGCAGGGTACATTTACATATTATTTTTTTTTCAAACAGTATGGCCAACTGAAATTGGGAGGTAACAGAGAAAAGCTGGAGAGAAAGATCTAGGGGTTCATGTCTTCACGCTACATGGTTGGGAGTTAAGACACACTGTCTTTAATTGACACATGAGACAGATGTTAAAGGTATTTATTAACTTACAAAGGCAAACGAATAGAACAAGTAAAACCCAATATTAAAATATGGAGGTGAAGGATTTAAGTGAAGCCAAATCTCCTTGGGTAATAAAGGAATGACAGTGATATCATACAGAGATACCGAAGTCACCACTGGGAGAACTGAAGATAGAAATTGTTTAAAATGGTTATCTCTAGGGAGGAGGCTGCAGCTGGGAGGGCTGGGCGAGGAACTATTCTTTCCATTATAAACTCTTTGTACTATTTGATTTTTTAAGTCATATGCATATATTACTTTTATTTTAATTAAAATTCTTTTCACACAGAAATTTGCCACAGGAATTGAAAGAGATTATCAAAATCAATTTAAATGAACTGAAAGCAATATATTATTTGCTGTGAAAATATTTTCATTTGTTGGGGGCGTTTCCCCAAGGGAAATGAATATTATATCAAAGAAATCAACTTCTTCATAAAGACTATTTTTCAATAGTAACAATATCCAACTTTTAATTACTTTATTTTCAAAAAGAGATTTCTCATGGTTAGTTGAATTCAAAGCATTCAGGGTACAAGCTGGAGAATTTTCCAAAGGAAACCATTTCCCCAGACATTTGGATTTTATGTCTAGAATGTTTCAGAAGCCAGCGCGGGGACCAAAATAATTGATCTCGTATGAACACACCTTTAGGTAACACAGAACCAAGGTCAATTTAAGTAATTTTTGTTCTAAAACAGTCAACCTTGTGTGTAACCTTAACACTTCCATATTTTCCTTGATTTAAAAAAATATGGAAAGCAACCCCTTTCCCTAGAACTCTCTTCCTAGCAGATCTCCATCCTCACTACCTGGCAAGCATCAGTCCTATTTTAGGACTCAGCATTATAATAACTTTGTGTTTTCCCTGTACCCCAAACATATGTGGGTCACTGCATTGCTGACATGCTTATCCCCTCCTCCCAAAGTAGACAGTGAGTGCTTCCTAGGCTCTTCCTAAACACCTTTGAATGCCCTAATGTCTGGTACGGTGCTCACCTCCTAATAGCAACACAGTTAATGGTTCTTGGATGGATAGAAGAATCCTTGTCCTACTTAGATCTCTTTTATATTTACTTTGTATATATCAAATACTCAATGCATTGGTTCATCTCAAAAATTACATTTGTAGGAAAGGATACAGGAAAAAGATAAAGATTTTAAAAGAGACAAAGAGAAATGTTAAATAGTCGACTACCAGAGTTACACAGAGACCATTTTGACATTACCCTTCCATTCTCTATTTCTCTGTGTGTACTTCAATTAGGAAATTAATTAACTTAATAAATAAGGAAATTAATTTATTCCATAAACAGTTGCTTAATTTTAATTTATTTCTTTTCAGTTTATTTGAAAAGGAGCAAGATAGAGACAGACAGAAATAGATCTCCCATCCACTGGTTCACTCCCTAAATGCTTGCAACACCTGGGGCTAAACCAGGCTTCAGCTAGGAGCCCAGAACTTAACCTGGGTTTCCTATATGGATGGCAGGAACTCAAGTACTTGAGCCATCACCTGTTGCTTCCTAGGATGTTCATTAATGGCAATACGCTTTAAACTGGAGATGGAACTTGAACTCAGCACTCCTACATAGGATGCTGGCATCCCAAGTGGAGATGGAACTGCTGCATCAGACACTCAGTCCTTCAAATATTCATTCGTCACAAATATGGCATGCAATGCACTCAGCGTCAAAGACAAAAAGATTATATGACCCTGCTCCTGCGGAGTCTACACTGCACTGCATTAAAGGGTTTCTCTAATTGAACAGCAAGTTTGGGTCTGGAATTTCAAAATACAAAGGAAAAGGGAAACATTAACATAACTTGTTTTCACTTTCTATGATAAAGTGTTTCAGGAAAGACTATATTTCTCCTAGGCACATACATCAAGAAGAGCAAGTGAGCAAATGTAAATGATATGAACAAACAAATATTAATTATTACATAAAGGACATTAAACAATGATCCAACAGCAACTTTGCTGAGTATACTGAAATAAACATATGGAGACCCAATGCCTGGGCACAATAAAAGACTTCCCGAGTTTTCAATCCGAAGTCCCCATTCCATGAGACTGATAGAAACCTAATTTCTGTCCGTAGGAGTCTTGTCCCTTTCCAAAAGGCTTAGAATAGAAACTAAGTTTACAGAGAAAATAAAATGAAAAGATTACATGTTCAAGTTTGTGGATTGAGTCATCCCGACATGGGTGGGGGCTTGTCTGCTATTGTAGGATGTAACTATCTGTGTAGGATGTAGCTGTCTGCACCGTGGGCAATTAGAACCAAGTCATTGAGGCAATGGCCCTTTAGAATAGGATTATGTGGATATTTGGGACTCACTTCCAGGGAACTGTTTTTGAGACTGAGTTTATAAGAATATCAAGGAAGTGTTAAACTCCCTGGTCAAGCCCATTGTGGCCAATGGGTGAAGAGTTTAAGTGTTAAACTATGCTACAGTTTGTTGATGACATGAAATGCTTTGATTCCAAAGACTAGCCCCAGACACTGTGGCTCCATCTACAGTTTTTAATGTCTGCTTTTTATTTAAAAAATTATTTATTTATTTCAAAGTCAGAGAGAGAGAGAGAGAGAGAAGAATCTTCCATCTGCTTGTTCACTACCCAAATGGTTGCAATGGTTGGAGCTGGGCTGGTCCAAAGTCGGGAGCCAGGAGCTTCTTCTGGGTCTAGTGTGTGAGTGCAGGGGCCCAAGAATTTGGGCTATCCTCTACTGCTTTCCCAAGTGCATTAGCAGGGAGCTGGGTTGGAAGTGGAGCAGCTGGGACTCCAATCTACAACCACATGGGATGCCGGCACTGCAGGCAGCAGCTTTACCCACTATGCCACAATACCAGCCCCGGATGTCTGCTTTTAAATCTTACTCCTTCTTCTAGTCCTCTGCCTTACATTTAAGCTAGGAAACCTGAAGAAAAAGTATGAGTGTTCTCTGGTGCTGGTGAGAAGTGCAGCTCATCAGTAGAATCGTCACTGCAGTCCTACCTCCTAACCACCATAAAGACCCGCAGCCAGTGTCCTTTCCCTGCTCTCTCAAGAACCCCAAAACCAACATTAAAAAGAAAAATAAACAAGAACAACAAAACTAAAATTCCAATGAACAGGAGAAGAGGGGGGATAATGGCAAACGAATACACTTAAAGGGAACATGTAATAAGATGGCAGATGTAGACCTAAATGTATCAGAAATCACAAATAAATATGGAAGAATTAAATTAGTGTTTGAACTGAAAGGGAATTTCAGGGTGAAAAATCATACTCTATATGTTATTTAGAAGAAATGCACCTTTTTTGGCCAGTGTTGTGGTGTAGCGGATAAAGCCGCGGCCTGCTGTACCAGCATCCCATATGGGCGCCAGTTCAAGTCCCAGCTGCTCCACTTGGGATCCAGCTCTCTGCTATGGCCTGGGAAAGCAGTGGAGGATGACCCAAGCCCTTGGGCCCCTGCACCCACATGGGAGACCCGGAGGAATCTCCTGGCTCCTGGCTTCGGATCGGCGCAGCTCTGACCATTGCTCTGACCTCAACCTGTGAGTTTGAGTTGCAGCCATGTGACTTTGAGCGAGTCAATGATCACTTTGTGATATCAGGTTCTGTAAACTGACTTCAGGTTTTGGAAATTCTGAGTAATAAGCCTTGCTCACTCCCCACTGAAAGATGGATGTATAATGAATTACTACATGTAAAAATACTTGGAAAAGTGATATCAATTAATAATGACAGTGCTATAAGGAGAGACAGCAGAATCATTACACCCAGAAAATTGGAAGAGATGGTGTTGATATGAATCTTGAACCCCGGCTTCATGTATTAAAGGAGACCTACACGAGGAAGACTAATGTAAGGACCTTCGAGACAAGAGCACAGGCATGTAGATGGAGAAAAAGAATTGACAGTCTGGTTTGGCTGAGCTGCAGGGAAACATAAGAGAAGTATAGGAAAGAAAATTGGGAACATGATGAGGAACCTAACCTGGAAAACTAAACTATAGGCCTGGACTGTCTTCAGCAGAAATGTGCACTCCCTGAGGGTTCTGAGCCAGACTTGTTTGGTCGTGTGTCTTGGGTAGACAAATCTACCCAAATGACTGCAGAATAAACTAGAGCGGTGAGAGGCGGGGTGGGGGCGGAGCAGAAGGAGGCTCTCACAACTGAAGGAAGATGCTATGGCGGCCTTAATACAGGCCATGTGGTGAAAACAGAAGAGAATAGCAGCAGGTGGAGCTGCTGGGGCAGCTCAGGTATACAGCTTAATGCACAGCTGGATCCCTAGCACAGTACAGATAATGCCAAGTACTTCCAAAAGCTTACGGAAAATGATAGTTAAAGATATATTTATTTTGGTGCAAAATATTTTAAAAATCATGCCTATGACAAGTCCTCAGAAACAGTCATGGAGGGGCTGATGTTGTGGTTTGGAGGGTTAAGACATTGCCTGTCACCATCTCCAATGCTAGCATCCCATGTGAGTGCTGGTTCGAGTCTTGGATATTCCACTTGCCATCCAGCTTCCTGCCAATGCACCTGAGCATGCAGCAGAAGATGGCCCAAGTCCTTGGGCCCCCTTCAGCCACATGGGAAACCTGGATGGAACTCCTGGCATCTGCTTAGCCCAGCCCTAGCCATTATGGCCATTTGGGGAGTAAACCAGCAGATGGAAGATCTCTCTCTCTCTCTCTCTCTCTCTCTCTCTCTCTCTCCCTTCCTCCCCCCTTAATCTGCCTTTCAAATAAATGAATTAAATAACACTTTTTTAAAAAAAAATTCATGCATGGGACCGGCGCTGTGGCACAGCAGGTTAAAGCCCTGGCCTGAAGTGCCAGCATCCCATATGGGTACTGGTTCTAGTCCCGGCTGCTTCTGTTCTGATCCAGCTCTCTGCTATGGCCTGGGAAAACAGTGGAAGATGGCCCAAGTCCTTGGGCCCTTGCATGCATGTGGGGGACCCGGAAGAAGCTCCTGGCTCCTGGCTTCAAATCAGCACAGCTCCAGCCTTTGCGGCCAATTGGGGGGTGAACCAGCAGGTGGAAGACCTTTCTCTTCTGTCTCTACCTCTCTCTATAACTCTTTCAAATAAATAAAATAAATCTTTTTAAAAAAATTCATGCAAAGGTGCGTATTGTGGGGAAAAAACCCTACATGGATTTCAAAAATCGGGGGCACCAAAATAAACTTTCTTTTTTCATTTCATTTGTCCACGAATTTTGTGAAGTGTCCTCATAAATACCCTGGGGAAATTAGGAAGGGGCAGGGGTAAAAGAAGGCGGAAGTTGTCAGATTGAGGAATTCCCCATGGAAACTGGGACTGGGGAGAGGTGGGAAGAGGCCACTCCAAAGTGAAAAAGCCTTTGGGGAGAGAAGGAAGGGAGAAGGAGCAGGAGACCACCCAGAGAGAGAGAGAGAGAGAGAGAGAGGGTCTAAGTGCACCTTGCGCGGAGACCGGGGATTGCTGCTGGGGTTCACCGCTGTTGCTCTGTGATGTGGCTTCTTTCTCACTTTGCCTCCCGCCTGTGAGCATACGTGGCAAGGCTGGGCTGAGCTGGGGCGTGCGGATGAGATGTTGGCTAGTTCTCACTGGGGTCTGAATGTTCAGATATTTGTCCTTCTCTCCACAGCTTTTGATCCTGTACCCAGCAGCATTTGATGAAGGACCAGGGGGCGGGGTGGGGGTGGGGAGAGACAGAAAGAAAAGAAAGAAAGAAAATGTCCTCCCAAAACAAAAACAGTATTTTCAGAATTCACTCTGCTGCTTTCAGACCACTTCCATCAACCCTCTTATTCATTTTGATTTATTTCCATCCATAAGCAGACTAACGCTTCTCTGTGCTTTTATTGTTCTTCAAGAATAGGGCTTCTATTGGAGGAAAATTATGTCTCCACGACCACCACTTTGCTCAATGCAGATCTTCATTAATCTGCAGCCACAGAACAGGCTTTTAGCAGCGAGCACTTTTGATGGGAATTGAATTTGATATTGCATTATGGTTGGAGGGCGTCTCACAATAGACTGTGTTCTTTTCTGTGACTGAGCACAATCAGAGAGGCCCAATTAAATAATTTGGTGCAATAATGGAGAACAAAAGCAGATGAGGGCTTAAAGTGAGGGCTTCAGCATTTGTATTCTCTGTTTTCTGTATCATGTTAATTAATTTGCCTCCAAACCAAAGGGAAGAACACAATATAGAACAGCAGAGCTCATCTACAACATGTAGACACTTTCAATGCAGATAGATACCAAATGGACTCCCCAGAAAAGGGCAGTGTATTCATTTTCCCAGGGCTGCTGTACCATAGTGCCCCAATCTGAGTAGCTTGAAAGCACACAATGCAGTCTCTTGCCAGGGAACTACAAGTTCAAAATCATTGCTATGCAGACACCTTAACTCTGGGCAAAGCCCTTCCTTGCCTCTTTTTAGCTTCTGGTGGTGGCTGTCAAGCCTTGATGTTCCTTGGCTTAACGCTGTCTCCCGCCACTCTCTACCCCTGCCGTCACCTGTTGTTCTTCCTGTGTCTTTACCCAGTGGTCCCCTCTTCCCATAAGGACACTGGTCAGATTGGAGGAGCACCCACCCTAACGATCTCTTCTAATCTGATTACATCTTCAAAGACCCTATTTCCAGCGAAGGTCACATTCACAGGTATTTGGGGTTAGATTTCAGCAAATCTTTGGGAAAGACCTAATTCAACAAATAATGGGCAATCTATGCATGTCCATATGGACAGTATATGGACAGTAAAATTGCTACTTGTGCCATTCTGAGTGATCCACTGCTTGGTCCAGGGGATAGTAGCAGTCACTACTCCCAGGGCAGTTTGAAAGAAAGTGCTCTGGGGTTCTACAGCAGCACCTCACAGCAAATAAAGTGACTTTGCATGCCACAGGGGAAGTGACAAGGAACACAGTTAGCTGTCTAAGAGGCCAGTGGTTGCCCAGCTTCCATCAAATGCCTTAGACAGCCAGTATGCCAGGACCTTTGCTTCTCAGCTGATATTATCTAAGGCTTGCATCAGCACACGCATGGGAAAAATGGGCATTGCTCCTGCAATGGGCACATTTGTGCAGGGCAGCAATGGGTCGAAGAGATCGACACTGATGCACTCATCATCTCTCATTTCCACCCATTCTCGAAGCTCATCCTGGGTTTCTGCAAAAACCTGCAACCACAAGAGATGGACGTGGAGTTAGTTGTGCAGAGTAGTTATGCCTGTTATCTTACAGCAAGCGATACATTGGACAAACCGTCCTCTTACCTGTGACAGAAATACCCGCATCTCTTTGTACAGTCTGCCCCAGGAGTGAGTATTGAAAACCTTCTAAATTAATGGCCATTATCTATGTTGGTAGCAAGGGAGGAATGGTTATTAACAGTGGAGTTGAATAAATATAACCTAAGCAGTCAAATTAACCAAATGGATTGATCAGAGAAGTGGTGCTGGGGTCACCATGGAGACTCACTTTTCAGGGTAACTCGGGTTTAGTTGTTTTGTAAAAAGAATAAGCAACAGGGTGCGCCTGACAGGGACCTTGAGAAGGAGTCTTGCGCCTGTGACCCAGACACGAGACACAGCGCATGAGGACTCCGACGGAGAGCATGGGGAAGCGGAAGCCAGCTCAAGAGCAGCATTTTCTGGTTGCGTGGACATCACCATGATTTAGGATTTGCTTCTGGTCCATTTTGAAGTCAGGTTGCACCATGAATCCCGGGCTGAGCTGGGGGAGAAGAAAGCTAAAAATGACCACAGAGGAAAGAATAAAGGCGTTGGGGTCAGGCCTGGACAGGAAGCTAGAGTAATCCATGTACTCACTCTGGGTTATGTAACAGGGAACCCGGGTGGGCTACTCGATGTCTCTGAGGCTCAGTTTACTCTTCTGTAAAATGGAATTCATTGCACCTTCCTCACTTGGGCCTTGGGGATAATGTGGGATGCAATGTGTGCATATTTACACATTATAAATATTAGCTCCCAGGTTGACCCCTCAATACTTACTAGGTCTCAGAGAATCACTTGTTCTAAAGCTGATAACCTTTCATCGCTCCTTACAGCAGTAGGCTTTCTGTGAACAGAGCTTCTCAACATTTGTACATCACAGCATGGACAGGGCGCGATACTATTAGCGCAGTGCCGCAGGGGCAGCAGACAAGGCCAAGGGCTAGGTCAGCATCCCAGCACATCATGGTAGTGGATGCTGGGATCCCAGCCCCTGGGCTGTGGTCCTGGCATTGGTGCAGTGTTAAGTTCCCAGGGGAGCATGCACCACAGCACTGTGTTAAGGGGAAACCTTGAAAATTTGAGCAAGCCATTATTTTGTGGAAGTCAAATTATTCAGATTCAGCTAACATAAATGGAGCACCCATCTTGGAGATTATTTTTATCTATTTTGTATTTGAGAAATTTTTTGTTGGATTGACATATACATGGGACTTAACCATTTTGACCATTTTTAAGGACACAATTCAATGATTTTGACACTGTATTGTAAAACTATCAGGACCATTCATTTCCAGAAAAATATTTATCAGCCCAAATGGAAATTGTGTGTTCATTAAACAGTGACTCCCCAGTCCCCCATCCCCTCAGCCCCTGGTAGCCACTATTCTACTTTCTGCCCTTTGAATCCAACCACTCTAAGGTCCCTGGCTATCATAATTCAAGCTGCTATACTACTGGGATTGGTGATTTAAATGACAGCATTTATTTGTCACAGATCTGGAAATGGGGAGCCCAAGATCACAGTGTCTGCATCATTGGGTTCTGGTGAGGGCTCTCTTCTGAGTTGCAGATGGCTGGTGTTTTACAGTGTCCTCACACTGTGGAAAGGCTGGGGGAGCTCTCCAGAGTCCCCTTTATAAGGAGCAGTGATGCTATTCACAAAGGCTCCACCAGCATGACCTATTTTCTCCCCAAAGTTTAGTATCCTCCTAGTACCCTAACTTGGGGGTTAGATCTTTAACAAGTAAATTTTGGGGAGACACAACATTCAGTCTATAACAATCACATAAATTGAATCAAACAATATTTGTCCTTTCATGTGAGGCTTAGTCCACTTAGCAAAATGCCATCAAGGTTCATCCATGTTGTAACATGTATCAGAATTCAATACCTTTTAAAGGTAGAATAATATTCCTTGTATATATATATACCACATTTTGTTTATCTGCTCATCTATTGATGGACATTTGAATTGTTTCTACCTTTTGGCTATTGTGAGTTGTGTTGCTGTAAACATACGTATATAAGTCTTTGTTTCAGTTCCTGCTTTCATTTTCATGGAGTATATACTTAGGGGAGGAATTGGTAGATGATAGTTTAATTCTGTTTAATTTTTTAAGGAACTGCCAAAAAGTTTTTCCAAATTGTTGTGCCATTTTTATATTCCCATAAGGAATTTACGAGGGTTTCAGTTTCTCCACATCTTGTCTATATTTTTTATTTTTTTTAAGTATAGTCCTCTTACTGGGCATGAAGTGGTGACTCAACTTTTTTTTAAAAATTTTTTAAAATTTATTTGAAAGACAGATTTACAGAGAGAGGTAGAGCCAGAGAGAGAGAGAGGTCTTCCATTCCAATCATTCACTCCCCTAATGACCACAACAGCCAGAGATGTGCTGGTCCAAAGCCAGGAGCCAAGAGCTTCTTCCGGGTCTCCCACATGGGTACTGGAGCCCAAGGAGTTGGGCCATCTTCTACTGCTTTCCCAGGCTATAGTAGAGAGTCAGATCGGAAGAAGAGCAGCCGGGACTAGAACCGGCACCCATATGGGATGCCTGCGCTGCAGGCTGGGGCTTTAACCTTCTGTGCCACAGTACTGGCCCTTCAGTGTTTTGACTTCTATCTATTGAGTTTTATTGCTCACCTCTGTAAGGCAGGTATTATTGGCCCCTGACTTTAAAGATAAGGAAACTGAATCAAGGAATGTGTTGAAGGGACATAGTGAGTGGCAGGGCCATGACGTGAAGCTGTAGAAGCATACAGCAATGTCATTTAAAGGAATCTTGTGAATGGCATTTCTAAAATGAAAAAAGAAAAAACTCTTTGTTAAGAAGATAATATCCTTTCATCTTTTTTCAAAGTCCATATGGTCTTAATTTGCTTAAGTTGAGGTCAGCTGCCTAGCACCAGTCATGCACCTTAAAGCAATGCCGCCTTTCTCAAAATACAGTAGCGTCATGTTCCCATCAGACTCAGGAATCCGATTTTTTTCCCACCTGTCACCAAGAATTGTGCCAGTATTGCAAAGTGCTATTGCACAATCCCTAAGAATAGGGACGCATATTAGTCTCCTAGTTGGGTTCCCAGAGATGATCCAGTGTGGGGTGGAGGGTCCCTCTTCAACATGGACTCCCCTTTGCTCTGGAGCTCTAGAAGGTAAGGAGATAGTAGGTGTCTCTTGGTGACGGATGCTTATTTCAGGAACTTTCTTTCTCATGACAATCATCTTACCTCCCCCTGCAAGGGCAAGGGAAAAGAAAGCTGGGGATCACTATGATTCTCTGGGTTCCCAAAGAGAATCTGGAGAGTGTGTTGCTTTCCTACTTTCAGCAACAGAATGAACATACTATTGGAGAAATCCTTTGGAGTTAAAAGCATCAGAAAATAAAACGCTCATCTGCTTTGTATTTTTGCATTTTAGAAAATACACAAACATGATGAAAGTTATTTTCAAATCCATTAGGAAAATAAAATGTAATGGCACAAGATGACTGCTCTGAAAATTTCTGCCTTGTTTTGCATGTGTGTTGGAGAATTTCTCCTATTGTGATGTTACGCCGGTGTTTGAGTGGAGAGCATTATCTTCCCACCAATTGGCTGTCAGTTGCCCTGATGAGTTGAAAGGGGCGGGCTGAGCTAGACTCCGGTGCCACTGGAAATGTGGAGCCAGGGAGCTTTGCAAACTCAGGATGTTATTGATCCCCAACCCTGAGATTCCCAGGATAGGACAAAATTTGCTTTTAAAGCTGGAAGGCTAGGGGAGAGCAGAAGCTGGAAGCAGACCAGAGGAGCTCAGACTCTCCTGTTTTTTTTCTGGAGAGACAAGGAGTTTTTGAGTCATATCCTTTTTCCCCCACTTCACTCTAGAAGCTAAGCTAAGGTAACCAAGTCTCCTTGATTTGATAAGATCCCACTCAGAAGACTCTCTGCTGCTTGGGTACCAACATCCATTTCATTGAGCATTTACCTGAGTCATAGTCAGCACCCTTGACCCTTAAGGAGAAATGATCAACCTATTACTAAAATCTCCATCGTCCTGGTCATGTTGCATAAATGTTGGTTACAGTATCTTACTTCCATTTCCGATGAAATGAGCCCTTCTAAGTCCTCACCTTCTGCTGGAATGGACCAGAGCAAGTATTTTTTAAGGTGCTCAAAACCCACTCTGACTTTGTTCCGTTTGATAAGATCCCTCAGGTGGACAGCTTTTCAAAGCTTCTGTGATATTTCCATGAGTCAGTGGAAGATGTGGATTCAAAGGTGCTCATTACTGGGTCTCAGTGACGAATTGCCAGGATCAGTTTGCCTTGCTCAGTGCCACAGACTGGCAACTCTTCTTACCCAGAAACTTGGGACTGGGACGAGTCACCATGACTTTACCAGTCTGTTTAGGAGGATTTGGAAGTGGTCGTCATTCACGTTGTTCAGTCTGGTGGTTCTTTGGGTCATAATTGAAATACACGAGGTGTGCTGCTGTGACATGGCATCTCTGGTTCACCCACAAGAGGAGGCAGACAGATGAACACAGAATACAACATGGGCTCAGGTCTTCTGAAAAGCCCGCCATTCATTGGTGGGGGGCGAGCAAAGGGCGGGGGTGCAGAAAAGAGAGAGGGAAAAGGACTGGCAGGGGAGACACGGAGGCACCATCTGCATGTCCCCACATTCTCAATTAATTCAGCCTGAGAGTGTCACTCGTATTCAGCAGCAGTTAAAACAGGCTGCGATGAGAGAGCGGCAATTTCCAGCTAAACTGGAGGATAATTAGAAATGGCCTGTAGCAGGCAAGTCAGTGCTCCAATTTATTTGCTGTTTATTACCAAGTCTCTGCCCCTTGGGTGTAATGACTGTAAAACCGCGCCGGCAGCTTCCCCGGGTTTGATTTAGTGCCGTAAATGGTGCTCAGAGAGTAGATTAAGCTGGAATGTGATCAAACCTTATTTGCAATCCGATTATACAAACTGCTCCTTGCACTGACCAGATTGAAGTAATTTCCCTATAGAAACGTTACACTCACTTTGGTGTAAAAATGATTAACATTTCCTGACTGTAGGTCAGCCTTTCACGTCCACGGTAATCCTTTATCAGGCAATGTGCCCATCTTTCTCTTAGGTTTGTCTCGTGCGCGTCCTGCGGGGTATTTAACCAAGGCGCAGCTTCTCAACTCGGTTTATATATATAAAAAAAAATGTGTAAGTAACCACTCAGGCTTATAGTGATAAACGATGACAATAAATAAACACTCTGGAAGAAGCGGATGAATAGCATATTTTCTTCCAGTTTGATTATTCAACATTATTGACTGGCTTAATGATCTAATGGTGAACTCTATGGACTGCCAAAGAAATTTCCCTACCCACATTGCAAGGGCTGTTGGAGACACTCAGAAGTGTGCAGCCTTCAGCTGTGCTGGGTGATTTATGGGGTCTACTATCAATCACCGAGCTACCCTTCAAAAAGTATTTAAATACCAACGGCCACTACTAATCCTTCTTCTTTTAAATCATCATCCGCTAGGGTGTCTGGGAGCCCAGCCACCTCCCTCCCTTTCGCATCTCAGGATTTCTGGCCGTGAAAGCAGTTTTCCTACAATTAGCCTGTGGTAACGAAACGCAACCAACTCCGTGCAACACACTGAAAGCAATCCCTCGGCTCCTCACATATTTTTGTGACAATCAAAGAAAATATTTGAGTCTGAAATTCATTATCATAGCCTAACTCCAATACCCGCAATAACATGTTTTGTTGTACAACATATTTAAGCTGATTTTCTTCAGACATTTTTTGGTCTTAACTCTTTAAAAACCACACACTCTATGCATAGGATCTCAGGCTACAGCTTAAATAATTGAAAAATGTCAGAACAGTGGAGGTTAATTGTCTTGGTGAGTATTTCGAAGTGATTTAAAGAGAAGCAGATGGCATTAAACTGAAAGGGCCACATTTGGATACATTCTTGGTATAACATCTGTGTGTGTGTGTGTGTATGTGTGAGAGAGAGAGAGATGTCAATGTTACATCAATTACACCCCAAGTCTGTGAGATTGAAGGAGAGCACCACTTTCAATGTGTTCTCTCTCTATGCCAGAGAGAGAGAGAGAGAGAGAGAGAGAGAGAGCTGTCAATGTTACATCAATTACACCCCAAGTCTGTGAGATTGAAGGAGAGCACCACTTTCAATGTGTTCTCTCTCTATGCCAGAAGAGACCGCCTGTATTTCTTAAGGTCAGGAAGCTTAGGAAAACAAAAGCAATGTCACATATAGCTGTGTTGCAGACCAGAGAATGTACAGGAAATGACCTCAGGCACTTGGACTCCAGGCATCAGGAGCAGGATTTGCAGTCTTTCCTATCCAGGAATCCGGGAACATTTTGGAAGCAGTAGGTACCATCCTGTAGACCTGAACTTGCCCCTTCTCTGGGGTGTGTTCCTGTGTGGGTGTGTGTGAAGGGCAGAGTATTTGTGAGCAGTTAGAAGTGGGCAAATGGATGGCAGAAAGAAGTCTTGTTTTGCCATCTTTCATGGCAGTGATTCATTTAGATAGAAAGTAAGGTTACTCAAAGCCATTCTAAAATCTGCTCTTTGTATTTTGTTATAAAAGCACCACTCTTTTATAAAGGAAGCCACAGTGCGGTTAAAATACACTTAAAGAACATCTCAACACTCCACCAACGAACTACATCTGCCTAGAGATGTTAGAAGCCACGACAGCAGACATCAAACAAACCCCAAAGCTGCGACTCCGTCCATCTGCTTTTGGCTGCTTCTACACAAAACACACGGAAGAGACAGCAAGACACACCTGAGCGGCTGCGACCACAGCCCCTCCTGCCATCACACCTGCGCGTCCAGACCTGACCCCCCAGGGAACAAAGACGCTGCTTGTCTTCCCCGGAAGTCAGTACTAGAAGCTGAGACTGTAATCCCAGACCAGAGGAGCCCCGTCCTTTGGCCGGAAACACAGGACAGCCCCAGAGCTGGAGGGCTCTAGGTGGCCTCTATGCACAGCCACCAAAGAGCCAGGCTTCTGGGGAGTGGGGTGGGGACACAAGCCTGCACCCCCCGTGAGCCAGTGTCAGCAGACGGTCCCTGAGGCCCGCCTCTAATTTGCTCCTGTCCTGAGCCTCGGAGAGCCGGGGCTACGGAGCAGCCATTCGGTCTGAAAGCAGCAGGCATAGGTTCACAGGTAGCCTGGGATAAAATGGAGCAGCCGTGCAGAGACCCAGCACAATCACGGGCCAGCAGGAGCGAGGGACCGAGAGCGCCGCTGGGCTGCGGGGCAGCATTTCTCCCTGTCGAGCCGTGTCTTGCCAGCAGCCTTCATTGAATGGCCGTGTTTCCTTTTTTGTGGTCCTCACAGTACCTGTAACTTGTGCTAATGTGAAAATCGCAGGATAACGAGAATACTAATTTGTAAGAGCGGCAGCAGGAGATAAATACACATCAAGGAGAATCCAGGGACATGACTGTTAACAACTCATTTCAGAGCCGCTCCAAATAGATAGAATATTTTCTGTATGTTTATGCTTAAATTATCCCACCTTCGGGGAGAAATGCAAGGTTTGGACAAGATGTGAAATTTATCTCCGGTGGGGCAGCTCTGAAACTGTGTTACGAGTAATGCTTTGTTGGCATAAATAAAATATTTTCACATTGGATAGAAAGGGCAGGGTCTGTTTCCACTTTTGCCCCAGGTCCCAGAGGTTTCGTGTTATGCTTTCTTACAAAGTGTGCTGACTGGCTAATTCTATAGTGCCATGTATGAAATAAGTAGCGTATGTATTATTCCCAGCCTATAATCTCTTATATTCAAATATCATAAAAAACACCGGTTTAGGGAACAGACACATTAACAATGTTTAGCTTTCTGAATTTTCCTGTGTCCACTTCAGACAGTGGAGCAGAGACTGATCTATCGACATGACTTAGATGTTGTGATAGGAAGATGGCTTTCCAAGATCAAACCTTTCAAAACAATTGTTGAATGAAAGGTGAATTACTTGGAAAACACATAAAATTGTTTGTATGTATCATAAAATTAGAATCAGAGCTTACTACCTTTGTCCTCATAAAAAGAATACATAAGTGATTGCTTTTACTTTTCAAAATATATCCCCCATCTGCCTGCCCTTGAACTTGACAGTGCAACAGTGTCACTGAATGCAAGTCTTCCCAGCGCTCCTCACGAGCTCCAAGGACACAGAATTCATACGTGCTCAGCGCTTTTCAATTCTTTGGCCCCTGTGACTTTGCAGGTAACCCTGCTTTCTCCCTACTTGCTGCTGACACAAGAACACGTGTAATTTTTCTTTAAAAAAAAGTTTCCAATTATACAAAAAGTTTAATTTTTTCTCCCTAAAAGCCTAAGAGTTCATGGTGCTGATTTACCACTGAATAAAAGTAGGTAGCCTTGCTACCAAAAAACAGAGGTACTTGATCCCTGTTCTCGATTTCTCTCCCTCTCCCTGTCTCTCTCCTCCCTTCACCTCCCTCTGTTCACCCTCCCTAGCTGGGCTGCTGTTGTTTGGATATTCATGTGTGTGTCCATCAGAGGTCCATGATTAAAGGCTTGATACTGTGTTGGTTCCCAGGATGGTACTGTTGAGAGGTGGGGCCTAACAGAGGTCCTTAGGTCATTGGAGCTGTGCCCTTTGAAGGGACTGGGGGACACCAGTCTGTTCCTACTTGAGATGTGACCATTCGCTCCTGATGTGGCTCTTACCACTGTCTCCATCATTCACCACATTGGCTTCAACAGAACAGGGCTGGTGCAAGCACCCTGCCCTTGAACCTCCGTCATGAGCTAACTGAACCTTTCCTCTCAATAAGTTAGCTGTGCCAGACATTGCATTATAAAATCACAAAACTTGACAAATATATAGACCTGTATGGATGCTAAGTTTAATGGACATAAAACCAAACAGGCCCACCTCTATGGAAAATAGTATACAAAAGAAACAAAGAGAGAACACAGCAAAGAGGAAAAGGGAGGCTTAGATCCTGTTTTGTTTTTTGTGTCAAAGACTTGGGAAATGCAAAGAAAGCACAGGTGCACAGTTGTTGCTATGCAAAGGTTTTTGCACACACGTTACAGTAACGATGCAGATGAATCACACAACAGCTATTTTAGATATGGACATTCCCTTAATGTGCTGTACATTGTGATTTAATGCTATAACTAGTACTCAAACAGTATTTTTCACTTTGTGTTACTATGTGGGGGCAAACTGTTGAAATCTTTACTTAATATATACTAAACTGATCTTCTGTATATAAAAAGAATTGAAAATGAATCTTGATGTGAATGGAAGGGGAGAGGGAGTGGGAAGGGGGGAGGGAGTGGGAAAGGTGGTAGGGAAGTTTGGGTGGGGGGAAGCCATTGTAATCCATAAGCTGTGCTTTGGAAATTTATATTCATTAAATAAAAGTTTAAAAAAAATAGATATGGACATCGAACCCACATGTCTGCTTTCCACTGTGCGATATCTGGCAGTGATGCCAGTCCAGCCAGCACTGCAGGTGTTTTCCCTTTCCTTACAAACAAGAGAGGCTGTTACATGGAACTTTGTATAACATATTGTTACATAGAGGTGGCACAAAATCACCTATGCACTTACCTTTCAAAACAAATAGCTTTTCAGGAGTAGTTTTCTTTTTTCTTTTCTTTTTTTTTTTTGACAGGCAGAGTGGACAGTGAGAGAGAGAGAGAGAAAGGTCTTCCTTTTTGCCGTTGGTTCACCCTCCAATGGCTGCCGCGGCCAGCACGCTGCGGCCGGCGCACCGCGCTGATCCGATGGCAGGAGCCAGGTGCTTCTTCTGGTCTCCCATGGGGTGCAGGGCCCAAGGACTTGGGCCATCCTCCATCTGCACTCCCTGGCCACAGCAGAGAGCTGGCCTGGAAGAGGGGCAACCGGGACAGAATCCGGTGCCCCGACCGGGACTAGAACCCGGTGTGCCGGCGCCGCAAGGCAGAGGATTAGCCTGTTAAGCCACGGCGCCGGCCTTCAGGAGTGGTTTTCTATCTCATTCATATTTAACCATGATGTGGGATACTTAGTTTGCATGAAAGGCATTCTGTGTGGCTTTTCCTTTGCCACCATTCCAATTGCTTACATGCTTTTCCATGCCTTGAACATACTGTGGCACATGTGTTTATCGTGGATATGTGTGTGTGCGTGTGTGTGTGTTTAGCTCTTACCCTATAGCTCTTCTTGGTGTCTCTGAAGCCAACCAGTTTTAATCCCACTGTGGGAGCTTTGTGAATTCAATTCACTAAGTGATGGCTCGCATTGACAACCCTGCTAAACATTACTCTTGAATGAATGAAAATTCAGCATTGCTTAGTGGCTGTGAAGCCTGCTGAACAAAGCCATGACAACAGTAGTTGCATGTGGGGATGGGATTCTGCTCAGGTTTCCAAGCAATGTTGGTCACTATTTACCAGTGGGGAAACTGAGGCATTAAACGCCACACCAGAAACCAGTCCAGACATCATGCTGTTGCTTGTTTAGTGTACCCTGTTTAGAAACCAGCAAATTTTAGGGCTTCCTGATGTTGTGACTAATGGGGCCATTTGGCAAGCCGGGAACAAATTCAATTCTTAAAGTAGGGTGATAGCATGAGATGATGTGGCACACGCAGTGTCAGACTTCAAATCTGGGGACTGAATTCATCATGGGCACAGCGTCGTCTGTTTTGGACTATGCCTTGCAGCCAGCTTTACAGCAGCATTTGTCGGACAGACACATAAAAATGGCAAACACTAAGGCTCTTATTTTCAATTAGATTTGTATGTATGGGAGTGAGAGCCCTAGCCTCAGCCTGCCAGCTTGGGCTCCGGGACAGTCTCCTGGAGCAACATGTTGTGTCTCTAGCAGGTTCTCTGGGGGCAGCAGGAAAAGGAAGTTGCTAAGGACAGATGCTGGGGCTGGGGAGGGACTGCATCTCTCACTGGATGGCCCTGGGTTTGCTGCAACAGCCAAGAGGGGTGCTAGGGACAGTCCCTCCAGAGCTGTGCACCTGCAGCTGGGGAGGCAGCGGGGCAGTCCGGCGCCTGTTTGCATGATAATGGACATCCATGTTGGCCCACTGCTGCCTCCAGTGCAGAAGGCCTGAACACATCCAGTCTCTGACATTTCTGCTAGGTGCTTGCATAACTCCTTCCCTCCAAAAGCATCTGGCAACATCCTCTCTTCCCTGGACAGCCCAGCCAAGAGCACACATGTGCCTCTTCTTTCAGGCCAGCGTTGCATCCAGCGGCCCAAATCCCACAGATCTAGCCAAATGCTACAGAAAACAGAAAAGTCACTACATATGTCTGGTACAACTGCATTCCTTTCCATGCCGTCGAGAACGTTGAGATGCTTTGAGTTCATCTAAGCTAGCACCCCTGCTTTTCTTGTATTTTATGTTTAATTCATTCATTCATTTGAGAGGCAGAGAGACAGAGAGATGATGAGAGAGAGAGAGAGAGAGAGAGAGAGAGAGAGAGAGAGATCAAGAGTTCAGCATCCACTAGTTCGCTTCCAGAAATGCCTACAACAGTAGAGGCTAGGTCAGGCTGGGTCCAGGAGCTGAGGACTCAATGCAAGTCTCACACATAGGGAGCAGGGAGCCGATACTTGAGCCATCACTGCTGTCTCTCAGTGTGTGCATTAGCAGGAAGCAGGAAGGGGGCGCAAAGGCAGGTCTTGAACACAGGCATTCTGATATGGGCATCCTAAGCGGTGTCTTAACCTCTAGGCCAAACGCCTGTCCTAAGCATCCTACTTTTAAGAAGGCAAAACTGGAGCCTTTTAACCTTCTTGGTCAGACATCACAATGCTAGTTGGGGGCAGAAGCATGTCCGGCATCCAGATCCCTTGATCCTGTGATTGTTCATTGCATGCTGGGTTTCCTGAGGAAAGCTTGGGGCTTTAACTCAGTGCTCATTTCTTCTCGTTTAAACTCTGAATCTCTACAGAACCACATCTCCCACCCCTTGGTCCCTAGCACCTAGCACCTACCCAGGTTACAAGCAATTGTTCATGCAGGAACGGTTTCCCAAGCCTCCCAGAAAAGCTGGATCTGATGTTGAAACCATAGTAGTGGACATGGCAGATATGGTCCTGGCCCTTACAAAGCCCATTCTCTATGATAGCTCATCAGTAAGTTACTTTTGAATTAATGAATATAGATGACTTTTTTACCTGTCTGCAGTAAAGGCGAATTACCTCATTTTGGTATTGGCTGACACATTGGCAAAATAAAAATAAAATGAAAGTGGAAGCAGGAAAACATTTAAATTCACTGGCTTAAATAGAATCTGTCCTTAATTCTTTTTAGAATTGGTGTTGATGGGCTACCAAGCTAAATGACATAACAGACTGTTAAGACTGTTATAACTGGTTTTCAAATGTTTGTTATTGAAACAGATTGGGCTTTGGCATTCCATGGTTTTTTCAGCTCAGCCAGCAGGCCTCTGTAATGATGTTGACTGGGAAGGGAGGAAGTGGCAACGTAGGCAGCCTGGGATTGAGAATAAAGATAATGAAGGTGGGGGGACTGGGAAATTGAATGTCCGTAGTTGCACTTGGTAGTGGTTCTGAGTTGAGGTCAGTAGTTCCCTCCTGATGATGGCTCTGCCTAGGCTTTCTGAATGGATCCCCAGGGCAAGGCCCAAAGTCCCCTAATGTTTCATTGTTCACCCTGTCTCCCTCCTCCTCCAAAAGCAGCAACTGGATTCACAGGAGACTAGTTTGATTGGCTGTGGGTGGGTGTGGGGAGCAGGCATGGTGTACCTGCACACTAATGTAACAAAACGAAGGTGCATGTGGCCTGTACACACAGGGTACCAGGCAGTGAGATGTGAGTCTCCACTGAGTGGCAGGGGCAAAACAAAACAGGAAAAGCAGAAGTATCCCAGGATCCTGTAGAACAACCAGAGGCAGAGCCCTGCTTTTTGCTTGAACAGATTCTAAAGGTTTTCAGATACTTTAATTGCATTAAGTATGGAGGCTACAATGTCAGCCTTTCCTTTTAAAAGTCTGTTTCAAGATCATTCCTTATTAACCTGCTGGGCTTAAATGGATACCTAGAACTGGCCCAGAAAACAATCAGTAAGGAGAAAGCCGTTCCACAAAGCTTTCCTACTCGTGCTGTAGGACCCAGTAGCCCAGAAGAGCCTTCCCCAGTGCCAGTGGGAGTGGCCTTCCTTCTCTCCTCCTGAGGGTAGCCACCTAAGCTGAGATATCAATTGTGCCCTTGTGTAAGGGCATAGGTGCTGATGGGGGTGTGTGTTACCCCATCCTCTGGCTACCAGTGTGCTCTCTGAGAACACTGTCTGGAGCCAGCACACTTTCTAGAAGAAATCACTCAATGGGGTTATTTCCAGTTCTGTGGATTAATGGTCTTCTCAGGCTTCAAATTGCACCCTGAAAATACCTGTTGCAATGCGTAGGGCAAACCTGTATGAGCATATTAGTCACTCCCATGATCTGGGCCTGTACTGTATGGTATAGCACGTAAAGCCACCTCCTGTGGCATTGGCATCCCATATGGATAGCATTACGTATCCTGGCTGCTCCACTTCTGTTCCAACTCCCTGCCAAAGGCCTGTGAAGAAGAGTGGAAGATGACCCAACTGCTTGGGCCCCTGCTACCCATGTGGAAGACCCAGATGAAGTTCGTGGCTCCTGGCTTCTGTCTGGCTCATCCCTGGCCATTGCAGCTATCTGGGAAGTGAACCAGCAGATGAAAGATCTCTCTCTCTCTCTCTCTCTCTCTCTCTCTCTCTCTCTCTCTCTCCCTTTCTCACTGTCTCTCCATTTCTGGAAAGTAATAGATAAATACTTAAAAAAAATTCTGCTTGTGAAAGAATCCAGTTCTCCCAGGCTTTGGAGGAATTGTTTCTCCTCTTGAATCTGGGAAGGGAACTTCCCAGGCTTTTTTCTTTCCAGGCAAAGTGACTAGAAAAGAGGGACGCCCAGCAGGAGTGCTGTGCCCTGCAGGAGAGGAGGAGAAACCCTATTCATTGGTGCTCCTGCCCGAACCCATCCCTCCACTTAAGACCCATAGTCAGAGAGGGAGGAGGAGGAGGGGTGGGAGGGCTGATATGGTGGGAAGAATAACTATTCTCCTGAAGTTGTACTTATGAAATTTGTACTTCTTAAAAAATAAATAAACACACACACACACACACACAGCCCCATAGTCAGGGTACTTGGGGAGTTTGAGTGGGCTCCAGCCAATGACAATGACCTGCGCGCAGAGCCCTGGAGCCCATGGTCAGGAAGCAGCCGTCCGTCTTCTCTGTCAACACAGATCGCCGGAGCCCCCTCCTCACCACCCAGTAGGCTGTTATGGCCTCACATGCCTTGGACCCTTTTTGTAAAACCTAATTCGCTGGCCAGCCAGTGCTGGGAAATGATTCCCAAAAGTGGGCATACAAGGTTTTTCACGAGGAGTGCATTTTGTGAGTAGTTACTTAGGCAACTGCCGGCTCCTCTTCAGGCTTGTTTTATGAATTTCGGAGAAGGAACAGTTGTGTACAGTCAGAGATGCAAAAGCAAATGGGCTTATGAAAAGAGCATTCTGTGCACAAGGAAATTGCACACAGCAATTTGGGGCAGTGTTTTCTTGTCTTTCTGTGAGTTCTCTGAGTTCTCAGATAGACTGAAGAGCTCTGAAATGATAGGAAGTAGAAAATAGCATGAATCAACTTTTCCCTCTAAGGTGAATTGAAAAAACCCAGCACAACCTAAATAAACCAGGCAAAAACCTCCAGAGAAGTATTTAGAAGACTCACTGAGTCCTACCGAATAGATGCTGGGGGTCGTTGTCCAGGCCAACAGAACAAATTTCAGTATAGATTTAAAGTCACCTTGTTGTCTTCTCCCTGGAATGATAGATTTTGACAAATGGGCATCTCTCCGTCCATTTTATCCTTGGGTGAGTTATTAATTCTGACTCAAGAGACTATAACATACAAATGTTCCATCATTTTCCTAAACAACATCAAAAAACTTTCTTAAACTGTTTTATCTGAACCATGAACATTTAAATTAAACCAGTATACCATTATTGAAAGCATCAAATAGGCAAATATTTAAAATGCTAAAATAGTCAGAGTTGGTGAAGATGTCAAGTGAGTACACTTATTAAATGCACAAGAGCCTTCAGAAGATCTGTGGAGTAATGGAATTAAAAGATGAGTTTAATTTTGGTGCAAAAAATGAAGTCCATGCATATAAGGGGTCTTCAAAAACATCATGAAAATGCATGTTTTGAAAGAAGCATGTATGATTTCAACATTTCTTGCACAAAATAAGCTTATCTTTTAATTCACTATTCCATGAACTTTTTGAAGTACCCTCATGTACCATGACATGTAAGATGCCAGGAAAGCTAGAGGTAGGTGTGGAAATTCTCCATACTACTTATGCAACTTTCTGTATATCTAGAATGATGCTAAAACTGAAAGTATTTGGGCTGGTGCCACGGCTCACTAGGCTAATCCTCCGCCTTGCGGCGCCGGCACACTAGGTTCTAGTCCCGGTCGGGGCACCAATCCTGTCCCGGCTGCCCCTCTTCCACGCCACCTCTCTGCTGTGGCCAGGGAGTGCAGTGGAGGATGGCTCAAGTGCTTGGGCCCTGCACCCCATGGGATACCAGGATAGGCACCTGGCTCCTGCCATCGGATCAGCGCGGTGTGCCGGCCGCAGTGCGCCAGCCGCGGCGGCCAATGGAGGGTGAACCAATGGCAAAAGGAAGACCTTTCTCTCTGTCTCTCTCTCTCACTGTCCACTCTGTCTGTCAAAAAAAAAAACAAAACAAAACAAAACAAAAAAAAACGAAAGTTTATTTAAAAAAATTCTGTCTAGGCCGGCGCCGTGGCTCACTAGGCTAATCCACCTGCGGCACCAGCACACCGGGTTCTAGTCGGGGTGCTGAATTCTGTCCCGGTTGCTCCTCTTCCAGTCCAGCTCTCTGCTGTGGCCCAGGAGTGCAGTGGAGGATGGCCCAAGTGCTTGGGCCCTGCACCCGCATGGGAGACCAGGAGGAAGCACCTGGCTCCTGCCTTCAGATCGGCGTGGCACACAGGTCACAGCGTGCCAGCCGTAGCTGCCATTTGGGGGGTGAACCAATGGAAGGAAGACCTTTCTCTCTGTCTCTCTCTCTCACTGTCTAACTCTGCCTGTCAAAAAATAAAAAAATAAAATAAAAAAATAAAATAAATTCTGTCTCTCTAAAAGAAATCAAAGGAATCAAGGCAGCATCCAGGTACAACTTGGCTCTAGATTTTTGTGTTCAATCATCCGTTAAAAGCCTTGGAGTGGATGTGCATCTATTTTTAAGGTTTATTTTCTTCCCCAATGAGGAAGACTACTCCAAAGAAATAGGTAAATGATAAGTGTTTGATTTCCCCACAGAGAGTCTGGGAAGCTAATGTATGGCCAGACTTCAGTGAGTAGATTCTCAGAGTCACTGGGCTCATCCACGCCATACCCTTTCTGTATTGAAAATCACCAGCAAGATCTCTATTCAGCAGTCGTGATTAAGAGACCCTGTTGGGTGGATAATGGTAGCTCAGAGCCAACAAGCCTGGCTTCTCCTCACAGTTGTTCTCAGTCTGAGCTTGACTTCAGCCTCGGCCTGAGGTTCCTTATCAAAATATCCTTCTCTTCAAGTAGCCCTGGTAATGCGCATGTTCCTGACACAACTGATTTCCCCAATAGTTACTGAGGATGTCATTCTGCTACTTAATCAATATTAAGCAGCAAGATGCCAGCCCATGTATCAAGTGTCCAATCACAGAGCATGTCCAGATGGTCAAGACATGAGCCCCTTCAGGATAAACACACTGTGATGGTATTTTCTTCCCTAATAATTCCCTAGATGCTACCACATCTTAAAAACACTCAGTAGAGGGGCATTTGTGGTGTAGGGGCCTGCACATGTAGTTAGAGAGCAGGGGCTTGGTCCGGGACAGATCTGAATCTTAATCACAGTTTCTTCATGGCCTTGACCCTAGACAAGTTCTGTAAAGCCTCTGGGTCTCAGCTGCCTCATCAGGAAATGAGAGCTGTGCTGTCTTCTGGGAGTACCGTGGCCATGGCTGGAGAGTGGATGTGAGCGCCAGATACAACACTACCTTTCTGGTGGTTTCTTTCGATTACTTCCTGGTGGACCAAGAGCTGTTAGAGGTCTGCCCAGCTGACCACAACACCAACACAATGCCCTCTTTGGGAGTTCTCAAGGTCAGCACTGAAGAAGGTTCTTGTGCAAAAGAATAATGATGATGCAGTATACTCAGGGGAGAAGTAACCACGAGGCTTCAATACCACCTTGAATTAAGTCATTATAATCGTTATGACTGAAGGTGGTGACATGGTAACCCATAGTTCCCATTAATTGCTGAACACGGATTCAAGTGTTGGAGCAAAAAGCTGACATCATAGATTTGTGGCCCTGAGACAATGAATGACCCAAGATGGCCGTCCAATCTAAAGACATGTTTGAGCCACATTCCACATATGCATCTCCAAGAGGACACACCCCTTGCTGCTGTCTTTTAGTCACTGAGTGGAGGCAGATGTGGGCAAAGATGAAGGGGGATATTGCTTCTTCCATTCCTTTAGCAAATATATATCCAACCCCTCCCAGGTACCTGGCTCTGAGTTAGACAATGGGTGTTCATGTACAATCAATTGGGTTGATTGAATCAGCCAATGTCTTTGCCTTCGCAGTGTTTGCGTGAATAAATACCGATGGTAAGAAGCGCTATGAAGATTGACTAAGATAAACTGTGCCTAGATTAAAGCTTTTCTGGTACCTAGCCCTCCCTGTCTAACTGAAAGGATCATCAGCAGATATTGACTGAATTCCTCCTGCTCACAAATCTAGAATGAATGTACTTGGAAAATGTGCCCACTGAAAAGATTGGTTCAACCTCCTAAATGAATGGGCCTTCCCCAAAGGCGGTGGAATTTGATGGAAGACACCCTGGACCTAGAGTCCAGAAGGATATTTAACATGCTGCCCATCTGCCACATTAGAGACACGTTTCCAAGCTAAAGCACCACGCAAGGTGGAATAAATCATTGGGATTACTTTCCTGCTCTCAGCACTCTGCACTTCTCTCCCGTGCCCTCTTTCCTCCCGATCCAAATCACTTTTGCTTAAATTGCTTAGAAAAATTACCTAACTTTTCCTTTGACGACAGAAATGTGGTCCATCAGACTTAACCAGTTTCCAGAACAACTTTTTCTGCCCTCTTAGTAAGCAGTGGTAGATCAGGTTTGACTTCTCTGGAATATACAGCAGTGTTTTGGGCAACTAAACTCTGGGCTGAAACTCAAGGTCATAAGCAATACTTACATACATAACATTATTTTTTTCTTTAAAAAATTTATCTATTTTAATTTTATTTAAGGAATGTAAACTTCATGCATTGCATATATACAAATTTAAGAACATAGTGGTTGGCGCCGCGGCTCAATAGGCTAATCCTCTGCCTAGTGGCGCCGGCACACCGGGTTCTAGTCCCGGTCGGGGCACCGGATTCTGTCCCGGTTGCCCCTCTTCCAGGCCAGCTCTCTGCTGTGGCCCGGGAAGGCAGTGGAGGATGGCCCAAGTGCTTGGGTCCTGCACCCCATGGGAGACCAGGAGAAGCACCTGGCTCCTGCCTTGGCATCAGCGCGGTGCACCGGCCGCGGTGGCCATTGGAGAGTGAACCAACGGCAAAGGAAGACCTTTCTCTCTGTCTCTCTCTCTCTCTCACTGTCCACTCTGCCTGTCAAAAAAAAAAAAAAAAAAAAGAACATAGTGATTCTTTCCTCCCTACCTCCCTCCTCCCCATACTCCCATCCTTTTTTCTCCTCCCTCTCCCATTCCCATTCTTATTTTTTCCAAAGATCTATTTTCAGTTAGCTTTACATTCATAAGATTAACCCTATACTAAATAGAGAGTTAACAAATTATATGGAGAGAAAACAAAAAAACAAAACAAACAAACAAAAATATTGTTCCTCAACAGTCAAGACAGGACTGCTCAAAAACATAATATTGTTTCTAAAAATATGGAAAAGAAATATCAGTCTGTAAAAGTTTGTTCTGATAAATTATTGCCTACAAGTTACAGTAAATCACCAAAAATCTTACTGCTGTAGTATTCTCTCTCTCTCTCTCTCTCTCACACACACACACACACACACACACATACTGGAGTGCAGAAGCCATAGGTCTTTTCTCAAATTGTCAGTTGGCATGTTACTCTGATACTTTGTAATAGCGACTAGCCTTCAATAGCAATTTTAGAATATAGGTTTTCTTAAAGATTTAATAAACCATCGTTGAAAGTTTCAGATATACACACCAAGAAAGATCTAGTTTCTAGTCTTTAAGCAAACCCAGCCTCAGATCCCACATCATGATTACTGAAGCCCATTATAACCACAAAATTTCATTATTTCTAATGCATAATGAGTTGAGCAAAAGGAAGAAAATCTAACAAAGCTCTCCAAACAAAGCCATAGAAAAAAGTAGAAAATGATGTTTGGAAAGATTAATTTTGAATGTCTAACATAGCTCAGAACTGCAAAATATAAAAAGCATCATGATGCTTACATGTTTCTTTGTAACTACATTATTTTCATAATAATTATGATAAGTAAAATTACATGGAACTATCCAGTAGAACTGTGTTATGGGAATCATTTTTTTAAGCTGTTACTGTGCTGAGATGCAACACAAACTTCTTAAGTGGTATAAAGAACTTTACCGAGAAGAAACTCCGGGCCCTGAGATAGTACACATGAAAACTAAGATCAATTGTTTTCCCATTACATAATATTTCACTAGTTTCAGGTCAAATGCCTAACGTTATTATGAGTCACCAAAGCAAATATTGTTTTATTACAGTATATTCATAATAACACTCTTAATTATCTTCATTGCAATGGATTTTAAATTGTTGGTTTTCTTCTAGGTACACCATGCATGTATATCTGCCCACATGTATGAATGCAAGATTGTTTATCTGGAGAAACAGGGGATGTGAAAATGTTGTCTAAAATGCATAGGCTCATCAAATGTGTAGAACCACTCTAAACCTGTAAGTACATTTATAGCATCTTGTATTAAGCAGTAATTTTTCCTCCAAAGGACTCCAAGGACCAATAAAGCTTGTTAAAATCATAGCGAACACATTCAAAGAGCTCTTCAGTGGAATAAAATGAATACATGCACTGAGATTTAGATTTTAAACCATGAACTTTCTTGAGTGTGTCAGGAATTGGTTAATTCACTTTAATCTAATGGAAAGAGCAAAGTCCTGTAAGGATGAGACACACTGGACCAGCATTTTGTGGTGAATTTCTTTGCCTTTGAGGTAGGAGGAATTTAGGTTGGTTGGAGGAGAGGAAGGTATGCAAGGCAGGATGCATGAGAAGAAAGTTCCAGTGGCTGTGCTCCTGACACCAAAGATACAATATTTATTTTGAACAGCAAAAATGGTTTCCATTGTTTTTCCTTCTCAAAGAGCTATGGAAATGGAGTGGAGAGAGAATAAGGTGACTCACTAGAATCCTCAGAAAGTCAAGTTTATGTTGGAGATGCCTAGGTGACAGAGTGAGCTTCAAGGACAGCTGGGCTTGGGGTCTCCAAGCAGCCACCATCTTCCATTTGCAGAGGTCAGTGAGGAGGATTCTGTTGGAGGAAGACAGGTTCTATTTCCACCAGGCCATCCCTTGCCCAGAGGTAGAGAGTAGTGGAAGGTGAGTTCTTGGGTTGCAGTCCTGGCTCTGTTTCTGATTCCAGCTTCCTGCTAATGTTCACCCTGGGAGGCAGCAGATAATTACTAATTGCTTTGATCCCTGTCATCCACATATGAGACCAAAAGTGAGCTCCTGACTCCTGGCTTGGGCCTGGACCACCACAGCTGGTGTATGACTTTGGGGAGTGAACCAGCAGATGGAAGATCTCTCTCTCTCTCTCTCTCTCTCTTCTGCCATTTAAGTTAGAAAAAATTAAATTAAAAAAAAGCAGAGTGGGAGAGTCCTTGCTTTGATATCCATTTGATTGAAATCTATACATACAAGCTATCTTCAAAAAGTTAATACAGGTAGTCAAGGCCAAAATTGACAAATGGAATTACATCAAACTGAGAAGCTTCTGAACTGCAAAAGAAACACTCAGGAAAGTGAAGAGGCAACTGACAGAATGGAAGAAATTATTTGCAAACTATACAAATGATAAAGGATTAATAACCAGAATATACAAAGGGATCAAGAAACTCCACAACAACAAAACAAACAACCCAGCTGAGAGATGGGCAAAGGACTTAAACAGACATTTTTCAAAAAAGGAAATCCAAATGGCCAACAGACACATGAAAAAATGTTCAGGATCACTAGCCGTCAATGCAAATCAAAACCACAATGAGATTTCACCTCACCCCAGTTAGAATGGCTTTCATACAGAAATCAACAAATAATAAATGTTGGTGGGGATGTGAGGAAAAAGGTACCCTAACCACTGTTGGTGGGAATGTAAGCTGGTAAAGCCACTATGAAAGACAGTATGGAGATATCTCAAAAATCTGAATATAGACTCACCATATGACCCAGCCATTCCACTCCTGGGAATTTACCGAAGGGAAATGAAATCAGTAACTAAAGAAGCTATCTGCACCCGCATGTTCATTGCAGCTCAATTCACAATAGCTAAGACATGGAATCAACCTAAATGCCAATCAGCTGAAGACTGGATAAAGAAATTATGGGAAATGTACACTATGGAATACTACACAGCAGTAAAAAATGAAATCTGGTCATTTGTAACAAAATAGATGAATCTGGAAAAACATCATATGTGGTGAAATAAGCCATTCCCCAAGGGACAAATACCATATGTTCTCCTGATCTGTGAGAACTAATAGAGCACCTAAAATGAAATCTGTAGAAGTAAAATTGACAATTTTGAGAAGGAATGACTTGAGCTGCCCTTGCATTGACTGTCAAGGAATAGGTTCATTTTTTTTTGTTTTTTTTTTCATTGTTTTTTCTTCATACTATTTGATTTTTAAATTTTTTTAAATTTAATAAATGCGTTTTTTCATAGACAACTTTAGGAATACACTGGTTCTTTCCCCCATACCCTCCCTCCCCCTGCCAACTCCCATCCCACCTCCCTATCCCTCTCTCATCTTCTTCATTATGGTTCATTTTTAGTTTGACTTTATATACAGAGGACCAACTCCATGCTAAGCATAGACTTCAACAACTTGCATCCATGCACACACATAACATATAGAGTACAGTTTGGGAAAAAATTTGCAGTTGATTCTCATAGTACAACTCATTAGGGACAGAGGTCCTATAACTGTAAAACTAGTTCTCAAACAATTTGTGTGTGTGTGTGTGCAAATTGTTGAAATCTTTACTTAGAATAGAGTTGCTATTCTGTGTACAAAGTTAATTGAAAATAAATCTCAATGGAGAATTGGACTGGGAAAGGGAGAGGGAGGAGGAGGAGGAGGGATGGGAGTATGGATGGGAGGGCAGGTATGATGGGAAGAATAACTATATTCCTAAAATTGTACTTATGAAATTTGTATCCCTAAATAAATACATAAATAATTTTTAAAAGTTAATGAAAAATGTACTACACATGAATTTCAAAAGTCTTTTTGCAGGCCTGGTGCTGAGGTATAGCAGATAAAGCCACCGTCTGCAGTGCTGGCGTCCCATATGGGTGTCAGGTTCGAGTTTCAGCTACTCCACTTCTGATACAGCTCTCTGCTGTGGTCTGAGAATGCAGTAGAAGATGGTGCAAGTGCTTGGGCCCCTGCACCCATTAGAAGCTCCTGGCTCCTGGCTTTGTATCTGCTTAGCTCTGGTCACTGTAGCCATTTGGAGAGTGAACCGGCAGATGGAAGACGTCTCTCTCTGCCTCTGTCTCTCTGTAACTCTGCCTTTCAAATAAATCAATCAATCTTGTTTTTTTTTTTAAAAAAAAGGATTAAGTTCTTTAAAAAAAAAAAAGGTCTTATTTCACCCAAATAAACATATCTTTTAATTCTATTTTTCTAAGAACTTGTTGACGTATCCTATACATTGAATAAAATAAGTTTATTTGGACGGCAAACAACAATTTTCTTATCTGATTAGTGGTGATGATGATGATGATGATGATAATGTTAATATGTATTTTTTGCTTTCTATGAAACAGACACTGGGATGAGTATTTTTAAGTGTTATCTCATTCTTCTTAGCCCTGTGATATTGTTCCTATTATAGAAGTGAAGAGGGGCAGTGCTGTGGCATAGTAGATTAAACCTCTGCCTACAACACTGGTATCCTATATGGGTGCTGGTTCAAGTCCCGGCTGCTCAACTTTCAATTCAGCTCCCCGCTAATGTGCCTGGGAGAGCAGCAAAAGATGGCTCAGGTGCTTGGGCCCCTTCATCCACATTGAGAGACCAGGAGGAAGCTCCAGGCTCTTGGCTTCAGCCTGGCCTAGCCCTGGCCATTGTGGCCATTTGGGAAGTGAATCAGCAGTTGGGAGATCTCTCTCTCTCTTTCTCTCCTCTCTGTTACTCCACTTTTCAAAAAATAAAATAAAAACTAAATCTTAAAAAAAAAAGAAACAAACAAGGAGAAGGAGGCTATCAGATGATAGGATTTCTCCAACATCACACTCATGGGAAGTAGCAGAGGCACAATTCCCATCAGAATCAGTGGCAGCCTGTTCTCCACCCTCTCTGCCCTCTTCAACATGTGGCCAAAGCAGTTCCCAAATCCAATGCCAGGGCTCTGCAGTTTGTGAGCAGCTCACTTGATCATCACATTGTTGTCGGCTTCTTCTGAATTTTTTAGAAAGTTAAGTGCAAATGCCTGGGCCTTTCCTAAAAGTCATTGTAGGAGGAACACTAGCCCAGGCTCTGGGATGAGCCTCACTTACTGCCCCCGGCTCCTGTACAACCATTGGTTTCTGTGCATACCTCTGTGAACTTGAATCCTGTTCTTGTTTCCAAAGGAATCCCAGGCAATTTAAGTAGGTCCCAGAAACACAATAGAATGAAAACATATTTAGATGAGAAATAGGGAGTGGGAAATGAGGCTAATATAAAAGGACTGCTTTATTTTAAAGTCCTATTACTTGCTAATGGAAGCCCTAAATTTGACTTCGATCTTTCTTAAAGTTCTACAGAGGAATGGCAACCATGACCAGTTCTACTGTTCACAGTTCTGCAAAGAACATGCCCATTGGCCCCTCTAAGATTCTTACTAGGAACCAAACAAAACAAATGATTTGCTCTAAAATCTAAAAAATGAACAAACTGGACCTTGCATTTCTGCTTCTGGGAGCCTGACCCTGCATACGTCCTTACCCAGCCAGCTTGGACACTAAGGCCACCACCTTCCCCACCCCTCCCACCTATGCCCCTTTGGTAATGTCTTGTGATGTGTGTGAACAACTGTCCAAAGGAGACTCAGGTCACGGAGGCTATCTTCTTCTTGTCCTGTGACAGCCACGAGAGCTGGGAGTCAAGCAGCTCAGTGGCAGCTGACCCCCAGCATCGAGCCTCATTATTTTTCCTTGCTTCCTCTGCACACTGGTCCTCGTCTGTGATGTGCTCTGCGGCAATGTGGTTTATATATTACTCTCTCTGTCCTTGTTCCTAAATTCATTTTCACCCAGGCTCTTAAATGATGTGCAGTGGGCTTAGTAGTAGATGTCTGAGGTTTGAATTCTAGCATTGCCACTTCCATTGTCCTTGTGTGGAATGCAGTGGCCTTAACACCTCACTCCCAGAGGGAGTGAGTATTGAAGGATGTGATATGGGTCTTTTTTTTTTTTTTTTTTTTTGGCCAGGCAGAGTAGACAGTGAGAGAGAGAGAGACAGAGAGAAAGGTCTTCCTTTTGCCGTTGGTTCACCCTCCAATGGCCGCCGTGGGTGGCCGGCGCACCGCGCTGATCTGAAGGCAGGAGCCAGGTGCTTATCCTGGTCTCCCATGCGGGTGCAGGGCCCAAGCACTTGGGCCATCCTCCACTGCACTCCCTGGCCACAGCAGAGAGCTGGCCTGGAAGAGGGGCAACCGGGACAGAATCCGGTGCCCCGACCGGGACTAGAACCCGGTGTGCCAGTGCTGCTAGGCAGAGGATTAGCCTGTTGAGCCATGGCACCGGCCCGTGATATGGGTCTTAACAACCACCATGGTTGCTGGCATACAGTAGGCACTAACAAAGGTACTTAAAAAAATGAGAATTATATTAATTAAATAGTTTTGATATTATATAATTTAAATATTACTTTACATTTTAAAAATACTATTTAAAATTATATTAATTGAATATTTTTCTCCTCTCATCCCAACATAGCTGCTAGCACTCAACAGAGTATATGTACAGGACTGGTGTCATTTCATTGGATATTTGCCTGCAAGTTCAGGCTACCACATCCCAAGAGCTCGAAGGACAAAAGAGAGTGCAAATCATTTGTTTTAAAAGATTATGTTGGAAAAAAGAATCTTGATACACTTCGTCTTTTTTGTGGCCTGAATGTCAAACCCTAACTAACCATATTGAACTGTGATGTCAAGAGGAAGAACAGTTTCACAATTAAAATTATAGGTCAAGTTGCTCCTATTAAGTCATTAAGTTTTATATTTTAAAATTATAGAATAAATATAGCTTTGAAACAACCTAGACCACAGCATTGGACTTCAAAGGCAAACCTATGGGAAAAACCACACAGAGAATCATTTTTATTAGTTTTATACACCCCAAACTTTTATAAACATATTAATAATATAACTTACAAGCCGAAACCAAACAGCTAAACACACTATAAAAATAACCCCCCCGGAAACTTGTACAACATGGTGTATGTATATGAATGTTTTATTTTTAAAAATAAGCAAAATTTACTAATTCTTAAAGACTGTCATTTTTTGTTTACCTTCAAAGTGCAAATAAATTCAATATTTATTTTTATTCCCTTGGTTGGCAACTGTTGCAGCTTTTAATCTTTGAAACCTTCATACCTTAATACAATAGTTGCAATATTTTTAGAATTTTTTTATTAACTAACAAATATCAAGCTGACATTACCTTTACATTAAATATTTTAAATAATCTTTTCCTGAGTTAAAGTTTAAAAATATTCTTTATAAAAATGCGAGAAATGTTGAGAAATAGAATTTTCCAAGAATAATTGATAACTCAGGTGATGAGACATGCTTAGATCTTTGATATATTCTTTTATAAAATTATTAAAACTAGGCTTTTCCATGAATATTCCTTGCTTAGACAAGAAAATACCTGGCAATCAACATCATTTTTAAAGTTTTGCTCATTTTTCTTTTTAAGAACATGTATTTCAGGGCTGGTGCTGTGCATAGTAGGTTAAGCCTCCACCTGCAATACTGGCATCACATATTGGCGCCAATTTGAGTCCTGGCTGCTCCTCTTCCAATCCAACTCTCTGCTGATAGCCTGGGAAATCACTGGAAGGTGGCCCAAATCTTTGGGCTCCTACACCCACTTGGGAGAACTGGAAGAGGCTCCTGGCTCCTGGCTTCAGCCTGGCCCAGCTCCAGCCATTGTGGCCATTTGGGGACTAAACCAGCATAAGGAAGACCTCTCTCTCTGTCTCTCCTTCTCTCTGTCTGTAGCTCTGCCTTTCAAATAAATAAATAATTTTTTTAAAAGAATATATATTTCTCTTTAGTAATTTTTTTTTCCAAGGTTGAAATAGCATTGCATTTTTTTCATGTTCTCTACCAAATTAACTTTTCTGTTGTCAGCTGATGCTTCACCAGTAGCTCTTTCTTGCTATTTCTCTGAATTTTTCAATGTCCCACAAAAGTATGACACATACACCTTTATTTGCCATGTAAACCTAGTTCTGCTGACAGACTTGTTGTTAATACTTAATGAGTATTTATGTGACACCTTGTAGTACTTCCGTGATACTTAATCACCCCAACAACTCTGTAGGGTGGATATAACACTTTCATCACAACACTGTGGGTGGGAAAACTGAAACTTCAGAATATTTAAGCAACGTGTCCATATATTTTTGGATATTCTGAGGGTAAGCCCAATAGAATTCGTTGATTAATTTTGTGTGGGATGTTAAAAAAAAATACAAATAAAAAAGAGGGGGTTAAGGATGACCCTTGGTTTTTTACGTGGGCTATTGAAAGGATGAAGTTGTAGCCTTTTGAATAAATGACTGAATGGTATCAAAATTGGAAGAAAGATGAACTGGAGACATATTTGAGAAGCCTTAATAATTGAAAGAGATCACAGTCCCTTTGTGGGTGAATTAAAATAATAAAATCTACACATACTGTCTTGAGGGTTTGGGAGATACAAGTAAGACATAGTCAATGGTCTAACAAAAATCCTCACCATTCTACAAACCATGCAAATTATGGGGAGCTGTTAAAGGAAGCACTGCAGTGTAGCCGGCAGCATTGCTTTTCCATGGAAGGATGGGAAAGGGTGGTATCTATTCTGTGCTCTAAGATGTTATCACAGTTGCTAACACTTAGTGCTATCCTTCATCTATGTTTGGAGAGATACAAATGATTGGCAATTAAAATGATTCCATGTGAAGGCTCCATTCTGTTAAAGAAAAATGTATTTTTAGTTATGGTTAAAACAAAGAGAAAACAAATCACTAAGAGACCGCAGCAAGCACCTGGATCCCAAGACACCTGCCTTTTCCCAAGGAGCAGCTCCATCTCTATGCTCATTTGGATAAACCTCTCCAACCACTCTCACAGCCAACTGCTTAGTCAAGTGCCTTGGATTAGATAGCTTACTCTCTCCTTCCATTTTTGCATACTTATGTTTCTTTAATGTTTTATGTTGCAGGACTTCATCTTGTAAATAGCTCTATAATAAATGCTATAATTAATTTAATAGCACTTTGCATTACATTTAAGGGTGTGGCTTCTCTGAGCATCTCCAGAGCCGAGCCAGGGAGCCTCTGCATAGATGGAGATACCCTTCAACAGATTAACTGGGGGAAGAGATGGTGAGGAAGGGGCATTACCTTGGAATACAATCCAAAGCACTTCCCATGGATCCAATATTTCTCTCCAAGGTCTGCCTCTAATACAGCACGCTCACAGGCTATGGAAACCAGAACTCCCTTCAAGAGAAGGCTTGGGTCGCCATGTTCTCATTGGAGACCTAAAGAAGCCTAGTGGAAAGTCTGAGGTTCCCACAAAGGAAGTCCCAGGACAGCATCTCTCCTCTCCAAAACGTGCAGAAAGGGGTTTGTGGTTCTGTCAAGGCTTTCAGAGTCCCTGGGACGGCAGGAGAGGTCCTCAGTGCTCCTGCTGGGGAAATGGCGGCTGAAGAGGAGTTGTGTTTATCTTAGTGCCACTCTCTTAAAAATCTCAATGCCAAGCCCAGAGGTTCACAGATAGTACACAGGCAGAGAATTCCCTTGGGGGCAAGTTCTTGAAGGGAGGGCTGGAAGAAAATCTTCATGAATATCCAAATTCTTTTTTTTTTTTTAAGATTTTATCTATTTATTTGAGAGGTCGAGTTATAGACAGTGAGAGGCAGAGAAAGAGAGAGGTCTTCCCTCTGCTGGCTCACTCCCCAGATGGCCGCAACAGCCAGAGCTGCACTGATCCAAAGCCAGGAGTCAGGAGCTTCCTCTGGGTCTCCCATGTGGGTGCAGGGGCCCAAGAATTTGGGCCATCCTCTACTGCTTTCCCAGGCCATAGCAGAGAGCTGAATTGGAAGTGGAGCCAACAAGACTAGAACCGGCACCCATATGGGATGCCAGCACCGCAGGCGGAGGATTAACCTACTGTGCCACAGTGCCACCCCAAATATCCAAATTCAATAAATGTCTCACATTTATCTTCCCCATCGGTCAGCCCATCATTTCTACTGAGTCTACCCCTTGATAAAATCTGTTTGGTGGGTCATATGGTTTCACTTCAAGAGATTTTATGATTTAAATACACTTCTTCTGGCCGGTGCTGCGGCTCACTAGGCTAATCCTACGCCTGCGGCACTGGTACCCCGGGTTCCAGTCCCGGTTGGGGTGCTGGATTCTGTCCCGGTTGCTCCTCTTCCAGTCCAGCTCTCTGCCGTGGCCCCAGAAGGCAGTGGAGGATGGTCCAAGTGCTTGGGCCCCTGTACCCACATGGGAGACCAGGAGGAAGCACCTGGCTCCTGGCTTCGGATTGGCACAGCGCGCTGGCCATAGCGGCCATTTGGGGGGTAAACCAATGGAAAAGGAAGACCTTTCTCTCTGTCTCTCTCTCACTGTCTAACTCTGCCTGTCAATAAATAAATAAATAAATACACTTCTTCCTGTAAATCATGGTGTCTTCATTTTGTGGATTCCATGGTGCCTATCTACAGTCTGAAATTTGATATAAATTTGCACACTTAAGAATGGATTGTCCATCATATGAAATCTATTTGGCATAAATGCCACTCATAGAGGAAGCCATCCCTGTGGCTTCATTTGATCAAAACTGGAAAATGGGGCCAGCGCTGTGGCGCAGTAGGTTAATCCGCCCGCGGCGCCGGCATCCCATATGGATTCTGGTTCTAGTCCCAGTTGCTCTTCTTCCAATCCAGTTCTCAGCTGTGGCCCGGGAGGGCAGTGGAGGATGGCCCGAGTACTTGGGCCCTTGCACCTGTATAGGAGACCAGGAAGAAGCACCTGAATCCTGGCTTCAGATGGAAGCAGCTCCGACCGTTATGGTCATTTGGGGAGTGAACCAACGGAAGGAAGACCTTTCTCTCTGTCTCTCCCTCTCACTGTCTGTAATTCTACCTCTCAAATAAATAAATAAAATCTTTTTAAAAAATACTGGAAAATGAGGCTTCTGGGCCCAGTCTTCGCTTTTGGAGGCCTTATACCTTGAAGACTCTGCTTTGATAATCTAATGGCTATGATGGGAAGGGTAGTTTGGACTTTCACACAGACAACCACAAGAGAACTTTGAAAATCAAAATCTATCTGAAGCCTTATTCATCCATTTATCCAAAGGAGGGTAGTTGAAAAGTTCATAGAAAATGCAATTAAGAGATAGTAAGAAAGAGCTAAAAAAAAAAATTGGAAGCCCTGCAAGGTTATTTCATAGTATGAATTTTCCATGAACTTTTTGATGGCCCCTTGCATATGCATGCATTTAATGAACAAATATTCATTGAATGCCCATGGTGCTAGCACCTGGGAGATATGCAGGCCTCCTCCCACCCCCACTTGCCCTTAGAGTAATTCCAGGTAGTGAAGTGGAGAGTCACATGACCTCATCAACTTTTGACATCTGTAAGATCAAAACAATATTTATTTGCTAACAAGCAAGAAACATTTCTCAGTGAATAAGATGTGCTATTGCTTCCTGCAGCTTCTGAACTCTCCAATCTTTTTCTGGCCTAAGGTAGATCCTGATATCTGTGGAAGTTGTATGGTCATTAAACTAAATCAGTCCAAGTCACGGCTTCAGTTACAAAGCTGGTATTAATAAAAACATTACCATATGATTATTAAAACAAGAACCATAAAAGCTAGCCCTCTGGCATTCAATTTTGTTCATACACATCACAGCTTGAAATAAATTGTTAAAAGTTAACAACGTGAAAAAATTAGTCATGTTGGGCTTTAAACACAATTCTTTCCAAACCTTATCCTAAATGTCCTTGAGCATCTAAAAAGAACAGTGTACACCTGGAGAGATTTTATAGGACATAATAACGCAATAAGCTATATTGGCAAAACTAATCAATTAAAATTGTAAAGTATGCCTACAGGAAGTTGGACTGAGTATTCCTTTTGAGAGTCCTTTCTTTACAAAAAAAGATACAGTTTGTGGTTAAGTTATAGTTCACAATGCCCAAGACAGAATTGCAGACAGACTGTCTGTAGCCTTGTTATTCGTAGACTGTTGGCTTTAGAGTGTAGAGACCTATTCCCCTTATAAACCTTCTGAAATGTGGGAAGGGTGAAATTCACAATTTTAATAAGAGAGTTTAATATAAAATTATTAGTTGTTATTGTAAAAATATAATTGAGGCAGGTAAATGAAGCAAAAAATGTGAAAATGTCCCTTCCTTTCCCAAGGCCCTGCCCCCACATCCCTCACTTCAATTCTAGGCTGAGCGTAACCACTGTTAGAAGTTTGTATCCTTCCAAATCTTATTCAATGCAAGAAATATGAAAAGGCTTCGAAAACTTCATGGAAAATGCAAATTTGGAGAAAACTCCTTGGATTTCAACTTTTTCACATTAAGATCGCCCTCGTGTATGACAATGAAAATTAAAGGATCCAAAGGCATTGAATAAAAAGCAACATGTTCATCCCCTTTGTATTTCAGTCCCACCTGCCAGGGGTCACCACTTTCAACCCCCACTCTCCTGTTTCTTCTGAGTGGTCACCTCCATTTCTCCGGATAACTTACACCTTGTTCCTGACAGCTGAGCTCTAACGCCGTGTCAGTTGATTGAGAACTCACCAGAATTACTTCTCTCTCCACCTCATTCCAACCTTACATGTTCGTTTTCAGTTCAGGGCTTTATTTTATCAATTAAAATAAAGGGCTTAGTTCCTGTAATTTTTTTTTTTTTTTGAGCCACTGGATTCAGACTGTATGTCTTGACCTCGTTTTTGTAAGTTGAGGAGTCTAAAACCCACCACAAATTCCTGAACTTTTCTTTCTCTGTACCTACAACTTTCATTACGTTTATACTCCATTCTTGAACTATAATTAAGTCTGGGTTTTTCTGCAGGTTTATTTTAAAAATTGAAAGCCATCAACCAACTTCATCATCCACCCTATTGAATTTTTGAAATTTAGCCATACTTCATGACTCTTGCCTATATAGTAGCCATCTTAATGGATATTATTATTATTATTATTATTATTTGAGAGGCAGCAAGAGAGAGAGACACACACAGAAACAGAGATAGAGAGCTCCCATCTCCTGGTTCACTCCCCAAATACCCACAACTGGGCTGAGGCCAAACTTGGGAGCTGTGAACTCAATCCAGGTTTCCCACAGCAGCAGCAATAACTCAATCACTTAAGCCATTACTTGCTGTCTTCCAGGTCTGCCTTAGCAAGAAGCTGGAGTCAGAGCTGGCACTGGGTATCAGATGCAGGTACTCCAATATGGGACACACACATCTTAACTGATGTCTTAACTGCCAGGCCAAATGCCCACCCTGATGCAATATGTTTTGTAAACTCTACATCGAATTTTTTAAAAAGATGTATTTATTTATTTGATGGAGTTACAGAGTGAAAGGAAGAGACAGAGAAGAGAGATCTTCCATCCGCTGGCTCACTCCCCAGATGGCTTCAAAGACCAGTATGGCCAGGCTGAGGCCAAGAGCCAGGAGCTTCATCTGGGTCTCCCGCGTGGGTAGCAGGGGGCCAGACACTTGGACCATCTTCCACTGCTTTCCACAAGCCATTAGCAGGAGCTGATTGGAAGTGGAGCAACTGAGACATGAACCGGTGCCCATGTGGGATTCTGGCATCACAAGCAGTTTTGCCAGCTCTGCCACAATGCCGGCCCCTACACTGAATTTTTGAAGCTTGTCTTACGTTCACTAAGTAAGCTCTGAGGTGAACTGTTCTCTTTTCCTCTTGTTTCTTCTTTCTGGTGCTACTGTTTATTGTCGAATCTCTGGTGGTTTTTTGTGGCATCTGAACAGAGCCTGCCAGATCCCCCCAAAATCTGCTCCTCTTCTTGCTGATTTGTGCCTACACCTTATTTCTCAGATACACTGCAGTTAGACATCCTAGCCAAGGCAATGAGCTCCTTCCAGGAAGGCTTTTTTGAAAAATATTTATTTATTTATCCAAAAGGCAGAGTTATGGAGAGAGGGGAGAGGCTCAAAGAGAACAAGATCTTCCATCTGTTGGTTCACTCTCTAAGTGGCTGCAACAGCCAGGGCTGGGTTGGGCCGAAGCCAGGAGCCTGGAACACCATCTGGGTCTCCTGTGTGGGGGGCAGCAGTCCAACTTCTTGGGCGATCTTGCACTGCTTTCCCAGGTACATTAGCAGGGAACTGGTTTGGAAGTGGAGCAGCCAGGACTCCAATAGGTGCTCACACGGGATGCTGGCATCACAGGAGTGGCTTAACCCGCTGTGCCACAATGCCATCCCTGGAGGACTTTTTTCAGCATGAGCCTGACTCCTCCCTGACTGCATCCCCTAGACACTGCGGGTTGGTGATGACCGTGAACTACCCTCCCAGAATGACTGAGAAGAGCCAGCACCGACTGGATGACTGCTGGATAGTGACGTGAACTTTCATGTTTCTGAAGTACTTGAGTACTTTCCAGGAGTCTTGGGACAGTGTCTTAGCCTGCTTCTGTCACATGAGCACAGTCTCCTGAGAAATATGCCTGGGTGGGTGGCTTCCAGATTTGGGTAGATCTTCCCCTGCTGAAAGAGAGGTGAGTCTAAGAAACGTGTATAATAGAACATGCCAACTATAGGATCCCTTGTAAAACACAGCAAAACATCTCTCTCTATTGTGCCAGAGTAAAGAGGTCTTAGCTCTGCGTACCCATAGCCACACTCAGCTCTCTAGATCTCCCAAAGGAATCATTTCTTTACAGAGTCACCACCTGATTTCAACCTGAGACGGAAGGTCCTGCCCACCTTTGTGGGGTAAGGGTCAAGGAAGAAGGGCGCATGTAGGTAAATGTTCCAGAACACTTCCATTTCTGCCCATTTCCGTTCACTCTTGCTCTCTTGGGCCCGCCCAGTAAGAGGTCTCCTACCCCACCGCTTCTCTGGGAGAAGGCAGGGCTCTCCCACTTCAGGTCGACATTCAATGTCATTCCTTTTTCCATACCATGTTCCAGAAAGTCCTCAGCCTTTCTCACCTGCTCAGGCCCTCTTTCCTCTTCTCTCAGGTTCATTTATTCAGTTTTGTTCTTCCTTGTTGTTATCACAATGGCATTTGGGAAGAAAGGAGAATATTCATTTATGTTGAGCCTGCCGAAGTGTAGTGCAGGCCAGAACTCATTTTTAGAAAGTCTGAGAGCTTATGGGAAGAAGAATGAGAACTGTGGTCTTCTCAGTAAGGTTTTGGGAATTGGGTTTTGAAGGAGCAAGTTGTTCTGTCATCAAAGCAATTGAAAGCAACAGTAAGCAATAACCCTAATGCTCCCAGCTCCACTGGCCTCTATGTTAAGTATAGTCATCTCAACTAGAACATCCAATCCCCATAGAACTGATCCCTCGACTACAAGTGAAGGAAACACTATTCCTCAGGTATCATCTTCCTCCAAATACTTCTGCTGGTTGGCAAGAGGTCCTTTACATGTTTTCTTGAATCCATGGACTGATTGTTTTGCCAAGCTGGGGTTCTGACCAAATAACATCACCACTACCTCGGGGCTATCAAAGCTAGAATCAGCACCTCCTGACTGAGCTGGTGCAGTCCCCGTGCCAGGTGAGCTTGTGCTGGCCTCTGTCTTCAAAGGGGACACCTGCCAATTTGTGTTGGCCAGTGATCATCTCGTGAAGTTGGAAAGCAAACACCACCCCCCTTCTCTGGTTCTCAGAAAGGACTGCACACTAGATGACTTTAGCCCCTACATTTTAAAGGATTTATCAGGAGTAGTTGTTGTCTCTAACTAATAGTGGCATTTCTGCATTAGCATAAGTCCCCATCTGAGCATAAACCGCCTTGGAGATCAGTGAATTTCCAGAGACTGATGATGTTCTTGACCTTGGCAGTGCTACAACCACTTGGTAGTCTATTGGGAAGGGAGAGGGAAGACACTGCTTATTCAGTTCATCTCTGCTGGTAGAAGAAAGATGATCTTATGGATAGCTTGGGCCCAACACACTAAAGGGCTTAGTGAATCAACGCTTCCAATGCAGATGAACAACAGTTTGTTCATGATAGTAACAACATACAGACATGATAACCCCTGTCCAGACCTGCTACTCACCATACCTCACTCTGCCCCTCCTTCTCTGTGTAGAGTCTGGCTTCTGTCTACTCTCCCTCCCCAAGTCCATGGTGTTGTATGTCTGTCCCTTAACTATGGGTGGGATGCAAGTTTTCCCCATCCCCAAAGGAGCTTTCTTAGTCCCATGTGAATGAGTAAATGAAAATGAAATCTGGGAGGAGGCAGTATCACCTTAGGTCACCTTGGAATCTGAGATTTGAGAGGAGAATCTCTTTTTCTAGACATCATTTATTATTTTTCTTGTTATCATCTGTGTATCATTAGTACCCCCTGACTCTGTAGGATGACCAAATAAAAATAAATAAAAAAATAAAAAACTCTCAAATATCCAGAGTGCCCACAATTGGTCAGACAGAGAGAACCCTATTACACAAAGTGCTGCGACCTGGGCTAAGAGCACAGAAATGTCTAGAATCTAAGCTTGTACAAGAATGAATTGCCATTGCAGAGCCACACTTCTCTCTGTGTGTGGGTATGAGGGAGGTACTAGGTGAGCCCTCATGGAAGCCGGGGACCCTTGTCTCCTTTTTACCTATGGGAATGGTTGAAGACCCACCCAAAGGACCATTTGACAGCAAGGTCCACCATGCCTCCTAAGATCCTGCACTTTCTGGTAGTTCTCCCCATTTTACCACCTCAGCGAGCAGTAAGGTGTAGCAGAATGGAAGTGACTTCTATACCCGGTCAACCAACATCACTTCCAACATTGAGAATGCCACCCGATCTTTATGGACCTTAGTCTTCTCAGTAAAGTAATGAATTCCGACTAAACCAATTTTTTTTTCATATTTAAGCAGTAAAGCCCTTCTTTGAAACAAATTTGTGTGGAGAAGTCCAAAGTACAAAGCACATAAAAGCACAGAGCTGAGGGTGGAGGAGGAGTGGGGTTCCAGAGACTCACCTGCTCTCCCTGTTTGGTGTTGCAGGAACACTTGAGACACCCCAAGGGAACCCCTAAGGTTCTATGGAACACAGTTTGAAAACTACGGCCCTAGAGCATCTTGAGGATCCCTCTGGGCTCTCACATTCTGTGATCTCAAGTCATAGTGAAGAACTCCTTCTCTTACAGTGTCTCATTGGGTTTCGTGATGAAATGCCATCGGAGCTTACTCAGTGCAGCTGCTCAGAGCTACACAAACCATGCCAGAGGAGGCATGACCCGAGCCACAGGGCTTGAGGTCAAGTTCCAACCCCAGCGCCTGGGTGGCTTCAACAAGGGGATTGTGTTGTCTCAGGATCTTTCAGAGACCAAAGTCCAATCTCCAGGGCTTGCCTGAGTAGGTTCTTTCTGGGGAGTGTGAGGGACCATCTGTACAGCCTTCCTCTAACTTTGGGTGGTTTGCTGGCGGTCTTTGCCATTCCTTGGCTTATGGAAGCATTGCATGAGTCCTGTCTTTATCTTCTCAGGGCCCTCTGTGTGTGCATAGGCCTATGTCCAGGCTCCCTCCTTCTTATAAGAACACTAGCTGTATTGGATTAGGAGCACCCACTCCTCCAGCATGACCTTATGTTAATCAATGGCACCTGCAGGCAACCTGATGTCCAGACAAAGTTCCCTTCTGAAGTACTGGGGGTTAGAACTTCAACTCAGGAGTTTGGGGCTACACAAATGAACCCTAGCATCCTGTCATGAGCTAATCTCTAATACCTATGACATAGGGTTTCTATGCAATAGTAACGCAAGTACAGTGCTTAGCTTAGAATGCTGTTCTGTAAATGTTAGCTATTATTATGAGAGCATTTTTGTTTCATTATCAGCATTTTCTAAGGGATGCCACTTGGCATAGTTTTATTGCAATGGTAGATGGGGTCTGTTTCCCTTGGGGGACCCTCTGGAGTGACTTCCTAGACCACCAGGTAATATCTCAGACAATTACTATCTTGTAGTTGCTTGAAACTACATGCTGGTCTCCTATCCAGAGTCATCAGATAGGATTTGCATTCCTGGTTTCTCAGTTGGGCACTGAATGTGTGGACAGAGTTGCTGATCCAAATTCCTGGGTTTACCCATTTGCTTTGTTGTGACTTTACTTTTGTTTTTCCTTCCAGGTCCCTGCAGACTGGAAGTCTGTATCCCAGGTCTGGGTTCTGCATGTAGGTTATTCTTCCCGCTGCCTTTGATGGACGGTAAATGCACATGCTGTCAGTCTGCACGACATCCTCACTAGCCTGTTTTTCAGAGGATAAATATATTCGAACATACAGCTGGAATTCTCACAGCTAAGGCAAAGCAAAGCATTGCAGTGCTTGCTGTAAGTCTAATCGATGATGTCTTCCTTGTATCTGGGGAGGAAGGCTGCGGGTTTCAAGGAACAGCTTTGCGACCCCGAAGTGCTTATCCAGAGGCTTTTATAAATCAGTCCGGCGTGAGTTCTGTCTGCCCACAGGTGTCATTTCTGCCATGGGCACAAAAATGAGTCCTGCAGGCACAGCTTCTTCTGCATTTGGAAAGAAGTGAATGGACCCTTTGAATATTTCTCTAAAGCCGAACTTCCTTGCTCTGGGTTTTGGCTGCAAGTGTGGCATGTGGGTTACTAGTTCCTTTTTGTGAGCAAGGTTATAAACACAATTTTAAAATTGAGATGACAACAGCATGCGGTGGGGTCAGCTCTCCCAAGACATGAAGAGGCTCCATCAAATTCCCAGGACGTCTGAATCTTCTACAATAGGCTAAAGCACTTCAAAAGGTTTAGGGAGGGTGGGCATTTGACACAGCCATTAAGAAGTTGGTTGGAATGCCTGCATCCGATCAGAGTGCCGGAGATTCTCTCATGGCTTTGCCTTCCTACTAAGGCGCACCCCGAGAGGCAGCAGGTGATGGCTCAAGTACTTCGTCTCTGTCACCATGTAGGAGACAAGGATTGAATTCCAGGATCCTGGCTTCAGCTTGGCCCAGACCCAGCTGTTGTGGACATTTGGAGAGTGAACCAGTAGACGGGAACTCTGTCTCTTTCTGTGTGCCTTTCAAAGAAATACATTTTTGAAAAGTTCACGGGCAGTGGAATTAAAAAATCAGTTTATTTTGGTGCAATAAAATTTTGAAATTCGTGCATAATGTTTCATAGACATCTTCCATGAACTTTTTGAAGACTTCTTGTATATGTAAGATTTCAAGTTAGTTTTGTACCAGAGTTTTTGGCAAAAACTATAAGCAATTTCTTTCTTTTTGATTCTTCTTCTTTCTGAATAAACCACGCATTACTCAAAATAAACATAATGGAATAATAATTCAAACGGAGAAAAAAGGCAGTGACAGGAACTAGCACTGTGGTGCAGAGGGTGAAGCCTCTACATAGATGCCAGCATCTTGTATCAGAGCGCTGGTTAGAGTCCCAGCAGCTCTGCTTCTGATCCAACTCCCTGCTAACACCCCCTGGAAAACAGCAACTACTTGGGCTCCTGCCACCTATTTGGGAGACCCGGATGGAGTTCCAGGCTTCTGGCTTCAGCCCGGCCCAACCCTGGGCCTGCAGCCATTTGGGGGATGAACCAATGAATAGAAGATCTCTCTCTCTCTCTCTCTCTCTGCTCTCTCCTCTCTCTTTCTGACTTTAAAATAATTAAATAAATGTTTTTTAAAATGGCAGTGAAAATAGAGAGGCCCTTGGGAATACATTTAGTAAATACAGCACAGTCCTATGTTAGAAGAAAAAAATGACAAAGAAAGAAAGACTGGAATTTAACTCCTTTAAGGGGATGGGATGGATTAAGACTAACAAAATGTAACATAATTTTCAAAAATCTTATCCTTCATTCAAAAATTTTGCGGAGTTTTGTTGTTCTGTCATCAAAGACAGATTCGAGGAAACCATGGTGATTCTACAATTGCCTGCCTCTCTAAACTCCTGTACTTACCCATCAGATCGGAAAATGTGACGAGAATGTTTAAAACGTACAGGAAGTCAGTGCTGGGGAAACATTACTGATATTGTAATATCTGCTCCAAGAGAAGAGAAAGCCTGGAGTTCTAGAGGTAGCTGAGTTCTACGTGCTCAGGACATGATCACTGAAGAGAATGACTAGCCTATTCATAATATGTGTAGAATGTCCGACTTGACCTTCCATATTAATTTACAGCCTTATTTTTGAAGGTCAATATCAAAATGGACAGCAGACGTTACAGAGAGCGCTGAATCTGTGTGTAACAACACAAGGTACATCTTACAAATATCTGAGACAACTGCTTGCACCATACGAAAACTTCCCACTTCGCACGCTTAGGCTATGCTGGTATCAACTGGCCATTGATGGATGACTCCAAAGATAAAGGCTGCACCTACGTATCAGACAGTGTCACCAGATGTCACTCCATATGCACTGCTACCGTAACAGATAATGAGCTTTTCCCTCGTTTGAGAACTTTGATTCAAAAAACGCACGGTATCCTCCGTAACCTTCAACCACACTGTGCTTACTGCACTGAAAGCCTTGTATTTCCTTCTGAATAGAAACGCCTCCTGCCCAGACCTCGTGCAGCTAGGGATTTGAGTGCAATAGATAATTTCAAAGACTGCTCTTTCTACTTAATAATCAGTGCATTAGGCTAAAATGTTCACACAAATGCAATAGCCACGCAAGAGGTTTGCAGGGTAGTGACAAGGTCCTTCTTGTACCTGGCTCTGGAGAATGATGTACGAGCAGTAGCGGAATAATCTTTTGGCCTTTAAGTTTACCTTGATCTTCTCACAGAATGCAAATTGACATTATACTCACATTTCTATGGTATTTATTACCACGGTCATGATGTGAGGGCTTTCTCAATATGAATAGTGTAAAGGGGGAAACACATTACTGCAAAGAGACATTACTGTGGGGGGAGTGTGTATACAGATGACAAGAATAGTGCCACATGCTCATAAGAGAAACTGAAAGCTCTTCACTCTGTCTCGATTGTCTATCCTTCCTTTTTAAGCAACCTTCCTTTTCTCCAGCTATCAACACAAAGTTCTTTTTGGTAAAATGAAGGGCATTCATGCTGCCTGAAAGAAGCTTTTGAAGTTGATCTGTGCCCACACAAAAGAGAGGCAGTGCTGGGCCCGGCCAGTTGGGGAAGCAAACTTGGTCAATGTTCATTACTCATGGCTCGACACGCTGGCCTCCGTATCGTTTTGTAAAGGATCAGATAAACGTTCCCCGTGATAAACAACTGAAATAATTTTTCTTAGCTGTCAACTCCCTTTCTCCTTTTCCCAGTCCGTTCTCACACTCGTCCCTGCTCCGAAAAGCAGTCGAGCGCGGCTCTGTGGTCTGATAAATGGGCTCCTTTCAACTGGTGGCAGCCTTCAGGAAAAAGAGATAATCCCGGGTAATGTGGACACAATTTTCATTTCATGTCACCCAATTAAACTGCAATTATCCGGAGTGCAACAGCAGAAAAACTGGAAAGAATGGCCAGAGAATGAGGCACTAAGGCTCCCTGGGATTCTTTATACCACGCACATTAGCCTAGATTTGTTCTGTCCTGATAATAAAGTGCTGGCCTCAGCACTCGGCCACACAAAACCGTGGCCAGACCAGCTGCAACCTGTAGCTGCGCATGAAATGTGCCCACAGATGCATGAGAAGCAGCGAGTCAAGTTCCAGTGACTTTTTCGTTAGGTTGTTGGCATCGAAAGTCAAGGTGTACACAGCAGGTAATCACCCCAAGTCCTCTTCAGCATCCTGGTAGCCTTGCCTTTGCAAAGGCAGGTCCAGATGGGAGCTTCTATTTTTTTTTTTAAAGGTTATTTATTTATTTGAAAAGCTGAGAGATAGAAAGAGAGAGAGAGAGAGAGAGAGAGAGAGAGAATCTTCTAAAGACTTGTTCATGCTCCAAATACCCACAACAGCTGAAGCTGGGTCAGTATGGAGCCAGGAGCCAGGAAGTCCTGCCAGGTCTCCCACACCAGTGGGAGGAACCTGAATACTTGAGCCATCGCCTGCTGCCTCCCAGGCTCATTAGCAGGAAGCTGAATGGGAAGGGGAGGCAGGACTCAATCCCTGCCACTCAATATGGAATGTGAAGCTTCCTATCAGAGAACAACATACTTCTCCGTCATGACAGTCTCAGCACCATGGGAAAGACCCATCCCAAGAGCCAACCACGGCGTATGAGAGAGTGACGATAACTGTGTTATTACCACGTTTAATAAAGCATGCGCCTGAAGCATGCGCCTGAATCTTGAGAGATGTAAGAATGTGAGGGAACAGCTGGCTCATCTATGGGGAGGTTTTCCCTCGTTTGAACGAGAGGATCTTCAGCCCTGGTAGGCACTGGGAAGTGGATAAAGGGATCCAGCATCCTACATTTCTAAATCGTGCACTTTTCAGATGCTCCAGTTCTATGACACAGTGGCCCCAGCCTAGAGAAAATGAAAGAAAATGGCAACCTTTAGCGGGAGGCTTCGATGGAAATAATTTTAAGCACATGTGTAAACACAGTGGAGAGGATATTAATAATAGCAGAATTCACTGGGGGGAAAAAACACAACACAATGGGAAGAAAATGACCTTTGAGAAGGACATTGTCAGAATACAGCCGAGATAAAATAAGGCAGATCCCAAACTCACAAGCTCCAAAATAACATCTTCATCACTGCCAGCATCAGTCTTTGGATTTATGAATATCCTCCTAAACTAAACTGTACAGCCTTACCAGCTAGCAGATTGAGTGATGAGTCAACTACTTTAATCTCATAAAAGTATTCTCTGCTGTGCTGTTGGGCCTATAGCTCTCTTCCCTTCCTCTTTTTTGAGATGAATCCCATTTCAAGTATTTTTGAGAATAGCCATCTATGACTCCGAAAGGTGGCACGTGTGAAGAAGAACCATTCAAAGTTGGCTTGAACCAGGATCGGGTACCCAAGTGTGGCTGTTGATGGCAGGGAACTCTGCAGCCTCTACCAGGCTCTGGTTGAACAGGAATGAAAGGCCCAGCCTCACAGGTCCTGCCTGGGTCCCTTCGCCCCAGGTGATGTGAGAAGCCCATGATGTGTCTTACCCCAGGCCTTCCAACACATGAGGAAGAGCACACCACCGCAGTCACACAAGAAACATGAAAAGAAGTTGGAGAGATGTTGAGATGAATTTAAAACCTGGTTCATTCTTCAATAACCATAAATGCAACCATAATCACAATAATGATGGTAACAACACAAGACAGCATGTGCGTGCCTTTCATCTCAGCTCAAAGCGCTGGACAGATGATGGTGTGGGCTAGGATCCCATCCCAGGCAGCTTTATGGGAGAATCCACACAATTACAATAACACAATGATACTACGATAACAATAATAATAGCTTATGTTTACACAGTGCCTATCTCTGGGAAACCTAAGCAGTTTGGAGATAGTCATCTAGCTCAGCTCCGGGGGCCAGTCAGACAGGTAGGGGGCAGGTATTTTTAATTCCAACTCTGTTGAGGAAATGATGGGAATGCTAACATCTCTCACCTCCCTTCCTCCTAGGTATTTGTGAACATAAAAAGAAAAGATTGCTCAGATTCAAATCTAGCTACATGGAAGAACAATGATAATAGTAGCATATAATAATACTGTTGCATTGCTTGTCATCTGATAGACTTGTCTTTCAAATCATGGGTTGGACACATATCCTGTCTTCTGCCATGGGAGATCTTCACACAGCTCCCACAAGCTCTAGGGCAGAGTCACCGCCTCCTTGCCAACAAACGTGACTTCACCCCTTCAGTTCTTCCTCCCAGGGCATCATTTTGACTTCCCTGGTATGGGAAGTCACGGGGAGAGATCATATAACCCAGGGTCATTTGAAATGAATTTTCTTAGACTTACCTTTGGCTTTTGGAGATATGAAATTCGGAATATTAAAAATAATAATGATGAGACTAGTTTTGCCTCGGTGTGGGAGCATAAAATGGCTAAATATAAAACAACGCCCTTCAAATTCAATGTAAGAAGTTTATATAGGATTCCTTCCTTCTACTGAATACTGGGCACTGAAAAAAAGACTTCACTTTAAAACAATCTCAATATCAGATGGGAGCCACAGTATTTATTACAACCTGTACTCACATTGCTTGCTTATTTGCTTGTTCATTTTGCACCCCCACTGAAGCTGGAAGATAAGATCGCTGAAGACAAGGATTACACCTGTCTTGTTCTTGATTGTGTCCCTATGATACCATGTGCACATGCAAATATCAAATCAACATTCTTGAATAAATGAATGAATGAGTGCAGACAGGGGCTCGAGCATAATGCACTGGGTAAGTCCCTGGTCTTTACAGTCAGAAGATCTAGGTCTGAATCAGGACTCCATCTCTTAGTAGATCTGTGGACTTTAGCCTCAATTTTCTCATCTATAAAGTGGGGATTATGTCTTTTAGAATTATCATAAGCATTAACAGGCATGATGTAGGTAAATTCATTAGCCTAAACCTTCAGTAAGTATTAACCATTACTTTCTTTGCTTCTACAACAGAATGTTCGCGTGACTTGATTTTTAAGGCTGGTCAGGAGCTCCTGAAGTATACAGTTTTCTTCCTCCCTCTCCCTGCCTAGCCTGCAGTCATGAAGAATCCTCTGTTCCAGACAGATGCGTTCTTCCTGGTGCCCATGGCACTGCTTCCAGGACAGAAGAGAAGCCCCCATTCCTAAGTCCTAGGCGGTTTCTGCTTTGAACTGAGTGCTGCCCTCTTCTAACCCCAGCAGTCAGCAGGGCCCTGGAGGACCCCAGGTTCATCGTCTTGGTTCTACCCACATTCAGACCAGACTAGGGGGTAGAGGAAGGTGCTTGCAAACACTCCATCACCCACTTCACATGCCCTCCCCTACCCGCTACATCCCAGCTCACCCTCCTGTCCCAGACTGGCTGCTGGGGAACAAGATCCTTCTAGGACAGAGGGAAGGAGAGAGGAGGCAGTACCCTGGCTGAAGAAGGGAGAGGCTAGCCCAGCGCGCTCTCCCACTCAGACTTCTCCCCTCCCCCAACAAAGAATGCTTCTGGGTGCACACAGTAGCCGGAGGCATGGAAGGCAATCTGGGGAGGCCTGGGGCCGAATGTAGATGAGGTGGGATCTCTGCTTTGTCAGTACAGGGACCTCTGGGCAGCTTTCCAAACGGTGCATGGCTGTTTGACAAATCTGCTCCCAGCTGAGGCCTGTAAGCTGTTGGGAAGGGGGAGGAAGACTGGTTGAGGAGTTTGCAGAAGGATGGGAGCTGGTGCGAGCAAGGCTTGTGGGGTCAGGGCAGGGCCTGGCTCTTCTCTGTTCCTGCATGTGGACTTGAATCAGGCAAGCAAATAGGCCTCTTAACCGACTACTTAGAGTTGCTTGGCCCTCGGTGCATTATTTAACTGCTTAAAACCTCAGTTTCTCCTCTGTGAATCACCCTTCTTGGCAAGGTTGCCGTGAGCTAATACGCATTGGCACATATCAGTAAAGGAGCGGGGCTAGCGTTGGCTGTTAACTGTAATACCAAAAGAAGAAACTGTCCAAATGGCACGCGGTGATGGGCCGATTGAATCAGATCCTGTAAATCCATAGCGGGATGACTGGGTGCTCTGCATCTATAAAATGAAATAAGGAACATTTCTGTAGACTGCCTTGGAGTGATCTCTAGGATGCATTATGGAGGGACAAAAGGCAAAGTAAAGCGTGCCATTTATCAAAGAAGAGGGGAAGAGGGGGTTTGCATCTTGCGTGTGTCATATATATATTTGTGTGTGTGTGTGTGCATAATATATTTATTAGCCAGGACTCTGACTGCCCTGTGGGGCAGGCTCGTTCCAACCTAGAGGAGGAGTCAGTTTGGAAGTTTCTTCTGACCCTGGTGCAGTGTGTGTATTTTGGCAGCAATGGTTGAAAGAGTGGGTGTAAAAAGTAAAGAGAGTTCAGGTTAAAAGTAGACAAAAGGTAGCTTTGGGCCTCTCCCTCGGTGGCTGAGAGTTGGCTCAGTGAGCATGCCTGGTGGGCAAAGGCCTGCTCAGGACCTGTCCCTGCTACGACTGAGTTGGCACAGCATGTGTGGAAGCACTTGCTGTCCATGGATCTCCTGTGACCTTAACAGACCTACAGCTCCAGAAAACAGGGGAGCTATGTAGATTCATTCACATGTTGAGTGATAGGTGTCAGTCATCATAGGAGCCCCAGATAGGTAGGTAGCAGATAGATCAGAGAGGAGTTTGGGGTGTCAGAGAAATTGGAAGTTTATGCATGTCATTGTGAACAGTTTCATCAATAATATGAAAACATTGATTTTGGACAATGTATTTGCTTTTTAGAAAACCTCAAAGCTCACACAGAATTACGTTAGTAAATAAATTGGGTAACCAATGTGACTAACACTTCTTTATTGGGAGACAATGAAAACCAATGAAAATAAAGAGTAACAAAAGTTTATTGTTATTTAAGAGGGAAGTTGTCTAAACATGGGGGTATCTTTTCAAATGTGATTCTTTTTAAGTTACTTATTCAAAGTTTGTTATGTCATTGTCTGAATTTGATAAAATAAAGGGACGGGATTGATCATTTATCTTGCCTTTGTATATGAACTACAAGTGCTCCATGATGACCAAATAATTAACAAGGAGAAGTTTTTCCTTATAGAACAATTCCAACTACTATATGAAAAGGACAGAATTACAGTGTTAAAATGTGTCAAACCACTGTTGAACTTGTGAATGTAGGTAACAGTCATCAGTGGTTGGTAGAATCACAGAGCCTCGCATGTCTTCCCCACATGGTATGCACCACTGCCTATGAATTAGTGTCACCATAAAAATCAACAGTATGTGATCAGGCCTCCAGCTCCAGCTATGCATGTAACACGCAAACCACAGAGAACATGCTAACAGGACAGTGACCAAAGTCCAGTCATCCAGGTTCACCGAATTAACTGGGGCGTGGGGACCAAAACCAAAAACCTGATGGAGGGGAGAAGTAGAGGTGAAGAAGGACATCAGGGGAGGGTATTTGGTAGAACGGGTAAGACATTGCTTAAAATGCCAGCATCCCACATTGGAGTGCCTGGGTTCCGTGTCAATTCCAGCTTCCGGCTAACGCACACCCTGGGAGGCAACAGGTGGTGGCACAAGTAGTTGGTCCCTGCCACTCATGAAAGACCTGGTTTGAGTTCTGGGCTCCTGGCTTTGGCCTGACCCAGTCCCGATTGTGGTGGGTATTTGGAGAGTAAAACAGCAGATGGAAACGCCACCCCAAGCCTTCAAATACATAAATTGTTAAAAAAATTAAAAAGGCATATCATTAGTTACAATCTATGGACTAAATTGTAGCCTCGTTTGAATAAACAAATTATAAATATAAATTATAAGGCAATCAGGAAACTTTGAATAATGACTGGATAATTAATTGTACTAAGAAATTATTGTTGGCCGGCGCCGCGGCTCAATAGGCTAATCCTCCGCCTGCGGCCCCAGCACACCGGGTTCTAGTCCCGGTCGGGGCGCCGGATTCTGTCCTGGTTGCCCCTCTTTGAGGCCAGCTCTCTGCTGTGACCCGGGAGTGCAGTGGAGGATGGCCCAGGTGCTTGGGCCCTGCACCCCATGGGAGACCAGGAGAAGCACCTGGCTCCTGGCTTCGGATCAGTGTGGTGTGCTGGCCGCAGCGCGCCGGCCGCAGCGGCCGTTGGAGGGTGAACCAATGGCAAAAAGGAAGACCTTTCTCTCTGTCTCTCTCTCTCACTGTTCACTCTTCCTGTCAAAAAATTTAAAAAAAGAAAGAAATTATTGTAACATTTGAGGTATGATAATGGTATTACAATTTTATATGTATGTGTGTTTAAATCCTGATATTTTGGGGAAATATACCCAAATATTCATGAATCCAGAAGTCTATGATTTGTGTTCAAAATATTTGGAATGGAGAGGTGCCGAGGAAAGGTATGGGTGAAACACATTTGGTCGTGAGTTGATAATTTTCGGGAGCTGAGCTACAGATACATAGGGATTCATGGCATTTTTCTATCTACTTTTTAATAAGTTTAAATGTTCCATAAAACTCAGTTTATCTTAAGAAAATGAGATTCAAACACACACACACACACAGAGCGGCCTGCAGAAGAAGTAGTTTTAGAGAGGAGTATTTTCTATGAGCTGTTGTCTTAAATGTTTATATGAGAAAGAATGAAAGGTTGAGAATTTAAGATGTAAGCAGCCAACTTAAAAAATGTTGGAAAAACTGCAGTACTGTTATCTCTTCCCAAAGGCAGGAGAAAGTACATCATAAAGGTCAGAGGAAAAGTAAATGAGATCAGGGATCAATATCGCCAAAACACAGATTTTTGGAAAGAGGACTAAAACTGACAAACTCTCTTTAGGAGGAGAGAAGAGGGAAGTAACTATAGATGTAAGGAGAAAGGAGGGGAGTAACTATTGATGTAAGAAGAGATTTCTAAGAAAATAAGAGAACCTGGGGCCGGCGCTGTGGTGCAGCAGGTAAAGCCACTGCCTGCAGCGCCAGCATCCCTTATGGGTGCCAGTTCTAGTCCCACCTCCTCCACTTCTGATCCAGCTCTCTGCTATGGCCTGGGAAAGCAGTAGAAGATGGCCCAAGTCCTTGGGCCCCTATACCTGCATGGGAGACCCAGAAGAAGCTCCTGGCTCCTGACTTCAGATCAGCATAACTCCAGCTGTTGCAGCCATCTGGGAAGTGAACTAGTGGGTGGAAGACCTTTCTCTCTTTGTCTCTCTGCCTCTGCCTCTCTGTAACTCTGCCTTTCAAATAAATAAATAAATCTTAAAAAAAAAAAAGGAAAAAAGAAAACCTTACAAACAGTTTCTTTTGTCAGTATATTTGAAAGCTCACATACCGTCATGTGTATATTTGAAAAATATAACAAAGAAAAACTGATACAAGGAAAATAGCAAGTGCCAGATTTTGTGTAATTTATGAATATCAATTGGGAAACCTCATCAAGTCAAGGTAATTTTTGAGGTGCGTTTCACCAGATTTGCAAGTAGCTGGTCATTTCAATTTTGTTACAGTTCTTTCGGGGAACAGGAAAGAAAGCCTATTGCTCAACTGACCTGATGAGGCCTACAGACTTCTGATAAGGAAGTAAAAACTCCCCTATCTCACTCGTGAACACAGACACAAAAATCCTACACAATGCAAGCACTCACGAACAACCTAAGTTTCTCTCCAAAATGTATAATCCATGTAACATGAAAATTCCTTTTTTGAAATTATTCTCATTAGAGCTTTGAAAATAGCCAATGCCTTTTCACTTAGTGGAAGGAAAAAAGCCTCAGTAAAATATGAACACAGAAAGCTTCCCTTATCTTACAAAGAGACCTTTTAGAAGAGTCTCTATCAGAGACTACCGTGGGGGCAGGCATGTAGCCTACTAATCAAGATCCCAGTTATGATGCCCTGCCCTCATTGGAGCACTGACTCCCATTCCTGGCTCCAGCACCTGACTCCAGCTTCCTGCCAATGCAGACCCTGGGAGGCAACAGTGAGGGCTCAAGTCACTGGGCTCCCGCCACCCACGCCAGAGACCCGGATTGGGTTCCCAGTTCCCAGCTTTGGGGTCAGCCCAGTCCCAATCCAATCCTGGCCTTCTTGGATATTCAAGAGCCACAAGATGGGAGCTCTCTCACTCTCTTTCCCTGTGCCTTTCAAATAAATAGACAACTTGAAAAAAAAAAAGTTCAAATTCATGGAAAACGCATATTATGGAGACATTACACGTGGGTGCCAGAATAAGCTTATCTTCTTTTTTATTTTTTATTTTTTTAATTTTTTGACAGAGTGGACAGTGAGAGAGAGAAATAGAGAGAAAGGTCTTCCTTTTTGCCGTTGGTTCACCCTCCAATGGCCGCGGCGGTAGGCGCGCTGCGGCTGGCGCACCGCGCTGTTCCGATGGCAGGAGCCAGGTGCTTCTCCTGGTCTCCCAGGGGGTGCAGGGCCCAAGGACTTGGGCCATCCTCCACTGCACTCCCTGGCCACAGCAGAGAGCTGGCCTGGAAGGGGGGCAACCGGGACAGAATCCCGTGCCCCGACCGGGACTAGAACCCGGTGTGCCGGCGCCACAAGGCGGAGGATTAGCCTATTGAGCCGCGGCACCGGCAAGCTTATCTTTTAATTCCAATTTTCCATGAACATTTTGAAGTTTCCTTGTATGTAATTATCAGTGCCAGGTGATTAAAAAAAAATTAAAGGGTGCTACAAAACTCTGTTATATATATTTACATATATATATATATTTATATTTACATATACACACACGTTTGTGTGTGTGTGTAGTTAGCCCAATGCTTTTGAAAGTGTCTGCTCCAATTTTGCTTAAGTTGGAAGCAGTGACCTGCTATTGTAGGGACCCCCAGCATGATCTAGGTTCAATTTTCATACTGAGGCGTCACTTCTTTTTATTTGACAGATAGAGTTAGACAGTGAGAGAGAGAGAGAGACAGAGAGAAAGGTCTTCCTTCCTTTGGTTCACCCCCCAAATGGCCGCTATGGCCGGAGCTACACCAATCCGAAGCCAGGAGCCAGGTGCTTCTTCCTGGTCTCCCATGTGGGTGCAGGGACCCAAGCACTTGGGCCATCCTCCACTTCCCTCCCGGGCCACAGCAGAGAGCTGGACTGGAAGAGGAGCAACCGGGACTAGAACCCGGCGCCCATATGGGATGCCGGTGCCGCAGGCAGAGGATTAGCCAAGCGAGCCACGGCGCTGGCCCCGAGGTGTCACTTCTGAAAACAGAGGTTCGAGAAGTTTGCATTGTTAAAGATCATTTTGCGCAGGTGTGGTATTGTGTGGGCTGCTCGTCCGTGAGCCTGGCTACCGCCCGCAATACTGAATACATCCAGAAGGGAAGTGAGGTAGCTAAAGAAGGTGGAGGGGTGGTGAATAAACAAGGAACAGAGTTAGGAACGAAAAGGTTAAGACCCAAAAGCTGGCGACTAAATCAGACGTGGCATACTCAGTTCTAAGCCAAACACTCCAATGTCCCAGGACCCTTGTCTTTCGGAGGAAACAGCTAAAGCTACTTAGTGTTCCGGGGTTATTTGTGCCCAATCTGCACCATCCTAGACCATTTAATGCCCTATTTTCACCTCTCGTTGAGGCTCTTCCTGACTATCAGTGGAAGCTTCTCACCATGCTGTGCCTTTTATGCAGTTTGTCAAATAACTATTTACACACAAAAAAAAGAGAAAGCTACTAAATCACCAGCTAGCTTGGTATAAAAAGGAGAGAAAGGATACAATTAAAGTAAATTAGGAATAAGAATTGGTGAATCAATCTTAGATACTAAGAAAATTAAAGGAGGCTCAATGCTGTGGCACAGCAGGTTAAAGTCCCGGCCTGCAATATAGGCATCCCATATGGGTACTGGTTCTAGTCTGATCCAGCTCTCTGCTAATGCTCCTGGGAAAGCAGTGGAATATGGCCTGAGTCCTTGGGCCCCTGCAACCAACCAGTCCCGGATCCTGGCTTTGGATCTGTCCAGCCCTGGCTGTTGCAACCATTTGAAGAGTGAACCAGTGGATGGAAGACCTTCTCTCTCTGTCTCTACCTCTCTCTGTAACTCTGTTTTTCAAATAAATAAATCTTTAAAAAAATTAAAGGAAAATTATGAGAAAATACTTTGAATAAATCCTAAAATTTTTAAATAATTTTAAAGTTTTAGGAAAATAGAAAGGAACAAAAATAAGGATTACAGTCCGGTGCTGTAGCATTCCAAATGGGCACTGGTTCAAGTCCCAGCTACTCCACTTCCAATCCAGCTCTCTGCTAGGCCTGGGAAGGCAGTAGAAGATGCCTCAAGTGCTTGGGCCCCTGCATCCACATGGGAGATCCAGAAGAAACTCCTGGCTTGGGATTGGTCCATCTCTGGACATTGTGGCCATTTGGGGAACGAACCAGCAGATGGAAGACCTTTCTCTCTGACTCTCCCATTCTCTTTCTGTAACTCTACCTCTCAAAAAAGTAAATTAAAAAGAGATCAAACCTTAATACATAGACCAACAAACAGAAATAATACAGGATATTTTCAAAGAATTCTCCTTCCTTCCTCATAATTTAGTATGCTAGATCTAGCTTGATTCAGAGACAAATAATTTGAAAATAAAAGGATTGCTACCATGGCAAGTTTTTTAAATTAGCATATTCGTTGATTTAAATTTTGTTAAAGGTATATAAGTTTCATGTATTTCATATATACAGATTTAGAAACATAGTGATATTTCCTACCCTGCCTGCCCATGCTCCAACCCTTCTAAAATTAAGCATATTCTTAACAGAAAAAAAAAGATTATAGGCACAAAGAGACACTGCAATGTGATTAAGTTCAATACCTTGAAGCAGAGAAGTTATTTAATCATGTGAATCTTTAAGAGTGGAAACCTTTCACTTGCTGTAGTCCAAAAAAGATGTGCAGATGGAAGAAGGACCAAAGATTTGCAATGTTGCTGGCTTTGAAGATGCAGGGAGGAGAAAGAAGCCAAGAGTGTGGCAGCCTCTAGAAATGAGAAAAGTCAAGAACACCACTCTCTCCCAAGTCCCCCAGAAAGGGACACATCCCTCACCTGAGTAGGATTTGGCATCAATAGAACCGGAAGATAATACATGCGTGTTGTCCTACCACTACACTCATTATACACACCGTGGAAAACTAACATACCACCTTTTAGCTTTTGAGTGCTTTGTGGTTTACAAATACTCTATTTCACACCTGTCTGGATGTTTTTCCCCATGAAGGAATGGAAATACCTAAGTGGCAATGAGTTCAACATAAAGGAAAATTCGAAGCGGACAATTTCCGACAGCCAGTGACTGACTGGTCAATACATGCGCAACAGAAAATGAACATTTCTAAAAGTGTCTGGGATTAGAAGCTAAACAAAAACAAATCCTGAGAACCTCAGTCTCCAAACGGGCTGCTCCTAAAAACTGTCAGAGCGGATTCCAGGGGCAGGTGGAGGTGTTTTCAGGGCTTGCGATAGACTGCTTGTTAATGTTGAATTACACACAGGTGGGGCCTGGATGCCACAGTCCTGTGTTAGACCAGACCAGCAGTCCAGGTCCTGTTTTCTCCTTGTACCCATATAGCTTCAGACAGAGCGTCCCTTCTTCTCTTGGTGATTCACACTACCCAGCCTTCTCTTAAGGTGCTCTTCCCCCAGCCTTCCCATATTTCTTGCTTCCAGGTTACTCTAAAGACAAATGGGTGGCCTTATTTCATTGGCAGGAATTCCCCGCTAACCAACACGGAGGGAGTAGCAAAATGAACGACCATGGGAGGTAGCTTCCTGTCTGTCACTCCTAGTTGGGTAAAATTGCTACTGCTGAGAAGCAAAGTTGAAATGAGCAAAGCTCAAGTCCCAGCCACATAAGAGATGTGAAATTAAAATGTAATGTTTGGCTCAAGTCATAAGTACCTGTGGTATGTGTGTGTGTGTGTGTGTGTCTCCATTTATAGTAATTCTAACCCTGGACTTTCTCCCTTTGTGCTGGAATTGTCAAATTAAACAGCAGCAGCACTGGAAGAAGCCATAGAGGTCATTTAGTTCAACCCCGACATCTTTCCGAGGACGGATGGAGACTTGTCTGTCCTTTGACTTCTTTTGATTTGTTTTTCAATCTTTTCCCATCCACCAATGGTCGCGTGAGATTATTCAGGCTGCGGTCATTCGATTCCTTACTTTTATTGACCATGACAATCTCTCCCTTTAATGCCTTCCTTCCTATCTAATCTTTGACACTATTAATCCATTTCTTTCATGATTAGCCTCTGCTCGATTTGTCTTTTACAGATAAACTGAGTCATCAGCTGGCATTTTGCGAGCAGTCAGCCTTGTTCTGTGTCCAGCCATAGAAGTCTGTGACTTTCTATCTTATCCTATCTCCTGGATCACAGGTTTTTGTTGATCCACCTTTCTTATCGTGTCAAGTGTTAATCTTCTTTTAGTGATAGAGGAATTACCAAACTAAAGTACTTTGGAAAAATGAATACACGGATCTGTCATTTCAAAGTCCTCACACAACCAAAGTCCTATGTGTCCTGTGGGTGCATCTCCACTGAAAATGTGGAGGCCGTGCACAACACCTCCAGAGTCACCGAAGTCTTGGAATCCTCAGAAAGAATTCTCTGGAAAATAGCAGGCCTCGCTATCTCACTCAACGTTCTATATGTAATCAATCCAACTTGATCTAAAACTGGTGATAGCTAATGTTTGTAAAGTATTTATAATGTGTTGGGCGATATCCTAAGCAATTTACATAGGTCATCTGATTTAATCCTACGAGATAACTGCAACTCATATATGGGGAAGTGTGGACAGAGTGGTTAAGCCAGCGGGATAATTGGTGGAGCCAGAGAGTTGGGTAGAATCTGGATTCCTAACGCCTCTGCCGAACCAGCTCTAATATGGGCGTTAATATGAGACAACCTCCGCCTACAACTGGTATTTGGAGAGAATGTCTCTGGAGGCCATGGCCAAGCCAGGGGAGACACCATAGTTCCTGGCCCCAATAAGCACATACAATAGAATAAAAGGTGCCTGAAGTAGCCAGAAGCTTTTCTTTTCTCTTTTAAAATAAATAAATAAATAAATAAATTTTTTTTTTTATTTGAAAGTCAGAGTTACAGAGAAAGAGGGAGAAACAGAGAGAAAGAGAGCTCACCACCTGCCGACTCACTCTCCAAATGGCCACAACAGCTGGGGGCTGGGCCAGGCTGACGCCAGGAGCCTAGAATTCCATCGGGGTCTCCCACGTGGTTAGCAGGGGCCCAACACTTCTGCTGCTTTCTCAGGTGCATTAGCAGGAAGTCGGCTTCACCCACTGGGCCACATCGTCAGCCCCAAGCCAGGTGCTTCTCTGTCTTGGGAAGGCCTGAAGGAGAATGTGGTGACGTGGCAGGGCCTCCCAATAGGCCCTGGGACTCAGCAACAGTGTAAGAACAGCTTCTGAACTTCCTTTAAAACTTTACACACACTTGTTTTATGGTGGTTATTGTTGTTTTCTTACTAATTTTCTTCCATTGGAATAGCAAAGTGACAGAGAGAGACACATATATACATAGAAAGAGAGATCTTCCATTGTTCATTGGTTCCTTCCCCAAATGCCCACAACTGTCAGGGCTGGGCCAGGCTGCAACCAGGAGCCTGGAACTCCATTGAGTTTGTCACATAGGTGTCAGGAGCCCAGGCACTTGACCCTTCATTTGCTGCCTTATCGCGTGCATTAACAGGCAGCTGCATTGGGAGCGGAGTAACCAGGACTTGAACCAGCACTCCAATGTGACTCCTCTGTGCCACAATGCTTGCCCTGAGATCCACTTCATAATAAGCTGGGTAATTCTTAGAACTTCATCTCTGGGCCGGCGCCGCAGCTCCACAGGCTAATCCTCCGCCTTGCGGCGCCGGCACACCAGGTTCTAGTCCCGGTTGGGGCGCCGGATTCTATCCTGGTTCTATCCTGGTTGCCCCTCTTCCAGGCCAGCTCTCTGCTATGACCCGGGAAGGCAGTGGAGGATGGCCCAAGTCCTTGGGCCCTGCACCCGCATGGGAGACCAGGAGAAGCACCTGGCTCCAAGCTTCAGATCAGCGCGGTGCGCCAGCCACAGTGGCCATTGGTGGGTGAACCAACGGCAAAAAGGAAGATCTTTCTCTCTGTCTCTCTCTCACTATCCACTCTGCCTGTCAAAAAAAAAAAAAAAAACCACTTCATCTCTGAACTATAGGCCTAGGTCTGGCATAGTGGCATACTGAGCTAAGTTGCCACCTGCATTGCCTGCACCTCATATGGATGCTGGTTTGAGTCCCAGCTGTTCCACTTCCAATTCAGCTCCCTGCTAATGCACCCTGGGAAAGCAATGGAGGATGGCCTAAGTGCTAGAGACCCAGAAAGAGCTCATGTCTCCTGGCTTCAGACTGATCCATCACCAGCCATTGTGGCCATTTGGGGAGTAAACCAGCAGATGGAAGACCCTTTCTCTCTAAATCTGCCTTTCCAATAAATAAAATAAATCTTTAAAAAAAATAGAACAGCCGGCGCCGCGGCTCACTAGGCTAATCCTCTGCCTTGCGGCGCCGGCACACCGGGTTCTAGTCCCGGTCAGGGCTCTGGATTCTGTCCCGGCTGCCCCTCTTCCAGGCCAGCTCTCTGCTGTGGCCCGGGAGTGCAGTGGAGGATGGCCCAAGTGCTTGGGCCCTGCACCCCATGGGAGACCAGGAGAAGCACCTGGCTCCTGCCTTCAGATCAGTGCAGTGCGCCGGCCGCAGCGCACCGGCCGCGGCGGCCATTGGAAGGTGAACCAACAGCAAAGGAAGACCTTTCTCTCTGTCTCTCTCTCTCACTGTCCACTCTGCCTGTCAGAAAAATAGAACTATAGGCCTAACCTCCACAGAACACTGACTCTGAACAGCTCTTGCTTAGCCTTGATGTTGAAGTCCAGAGTCCCATTTGGTAATGGCTAAGAACTGGAACCTGTCTGCTGTCCCTTGTGCTGTTCACAGCTCACAGAAACTGTTAAGCATGAAATGACCCTGCAAAACCAAACAAAGCTAATTTTCTCTAGAGGAAGTTATTGCACTAAGGATAGTTATTCCCCTAAGGGTAATTCACAAACTGCCAAACAAGAGTCACCTCTGGCCAGTTGGACTCCCACGGCAAACTGTTCACTAGTCAATGTCAGGGTGTAGGCTTTTGTTCATTTCTACACTTTTGAACACAGCCTCTTTGGAAATGATTTTCTCCAGCAGTTGCTTCTCTTACTAGCACCTGCTCTATATTTCAAACTGGAACTTAAGCAAAACACATTTTCTTCTATATCTTATTAAAAGTCACCACCATCCGCCAAGTTACAGAAGCCTGAAACCCTGCAATTAATATGATGTCAAATTCAACCCTAGGGCTGGTGTTGTGATGTGGCAGATTAAGCTGTTGCCTGCAATGCCAGCATCCCATTTGGGCACTGGTTCAAGCTCCGATTACTCCACTTTCATATCCAGCTCCTTGTCAGTGCACCTGGGAAGGCAACAGAGGATGGCCCGAGTACTTGGGCCCTGTCTCCTGTGAGGGAGACCCAGATGGAGATATGGACTCCTGGCTTTGGCCTGCTCCAGTCCTGGCCATCGCAGTCATTTGCAGAGTGAACCAGTGGGTAGAAGATGAATCTCTCTCTCTCTCTCTCTCTCTCTGAAATAAATCTTTGTAAAAAAATTCAACTCTAAATATAACTCCCACCTCCTGCTCTCCAATTTCACGACTCTTGTACTAGTTCAAGCATTGATAGTGTCTACGCTGGACCACTCCAATAACCTCCTTGTTGCCCTCTACCTCGAAATCTTCTGCATGCAGATCATCTTCTGCACTGCCCACAGCTGGTTTTCTCCCTCAGAAATGTAAGCACACCTTCTTTTCTGCTTCAGTTACCTTGTGTGTCTTCCTGGGAGCACAATTCAAATTTTTATGTTGGGTATAACCTTTGTCCCAATCTAGTTTTGACCTATGATGTGACTTATCTCCCACCCTCATTCTGTTACCTCTTCCCTTACCTGCCAAGGGACACTACTCATTCCCATTATTAAGCTCTCATTTCATCATTCACTTGTAGCATTTACTGTGATATCATTCTGGGCATGCATCTCCCTGCTTCTAAAGCAAAGATGCTTCAGGAAAGAGGGGTCCTCATCTTGTTCAGCACCACATGCCCAACCACTGAACATGGGGTGTGGCATTTAGAAAAGGACTTGACCAATATTTGCTCAATGAATGAATGAAAGCAATGTCACCTAAGTTAATGCTTATTTACTTGTAAAATATACAAATCAGGAAAATAAGTATCAGAAAAATGCCTATATATATGCTTATATATTTGTATAAAAGCATTTATAAAAATGCTTATATACGTATATATATATACGTATATATATACATATATATATACATATTGTACATATTGATTAAGTACACATTGATTAAGCCATAGTCGAGTATTTGGTAGGAGGTTGCAGAGCAAAAATTTATGGACTTTGGAGTCAAATGCCAGCATCTGGCATAGTCGCTGGGCAACCATGGATAAGTCAGTCAAGCTCTTCCATGCATTCTTTTCTATGAAATGTGGATAACAATGCATCTCCTGGGGCGGGTGATGACTCCTGGGGTGGGTGATGACTCCTGGGGTGGGTGATGACTCCCGGAGTGGGTGATGACTCCTGGGGTGGGTGATGTCTGTGTAAGGCAATTTGCCTAAGTGACAAGTTTGATTTTTAACAAACAACAGCACTGCAGAGTGACTTCGGTGGGCTAACTTGAGTCATTCGCAACCTTTGCAGTCCTTTTAACCCTACACTTGTAGTTTAACTAAACTAGGCACTCTACAGACAGAGACTTAGGCAGAATGGAAGCTTGTTTATCAGATAAATGTATAGCAGAGTGTAAAATGGCTGTCATCAGCCAGCCCCTCATTTTCTTACACAGGGTTGCAGGAGCAAAAGCCATCAGGGATCCAGGCATTGCCACTGGGCCAGAAAGAGTTTATGGTGGGCCTGATATTAGGGGATCCTGCGGGCACATCCCCGTATTTTCTGTGCAAGAAGTAGTAACAGGATTAAGACCTTGGGTTCTGGAGCCAGACCACCCGGGTTCAAGCTAGGCTACCCTGAACAAGTTTCCTTTAAACTCTGTCTTAATTTTATCCTCTATAAAATGAGGCTATAAAGAGTACTTCCTTCATAAAATTACTGTAAAGGCAAAAGAAATAATGTGTTAGATAACTGCTTGATCTATAAAGCGTGTTTTCTGGCATTTGAATGACCTCACAATTTACCTACACATTGGGACAGCTTTGAGAAGAGAAGGGAACGCAGCACATTAGGATTATGCTGGAATTTTCCTGGTCAATCCCAAGTGCATAGGCACACCAGCTGAGATGATGTGAATCATGAGAACGGTGATTCGGCATCCGGCACAAGCCAGGGGAGCTTCCCCATTGGTCTCAGCACGTCCACGTGACACCGCAGCTCCAGGCAAAGCGCGGGATTCAGACACAGTCCTGTATCCCCGTTACCCCACCAAGACTCATCCTCCGTGCACTGCTATGTCAAGTCAAGGCACAGTGCAATGCTTTTTCCCTCCTTGGACCAAGCAGGAAAAGATGAAGTTGAGTTATTTCTATAGTGTACAAACTATTTCATCTAATTTGGAGAGTCCAGCTTCACAGATCACAATATTTGGGTTGAGATCTGCTGACCGGCTTAAATTTACTGGCTGGAATCTGGGTGGAAGCAGAAGAGGCCAGAGAACCTCCCAGGTGAGGAGATGATTGCAAGATAAGGCAGGGCTAGAAGACAGGATTGAGAAAGAACTTAACCCTAAAATCTCTCTCTATGAAAGAAAACTCAGGCTATGAAAGGATCAGACTTCCAGGACCGAATTGAGGAGTCCACAGCTCCACCGCAGGTGTATTTAGTCCTGAGCAGATCTGCCACTCAAATTGTACAGAACTTTGAAATTGTAACATAGGCAACGACAGGGGCCAGCATTGCTGTGCAGCTGGTTAAGCTGTCACCTGTGACATCAACATTCCATAGGAATACCAGTTCGAATCCCAGCTACTTCACTTCCTATCCAGCTCCCTGCGAATGCTCCTGGGAAGACAGGAAGCAGAAGACGGCCCAAGTACTTGGACCCCTGACTTGTATGTGGGAGACTAGGACGGAGTTCCAGGTTCCCGGCTTTGGCCTGGCCCAGCATTGGCTACTACAGCCAACTGGGAAGTGAATCAGCAGATAGAAGATTCTCTCTCTCTCTCTCTTCTCTTTCTCTCTCTCTCTCCCTCTCCTTCTCTCTCTGTAACTCTGCATTTCAAATAAGTAAAATGAATCTTTAAAAAAATAGAAACAGCATGACTTGAGATTGTTGTATTTATTCTTTTATTACCGTTCTCTCTGTTGAGCAAGGCCAATGGGCAGAAATGCCTCTCAAAATTACACAGGAACCCTGTCAGCTGCCATCCCAGCATGAGTGAGTTGAGATCATCCATTTGGAAACGTAGTTTTATGTCCTTAGACCTTAACAATATAAAAATGTAAGATATGTTGGCTTCCTCATAGGGGAGAAAAGTTTTCTTGGAAGAGCAGCTTTCAAATCTGGCAAGGAGAAGTTCCTGCAGTGGCCTGCCCTGGCAGCCATTCATAGACATTTACTAGTTGGCACCCTGATTCAACCACACATTATTGCTTAATTAAAAGTGCTTCTTTTAATAGATCAATAGCTTTCGGGAGCTGCCAGAATAACACCTATACTTTCATTCAGAGTGGTTAAAGGTAGTCAGGAGGGGTGACGCATCTGGGCTCCATAAAGTATGAGTTAAAACCGTGCATGACTGGACCTGCCATTCTGTGGCCGGGTGCACGTAACACAAATCACAGCTCTTTGAAACAGAAAGAAAAATCCGAGCCAAGTCAAACTAATGGCCTGGCTCTTGTTTCTGAAGTGGGTGGGGGTTGAGGTGAAACCTTTTCATGCCGCTCCCAAATACAGCGAGCACCTAAGTTCTCAGGCATCCTGAACCCCAGCCAAGAGGCTTGGCCAAGGCCAGCAGAGGGCTACTGGGAGTCAGCTCAAAAAAGGAGAAGACTGCGTGTGCCTTTGCGTTCTCTGAAAACCTGTGGCCCGTTCTTTCTTCCCTTTTACATATGAGGGTACAACCAAAAGTTCGTGGAAAATGGAATTAAAAGAATGGGTTATTCTGTTGTCCCAAACTTTTGGAAACCACACAGAGTTTTGTCTTCACACACATTTCTCATCAACTGTTTGAAGACACCTTGAATGCATCGATTTCAAAAATATTTGATATCAAAATAAACTCATCTTATAATTTCATTTCCTGGGAACTTTTTGAATTACATTCATACTTTCTTCTTTCTCTTTTCAGATTTTCTGTTTTCTGCCCTGGAAATCTTGTTCTCAAGAGCTCACTTGTTCACTTTTTATCAGGATACAACCCCCTTTGAAAATCTGATCCAAACGTTGAAATCACACTCAGAAAAATGAGTATGAACTCAAAACCTTGCAGATTTACAGAATATTCTCAATGCTCAATAAAACTCCATTGGTCCTCCAAGTTAACAACCCCTCCAGACATTCTCCAATGTCATTGAACAAGGGGGGAAACAACCCAGATATTTGAAGCTTTTCCAGAAATCAATCAGATCAGGAGACGTTTCATTTGTGACCTACAGCCTAGGGAGCCCCTAGGTACCTGGCTGGCTTGTATGCCAAGCATGGCTTCCCTTATGTTTTGTACTGACTTTGGAGGAGGTCCCAGACATTTGAGAAATTTATCATTCTCCTCTTTGGACAGTAGCCATCACAAAGTTGATTCCGAGGTATGTCTCCTATTGCCCTACCCTTTACAGCCAAAGAGGACTGCAAAGAAATAACGTGTCATTCTAAACAGACTCTGTTTACTCACTGAGAGCAGAGTTCCTACAGGAAGTTTTGGGTTTTTCTTTTCTTTATTTAGCAATTTTTCAAATTTATCGTAAGCTTTTCTGGTTGAATCTTAAACCCAAACTGAAACCCAGATTCATAATCTTAACTTCTGACATTGTTCCGGCTTCCTAATATATACAAGCCAGGGGCCTGTGCTGTAAAATAAGGAGTTAAGCCTCCTTCTGTGATGTGTGCATCCCATTTGGGCAAAGGTTCGAGTCCTGGCTGCTCCACTTCTGATCCAGCTCTGTGCTAACGCACCAGGGAAAGCAGTAGAAGATGGTCCAAATGGGAGACTCACAGGGAGCTCCTGGCTCCTGACTTTGGCCTGGCCAAGGCTCAGTCCCTACAGCCATTTGGGGAGTGAACCAGAAGATGGAGGATTTGCCTACCTCCCCTTTCTCTCTCTCTCTCTCTTCCTCTCTCTCTCTCTCTCTCTTTAACTCTGCCTTTCAAATAAATAAAATACGTCTTTTTTTTTTTATAAAGGATTAAAAGCAAAATTTATTAGACTCAAAGGCCTCCAGCCAGAGTGGCATGGAGGGCCACTGAAGGAGAAGCAGAACCCACAGGGGCTGTTGGTAGTCGGGGTTTAAGCACAATTTTGATTGACATTCAGTTACAAGGCAGGGGCAAAACCCATCCAAAGATCTGATTTGCAGTCTGTTATCCATTACCTGATTTGTTCATGATAAAACAAAAGAACAGTCACAACAGTGCGATACCTAATTTGTTTTATAATAAACTAGGAGCTCAGAAGGATGAAGTCACCACTCCCTTGTTATTCTCATGATAAGATTGGAAACTCCCAAGGAGTGGGCAGGCAGGCACTTTTGACCTTGCTAAGGATAACTTTTGTGGGTGAACATTTTCCACCCTCAATTTCCAGACTGCCAATTACACCATCTGACTCCTCACATTCCCACCTCAGCAAGAATGGACCCTAACTTCTGTTAGGGGAACAGGACGATGATTGCTCTGGCTACTTCATGCTGAAAAGGGGCATTGTTGGGAATGGGAGTCAAGACAGGGTTCCAGCAGGAGGTGGCTTCTCCAGGGGATGCAGTGCCAGCTTGCAGAAACTGCTTCCATCTGAGGTTTCATGTACATGGCCACCTAGAATTTCACTGTTTCAAGTCTGGAGAAAACGAATCTAACAAGCAGTTTAAACTCACAAGATTGGTCCAGTGGGGTGATCCAATGCTGGCTGGAGTCAAACTCAACATTGGAGTTGCTTTCTGAGTCACAGCACCAAGATGTTATGTGAAAATGGCAGCAGAGAACATAGTATTACCTAGGTTCTTTGTCTAACATGGTAGAAGAATTTCCAAACAGACAAGACAAAGAGAAAAGTAAGGATTAAAGGTTTAAAAGCAAGATTTTAGAGTCAAAGGGATCACACAAACAAGACAAGTGTCTGCTAATACTAACTGATAGAATCAAAAAGGGAGAGAAGGATCCAACATGGGAAGTGGGATACACAGCAGACTCATAGAATGGCAGACGTCCTAAACAACACTCTGGCCTCAGAATCAGCCCTTAAGGCATTTGCATCTGGCTGAAGAGCCCATGAGAGTATTGTAGGCATGGAAAGCCAAGAAACCATGGAAAAGAAAAAAAGAAGAAGACCTAAATGAAAGATCTCTGGGAGTGAGATCCCAGTGGAAAGAACAGGGCCATCAAAGAAGGAGGTACCTTTCTCTGAAGGGAGGAGAGAACTTTCACTTTGACTATGACCCTATCGGAATAAGATCAAAGTCAGCGAACTCTAAAGGCTTCCATAGCCCTGACAACTCATGACTAGAGCCTAGGGAGATTACTGACGCCATGAACAGGAGTGTCAAATTGTTAAGCCAGCAACAGGAGTCACTGTGTACTTACATCCCATGTGGGATCTGTCCCTAATGTGTTGTCTAATGTGCAGTGATGCTATAACTAGTACTGAAACAGTATTTTTACACTTTGTGTTTCTGCATGGGTACAAACTGATGAGATCTTTACTAATTATATACTGAATCGATCTTCTGTATATAAAGATAATTGGAAATGAAAAAAGGAAAAACCTGGTGTTAAATTGGAAATGGCATAGAAAATTAATTAATTTTTTTAAAAAAATATATTATGTAAGATCTCTGTCTTTAATGTACTGTACACTCTTATTTAATGCTATAACTAGTACTCCAACAGTATTTTTTTTTCACTTTGTGTTACTATATGGGGACAAACTGTTGAAATCGTTACCTAATATATACTAAACTGATCTTCTGTATATAAAGAGAATTGAAAATGAATCATGATGTGGTTGGAAGGGGAGAGGGAGCGGGAAAGGGGAGGGTTGTGGGTGGGAGGGAAATTTTGGAGGGGGAACCCATTGTAACCCATAAGCTGTACTTTGGAAATTTATATTCATTAAATAAAAGTTTAATTAAAAAAAAAACAAAAAAAAAGCAAGATTTATTAGAGTCAAAGACTTCCAGCCAGAGTGGCATGGAGAGGGGCTGCAAGAGAAGAAAAACCCCTAAAATAATTCTTAAAAAAAAACAAAAACAAAATAGGAACATGAACCTTTTGCAAACCTAGCAGAAATTCTGTTGAAGATGCTCACCTAAGTATTACCTACAATTAATACACACACACACACACACACACACAAGACAAGGTTCCTTTCTCCTTATAAATATTAAACATGCAACAAAACTCTGTTTCACAGGGAAGATGGAGTGCCATACTGATCTTACCATTCAGAGGTACAGCCCTGTGTGACTTGCTTCTGTGACTCAGACAAGCTGTGCTACAGGAACACCCACACCACCCATGGAGGCTACAACACCATGAAGCGCAAACCAACGTCCAGCAAATTCCTGGGCCCACATCTTAGTTCTGATTCATCCCAGTCCCCATCCCAAGACCAGAGGACAACAGTGCAGAGTGATCTATGTGCTGGATGCTTTAACTGCCCATACTCAATCTTCACACATCCCTGTAAGGTAGGTAGTATTATTGTACCTAATGTACAGATGAGCCAACTGAGGCTGAGAGAGGGTAAAAAACTTCCTTAAGGTCCTGCAATGGTAAGTCAGGTTGTAGATTTGGAGCATAGTCAGCCTCCCACCACTGTGCTGTACTCTGGTGACACACAGCCTGGTCCTAGCTGGGGCTCCCAGTCACAGGCATTTTCTGCCTGTGGCACACATGGTTGGTGCAAGTACTGAGAACATCTTCTAGCCAAAGTAGAGCCAGAGACAGGATGGGTGGGATGATCCATGTAGACCCAGGTGGGGTTCTAATTCCATTTGGTAGGAGATAATGAAATTTCCAACTACTATTGATGGCTTTAACTTGCTATTTCCTCTCTTCACATGGAATACATTTTAATGCCTAGCAAATACATAAATCATCTTCCCAATCATGCGTTAGCACTGGACAGGTTCTGGACTGAGAACACAGAATCGCAACACATCATTGTTCTGAAGCAAATAAAAGACATGCCACAAACAGCACAGAGTGAGTTTCTCCAACAGAACTGAAGAGTTCAAGGTTAAAATATCAGGAAGATGGGATTCATTGAAATTCACTATTATTCTAGATGAACCCTCGGACCCAATTGCTTTTTTATTCTTTAAAAAACTGTGGCTTCTTCTTTTCGCAGAAAATGCACTGTGATGGTCTCTAGAACCTTGTTTATAGATAACCCTCATAGTCAGAGAAAACAAAGCCAACCAAAACAAAGGGATTTTTAAGTAAACAAGAACATTTTCTGCACCTGCAGTAGGTTTTTCCCCTCAAGGTATTGCCACACAACTTCTCTTATGCCTTTTCTTTCAGGACTACAATGCAGTTTCATGCAAGTGGAGGGCGCAATTCTAACTTATCTTGAAGAGAAACCAATACTGGTACTGAAGAACTTTTCAACAAAGTGGGAAATTGTGTAAAGTTGTCTTATTGTCAGTGTGTGCAGTGTGTGTGTGCACACGCGTGCACTCAGGTTTATTCACAGTAAGCTGACAGGGAATGGTTATTACAAGGAATTACTATTTAGTGCTTTACATAGATCATCCCATAAAGTAAATTAATCAAACCAGATTAAATATTCATAAAGGATGTCATTTCTTAAACTACATCTGTACCCCTACCTTACACCCTATAAAAAAATCAACTCACATTGGGTCAAGGATCTAAGACTTGAAACCATAAAGTTATTAGAAAAAAACATAGGAGAAACATTGCAAGATACTGGCCAAGGCAAAGCCTTCTTGAATAAGACCCCAAAGCCTGGGCAATAAGGGCAAAAATAGAGAAATGGGATTATATCAAGTTAAAAAGCCTCTACATACATATAAACAGTCAAAAAATTGAGGAAACAACCAGTGGAATTGGAGAATAAATTTGCAAATTATCCATCTGATAAAGAATTAATGTATAGAATATACAAGGAACTTGGGAAACTCAACAGCAAAACAAATAATCCAGGCCAAGGATGAAATACAAATGGCCAACATACACATGACAAGATGTGAATAAAAACCACCTCACCCAAGTTAGAATGGCTAACATCCAAAAATCAAAAAATAACAAATTCTGGTGAATTTCCACTGTTGGTAGAAATGTAAACTAGAACAACCATTATGGAAGACAGTAAGAAAATTACCCAGAAATCTGAAAACAGATCTACAACATGACCCAGCCACCCCACTCTTGGGAATTTACCCAGAGGAAATGAAATCAGCATATGCAAGAGTAATCTATAACCCCAAGTTTATAGGAGCTCAATTCACAATAGCTATGACAAAGAATCAACCCAGATTTCTATCATCTGGTGACTGAATAAAGAAAATGTGGTATAGATATGCTATGGAATACTACACAGCCTTGAAAAAGAACAAAAGCCTGTCTTTCTTAACAAAGCTGATGCAATTGCAAATTATCATGCTTAGTGAAACAAGCCAGTTCCTGAAAGAAAAATATCGTATTTTTTCTCTGATTTGTGGTCACTAATACATAGAATACAAAAAAAAAATGTAATGTTTATGAGTGAAATTGCCATCTTGAGATTTTTGCTTTTTTTTTTTTTTTTGACAGGCAGAGTGGATAGTGAGAGAGAGACAGAGAGAAAGGTCTTCCTTTTTGCCATTGGTTCACCCTCCAATGGCCGCTGCGGCCGGCGCATCTCGCTGATCCGAAGCCAGGAGCCAGGTGCTTCTCCTGGTCTCCCATGCGAGTGCAGGGCCCAAGGACTTGGGCCATCCTCCACTGCCTTCCCGGGCCATAGCAGAGAGCTGGCCTGGAAGAGGGGCAACCAGGATAGAATCCGGTGCCCCAACCGGGACTAGAACCCGGTGTGCCGGCGGACGATTAGCCTGTTAAGCCACGGCGCCGGCCGCCATCTTGAGATTTGATTATTGTATTTAACACTTATCTATACTCCCAAAGAACAGTGCTCTTTCTACTTACTACTTATTGAGTCCTTTATTTACTGGAGGATGAAGTTCATGATTCTAAAGTCAATTGAAAGTATGTCATCGCCACTAGGCTAATCCTCCGCCTGCGGCGCTGGCACACCGGGTTCTAGTCCTGGTTGGGGTGCGGATTCTGTCAGAGTTGCTCCTCTTCCAGTCCAGTTCTCTGCTGTGGCCAAGGAGTACAGTGGAGGATGGCCCAGGTCCTTGGGCCCTGCACCCGCATGGGAGACCAGGAGGAAGCACCTGGCTCCTGGCTTCTGATTGGTGCAGTGCGCCGGCCGCAACGCGCCAGCTGTAGTGGCCACTTGGGGGGTGAACCAGTGGAAAAAGGAAGACCTTTCTCTCTCTCTCTCTCACTGTCCACTCTGTCAAAAACAAAAAGAAAGAAAGAAAGTATGTCATCACAAAAATTAAAGGAAGAATAAGAAAAAATGAAGAGGGGAGTGGCTGCAGGGATGGGCAGTATCATTATGTTCTTAAAACTGTGTGTACAAAATACACAAATCTGTTCCCTTTTTGTAGATGTGAAAGTTCACACTTGAAAAACCACATTCTGAGCCCCGCACTTGGGCGTTGTGCACCTGTGTTCACACAGGGCAAATCCTAGCTTTCTCCCACACTGAGGTCCAACCTCTCACACATCTGCTTTTTTAATTAATTTTTTAATTAATTAATTTTTAATTAATTAATAATTGGCAGGAAAGAATTATTTTTAAAGTTGCTATTTATTAAAACAAACTTTCACTGGGTTTTTTTAAGTCCAAATTCAGTTGGCCATTGTTGAAATGAATGTAAATGATTTTTTCACATGTCATTCTGCATTCCTAAATTAAGGCCCTTTAACTAATTTCACTTCCAACACAAATAAGAGTGTTATAAAAAGTAGCCCTCAAATCTCTCTCCTTCCTAATAGACCTTTTATGAGGGTAAAAAATAATCATGCTTTTGAATTTCTAACACACTCTGATAAGGACAGTGGCCATGAGTTAAGTAAATTGTCACATATTAAATAGAAATGTATATATGAGCACAGCCTACTAGTTTCAGTACACAGAAGGAGGGAGCATGTGTGACACACACATACACACACATCACTCAGGCTCGAAATTTGCCCTTGGGCAATTCCCCTCTATTGAATAAAAGAAAGTTTTAGTCTGGCATGATGGCATACAAGTGAAGAGACTCCCTGCGATGCCGGGATCCCATCTGGGCTACTGTTTGTACCTGGCTGCTCCACTCCCAACCCAGCTCCCTGCAGATAGGACTGGGAAAGCACAGAAGCTGGCCCAAGTGCTCAGGTCCCTGCACCCATGTGGGAGACCTGGAAGAAGCTCCCGCTCCTGGCTTCAGCCTGGCTCAGCCCTGGCCTTTGCAGCCATTTAAGAAGTGAACCAGCAGATGAAAGACCTTTCTCTGTCTCTCTCTCGGCCTCTCTCTAACTCTGCCTTTCAAATAAATAAATAAATAATTTTTTAAAATAATTCAAGAAATCTGTCAAGAGGTGCCATCAAATGCTTTTATGTTCAACTTTTCTGTTCTGATTTTTACAATCATTAAGAAAAAAATGTGCTAACTTGGTACAGAGAACATTTTTCAGTGTCAAAGAGCCCCTTCAAAGGAGATTGCTGCTTTTTGAGGTGTGGGTGGCAAGAGTTATGCTCAAAATGAATGGTCAGCGTGTGCACACACACACGCACACACACACACGTGTGCACACATACCCCTGGGCTCCCTCAGTATTCTTGAAGCTGGACGATTTCATTAAAATTTCATTTCAGGAGTCAGTTCTGACCCTCAGTGCTTCCAAGAAGAAAAGGGAAAAATGGCCGCTACAAAAGGGAATGAAAGTAACCTTAGTGAAGCACGAAACCGGTGGTGTGTCTAATAATTGCCTGGGTTCAGCATTTTTCTGCGATAAATGAGTAAACTTTAAATGTATCTCTGAGATGCACTATCACAGGCATTGCCATGGGCAAGTTTTATCCAATGATGAAACAGCAAGGCCTAGTGAGATAAAGATGATAGAAGGGGCACTATCAGGTGGCGGCTGGGTAATTACAACTCTCTATTTGGGCTCTGCAGTGATGCTGCGTGTGATAAGTGGAGAATAATGAAGAAAAAGGAGTCGTGATAATGCAAGAACTAAATGGTAGAAAATGGCCTATCATAGCCCACAGCCCTCTGAGCGCCTATGGGGACTTTGAACTGTCTTCTTCGGTTTTCAGCCACAGAAAAAATACTCTGCCTTTCTTCTTCCTTCGCTAAATTTATGTCTGGTGGGACAAAAGGAAAAACTGAAAGGAAATCAAGGGTGTGTGACGAGAATATGACCTTTGCAAATAGCTCTGAAGGTCACCATGTAATTATTCTAAAATAAAAGTATCCTGTAATCTTGCCCATACTCACAAAAGATGCCAGAGCAGTTCTTAAATGTGATTCGGCACAATTTTGTTGGGGATCATGGCTTCTAAAAGGTCAAGTAAAGTATTTCTAATTATAGTCTGTCAAGGACAGTCTCAGAAGAACACTCGAGCCATTTGTTACTATTGAGTCGAACTTTGATAAAGGCAAGAGACAGGCCAAGAGCCAATCCATTATGTGGAAGGAAAAAGACTGCTTCTGGCTGATAGTTCAGGCCCGGAGTTTGAAAACAAAATGACCCGCGCTGCGGCAGGGGATGGGGCTGGTTAGCCTTGGTAATTCTGTCCTGCAGGGCACCGTGACGTCTGGCCTTTCCCCGGGGCTCGAGTTTTATTGATTTTGTTTGTCCAATTTGGTGGACCTGGAACCATCCTGAGCCTCTTGCCAATGATGGGGATATTCACGAGGAGGTGAGTGTGTGTGAGTGAGTGCCCATGTATGTGCACATGTTTGTACATGTGTGAGTGCACATGTGATGGCAAAATCCTTTAAACTTTTTTTAAAATGCACATAAGTCAAAATGGAGCATCTAAGTGTAACACAGTCCAGTGGTGCCAATCACATCTAAATTGCTGAGCAACCAGGCTCCAGAATGCTCCAGCCTAACCCACTGGTACTGTGTGCCCATCAACCACTCCCAGTCCTTCCCCCCCTTAACCATGGTAACCACCTTCCCACTTCTTTTGTGTGTTTATTTACTTTCTCTTTTCCTTGCAAAGCAGAGACAGAGACAGACAAACCAAAATCTTTACCTGCTGCTCACTCCCCAAATCCCCAAAACAATCAGGAGCCAGGAACTCAAGCCAGTGTGTGGCAGAGGCCCAAGTACTTGAGCCACCACCTGCTGCATCCCAGGGTGAGCACTGGTAGGAAGCAGGATCAGAGGCAAGCCTGGACCTGAAGCAGGCCCTCTGACAGGGGGTGCACGCATCCAAGTGGTGTCTTAACCGCTACGCCAAATGCACGCTCCCAATACTCAATACACTTTCCATTTTCACAAATGCGACAGTTAGAGGTACCTCCAATGAGTGAGATGACACAGTATCTGTCTCTGGTGACTGTCAAGTTCCATCCATGTTGTAGCACGGGTCAGCTGGGAAAACAGTTTGCTGCGAGTAAGACCTGGAGGCTATTTCTATTACACGGTCTAATATGCAGATTTAAACACTCCCTGTGCTAAAGATGCCCGCAAATTTAAGGCATTCACAGTGGAGGTACTTATCTGAACCTTTTCTTAATTGAGATATAATTTGTATACCGTAAAATTTATCACTTTAGAGTATATGGCTCAATTGTTTTATTCAATTGTTCATTTACAATATTGTACAACCATAACCATTATTTAATATAAGAATATTCTCATCAACCCAGGAAGAAACTTCATAGTCCCATAGACTCCAGCAATCACAAATTGACTTTCTATTTGCCTACTCTAGACATCTGTACACATGAACATTTACAGTCTGTGGCCTTTTGTGTCTGGTTTATTTCATTTGACATAATGTTTTCATGGTCCATCCATTTGTAGCCTGTGTTGCTATTTCACTCCTATTGATGGCTGAATAGTAGTTTACCATATGAATATAACATGAATATAATATGTTTTGTTTACTCATTCATCAGTGACATGTATTTTCAGTTGTTTTCCTGTTCTGGCTGTTATAAATAATGTTGCTGTGAACTGTGTGAACAAGTTCTTTTATGAACATATGTTTTCAGCTCTCTTGGGTAAATATCTATGAGTGGAAAGCTGACCATATGGTCTTTCTATGTGTAACTTTTTTGGAAACCGTTTTTCAGGCAGCTGCACCATCTTATATCCCAGCAGGACCGTAAGAGGGCTCACCCATACTTGCTATTGTCCATTTTTCTAATAGCCTCCCTAATGAGTGTGAAGCATTTTTTTGTTTTTGTTCTTTTTTTCCCTCCCATTTCTATTTGCAGATCTACCTCACCCTAGTTTCTTGTCATTAGTATCTAACAAAGAAAGGAGCAAGAGTATAAATAAGGCACAGCTTCTTAATACTGACCAAAGACACACATCACATCTACGCATAGGCCATTAGTGAGAAAGAGTCCTGTGGCTCTGCTGCAAAGGAAGCTGGGAAATGTAGGCCCCAGCAGGACAGCCACTTCCCAGGGTCAACTCTGTCTGTGGGAAAAGTGGTGTGAATTTTGGCACACCCATCGATGTCTCTGATGTTTTATTCTGTCTTTGTTGTTGTAACAAAACACCACAGACTACGCAATTTACCAAGGTTTATTTGGCTCATGGAGGGTGGGAAGTTCAAGAGCACAATGTCAGAATCTACTCGGTCCGGTGTGCACCTTCTTGCTGTGTGATAGCAAGGCAGAAGGAATTACATGATAGAATAAGGGCCAAAGGGAGCTTGCTTTAATAACAAAGTCACCCCATCAATAACAAGTTAATCCAGAAATCCACATATGAATTAACACATTCATGAGGGCCTTCCAAAGGCCCCACCTCCAAATACCATTCACATGTGACTTGTGGGTTACATTTCCAATACATGAGTCCTGGGGGACAAACATCCAAACCATAGCATCTGCCTTCTCTACAACAAACTGAGAATTATTGAGAGTTGAAACTCTATGTTCAAAAAACTATGTATCACTCTGAAAACTCGGTGATAAATAATATAGAAATATAGAAATATGAAAACGTCTAGCAAAAAGTATTTCACTGAATAACACACACACACATGCACACACAAAACCAAGAATCAAAATATGTAAATTGTCAACAGAATCGATTAAGGCCAAATTATTCTCCTTATAAGATGGCTCATTTCCGTGGAGTGAAAATTTTCTGTCTTAGAAGAGTGCTGGGGAGATTCCAAAATGGCTGATAGTGAAAAGCCATGCTGGTGTTGACCAGGGGAAGATAGCAGAAGAAAAGCAGAGGAAGTGTATAAACTGGGAGAGAAGTTTGCAGTGGAAATTCTGCAGAAAGAAGAGGGACCCTGTGGAGCAGCGTGGAAAGAGCAGATGTGCAGTGGTGAGTGGGAACACCACAATCGACTCCCACAGCAAGGGCTGGAAGAGACACAGCTGCTGAGAGCAAGGTGGGAGCAGACTATGGCAGCCCATGCCACGAAACTGATGGGGGAGAATCTGTGGACCACACTAACTTTGAGTCTGGCCTGCGGCCCTAGTGAGGGGCAGGGTACTCACCTAATCCAGCAAAGGGAAAACACATTTCTTTCCCTCCAGCCCTCCGAAAGGGCAAGGGAGAAGGTGCCATCTTGTCACAGTAGAGGCTGCAGCAGCTCTTGCACATGTGACTAGGGGATTTTACTAGAGGGAAAAATCTGCATTTTCCACTGACTTTGAGTACGGCTAGGAGGGTTGAGAGGGTGCTGGGCACCCATGTAGGACTATGAGGGGGCCCCCATCCACTCAACTTATCATAGGCCAAGTTGGAGGACCCATAAGTCACTGGCTCTGGAAATGTCTCTGCTCTCTCTGTGGAGGGGGCAAGCTCAAGGGCTGAGAGGGGAGCCCTGCATGCTGTGCCTGTGGGAATTCTGTGACTGACTATGGGGCATGGGGTGTGCCTGATTCCCTGGGCAATCACAGCCTCTGGTGTCAGAGGCTCAGAGCTCCCTGACTGCCCGGGGGATGAGGGGGAAGTCACTGTAGAGGGTTCCATGCTAACACTGAGGATTTTACAGATCCCTTATGCAATTCACATGCCACTGTGGGTGAGGGTTGTAGCCACAGTGGGCCAACCCCAGGCATTGATCGCCTTGGAAGAGAGGAGGTGAGATTGTGATTGTGCAAACAGACTTGATCATATCCTCCCCCACTGCTGACAATAGAGGCGATCTACCATGCCCAACTTGGGTGTCACCCTGGATTCTCACCCCACCCTTGAACACCACCCAGAGCTTCCTGGCCCCACCCAGCACACCTCTGAGTATTTACTGAAGGGAACAGACACTCCACTAAGCCCCAGAGGCACAATTCAAAGACAAAACCCATCAGCAGAGAAAACCAACAAGTGTCTCCACAAATGCCTAAAAAGAAACCTAGAAATACAAGAAACAAGAATAAGGAAGACAGCATGATTCCCCCAAAGGAATTCAACACTTCAATATTAGAATATGAAGATGAAGAGATGGATGGAAGACCTGAAAGAGTTTAAACGAATGATCATAGGTTTGCTCAGAGGAAATGAGAGCAAATTCATGAGTTAAAGAAACACACATGACATGAATGTAAAATTTTCCCATGGAATAGAGATTTCTGAAGAGATATCAAACTGATAGAAATAAAGAATTCAATATGTCAATTAATAATGCAGTGGACAGTTCTAACAACAGGCTTGGTGAGGCAAAAAAAAAAATTTTCTGAGCTAGAAGAAAAATCTTTCAAAATATTTCAGACCAAAGGAAAGAAACAGAAATTAGAAAAATTAAAAATAGTGTTCAGGATTTAAGGAATACTATCAAACAACCCAGCATGGAGGTCTTAGGAGTTTCTGAAATAGTAACAAAAAAGTTTGCTACTTTAGGGAACAAAAAGGACATCTATGCACAGGAAGCACATAAAACTCCAGCTCTCTGCTGTGGCCTGGGAGTGCAGTAGAGGATGGCCCAAGTCCTTGGGCCCTGCACCCGCATGGGAGACCAGGAGAAGCACCTGGTTCCTGGCTTCGGAACAGCGCGGTGTGCCGGCCATAGCGGCCATTGCAGGGGGTGAACCAACAGTAAAGGAAGACCTTTCTCTCTGTCTCTCTTTCTCACTGTCCACTCTGCCTGTTCAAAAAAAAAAAAACACTCCTAATAGACATGACCAGAAAAGATCTCCATCATGACACATTGTAGTCAAACTTTCAACAGTAATACATAAGAAAAGATTCTAAAATGTGCACCAGAGAAAGGTCAGATTACCTTCAGATGATCTCGAATTAGACTGACATGCTGATGTCTCATTAGAAATTTTATAGGTGAAGGAGGGATTAAGATGACAGAGTAGAGAGGGAGCTTACTGCTCTAGACTAGGAGAAGACAGTTTTTTAAAGTGGAGAGAGTGCAGTCTCAGGGAAGATTTAGGGAAAAAAAATGGCAGAGGAAGCTCCATACAAATTAGAAGGACATGGTTGACCTATATGGATGGAATGGACACACAGAGCTCAGGATCCCAGCAACTGAGACCCTCTGCAGCAGCACTGAAGAGTGAGGTGAGACCAGACTGCAGCAGGCCAAGCCCCTGGTGATAAAGCTTCAGGAAGAGCCTAGAGGGAATCCATTTTGGAGTTCTGTGGGGGATAGTGTATCTGCCAAAATAGAGGAGAAAAAAAAGGGGTGGGAGCATGTTTCTCTCTCCCTGTTCACCCTGCAATGGCATCCTTTAACAAGCCGATAGACAGCGAGTGCCATTTTGGACATATGTATCAGCTTGTGTCCAGGCCCAGCCACCAGCTGAGCGGAGACTCCTAGAGTATGGCAAGGAGAACTGACAGGAGACAGGGTGCTTGTGACTGTGAGAGGCCGTGTACTGGGATTGTGGAAACATTGAGACCGCATGGGAGGGCTCAGGGTGTGGCTGGGACTTTGGGGAGTCACTGTGGGAAGGTCCACATGTTCAGGAACCCTAGAGTCCCTGGTGAGGGACATTGCTCAGGATTCTGTACAGCATAGATCCTTTGTGTGGTCCTTGTGGCAGTGCAGATGCATATTTTACCCACTGAGACTAGCAACCATGCACTGGTCTCCTTTTAGTAGAGCAAGTGAGCTGAGTCTATGCCAACAGAGCAGAACAAACTTCGCCTATATTAAAAAAAAAGAGAGAGGTTTAACACGCCCAACCTGGGTGTCACCTTAGACCCTGGAGGACTGAACAGAGCTCCCTGGCCACACCCACCACATGCCTCTAGGGATTCACTGAAAAAGTAGACACTCTGCTAATCCACAGGCATAATCCAATGATAAAAGCTGCCACAGCAAAAAAAAAAAAAAAAAAAAAAAAAAAAGAAAGAAAGAAAGAAAAAGAAACCAGGGAGTATCTCCACAAATGCCAAATAATAAACACATCAATTCAAGAAACAAGAATAAAGAACAAAATATGGTGCCCCCAAATGAATATAACACTTCAATACTAGATTATAAAAATTAAGAGATCAAAGAAATGCCAGAAATTGAATTCAAAAAATTTATCATAGGATTACTTAAAGAGAAATCAAAATGAAATATTGGAAATGAGGAATTAAATAGAACAAATAAAACATGCAATGGAAAGCCTTGACAACAGAATCAGTGAAACAGAAGGAAGAATATACAACTTAGAAGACAAACCACAGAAATTATACAACCAGATCAAAAATAATAAGAAGAAATTAGAAAGCTAAAAAACACTCTTGAGAAATTATAGGATACTATCAAACAACCTAATATGGGTTCTAGGAGTTTCTGAAGGCATGGAAAGAGAGAAAGGATTATAAGGCATTTTTAGTGAAATAATACCAGAAAACTTTCCTAATTTGGAGAATAAAAGGGACATCGAAGTACAGGAAGCACATAGAACCACTAATAGACATGAACAGAAAAGATCTTCATCATGAGATATTGTAATCAAACTCTCCACAGTAAAACATAAAGGAAAGATTCCAAAATGTTCACAAGAGAAATACCAGATTACTTTCAGAGGATCTCCAATTAGACTCACAGAGGACTTCTCATCGAAAACCCTACAGGCTAGGAGAGAATGACAAGATGTATTTCAAGTCTCAAGAGAAAAAATTAGCTGTTTACCCAGAATACTGTACTCTGCCAAAGCTCTCAGTTATGAATGAAGGTGAAATAAAGACCTTCCATTACATGAGAAGTTGAAAGAATTTTTCACCACCCGTCTAGTCTTTGAAAAAAGATGCTTAAGGATATCCTCACACACAAAGAAATACAAAAACATGGTCATCTCTATGAAAGAAGGTAAAGGCAGAAAATCTTCCAGTAAGAGTACAAATGAAATTCAAAGTAAAAAATAGGAATATTTATGGGAAAATGGCAGGGCAAAGTTGTTACTTATCAATAGTCACCTTGAATGTAAATAGCCTCAACTCTCCAGTTAAGACACAGACAAGCTGAATGAATTTAAAAACAAAACCAATCTATTTGATGCCTACAAGAAACACATCTCATCAACAAAGATGCATGCAGACTGAAAGTAAAAGAATGAAAAAAGATCTTCCATGCTAACAGAAACCAAAAACAAGCTGATGTAGCCATCCTAATATCAGACAAAATAGACGTTAACACAACTGGTAAAGAGACAAAGAAGGGCACTATGTAATGATTAAGAGATCAATTCAACAGGAAGATGCAACTATTATAAATGTATATGCATCTAATTACACAGCACCTGACTATTTAAAATAAATGTTAAGAGATCTAAAGGGAGACATAGGCAAAAATACAATAGTATTGGGGACTTCAAAACCCCACTTAAGCAATGGATAGATCAAACAGACAGAAAATCAGCAAGGAAATATCAGTTAATCCACACTATAGAACAAATGGACCTAATGGAGATCTATAAGAACTATCCACCCTACAGTTAAAGAATACACATTCTTCTCACCAGTGCAAGGAATGGTCTCTAGGATTGAACATACTCTAGACAATAAAGCAAGTCTCAGCAAATTCAAAAAAATAAAAATCATGCCATTCATCTTCTTGGACCACAATGGAATGAAACTAGAAATCATCAACTTAGGAATCTCTAGAAAATATGTAAACACATAGAGACTGAACAACATGCTCTTGAATGAACAGTGGGTAATAGAAGAAATCAAAAAATTCCTGGAAACAAATGTAGACAATAATACAACATATCAAAATTTATGGGATACAAAAAAGCTGTGTTAAAAAGAAAGATTATAGCAATCAGTGTCTACATCAAGAAATTGGAAAGGGGCCAAATAAATGAGCATCAATGCACCTCAAAGATCTAGGAAAACAACAACAAACCAAACACAAAACTAGTTGGAGAAAAGAAATAATTAAAAATAGAGGTGAAATTAACAAAATTGAAACAAAAAACATACAAAAGATCAGCAAATTGAAGAGTTACTTTTTTGAAAAAATAAACAAAATTGACACACCATTGGCCCAACTAACCAAAGAAAGGAGAGAGAAGACCCAAATCAATAAAATTAGTGATGGAAAAAGAAATATAACAGCAGATACCACAGAAATAAAAAAGAATCATCAGAAATTACTACAAATAACTGTATGCCAACAAATCAGGAAACCGAGAAGAAATGGATAGATTCTTGGACACGTAAAGCATACCTAAATTGAGCCATGAAAACATAGAAAACCTATACAAACCCATAACCAAGACAGAAATTGAAAAACCCAGGACCGGATGACTCCACTGTTGAATTCTACCAGACATTTAAAGAAGAACTAAGTTCAATTCTCCTCAAACAATTCAAAACAGTTGAAAGGGAGGGAATCTTCCCAAACTCCTATGAAACCAGCATCACCTTAATTCCTAAACATGGCAAAGATACAACAGAAAGAGAACTACAGACCAATTTCCCTAATGAACATAGACACAAAAATACTCAGCAGAATACTAGCCAATCAAATCCAACAACATATCAGAAATCTCATTCACCCAGAGCAAGCGGGATTTATCCCTGGTATGCAGGAATGGTTCAACATTCACAAATCAATGAATGTGATACATCACATTAACAGAATGAAGAACAATAACCATATGATTATCTCAATAGATATATAGAAAGCATTTGATAAAATACAACATCCTTTCACAATGAAAACTTTAAGTAAATTGGGTATCGAAGGAACACTATCCAACAAAATCAAGGCAATTTATGACAAACCCATGGCCAGTGTCCTATTGAATGGGGAAAAGTTGCAAGCATTAGCACTCAGATCCACAATCAGATGCCCATTCTCATGACTGCTATTTAATGTAGTCCTGGAACTTTTAGCCAGAGCCATTAGGCAAGAAAAAAAAATCAAAAAGATACATATTGGGAAAGAAGAAGTCTAACTATCCCTATTTTCAGATGACGTGATTCTATATAGAAGATTCAAAAGACTCCACTAAGAGACTATTGGAAATCATAGAAGAGTTTGGTAAAGTAGCAGGATATAGAAATCAATACACAAAAATCAACAGTCTTTGTATACACAGATAATGCTATGGCTGAGAAAGACCCTTTAATGTCAGTACCACTCACAATAGCAACAAAAAATTTAAATACCTTGGAATAAATTTAACCAAGGAAGTGAAAGATCAGTCTCCAAGATGAAAATTCTTGACAGGCATTCAAAAAATCAAAGTTTCAAACAATCTGGTCTCTAAAATTTCCAGTAAATCCTGGACTTTGGTTTTTCCAGTTTGGGCCCAACTGAAAAAATCGAAGGACCTATGTCTCTCATCTTATAGAGACACCAACTAATCAGGCTATTTGTATTATATTAGAAGGACTGTCAAGATGTGATGTGGTACCAAACTTTAAGTTTCTATAAAGGAAAATGCTATTAATACAAATGTTTGAGAATTAAAAAGTCTAATGATTTTGTGTTACTAGACATGATAGTTATCTTAATGAGAAAGCCCCAGAGGCCTAAAGGGTTAAATAACTGTTAAATCCTACAGGTGCTTTAAAAAATACTGTGAAGTAAGCAAGTGCCTCTTGTTGGTTGATGAGTTTATAATTTTAAACATGGCGACTTAAAGTCTTTTGTCATCCACAGTTATATATGATGTGCTGCTTATAAAACTAAAGTGTTGTTGGTTCTGTGTTTAGCTGTCCTCCTATAGGTTCATATGGACTTTTTCCAGCCACTTCTATTGTATTCAGTACTTTGGGATGGCTCTGTAAACAGATGAAGCCAATAATGTATTAACAGTACCAACTGAGAGAAAGTATGGTTAACTGAGGTTACTAAAAACAAAAAGCAATTCAAATCAATTGGCAATCTACAAAAAGAGTTAAAGATTTTAAAAGCTATTATTAAAATTGCTATATTGGTCTATTATGCTATGTTATATGTGTGTACATATTGTATGTCCACATGGGGAAATTTTATTAAGAGTTTTATTTTAAATGGCTTATAGATAAGATTGTCCATAAATTTAAGCTGCTAAAATCAATCAAAGATACATTTTAATTTGTGTGACCTGAATCTGTGTATCATAGGTTTTAAACGTGTTGGTAGAAAGAAACTAAAAACATTTTAGATGGTTGTGCTTAAGTTTACTGGTTAAACAAACTACACAATGTTAGATATTTAAGAGGTGTTTTCAAATACATGATTCTTAAAATTTATAGAAGGCATTGGACCTTCTGGTAAATGTTTTCTTAAGTTGTTATCTAATGGTTGAAACGCTTTGCTAAGTATTCATGTAATATTGCTATTGTCAGCAAGCGATCTAGGACTTGCTCCCTCATTTCTCTATTCTAAGCCCAATTTGTTCTTTCATTTCTCTATTCTCTTCAAGGTAGGAAATTAATTCTATTATGAAGGAATCTGTAGGACGCACAATTTAATCTTTAGACCTTATAAAAGAGATGGCTAACATTTTTCTGTAATAGCATAGCCAAAATAAGAACTTAAATAATAATCTCATAGCTAGATTCACTTCGCCATCAGCGAAGTATACAGTAAGTAGAAAAAAACCTCCCTTTCAGACCAAAGGGAAAGAAAGTTTTAAAGTGAGAATATAATTTTCCTCATGGGCATTGTCTACCTTAGAAAAACGACTACAGAACATGCCTGTGACTATAGACTTGTAGTTCAGGCCACCGAAGATTAGAGATGGGACTTGGGCACTCCCTTGACTTGCATCCTCTGGTCTGCTTTAACACAAACCAGGAGGAAAAGAAAGCTCGGCATCAGAAGCAATGGGTGGCAGGCCTATTAATGGCTGATCTGTACAGTGATCTGCCCTCAAGGAGACCCAACAGGCCAGTCCACTGCAGTGCTTTCAATGTGGTAAGCCTGGGCTTCAGCAGAAGCCAACTTGTGAAGAGCCCTTGCAGCTCTGGAAATGGACCTGCCCTGGAGTCGAAGGATGCCCAGGTCAGAGCCACAGAGCTTATTGGCTCTAAGCTGAAAAGCCCTTCACTCAGCCCAACTTCCAAAGTGACCACTGCAGCTGAGGGTATGGTCAAGTAGGGTCAGCAACATTGCAGGCAGAACTGTAAATTTCTTGTTAGAGATGCCACCTGCCTTTACCTGGCCAGCTCTCCTCCCAGGCCAGCCAAGTAATGAAAGTCAACAGAGTGCCTTCCCCTAGGAGGTTCACACCTCCCTTAGGATATACCCCATGTGAAGAGATAGATAGGTCTGGGCCTCTTAACTTACAAGGCCTAAAGCCCACCAGATTATTATCAAGCCCCTTCTGTCAGTTTCTATTTGCCTCTCAATCAGAAAAATTACTTGTAGCTTAGACAGCACCTTTCTTAGCTCCTCTAATAATGACTCTGTCCTTTGTTCTAGACCCTGACTAGCGCACTTGGGCCTCATTCCTTTGTAATCATAACCTCTACTCTACCACCAATGGCTCTACTCCCAACCTGTGTGTACTGATGGTCCTCTTCCCCACTTAATGCTGTATAATTGTTCAAACCTGGTAAATGCCACTCTTAGGATCATTGGTTACTATCCTCACTCTGTCTTTTATGACCTTGTCTAAATATGAGCAGAGTCGGCAAACTTGGAAGGCTTCCATAGCCTTGGCAACTCATGACGAGAGCCTAGGGTGGTTACTGGCGCCATAAACTAGAGTGTCAATTTGTTGGGTCAACAACAAGAGCCACTGTGCACTTGCTCCTCATGTGGGATCTCTGTCCTTAATGTGCTGTACATTTTGATTTAATCTATAACTAGTACTCAAACAGTATATTTCACTTTGTGTTTCTATGTGGGTGCAAACTGTTGAAATCTTTATACTAAATTGATCTTCTGTATATAAAGATAATTGAAAATGAATCTTGATAAGAATGGAAGGGGAGAGGGAGCGGGAGAGGGGAGGGTTGTGGGTGGGAGGGAAGTTATGGGAGGGGGAAGCCATTGTAATCCATAAGCTGTACACTGGAAATTTATATTCATTAAATAAAAGTTAAAAAAAAAAGAAAATTACAAAACATTAAGAAACAGAGGAAGACACCAAAAATGGAAAAATCTTTGTTCATGGATTGGAAAAATCAATAACATCAAAATGTCCATACTACCAAAAGCAATTTATAGACTCAATGCAATCACCTCCAAAATACCAATGACATTCTTCTCTGATTTAGAAAAAAAATTATGGTAAAATTCAAATGGAAACACAAGAGACTGAATATCTAATGCAGTGTTAAACAACAAAAACAAAGATGGGGCATCACAATATCAGATTTCAAGACATACTACAGGGAAGTTAAAGTCAAAACTATCAGGAGCTGATATAAAAACAGACTTGTGGACCAATGGAACAGAATAGAAACTGCAGAAATCAATTCATGCTTCTACAACCAACTTATCTTTGACAAAGGAGCTAAATTCAATCCCTGGAACAAGGACAGTTTCTTCAACAAATGGTGCTGGGAAAACTGGATCTCCACATGCAGAAGTATAATGTAAGATGCCTACCTTACATCTTACACCAAAATGCACTCAAAATAGATCAAAGACCTAAATCTATGACCTGATACCATCAAATTATTAGAAAATTTTGGGGAACTCCTGCAAGACGTTGGCATAGGCAATGACTTCTTGGAAAAGACCCCAGAGGCACAGGCTATCAAAGCAAAATTAGACAAATGAGATTACATCAGAGTTTAAGATTCTGCATTACAAAGGAAACACTTAAGAAAGTGAGAAGAAGCAACTGAGAGAATGGGAGAGCATGCAGCTGATATAAGATTAATATCCAGAATCTATAAAGGGCTCAAGAAACTCAACAAAACAAAAAACCCAGTAATGAAATAAGCAAAGGACCAAGACACTCTGGAAAAAAAAAAAAGAAGAAGACCTAAATGAAAGATCTCAGCGAGTGTGATCCCAGTGGAAAGAACAGGGCCATCAAAGAAGGAGGTACCTTTCTCTGAAGGGAGGAGAGAACTTCCACTTTGACTAGGACCCTGTCGGAATAAGATTGAAGTCGGCGAACCCTAAAGGCTTCCATAGCCTCAGCAACTCATGACTAGAGCCTAGGGAGATTACTGATGCCATAAACAAGAGTGTTAAATTGTTAAATCAACATCAAGAGTCACTGTGTACTTACGTCCCATGTGGGATCTGTCCTTAATAGGTTGTCAAAGGTGAAGTAATGATATAGCTAGTACTGAAACAGTATTTTTACACTTTGTGTTTCTGTGTGGGTGCAAACTAATGAAATCTTTACTTAGTATATACTGAATTGATCTTCTGTATATAAAGATAATTGAAAATGAAAAAAAAAAAAAACCTTGGGGTTAAATTGGAAATTGCATAGAAAATTAATCAATTTTTTTTTGACAGACAGAGTGGACAGTGGGAGAGAGAGACAGAGAGAAAGGTCTTCCTTTGCCGTTGGTTCACCCTCCAATGGCCGCCGCGGCTGGCACGCTGCGGCCGGCGCACCGCGCTGATCCAATGGCAGGAGCCAGGTGCTTCTCCTGGTCTCCCATGGGGTGCAGGGCCCAAGCACTTGGGCCATCCTCCACTGCACTCCCTGGCCACAGCAGAGAGCTGGCCTGGAAGAGGGGCAACCGGGACAGAATCGGTGCCCTGACCGGGACTAGAACCCAGTGTGCCGGCGCCGCAAGGCGGAGGATTAGCCTAGTGAGCCGCGGCGCCGGCCATTAATCAATTTTTTAAAAAAATATCATGTAGGATCTCTGTCTTTAATGTGCTGTACACTGTTATTTAATGCTGTAACTAGTACTCCAACAGTATTTTTCACTTGGTGTTGCTATGTGAGGGCAAACTGTTGAAATCTTTACTTTATATATACTAAACTGACTTCTGTATATAAAGAGAATTGAAAATGAATCTTGATGTGAATGGAAGGGGAGAGGGAGCAGGAAAGGGGAGGGTTGCAGGTGGGAGGGAAGTTATGGGGGGGGAGCCATTGTAATCCATAAGCTGTACTTTGGAAATTTATATTCATTAAATAAAAGATAAAAAAAAGAAATAGGCAAAGGACTTGAACAGGCACATTTTAAGAGAGGAAATGCAAATGATCAACAGACATATGAAAAATTGCTCAGGCTTACTAGCTATTAAGGAAATGCAAATCAAAGCCACAATGAGCTCTCACCTCATCCAAGTTAGAATGGCTGTCATACAGAAATCAAAAAAATAAGTAAATAAATACTGATGATGATGTGGGGATAAAGGTACCCTAACTCACTTCTGGTGGGAATACAAGCCAGTACAGTCATTTTGGAAGTCAGAATGGAGTTTCCTCAGAAATATGGAAATAGATCTACCATACGATCCAGCCATCCCTGATAATTTACCCAAATGAAATGAAATCAGTGTATGAAAGATTTATCTGTACCCCCATATTCATTGCAGTTTAGTTCCCAATAGTTAAGAAGTGGAATCAATCTAGATGCCTATCAATCAATGTTTGTATAAATAAAATGTGACGTATGTACAGTATGGAATACTACTCAGCCATAAGGAAAAAAAAAAGGATAAAATCCTGCCTTTTTCAACAAAATGGATACAACTGGACATCATAACACTTAGTGAAATAAGCCAATCCCAAAAATTCAAATACCATAAGTTTCCCTGATTTGTCATAACTAATGCAGTACACAAAAATGTGGTGTATGTGAGTGAAGTTGACATTTTGTAAATTGATTATTATTACAGCCCTTGTTTCTACTGTTGAGCAACAGTGTTTTTTCCTCTTACTATTTGTTGAATTGTTTCCTTAGAGGACAGTTAATCTTATGATTATAAAATACACTGAAAGTATATCATCCTTTAAGAAGGGATGGCTTGAGCTGCCCTTGTCTATACTGTTGAGGAAGTTTTATTTTCTTTGTTTTTTCTACTTTTTCTCTTCATACTATTTGTTAAACTCTTTACTTAACATAGAGTTAATCATATGTGTATAAAGTCAATTGAAAATAGACCTCAGGACTGGCACTGTGGCACAGCAGGTTAACGCCTTGGCCTGAAGCACCAGCATCCCATATGGGTGCTGGTTTGAGACCCGACTGCTCTACTTCTGATCCAGCTCTCTGCTATAGCCTGGGAAAGCAGTAGAAGATGGCCCATGCCCTTGGGCCCCTGCAACCACATGGGAGACCCAGAAGAAGCTCCTAGCTCCTGGCTTTGGATTGGTGCAGTTCCAGCCATTGCAGCCAACTGGGGAGTGAACCATTGGATGGAATCTCTCTCTCTCTCTCTCTCTCTCTCTCTCTCTCTCTCTCTCTGCCTCTCCTTTCTCTGTGTAACTCTGACTTTCAAATAAATAAATAAATCTTTAAAAAAGAGAGAGAAAATAGAGCTCAGTAAAAATAAGAGCGAGATGAGTAAGTTTATAACTGTAAAGTTGTATAGTTCTGCCTACATTCCTATGGACCTACTTCTAAGGGTACAGTTTAAAAACTTGTCAAGAGACTCCAAATCCCATTAAGCTGGGTAGTAAAAATTCCATCTTATGTGTTAAAGTGATTATATTAAGAGTTAAAGTGAACATATAGATAGGATTAAGTGTTAAAGAGATCATATAAATAGGATCAAGTGCCCAGCAATAATAATAGATAGAATTAAAAAGGAGAGAGTGTTCCAACATGGGAAGCAGTCCACACAGCAGACTCATAGAATGACAATCGCTTTAAGTAAAACTCTGACCTCAGAATCAGCCCTTAAGGCTTCCTGGTCTGGCTGAAAGGCCTGTGAGAGCATTTCAGGTATGAAAAGCCAAGACACTGTAACAAAAAATGTTCTACATAAAGGATCTTTGTGAGACCCCAGGTGAAAGAAGTGGCCATCAAAGAAGGATGTACTTTTCTCTAAAGGGAGCAGAGAACTTCCACTTTGCTTATGACCTTGTCCAAATACTGACAGTTTGTGGACTCAAAGTTTCCATAGCCTAAGCAGCTCATGTCAAGAGCCTCAGATGGTCGCTGACATCATACATAAGTGTTAATTGTTAAATTAGCAACAAGAGTCACTGTGCACTAACTCCCCATGCAGGACCTCTATTCTCAATGAGTTGTATTGAGAGTTAACTGTAAAACCAGTTCTCAAACAGTTGTGTATGTGTGTACAAATTGGCCGGCGCCGTGGCTTAACAGGCTAATCCTCCACCTTGCAGCGCCGGCACACCGGGTTCTAGTCCCAGTTGGGGTGCTGGATTCTATCCCGGTTGCCCTTCTTCCAGGCCAGCTCTCTGCTGTGGCCTGGGAAGGCAGTGGAGGATGGCCCAAGTGCTTGGGCCCTGCACCCGCATGGGAGACTAGGAGAAGTACCTGGCTCCTGGCTTCGGATCAGTGAGATGCGCCGGCCGCAGCGGCCATTGGAGGGTGAACCAACGGCAAAAAGGAAGACCTTTTTCTCTGTCTCTCTCTCTCTCACTATCCACTCTGCCTGTTAAAAACACACACACACACACACACACAAAAACAACAAATTGTTGAAATTTTTACTTAGTATAGAGTTGGTCTTCTGTGTACAAAGTTAGTTAAAAATGAATCTTAATGGAGAGTTGGACTGAGAATGGGAGAGGGAGGTGGAAGAGGTGTGGAAGTGTGGGTGGGAGAGCTGATATGGTGGGATCAATAACTATATTTCTAAGTTGTACTTATGAAATTTGTATTCCTTAAAAAATAAATTTAGGGGCTGGCACTGTGGCACAGCAAGTTACCGCCCTGGCCTGAAGCACCAGCATCCCATATGGGCACTGGTTCAAGATCTGGCTGCTCAACTTTTGATCCAGCTCTCTGCTGTGGCCTAGGAAAGCAATAAAAGATGGCCCAAGCCCTTGGGCCACTGCACCCACATGGGGCCCCAGAGGAAGCTCCTGGCTCCTGGCTTCAGATTAGTGCAGCTCCAGCCGTTGCAGCCAGCTGGGGAGTGAACCAATGGATGGAGGACCACTCTCTCTCTCTTTCTCTCTGCCTCTCCTCTCTCTGTGTAACTCTGAATTTCAAATAAATAAATAAATCTTTTTTAAAACTAAATTTTAAAAACTCCAAAAAACGAAAAAAAAATGAGTGTATTGTAAAAATTACAAGAAAGAATAAGAAAGGAAGGAGGAGGGAGGGTAGGCGTGTGGGCAGGAGGGAAGGGAAGGTGTGAAGCATCACTATGTTCCTAAATCTGTATATATGAAACACATGAAATTTGTTCACCTTATGTAAATTATTTTTTAAAAAAAGAGTGCCAGATGTTTGGCCTAGTGCTTAGGTTGTTAGTTGGGACATCTGCTCCCCATACCAGAATGTCTGGATGCAATATCCACCCTTGGAGCCTGATCCCAGTTTCCTGCTAATGCACACCCTGGGTGGCAGCAGATGATTGCCCAAGTAGCTGGGTCCTTGCCACTTATGTGGGAGACCTGGATCAAGTTCCTGGCTTCCAGCTTTGGCTTGGTGCAACTGTGGTTGTTGAAGGCACTTGGAAAGTGAACCAGTGATGGTATCTCCTTTTCTCCCTCTCTCCCTCTCTCCATCAAATAAATAATTTTTAAAAGAATTTTGTATTTTTTTAAAAAAAGAATAGTGATAGGAGTACCATAAAGAGAACTGTTCACTTTTTCTGGAGAGTTATCTTGCATCTTGTTCACAAAAACTGTTAGGATTTATCTCCTACTCTTCCGGAGCAGTTTTTGCTAAGCCCTAATAATTCAATCAGCTTAAGTTCATGAGTTTAAATGAAGCAATAGGTAAACTAGGGCTGATAAAGGAGTTGAGAATCCTGCTGTCAACAAAGTCCAAGTTCACCATCATGACCAGTAGAGAGGTTCCAATAAATCCATAATAATAGTCAACAATCATAATAATAACAACAATCATGATTAACAATCATAATACTCTGTACTTATCTCTTGCCTTTCATCCATGGATCTGAGGCTGTTTTTATGATCACTAATTATGACCTACATTCTTGTGAGCTAAATAGTCGCAGTGTCCAGAAAGTACGGTGAGCTAGTGTCAATGATGTCAGTAATGCAGGCTTAAGGTAGGATGACACGAAAGGATAATGGACAAGACCTAACTCTCCCACCAAATTTAAGCTGTAAACTCTGCAAACTATTACCTTGAACAGCCTGTGACTGCCAGGAGATGATAAATTGACAGAGACCATCATAAGCAATTCAATGAAATTCAGGAATTTTCTTGATGTGATCACTGAAGAAATCTTAATTATTAGAGTTTCCCCCAAAAAAGAGTGCTGCCAAGAAATTAAATTCTTTGCCTTTACTGGTATATATTCAACCTATGGATACTCTCAATTTTTGATTCACCAAAACCTTGGCCCTGAAAAACAATCTTTGATATTGGCTTAACTTGAAGGGAAAATTGGATTGGGTATTGCTTTCTTAGTTTGTTCTTGGGATGAGTAGCAGTCTGCTATTTCCAGAATGAAAACTAGAAAATCTTTAATGGAAGACTTTCATGTGGTGCATTAGAGGCTTAGCTTATATGCATGGATTAGGGACTCTGAGGGAAGGAGCAGGAAGGTGGTGGAGAGAGAACAATTTCTTATAATGGCGATGATGTTCCCAGATCTAAAACACAAAACAAAAGCTAACAAAATAAAAATTAAAGCAAACTAACCAAAAGAGGAAATGAAAGAAAGATATTGGTGTGCTGCAAAGGGAAGCATTTATTCATCCAATCAATCTTTTTAATGTCTATCAAAAGCAAGATATTTTGAAATTTCTATACAAAATTATGTATATATAGAAGGTCATAAAATTTTGCTACATTTTCATTCATACTATTTTTATTTTTTTTTAAAGATTTGCTTATTTATTTGAAAGTCAGAGTTATATATAGAGAGAAGAGACAGAGAGAGATCTTCTATCCACTGGTTCACTCCCCAAGTGGCTGCAATGGCCAGGGCAAAGCCAGGAGCCAGGAGCCTCTGCCAGGCCTCCCGTGTGGGTGGCAAGGGCCCAAGTTCACAGGCCATCCTCTGCTGCCTTTCCCAGGCTATCAGCAGGGAGCTGGTTTGGAAATGGAGCAGCCAGATGCTGGTGTCACACACAGCCCAATCCACTATAGCTCAGCCCTGGCCCCTTATCTTGCTACTTCTAGACTTTTTGTTTTGGTCAGAACCTTTAAGACAAAATACTAATGTATCAATCTGTTTCATTAAGGGTGCTATGTTTACTTTTTATTCAGTGTCTTCTAATGCATAACATTGCGGGATTATCACACATCATTTGGACCTATATGTATAATGATGCATTTGGTACGTCATCAAGTCAATTGACAGAATTTATTTGACTTATGTGCTTAGGATTTCATGAAACCTCGACATAAATCATTAGGTCTGCTTAAGATAAAGAGTACATTCACTCATGCCCTTTGGCCTGGCCCCTACCCCAGTCTCTGAACGTCTTACCTCAACTTTATCATCTTTGGCGTCTTCATTTAACTAGAGGGGTGTTTTAGTACATGCACATATTTTAAACATCATGAGGGCTAGAACTTTCACAGAATAGAAGAGAAAGCTGAGGCTTATGGAAATTGGGAGCGTTGGTGGTACCTCAAGGTCACATGATAGGTAGGTGAGGATTCAGTTGAGAAAGCAGAACTTTGGGCCATCTCTCCCTGCTCTTTGTGTCCTACTAAATGAAAAGTGGCTGACCACTCAGCCCTTTGCCTGAACATTTGGCTCTTTTTAGCCAAACTTTGACAGTCACCTTTACTATTGGATTCATCAGGGAGGAGTAGGATGAACTAATCAACAAAAAGCAAAACAAGCAGAAATTGGGCCAAAAATTCCCTGTACACAATCTTGATTATTTTGATAAATTATGTCAGCTTTACCTTCAATTAATCCCAAAAATCCAACAAAAAGAAAAAGTCCAGTTTACTCTCATCTACAAACTCATTAACCAGAAAACTACTCTTAGTAAGTGTGTACTAATCCAGATTTTTAAGTTCAGACAGTTTTAGCATGTTCTTGATATTCACTGCATTTTATTTCTTTTTTTTAAACTTTTATTTAATGAATATAAATTTCCAAATTACAGCTTATGGATTGCAATGGCTTCCCCCCCTCCCATAACTTCCCTCCCACCTGCAACCCTCCCCTTTCCTGCTCCCTCTCCCCTTCCATTCACATCAAGATTCATTTTCAATTCTCTTTATATACTGAAGATCAGTTTAGTATATATTAAGTAAAGATTTCAACAGTTTGCCCTCACATAGCAACACCAAGTGAAAAATACTGATGGAGTACTAGTTATAGCATTAAATCACAATGTACAGCACATTAAGGACAGAGATACTACACGATATTTTTTAAGAATTGACTAATTTTCTATGCAATTTCCAATTTAACCCCAAGGGTTTTTTTTTTTTTCATTTTCAATTATCTTTATATACAGAAGATCGATTCAGTATATACGAAGTAAAGATTTCATCAGTTTGCACCCACACAGAAACACAAGGTGTAAAAATACTGTTTCAGTACTAGTTATATCATTACTTCACATTGCACAACACAGTAAGGACAGATCCCACATGAGACGTAAGTACACAGTGACTCCTGTTGTTGACTTAACAATTTGACACTCTTGTTTATGGCATCAGTAATCTCCCTAGGCTCTAGTCATGAGTTGCCAAGGCTATGGAAGCCTTTAGAGTTCGCCGACTTCGATCTGATTCTGACAGGGTCATAGTCAAAGTGGAAGTTCTCTCTTCCCTTCAGAGAAAGGTACCTCCTTCTTTGATGGCCCCGTTCTTTCCACTGGGATCTCACTCGCAGTGACCTTTCATTTAAGTCTTCTTTTTTTTTTTTCCAGAGTGTCTTGGCTCTCCATGCCTAAAATACTCTCATGGGCTCTTCAGCCAGATCTGAATGCCTTAAGGGCTGATTCTGAGACCAGAGTGTTATTTAGGACATCTGCCATTCTATGAGTCTGCTGTGTCTCCTACTTCCCATGTTGGATCGTTCTTTCCCTTTTTGATTCTATCAGTTAGTATTAGCAGACACTAGTCTTGTTTGTGTGATCCCTTTGACTCTTAGACCTATCAGTGTGATCAATTGTGAACTGAAATTGATCACTTGGACTAATGAGATGGCATTGGTACATGCCACCTTGATGAGATTGTATTGGAATCCCCTGGCACATTTCTAACTCCACCATTTGGGGCAAGTCCGATTGAGCATGTCCCAAATTGTACATCTCCTCCCTCTCTTTTTCCCACTCTTATATTTAACAGGGATCACTTTTCAGTTAAAATTTAAACACCTAAGAATAATTGTGTCTTAATTACAGAGTTCAACCACTAGTACTAGAACAAAAAAAAATACTAAAATGGGTAAAGATTTACATTGTACATCAACAGTCAGGACAAGAGCTGATCAAGTCACTGTTTCTCATAGTGCCCATTTCACTTCAACATGTTTCCCCTTTGGTGCTCAGTTAGTTGTCGCCAATCAGGGAAAACAAATGATATTTGTCTCTTTGGGACTGGCTTAATTCACTCAGCATGATGTTTTCCAGATTCCTCCATCTTGTTGTAAATGACCAGATTTCATTGTTTTTGACTGCTGTATAGTATTCTATAGAGTACATGTCCCATAATTTCTTTATCCAGTCTACTGTTGATGGGCATTTGGGTTGGTTCTAGGTCTTAACTTGTGAATTGAGCTGCAATAAACATTAATGTGCAGACAGCTTTTTTGTTTGTCAATTTAATTTCCTTTGGGTAAATTCCAAGGAGTGGGATGGCCGGGTTGTATGGTAGGGTTATATTCAGGTTTCTGAGGAATCTCCAGACTGACTTCCATAGTGGCTTAACCAGTTTGCATTCCCACCAACAGTGGGTTAGTGTCCCTTTTTCCCCACATCCCCTCCAGCATCTATTGTTGGTAGATTTCTGTATGTGAGCCATTCTAACCGGGGTGAGGTGAAACCTCATTGTGGTTTTGATTTGCATTTCCCTGATTGCTAGTGATCTTGAACATTTTTTCATGTGTCTGTTGACCATTTGGATTTCCTCTTTGGAAACATGTCTATTGAGGTCCTTGCATGGTACTGGTACAGAAACAGATGGATAGACCAATGGAACAGAATAGAAACATCAGAAATCAACCCAAACATCTACAGCCAACTTATATTTGATCAAGGATCCAAAACCAATCCCTGGAGTAAGGACAGTCTATTCAATAAATGGTACTGGGAAAACTGGATTTCCACGTGCAGAATCATGAAGCAAGATCCCTAACTTTCACCTTATACAAAAATTCACTCAACATGGATTAAAGACTTAAATCTATGACCCGACACCATCAAATTATTAGAGAGCATTGGAGAAACCCTGCAAGATATAGGTACTTCTTGGAAAATACCCCAGAAGCATAGGCAGTCAAAGCCAAAATTAACTATTGGGATTGCATTAAATTGAGAAGTTTCTGTACTTCAAAAGAAACAGTCAGGAAAGTGAATAGGCAACTGACAGAATGGGAAAAAATATTTGCAAACTATGCAGCAGATAAAGGGTTGATAACCAGAATCTACAAAGAAATCAAGAAACTCCACAACATCAAAACAAACAACCCACTTAAGAGATGGGCCAAGGACCTCAATGCATTTTATTTCTTGAATATTTCATCCCAGTTCTTTCTGCTCCTCTGTGGAATAAAGTGTTTCAACACTAATAATTTCCATGTTGCTGGCTCTGAAATCTATGTTTCTAGTCTATCTTTTTAAGTGCATCATTTATATATACAAAGGGGTCTTCAAAATTTCATGGAAAAGGCATACGGTGAAAATCACGCCAAACTAAACTAATTTTTTATTCCATTTTGCAATGAACTTTTCGATGTACTCTTATATTTTATTCTCTTTTTCTGCAGCTACATACATTTTCATTTCTTTTTTTCTCCAAAAATCCTTTCATTTAAGGTATACAACCTTCGTGCATTTCATAAATACAATTTTAGGAACACAGTGATTCTTCACACCTTACCCGCCCTCCCATCCTTCTTCCTCCTCCTTTTCCTATTTCCATTCTTATTTTTAATTAAGATCTATTTTCAATTAACTTTATACACATAAGATTAACTCAATACTAAGTAAAGAGTTCAACAAATAGTATAAAAAAATGTTCCTCAATAGTCAAGACAAGGGCTGTTAAAGTCATCGCATCTCAAATTGTCAATTTCACTTCTATAGATTATCTTTTAAGTGCTCAATTAGTTATCACAGATCAGGGAGAACATCTGGTATTTGTCCTTTTGGAACTGGCTTATTTCATTAAGTATTATGTTTTCCAGTTTTATCCATTTTGTTGTAAATGACGATTTTTTTTTTACCGCTGTGTGGTATCCACGAAGTATATATCACATAATTTCTTTATCCAGTCTTCAGTTAGCAGACATTTGGGTTGATTCCATATATTAGATATTGTGTTTTGAGCTGCAATAAATATGGGGGTAAAGATAATTCTTTCATATGCTGATTTCATTTTCCCTGGAAAAATTCCTAGGAGTGGGATGGCTGGGTCATATGGTAGGTCTATATCTGCAAAATGTTTTCTGCAGTGGCTGTACCAGTTTATATTCCCACCAACAGCAGATTAGGGTACATTTATCCTCACGTCCTCATCAGCATTTGTTGATTGTTGATTTCTTTATGAAAGTCATTCTAACAAGGGTGAGGTGAAACATTGTGGTTTTGATTTGCATTTCCCTGATAACTAGTGATCCTGAGAATTTTTTCATTTGTCTGTTGGACATTTGAATTTCCTCTTTTGAAAAATACCTGTTTAAGTCCTTTGCCCATTTCTTCCACTGGGTTGTGTGTTTTGTTGTTGTTGAGTTTCTTAAGCTCTTTATAGATTCTGGTTATTAATCCTTTATCAGTTATATAGTTTGCAAATAATTTCTCCCATTCTGTTGGTTGCTTCTTCACTTTGCTGAATGTTTCTTTTGCAGTATTGAAGCTTCTCAATTTGATGTAATCCCATTTGTCAATTTTGGTTTTGATTGCCTGTGCCTCTGGGGTCTTTTCCAAGAAGTCATTGCCTATACCAACGTCTTGCAGGATTTCCCCAATATTCTCTAATAATTTGATGGTATCAGGTCATAGATTTATGTATTTGATCTATTTTGAGTGGATTTTCGTGTAAGATCTAAGGTAGGAAAAAAAAAGATGTAAGGTACGCATCTTACATTATACTTCTGCATGTGGAGATCCAGTTTTCCTACACCATTTGTTGAAGAGACTGTCCTTGCTCCAGGGGTTGAATTTAGCTCCTTTGTCAAAGATAAGTTGGTTGTAGATACATGGGTTGATTTTTGGAGTTTCTATTCTCTTCCATTTGTATATCAGATTATATATTGATTATAACTGCCCTGTAGTACATCTTGAAATCTGGTATTGTGATGTCTCTGGCTTTATTTCTGTTGTATAAGATTGCTTTAGCTATTCAGGGTCTCCTAGTTTCCATATGAATTTAAGCATCATTTTTTCTAAATCAGAGAAGAATTTCATTGGTATTTTTGGGGGGATTGCATTGAGTCTGTAAATTGCTTTTGGTAGTATGGACATTTTGATGTTATTGATTCTTCCAAGCCATGAACATGGAAAAATTTTCCACTTTTTTGTGTCTTCTTCTATTTCTTTCTTTAATGTTTTGTAATTCTCATCTTGGAGATCTTTGATGTCCTTGGCTAAATTTATTCCAAGATATTTGATTTTTTGTAGCTTTTGTGAATGGGATTGATCTTAGAAGTTATTTCTCAGCTGTTGCTTTGTCTGTGTATACAAAGACTATTGGTTTCTGTGTGTTGATTTTATATCCTGCCACTTTATCAAACTCTCTAATGAATTCCAATATTCTGTCAGTGGTGTCTTTTGGATCCCCTATATATAGAATCATGTCATCAGCAAATAGGGATAGTTTGTCTTCCTCCTTGCCAATTTGTACCCCTTTGATTTCTTTTTCTTCCCTAATGGCTCTGGGTACTATATTCTTTTTCTTCCCTAATGGCTCCAGGACTATACTGAGTATCAGTGGTGAGAGTGGGCATCTGGTTTTGGATCTCAGTAGGAATGCTTCCAACTTTTCCCCATTCAATGGGACACTGGCCATGGGTTTGTTATGAATTGCCTTGATTGTGTTGAGGAATGTTCCTTTGATACCCAATTTGCATACAGTTTTCATTGTGAAAGGATATTGTATTTTATCAAATGCTTTCTCTGCATCTGCTGAGATAATCATATGGTTATTGTTCTTCAGTTTGTTAATGTGATGTATCACATTGACTGATGTGCGAATGCTGAACCATCCTTGCATATCAGGGATAAATTCTGCTTGCTCTGGCTGAATGAGCTTTCTGGATTGGATTCTATTGGCTAGTATTCTGCGGAGGATTTTTGTGTCTACGTTCATCAGAGAAATTGGTCTGTAGTTCTCTTTCTGTTGTATCTTTTCCATGTTTAGGAATTAAGGTGATGCTGGTTTCATAGAATGAGTTTGAGAGGATTCCCTCCCTTCCAACTGTTTTGAATTGTCTGAGGAGAATTGAACTTAGTTCTTCTTTAAATGTCTGGTAGAATTCAGTGGTAAAGCCATTGGTCCCAGATTTTCTTTTTTTTGAGAGAGAGTCTTTTCTTCTAATTAAATTTCTGTCTTGGTTATTGGTCTGCTTAGGTATTCTGTGTCTTCATGGCTCAATATAGATAGCTTGCATGTGTCCAGGAATCTATCCATTGCTTCTGGGTTTCCTGATTTTTTGGCATACAACTCTTTGTAGTAATTTCTGATGATTCTTTTTATTTCTGTGGTATCTGCTGTTATATTTCTTTTTCCATCACTAATTTTATTGATTTGGGTCTTCTCCCTCTGCTTTTTTTTTTTTTTGGATAGTTGGGCCAATGGTGTATCAATTTCATTTATTTTTTCAAATAATATTTTTCAAATATTTTTTGCTGATCTTTTACATTTTTTGTTTTCAATTTTTTTATTCCCTCTCTAATTTTAATTATTTCTTTCTTCCCATTAATTTTGGGTTTGGTTTGCTGGGTTTTTTTTTAGGCCCTTGAGATGCATTGGTAGCTCATTTAGTTGGTGCCTTTCCAATTTCTTGATTTAGGCACAAATTGCTATAAACTGTTCTCTTAACACTGCTTTTGCTATAGCTCCTAAGTTTTGATATGTCATATTATTGTCTTCATTTGTTTCCAGAAATTTTTTTGATTTCTTCTATGACCCATTGTTCATGCAGCATGTGTTATTCCATGTCCATGTGTTTACATATATTCTAGAGATTCTTGAGTTATTGTTTTCCAGCTTCATTCCATGGTGGCCTGAGAAGATGCATGATATGATTTTGATTTTTTTGAATTTGCTGACTTTTTTATGGAAGAGCATGTGTTCAATACCAGAGAATGTTCCATGCACTAGTGAGAAGAATGTGTATTCTGCATCTGTAGGATGGAAAGTTCTGTAGATATCCATTAGGTCCATTATTCTTTAGTGTTGATTAATTCTGGTGTTTCTTTGCTGATTTTTTTGTCTATTTTATCTGTCCATTGCTGAAAGTAGGGTATTGAAGTCTCCTACTATTATTGTATTGGAAACTATGTCTCCCTTCATATTCTTTAACATTTCTTTTAAATAGTTAGGTGCCCTGTAATTAAGTGCATATCTTTTATGATAGTCATATATTCCTGTTGAATTGATCCCTTAATCATTACATAGTGCCCTTCTTTGTACTTTTTAAAATTATTTACCTAATTTTTTAAGTAATACAAATTTCATAAATACAACTTTAGGAATATAAGTTTTCTTCCCATCATACCCACCATCCCACCCACACTCCTACCCTTCCCTATCCTCCCTCTCCGCTTTCCAGTCCCATTCTCCATTAAAATTCATTTTCAATTAACTTTGTACACAGAAGATCAACTCTATACTAAGTAAAGATTTCAACAATTTGCACACACACATACACACACACACACAAAAAAAAAAAACCTGAAAATGAGTTTTACAGTTAACTCTCATAATACAACTCATTGAGGACAGAGGTCCTGCATGGGGAGTTAGTGCACAGTGATTCCTGTTGTTAATTTAACAATTAACACTCATGTGTGACATCAGTGACCACCCAAGGCTCTTGATCTTTTTCTCTATTAACAGTTTTTGTGTTAAAGTCTGTTTTGTCTGATATTAGGATGGCTACAATGGCTCTTTTTTGGTTTCTGTTTGCATTGAATATCTTTTTCTATCCTTTCACTTCCAGTCTGCATGCATCTTTGTTGGTGAGATGTGTTTCTTGTAGGCAGTAAGTAGATGGGTTTTGTTTTTTAATCCATTCAGTCAGTCTGTGTCTTTTAACTGGAGAGTTGAGGCCATTTACATTCAACGTGACTGTTGATAAGTAATGACTTGACACTGTTGTTTTTCCATAAATATTCCTATTTTTTTACTTCAAATTCTGTTTGTACTTTTACTGGGAGATTTTTTGCCTTATCTTTCTTTTGTAGTGATGACCTTTTTTCTGAGTTTCTGTGTGTAGCATATCCTTAAGCATCTTTTGGGGCTCTCGGCAAGTGATGGCAAATTCTTTCAATTTTTGTTTGTTACAGAAGGTCTTTATTTCACCTTCATTCATAAATGAGAGCTTTGCAGGGTACAATCTTCTGAATTGACAGTTTTTTATATTTTCTTTTAAGACTTGGAACACATCACTATTCTTTCCTAGCCTGTAGGATTTCTGATAAGCCAGCTGTGAGTCTCATTGGAAATCCTCTGAAAGTAATCTTGCACTTCTTTCATGCACATTTTGTTTTTGTTTTGCTGTGAAGAGTTTGACCACTATGTGTTGTGGTGAGGATCTTTTCTGGCCATGCCTATTAGGAGTTCTATGTGCTTCCTATACTTGGATGTCCCTTTCTTTATCCAAATTACAAAAGTTTTCTATAATTGTTTCACTAAAAAAGCCTTCTAATTCATTCTCTCTTTCCATGCCTTCAGGAACTCCTAAGACCCATATGTTGGGTCATTTGATATCCCATAATCTCAAACACTTTTTTATTTTTCTAATTTCTTTCTTCTCCTCCTTCTCCTTCTTCTTGTTTGTTTAATCTGATTGTAAAATTTCCATAGATTTGTCTTCTAAATTGGATATTATTTCTTCTACCTTGCCAAGTCTATATTAAGGCTTTCCAATACATTTTATCTGCTCTATTTTTTTTTTATTTATTTGACAGGTGGAGTTATAGACAGTGAGAGAGAGACAGAGAGAAAGGTCTTCCTTCCATTGATTCACTCCACAAATGGCTGCTGTGGCCAGCACTGCACTGATGCGAAGCCAGGAGCCAGATGCCTCCCCCTGACTCCCATGCGGGTGCAGGGGCCCACACACCTTTGCCATCCTCCACTTCCTTCCTGGGCCACAGCAGAGAGCTGGACTGAAAGAGGAGCAGTCAGGACTAGAACCCGGTGCCCATATGGGATGCCGGTGCTGCAGACAGAAGATTAACCAAATGAGCCACGACGCTGGCCCCTATCTGCTGTATTGAGTTCTTCATTTCTAATATTTCATTTTGACTTCTCTTTAAAATTGCAATTTTGTGGGAAAAATTTTCATTCATGTCATATATGGATTTATTTTTTTTTTAGATTTATTTATTTTGTTTGAAATAATTACAGAGAGAAAGGAGAGAGAGAGAGAGAGAGAGAGAGAGAGAGAGAGAGAGAGAGAGAGATCTTCCATCCAGGCCGGAGCCGTGGCGCAATAGGCTAATCCTCCACCTGCGGCGCCAGCCCCGGTCGGGGTGCCGGATTCTGTCCTGGTTGCTCCTTTTCCAGGCCAGCTCTCTGCTGTGGCCCAGGAGTGCAGTGGAGGATGGCCTAAGTCCTTGGGCTCTGCACCCGCATAGGAGACCAGGAGAAGCACCTGGCTCCTGGCTTCAGATCATCACGGTGCACCAGCTGCAGTGGCCATTGAGGGGTGAACCAACGGAAAAAAAAAAAGGAAGACCTTCCTCTCTGTCTCTCTTTCTCACTGTCCACTCTGCCTGTCAAAAGAAAAAATAAAAATAAAGAGATCTTCCATCCGATGGCTCACTCCCCAGTTGGCCGCAACGGCTGGAGCTGCGCCAATCTGAAGCCAGCAGCCAGGAGCTTCTTCTGGGTCTCCCACATGGGTGCAGGGACCCAAAAACTTGGGTCATTTTCTACTGCTTTCCTGGGCCATAAAAAAGAGCTGGACAGGAAGTGGAGCAGCTGGGTCTCGAACCAGTGCCCATATGGGATGCTGGCTCATCAGGCCAGGGCGTTAACCTACTGCGCCACAGCACCAGCCCCGATTTCTTGATTTTTAAGATTTATTTACTTATTTGAAAGGAAGAGGCAGAGAAAGAGGGAGGAAGGGAGGGAGAGAAAGAGAGAGAGAGAGAGAGTATGTCTTCCATCTGCTGGTTCATTTCCCAAATGGCTGCAATGGCCAGAGTTGGGCTGACTGAAGCCAGGATTCTGGAGCCTCTTCCAGGTCTCCCACATGGGTGCAGGGGTCCAAGCACTTGAGTGATCCTCTACTGCCTTCCCAGAGAGCTGGAAAAGAAGTGGAGCAGCCAGAACTTGAACTTGTGTCTATATGAGATGCCAGCATTGCAAGCGACAACTTCACCCGCTATGCCACAGTGTCAGCCCCTGGATGTCTTTAATCCATGGTCTTGCTTCTGATTACTTCTAAGTAATCCTATGATCATTTTTTTAAATTCTGTTTCCAGCATTTCTTCAACCTCTTCTTCTTCACATTCTAATATTGAAGTGCTGTTGTGTTCCTTTGGGGGCATCCTATTCTCTTCCTTATTCTTGTTTCTTGAATTTCTGTGTTTATTTTTATGCATTAGTAGAGATACTTGTTGGATTTTCTTTCCCCTGTGATGGCTTTTATCTTTGGATTATTCCTCTGTTGCTTAGTGGAGTGTCTGCTCTTTCAATGAGTACCCAGAAGCATGTGGGTGTGGCCAGGAAGCTCTGTTCAGTGCTCCAGGGTGAGGAGACTATCCAAGGTGACACCCAAGTTGGGTATGGTAAATCTCCTCTTCTTTGTATTTTTTTTATCAAAGGGTAAGTTTGATCAGCTCTTATTGCATAGTCTCACGTTTACCTCCCCTCCTCCAAGGAGACCAATGCTTCAGTGCTAGCCCCAGCGGGTATAATTCTTGTCCGTGCTGCCACAAGAACCACACAAAGGATCCATGCAGTCCTTGGTATGAGCATGGATCTTGCAGCAATGACTCTCACCAGGGAATCAGGGAGCCCCAGGTGTGTGGAGCTGCCCACAGTGACTGCCCAAAAACCCAGCCACATCCTGTGCCCTCCCACACAGCCACTGAAGACTCCCACAGTCATGAGCACCCAGTCCCCTATCAGTTGTCCCAGTCACATTCAGGTGTCTCCTCTTGGTTAGTTGCTGGGCACAAGGACACGAGTTGGAGCATCTTCACATATATCTTAAAGGGTGCCTGCCCCTCTCAGCTAGCTACAGGACACTGGTGCCAGGTGGTAGGGAAGAGAGAAACGTGCCCCCTTTCTTTGCTCTAGGTTGGCAGGTACACTCTCCCCCTAAGGCTCCGGGCCAGACTCACACCAGGCTGTTCTGATAGCTTTACAGCCAGTAGCTTGGGCTGCTCCAATCTGGTCTGCCCTCACTCTCAAAGCTGGTGCTGAGGCTCTCGGCTGCTGGGGTCCTGAGCTGTGCACATCCACACCCTCCATGTAGATCCACAGTGTCCTTCTAATTTGCATGGAGTTTCCTCTGTAGTTTTTCTCTAACTCTTCTCTGAGATTGGACTCGCTCCACTATTTTCTTTTTAACTATCTTTCCCTAGACTAGAGCACTAAGCTCCCTCTGTATTTCACCATCCCATCTTCATTTTTTGGAAATTATCATAGTCATGAAACTAACAGAGCATGCTTGTGCTATGAAGTTTTTCACAAGTTTTAAAGAGTTTTTAAATTTATTTTTATTTATTTGAAAGACAGAGTTAGAGAGAGAGAGAGAGAGAAAGAGAGAGAGAAATCTTCCATCTGCTGGTTTACTACTCAAATGGTCAAAATGGCTGGGCTGGGCCAGACCAAAGCCAGGAGCCAGGAGCTTCATCTGGGTCTCCCATGTGGATGCTGGGGCCCAGGCACTTGGGCCATCACTGCTTTCCCAGATGCATTAGCAGGGAGCTGGATCCACAGTAGAGCAGTGGGGACTCAAATCAGTATCCACATAGATGTCAGCTTTCCAGGCAGCGGTTTAACCTGTTAGGCCACAACGCTGGCCCCTTTATAACATTTTGATTTCCCATTAACTTAAGCACCTGCACAGTTTGGTTCAGATCTCTTCATTCAGTTGTAACTATGAGATGAAGAGTGTTGCAGAAACAAAGAATACACAAACAAATTCTTCAATTGTAGGGAGGATTGTGTCCTAGATTTCCAAAGAGTGCCATAGCATGAGTTGTGGCGCTAACAATAAAGACCCATGTTTTCTCTAAGGAGGGGCTGGCGTTGTGGCCTGCATTGCCAACATCCCATATGAGTTCCAGTTGGAGTCCCGACTGCTCCACTTCCAATCCAACTCCCTGCTAATACACCTAGGAAAGCAACAGATGATGTACCCGCATGGTAGACCCAGAAGGAGTTCCATGCTCCTGGTTTCAGCATGGCCCAGATTGCACAACGTCATTGTTGCCATTTGGTGAGTGAACAAGCTGATGGAAGACGTCTCTCCCCCCACCTCTCTCTCTCCCCTTCTTTGTACCTCTGCTTTTCAAAAAATTAAATGAATCTTAAAAACAACAACAACAGCAAATGCTCTAAGTAAGAACAGTTGAATGAACTTTTCTAGCTTCAGCGATGGCCAACAGTCCTGGACGTTCCTAGCTTGCAGCTGCATCACTCCAACCTCTTGCCTCTTTTATCATACAGCCTTCCTCCTGCGTGTCTCTGTGTTTTCTGCAGCCAAATCCTCCTCCCCTTTTTCCAAGAATGACACTGGTCATTGGACTTCAGGCCCAGCTAATTCCATATGTCCTCGTCTTGACTTCACAAATTACGTTTGTCAATACCCGATTTACCAATACGATCACATCCTGAGGATGGAGGGACGTGAATTCCAGGCGTACACCATTCAAACCTGGAAGTGTTTCTTCTTCCACTCCATTTTACAGTTCTGGGGTCTTTCAGATGTACAGCGTCTAACACGACCATTCAAAACCTTCTCAGGAAAGGACCCAGTCAATGTAGCAACTGAAGTAGCTAAAGTGTACTGAGGTCACACAAGCAGCATTGGATCTGACCTCCACCTGCCCCTGGCTTTGCACAAGGCATAGCTGCATTGGGTCTCAGTTGCTTCATATCCATGTTGGAGTGACATCTGCATCACAGAGTTGGATGAACTGAGATTGCTGAGCCGAGTACGGTGGGTACTCAGTAACTTACAACAGTCCACATTCATTCTGGAGTTGGTGAGCAGGTAATGAACTTCAGGAAGCAGCAACCAGAGCCCCTTCAGGTGCCCCTACATCCACACCCTCACTGTGCCTAAGAGGAAGGCGTGTTCTGGAAAGAGAAAGTACACAGAGCATGCCTGGGAAAATTTGCTGATGTTTGTCATTTTTTGAAAAGATGATTAGAAAAAAACATCCTGGAGGATGCTCATTACACTGCTACATTGTACTTAAGTTTGATGTATGGTACCCAACATCTGAGAGCCTGAAAGCATTTAACAAGCATTAACTCATTATTCCCAGTGGGGTGAGTAGCAAGCGGTCATCAAGCCTACTTTATAGCTAAAGAAATTGAGGCACAGGGAGATGAAGTGAATGATTCAAGGTCAGTGCCAAGCTAGTTGTCCCAGGGACCAGCAGTGGCCACTGGAGGATTGAGACAATGCAGTAATTCAACTATTGTCTTTATTTGTTCCCACTCCGTGAATTCTATGATGAATGTACTGTGCTTCCAGGAACAAAAGCAGGGTGTCTTAGAAAAGAAAATGAAAATAAAGAAACGACAACCATTGAAATGTGGTACATTCACACAATGGGATGGTCTCCAACCATTAAAAGGAAGGAAGCACTGGCACATGGTATGATGTGGATGAACCTTACAAATGTTACACTGTGGGAGAGAAGCCAAGCACTAAACACCATGTATGGTATGATTTCATTTCTATGAAATATCTAGAACAAGTAAGTCCATGGAGACAGAATGTAGATTTGCAATTGCAAGGGCTGGAGCAGCAAGAGGAAGGAGGAGTCATTAATTAATGGGCACAGGGCTTCCTTTTGGGGTGATTAAAATGTTCTGGAACCAGATAAAGGTGAGAGTTGCACAACACTGTGAATGTACTAAATGCCACTGGATGATACAGTTTTAAAATGGTTAATTTTGTGTAAATAGAATCCCCTCTGTGTCTGTCTTGTTGAGCCTGTGTCCTAATCTCCCTCTCCTTTCTCTGATAAAGGTGCCAGTTACTGTAGAACAAAATTTACATGATGTTAATTAAAATTATAATAAATAAGTAATGTTAGCAGTTGTAAATGGACGTTAGTCATGCCACCTGGCTCCTGAGGACAGACACATGGAAATCAAGAGGCCACATCTTGGTTGACTGTAACCATGTGACATTAGATGAATTTCTGAGGATTAGTTTTCTCAATTGAATAACGAGAACTTAGATTAAGTTAGTGGTTTGCAAACTGAAGTTTTGTTAAGTCTTTAAATTTTTTTTTTATTATTTATTTGAGAGAAGGCGAGACAGAAAGAATGAGCTCTGTTCACTGGTTCACTCTACAAAGGCCCATGACAGCCGGGGCGAGAGCTAAAGTCAGGAGCTGGGAATTCAGTCCAGGCCTCCCATGTGGGTGCCAGAAACCCAATTATCTGAGTCATTAAATAGCTTTGAGCTAAATGTCTTTTAACAAAATCCTATGTAGGACCCTACTGTATGTACTGGATGAAAGCCAAGCCAAGGGAAGTGCTATGTCTAATCAGCTTCTTACTGCCATCCCCAGCAGCCTCAAAGATGCTCTCTGAACTGTTGTGCTCTTGAAAGTTGAAAACTCGGGGCTGGCGCCGTGGCTCACTTGGTTAATCCTCTGCCTGCGGCGCCGGCATCCCATATGGGCACCGGGTTCTAGTCCCGACTGCTCCTCTTCCAGTTCAGCTCTCTGCTGTGGCCCAGGAAGGCAGTGGAGGATAGCCCAAGTGCTTGGGCCCCTGCACCCACATGGGAGACCAAGGGCAGGCACCTGGCTCCTGGCTTCGGATCAGCGCAGTGCCAGCTATAGCGGCCATTTGTGGAGTGAACCAACGGAAGGAAGACTTTTCTCTCTCTCTCTCTCTCTCTCTCTCTCACTGTCTATAACTCTATCTGTCAAATAAATAAATTTAAAAAAAGAAAGTTGAAAACCCCAGACAAGATGATTTCTAAACTTATGTGCTGATGTCCCCAATAAAATATCACCCACAACTTCTGTTTAAATACAGAATGGTAAGATGAGATGCAAATCTCAATATGGAGGTATGGTAGCCATCCCTGATCCACAGGTGATATATTCCAAGACTCCAAGTAGATGCCTGCACAGCAGGTACTACCAAACCTTGTATAAACTATGTGTTGTCCTATACATAGGTACTATGCTCAAGTTTAATTTATAAATTTGGCACAGGTGGAGATTAACAATAATAAAAATGAGGCTCTTTTTTTCTTTCATATTAATTGTTGAACTCTTTATTTAACACTGAGTTAACCATATGCATATAAAGCTAATTGAAAATGGATCTTAGTTAAAAATAAGAGACAGAATAAGAGAAGGAAGGGGAAGATGGGCAGGAGTGTGGGTGGGAGGGTGGGCACCAAGAATCACCATGACCCTGAAGTTGAAATTGTGAAATGTCTGAAGTTTGTAACTGTAAAACAGTATAGTTCTGTGTGCATTCCTACAGACTTACTTCTAATGGTACAGCTTAAAAACTTGCCATGGGACCCCAAATCCCCTTAAGCTGAGTGGTAAAAACAGCATTCTAAGTGTTATAGAGATCATATGGATAGGATTAAGAAAGTGATCATATAGATAGAATCAACTGTTAAAGCAATCATATATATATAGGATAAGTGTTTGGTAATAATAATTGACAGAATTAAAAATGAGTGAATGCTTGGACATGGGAAGCAGTTCGTACAGTGGACTCATAGAATGACAATTGCCTTAAGTAGCACTCTTACCTCAGAATCAACACTTAAGGCATTCTGGTTTGGCTGAAAAGCTCAGGGGAGCATTTCAGGCATGGAAAACCAAGACACTGGGGCAAAAAAAAATGTTCTGAATGAAGGACCTCTGTGGGTGAGATCCCAGTGGAAAGAAATGCTCACCAAAGAAGGATGTACTTTCCTCTGAATCGAGGAGAGAGCTTCTACTCTTCCAATGGCCTTGTCGAAATACTGAAGGAGTTTGTGCATCCAAAAGGCTTCCATAGCCTAGGCAGCCCTTGTCAAGAGCCTTGGGTGATCACTGACATCATATGTGAGTGTTAATTGTTAAATAAACAGCAGGAGTCACTGTGCACAAACTTCCCATGCAGGACTTCTATCCTCAAAGAGTCGTAGTATGACTTAATAGTAAAACTTGTTCTCAAAGAATTACTTTGTTTTAGCGTGTTAAGTGGAGGATATTCTTATGTCACACAAATTATAGTTATGTCTACATGTTTGCAAAAAATGTATCATTCTTGGGTTTCTCTTTAAAGATAATTAAGTTTCAAAAAAAAAAAAAAGCAAAATTATCATTGCAATGCAACGACTTTGAACATCCCTTGTCTGGACTGCTGAGGAACAGCTTTTGTTCTTGTTTATTTATTTATTTTGTTTGTTTGTTTTTAGTTTTTGTTTATTTGTTTTGATTTCTTTCCTTTCTCTTTTTCTTTTTCTTTTCTCCTTCCCTCATACAAAGTGCTGAACTCTTTACCTAGAACAGAGTTAATCTTCTGTGTATAAAGTTAAATGAAGATAGATCTTAGTAAAAAAAAAAAAAAAAAAAAAAGACTGGGAACAGGAGAGGGAAGAGTAAGTATCATGTTTTTGTTGATAAATATGAGCCCAAACGAAGATGTAGGAGGGAGGAGCTTTAAACTGAACATGACAGATGTAGCCCAATGGAGACTGACCGGGAACCTTCCAATGACTGTGGGGTGAGACAGCCTCACTGCTCCCACAGCAGCTGGAGGCTAGGACAGCCTGGCTGAGCTGACCCAGGAAGCCTACAGCAAATCACTGCCACTTGTACCACTTTCCCAGTGTTTAAGATTCCTCTTGATCATCAGTGGGGAGAGACAAACACCTTTCCTAACAGATGTAAGGCAAAGAACTTGTAGCTGCATATGGGGGAAATTTGCAAAAGGATGAAAATCAGGGAAAACCCAAGAGCCAAAGGACATTGATGTAGACAAAGTGATTTCTCCAATTTCTTCTCATCTGTGGCAAATTTAAAGGGTCACTCTGAGGTCCCATCCTACAAAGATACCAAGTCAATTATATATTGAGAGCCATGCTAGATTATGCAGAAGTTCAACAATCTGACCCGAATTTTACTGGCTCAACCACTCACCAACACCCCTGCCTGGCTTTCTATGCCAATTAGAACTTCTTTTCTCTCTCCCCTCCTATCAAGAGTGAAGATCTCCAGGCAGAGAAAGAGTTGAGAGAAGGCTGAAAGTTTTAGCAGAGCAGAGCTAGGTCGTCACTTAGTAAACAAAGTGTGCATCCAGACATGAAGAGGACTTTACTGCGTTCCTGGAAGGAAGGCAGTCTCTCCAATTCTCATGGTGTCCAAAGTTTGAACATCTACACTGGGATGAAGGATTACCGAGTAAATGTTCTAGACACTCAGCTGCCCAACCTTAGATGGACTCATCCGAAAGAGAATCTTCTGAGTTTGCATCAGGTTGAGACACACCAAAAATCAGAGCTGTGGGAAGATCAAAGTAGCTCAACCAGTGGTTCTCAAAGTGTGTTCCCAGATGGACATCACTTGGGAACTTACAGGAAATGCAGATTCTCAGCCCCACCCGGACCTACTGGATCACGAGATCTGGGAGTGATACTCGGCAATCTGGGTGTTAACAAAGCCTTCTGGGCAACTTCACTGCACAGGATGGTTGGAGAACCACTTTGAGAAATCTCTTGTTCCAGTTAATTTCCAGTTTTAAATGCAGCAACTAAGGCCCAAAATGAATAGATGACTTTCCACCCAGCTGAGTGTGTGAGTTAGGAAAACAGATGAGAACTGGGAAGTTTTACAAGGGATAGTTTAAAAAGGAGCTAGAAGTCTTTCAATTAAATTTTAGAGAGAATTGAAGCTTCCAGTTCAAAACTTGCTTACTTGCTTTTGATTCATCAAATATGAGCTGAACCCATGCAAGTCTAAGTAAAATCCCACCAGAAGTCCTGAGCCCAGCACTGGCACTTAAAGGGCACATAATGAACAGGTGTCATGATTGAGTCAGCTTCACGCAATGACCACCGCGAGGCCCATACCCATGCCCTTGAACAACTGTGCAGCTTGTGCTCAAGCATGGATCTAGTAGATACCAAAACACCGGATTCCCTTGCACAGAGTGATGCTGACAAGCAGCTCCATGTCCCCCAATCGCCACCCAAATGTTTCCAAAAGTCGGCTGAAAGAAGAAATCCATTGTGCGAACTGAAAAACTACGTAAAGTCTCTGAACGGCTCCTAGCATACATTCCAACAACATGCAAGTATCTGAGCAACTTTGACTAATTTCAAACAACTACAATTTTGTCTTCTACTTTACCAAGAAACAAATGGAAAGTGCAGGCTTAGCATCTGTGAAAACTTCTGTTTTAGAAAACTGAAGTGAGGTGGAAGAAAATCCCAAGATAAGATTTTTTAAAAATGAAATAAAACTGTGTCTAAAAAAGGAACTCAAAAAATAGAAATAATAATAGAAAGAATGACCTCAAAATTAAGCAATTATAAGGGCCGGCGTTGTGGCATAGCAGGTAAGGCCGCCACCTACAGTGATGGTATCCCTTATGGGTGCTGGTTCGTATCCCAGCTGCTCTACTTCCGATCCAGCTCTCTGCTATGGCCTGGAAAAGCAGTGGAGGATGGCCCAAGTCCTTGGGCCTCTGCACCCACATGGGAGACCAGGAAGAAGCTCCCAGCTCCTGGTCTCGGATCAGTGCAGCTCCAGCCATTGCAGTCATTTGGGGAATGAACCAGCGGATAGAAGACTTCTCTCTCTTTATCTTTCTCTCTCTCTCTCTCTCTCTCCCCTTCTCCTTCTCTCTCTCTGTAACTCTTTCAAATGAATAAATTTTTAAAAACAATTTTAAACAACAGATCTAGTTAACCTGATTAAGCTATTTTTTAAAGATGTATTTTATTCATTTGAAAGGCTGAGCTTGTGCTCAAGTGTGGATCTAATAGATCCCAAAGGGTTACAAAGAGAAAGAGAGAGAGAGAGAGAGAGAGAGAGAGTTTCCATCCACTATTTCATTGCCCAAATGGCTGCTACGGCCAGAGCTGGGCCAGGCCAAAGCCAGGAACCAGGAGCCCCAGCACTTGGCCGTCCTCCACTGCTTTCCAGGCCGTTAGCAGGGAGTTGAATCAGAAGTGGAACAGCTGGGACACACACTGGTGCCCACATGGGATACCAGTGTCACAAGCAGTAGCGTTATCCACTGTGCCGCAATGCCAGCTTTCCTCCCCTTTTTTATTTTTTCTGACTAAGCTGTTTTTTTCAATGTATAGACAATTTTCACTGAAAATGCTTTAGTTTACAATTGTTTTTCTCTGGACTATCCTAAGCAAAGAATATTATTTGAATAGTTTTTATTCTTAAAATTTTTTCCTATTAGTTTTTCTTACAATTGTCTTTCTTAAAAAAATAGTAAAGTTTGCAGAAGGAGGCAACAGGGGCGTGTTTTATTGGCCCAATAATACTTACATCTAATGGTTAGAGCCTTTGGCATGACCAAGTACTCAAGGCTTATATTGCTATTAAAAGTCTTTATGGAAAAGCAACAGCAACAAAATTATATAATACGAAATCTTGCAATTACACATAATAAAAAATAGTATACAATTAAAGTAAGTAAGAACCCACATGAATTTTGTGATCAAATAATTCATTTCAAGCTCTTTATATGATGTACCTCAATTACTGATGAATTCTGGACCACATAAACATTTTAGGAGGATAAGAAACATTTTTTTGTCTGTTCTTCATGCCATACTTTGTACCTCAATGAACAGAATAAACTATTTGGGGATAAGAACACTGCTGATCTAATTACTTTTTTTTTTTTTTTTTGGCAGGCAGAGTGGATAGTGAGAGAGAGAGACAGAGAGAAAGGTCTTCCTTTTTGCCGTTGGTTCACCCTCCAATGGTCGCCGCAGCTGGCGCACCACACTGATCCGAAGGCAGGAGCCAGGTGCTTCTCCTGGTCTCCTATGCAGGTGCAGGGCCCAAGGACTTAGGCCATCCTCCACTGCACTCCTGGGCCACAGCAGAGAGCTGGCCTGGAAGAGGGGCAACCGGGACAGAATCCGGTGCCCCAACCGGGACTAGAACCCGGTGTGCCGGCGCCGCAGGCGGAGGATTAGCCTATGGAGCTGCGGCGCCAGCCATTACTTTTCTATATGCTGTATTAATGGTAACTCAGTGCCCATCCAAGAACTTTCCCACTGTGGCTATCACATTCATGGGTAAAATGTATGCCTAGGACATTTGCCATATTAAAGGGAATTTTCTCGGGGAACAGTTTTTTTTTTTTAAAGATGTATTAATTTATTTGGAAGGAAGAGTGACGCAGAGAAAAGGAGAGGGGAAGAGGGGACGAGAGAGGGAGAGGGTCAAAGAGAAGAATGTGAGCATGTGGGCGGGAGGGGGTGGAGAGAGAGAGAGATCATCCATATACTGCCTTACTCCCCAAATGGCTATAACAACCAGGGCTGGCCAGATCAAACCCAGAAGGAATTCCATCTGGGTCTCCCATGTGGGTCACAGGGACTCAAGCTCTTGGGCCATGATCTGCTGCTTTCTAGTTGCATTAGCAGGAAATTGCATCCAAAGTTTGAACAAGACTCCATCCGAGGCACTCACGTGGTATTCAGGTGTCTCAGGCCATAGCCTAACCCGCTGTGCCACAGTGCCTGCCCGAGGGATCCATTTGTTGTTTTCTACCAGGGAATCAACTTTGAGAGTGGGGATTCTTCCAACCTTAAAAGGACTGTGATTTCTCTGGTATGTAAACCTGAGCAAACAACTCACATTTTGGAAAACAAATTAACCAGCCACCTGTCATCTGCAGTGCCCCAATGTCTCCAGCATGGTTACCGATGTTTATGCTCCTCGGTGCTCTGGGCTCGCGTACTTAGGGATCTAGAGTTACCACTATTTGCAAACTTATTTGATTTGAAATGCTGAGAGACAGAGCTCTTCTATCTGCTGGCTCACTCCCCAAATGCCCACAACAGCCAGGGTTAGGCCAGACAGAAGGCAGGGGTCTGGAACTCCCTCTGGGAGTTCCACTTGGGTGGCAGGGACTCAAGCACTTGAGCCATCACCGGCCAACTCCCAGGGTGAATATCAACAGGTTGCAGGCAAAGCCTGCAGACCCAGGGACTCTGATACGGGATGCAGGTGTCCCTGGGCCAACTGAGACTCTGAGCAAACACCTGCTCAACAAAGCTCTATTAATGAAATGAGTTGCTCTGTGTTTTCACACAGAGATAGAGAAGCAGATCAAAGCCACCACACAAGTGATAAGTGGGAGAGAATGGTCTTCAAGGGAGAAGGCTGGCCCTCCTGAGTGGCGGCTCCAGAACTAGTCCCGCCACTGGCTCTGTCACTCTGTAAGTCTTCCCAATTCCCACCTTCATAAAAATGGGGCTAATAAACATTCCTAAACAGAAATCTCAAAAAAGCAGCAAGATGTGGAGCCGTGACTATAATGGGCTGCTTTGGGTGGATGAAAGGAGGAAAATACCTAAGAATTCGTATTCATGTTTGCTCTTATTTGGATAAACACCGGAAGGAAATTTTTTTAAAGATTTATTTATTTATTTGTAAGTCAAAGTTACATAGAGAGAGGAGAGGCAGAGAGAGAGAGAGAAAGGTCTTCCATCAGGCCAGGGCGTTAACCGTTTGAGCCACAGCACTGGCCCCAAGAACTTTTTTTAAGAGAATTTTGTTTAATGTTAGCTGGGGTGAGCAGGAAACCAGGACTAGTTTGCCTTTGGGTTTAATTCTTTGCAAATAAATAAAGGGTTTTTGCTCTTGTTTGTGGTTTTTGGTGGTTCTGATGGAGAACGGCTCCCTGGCTCACCTCCCTACACCTAAATCTAGCTACAGACTAGCACCAAAATCCCCCAGTGATGCCCAGCCATGTGTGGGATGAAGTGGGGTTTATTCGGCATGCACTCTGAGGCCATTTGGGATCTGAGTCACGCCCTCCTCCCACTCTGCACCTCCCCACCCGGCACTGCGTCTGCCTCTCCATTTCTTCACACTCTCCTCCTGCCTGCTCCACCCCACCTCTTTCTCCTTACACCTTAACACTATTTTGCCAGGAAACCGCTATAGAGCACCGACAGTTCTACCATCTACTCACCCCAGAATTGAACAGAATGAATAAGATTTTTGCCTATGTCATACTACACAACAATTCCTTGTAGTGGTCTTTCTCCACTCCCACCATTGTCAGAGACAATGGCATTCTTAATGCAGTGGTGTTTGTTGAATGAATACATGATTTCCGTGTTAATGAAAATATTTTTAAAGTAACAAAGTAAACACATGAGAGATCATTAGATCATTGAAATCTGTGATTTTTCAAAAAGATATGTGTGTGTTTTAATAAGCAAACAGAACAAAATTATGGTCAGGATAATGGAGTCTAAGTGTTAAAGAGCAACTGCTAAATATGTTAATAGATAAAAATCATGTGTAATTGCCATGCTCTTTGGATGCCAACAATACCACGAACTGGTTTCTCAGGCCCTGGACGACAACGTTAGACTTCACTCTTGGGTAGAGAAAGTGTTTCCATTGTATGCACAACAAATTTGCTTTTTGCTTTTGGAGCTCTGCTTTCATGGGTAAAACAATGGTGGTTTAACTTCTTTCACACTCAAATTATCACAAAGTAGGCATGAATCTAAACAAGGTCATAAAGTATTTGTAAACATGATATGAGTTCATTTCAATCTCCATGAATATAGTTTGTGAACTATATAAAAAACTTGATAAAACACTCTCACTCCACCTTTTTCTGTCTTGCCTTTCAGACAAATTTTTAAAAACAGAATTCTGCAATGGTTCAAGAAATTAATTCTTTATAGACATATTTTGGATTTTTAAAAAGAAATTTGTGATTTGTGCGAGCCAGCATTGTGGCCCAGCAGGTTAAGCCACTGCCTGTGATGCCAGCGACCCAAATGGGTGCCGGTTCACGTCCTGGTTGCTCCACTTCCGATCCAACTCCCTACTATGGCCTGGGAAAGCAGTGGAAGATGGCCCAAGTGCTTGGGCCCCTGTAGCCACATGGGAGCCTCGCATGAAGCTCCTGGTTCCTTGCTTCAGCCTGGCCCAGCCCTGGCCATTGTGGTCATGTGGGAAGTGAACCAGCGGATAGGAGATCTCCCTCGCTCACTCTCCATCTCTCCCTCTGTCTCTATAACACTGCCTTTAAAATAAATAAATATTTAATAAAAAAACTTTGTGGTCATGAAAATATGAGTACATCATCTGAATTTCAGATAAAATCTTCAGCATGTTAACAACGAAGATTAAATTTGCAATATACTCACGTAGTTCATATCTTGCTTCCTAAAGAAGAAATAAGCAATAATTTTTGAGCCAGAAAAATGCAAAAGCTGACAATGGGTTAAAAACCAAACCTGGAACGGTACAAGTTAAGGCTGCTTTATCCCTGAAATAGCACAGCTGGCAGGTTCTGCCGCTTTCTGAAGTTGGACAATTGTCCACGAATTCTCAAACCCAGGGTCATCCACAACGACCCACGGAAGAGTTCTTAGAAAGAGGTGGCAGACATCGGTTTAGTTGCTTCCATGTATGACATGTGGCTCCAATGAGAGAAGTCTTGTCTTTGCAAGTTACAAATCCTTTGAAATTGGAATCCAGAAACCCTCTCTGTGGGAGTCGCTTCTTCCTTTCTTAATGAGGTGAGTAGCATTGTCTTCACTCTGCAGCTGGTTTCTCAGAAACCAGCATCAGCCTTCCATATAAATATAATTTCATGTTGTGGGTAGTAAGTGCTCCCACACCACATGCCTCAGCCTCTTTAGAAGTCAACGGCATGGCCTGGAAGGCCTGTCTTCCCGATCGGAATGTGAAACCGGGCCCTCCAAATGGCTTCATATTTAACCATTAAGAGCAGCAACTGCCTAAAATAAAAGTCCTTGGCATAATAACCATTTTCACAAAACTAATTCCCTCAAATAGGCATGTCCTAATGGACCAATAAAACTTGCCTTGTCGTGCCTGAATACAGCATTCCCCCCATTTAGAGCTGGCGGTAATTGGTGATCAGTGTTCAGGAGAAAGTGGGAGGTGTGGCAGCTTTACATAATGATACTGTACACTGGGCTTCCACGGGGCCTTTCATCTGAAGATCTCAAAGTACTTGACAAACACTAATTAATACTCATGACACCCCGGTGAGGGAGGTAAGTATTATTATCCCCATTTCACAGATGAAGAAATGGCGAGGTTAAGTTGGGTAACCTGGTGAGTCAGGGGCCGAGTGAAGAGTTCCTAATTCCTGGTCTTGTGCTCACACCAGCATTACAAGGGGCCGCCATTGGGAAGATAAAAGGGAAGGCACCTCATTTTCGAATACCCCTAGGTGAAAACACCAATTATAAATGGGATTACAATTAAGCCACTTGATTTTAACAACAGTAATACCATCTTGTAATCTTCAAACTTTATTATAAAAAATCAAAATACCATTTAAAGTGGTTTCTTAGACTCTGAAACATAAAACAAAGATGATTTGGTCATGGAAGAAGCAATACAGAAATTTATGGTGAGTCATTTGATATGGAAGTCAAAGAGTTTGGTTGCTTTTTTTTTTTTTTTTTTTTTTTAGGATATTGGGTCAGATCCTGGCAACCAGTCTAACAGTCCCAAGGGCAGAGGTGAACCTTCTTAGAGTTTGCTTGCATGGAGGACCACTGGGCATATCGCTCCATAGATGTTGGCTAAGCCAATGAAACCTACTGAGTGCCAAGATGGTAAAGGGAACAGGAGAGAATGTGAAGAGGAACCGAATACAAGAAAGGGATTAAGAACCGAGAGTCTAGAAGAAGGAATGGGCCAAGTGCTCAGGGTGGAAGCCTCCAGTTCTAGGTTGAAATTGGAGCACTCAGGTTTCGAAGAACTCCCTGACCATCGCCTGCGGAAGCTGTGTTATTGCTTACAAACCATTATACAGCTTTGTTCAGCTAAAGTCAATTGGCTTTTAAACACCCCACTGGGTTCTTAAAGTCCTTGCTTAGAAGGCTGACTGTTCAATGTTGTTCTGTGCAAGAGGGGACTTGGAAATAGGTTTGAGATGAGCAGGGAATCAGCCGTACCGGCCTCTTTTGGTTTCTCCAAATCTCTCTGCCTCAGCACCCTTGCAGGGGACCATGTACCCTGATGCTTTACCAACTTCCACCCCTACGTTCCTCACCCAGTTAACTGTCCCCTAGCCTTTTTCTTTCCATTTAAACATCATTAGCTCTTTAGATTACATTAGCTCTGTGGTTACACCTTCTGAGAACCCTGCTTTTTTCCCTTCATAATAGCTATCCCAGCTTTTAATTAAATATATGGATTTTTAAAAATTAATGTGTTTTCCTCTTCCTTCTACCCACGCTGTCTCTTTCATGAAGCTCCTTGTCACTTTGATTCCTATTACAACTTCAGCTGTAAGAAGTCCTCAATAAATAGTTGTTGGATGAATAAACAGACACATTGCTAATTACTGAGACACAGGGAACTGGTAGCATTTTGAACAAGCTCCCCCCCACCCCCTTTTTCTTTTTTGACAGGCAGAGTGGATAGTGAGAGAGAGAGACAGAGAGAAAGGTCTTCCTTTGCCGTTGGTTCACCCCGCAATGGCCGCTGCGGCCGGCGGGCTGCGACCGGCGCACCGCGCTGATCCGATGGCAGGAGCCAGGTGCTTCTCCTGGTCTCCCATGGGGTGCAGGGCCCAAGCACTTGGGCCATCCTCCACTGCACTCCTGGGCCATAGCAGAGAGCTGGTCTGGAAGAGGGGCAACCGGGACAGAATCCGGTGCCCCGGCCGGGACTAGAACCCGGGGTGCCGGTGCCACAGGCAGGGGATTAGCCTAGTGAGCCATGGTGCCGGCTGGACAAGCTCCTCTTAAAACAGTGAAAAGCATCCCTGTTAGTAGGAAGTAGGCCTGGTACTGTTAGTCTCCAGTGTTGCTGTGAGCTGGCCAACCACATTTCACAGACTCTCAGGGTCAGTCAAGGCCATCCCTTGATTGTGACAAATCAAGACAAAATGAGAATATTGTCCAAATCCCCCAAATATTCATCTTCTGGGTAATATGAGTGACGGCTGCTGCTTTGCCACTCATAGCTAGAGCCTGTGGCATCGTTCCTCCCACCTTCTTAGTACTGTGTCTGGGCTGTGAGTCAGCAATGCAACAGTCAGGGGCACTGTTTCTTTCTTTCTTTTTCTTTTTCTTTTGACTGGCGAGTGATCAGTGAGAGAGAGAGAGAGAGAGAGAGAAAGGTCTTCCTTTTTTCTGTTGGTTCACCCCCCAATGGCCGCTCTGGCAGAGCGCTGTGGCCGGCGCACCGCGCTGATCCAAAGCCAGGAGCCAGGTGCTTCCTCCTGGTCTCCCATGGGGTGCAGGGCCCAGGTACCTGGGCCATCCTTCACTGCACTCCTGGGCCACAGCAGAGAGCTGGCCTGGAAGAGGAGCAACTGGGACAGAATCCGGCGCCCCAACCGGAACTAGAACCTGGGGTGCCGGCGCCGCAGGTGGAGGATTAGCCTAGTGAGCCATGCTGGCCTGGGCACTGTTTCTAATGCATATGTTTCTTGAATACATCTCCCTAACAAACCTTCCTACATGGTTGTGCCATGGTGTTCCCTGTTATTGAGGTAACAATGGGATTTATCAGGAACTCAATCCAGGTCTCCCAGGGAAGTGGCAGGAACCCAATTACTTGAGCCATTACCACTGCCTCCGAGGGTCTGGGTTAACAGGAAGCTAGAAGGCCAGCGCAGCAGAACATGGTAAAAATATTTTTTCTAGCATTTCTATTTCAGTTTTTGCAGTTAGAGCTTGGGAGTTTTTCATGGTCTACACTGAAATATGAGAGTCCCATGTAGGCTTCTTGAGTGGTAAGAATGCTCTAGGGAAGCTCAAGAAAAGAGCACCTTCAGATCAACCACCTTGTGGTGCAGAGAGAAATACCTTTATTTAAAAAATAGTATTGATTGGGGCTGGTGCTGCAGCACAGTGGGTAAAGCCACCGCCTGCAGTGCTGGCATCCCATATGGGCACCGGTTCAAGTCCTACCTGGTTGCTCTACTTCAGATTCAGCTCTCTGCTGATGACCTAAAAAAGAAATAGAAGATGATAAAAGTGTTGGGGCTCCTGAACCTGCATGGGAGAAGGTTCTTCCAGAACCTGGAAGAAGCTCCAGCACTCTGGCTTCAGATTGGCACAACTCTGGCCATTGCAGTCATTTGGGGAGTGAACCAGTGGATGGAAGACCTCTCTCTCTCTCTCTCTCTCTCTCTCTCTCTTTCTCTCTGTAACTCTGCCTTTCAAATAAATGAATTTTTAAAAAATAGTACTTATTAAATTTTTCTAAATGTATAGAAAAGAATACAAATCATCTAAATTGAGTTATCATGGATGGCATTTTATAATGTACCCAGTGTTTTCTTCTTTATTTTGCATAAATATATTATACATATTTATACCCAACTATGAAAAAACAGTTTCCAAGTCTCTATTAGAGAAAGAAAGAGGGCCTGCCACAGGAGAAGGCTGCCTAGCACCCCAAGAACAGATGGACCCAAAGCCAAACATCAGGGCCAGTGGTTGGGGCCATAAAAGTCACCTGGAGCAGTGGTTCTCACACTTATCAGAAATCAGAAACACCCGGAGGGCTTGTTAAACAGGACACCTGGCTTCAGCCTGCACCCTGGATGCAGCAGGTCTGAGACTGGTCCCTGACGCCTGCATTTCTAACTTTCCAAGAGTTTCTAGGCGCTGTCAATCGCTCTGATTTGGGACCACACTTCAGGAGCTACTGACAGAGAGTAAAACTAAACTGAAGAGTCAGATAAAATGATGATTTAAATGTGGGTGGAGTCGGTGGCCACTCAGAAATTCTTTCTTTGACCCTGTGGAAATGTTTCCTACAGGCTGTTACGCCCCTTCCTGGCTAAGGAGATGGCGCTTGCTAAGCCTCACTGAAGACATTTCAGTAGAATGAGCTGTTGTCGCACTCTGGGCTACACTTCTGAAGCGAGTCTTTCACTGAATCAGTGTAGATGCAGACCATGAGGAGCGTGGGGCCACTTGGGTTCAGAACCTGGGAGCCACCTGCGGAGTTGAAGTCTTACACTCCTGACGTCCATCTTGACTGTTTTCTAACTAAGTAATACTAAATAAGTAAGTGCTCTGGTGGCACTGACATTCCCGTGAGGAATGAGCAGACAGAAGGCAGACCTCTGAGCCATAAATACATAATAATTTTGATCATGACTCCTTGTATATTTTCTGGGGTCGTGCGTGGGGGGTTATCTGAGCAGGCGGCATTAGCTGAGGCTCCCGGGTACCTCTGGGGCTTCCAACCTGCGGCTGTGAGGAGCCAGGTCAGTAGAGGAGCAACAGAGAGATACGGATTAGGTGCTGTAAAAAAGTAATGATGGGGGTGGGCCTTTGGCCTAGCACTTAAGATCCTACAGCCGATTTCCTGAGTTCGAGTACTGGCACTTCTCCTGACTCTGGCTTCCTGCTAATGCAGGCATTGGGATGCAATGGTGCTGTCTCAAGTAACTGCGTTCCTGCAACTCATGTGGAAGATCTGGATTGAATTTTTGGCTGCTGGCCTTGGCCTGGCCTAGCCCAAGTTATTGCAGGTGTTTGGGGAATGACCCAGAGGATGGGAGCTCTCTCTCTCTCCCCTACCCACCATTTTTCTGTTTCTCTGCCTCTCAAAGAAATACATATTTAAAAAAATTGGAAATGGATATGGAAGGTCAAAAAATTCAACCCTCCTCCCAAGACATCTACTTTAAATCCCTGGAATCTGGGAAGGTGACCTTTTTGGAAAAGGGTTCTTTGAAATAAAGTTAAAGAATTTGAAATGAGATCATTCTGGATTATCTGGTTGGGCCCTAAGAACCATGACAAGTGTCTCTCTAAGAGAGAAGCAGATGGGGCTGGTGCTGTGGCATAGTGGGTGAAGCTGCCTCCCGCAGTGCTGGTATCCCATATGGACACCAGTTCGAGTCCCGGCTACTCCACTTCCCATCTAAGTCTCTGCTATGGCCTGGGAAAGCAGTGGAAGATGGCCCAAGTCCTTGGGCCCCTGCACCAGACTGGGAGACCTGGAAGAAGTTCCTGGCTCCTGGCTTCGAATCAGTGCAGCTCTGGCCATTGCGGCCAAGTAGAGAGTGAACCAGTGGATGAAAGACCTCTCTCTCTCTCTCTCTCTCTCTCTCTTTCCCTCTGCCTCTCTTTCTCTGAGTGTAACTCTGACTTTCAAATAAATAAATAAATAAATAAATCTTTAGGGGAAAAAAAAGAGAGAGAAGCAGAGGAGGAATGGGTAACATGGCCACTGAGGCTGAGACTGGCTGAGTTGGCTCTAGGAAGCCAAAGAGAGGTGGAGAAAGAGTCTCCACAAGAATCTCAAAAGATTTGGGGCCCTGTGGCTCCTGGATCCAGACATCTTGACCCCCAGAACTGTGAGAGAAAACATGTCTATTGCCAAGTGGCCCCGTTTACAGGAACTTGTTTCAGAAGCCACAGAGAGTTAATACAGGAGAAAGGGGTCGGCACTGTGGCTCACTTGGCTAATCCTCCACCTGCGGCGCTGGCATCCCATTTGGGTGCCGGATTCTGTCCCGGTTGCTCCTCTTCCAGGCCAGCTCTCTGCTGTGGCCCGGGAGTGCAGTGGAGGATGGCCCAAATGCTTGGGCCCCTGCACTCGCATGGGAGACCAGGAGGAAGCTCTTGGATCCTGGCTTCAGATAGGCACAGCTCCGGTTGTAGCAGCCATTTGGGGGGTGAACCAACGGATGGAAGATCTCTCTGTCTCTCTCTCACTGTCTATAACTCTACCTGCCAAATAAATAAAAATTTTTTAAAAATTACAGGAGAGATTAGCAGCGGCCCACAAGTATTAGTTGATGTATTTATTCAGTGGATGTCTCCCTCCCTTCCCCTCACTAACAGCTGCTCCCAGAGGGCAAGGATTCCTGGGTGTTGTTTCGTTGCTGTGTCCGCAAGGTGCATAGTTCCCAGCGTGTAAATACCGTTAAACACAGTGATAGTGAAGAGCGTGATCTGAGACGTTTGAGTAGATGAGACGTAGAAGATGAACTGAAGAAGAGATGTGTATTCAGGATGGAGGGACAGAGCTTGACACAGAGCCCTGAGCAGGGATGGGCTCCACGGCTCTGCCTGCTTGGGAGAAGACAGGACGGACACGCTGGGACAGACAAAGGAGGATGGGTTCATGCAGCAGGCAGGGGATGACAGCAGACTGAGCCGCGAGGAATAGCAGCGATTTCACCTGCGTTCCTTTACCGGTCCCAGGTGATATTCTTGAGGTTCATACGCTGGTGCTTTCTTTCTCAGTCTTCCTGACTTTGATTATCATTGTTCCATAGAATTCGTTTTTTATTTAATGCCAGCCTAACTCCAAGGAGGAAATCTGTGTCCCAGGCTTTTCGACCTAACATTTACTCTACTTTCTCAGCATTTTCATGCCAGCCACGATTCCCTTGCACGTTCCCTCAGCTGTCCTAAATACCAGCCCCTCCTTCAGTTTTTTCCACAATTAATAAATGCTCCTTTCCCCACTTCCCTTTATCCGATGCTGAGTCGGTCGTTTTGCCTTTGTCAGTTCTTTCAGGCACAGAACATATGGCTTTGCCATGGTTGATTATAACTGACTAGCAACATTTATATGACATTTCATCTCCAGGGCTTTTCACATTTCTTTAAGACCTCTTTTGTGGGCATCTTTTTTTATTTTCCTTTTGCACGCACTGTATGCAAGTATCAATTTATTTTTCACTTCAAACATCTTCCGTATCATCTTTTTGTCTCTTAAACATATCTTAGTAGTTATTTTTGAATTTCAAGCCATCTTCCTTGTGTTTTAGGTTTTGCATTTTATCAGTTTCTCAAAAGAACATCCTCATAGGAGCTAGGTTCTCTTGCCCTGCCTACTCAGGAGATCTTGCAGAACCAAAAAAGGAGGAGCAGTAATAAACATTGTCTCCTGACGGTCTGTGTTTATGACCACAGTATAACTCAAGGCGCATTTTCCAGCTTAACTTTAGCCCTTCATGGTTTTTTTCCCCAAGTTGCAAATGACATTCGGACCAAATCCTTTGGTAGAAGAACTGGCGATGCTTGAGAATAATTCAATAATTTGAGAATATTTCAGGTCAAACGTCTCAAAAAACTTAGGTAGTTTTATCTATCACCTTTGTTTTAAAAAAAAAAAAACCCACAAAGGCCGGCGCCGTGGCTCAACAGGATAATCTTCCGCCTTGCGGCGCCGGCACACTGGGTTCTTGTCCCGGTCAGGGCACCGGATTCTATCCCGGTTGCCCCTCTTCCAGGCCAGCTCTCTGCTATGGCCGGGGAAGGCAGTGGAGGATGGCCCAGGTCCTTGGGCCCTGCACCCGCATGGGAGACCAGGAGAAGCACCTGGTTCCTGCCATCGGATCAGCGCGGTGCGCCGGCCGCAGCGGCCATTGCGGGGTGAACCAACGGCAAAGGAAGACCTTTCTCTCTGTCTCTTTCTCTCACTGTCCACTCTGCCTGTCAAAAATTTTAAAAAATAATAATAATAAAAATAAAAATAAAAAACACAAAATCTTCAAGGAAAGGTTTTCACAACTTTTCAGGCATGGTCAATAAGTATTGAAACAGATAGAATTACAGTCGTAACAACTCTCCAAAAAAACAACCAGCCCCTTGGGCCCTACATTTGGTATTTCATTCTGAGAGCACGTTTGAATTTTAGAAAACTGTCCACCTTTAGCTAACAACCCCTCAAATAAAGGCAGCAGGATAGCTTCCAGCTTATCCATCATTCTAGTTAACTTCTAGTTGTGAAGGTTTTTTCCAAATGTGAAAGCATTCAGAGGCACAAAACCTTGCTTAAAGCCCAGGTTTCTGCTTTGCTACCACAGAGAAAAAACTGAAAACAAGCGTTTCTCAGGATTGCTATGATCAAAGCAACTGAATGAGCGGTTTGAGAGCCCGACTAAGCACTTTGCCATACAGGGGATTGTATAATTTCAAAATGTAAGAATATACAGGACAACTGTCTATGCAGCTCTGTAAAGAACATACCTGTCTAGAATATAAGACTGGGCCCAAATTATAACCCTGCCACTAAGCAGCCATTCATCAACTTCCTTGTTGTGAGAAACAAAGGGACGCCATACCCACTTTCCTCTTTGAACCTGGACGGCACCAGCTAAATGCCCTCTTAGGGCAATAGGGAATGTTGACGGCCAAGGTCTCCTGTGACATTATGAGGAAGAGGGTTGTATGGCCTTTGTGCCACTGTGTCAAAGTAAGGAATTCCCATAATCACCAGGGAATAAGCCTGGTTCACCAACACCATCAGACACCACCTTCTCCTCCCACCCTCGGGAAAATCCAGGATTGTTTTTCCTTTCATGGCAATAAATAAAACTGCTCTTTAGAATGACGGGAGGAGTGTTTGGCCTGGTGGTTAAGAGGCTGCTGGGGAGCTGGCACTGTGACGCAGGTTAATCCTCTGCCTGTGGTGCCAGTTCTAGTCCTGGCTGCTCCTCTTCCAGTCCAGCTCTCTGTTATGGCCTGGGAAAGCAGTAGAAGATGGCCCAGTGCTTGGGCCCCTGCACCCATGTGGGAGACCTGGAAGATGCTCCTGGCTCCTGGCTTCGGATCAGCCCAGCTCTGGCCGTTTCGGGCATTTGGGGAGTGAGCCAGCAGGTGGAAGACCTTTCTGTCTCTCCCTCTCACTGTCTATAACTCTACTTCTCAAATAAATAGATAAAATCTTAAAAAAAAAAAAAAGATTGTTGGGATACCAGTATCCCACGTCAGAATGCCTGGATTCGATATCCTGCCATGGCCCCTGACTTCAGCTAATACAAACCCTGAGAGCCATACGTGATGGCTCAAGTAGACGGGTTGCTAGTGCCCATGTGGGAGATCTGGATTGCATTTCCAAGTCCTGGCTTTGCCCCATTCAATCTTGGTTGTTGCAAGCATTTGGGGAGTGACCCAGTAATGAGAGGTGCTGTCTCTCACTTGCTCACTTCCTCTCTCTCTCTCTCTCTCTCTCTCTCTCTCTCACACACACACACACACACACACACACATAATTAACCAAAAGCTAATTTAAAAAAATAAAGCCTCAGTCTGGCCTAACCCCAGCTGTTGCAGCTATTTGGGGAGTGAACAAGGGGATGGAAGATATCTGTCTCTCTGTCTCTCTCTCTTTCTCTGTCATTCTGCCTCACAAATAAAACAAAATAAATCCTTTAAAAAAAAATGAAAGACTAGTGACTTTAAAAACAGGCATGTGTCTTTCTCAATAAAGTCCAAAAAATTGATAAATACAAAACTGGCTCTACAACTCATTTGGACCTTTTCTGCATGGCCATGAGATTGCTGTCCTCGCATAGGCATCACATCTAAGATCAAAGAAGGAAGGAAGAAGGGAGTAGGAAGAGGAAGGGAGCCGCCAGCATCGAGCGATCTAGAACCAAAAGCTGCCTAGAGCTTCCCAGCTGATTTCCTCTTACGTCTCACTGGCCAGAATTGATGGCACCACCTGCAAAGGAGGTAAAGGAAGGAAATACTCAGGTTGGCACATTGTGTTCCGTCTAATATCAGGATTCTGTGAACAAGAAAGTTGGAGGGAAATTAAACTGATTAATTACAGGGTCTGTCACAACCCTGAAACATATAAACAATTGCAGAAAAAGGAACACCCCTGATGTGTCTGAGAGAAAGCATCTATAACCCTGGCAGAATTGGATCTTGCGAAGTTGTTCTAAGGACAACCATGTTCCATCACAGAGCTCCTGGGAGTGGACAAAGTCTCCAAAGGGTGAGTCCCTGGCACATGGCAAGTGGAAGTAAATATTAGCTGTGTGGTAGTGGTGCAGTGGAAGATATTAATTATTATTACAATGGCATGAGATAAATTAAGGATTACCCATTCATCCAAATTTATTGAGCTTCTTTATACGAGAAGTTTTTCTGTTCAAATCCTGGGAAGCAGAATTTACTGGGTGGTTCATATTATCAGGGAAAAACACAAACATTTATTTTGGACTTGACATTCAGGAAAAGAGAGAAAAGGATGCCTGCTTTTGGAAGACATACCTAAAGATTCAGAATACCATTTGTTCTTCTCAACAGCAAAATTATAGATATGGGAAGCATTGTGGCCTCAATAAAAAGATTGTAGTAAAAATCTTATGGTCTTAAAGTGACCACTGAACCATCTTAAATGCACAATTCAGCAATAAAAGTTATATGTAACAATTTCAATAAAAGATTGAAATCAAGTAAAAAATTCTACTTATGATTAGAACAAGGAAATGGAGACATAAAATAGAATCAAAACAAGAGAAAGCATTACTGTGAAAAACCTGTCAGTTCATCAATGAAAGATGAACCCCACAACATAAAAACTGGACAAAAAAAGAATACTCAAATCACACATAATACAAATGGCCAATAAGCATATTAAAACAGGAACTTTAAGATGGTGCTGTGGCGTAGTGGGTAAAGCTGCCACCTGTGGTGCCGGCATCCCAGATGGGTTCTGGATCAAGTCCTAGCTGCTCTACTTCTGATCCAGCTCTCTGCTATGGCCTGGGAAAGCAGTAGTAAAAGTCCTTGGGCCCCTGCCCCCATGTGGAGACCAAGAAGAAGCTCCTGGCTCCTGGCTTTGGATCGGCACAGCTCCAGCTATTGTGGCCAATTGGGGAGTGAACCAGCAGATGAAAGACCTCTCACTCTCCCTGCCTTTCTTTCTCTTTCTGTGTAATTCTGACTTTCAAATAAATAAATAATCTTTAAAAAATCATTAACTTTGCCAATAATTAAATATTGCATATTTGCTTACACAATTATCCAAAAGAATTTAAAATTATAAAGCAGTGTTTTTGAAGAAACAAGAAAATGAATACAATGAAAGTTGGTATAATTTTTATACAGTTGACAATTTTTAAATCCTTTAGCAATATGTGTAAGATAAAGATATGTAAAGATATGTGTAAAGATAAAGATATGATTTGATTTAGTAATTCAGAACTTTTTTCTAAGCATTTAATTATAAATGCTTACAAAATAATGTGTAAACATTTATTCAATAATTTTTGATACAGCATTGTTTTTATTTTATTAAGTTTATGTGAGAGACGGAGAGACAGAAATACACATAGACAGAGCTCCCATACACCAGTACCCACCCCAAGTGCTCACAACAGCCAGGGCGAGGTCAGGGTCAAGACTAGGAGCCAGGAATCAATCCAGGTCTCCCACAGGGTTGGCAAAAACACAAGTACTTGAGCCACTGCTACTGCTTCCCAGGGTCTGCATTAGCAGACCTCTCTCTCTTTCTCTCTGCCTCTCCTTCTCTCCTTGTGTAACTCTTTCAAATAAATTTTAAAAATCTTTAAAAAATATATTTCAAAATAAGGCAAAGTATACTTGCCTTAGTGTTTACTTGGGGGAAAGATGCAAATTTTATCAGTGTGATCCTAAGATTTGTTCTTATCTACCACTGATTTCCTCCTTGGACATATGAGACATTCAATAATTTTTTTAAGATTTTTTCAAAGATTTATTTACTTATATGATAAGCAGAGTTAGACACAGAGAGGGAGACATAGAGAGGTTTTCCAGCCTCTGGTTCACTCCCCAAATGGCCACAATGGCTGGAGATGGGCCAATCTGAATCCAGGAGCCAAGAGCTTATTCTGGGTCTCCCACATGGGTGCAAGGGCCTGAGTACTTGGGCCATCTTCCACTGTTTTTCCAGGCCATTAGCAGGGAACTGGATCAGAGGAGGAGCAGGTGGGATTCGAATGAGCACCCATATGGGATATGCCACACTACAGGCGGAGGCTTAACCTAATATGCCACAGTGCCAGCCCCTCAATAGTTTTTATTGAAGAAAAAATGCATATGTACACAAAAAGAGATTAGAAGTTAATAAAGACTATCAACAGTAGTTTATATGAGGTGGCAGGATTGTTTTCTTTTCTTCTTTCTAATTTCTTCTCAAGTATAAAACTTGAGAACTTTTATGAGTAAAGGCAAGTCATTTTATTGACTTGGGTTATAAGAGATACTCCCAGAACATTCTAAAGGGAGCAAGAGAAAAGGATTTTTTGTTACATGATTTTTCAAGAAATTTAAATAACAGTTTCAATGAAACAGCACATGTAAGACTGTAGTGTGGCAATTGGTCCAAGTAAGTTCCAGTGTATTCCAGAATGCAAGTATGAATAGATATTTTCTTTGCATCAGGAACAATACATTTATAAAGCACCCTGGCATAGACATCTTTTATGGTGACTGAAGATTGATGAAACCACTTGGAGAGATGCTTCCAGAACAGTTTGGCATGGGAGGACCCTGAAAATAGTGTTTGATGTTGGCTAGGATCCAGTTTTATGGGTTGCTCGATTCGGAGGTACTTTGTTAGCTAAGTGGTTTGGTGACACATCGCTCCCGAACGATGACCTGAACCCCTCTGTCTCTGTACCCCATCTGCAGGCCGAAATCGGCAGGTCTGCAGTTCAGCTTGGTCAACACAGCCTTGCCTGTCACCCTTCATTGCATCTCGCTGACGAACCATTCCACCTTATCTGGGAACAGCTCTCTTGACGAGCGCTACCCCTGTGCAATAATCGTTCACCACTGCGGCCACTCTTGCCGTAGCACAAGCAGACATTTATCTTGCTGCTAATGGATAATTAATTTTAAAAATGTATATTATGACACAATTAAAAAAAGAAAAAGAAAAAGACAAGCTGGACAATGGGACTAAATGTCCCTTCTTCAAATTGACTTCTATTTAGCTCTTCCAATGTCATCCCAAACACAGATAACTTTTCTTCCATGAATTGTTCTCCTGAATGATTTATACGTGTCGTGTTATCTGTGGCTCTCTCTGCATCCCCTGGTGGATTTAGCCAGCCATCAGCTGCATAATTGTTAATTTTAACAGTATAAAAGGTTCTGATGCAAAAGAGATAGGGTGTTGGTAGAAGAATTAATTGAAATGTATCTCCTAATCACACCAGTCTCCTACTGCTGGTTTCCCACACACAAAAATTATACTTTAGGTTTAAGGTTAAAATAAATTTACATCCTTGCTACTCTGGAAGCTTTGGGTCTAATGCAAATGTTAATTGTTTATAATACTTACGGAGGCTTTTCACGCAGAACAATTACAGGCACGGTACAGGCCATGGTCCAGGGCACATTTTCATAGGTAGAAGAGTCCCATAGCTGACAAGAGATAGGAGGGGAAGGAAATGAGGGAGAGAGAAGAAACCAGAAAGACCACGAAGAAAGTAAAACACGGTGGGTCATTTATTACTAAGTCTGCAACCCTCCTTTTACATCTTTGAACACCAATCATATTTCCCAGCATTAAAAGATAATATGGACCACATTTTTACCCCAATATTTCTTTTCTAAGAATATTAAGTGTATGAGGCTATTCAAAAAGTTCACAGAAAATGACATAAAAAGATGAGTTTATTTTGGTACCAAAAATATTGGAAATCCATGCATAGCTTTGCCATAATATTCATTTTACATGAACTTTCTGAAGACTCTTCAAACAGGAGAGACAGAGCCTAAAACATCCTTGCAACAATTATATTTGGATGGTTGAAGTCATAGAGGACAAAAGCAAGTTAAATCCAAGTCTATTTTCCAATCTACAAATCTGAACACTTTAAGCATCATCTGATCGTGTCTGGATATGCCTATCAGTCAATCAGGCACAAGTATAAGTTTATAAGCATCACGAGCCTGACCTCTGACAGGCTTGGCCTGTGCAGTTCACAGCTGAGGATCAAAGAATATTTTAGGCCAGACCCATCTCATTCACTCACTCTCTCATTTCATTTAATAAACATTTCATGAGCACCTAGAAGTGTCTGTCACTGGGTTACAGAAAAGGGGCTCTTGCCCATTTGCAGTAGTTCACCAAGTAACAGAGGAGAGGTCAGGAGGGAAATTATCACAAGGGGCTAGAAGCCCTGAGGAGGGAGGCCAGACACCCACCATTTGAACTCTCCCTTCTCATTGTTTGCAAATGAAAACACCCCAGGACTGGTAAAAATCCAGCCAATTCACACATGTATTTTCCTACACACCCAAACCTTCACCAGCGCCCATTTCTGTGCACAGGCAGCTCTCAGTTGGTGTGTGAACTCGGTCTGGTAGATACAGACAAGTCCTCAACATGGCAGAAGGAGCTTTCAAAGCCCCTTACCTGTTGCTGGATTTAACCAGTTCATCTAGTCTGTATTTCTTAAACAGGAAAGCCAGAGGCTGCTAAGTGGTAAAGGCTATTATCATGTGAATGACATTTATTGCTTAATAAAAAACTAAACATTTAGCTCTCATATTGCATATTGAGTCTTCAGCAAACAAAAAGAGCATGCTCAACATTTTTTTTTTTTTTTTTTTTTTTGCCACACAGCAGATTCAAGGATTATGTGCCTATAATTTTAGGACACAAAGGCTCAGCTTCTTAAAGCCGAAATAAACGTCAACTGATCTGTGAATATTCTTATATATTACGTATTGTATTAAGACATAAGTATATCATCCAAGTCTTTCCACAGTAAAGCTCAAAGATGGGTCTATCTAGGGTCAGGATTGGGGGAAGTTTACTCATTACCATTGGTCAAATACAATTCCTTGTTGATGGCAATCTGTGTATTTAATTGCATTTTCCTTTTAAAGCTCAATGTAGGTGGGTAGATCTATAGACAGAATTACAATGCAGCAATTGAGAACCAATGATTTTCTAAGCCAGGGATATTGGGTATTTAATTTTGCTTCTTAAATCCATACTTGGTGGGCTCTTAAGGAACACAATAGAGAAGGAGTTATGTCCTAATCAGTTTATAAGATAGTATGAAGGAAATGCATGATAGACCAACCCGATGTGTAAATACAATAACACAATGAAACCTAATCTACTGCAAAGCTTTAATTTAATCCTTCTATAACACAAGGGTATTGGAAACTGGCTTATGAATAGCTCAAGAATGCATAACTGAACTGTATAGCCTTGGTTAAGTTTAAAATGTTCAAATCTAACTTGTAATTTATATAAATTATTATGTAGCTTTTACATAAAGAAGAAACCATGGATTATACCTAAAGAAGGGAAGATTTCTAAATAATAACCTACATTATTTAAAACAGTGCAAGATGAAGCTTTTTATTTTTCATTTTTAATTTTCAACTAGTTTTTAACAGGTTCAATACAGTTCATGGATACATTTCCAAGACTGTCAGATAACATTAGTAAGTATGAAAATGATTCGCCTGTACACTAGGGTACATGCGAGCACGTGTGTGTATCTAACAAAAGACAGAGATGCATGAGTATAACGTGAAACAGTAAAAAGGCATTTTTAGTATTTTGTTTTATTTCACTTTCACTTTTTAACTTTTAATTTAAGTTTCTGTAAATTATTTGGTCTGAGTGGTAATTATAAAAGCTGGTCAAGTTTACATTTATAAAAATATCTGTGAAACTAAATGACCTTGTAACCAATGAAAATCTATTGGACATTCTTTAAAGTAGAACAGTGAAAAGGTGTGCTAACACAGTGACCTTTAAAATAGGAGAACAAGACAGAGGAATGCCCGCTCTGATTTTACCAAGAATTGCCTTTTATTGAAACCTACCATTTGCAATTTCTCAACTTTGTCAAGGGGTGTTTAAGTCACTCTTCCTAAAACTCAGCAACACAGTGCTTGGGCCCCACCGTCCTCCACGTTCCTGGTCTCCAATGGATTTCTCGTCATTTACTGGATTTCTCATTATTCCCATGTAGTCTCTCTTGGGCCTTCTCTGTTTTGCTTCTCAGCCCTCCCTTATTCACTTCCTCCCCTTGGCCCTCTCCCACGGGATGAATGACTTTGTCACAAACAGCATTTCATCAGTTTTCAGTAGCACTGCCCTTGCTTGGATGCAGGTTAAACCCCTCTGCCCAAACAGACCAGAAACGTGTGGAGAACAGGTAGAGAACTCCAGAGAGAGATGCTTCTCAATCGCACTGCCCTCTCCCCGCTTTATTCCCTGTACTTAGCAAAGTTCGCACATGCTTGACATGTGTTTTCCTCGCAGCAAATACACAGATATACACTAGTGTCACTTGTTCGATTCAGTTTGACCTAATGAAGGCCAATTGTGCGGAAGTCCAACATCCCAGCTGTTGTGTTCATTACTTTGCTGGATAATGTCACTACTTATAATAGAAGGGAAAGTCTGTGGCCTGAAAACTTCTCAGATGAAATAAAAGCATAAATACTAACTGCATTAGAGATAGATCCTGGCTATGAAAGTGAGGGTACACATACATAATAGGCACTGGAATAAAAACAGTCATGCTTACTTGACAGTGGTAAAGAGTTCGCAAGCGAGGAATTTTTTAAAAAGATTTATTTATTTGAAAGGCAAAGTTTCAGAGAGAGAGAGGGAGGGAGAGATAGAGAGATCCTCCATGCACTGGTTCACTCACCAAATGGCCACAATGTCCAGGACTGGGCCTGGTTGAATGGCAGGAGCCAGGAGCTTCTTATGGGTCTCCCACATGGGTGCAGGGGCCCAAGGACTTGGGCTATCTTCCACTGCTTTCCTAGGTGCATTAGCAGGGAGTTGAATTGCGGTGGAATGAGAAGGCCATGCCAAGATGGCTGCTGGCAAAGGAAACTGCCTGGCAACAGGCTGTGATTGGATGGCTTCAGAAACCAATGGAGCCTGACTGGCAACAGGCTGTGACTGGATGGCTTCAGAAACTGCCTGGCAACAGGTTGTGATTGCTTAGGGCATAGACCACACCTTGACTGGATTGACTGCCTTGGCTATTTAAGCTGCTGTAGCAACTGAAATAAACGAGTCTGCAGGCTGCTCACCTCTGGCCTGCTTTCACCCGGCTCCTGGGGTTTCTGTGGTGACTCCGCACCTCTTGCCCCCACCACGCTCCCCCTTTCAGAACGAATCCTCCACAACATTGGATCAGAAATGGAGCAGCTAGGACTTGAACTGGCATCCATATGGGATGCCAGCATTGCAGGTAGTGCTTTACCATATTTCATCACAATGCTGGCCCCAGATTTTGGGCTCTGCAGATGATAAGCATGTTCTATAACCATATACAAATGACTCCTAAAAACTTCATTTCTTCATATCAAATCCAAATACATTATTAGTTCAGTGAGAGTTCCATTTGATATATTTATATGTGTGGTGTTTAAGAGACCTTTGCTTTGCATTCTCATTTGCTGAAAATCTAAAGAGAGAATTCAGTGTCATAAAATTAGAAAAACATAAAAGTCAGAGCTAATATAGCAAAATGTAATATATAACAAAATTAAACTGTATATAATTTTTAAAAGATTTATTTATTTGAGACACAGGGTAACAGACAGAGAGTGGGAGAGACAGAAAGAAAGGTCTTCCATTCACTGGTTCACTACCCAAATGGCCACAACAGCCAGAGCTGAACTGATCTAAAGCCAGGAACTAGGGGCAATAAGCTAGGAGTTTCTTCTAGGTATCCCACATGGATGTAGAGGCCCAAGCACTTCAGCCATTTTCCACTGCCTTCCCAGGCCATTAGCAGAGAGCGGGATTGGAAGAGGAGCAGCTGGAATGCAAACCGGTGCCCACATGGGATGCTGGTGTTACAGGCAGAGGCTTAACCTACTGTGCCACAGTGTCAGCTTATGGTTTTTTTAAAAACAGACCTACATGAAAATTGAGAAAAAGGTTAAAAACTTGAAAATGTATCCAATCCATCATACCAGAACTTGTTCATAGAAAGCAAAAAAAAAAAAAAAAATCTTACAAGTAGTTATTATTGGGTTTCAAAATTAATAGAGCATGGTTCATGCCCACTCAAGGGTGCAAAAAGCAAACAAAAATTAATACAGCAATAGTAATTGAAGTCTACTTGAAGTGGGAATTCTCATGATGTCCAAGGGCACAATAACAAGGAAAAATAATTTTATTTCATATAAATTTAATGATACAAAATAGATAATGAGAAAAGAACTCATTTATTTCATCTATCTACTGGATTTGCACCTCCAGCCCCAATTCTCTCTAAACAACCCACCCAGAAATAAGTAACGTTAAAAAGAAGAAGCAATTAAATGCAAGGAGGAAGCTGTTTAGGTCAAGACATAGCAATTATAGAAAATGAGTGGGGCTTGTTTGGATTCTGGTTTGAGAAGTTTCAAGAAAAATATCTTTTGAGGAAAAAAGTGTATATAGACTTGAAATCAGATTATACTGAATAATAATTATTAATCTTGTTGGATGTGCCCAAATATGTGGATCATCTGGGGAAAAAACAAGCCTATATCCATTGGAGATACATCCTAAACTATGATTAGTGAAATTACATGATCTCTTGGGCTTGTTTTAAGGGTAGATTAGAAAAAAAGTAAGATTTTTTTTTTTAAAAAAAAAAAGAAAGATGATAGAATGTTGATAATTACTGAAGCTAGGTGATGGGTTCATCATACTATTATCTCTGTTTTTGTTTAAATTTAAAGATTTTCATAACAAGAATGAAAGCTATTCAGAAATCTACCAACAATAGATGCTGGAGGGGATGTGGGGAAAAAGGGACACTAACCCACTGTTGGTGGGAATGCAAACTGGTTAAGCCACTATGGAAGTCAGTCTGGAGATTCCTCAGAAACCTGAATATAACCCTACCATACAACCCAGCCATCCCACTCCTTGGAATTTACCCAAAGGAAATTAATTTGGCAAACAAAAAAGCCATCTGCACATTAATGTTTATTGCAACTCAATTCACAATAGCTAAGACCTGGAACCAACCCAAATACCCATCAACAGTAGACTGGATAAAGAAATTATGGGACATGTACTCTATAGAATACTATACAGCAGTCAAAAACAATGAAATCCGGTCATTTGCAACAAGATGGAGTAATCTGGAAAACATCATGCTGAGTGAATTAAGCCAGTCCCAAAGGGACAAATATCATTTGTTTTCCCTGATCAGTGACAATTAACTGAGTACCAAAGGGGAAACCTGTTGAAGTGAAATGGACACTATGAGAAACAATGACCTGATCAGCTCTTGTCCTGACTGTTGATGTACAATGTAATACTTTATCCATTTTAGTATTTTGTTGTTGTTGTTGTTCTAGTACTAGTGGTTGAACTCTGTAATTAAGACACAATTATTCTTAGGTGTTTAAATTTTAACTGAAAAGTGATCCCTGTTAAATATACGAGTGGGAATAAGAGAGGGAGGAGATATACAATTTGGGACATGCTCAATCGGACTTGCCCCAAATGGTGGAGTTAGAAATGTGCCAGGGGATTCCAATACAATCTCATCAAGGTGGCATGCACCAATGCCATCTCACTAGTCCAAGTGATCAATTTCAGTTCACAATTGATCATACTGATAGGTCTAAGAGTCAAAGGGATCACACAAACAAGACTAGTGTCTGCTAATACTAACTGATAGAATCAAAAAGGGAGAGAATGATCCAACATGGGAAGCGGGAGACACAGCAGACTCATAGAATGGCAGATGTCCTAAGTAGCACTCTGGCCTCAGAATCAGCTCTTAAGGCATTCAGATCTGGCTGAAGAGCCCATGAGAGTATTTTAGGCATGGAAAGCCAAGACACCCTGGAAAAAAAAAAAAAAAAAAGAAGACCTAAATGAAAGATCTCTGTGAGTGAGATCTCAGTGGAAAGAACGAGGCCATCAAAGAAGGAGGTACATTTTTCTGAAGGGAGGAGAGAACTTCCACTTTTACTATGACCCTATTGGAATAAGATCAAAGTCGGTGAACCCTAAAGGCTTCCATAGCCTTGGCAACTCATGACTAGAGCCTAGGGAGATTACTGATGCCATAAACAAGAGTGTCATATTGTTAAGTCAAGAACAGGAGTCACTGTGTACTTACTCCTCATGTGGGATCTCTGTCCTTAATGTGTTGTGCAATGTGAAGTGATGCTATAACTAGGTCTCAAACAGTATTTTACACTTTGTGTTTCTGTGTGCGTGCAAACTGATGAAATCTTTACTTAATATATACTGAATCGATCTTCTGTATATAAAGATAATTGAAAATGAAAAAAAAACAACTTGGTGTTCAATTGGAAATGGCATAGAAAATTAATTAATTTTTAAAAAATATCATGTAGGATCTCTGTCTTTAATGTGCTGTACACTGTTATTTAATGCTATAACTAGTACTCCAACAGTATTTTTTCACTTTGTGTTGCTATGTGGGGGCAAACTGTTGAAATCTTTACTTAATATATACTAAACTGATCTTCTGTATATAAAGAGAATTGAAAATGAATCTTGATATGAATGGAAGGGGAGAGGGAGCGGGAAAGGGAAGGGTTGCGGGTGGGAAGGAATTTGTTGGGGGGGAGGGAAGCCATTGTAATCCATAAGCTGTACTTTGGAGTTTTATATGCATTAAATAAAAGTTAAAAAAAATTTTAAAAAAAAGAATGAAAGCTAAAACAATAATCAATGCTCTTTTTAAAAATATATATGTATTTAACTATTTGAAAGGCAGAGTTACAGACAGAGAATGAGACAGAAAGAGAGAGCTTTTCCATCAGTTGGTTCACTCCCAAATGGCCTCAATGGCCAGGGCTGGGCCAGGTGGAAGCCAGGAACCAGGAGCTTCATCTGGGTCTCCCACAAGGGTGTCAGGGTTCCAAACACCTAGGCTATCCTCCTCTGTTCCTCCCAGGCCATCAGCAAGGAGCTGGATAGGAAGTGGAGCAGCCAGGACCAAAACCAGCACACACATAGGATGCCAGTGTCACAGGTGGCAGCTTAACTCACGGCAATGCCAGCCCCCTAATCAATGATTTTGAGAATCTTTCAAGATAGACACAGAATCCAATAGTGCTGGCAGGAAGTGTGGGGCAGGTGACCATTTTTGGGTCATCATTATGGGGACAGAAGCACAAGGGTAAATGTGGTGGCCACTTCTCCAACCACGCTCAGAGTCTCCCCTCAGCATCACCATAGAATGGGTTTCTGGCATGCCTCCAGCTTTGCAACTGTGCCAACTAGCTTCTGAATAACCAAGCTTCTCCCCAGACAACTTGTTGGCAATGAACTCAAGAGCTGAATGAACAAGGAGAACACATATTAGCTACAAGGTTAAAGTTTAACCCCTTCACTAAGTGTTCCTACCTGTGGCTTGTCCACATACACCTATACAGTTTCTGATGAACCATCCTGAACCTTTGTGGATAGAATGTGAGATGGCTCTGTCCCAGGCCTACGAATTCTTACTATAGGCTTCCTAGTAACCCTCCACACAACAGCCCATGTGCATGGTGTGGCTATAAACATCATGCCTTATGGCATAGCAACATCAGGTCTATGTTAATGTTTTTGAAGATTGGGTGTCTGTTCACCTCAGGGTGGTAGCCATAGAGTACATTAAAGAAAGTTGTGATGTTTACCCTGTGATGCTAAATATGTTAATTAGTTTTTGAAATATCTGAGGCAGCAAATTTTTTTTATTTAGTAAATATAAATTTCCAAAGTACAGTTTATGGATTACAATGGCTCCCCCCCCATAATTTCCCTCCCACTCGCACCCCTCCCATCTCCCACTCCCTCTCCCCTTCCATTCACATCAAGATTCATTTTCAATTATCTTTATATACAGAAGATCGATTCAGTATATATTAAGTAAAGATTTCATCAGTTTGCACGCACACAGAAACACAAAGTGTAAAATACTGTTTGAGACCTAGTTATAGCATCACTTCACATTGCACAACACATTAAGGACAGAGATCCCACATGAGGAGTAAGTACACAGTGACTCCTGTTCTTGACTTAACAATATGACACTCTTGTTTATGGCATCAGTAATCTCCCTAGGCTCTAGTCATGAGTTGCCAAGGCTATGGAAGCCTTTTGAGTTCGCTGACTTTGATCTTATTCCAATAGGGTCATAATCAAAATGGAAGTTCTCTCCTCCCTTCAGAAAAATGTACCTCCTTCTTTGATGGCCTCGTTCTTTCCACTGAGATCTCACTCACAGAGATCTTTCATTTAGGTCTTCTTTTTTTTTTTTTTCCCAGGGTGTCTTGGCTTTCCATGCCTAAAATACTCTCATGGGCTCTTCAGCCAGATCTGAATGCCTTAAGAGCTGATTCTGAGGCCAGAGTGCTACTTAGGACATCTGCCATTCTATGAGTCTGCTGTGTCTCCCGCTTCCCATGTTGGATCATTCTCTCCCTTTTTGATTCTATCAGTTAGTATTAGCAGACACTAGTCTTGTTTGTGTGATCCCTTTGACTCTTAGACCTATCAGAGTCATCAATTGTGAACTTAAATTGACCACTTGGACTAGTGAGATGGCATTGGTACATGCCACCTTGATGAGATTGTATTGGAATCCCCTGGCACATTTCTAACTCCACCATTTGGGGCAAGTCCGACTGAGCATGTCCCAAATTGTACATCTCCTCCCTCTCTTATTCCCACTCGTATATTTAACAGGGATCACTTTTCAGTTAAAATTTAAACACCTAAGAATAATTGTGTGTTAATTAGAGTTCAACCAATAGTACTAAAGCCAAAAAAATACTAAAATGGATAAAGTATTACATTGTACATCAACAGTCGAGACAAGAGCTGATCAAGTCACTGTTTCTCATAGTGTCCATTTCACTTCAACAGGTTTCCCCTTTGGTGCTCAGTTAGTTGTCGCCGATCAGGGAGAACATATGATATTTGTCCCTTTGGGACTGGCTTAATTCACTCAGCATGATGTTTTCCAGCAGATGGCAGAAGACATACACGTGAAGGACCACATGGTAAGCCAGGAAGCAGAGTAGGTGAACCCAAACCCTCTGGTGAGAACCCAAGAGAGCTCATGGGAACTAAACTGTGAGGACTCACCAGTGACCCAAGGATCTCCGACTAGATCTACCTTCCAAAGAGAGGTTCTACCACCCTGGGCACCAAGCCTTTAACACATGGGCCTTTGGGTGACATTCAAATCTAAGACAACTATACTTTCTGTTTCTGAGATCCTGTGTGCACTCACTAGGAAGAAAGGGTCATCAGGTTCCATATCTAATGCCTGATGTCAGCTACACAGAGAAGTATGTGCCAGGAAAAAGAAACATCTCCCCATTCGTTGTTTGCTTGTACCCTGACAGTCTGTCTGTCTGTATGTCTGAACCCTGACCAACTGTTCTGTCAAAGGACTTAAAACAGGAATAACTTGTAAATACATCTTTTTGTACATTAAAAAATAATCTTCTCATTAAAAAAAGAATAAAGATTGTAGCTCATTACCTGATTGCCAAGACTCTGGTAGATGAGTGAAATTAGAGCTAGGATATATAAACATGTATCATATGTATGGTATATCATATGTATGATATATATGTATATATCATATGTATGGTTCATATGTATATGAACCATGAATATCTTCCTATCTCTTAAAATTTTTAAAAGCTCTCGAATCTGTATCTCTTTATGTTTAAGATGAAAAAGGAAATAATAAAGAAGCAAATGGATAAATGAGAAAGAGTATGTACTCCTGGAGCCAGCATTGTGGTACAGTGGCTTAAGCCATTGCCTGCAACATTGGCATACCATATGAGCGCCAGTGGAGTCCAGCTGCTCCACTTCCAATCCGTCTTCCTGCTAATGTGCCTGGGAAGGCAATGGAAGACAGCCCAAGTACTTGGACTTTGGCTACCCTTGTGGGAGACTGGGATAAAGTTCCAGGCTCCTGGCTTTGGCCTGACCCAGACCACTGCAACCATTTAGGGAGTAAACCAGTGGATAGGAGATCTCTCTCTTTCTCTCTCTCTCCCCCGCCCCACTCTCTTGGTGTGTGTATGTGTGTATGTCTTTTACTTTGTCTTTCAAATATATGAAATAAATCTTAAAAAGGGTATATATTCACTAGAGTAGTTATGAGAATTAAACATGTTCATTCAAATTCCACTTTTAGCACAAATCTCACAATTTTCTCTCAATTACATATAATAATGCTAATATACATGCCCTAAAATAAGTAGAAATAAATTACAGCTGCTACTTTGTCACTAATTAAGTGAATTATCATTTTCTTTAAAAAAAAACATTTATTTATTTGAGAGGAAGAATGAGAAGAGAGAGAGAGAAAGAAAGGGAGAAATCTTCCATCCACTGGTTCATCCACTGGTTCATCCCCTAAATGTTTGTAATAGCCAGATCTGGACCAGGCGGGAGCCAGGAGCCAGGAACTCCATCCTGTTCTCCCACATGGGTGGCAGGGGCTAAAGCACTTAGGCCATATTTCATTGCCTTCCCAGGAATATTAGCAGGGAGCTGGATCAAGAGTCAAGTAGCTGGGACTCAAACCAGCACTCAGATATGGGATGCTGGCATCATAAGCAGTGGCTTAATCCACCATGCCACAACACTGACCTATTCTCTTCCTGCTAAAGTAGAAAAAGAAACACCCCTTACCTTACTCAAAATAGCAGGCCTGGCTATTTTATTATTCCTTGGGAATAACGAAAATCTGCAGATAGCCATTACTAGAACTCATGGGACTGTCTGTCAAAGGAAGTTATTTTGGGGAAGTCTACTTTACAAAGCCTGCCTGATACATTTTAAAAATCTTTTCTCTTCTCACCCTTCATTACTCTTCAATGCAATAGAGAAAAACATCTTGGTGTGCTTTACTTCAGTGGAATCCGTGATGAGTTATACTTGCTGATCGGCATGTGGCACTGTCTTAGCTCAGGCTGCTTTAACAAAATATCATAGACCAGGGGCCCTAAACAGCGCACATCAATTCTTTACAGGTCTGGAGGCTGAGAAATCCAAGACCTAGGTGCTGCCAGAGTCTGTGCCTGGAGTTAGTGTTTTCTTCCTGCTTATAGATGGACCCCTTCTTGCTATATGATTACACGGCAGAGAGCAATTAAACTGGTCTCTTCTTATACAGGCACTAATCCCACCCTCGTGACTTCATCCAGATCTAATTATCTCCCAAAAGCCCTGTCTCCAAATATCATCACATTAGAGATTAGCGTCTCAAGGTATGGAGTTGTTGGGGGCATGGGAAACAAACTTGCTGTTTTTTTTCTTTTTAAGATTTTTTTATTTATTTTATTTGAGAGTTAGAGTTACAGACAGTGAGAGGGAGAGACAGAGAGAAAAGTCTTCCTTCCGTTGGTTCACTCCCCAAATGACCACAACGGCCAGAGCTGCGTCAATCTGAATTCAGGAGCCAGGTGCTTCTTCCTGGTCTCCCATGCGGGTGCAGGGGCCCAAGCACTTGGGCCATCTTCTACTGCTTTCCCAGGCCACAGCAGAGAGCTGGATCCGAAGTGCAGCAGCCGGATCTTGAACCGGCACCCATATGGGATGCTGGCACCTCAGGCAGAGGATTAACCTATTGCGCCATGGCACTGGCCCCACAAACTTACTGTTAATAACAGATGGTTATTTTATTATTATGCTATAATTGTCACTGAAAATCAAAATCATTGTAGAATCACAAGCAAAAATAAAATAGCTTTTAATATCTGCCATCCTGAGAAAGGGTTTGGTCATAGATTCTGGAGCTGAGCTGAACCTCCTGGCAAAAGTAAGTTGCACAAGCTTTAAGTTAAAGGACCGGAAAGAGATGAAGCTAAGTGGACCCTTCTAGATGGTAGAAAAAGTGAACAATGGTTTGAGTAGACACATCTGGTTTTTTTTTTTTTGTCCTAAACTTTTAGGTATTTAACATTCAAAGAAGCAAACATGTACCCATGTAGAAAACTACAAGAAAGATAATTGGTTCAGATGTCACAATTATCATAACAAAACTTATTACATATGGCAGCAGGATTTCTCACAATACTTTGCAGAGAAGCCAAAAGCTTCCAAGCCATTCTCATCGATAGCCAGATGTGCTGTCGCATTCTCTAATCAAGCACAACACAAAGCTCTCTCCATGGGGGAGGTGTGTGAACGTTCTGCACATCAGACACCCCCTGTACCTCATGCCGTGGGAATCCTGCTGCACGCCCCCCAAGCCCTGTGACACGGCGCTTTCCTCTGGATGTACACAATACAATTTTTAAAAAATGCTTTCTAATTCCCAAACGCTCATTAAGCTACACATGGGTTATAGACAGTGCATCCCCCTTCTTCTAATTAAATTTATAATTTTAGGTGACACGAAGGCCAAGCAAAGAGGAAAAAAATCCAAGTTTCCCTATTTCTCCCTGATCTTTTCCAGGCCCCTTTGGCTAAGCTGCACACCTTCTCCCTGTTCCTGGCTTAGTGCTAAGTTATTTGCCTGGCCAATTCCTTACTGCTACACCCAACCTGCTCTTTAAGCCATCTTTAGAACTCAAAACTCATTCTCCTTTTTGTGGCTTCTCCTCCTGAGGTCAGGTCTTGCTTTCAAATATCCAAGCTTGTCAGCCTTCTTTGACTCTGATCTCATCTTTAGGTTGCTTCCAGGTCTGAGCCCCAGGACAGCCTGCTTCAGTGCATCCCAGTCCCTCACTCCACCCTCTCACTGGTTTTTCTAGTACTAGGGCTGGTACTGGCTCCCTGTATTTAGTATCACTCTTTACTTCTTGACCTTGTTAACTCTGACTTCTTCATCACCTGTGTGACAAATTCTGTACCAAGTCCCTTCTGTGTGAAAAACCTAGTGTGGTTTCTCTTTTCCTGAAAGGACAGGTACCCAGCTTCCATCCTTCATGGAACTCCTACGTGTAGACACAGCATGAAAACCAAAGAGGCTTGAAATGGCTGAACAGTGCCCTAGACGATCCTCCAGAGTTTAAAAGACCCCCAGAACACCTGATGGTAAATAAGCTGCCAACCTGGCTGGATCAGAGACAAGATTAAGTTCATTCACAGAAAACAAAGAGTTGCATTTAGAATGTAAGTTGAGATTTAAAAAACTATATTATTCTGAAAAAAACTCTGCAAATGGTTTTCTTGCTCCTTTGTTCTTGTGATAATCATAAATATGCCTTAATTTTGCAAATTTGCCATCCCTTCCCAAAAGAACAGGAATTTGGGGATTTCATCTCAAGAACTATTCTTGCTCCTGACTGCTAGGTTTAAAATTATTATTTTCCTTTGTTTTTGTTTTAGAAAGCAGGTAAATACATTGTGTCCAGTTAAGCTGCAAGCACTTTCATAAGTTGTATTAAATCATTTTAAGCACAGAGTAAACTCTTAATTAATTCGCTATTGAATTAAATTCCTCCATCCAAATTATTGGCAATTTTTCTATAAATCTTTCCAACATCCTCTTCTTATCATCCTTCCACACCCATCTGGATACTTCCTGGACCTCCGTTGTCACCAGAGGCATCTTTTTAAAGACAAATCTGATTAAACTTAGAGAACTGGCTGTTGTCCTTACGTGAAGTACCAGTTTCAGGAGCTGCTGACATAGGCACTCTATGATCTCTTCTCCTTCCCTTCCAACCTCATTTCTATTCATTTTTCTACCTTGAATTCTTTCTGTACTAGATATCTATGACTTTGTCAAACACCTTGTCCCTAGGGCTTTGAATGTGTTTTCACTTTCTAGAACTTTCTTCCCACACTACCCCCTATACAACTCTCTTTCCAGTTAATCCTTCAGGTTTCAGCATTGCTATGATTTGAATGGATGTACCCCTCCAAAATTCTCATATTGGAAACTAAACCCCTAGGTATTGGTATTTAGAGGTGGGCCTATGGAAAGTAGGCTCCATCTCCTTGATGGGGTTCCTGCCTTCATAGAAGGGCTGGAGGGAGTAAGTTTGTCCCTTTGGCCCTTTCACCCCTCTGCCTCGCAGGAGCACAGCAATAGGGCACCATCTTAACAGCAGAGAGTGAGCCCTCACCAGATGCCAGATCTTGCAGCACCATGAATTTGCACTTCCCAGCCTTCAGAACTCTAAGAAATAAATTTCTCTTATTTCTAAGTTGCCCAGTCTGTGGAATTTGATTATAGCAACAGGAGCAAACTAAAACAAGCATCAGTTTCACTTCTTCAGAAAAATCTTCCTTGAAATACTCTTCATTCAATCAAGGTTGGTTAGCAAATCTTGACTTACATTTCCATAGCACCCTATGTATCTAAACATCTGTCTCTTCCATGGGGGCAGAAATTACGTCTAAAATAGTCACTGTCCCTAACACAGAACTTCAGACAGTAGACAGTCAATGAACATTTGATGAATTAATGAAATAATTATTACCTCAACTATGTCATCTAGTATAGTAGGATTTTCAGGTTCGAAAAATATGATTACAGATTACCAAATTAAACCTATCTTTCTCTTTTATAAGTGCAGAAGCTTCTTTTAAATCACAGAGTTCCTTGATGTTTACAATATGCTTTAAGCACAATGAACAAATGATCAGAGGTAGATTTAAAATCTAGCTCTAATTTTGGAATAGTATCCTTGTGGATTCCTTATAATTCCAGGACACTGATAAATTACATCAGCTCCAAGAAAATAATTGCACTAACTAATAATTTAGGTTCTTGTAGCATTTATAAATTATATGTCAACTTTTCACAGGCAAATATTCCTTCTTGAGTTAATTCTCAATACATGCATTCATATTATTTTTAATCTGCAAGCAGAATTCCTGTCCCATATAATAACATTGCTGTTTCCTCTCTGCATTTTTCCATGCCATGGGAACTGTCCTCTCTTTTACTTCTTATTTTTCTAATCTCTCTCCACATTAATTGGAAATGTCTGAATGATTTACTCAGCCGTGGAGGTAGATTTGCACAACTACAACTGGACTACCCTTCCCTTTCCTCCCTCCCAGTTAGCACACAGCCTCCAGGTTTGTCAAAAACAATTGAGCTATCAGCCAGCAAATAGTAGACTTTAGCATCTGGATGTGTTACCATCAGAAGGAAACAGCTTAGCAGAGGATCAGGGAAAGAGACAGGGCTGAAATCAGTGCATCCCAGGCTGACTGTGTGCCTGCCAAGGCTGTGTTCTCAGAGGAGTGGCATCAGAAACTTCATGCTCCAGGTAAAATAAATTTCACTAATGTAGTCCTGCCAGGTCATAAACAAAGAAGCAACAAGAGTTCCCAAAGAAGAGGTGAAGAATCAGCAGCCAGCGTTGCTACAACACATTATCTGAAGTGTTCAATTTTCACAATAAATTTATGAGGCATACAAAGAAACAGAAAAGCATATTCATACACAGGGATGGGAGGAGGGGAAACAGGCAACAGAAATTCCCTGTGAAAGGCTCTCGATTCAGATTCGGCAAACAGAGACGTCAAAGCAGCTATTACAAACATGTTCAGGGAGAGCATCTAACCTAGCAGTTAAGCTGCTGGTTTGGGTACCCACATCCCATATCAAAGGGCCTACGTTCAACTTCTGGTTCCATGTGCTGACTACAGCTTCTTCCTGTTGTGCACCTTGGGAGGCAGCCGATGATGGCTCAAGTAGTTGCGTCTCCATGTAATCCATATAGAGGAGCTAGACTGAGTTCCCAGCTTCAGTCTGGCCCAGCTCTGGCTGTCTGGGGCATTTGGGGAGTGGACTTGCAGATGGGAGCTCTCTTGCACTCTTTCCTCCTCCTCCTTCTCCCTCCCTCCCCACCCCCCCTCCTCCTTCTTCTCTATCTCACTCTCTCTCTCTCTCTCTCATATAGTAGACATCTATAGAACATTCCACTTATAACAGCAGAGAACATGTTAATCTCAGGTGCACTTGAAACATTCTCCAGGATAAAACATATATTAGGTCATAAAACCAAACCACAATAAAATGTAAAGGATTAAAACCATATAAAGTTTGTTCTCAGCCCACAGGAAGCAAAACTGGAAATCAGTAACAAAAGAAATTTTGGAAATTCACACACAAAAAAAGTGGAAGTTAAGCAACATGCTCCTAAATAAGAGCTTGCAGAAGAGATTAGAATATACTCTACAATACATAAAAATGAAAACAGGATATACAAAAACATTACCTACAGTTAAAATTATGCTTAGAGTGATGTACATCTTTAAAAGCCCATATTAAGAAGGTGTCAAACCAGTAACCCAACTTTCTACCTTAAGACACCAGAAAAAAGTAAAAAACATAATCCCAAGAGAGGAAATCCAATTAAAAAAGTAAATTATTGAAATAGAGGCTAGGAAATAACAGATACTATCAACAAAGCCAAAAGTCAGTTTCCAAGGTCAACAAAACTGATTAAGGAGAAAAAAGAGAAGGCTAAAACTACAAAAATAAAGAAGGAAAGAAAAAGTTACTACTGGTGGGGCAGCAGTGTGGCGCGAGGGTTAAGCGGTTGCTCATGATGCTGGCATCCCAAATCAGAGTGCTCCACTTCTGATCCAGCTTCCTGCTAATTTGCCTGTGAAAGCAGCAGAGGTAGGCCCAAGTGCTTGGGCCCCTGCCACCCATATGGGAGACCTGGATGAGTTCCAGTCTCCTGGCTTCATCCTGGCATAACCCTAACTAACAGGACCATTTGGGGAGTGAATCCAAATGGTTGATCTCTCTCTCCCTTTACCTGTTTCTTTCAAATAAATAAATACATATATCTTAAAAAGATAATTACTATCAACTTAGTGATAGTAATAGATTATAAAATGTAAAATAATTTAAAGGAATACCATGAAAATTTTTGTCAGCAAATTGGACAACATAGATGAATTGGAGAAAGTCCCAGAAAGATACAAACTGTCAAAACAAACAGGAGGATGTGTGTATGTATAGAGAGAAGACGTATTATAAGGACTATAGAGGTTGGCAAACCCCAAGTCTGCAGTGTAGTCCAGCACACTGGCAACCCAAGAGAGCGATAGAGCAGGAAGACTGAAGACACTGTGAGAGAATGTTCCTCTTGCTCAACAGGCTAACCTTTTTGTTCTACTCAAGCCTTCAGGTGATTTCATGAAGCCCATCCACCTTGTGGAGGGCAACTTGCTTTACTCAAGGTTCACCAATTTAACTATTAATCGCACTCAATAACACCAAGGTAATACATAAAATTTAATAACATCATGATTTTAAAATTTCCTACATAGAAAAACCTAGGTGAAAATTTTCTCACCATTGAATTCCACCAAAAATGTAACAAAGAATTAACACCAATTTTTCAATCTTCAAAAAAAACAGAGGACAACCCACATTCCAACTCATTGTAATGAGGCCAGTATTATCCTGACACCAAACCAAATACATCATAAGAAGAGAAGACTGTAGACCAATTTTTTTTATGACTTGACACACAAAAGTCTTCCACAAAACATTGGAAAAATGGAATCTCATCACACACAAAAAGGATGACCATTTGGGACTTGTCCAGGAATGCAAGGTTGGCTCTGCAATCGATTTAATACTTCATGTCAACAGAATAAAAGAGAAAAGCCACATGATTATCTCAATAGAAGCAGAAAATAATAACAGAATTCAACATTCCATCACCATTTTTGAAAAAATATACAAATAAACTAGATGTAGAAGATAACTTTCTCAACCTGACAAAGGGCATCTATGAAATACTCAGAGGTAATATCATACCTAACAGTGAACCACTGAAAACTTTTGTTAAATATACTGAAGGTTTTAGCCAGAGCAATTAGGAAAAACAAGTAAAAGTCATCAGTATTAGAAAGGAAGGAGTAAAATTTCTCTGCTTAATGTTGACACACTCTGAGCAAAGCAACATTGATGTGATGTCACTGCAGATACAGACCATAAATTTCCACTGAATGTACTTGCAATATTCATCAAACTTGCATAATGTTAGAAACGGGTTCACCATTTGCTTAGTGTTCATTGTTTTTCTAAGCTCTCTGAACTTTCTCTGAAAGGGATCAGAATATACCACCCAAAATAACCTCCAAATAAAGACTATTAAGACTCAGCAGATGGACGAGGAGTTCTCTATCAGCCTAGAGGAAAGGTGTGTATTGTCCTTTGAAGAAGGTGCCTCTTTTGCCAGACAGACAAGAGCTACAGTCCTCAATGCAGATTGACAATCAACAAGAAAGGTATGCATAAATCAACCTTCATTAAATAGCCATTATCTTCCATTACTTGACCCATATCTCTATACCTACCACTAACTTCAAGTCTGTGAAAAACAAGCAAATAAACAAACAAGAGATGGTGGGCATTGTGGTCCCAGCTTGGGATGCTTGCATGCTATATTGGAATATCTGGTTCAAGTTCCGGCTACTTCAGCTTCCAATCTACCCTCCTGCTAACGCACCTTGTAGGTAGCAGATACTGGCTCAAATACTTGAGTTCCTGCCACCCACGTAGGAGACACCGATTGAATTCCAGACTCTTGGGTTTCATGATAACATAAGGAGTGAACTAGTGGATGGAAGATTCTGATTTTCTCTCTCTTCTATTTCTCTCTCTCTCTCTCCCCACTTTCAAATAAAATGAAACTAAATAATTCTAAAAATATTTTAAGAACAAATTGACAAAAAATAGTTTAAAGATCTAACTGACTTTTCCTAGAGTCATTTCAAAGTTAATTGTCATACAGGGTTAACACATGGTTATTTCCTTATGCTGACTCAGGTAGATGATCCTTTTGATTGATTACAATGAATCTTCTGTGTATGAGAAAACTGGATCATTTTGTATTTTGTTTGATTAACTCCATTCTGGTTTGGTTAGTAAAAATGATGGCCTCCTCAAAACATTCTTTAACAACCCCAAATCCTTTCCTTTAATAGAGGATAAATAGGCTCCTAAGGCTAATCTTTAATTCTAGTCAAAGAAATCTCTGTGAATCTCAACATAAGTAACTATTAATAAAGTTAAGTGCTTTTTTCTTTTTTTGCTCTTTGGCCTAGTGGCTAAGCCACCAATCCAGATGTTCGTGTCCTATATTGGAGTGCCTAGGTTTGATTCCTATCTCTGATTCTTGATTCCAGCTTCCTGCTTATGTGGACCCTAGGAGGCAGTAGAGATGGCTCAAGTAGTTAGATTCCTACTGGAGACCCGGATGGAGTTCCTAGCGTCCAGCTTCAGCCCCAGCTAGAGAACATTATAGGCATTTGGGGCGTGAACTAGCAGATGGAAGCTCTCTACTTCTCTATCTCAACCTCTGTTTTAAAAGATGACATGAACTCCTAAGGAACCCACTAAAACTATGAGTGTTTAAAAACTATTTTAATTTTAAATTTATCTGCAATTCAATTTTAATTTTAATTTAAAATTCAGCAAGGTTGTAGAATCAATGTAAAAAAGTCTATCATATTTCTATACACTAATAACACACAAATGAAATTAAGAAAATCACATTCACAAAAATATCAAATATGATACTTAAGAATAATTTAACAAAATAAGTACAGAACTTATACACTGAAAACTATAAAACACAATTGGAAGAAATGAAAGAAGACCTAAATAAATGAAAATATATTCTATGTTCATGTTTCAAATAACACAATATTGCTAGGATGGCAATATTTTCTGAATTGATTTAACATATGAAAATAAGATATAAAAATCCCAGCTGGCTTTTAATAAATATTGACAACCTGATCCTAAAGTTAATATGGAAATTCTATCCCAAAAAGAACTCTTCCAACTCAAGAGTGAAGATAAATAACTCAATTACAATGAACAAAGAATCTGAAAGACATTCCTCTGAAGGAGGTACACAGATCCCACAGCGCAAGAAAAAGCTCAACAGCATTCTGTACCATGTAAACACAAATCAAAACCACACTGAGATACTTCTCACAAAGTAGGATGGTTAGGATGGAAAAAAATATGTAATAGCAAGTGTTAGTGAATGCTGTGGCTAATTTTATCAATCAACATGATTGGGCTAACGGACAGCTAGAGAACCAGTGACACAGAATGTCTAGGTGAGTCTGTGAGACTACGTCCAGAAGAGACTGGCATTTGAGTCAGCACCCTGAGTACAGAAGATTGTCCTCAGCAATGTGGGTTGGCATCATCCAATCTGTTGAGGGCCCAAATAAAGCACAAGGGCGGTGATGGAAAGGCAAATTCCCCCCCCGCTCTCTCAGCTGGGATGTATACCTTCTGCTGTCCTAAGATGTGGCTGCTCCTCATTTTCAGGTCTTCAGATGCGAAGTGGGACTCACCCATTGACTCTTTGGTTCTCAGGTCTTTGCACTCAGACTGAACAACATTGACTTTCCTGGTTCTCCAGCTTGCAGATGACAAACTGGGGGACTTCTCGACCTTCATCATCATGTAAGCCAAGCTTTATAATAAGTTTATATGAGCATGTATGTGTAGAACCGCAATCCAGTGGGAATGTGGAAAAATTGAAATCTGCAAACACTGCTGATAGCAATTTACATAGACACATTGCTGTAGAAAGCAGTTCATTGGTTAGCCAAGACTGCTATTATCCTTATCATTTTACAAATAAAGAGTTCATCTAAATGCTCAACACAGAGTTACCATATCACACAGCAACTGCACTCCTAGGCATATACCTGAGAAAAATCAAAATAAATTTCTTCATGAATGTTCATTGCCACATCATTCATCACAGCCAAATTGTGAAAGCATCCCAAATGCCCATCACTTCATGATTGGACAAATAAAATATGCATTTCACACAATGGAATATTATTCACCAATCAAACTGAACAAACCATTGGTGCAGGCTACAACACGGATGAACCCTGAAAGCACTGTGCTGAGTGAAAGAAGCCTCTTGCCAAAGACCACATATTGCATAGTTGAGTTGCGTTTGTGTGAAATCTCCAGGACAGGCAAATCCACAGAAACAGAAGCAGATTAGTGGTTGCCTGGGGCGGAGTGGAGGGGGGACAACTGGAGGATACTGGGGAGCAGCGGCCAAAGGGTATGGGCTTCTTTTGTGTAGTAATAAAAAAGTTCCAAACTTGATCACGGTGAAGATTATACAGTTTGGTGGATATGCCAAAACAATTGAATTATATGCCTTAAGTGGGTGAATTGCATGCGATGAAATTGTATGTTAATAAAAAGGTAGTAAGGCTTACTCCCATGACAGGACAATTCATTCTAACAGCTGCCGATCAATATCCTGGAACCAGCGAAAGGGAAGGGTGTTGAGAATGAAAGTGAATGTGGAGGAGGCAGAGTATACAATCCCTACAATGTGACCTAAACTAGAAACAAATATCCTGAGGGAAAAAGATAGCAGTAACAGTTCTGGCCAATTCCATCCCAAGAGAACCCTCACACCCAGTCCTAAGGTCCAGCCATCTGCCCCCTGGCCCCAGGACTACCAGGTTCACCTCTGTCTCTACTCTGGTTTTGGCGAGCTAACGGATGTTTTATCTGAAAAGTGACATTTTACTATCTATTTGCATTGCCTCATTTCATTCTGATCTTCACAACCTTAGGCATTCGTTAAGAGAGGTATTATTATTATCACCATTTCCCACATGTGCAGACTGAGGCTCCACAGGTTATGCTGGCAACGGTTATGAAGCAAATATGGAATGCGGAGATAACGCAACCGATTCCCAGTTCAGTGTTCCTTATATGTGCTGTTCCTACCTGCCTTTTTAAACACATGCTGCTTATTCTCTGTGGTAGTGTCCTCTTCAGAGTGTGCATAATTAAAACATTAATTGCAGCATGTATTTTAATTGATGGGCTCTGTTGATTTCAGAAACCACAAAACCACTGATTCATCAGATTGAGTAGAGTCCAGTCAGCAATGGAATTTATTAATCCATTTCTGCAGACATTACTAATAGTTTCCTTAAGCAACATATTCTCAAAAGGAGATGAAAGCAAAAAGCCCATGGCTAAAGCAAAGAGGATGGAACCCCATCAAACAAACATCAGGGAAGCACACTGTTACACGTGAGATTCTGGTGAAGTGTTGGATCCTCTAACCATGTCTTCTGTTTCTGTTCGTTACCTTTCTTTCACAGTATCATTATGAGATGCACATTGGCCCTAAATCAAAAAACAGATTATTTTCTGAATCAAGTGAAGAAACTCTATCTACATATATTTCAAAAATTTAAAAACTGAAATTAAGAGTTTAAAAACTTAAAAATGCAATCCTCAATATAATTTCAAAAGCAAGAGTAAGTTGAAAGACTCCTGAATCCTACCAACAATTACCAAATGTTACCAAGGAATACAATATATTATACTTAGGTGTGTTTTTCTTTTTCATTGAGATAATATACCATAAATTTGGATGATTTAGCTTTTCAAGAATTTCCCTTAAGCTATAATCACACAGATGAAAACTGACATACATGCATGGAAATTTTGTCACTTTCCTTGTGGAAAACAAAAGCTTGAGCTTGACTGGCTACACCTAGGAAATCTAGAAAACAGAACACTTTTTCTAGGCAGTGACTAAAAGCAGCTAATTATTTTTCAGGGTTGAAAATTAAGGGTCATTACTGGGAACCAGAAAGGATTACAATTGCATGGTCCTAGCCATGCAGAGGGCTCCTGACTAACTTTTCCTCCTTTCCCCCCAACAAACTGTCTAATTTCAGAAAGCGATGACCCCCAAACTACAGAATCCCTGCATCCAAGCAGGCCATCTTCTTTGTACTGAAAGAAATCTCCTCCCAGACTTTTCTACCTGTATTGATATAGACATCTGACTCTTCAGGGTTAAAAGGAACTAGGGAATCTTTAACATAGTAAACTTGTGAATAAATAGATTGGCTTGTTTGGTTAATTATAATAGCTCTGGATCCTGATATCCAGATGAAGGATCTCTAGTTATCTAGAGCTGTATAAAAAGTATCCCAAAATTTAGTGGTTTAATACAAGAAATGTATGTCATGAGTTGAGACAGGGCTCAGCAGGGTGATTCTTCTGTCTCCTGTGTTATAGCTGGGTGATGTGCTGCTGGCAGATGAACCACTTTGGAGGAGCCAAGATGCATTGTGCTCAAGCCTCGCACCTTGGCAGGGATGGCCAGGAGGCTTGAATCCATTGCACTACATTTCACAGTGTTTCTCTAAAATAAGTACTCTCAGAGTCATTGCCGTTCTGCCACAGCAGCTCAGGGCTCCCAGAGACCAAGAGACCCAGGAAGAAGCTGCAAAGCTTCTTATGCCCTAGACTCAGAGTGACCCTAATTTATGAGATTGGTCATGCAAGTCACTAAGGCCAACCCAGATTCAAGGGTTGAGTTACTAGACCTCAGTTATCAATGAAGGAGAAACAAAAACTGCCTCAGTCTTTAATCTACCACAAAATCTGCAGTCATGGAGCACAAGCCATGGAGCAGCCAATGAAAAGCCTCTGGTGATACACAATCTGATTCAAATGGCTAAGCATCAGCCTGTCTTCCTCAAAGCTCCCTGCCTATGGCTCCCAGATTACACTCCTCAATTCAATCCACTTGAGCAGCCTCAATATCTGCTGGTCAAAGAAAAAGGATTGAAGCTCACAGCTGTTGCCATTAAGTTCCTCTGCACTTCTAAAAAGAATCAGCATTAATTGAGCATGACAAAGGAAGTGTCTGCTCCGGAATGAAGACCTTTATATTTGCAGTGAGAAGGAGCAGTTATCAACGGGTGGGAGTTACAATTATCAGCTTTTTGTGTGATAAAAGTAATGAAAAAATAGTCAGTGTCAAATATCAAACAGTTGAGAAATTATATTATTTAACCCAGGTTGTTATAACAAAATGCCACAGACCAGGTGGTTTAAACAGCGGAGATTTGTTTTCTCATAGTTCTGGAGGTTGGACAGCCCAAGATCAAGGTGTCACAGGGTTTGATTTCTGGTGAGGGCTGCTCTGTGCATGCGCACGTGGCCTTTCTTCAGAGTGTGAACAGTGAGACATGCTGTCTGGTGTCTGTTACTTTTGTGTGCATCTCTCTCTCTCTCTCTCTCTCTCTCTCTCTCTCTCTTCTTAAGAACATTCATTGGATCAGGGCCCCACCATATGATCCCACTTCACCTCAGCTGTTTCCTTAAATGTCCCATCTCCAAATGCAGCCATACTGGTAGCTAAGGCTTCAACATATGAATTTAGGGGTAGACATGATTCAGTCCATAGCAGAAGTTCAACACAATATTTAAGTCACCATCCAGTTGCCTATGTCTCAAAACCCTGTTTTGTGATCAAATGAAGCTTTTGGGAAGGGACTAATTGATACACCTTCTGAAGATTCACTGTTTCAGATCCAGGGAATTCTTACAGTAAAAACTGTTACATCATTCACAGTAAGAACATTGACAGAAAAATAATGTGACCTTTTTAGAATGTATCCATCCAGGTCTCCCATGTGAGTGGCAGGGTCCCAAACACTTGGACCAGTTTCTGATGCCTTCCCAGGTGCATTAGCAGAGAGCTGGACTGGAAGTGGAGCACTGGAACTGGAACTGGTGCCTATATGGGATGCCAGAATTGCAGGCAGCGGCTTAACCCATTGTGCCACAACTCCAGTCCCAATAACTAGTCTTTAAGTATTCCATTCATTTTATAAAAATATATATCATGTTTTAATTCAATTATAAATTGCACTTTCCAGAGAAGAAACTTAAAAGAGAGAGGCTAAACAACTTCTACACTTGCAACTTAAAATCTGCTGTTGTCTTTGTTACAGACATGTTCTCAATAGCAATTTGAAAACAAGGAATTAAATAAGGGGCCAAATTGTTCAAGGGGAGAACGTGGGATAGATCCTAATTGAAACATTCTGATGATGGAAGGTAGGAATGTGGGAGTTGTACTTGGGGTATCAAAAACATTATTTAAGACATCTGTCTCCAGCACTACACTAGACTTCATTAAGATTAATTAATTAATTAATTAAGATTACCTTGATAATCCTGTATCTGAATCATGAGGTTAAAGCCTCAACCCCTTCTTTCTCCTTGACTGTGCATGCACAGGCTCAGAGCACGTGACTGATTCATTCATTCATCAACAATTTATCAAGTACTCACTTGATGCCAGGAGCCTTGCTAGGTGCTGAGATATATAGATCAATACGATATAGTCCCTGCCTGTGGCATGTTTATAGTTAAGTGAGGAAACACACAGGGGTTAACAGCTGTAACCAACAGCCCGCACTAAGATAGCTGATCCAGGTATGGGGGAAGCACAAAGCAGGAAATAGTCAACCCAGCCTCTTGGAATGTGACAGAAAAGGTTTATAGCAAAAGCAACTGCAAACTCTTATTAATAAATCCCTCAGACAGTATCTTCTCATCAGGCTGTTGCCAGCCTCTTTAACTCCTGTGTGTCCCAAAAGTAAAGGCAGAATTTCCTTAAAAAGCAAGCCCTATGGTGCAAGGAAAGCCCCCTTTCATGTCAAGTAAATAAACGAAGACAAATTTTGTCAACAGGGGGCTTTGTTTGACAGCGATAGGTGTACCTGCCAGCAGACGATGTGCACGCTGGAACGGCAGACACTGTTTTAAAAGTGCATTGAACAGCGGAGCTGCAGGCATGCATAGGATGGTCGTCTGGCCACTCCTGACAACTGACTGGAATGTGAAATTGGAGGCTGATAATGAACAAAAGGACATGTCAACTAGGAAGTTAGTATACAGAAACACTTCAGTGCATACACACAACATTAAAATACAATGTGGCTCTGCAAATACCCGGGGTGATAAGTCCACGGAGGTCATGAGTCAACTTTGCAGGCAGCTGGACTGATCACAGGCAGATTGCTATCTGACTGATCGCCATTCTTTATTACTGCAGAACTCCTGCCTTGTGTCCTCTTATTACATTCCAGTAACAAAAACCAGAAGGAATTACGGCATTTGCTCATGTGCTATTTTGCCTTGCCTCCAAAGAAAGGGAGCACTTTGCTGTTGGGTAAAACAAACATTCTCATTTGAGTATGGACCTCACGAATGACAGAGGGCTTGGCCTGTCCTCAACACACAGGGCACTGAGGTCACAACACGCAGTTACCTTTTCCAGAGGTGGTATAAGGGAAGACTGTAGGAACTGTAATAATAATGTAGGAACTGTAATAATAAACATGTAGAAAACTGTGAGATATTACTGAAATTAGCCAGCAAAATTAATGGAGGGACATTAGGTTCATGAGTTAGAAGTGTTAACAATGGGGCTGCATTGTGGCGCAGTGGGTTAAGCAACTCCTGGCTGTTCCATTAATGTGCCTGGGAAGGCAGCAGAAGATGGTCTGAGTACTTGGGTCCTTGCAAATCTTATGAGAGACCAGGATGGAATTCCAGGCTCCTGACTTCAGCCTGGCCAAGCCTTAGCTATTGCAGCCATTGGGGAGTGAACCAGTAGATGGAAGATTCTCATATTCTCTCTCTCTCTCCTCTCTCTCCCTCTCTCTGTATTCTGCCTTTCAAATAAATAAATCTTTTTTAAAAAGTACAAAAAATGTAAAGATGTCAATTCTCCCTAAATTGTTCTAGAGAGCTATAGCAATCTTAATTAAAATAATTTTAAAAAGGTTTTTAAAGAATTTTTGGAATCTTAAAATCTGTTCTAAAAGTTACATGGACATGCAAAGGCCAACAATAGCCCAGTTATGAATAAGAGCTAACATACCTGAACTGAGATAGAGCAACATTGGTGCAAAAATTGAAAAATATGAAGCAAAACAGCTCAGAAACCAAGTCACATGAATTTTACTTAGGGCAAAGTTGGCACTCATGAGCAGCATAACTAGGCAAAGTTTTCAATATATGGATCTCAAATGGAACTAAACCAAGCCTTAAACTATGTACAAAACTTTCCGATGGATTCTGGTAGTGGATAAATAGTACCTATATGATCAACTCTTTCTTAGATAAGGAACTCAGGGTGAAACATATTTTAAGAAAAGCTCTCTAAATGCCTGGAAAAAAAAATCAAAAGTGAACTGAAACATAGGTGGACCTGCCTGGAAAGAGTACAGCATGAAGTGAGTTTTCTACTTGGGGCACAGACAGCAATAGATAAGAACAGGAATTGTCCACAGCAGCCAGTTTGCAATGGTTGAAAACTAGAAACGACCCACTTGCTTACCTTCAGGCAAGTAAGCAATACACTGTGGTATGTTTACAAAGTGGAATATTAGACAGCAGATAAGACGAAATAAACGGCAGTGATGTGCAGCGATATTGTTGAATCCAAACCATAAAATTAAATGAAACAAGTTCATCATTAGGACTGTATATAAATGTTTCAACTTAAAAAAAGAAAGGATGGAAAGCTGACATTGAGGTGGAGGGTTGAGCTGCCGCCTACAACACTGGCATCCCATATGGATGCCTGTTCTAGTCTCGGCTGCTCCACTTCCAATCCAGCTCCCTGCTAGTGCACCTCGGACAGCAACAGAAGATGACCCAAGTGCTTGGGCCCTGTCACCCATGTGGGAGATCCAGATGGAGCTCCTGGCTTCAGCCTGGCCCTGCCCCAGCAATTGCAGCCATTTGGGGAATGAACCAGCAGATAGAAGATCAATTGATCTCTCTCTTTCCCTCTCTGTCTGTAACTCTTTCAAATAAACAAATTAATCTTTAAAAAAAAGTGAAATAAAAACATTTCTAAATGAAAAACTATATAAAAATGGAACAAAAATGGTTTCATTGTATTAGAGGGGACAGCTAGATAATCTTTTGGAGAGATCATTTAGTTAGACAGAGGTTTACCAGCACCTTTTATCTGAGTGTTGTATTCCTAGATGTACGTTATTAAATATAACTAAATAAAAGTGGGCCGCTGATGAGCCAAGTATGAGTCTATCATGACCCAGGCACTGCGATGAAAACATCTGTGGGCTTGGGGTTCACAAAAGAAAGGCAGAAGTTGGGGGAAGGAGAAAAGAGTGGACAACTGATGGCCGGAAATCTGAGATGACGTAACAACATCAGGAGAGTCCTCTAGCAGCCCTTGGCTATCAGGGGAAGGCAGTGAGTGGCTTACCCCAGGCTGAGGGAGTGAGGGATAGTGGACTGCGGCTGAGATGAACCTGTGCTGACCACAGAGCCGGGGGACACCCGGCAGCAGAGCAGCCCGGGTAACGTGGAGAGGCTGCCCCTTCACGCCGGGCTACTGCTGCTGTGGCTTTGGAACGCCTTAAGGAGACTGTCACTGCACACACCCTCGGTGAGTCACAGAAAGCCCACGGAAGGAGGCGGACTTGAGAACCTGACCCCGGAACCTGCTGAGCCTTCTACTACCTGGGCTTGCTTCAAATTCCCACTCTCCCATGTAGGGTGGGGGTGGGGGGGACCGGGGCAGGTTCCTTTCTCATCTGCTCTCTCCATTCCCCAGTCTGTAAATTGGAGATAGCAACTCTTAGTTCCTAGGGGTTTTCTAAAAGTTAATTAGGACAATGGATATAAAACATGTGGCATCTTTAAGCACTCAGTAACTGATAGCAAAGAAGCCAAACTCTCAGCGAAGGAGCTGGCCAGCAGACCAGCCCTAGACAGGAAGCTGAATCTGAGGAGCAGGGCTCAGCAGTGTAGACGTGGGAGGGGAAGACAAGCTGCTCTACTTCCAATCCAGCTCCCTGCCCATGGCTTGGGAAAAAAGCATCAGAGGACGGCTCAATTGTCTGTGCCCCTGCCACGCATGTGGGAGACCCAGATGAAGCTTCTGGCTCCTGGGTTTGGCCTGGCCCAGTTATCTGGGGAGTGAACTAGTGGATGGAATATCACTTGCAGTCTCTTGCCCTCTCTCTGTAACTTCAAAATAAAATGATGATTCTTTTTAAAAAACCTAAGCATGGCTTATCCACTGCCCTGCTGTGATATTAAAAGGGGTCCCTGTTGCAGGATTGTTCCTTTTCCAAAAAAAAAAAAAAATACATAAAATAAACGAACAAAACCAGAGCACCTGGGGAGACTAAATTCACAAGAAACCTCACCCTACCAGCACCCAGGATCCTTTTTTGAAAACTGCATAAGGTTGATGGGTTTTTCATCACCCAAGCACATGATACGCTCATGCTGCAACTCTCCCCATTCATTTCTGGTTTTCTTCAAGGCAAACTCATTCCAACTTTCAAAAATTTTTTAAACAAAGCCATTACCCTAGAAGAATTAAAGCTCTCCATTGCTTCTATAGGACTCTAGGGATCTGAAGAAGGTACTGTGTAGTGTTGTCCATCTTGAATTATCTGTATTGTCCTTTTTCCCCTAGGTGTTTGTTTTGTTTGGTGGGGGGCGGGTAGTGGTGAAAGGTGAGAGGGGGGCTTTTTGTTTTGTTTTTCTTGCTCTGCCATCTAGGTAAATCTCTTCTTCAAAACACCAGCCTGGGGGCAGGTGTCATGGTACAGTGCAGGGAGCCACTGCTTGGAATGCCTATATCCCATATTCTAAGTGCCAGTTTGAGCCCTGGCTTCTCAGCTTCTGATCTAGCTTCCTGCTAAGGCACACTATGAGGCAGTGCCTGCCACCAAGGTAGGAGCCATGGAGGGCGTTCCTGGCTCCTGGCTTTGGCCTGACCCAGCCCTTGCTGTGGCAGGCATTTGAGGAGTGAACCAGCAGATGGAAGACTCTCTCTCTCTCTCTCCCCTTTTAAGTAGATTAAAATAAGTTAAAAAGAAAATAAAGAATGAAAATGCTAGCCTGCTTGAGCACCACTAAGGAGGCAAGAGGAGTTCTCCATGGTTGATGTCTATACTCTCAGTTTGCAAGTATGGCAGAAGCCGTGAGGATAAAGGGCCGGGAATCTCACTAGAAGAAAACGTAGCAGTGAAGGGCTGCTTTGGCAGCTGTTGGATCCTGCCACGCCTCCTCTTGTCTCAAGGGCTCAGTGTAGACCCCCTGTCTGTCTGGGATCTCTCCTCCCTAGAGGACCGACAGGAATACAACTAGAGAGCTGACAAAAGCCCAAGACTGACTGTTGCCACATTTGCTCATTTCCTTCTTAACAGGACAAACAGGCTGTGTTGCTTTTCTATGCAGGTAGGGAGGCTTACGAATTCTTTCATTGCACTTAATTAAGAACTTCCAGAACCCCAACGTTCTTTTACCACGGTCGCTGGATTTCAGTGTCCCAGGTGTGATTTTTTTGGCTTCTGCACCTGGAGGGCATCACGTTCACTGCCCATCACTGCCACCTGGTCACCTCAAGACCCCAGTGGTTTGCCTTCACCTCCATGCTTCCAGAAAATTCCAACAGTGAGCCATCTGGGTGAAAATCCCACAAGAGAGAGACTGAAAAGTTGGAAGAAAATGATCGCATTCACCTTGAGACCCAAATTCTCTCTTCTTTCATGGCTGGGAAAGAAAGAAAGAGAAGCCAACCAGTCGGTCTGGTGTTGCCAAGATACTTTAATTCCAAGCCACCTCACTGCTGCCTCCTAGTGAAAGTTTGAGAATTGAAAGGCGACCATCTACTGGCGGTGATTTAAGGAGGACAGAAAGAAAGTGAATTTCCATGAACTTTTTCTGAGAGCTTCTGAGTTTCTAACTGGATGCTTTTCCATATCACCTGTTACCGTGGCCACAGGGAAAACACAGAAACAGATTCTACTGATCAAATCACACTGTCCTCTGGGGTTTACCATCAAAAGTGGACAAGATAAAATCCATCAAACTTGGAATTCTCTTTCGATTTGTTTTTCCTTCACTTCTGACCTACATAGACCATTTCATTTCCTATAGCCTGGTATTTTTTCATCTTTAGGATAAAACCACACAAAAGCAAAAAGCTAACACTCAAGCAATTCAAACACTACTTACAGGAGTACTTCAAAAACTTCATGGGAAATGGAATTAAGAGATAAGTTCATTTCAGTGCAAATAATTTTTGAAATCCCTGCATAGTTTCTTCAGAACAGTTACTTTCCATCAACTTTTTGAGGACGCCTTCCAGGAGAAAATTTAAAAAGTGAATTTACACTTTGGTACATATGGATGAAATGGCTGGGAAAATGGACTGTGTTAAATGCCCAGACACATTCAGGCCAGGGACGGGAAGGCTGGTTAGGAACAGGGATGCCACCCTGTCTTCCTTTAACGAACCACTTATCCTGGGTGCTCTCCTTGGTTGTGAAGGGTTTAGAATATTGATTCCCCAAAAACCAAAACTGAAAACCAAATCTCCCCTATGTTGAAATGGATGAAATTTTATTTGGGGAACACACAAGCACACAGACAGACATTTTCCATCTGACACTTTTGTTTTTCACAGCTCAACATTCTTGGGCTTGGGAAGGTTCAAGTCCATTTACAATCTCTAAACAGGCAATGTTGCACACCTAGCACTGGAGAAACTATGTCCAAAGAACTTCACATACCTGGTTTTCATACGACATTGCACCTATATATGAACATGCTTTTCAATCATACATACAAACTATTCTTTCCTATGTTATCATGGATTGCTGATTTTGAAACAAATTTGAAAAGAACATAAGATAATGTCACTCACCAATCTAAAACAAACTTTCTTAATCTTTATCCTTCTTGCTCGATCAAGATAATTTTCACAATTAGACTCAACTTTATTCTCAATGTTTAGTGAATAACAGTTTTCACGTCTGCATACCTATGCATATGTTCTTTGGGTGATGGTGTATAATATGTTTGTCTCAAACCTATTATACAAGTTAGTAGGTTAAAAGCTCAGGGATGATAATTTTGTAGTTTATCATCACAAAACAGTATATTTAACATGCTAGTCTATGTAATTACACCTGCTAGTGTTTTAACATTGCTCCACCCAGAGTCTGTGAATGACAAGAGTGTCTTTACACAGCCTGTTAAGGAGTATGGTTCTAGAGAAATCACTCCAATTGTTTTAGCGACACTAGAACATAACTGATACAAAATAAGCATTTGTAAGTGCGACATCTTAAGAAAAACATAAACTTCCATATGCCACTGTTGATTAACATTTCTGTGAATTCTCACAACTAAAATTTAAAAGAGCAATCACTATTTTTTATTAAAATGAGGGGAAAAAAGCCTAAGTCTTAATAAATCTGAAGGCCTTAAAACAGTTCTGAAGTCTCTAATTACAATCAATGCCTTGTGTCCATGTATGCGTGCGAATCGACCACAAATCGCACGAAGACTTAAGGATTTAAGGGTGGTACGTGTTCCTACTTGCACACACCACACGGCGAGGTCAGATCCAAGCTGCCAAAGAAAATAAGGCAAGCAAGCGCTCCCCCCCCCCCCCCGCCAAGAGCAGGCCACCTTGCCTAAGTGCTCAGCAGACCAAGAGAAGAAAATAGGCAAACAAAATCACTCTGCTTGATTTTTGCACCGTGTCAATCCTAAAGAAAAAAAAAAAGTGCTCTAACTACTAAGAAAACGGTGCTTAACAGCATAAAAAAACTCCAGTTTAGAGTGAGTGATACGTTTTGCTTCCTTCTTTCGGAGAAACAATTTATAACTCATTGATGTTAAACACTTGCACGGTACCTCTGCATTTAAGTGAGATATTGTAAGCAAACTGTACCTTAAAGACATCAGCATAGAGATGACTCTGGCGACCAGGAGTGAAACAAAACAAAACACACACACACACAAAACAGATTGTTTAGAAAGGGCTGGGTAGCCTGTCAAGGGCACACACTCCCAGCCTGGACTAGCTCCTCTCCCGAGGGTTGCCAAGAGGACACTCAGTCCCTCCTGGGCCATTTCCACTCCACTCCCTCGGACTGGATGCCAGCGCCAGCGCGAGAAAATGCGGGCAGCATCTGTTGCCAGTCACCACCCGGTCCTCCAAGGAAGGCGAGCCCATGGCTGTTGGGAACAATTTTCAAAGCCTGTCAGGGGTGCGTCCCCCCTTCCCCGGGCTTAACCCTCTTCCTCCGTAGCCGGCGAGCCTCCTCCTCCATCCCAGAACCGCGACCGGTGCAGCAGCGCCCGCCGGCCAGGGTAGCCCGGGATGACACCAGGGGTAGCCAACGCCAAACAGTGCGCAGACTCCGCGGCGCGCTCCGGACTCTCCACTCGCCTCAACCTGCTCGCCAGCGAAAAGGGGTGGGAGGAGGAGTGCTGGGAGGGGGGCGGGGGCGGAGGGGATCCTGTTAATCCGAGGTCCTGGGGGTGTGGGAGCGGGAGGAGGCTCCGCTGGTCCCTCCTCCCTCCTGCAGGCCCCGGCTCCACCTCCTCCGCATGCCCCCAGATATACACACACTCTGCCGCGGCTGGACATGCACACCCAGCGCCGGCTGCGGGCGGGCACACACGCAGGTAGCGACACTCACCTGAGCCGGAGCAGAGCGCTCCCGCCGCCCGCGGAGCGCCAGCGCGGCGGCCCGGGCCGGGAACGGCCCCACTTGCGCTGCCGGAGTGGGGAAGGCGGGAGCGGCCCCAGCGCAGACCTGCGAACTGAGGTGATGGCGCGTTTTGCTTAAATCCTGTCCTCCAGCACCTCGGCCTGCTGGGCTGCGGCCGGAGAGCGAAGAGAGAGCGCGGGGCCCCGGGCGCGGCGCACCGGCGGGCGCACGCTCCGAGACGAGCGCGCCGAGAGAGGGGCGCGGCGGCGGCGGCGGCGGCGCAGGAAACTTGAGCGAACTTAGTTGCAAGTGCCCGGCGGCGACCGAGAGCAAGGGAGGAGGCGACGTGGCCCAGGCCGGGCCCGGCGCGCCGCCTTCCACGCCGGCCTCATCCCGGAGCCCGAGTCGGCCTGCAGCGCGCGGAGCCAGCATGGCCCCGCGGACGGGAAGACGTGGCGCCTCGGAGAGCCGGGAGAGTTGCCTCTGAGGCCGGGTGACCCTGGGCTAGCTCCGGCCTCATCCAGCCTCCTTTCCTCACCTCTGCTGTCCAGTGGCCGGAGAGGAAGACTCGCGAGGCAGGCGCTGGCGGGGAGGGGGGACAACTCCTCGGCACCCCCCCACTCCCCAAACCCCAGCCGCTCGGGGTGGGGGGCGATTCCCATCAGCGCGCCCTGCATGCCCGGGTCGGAGAAGACCCGCTCGTGCGGCTGTATTTGTATTTATATCCATTGCTGCGCTGTGCGTTCCCGTGGCGCGCCCGGACCCTCCTCCGCCTCCCCCTCCTCTTCCTCCTCTGGGGCCACCTCCCCTCCTCCCCCCACCCCCATCGGCTTCTGTCAAATGAGAAAGTCACCGAGGAGAACCCAAACACTCCAGCCGCCGAGAGCCCCCTTTGGCACTCGGCTGCACGCGGCGGCGGGCTCCTCGGCTCCACTGGGTGCAGTCCCTTCGACGCAACTTTCGCGGCCGCTTTGCACTTGAGAGAGGGGAGGCAGCGGCTCCCCGCGGGCACCTCGCGAGCCGACGTCGCCGGAGAGGAAGGACGGAAAGGGAGCAAGAGGCCAACTGCCCCCGCGGGCCGGGGGCGCCCCGGAGAACTTACAACAGTGTCCCGGCCGGAGACGTCAGGGAAGCCGGCGGCGCGCCGCGGCCCCGGGCCGGGGCCCCGGCCCCCTCCTCCCGCGCGGGAGCGGCGTCCCGCGCGCGGCCAACATTGATTTCCTGCGGGCCGGGGGCGAGGGCCCGGGCGGCGGCGGCGGCGGCGGCGCGGTGCAGCCTCGGCACGGCGAGAGCATGTCCAAGCCGGTGGACCACGTCAAGCGGCCCATGAACGCTTTCATGGTGTGGTCGCGGGCCCAGCGGCGCAAGATGGCCCAGGAGAACCCCAAGATGCACAACTCGGAGATCAGCAAGCGGCTGGGCGCCGAGTGGAAGCTGCTCACCGAGGCGGAGAAGCGGCCGTTCATCGACGAGGCCAAGCGCCTGCGCGCCATGCACATGAAAGAGCACCCCGACTACAAGTACCGGCCGCGGCGCAAGCCCAAGACGCTGCTCAAAAAGGACAAGTTCGCCTTCCCCGTGCCCTACGGCCTGGGCGGCGTGGCCGACGCCGAGCACCCGGCGCTCAAGGCGGGCGCCGGGCTGCACGCGGGCGCGGGCGGCGGCCTGGTGCCGGAGTCGCTGCTCGCCAACCCCGAGAAGGCGGCCGCCGCCGCCGCCGCCGCTGCCGCGCGCGTCTTCTTCCCGCAGTCGGCCGCCGCGGCCGCCGCGGCCGCCGCCGCCGCCGCCGCGGGCAGCCCCTACTCGCTGCTCGACCTGGGCTCCAAGATGGCAGAGATCTCGTCGTCGTCGTCCGGCCTCCCGTACGCGTCGTCGCTGGGCTACCCGACCGCGGGCGCCGGCGCCTTCCACGGGGCGGCGGCGGCGGCTGCAGCGGCGGCCGCGGCCGCCGGGGGGCACACGCACTCGCACCCCAGCCCGGGCAACCCGGGCTACATGATCCCGTGCAACTGCAGCGCGTGGCCCAGCCCCGGGCTGCAGCCGCCGCTCGCCTACATCCTGCTGCCGGGCATGGGCAAGCCCCAGCTGGACCCTTACCCCGCGGCCTACGCCGCCGCGCTATGACCCCGCGGGCCGCCTCGCAGGACCGCTGTGCCCGCGTGTACATATGTATAGGTACGAGCCGGCGGCCCCGCGCCCCGGGCGGCGGGGCGGGTGTGGGTGGACAGGTGCCAGGCGGAGGCCGAGGGCCGGTCGGCGCGCGAGTGCGCGGGGCGAGGGCGCGCGTGGGCGCCCGGGATCGTGGCAGACCCGCGCTTCCCGCAGAACCCCCGGAGACAGGGCTGTTGGGCCCGGCTGCAGCTGGTGTTGGCTTTGCACTTCGGAACCTGTTGCGTTTTGGACCACGGGGGTGCAGGAGTGATTTCTCTGACATGCTGGCCTTAACCGTTTGGTGTGCTGGGAGTTGCCTGGTCCATTTCGCGCGTGTTTCTCACTCTCGCTCCCCGGCCCGCGGTGTGTGTCCTGCCCTCGCTCCCGAGCGCGGGGTCGGAAATGGCTGGCGTGCGCGCCAGAGATGCCTCGGAGCGCTCGCTCCCTCGTTGCGCCGCGTGAACTTTGCAGAGCTCTGCTCCCCGGAGCAGGGCCCCCAGACCGGTCCGTCCGTGACCGGTGGCCCGCTCCAGCCTGGCCTTTGGTACGGGAGCGGACCGCGGGTGCTTTTGTTTATCAGGCCGTATGCAAATCGGAGCGAACGCTCTTCCCCGCGAGCGAGAAACGCCGACCAGATACCAAGTGAGATCAAAGTTGTCCATTGGATTGTCTCCCTTTAAAGAAAAAAAACTACTAGAAAATTCGCCCAGAGTCCACGGGCTCGGATTTTTGACACCGTTTACAAACAGGGGAAAAGGCTCCACTCCGTTTTCCGCCCTTGCGGCTGAGTCCACCTTCGGGTTGTAAATGTGTATATGTCGGTGAAACCATTGAGTCTTGGCAAATGTGTTATTTTCGTTGCCCTAGATTTGAGTCGGTTTTAGACTCAAAAGCATTTTGAGCAGATGTTAAGAGTTAACTTTTAAAGATTGCGGAACGATTTCGGAGTCGCAATTTTATCTAAGATTAAATCAGACTTTTTTGTCTGAGTGGTAATTATATATTTATTATTTAGCAAAACTGGATTGTTTTTGACAAATCTCTCATTTTCAGCTAGCATTTCTTCCCCCACTTGAACTGTTTTAATGTGTTTTGGAGTTCCCTCCCTGATTTTTTTTTAAGCTCACCTGCAATTCATTTGCAAATTATGATAAAACGCATCTTTAGGGAAAAAAAACTTCCTCAATTATAGCTTTTCGTTTCTTTTTAAATGTATATATTTTGACTAATGTTTGTGAATGAAGTTGGCTAACATGTATTTAGTTTCATTTTGGCTTCATGTAATATAAAGTTTTAAAAAGTTTAAATATTGGTTTTAACCTTTATGTGTAAATGCTTTTCTTGTGTGATCTTCTAATTTAATAGTAGACGTCTGAACTCCATCTGTAAATTAGAATCCAACTATCACTCCGTTCATTTTTTTTTTTTGAACAAAGAGTTTAAATAAAGCCTGAACCAGGGAAAAGAGAAAAAATCCTCTATTTCTTGTTGAGTTCCTAACAAGATTTTTATCTGAATTGCCCTTATGTGCCTGGTCCAGGTGAAGTGTAAGGTATCCTCCAAAGACAGCTTTTGTTTCACTTTTGAATAGATTTACTAGGAAATCTAAATCAAGCCATTGTTATTCAGAGCCAAAAGGCTGATTTATCACATTTTTAATCGTGAATAGGAAAGAAGATAAAGAAAAAAAACCCAAAGTACTTGTATTATCTTAAAAAAAAAAAAAAAAGGCATTCATGAACCAGAACAGAGCCCATTGAAAACATCCAGACGGTTCAAAGCATTTGACCAGTTTCCAGTAACATTTTCGGAGGAGAAAGTTGCCTGACCACTTTATCTTGTTAGCAGGAGAGCCTGGCCACTTAAATTGGTGTAATTTGTTCAGGTATCTTGGGGGTACTCCTTGTTTGCACCTTATGGTTTTATTGGGGGAAGGTGATCACTGCTACCAGCCATGTACAACTTCTGACCTCTCCAAGGCTTTATTCTTCATGCTAATAACAGGAAAATACAGTGTAACGCACTCTTGTTGCAGACGGTTGCATTTCCGGGGCCAGACAAGTTTCCAAAGAGGAGAGCTGAACATCATAAAAGATTTTAGTGCTAGACAAGAAACAACAGGGCACCGAGGAAGATATCAGAAAAAAAAATACACACACACACACACACACGCTGTAGGGAGATTGCCTGGCCCCCACCAATGAGATGGAAACGCTGAAGATAAAAGTACACATCTTAACACTGCTTTCCTCTGAGGCAGAGGCGAGCTCAGAGCTGCGCGTCTTTAGGAGCTACCCGAGTCTTTAAACTGATTGTTTTCCCCCTACGGAATAATATTTTAAAAACCATGAAAAGTTTTGGAAATGTGAGAAATAGGCTCTGCTAGCTTGACCCTGATTCACTAATTAAAACGATCCCTCTCCTGTTATTCCCCGAGCTCTTTGCAATATTATAAGTTAATTCATATGGTTCTGAGCGATTATGCAAAACTAATTTGGACTGTCCAGGGGTAATTATCCCTGACACGGTTAATTAAATCCTTTCAGGGCTTGTCTTTCTCTTTTGTAGCCGCCCATCACTTCTCTACACGGAACTTCCTGCGGCTCGCTGCAAATCACCCCAGCCCTAAATCTGCACTTCCCTTCTCGGGTCCCCGCCCCCGCTCGCCGCCCCCACCTTCCCCCCCAAAGACCCGCGTACTTCTCTAGAGGCGCGGCGGAGGGTGGAGGAAGGGGCTGAGGACTGGAAAGATGGGCCCGGGAGGCGGTGGGCGCCGGGGTCACGTCGCCCGCAGGCTGTGCCGCCGGGGGATGCCCGCGGCCTTGCGCACGAGTAGGTGGGCTTTGTACCCAGAGAGGGTCTCCCGCTAAGTTGGGCTTGTGCAGCAGTCTGGCCTGGGGTCGGGGCGAGAGGGCGTGGGGAAGGGGCCCGGGATAAGTGCGCAAGTGACCTACAAACTGCTGCGCTGGGACCAGGCAAAGAGCCGCTGCTGGCCGGCCGGCCGTCTCTCTCCCTCGCCTCCCTCTCTCCCTCTCTCTCCTTCCTCCTTTCCCTTCCTCATTTTTGTCTTCCATTGTCTTTTCTGTGTTCTAAGGTTTACAAAAAGCCACGACAGTGCTGGGGTAGTCGCGACTGCCTAAAAGCCTCCCGGGCCAGGAGCGAGGCTGCGCGCAAACAGGTGGAAGTTGGTCGGGCGAGGCAGGCGCTCGATGCCGCCGCGCGAGGGGGCAGCGGGAGAGCCGGCCGCCGCCTTGTCGGGGACAATTTGCTCCGTCTCCCCCCACCCCCGCTCCCCAACCCCCTGAGAAACTGGGACAGCTCGGCGGGACGCCCCTCCCACCTCCAAGCTCGCGGCTGCGGGCGCGCGGGGCGCAGAGCGAGGGCGCACGGGGAGCTCCCGGGCTCCCCGGGACGAGCGAGGCCCGGCGCGCCAGCCAATCAGAACGCAGCTCGGCGCGGGGAGCGCAGTGGCCCGCGAGTGGCCCGCCCGGAGTGTCCGCGCCCACGGTCCGGCGCAGCCACAGAGCGCGCCGGCCAAACTTTATTAATCTCTCCCCCGTCCTTTCTCCCTCAGCCCAGTGCATCTCAAAGGTCAGCCCTCTTCTTTTAAAAGACTGATATTATTAATTCACTGACAATCCCCCTGCTCTCTTCTTTTTTTCTCTCTTGCAGGAAAAAAAAAGGGGGGGGGATGGAGGGGGGTAGTGAAAAGAGCTTTTTTTATTCTCTCTCTCTCTCTCTTTTTTGTCCTTCAGTGGGAGCGTTTAGACAGTCGAGGAGGTTTTGTCCGCGAACAAAACGCAGGGTTGGGAGGTTTTGTGAGAGTGTTGTTTGTTGAAGTGGAGCTAAGAAAAAGCGGCGGCTTTCTCCTCATTGTGAGGAAACCAATCAGCGGTATTTGGAAAACTGTTAGCATTGTGCACTTCTTCTGTGTCCGTTGTGAGGCGTTTCTTTTCACAAGGTTTTTTTTTCAGCCCATCCAGCTGGCCGGAATGAATAGCGGTGCAATGTGTACACGCTTTGTCCCTCCGGTCTTCAAGTAGCCCGCATTGAATAGACTAAGTTGACACTGCGTGACAGTGAAACAACATAATAAAAAATACATGAGCCCCTGAATAGGAGCAGGCGCATAAATAAATAAAATGGGTGACCAAAACTGGATAAACTGAATGACAAAACGGTGAAAGCGGAACAAAAAGATATTTAACACGCTAGATTAGCATTAGAATGCGATCTACAAGGCAGAACAATTGATGAATAGGTTTACCGGCCAAGAAAGAAATGGACTAAATGCCCTTTGAATAGATATGCTTTTGCAAGGGCTTTGAATAGATATGCTTTTTGCAAGGGCTGAATGGGAAAAGGTAAAGATGAAGCTATGCAAATGAGTGGGCGAACTTTTTATATATATTCTTTAAACACACACACACTAGCAGGGGAAGAGTGCTGCCTCGCGTGTTTATAGAAGCAATAATTGCCATTATTAGCATTGTCTGCAGAAGATAGAAATTGAACAGGTCAGGATAATATGGGGTAGCAGTAATTATTCTTCTAATTAATAGTCCTTTGCTGCTTGCAAAAGGGGGGGGGGAGGCAAGGAGAAGTCAAAGTTATGCAGAAGTTATGCTCCCTGTGTCCACTTGCCCAGAGCTGGCATCCGAGCAGCACCCAGTCTGGCGGCTCCTCGCTGACCTTGAAGCATTCCAAGGAGCCAATCCTGAGGCTCCGTGTATCCTGCGTTTTTGAGAGTCTAATACCAAGTCTGGCACAGGGTAGGTGCCCAGCAGTAGTTGTGGAATGAATGAATAAATGCAGTGTAATGGGGGAACCCACGCCTCCCGCTGGAGGAGGGACTCCCAGGGACTGCCCCCAGGCAGTTGTCCCACCTCCCTCATCTGGGGGTGCAGGTGCAGGCCGGATGCTCGCTGCCACCTTGCTTTGGGGTTTGCCTTCAGCCTGCCTGAACTGCTAGGAAAAACGAGTAGACCCAACAAGCCCCGAGCAACTCGGGGCGCGCCGCTTGCCCCGCGCGCTATCCATCCCGCTCCTCACGGCTAAATCCACTACAAAGGCATCGAGAGACGGCGGGAGCCCCCTCCCCACCGGCTGCGTAGAAACGACATACACATCCCAGTCTTGGGAACACACTCACCCCTCGGTGTGTCCCCTCGAGCGCCTGCCCTTTACTCCCCCCCCCCCACCAGCTCCCACGCCGCTTCCTCAAAATCCCGAGCTGAACCCCGAGGGAGCGGGAACCTCCCGGCTGAACTACAAGCAGAGGCAGGGCGCGAACCAGCGCGCGTCAGGGGCGGCCCTGCCCCGCTCTGAGGGCGTCTGCAGGGGCCTTCGCCGCCAGCAACATCTGTTGTTCTATTTTCCATGGTTGACCGCCAGGCCTGCCCGGGCCACCCGGCCGTCGAACTTCCCAGGGGTTGACAGCCTGCCTCTGACTCGAAGGAATAATACGAATTATCGACGGCCCAGCTGGCGCGTCCCCGAGAACGCGCGGAGGCTCCGGGGGAACGCGGGTCAGCAACCGCCCGGTACAGCCCCGACGGCTGGTGGGGAGCAGCAAGCTTCTGGACTGTGACCACAAGAGGGGACCCCCAGACTGTCAGAGCCGCGCTCTCCTTCCGCTTCTTCCCTCTTTAGAAGCAGCAGTGACCATGGCCGCGAGGAAGCCCTGCATATTTTCAAGCGTAATCCGAGCCTGCGCGGTTTCGGCTGCACTTGGAAAATGCAAATTCCTCGAAATGGACAAATCTCGAAAACTTGTGGAGAGCTCTACGAGGGTGCAGCCTGGCAGAGGTTCCTGGAGGAGATAAAACGCCCGGCGAGCCAGGGCGATGAGTGTTTATGGGGACGCAGGCACTCTTCGGGCTGGGTTTTCGGGGTCAGGGCGGCCGCAGGGCCTTCGTTCGGCCACCGCCTCGGAGCAGAGCCAGGAAGCGGCACCCGCAAGGCGGCGAGCCCGGCTGCCTGCGCTGCGGTCGGCCCCCCGCCCCCAGCCCCGCACGGCACGCGGAGTCAGGTGGACTTCATGGGCCTCGCCGCGCGCGCCCCATCGTTTGCACTCGACTGCAGGAAATAACATCGGCTTTGGCTGTTTAATACATTTAAAGTCTTCCCCACCTGATTTCCACCTCCTCTGGGCTCCTCGCTTGATCGGGGGCTGGGTTATTTAGGGACTTTTTGATGAACAGAGGAAGTTTAGGTACTAATTGTAAACACCCCGTTGCTCTCTTTGAACGTATTTATTATCATATTAGCCGAAGACTTGGAGGCGCACGGCCTATTACTCATTTCGAGCCCCTAGGCAAAGAATTCTATTGAGATCGACCAGTAAAACCAGATTTCTTAAGGGAAATTACGGGGATGTCTCCAGACTCCCTTCAAGGAATAAGATCGGCGGTTTGTCAATTTCACTCGAGCGCCGTCCTCGCTCCACCACACTACCCCTACCATTGTGCCTACATACACCCTACGGGGTGCCTCCTGGGTGGTTGGTGGTTCGCAGGAAGCGTGAGGTCCCGGAAGCAGCCGCACCCCCGGGGATCACTCAGACCTAGCGAGGCTTTTCTCACGGCTGGCCTGGACTTGGCCGCGTCACCTCTGCGTCAGGTCCGGGATGGAAGAATCCCTCTGCAGAGGAGAGGCTGTTAACTCCGGCTCTCTCGAACTCGGGAGGCAAGGGTCAAGCTTTGTGCAGTGTCACCCCCTCGTCCGTGCGCGTGCTACCCCAGTCCGTTCCGCCCCCACTACGCACTCCCATCCCACAGGTCGGCCACGGCGTTCAGGGCCGCCTCCCAGCACCTTCTCCGTTTGCCCCGCGTGCATTTCGTATCCGAGGCTCCCTCGCGGACGCACGCAGCACCACACGCACGCATGCATCAGGTTTGGAGGGGGGTGACCTTGGTTTTATTGATCGCTCCTGCGGTAAAACCCGGATTTGGAAGTCGTCGCCAAGCGGGCTCTCATCAGGAGCCATGGCAGTGGTGTGCGCTTGGGACTGCTACACCACACACACTAGCTCCAGCTCTCTCCCTCGCGCCTCCCACGCAGCTGAAATTTTGGTTGGACTATCCGAGTGGGCGCCCAGGTGGCGTCTATGCCCGCAGAGCGAGGAGCAGCCAGAGTGCGCACGTGGAGCCTGGGACAGGAGGCGGCTTCGGGGTAGCCTAGGAAAAGTGAGTGCGGAGCCAAACAGGAGGAAGCGTGGGGCGGGAGTGGATCGAGAAAGAGGACGACGCCCACGGAGAAGGAGAAAGAGACTGGAACTCAGCCGTAGCGACGCCCCACATTCACCTGGCCAAGGCGCCGGCGAGCGGGGCCACTCGCGGTTCAGACTGCCCCAATCCCCAGCCCAAGCCTGACCTCTGGGCAGAGCCCCTGCCCCTTCAGCCCTAGAGGGGAGGCTGGCGCGGCTGGGAAGGCGGGGGCGCGAAGGGAGCGGGGACCAGGGAGCCAGAGATGCTCTGCAGCACTCGGGCTTGGGATCCTCGTGGAAAGGAGGGAGCCGGAAGCCAGGGAGCGTCCTGCGGGCCTCCCCACCTTGGGCGAGTCCCGGCGACCACTCCCTCTGGGGCTGAGCCAGGTTAGCGCGAGGAGTCTCTGAAATCCGGGCCAGGCTCTCCCCCACGAATTTAACCCTTGCACGCCCACAGTGGAAAAGGAATTTTGTGCAGGCCGAAACTTATCTATTTAAGAATAGATATAAATGGGGGCCTATTTAAGAAATAAATCCCCCTTTGGATAAATCTTCCCGTTTGGGAAGAGAGAGCTGTGCTAGCCAGCGAGAGAATCTTTCCTTCCGGGAACTGTAATTGCCCCCTGGTAGAGTCTTAGCACAGCTCCAGGGAGCTTTGCCCCAGCTCCAGTGGCGAGATTGGGGGCATAAAGCAACCCCCTTCGTAAGGGCCCCCCCCCCCAGCCCTCCTGGGCAGCACCCGGGCTGCACAAAACCGCCCAGAGAGCTGGAGAGACAAAGACGCCAACTACTTTGCCCCAGACCAAAACTTCTTTGCTCTCCCCTCGCCAGGATTTCTGTACTTGCTTTTCGGAGACTAGGTTTTCTCCTACACGCCTAGACTGGAGTCGGTAGTTAGAGCAGCTGATTAGCATGTGTCGGAACCCGGCGGTGGAAAGCCGCGTGAATAAACATGAGCCGCAGGCTGCTGCGCCCGCCCGCGCCCTTAACCTCTCCAGGAGCGCCGGGGACTGGAGCTGCAGAGCGATACTGGCGGGATTGAGGATCCCCGCCCCTTCCAGCGCTGTCTCTGTGCGCCCCCAGCCGGGTGCACACACCCTGCGTGGGTGCCGGAGCGCGCCGCGGGTGGCACAGGTCCGCGCACAGCCACTTCCCCGGGTCTTTGGGCAAGTTCCTTCTCTCTAGAAATTTCTCTCTGGAAATCTGGAGCCCGGGGCTGGGGTCGTGGGTGTTCTCTCCACTCCCCAAGGCTGGGACACCGACACAGTCGCTGCTCAAAACTAAGCACCCCTGAGTGTGTCTTCCATGCGTGGCGGCGGAGGTCGTGACCCACCTGCGGGAAAGGGAACGTCAAGCCTCGGATGCCGGGGAGGAGACCGCGCTGGCAGGCCGCAGGGGAGTAATCACCCTCCCACTGCATTTCCAAAGCCCTCGCCGTGTGCTCGAACAGTCGCCGCTGTTTCCCCAAAACACAGCGTCTTTTGGAAGTGGCAACGCTAAGCGTTCTGTAGGCCCCTCAGCATCAACTAACTGCCCCACCCGTGCATGGCCTCCGGGTCCATCTCTCTCCTCTTGAACACGCACCAGGGGATCGGCCTGGGCCAGGACTGTATCAGGTGCTCACAGCCCCAGCGCAGCCAGGAGTCTCAGCCAGGAGGCGGAGGCATAGCGCGCCTGTGGCCCAGGGCCTCCGGGACGACCCCGAATCCAGAGTTGCTGGGTTCCTAACGCCTCTTCTGCAGCCCTCGGACCCTCGCTGCCGCGAAAATGCCAGTGCCCCTCTCCTACCCACGGTTGCGACCTTCCCTCCCCGCCCCCCTCTAGTCTGCGCTGCAGTATAGTCTGCTCCCCGGCACTCTCGGCGCGGGATTCCCGGGACAATATCCCAGCGGGACGCAGAGCCGCGCTGGCGAGGCGGGAAGCGCTTCGCAGGAGCCAGAGCTGCGCCCGGGCCGCGATCCTGGAAGGCTTTGTTTTCTTTTCTTTTTTTTTTTCTTTTTCTTTTCTTTCTTTCTTTTTTTTTTTTTTTTTTCCTAGTGTTTGGCCGAGGTCACTGAAACGCCGCCCTGGGGATAACCGGCAGGGGTTTGTCTTCCTGCTGCAATCCGGGGGGCGACGTTGAGCCCAAGTTCCGTGGCTGATCACGTGGCCCAAGACTTTCTCGAAAAGTGTTCCCTGGGAAACTGAAGGATCTGTTCACTCGCTGATCCTAGCCTAGGTCTTGACCGGCCTTCCCCATGACTTAGAATTACTTTTTAGAATATAATTTTTAAAACATTTCCATTTTTATGGAACACAGAGGGGAGAGAGCTCTGGTGCTTCCATCCTCAGGTTTACACCCCAAATGCCTGCAACCGCCAGGGGTGGGCAAGGCCAAAGCCGGAGGCAGGTACTCTATCCGGGTCACCGACGCGGGTGGCAGGGACTCAACACTTGAACCATCATCTGCTGACTCCAGGGATTTGCTTTAGCAGGAAACTGTAGGGGAAGCATTGCTAGGACTTGAAGCAGGAATTCAAACATGGGATGCGGGCATCCCAAGCGGAAACTCAAGCCCTGCGGGCCAAATGGTCAGTCTTATTATAAAGGCCCCTCCTGTCTGCGACTGGGAGCTCTTCCCTCTGCACTATGAACCATTAAGAACCACTAAGAACCAGGACTGGCAGCTCCAGGACAAGTCTGGGAGGAAGTCTGGAGAATTCTGGGTGGTCCTGTTGGCTAAAGGTGAGCCCTGCGCTGGGGAAATGCTCTCTTGAGATGGCCAGGAATGGGCAAGAAGACACCTGAGGTCCTGCAGTAAAAAATGAGAGACTGGAGTCGGCGCTGTGATGTAGCAGGTAAAGCCTCCACCTGCAGTGCCAGCATCCCATATGAACATCGGTTTGAGTCCCAGTTGCTCCACTTCTGATCCAGCTCTCTGCTATGGCCTGGGAAAGCAGTAGAATTTGGCCCAAGTGCTTGGGCCCCTACACTTGCATGGGAGAACTTGAAGCTCTTGGCTCCTGGCTTTGGATTAGCACAGCTCTGACTGTTGTGGCCATCTGGGGAGTGAACCAGCAGTTGGAAGACCTTTCTCTCTATCTCTACCTCTCCCTCTAACTCTGTCTTTCAAATAAATAAATAAATCTTTAAAAAGATGGGAGGCAGAGTTGGAGGGGAAGCACTGCGGAGAAACTTCCTGGCTATGAGGCAGAGAACCCCAAGTCTCTTGCGTATGGGGTTGGGCTCCTAAAAACTGAGCTGCCAGAACTCTTATTTTGCACCAGGAAGCATCCTCGCACTGTATTCTGTGTAAATGGTGCCTCCTGGGAGGCATTTCCCAGGTTTACTTTCCATCTTCCAGACAAATACTTGCAATTGGGGGCGGGGATGGAGGCTGTCCCAGGGTCACCAATTGTGCAAATATTAAAGAGCGGATTCCTGCCCCCTTGCTGCCCCAACACCACAGATATGGCGGCATCTGTACCCTGCAATTTACCCATCAAATTTTCCCTGACATCCTTAAAAATCCAAACGGGAGCTTTACAACGCCTGGCTGTGTCCACGAGCTGAAAATCTATCCAATCCAATGCATCTGCAGCCAGATGAGTCTGGGACACCCTGGTGTCAGGGGAGAGTTTGTCTTAGTTGTCTGCTTGAACAAAACAAACCATGGAAACGTCTTTTCCCTTCAGCCATCAATGTTTAAAGTCCAAGTCTTCGGGCTTAGTTTGACTTTGGAGAGTGGGAGACACCAGGCATGAAAGCCTAGCTAATGAAGACAGCCTCTCCTCTCTTGCCTCTCCATCTCCTCCTCCTGGGCCTTTTGCTAGCCCAGATCAGTAAAAGTATTAGTTAACCCTGGTGTGATGCCGCAAATGCCTCCTGGTTAAAGATTTGTGCTGAATTTAGGATCCTTCTGGCTATCTTAGAGGCTGCAATAGAGGAACAAAGGAAAATGAGCCCTGGTTCCTAGCATTAAATCTGGCCATTCTCCAAGGCACTTGGTGCTAATAGGCCAATACCTCCACTTCCACACAGCCATCCACCTCCTGTCCTCTCCATACCCACAATGCTGCCTTTCCCATGACAGCAGAGAGACAATCCCTGCTCCCAGCGTCAGCTTCTCTGCTGTGCCCTAGACCCTACCCCCTCTCTGGCTGTCTCTGGGATGATTTCCCATGACCCCAACTCCTGCTATTCATGCCTTTTTGAAATATACCTCCCATAGGTGTGGGTTAGACCTAGCAGCCCATTTGTGACAGAATATGACAAAGTGCTGTCATTTCCCACATGAAGTTTCGCAAACAGTGACTTCTGCCTCTCCACTCCCTTTGTCTTGACTGGGGCTCTGATGGAAGCCAGCTGCCGTTTTGTAAGACCCTCTAGGGAGAGGCCCACATGGCAGGAAACTGCTATGTCCGGGCAAGAGCCAACAAGAACCCAAGGCTGCCAACTAAGAATGAGTGGCGTGGAAGTGGGTCACTGACACCTTGACTGCAGCTGTTGGGGAGACCCTGAGTCAGAGGCACTAATATCAAGACGCCCTGGGCTCCAGACCCACAGAGCCAAGACATCATCAGTGCTTGTTGTTTGAAGCCGGGAGTCTTCAGGGTGACTTGTATGTACATATTTGTATGTGACAAACTCAAGGACATGGCTCCAGAAAAGTTTCTTGCATTTCTCCTACAGTTGTCCCTCTCTACTACTGAATGGTTCTTTTGAACACAAAATGCTGTTCCCTCTTTGAAGCAGAGAAAAAATAGCTCTATGACTCCATTTCCCCTACTGCAGGTATGATTCTGCTGCTCAGATGTCCTTTATAACGAATACCTTTAAAAAGAAAAGATGTGTATGTTCCTTCTCTCTAATTCTCCATTTTCTTCTCTCCTCACCCCTCTCCAGTGAGGATGTGCCCTCCTTCCTCAGCACCACCCCAGCAAACCTGCTCAAGGCCAAGTTCCCAGTGACTGCCGCAAGTCCAGTGGTAACTCCCATCTAACCTGACCACGCCTGAGCACTCTGTCCTCCTGGAAACACGACTTGTTTGTGAGGGCACCACACTCACTCCATTTTTCTATGATTCACTGGACCCTCTGCATTTGCCTTTCCTAGGTCCTCTTTCTCCAACCTCTTGTCAAGTTTGATCAAGAAAGATAGGAGTTCATTCAGTCTTCTCCAATTTCAACCACCACGCTGCAATTATCTCCCGATATTACTGTAAATTTCAAATTACCCATGTTACTGCCAATCATGTGTCTTTGTAACTGGCAATATAGATTTAGCAGGCATTATGAGCAAGCAGAAGCTGCAAGAAAACCTAAGAGCCCAAGCTCAGTAACGTAACACATCACTCTAACATGGGTTAGCATGCACTGTGTTCATCCAGGCTGATGGAGATTCCAGCTTGACATATGTTTCTCTGTCAGCCTTAGCAGACCTTACAGGCACCCACTGGCTCTTTTTTTTTTTTTAAAGATTTTATTTATTTCTTTGAGAGGTAAAGTTACAGACAGTGAGAGTAAGAGACAGAGAGAAAGGTCTTCTACCGGCTGGTTCACTCCTCAAGTGACTGCAATGACCGGAGCTAGGTTGATCCAAAGCCAGGATCCAGAAGCTTCCTCCAAGTCCCCAATGCAGGTACAGGGGCCCAAGCGCTTGGGCCATCTTCTACTGCTTTCCCAGGCCATAGCAGAGAGCTGGACTGGAAGAGGAGCAGCAGGGACTAGAACCAGTGCCCATATGGGATGCCGGTACTGCAGGCGGTGGCCTTACCCACTATGCCACAGTGCCAGCCCCCCATTCCTTCTTGTCTTCAAGGAGTGTCACTCAACAATAATCCCTCTTGACTATCATCATTGATTTCTCCTTCTTTATTGTTTCATTTCCAAATGTATTACAACCAGCTCTATTCTTTTACTTCCCTAAAACTAGGTTTGAGAGTCAATAAAATCCCATCAATGTGACCTAACACCCTGGGATCCCAACCACCTGCTAATGCAGACCCTGGGAGGCAGTGATCATGGCTCAAGTGATTGGATTCCTGCTACCCAAGTGGGAGAAATGAATTGAGCTCCCAGCTCCTCAGCCTAGAGCCATTGTGGGTATTTGAGGAGTGAATCAGCAGATGGAAGTTCTGTCTACCTCTCAAATAAGTAAATAAAATTTTCTTAAAACAGAAAAAAAAAGTCGTTCTGTATTTTGTCTATGACAGCAAAGTTGTGTGAGAGGCAAAGATGATTTATTTGTCTGTGCATCAGTACAGCTTCCTCTTTTTCCTCAAACACTAACTCAGACTTGGGTCCTCAATCACTATCTATAATAATTTCCTCCATCCTTGTTTGGAGTGTCCTCTGACACCTTTTGGGCCTACTAACAATTGGAAATACTTATAACTTTAATCACGCCAAGCTTTCTCTTCTCTTCTGATCTAACTACACACTCCCAACACATTTTTCCGTCACTTCTAATCTGAATGCAAGATCTACTTCAAAGACGCCTAAATCCTAGCTCTTAAATACCTGATTAACTCATAAATCCTCTGGAGTCGTATCTTGTCTTTCTTGTCCATATCCTGTTGGGCATATAAGGAGGGGAAGGAAAGAGGTCATTGAAAACACACTACAAGAGGAACCTGTTTTAGTTGGGGTAATTAATGTGAACTGCTATGATGAACAGCCTCCAAATCTCAGTGGCTCAACACACTAAAATTTATTTCTCATGCATGTCACAGTTTAAGGCAAAGCGTGACTCCCCTCTAAGCAGTGACTCGGGATCTAGACTTCTTCCATGTTGCTGCTAGGCCATCACCGAGGGCCTTCTGGGTTCTCGCCTTTCAGCTGATTGACAGCGATGATAGCCCATGCTGCTGACAGGGTACTTTATGACCAGGCCTGGAAATGGTAGGCTTTGTAGTTTAACCTATGTTCCTCAGGCCAACATTGCCAGTTTAATTGCAAGGAATGCCAGGAAATATAATTTACTTGTGTGCCAAGAAAAAGAAAAGAGGGTTGGTGAGCATCAAGTCTATTTCTTCCTGAAGTATATAAGAAGTCACTTATTTGCTTTGCAGTACCAAGACATTTCTCCAGCACTTTGGTAAACAGAGAGGCATAAAGGGGCACAGAGAATTTCCCTAAAACAGCATTAATTCCTACTCCTCTTTTTTTCCCAGGAATTCTAGGATTCATCCACTCTCCATAAAAGCCTAAGAACTATGTAGGGAGCCTCCCCTATCCAAAATTGCTATTCTCTCTCTGAACCCAGAGGATAAGAACAGTTTGGGGATGATTTTTTTCAGCCCTGAAAAACATCAGGATCACAATGGCTTTTTAACAATTGAAGACACTCACACTCTCTGACTACCTTCTGATTTAGTCTCCTAAGACCAGTGCTAAGGTAACTGTATTCCAGAATAGTCTCTTGATGACTCTGGAACACACCCAGATTGACAGCAATTATTCGGGCCTGTGAAAGTAGTGTCTGGTCAGATCACTGTAGTGTTTTCATGCTGTAACCAACTTTTATGTATTTGTCTTGACAAATAAATAAAGCTAAATACCTTGATTTTTCAGTCTGATAAATTGTTAAAAAATATACCAGATACCAAAAAGATCAGTTTTGAAAATTTCCATTTAAGTTGCCTTGGATAAATCACTTGCCTTCTTGGAGGTTTTGTTTTCTTGTAGATGCCAGCGTGTGACCTGACCTAGCAGCCATCGTTGCCGTAGATGTCACTTGCTCCTCCTGGAACCACTGTCTTCAGTCAATCTCTGGGACCCTGCTGTCTTCTGACTTTCCTGCTACTTCCCTGTCCACGCCTTCTTCTCTCCTTTTTCTGATGTTTCTTCTCTTCGTTGGCTTTAACCATCTGGATGCCCACTTGGTGATTGTATTAGTTGCCTATTACTGTATGACAAATGACAGCAAATGTAGAGTCTTAAATGACATACATCCAGGTCATTAAGTCCACATATGGTGTGGTTGGGCCCTCTGCTCAGGGTCTCAAAAGTTGAAGTCAAGTGGTTGATTGGACTGAGTTCTTATCTGGAGGCTCTGGGGTAGAATGTCCATTCAAGCTTACTCAGGTTGTTGGTGGAATTCAGCTCCTGTGGTTATAGGAATGAGATGCCTGTTTTCCTGCTAGCTGTGCTCTGGGAGCTGCTCTCAGCTCCTACAGGCTGCCCATATTCCTTGCTACATAGACTCTGCCATGGTCTCCTTCCTCCAACTTCAATGCCAGAAATGGAGAGCATCCTCTTGCTTCAAATTTCTCTTTTCTTTGTCTCTGTCCCATTGAGCTAGATTTCAAGGACTTGTGGGATTAGGTCAGGTTCACTTGAATTACCTCCTTTGATTTACTCAAAGCCAACTGATAGTAACTTTGTTCTGAATGTTTCATGTGTTGAAGTCACAATATAATGGTATTTGGAGATGGGACCTTTGGGAAGAAATTAATGTTATGTGGATCTTTGTGATGGGTTAAGGATGTTATAAAAAGAGAAGCCAGGACATTGGTGTGCAGTCTCTTTCTCCCTCTCTCTCTGCCTATGAGGACGCATTGAGAATGTGACCATTCGCATGCCAGGAAGACAGCCCTTAGCGGAATCTGACCACATTGGCCCCCGGAACTTAGACACCCAGTTTTCAGAAGTGTGAGAAAATAAATTTCTCTTGTTTAAGCCACCCAGTCTATGTGATTTTTGTTTTACTGACCCAAGCAAACTAATACAATAGCTTTTTTTTTTTTTAAAGATTTATTTACTTACTTGAAAGTCAGAGTTACACAGAGAGAGAAGGAAAGGCAGAGAGAGACAGGTCCTCCATCTGCTGGTTCACTCCCCAAATGACCACAATGGCCAGAGCTGAGCTGATCCGAAGCCAGGAGCTTCCTCCAGGTCTCCCACACAGGTGTAGGGGCTCAAGGACTTGGGCCATCTTCCACTGCCTTCTCAGGCCATAACAGAGAGCTGGATTGGAAGTGGAGCAGCTGGGTCGCGAACCGGCGCCCATCTGGGATGCTGCACTGTAGGCGGCGGCTTCACCCGCTATGCCACAGCACTGGCCCCTACAAAAGCTTTAATTACACCTGCAAAATGCCTTTTGCCATGCACTGTACCATAGTCAAAGGAATGAAATCATCATATTTGCCTGTAGGTCTCATGGTTTTATGCAGGAAATTTGAAAAATGCAAATACTGTTGGGAGTAAGGTTAGATTCTGCTTATCACAACCATTAGTCTCATGCTTTTAAAATCATCTACATGCTGGTATTCTCAAGTTGATTTCTGCAGTCTCGATCTCTTCTCTGACAGCTACACTTATGCATCTAACCACCTCTTAGACATTTCCATTGGATGCTTTATAGGCAGCTAAACTCCCCATATTCCCAGCCAGACTTACTTCTCCCAGGAGCTTTCTCAACATAGCAAATGACAACTCTGCTCTTTCCAGTTCTTAGAGCAAAAAAATTTGAGATCATCTTTGACACATCTCTTTTCCTAAGACCCCACATTTTATCTACCAGGAAATCCCTTAGAATCTAGTTTCAAATTAGATCCAGAGTCCAAGGCATTATCATCTTTCACCTGAATTATTAAACCTTTCTATTAATTTTTTTTCAAAGACTGATTGATTTGAAAAGTAGTTACAGCGGGAGAGGAGAGAAGAGGAAAGGAGAGGAGAGGAGAGGGGAGGAGAGGAGAGGGGAGGAGAGGAGAGGGGAGAGGAGGGGAGGAGAGAGAGAAATCTTCCATCTGTTGATCCACTCCCCAAATGGTCACAGCATCCAAGCCTGGGCCAGGCTGAAACCAGGAGCCAGGAGCTTTTTCTGGGACTCCCACATGGATTCTAGGATCTAAGCACTTGGGCCAATTTCTTCTGCTTTCCCAGCCACATTAGCAAGGAGCTGGATCAGAAGTGGAGCAGCCAGGACTTGAACCAGTGCCCATATGGGATGCTGGCATTGCAGGCCATGGCTTAACCCACTGTGCCACGGCACTGTCCCCTCTCTATTTTGTATTGCTGCCCTAACAAACCACCACATGTTATGAACAAATTAAAACAACCTCCTTTTATTATTGGTATTACATTCTTGTTACTATAGTGAGAAGATCAACAGAAGCTATTTATGAAGAAAAGAGGTTTATTTAGGCTCACAGTCTGGAGCTTCAAGTCCAAGATTAGGCAGCCCTAGTGCTTGGATGTCTGGGGTGTCTGGAGGGTGGGAATGGCAGAATGTGTGGGGAGGAAGGGTCACATGGTGAACCAGGAAGCAGAGATAACAGCTGGGTCCAACTCAGGCTTTCACAACCAGCCCCTTGTAAGAACTGCCTTCTAGGGTTATGCCTTTATAGACCAAAGTACTTCCCACTGGACCTACTTCCTAGACACTCTAATTGGCTTAAGTTTTCACCCCTTCGTACCATTAACTTTAGACTTGGAGAGTTAAAGTCCTGTAGAGTTTGGGAGCCAAATATAATCACAGCATAGCATTATCTCACAGTTCTGTAGGTCAGCAGTCACAGGAGTTCAACTAGGACACCTGCATCGGATATCACAAATGGAAATCAAGATGCCAACTGTCCTGAGCTCTCTGCAGGCTCTGGGGGGAAGGGGTGTGGGGAGAGTCCACTTACACTTTTCCTCAGATTTCTGGTAAAATCCAGTTCCAGAAAACATGAGGGAATCAAGTCCCTCTTACACTTTCAGCTCCTGGACTTCTTCTGCCATCTCTCTTTGACTCCAGTAACAGAAAATGCTCTGTTTTCAATGACAACTCAGGACAACGTCCCCATGTTAAAGTCCACAACCTTTGGTATCTCCTCTAACCCCCGTTTTCTTTTGTAAACACATATTTATTTATCTAAGAGTCAGAGAGATGGAAATAGAAGGAGGTAGACACACACAGAGAGAGAGAAAGAGAGAGAGAGAGAGAGAGAGAGGCTCCTTTTTTTGGTTCACTCCCCAAAGGCTTGCATCACCTAGAACTGGCCTGAGGCTGAAGCTAAGAACCCAGAACATAATCCAGGTCTCCCACACGATAGAAGAACCCACTTCCTTGAGCCATCAGGGTCTGCATTAACAGGAAGCTGCAGTCAGGAGCCACAGCCAGAGCCAGAAATCCAACCCAGGTATTCCTTAAGAGACGCAGGCATCTTAAGTGCTAGGCTGAGGGCCGACTCCCCAATAAGACTCTTCCCTTGTGGAATGCACCTGTTCACAGATTTTCAGAATTAGAGTGTGGACATCTTAGGGGGACCATCCTGCCCATCAGAGCTTCCCAGGGTGGCCTCCCTGTTGGCACACTTGCTCCCTTTCTGCCTGTTCTCATCACAGCGCAGAGGCTGACCTGAAATGGCTTCCCGTATTACGCAGAGTAGAATCACATCTTTACAATGCTCCACAAGCCCTGCGCAATCAGAATTGTCCCGCAGCTTCCTGCCTTCATCTCCCCACTACTGAACGCCTACCAAGCACACTGCCCGTTCTGGGCATTTGTCCTTGTCTTCTCTCACTCAATTTCTCTTTCCCCAGCTCTGTGGGACTCATGACCTCACTTCCTCGAAATTGATGCTGAGACACCACCTTCACAGTGATGACCTATTGAAAATTGCAACCTCCAAATTCCCCAGGATTCTGTGGTCTCCTTTTTATTTTTCTCCAAGCTCTTCTCACTTTCAAAAATCACGTATATTTTGTCTCTATTTGTTTAATGCAATCAGCAAAGCAGGCACATGCAGTAGGGATTTTTGTTCTCCGTGTTCACTGCTTTATCTCTAATGCCTACAGCACTGCCTGGCACACAGAAGGAACCCAATACATTTCCGTTGGATGACTGAGCACAAAAAATGTGCAGAATAAACAAGGGAGCAGAGCTTTCCTTGCATAGAGGAAATGCGGGTTTTGGGGTAGGGGTTACAGGTTGGGTCTTACGTCTCATGGGGTGCCCTGTCTTTGTAGGGCAAATCTGTAAGCTGCATGAAGACCTTCCAGGCTGTGCACCCATCAGACCATCAGGCTGTGCACCTGGTCGACAGCGCAGTCGAGGGGACTGTCCTCGATTCCGTACATCCCACAGCTCACCTGGGTTGCACACCTTACAGATTATTATGAATTTCATTTTACCTCTTTAGTGCTCTTTAGAGAGTTGCTGGAGAGCCCAAGTAGGTGTTACAGTGTGTCAGGTCAAATTGTGTATTTCTAGAAAGATGGTTTGGCTTGCTAGCCCCACCTTTACATCCCGTACAAGTCTCCCTTCCCCAAAAGAGCACACTATGGGAAATATTAAGGGAGAGAGGACAGCTCAGCGCAGCAGCAGGAGCCTGGAGCCAGCCGGGGCAAGCTCTGATGTTCACCATGGCCTGGTGTGCAGCTGCGTGAACTTGAGGTCGTTCTGTCGCCTTGCTAAGCCTCCAGTTCCTCTTCTGGAGAAATAGGGCTAATCATGGCACCTCGTAGGGATATTGTGAGGATTGACTAGGATAAGATCAGCGAAAATACCCAGCAGAATGCCTGCTACTGAGACGGTATGCAAGGGTGCGAGTTTTCTTCTGTCCGTTCACGGAGCCCAAATCCACCTCTCTGTAACGTTTACCCTTAAATGCGAGCTCTGCTCTTGGGAGCAGTGAAGAATGAAACGACTCTCCCTTCCAAACAGCCTTTGAAGGCAGTTATCATGTTCTCCCTCAATCTGCTCTTTCTAAAGGGGAAAATGCTCAGTTCATTCAAGCGTTCCTTATAAAAGCTGGTGGTGATTTCTAAATGTGCAGCGGGTCGACAACACAGCTTTCCGAAGCTGCTGTCTAGGAAGCGCTCATGGAGGCAGGGCTCTTTGGGGTCTGTGTAGTTCCTGGTGTACCCTCAGCTCCTGCAAAAGGACCTGGCACATAGTAGGTCCTCAACAAATACTTGTTGATTTAAATGATGACTACAGATGCGGTCTGTCTCCCCCTGTTCTGGGGACCATATTGTTTTGCATGCCAGCTATCCTGCTCAAAACTCTTTGAGTTCTAAGAAAATAGAAATCCACTGCAAACTTGTTTATAATTTCTTGGAAAATACTCTCAATGCTTCTCAACTATAAAACTTAAAGTTTGGGTCACGTGATTCCCAGGAACACTTTCAATTCTACGGTGCTGTTGCTGCTTCTCTTTTTACAAAGCTGACATACAATGCACAGACCATGAAATTCATCATTTAAAAGTGTACAGACAGTTCACTAAAGTGAACTACAAAAAATTTGTTTATAGGATATTGACAAAGTTGTGCAACAATCACCTTTGATTCCACATTTTTGAAACCTCAAAATGAAATTCCATGCTTCTTAGCCATCAGTTTCAAGCCCCTCCTCCCTCAGTCCCTGGCAACTGCTCTATGTCTGTTTCTATGGATTTGCCTGCACATTTTCTAGAAATGGAATCATAGGAACTATGACCTTTGTGTGTGGTTTCTTTCACTTAGCCTACTGCCTTTTAGGTTCATCCATGCCGGAGATGCTACTCCTTTTTAACAGCCGAATAATATTCCTTTGTGCGCACAGACCACATTTTCTTTTTCCATTCATTGGTTGATGGATACTGGGGTTGTCTCCATGCTGTGACAGCTGTAAATACTATTTCTGTGAATATGTATGTACAAGTTCTTGTGTGGACATATAGTTGCAATAGTCTTGAGTATATACCTAGGAGTGCCATGGCTGGGTCATGAAGCAATGCATGTTTAACCATCTGAAGAATGACTGAGCCATTTTCCACAGTGGCTGCATCATGTTACATTTCCACCAGCAGTGTGTGAAGGCTTCAACTTCTCCACATGCTTACCACATGTTACTTTGCTTGTTCTGGTGAGTGTGAGATGGTATCTCACTGTATCATTTGATTTGCACCTGATGGCCTCTTACACATCTAGAGGGTTCCGACACGCTGCCCCCAGACATCGCTATCCTTCTTTGTCTTCATATTAACCATTCATCTGTTACATGCTTCTTAAATTTTGTTCTCAAGCTGCACCACTCCTGGGAGTGACCAGTTTATTACACATGCACTCTTCTTAGGGGCTGGCGTAGCAGCGAAATGAATTAAGCCCCTGCTTGTAACAAAGGCATCCCATATAGATGGGCTGGTCCAAGTCGTAGCTGCTCTGATTCCATTCCATTTCCTGCTAATGCAGCGGGAAAGCTGTGGAAGATGGCCCCAGTACTCGGGTCCCTATCACCCATGTGAGAGACCAGGAGTTGTTCCTGGCTCCTAGCTTTGAATTTGTCAAGCCCTGGCTGTTGCAGACATTTAGGGAATGAATCAGTGGATGGAGATTGGAGATCTCTCTCTCCCTCCTTCTCCCTTTCTTTCTCTCTCACTCTCTGTTACTCTACCTTCCAATACACAAATAAATCTTTAAAAACTTGCTTTCATCATTTAAGTTAAAGACATGATTTCAAGTTTCAACAACTTTTTATTCTTTAGTTCTAATAATCCACTAGTTGAGAGCTTTACACTTAACTCCTCCTCACTCCTTAGGGTTCTGTGGGCACACTGGCTCTTTTTTTAAGATTTATTTTATTTATTTGAAAGTCAGAGTTACACAGAGAGGAGAGGCAGAGAGTAAGACAGAGAGAGAGAGAGAGAGACAGAGAGAGAGAGAGACAGAGAGAGAGAGTCTTCCATCGATGGCTCACTCCCCAGTTGGCCGCAACTGCCGGAGCTGTGCCAATCCGAAGCCAGGAGCCAGGAGCTTCTTCCAGGTCTCCCACACAGGTGCAGGGGCCCAAGGACTTGGGCCATCTTCTACTGCTTCCCCAGGCCATAGCAGAGAGCTGGATCAGAAGTGGAGCAGCTGGGTCTGGAACCGGTGCCCATATGGGATGCCGGCGCTTCAGGCCAAGGCATTAACCCGCTGAGCCACAGTGCCGACCCCCACACTGGCTCTTATCAGGGTTCATTCTCCAGGAGTAGAGTATTCTAGCACGTGCTGAGGGCTCTGGCTTCAGGGCGAGGACCTGCATCAGAACTGGGGTTACAAAGAGGGCGAGGGATACCATGATTCCTGTACAGTTGCATAACTTCCAGCAGAGATAAAAGCCAAGCCTCAAAGAGGAAAAACCAAAAAAAAAAAAAAAAAAAAAAAAAAAAAAAAAAAAAAGCAAAACATCATGGACCACAAATTCACAGTGGGCAAAAGTCAACCCCAAGACAACAGGCACATAGTATAGCACAGTGGTTCTCAGCCAGACAGTTCTGCCCCACAGGGAACATTTGGTGATGGCTGGAAGACAGGGAGGTTACTAAACATGTTGCAGTGTGTAAATCAGTTCACAATGCAAAATGATGAGAAACCAAACTCAAGTGTGTGACAAGACCACAAGTGTCTGGTCCCACAGGATATCAAAGAGGACTTTCCTAACTTTGTCAGCGGTTTCACAGGCTTTGGTTGAAACAGATTGGTTCTGACTCTCTAGTCAAGCCCCCTGGTGGTAGCGGGGAGGAGTGCAGATTTCTACATTCCTATTAACAAGTTGAATGCTGGATTATACCTGTGAAGGCAGTGAACTCTAGCCATATGGAACATACATAAAAAAATATATATATATGCAACTATTTATTTCCATATGCATAAATATGTGTATATGTACACACACAAATTAATTTATGTAAAGGAAGTGGCTTGCATGGTGTGGGGATGACAAGTCTAAAATTTGTAGCATCAGCAGGCAGGCTGGAGGTTCACACAGCAGTTGATGCTTTGGTCTTGGAGCAGAATTTCCTTTCTAGGAAATCTCAGTGTTTGCCCTTCAGACTTGCAAATGTTTGAATGAGGCCCAACCACATTATGGGTGGGTGGGTGGGGGAATTGCCTTTAAAGTTACAACCTCTACCAAACACTTTCACAACAGAGAGACTAGTGTTTGATCAAATAACCAGATATGAAGACAAGGAGCCTACACATAACAGCCCCAGTGGCTTCCTCTTAGAATAATCACAGGTGGGCAGCCCATATGAATAGGATCTTTTCCTGGACACACCATGCACCTGTCTCCCATTTGTTTCTGTAGCAAAGGGAATTACCTTGAGATCATTCAAGGCATACCCCTTCACTTACCTCTGAGTTCCATTCCTTCTTCTTCTTTTAGTTTTTAAAATACTTATAAATTTATTTGAAAGGCATAGTTACAGAGAGAGAGTGAGAGAAAGAGAAGTCTTCCACCCACCGGTTCACTCCCCAAATGGCTGCAGTGGCTGGAGCTGTGCCAATCTAAAGCCAGGAGCCAGTAGCTTCTTCCAGTCTCCCACACAGGTGCAAGGGCCCAAACACTTGAGCCATCTTCTACTGCTTTCCCAGGCCGTAGCAGAGATCTGGATCAGAAGAGGAGCAGCAGGGACTAGAACCAGTGCCCATATGGGATGCCAGCACTGCAGGCGGTGGCCTTACCCACTATGCCACAGTGCCGGCCCCCCATTCCTTCGTGTCTTCAAGGAGTGTCACTCAACAATAGTCCCTCCTGACTATTTTCATCAATTTCTTATTCTTGTTTCATTTCCAAATGTATTACAACTACCTCTACTCTCTTACTTCCCTGAAACAAGGTTTAAGAGTCAACCAGATCCTATCAATGTGGCCTAACACTCAGTGTCCATTCTTTTGAGTGAGTGTTCAGTTTGATCCAGGCTGTCAAATATTTTTAATATCATTCCTGTAAAAAAAAAACAAAAACTTGCCTTTAACCATCCTCTTGCCAATGCCACAGCTGCCACAAGTGACTGGGCAGTAATGTATATTATAGATGGTACCTCCAGGAGCTATTTGGTTTGTGGCATATACAACCAAACTTGGAGTCCTTCTAAAGAGTTAATTACATTTGTTACCTTTACTTTCTCAATTCCTATTTTCTGTTAAACTCAGGGGCATACTAACAGCATTCTTCTTAGGTCTAGGAAAAAAGATGCTAAAATTTGGCCAGCACCATGGCTCAATAGGCTAATCCTCCACCTGCGGCACTGGCACACCGGGCTCTAGTCCTTGTTGGGGCGCCGGATTCTGTCCCGGTTGCTCCTCTTCCAGGCCAGCTCTCTGCTGTGGCCAGGGAGTGCAGAGGAGGATGACCCAGGTCCTTGGGCCCTGCACCCACATGGGAGACCAGGAGAAGCACCTGGCTCCTGGCTTCAGATCAGCGCAGGCGCCGGCCGCAGCGCGCCAGCCGCAGCAGACATTGGAGGGTGAACCAACGGTAAAAGAAGACCTTTCTCTCTGTCTCTTTCTCTCTCTCACTGTCCACTCTGCCTGTCAAAAAAAAAAAAAAAAAAGATGCTAAAATTCATATGGAATCACAAGAGACCCTGAATAGCTAAAGCCATGTTAAACAACAAAATCAAAGCCAAAGGCATCATAATACCAGATTTCAAGACATACTACAGGTTAGTTATCAAAACAGCCCAGTACTGGCAAAAAAAAAAAGACATGTAGACCAATGGAACAGAATAGAAATCCCAGAAATCGATCCACCCATGTACAACCAATTACTTTTTTTTGACAAAGGAGCTAAAATCAATTCCTGGAGAAAGGACAGTCTTTTCAACAAATGGTGCTGGGAAAATTGGATCTACACATGTAGGAGTATGAAACAAGACCCCCACCTCACACCTTATACAAAAATCAACTTAAAATGGATCAAGGATCTAAATTTATGACCTGATACCATCAAATTACTAGAGGAGAACATTGAAGAAACTCTGTAAGACTGGCATAGGCAAAGACTTCTTGGAAAAGACCTCGGAAACACAGGCAATCAAAGCAAAAATAGACAAATGGGGTTCCATCAAGTTGGTATGCTTCTGTACTGCAAAGGAAACACTCAACCAAGTGAAGAGGAAACCAACAGAATGGGAGAAAATGTTTGCAAATTATGCAGCTGATAAAGGATTAATATAAAGAGCTCAAGAAACTCAACAACAACAAAACAAATGATTCAGTCAAAAAATGAGCAATGCACTTGAACAGACATTTTTCAAAAAATGAAATTCAAATGGCCAAAGCTTAAAATAGATCTACATATGACCCACCAATTCCACTCCTAGGAATTTACCCAAATGAAATGAAATCAGCATATGAAAGAGTTTTCTGTATCTCCATGTTTATTGCAGCTCAATTCACAATATCTAAGATAGGAAATCAACCCAGATGTCCATCATTGATGATTGTATAAAGAAAATGTGGTATATATAAACTATGGAATTTTACTCAGCCATAAAAAGAATTAAATCCTGTCTTTTGCAACAAAATGGATGCAACTAAAAATCTTTATACTTAGTGAAATAAGCCAATCCCCAAAGACAAATACCACATATTTTAAGTGATCTGTGATAACTAATAGAGTACCAAAAAATGTAGTGTATATGAGTGAAATTGACATTTTGAGAATTGATTATCGTTTATAGCTCTTGTCTTTATTGTTGAGGAACAGTGTTTTTTCGTCCTACTATTTGTTGAATTCTTTACTTGGTGGAGGGTTAAGATCATGATCATAAAATAAACTGAAAGTATGTCATTATAAAAATTAAAAGAGAGAATAAGAAAAGAAGGAGTAGGATGGGTGGGAGTGTGGTTGGAAGGGAGGGCAGGATGAGAAGTATCACTGTGCTCATGTATATATGAAATACATGAAATTTGTTCACCTTATATAAATAAAAAATTAACTAATTAATTTTTAAAAATGAAAGAAAAAAAACCCCAGAGACAGATTTAATGTGAGCCAAAGAACTTTAGGGCTCCTCTCAAACACAGAACTCTGCCAGTGCCCTGGCAGAGAAGGGATAGGGGCTTAGCAATGGGCTCACAGACTCATATTTTTACAAAACAGGTAAAAGTAAGAATTTTAACCACAATTGATTAAGATTACTATCTCTTCCCTTCTGTCATACTTCATTGCATCACATGGCATTGAGGTGACTAAGGACATTTTGGGAATCTGGCCACAGAGAGTTTGATGATATATTCTGTCTGCTTTTAGTGGAATACATTTATATGGTTTAGAGTCACTTGAGTATAAAATTAATGCTACCTGTATGAATGATAATGGCTTCCAAGAATCATCACATTTCTGACTGACGAGTCATTATATAAAAATAGGGGATCTGTCACAATAGTATGAAATAAGTCTACATGTGTGAAGCCAGAAGCTAGACAGGCATGCTGTATTTTGTGTTAGATATAAAGTTGTTAGTGAATAAAAGTCAGTTCTTGTTGTTACATTGCTGAAATATATGTTCTTGGCTTGATAACACAACATATTGATTTTAAATGTACCATTGTTTTTGATAGAAACTGAATAAAAATGGAATTTATCAGAATTTCGGAATTTGTGGGGCATTAATGTGTTCTGCAAATGGCAGATATTACTATACATGAAATCACATGTTTTACACATTCTAACTTCTAATACAATCCTAACTTATAATACAGTGCTACAATGAAAACATTAATAACTACTTAATCAGTCTAACCAATTCAAAGAGGATTTAAGGCTAGTCATTATTCAAGAAAATTTGAAATATCCTGCATCCTTAGAGCTCTTATGTAAAAGAAACTTGGCAGAGGGTTTCCCAAATTCGTCTTCCATATTTACATGACATTACCAAAGCTGAAACAAATTTTTCTGAACTGTCAACAACAAAAGTACAATATTTTCAAACCTGTGCTAGAGGAAAGACAAAATTATTTTTATTCTTTTTGTTCAAAATATTGTAAAATCATTGTCATATAAAGAATTGACTGGCGCTGGCATTGTGGCATAGTGGGTTAAGTCACCGCTTGTGACACTGACATCCCATGTGGGCCCTGCTTTGAGCCCTGGCTACCCTGCTTCTGATCCAGCTCCCTGCTGATGTGCCCGGGAAAACAGAGGAAGATGGCCCAAGTCCTTGGGTCTCTGTACCCATGTGGGAGACCCAGAAGAAGCTCTTGGCTCCTTGCTTTGGCCTGGCCCAACCCCAGCTGTTGTGGCTATTTGCAGAGTGAACCAGCAGATGGAAGATTTCTCTCTGTGTCTTTCTATCTCTCACTCTTTATCTCTCTGCCTTTCAAAAAAATAAATCTTAAAAACAAGAATTTACCAAAAAGTTCATAAACAAAAATTAGGAAAAATATTGTAAAGCTGCATCTGAAGTTAGTTAATAAAAATATTGCTTTTCTATATTTTGTTGTGCATGTGCCAGAGTTTAAAATTTTATTTATTTTGCCATTTCTTTTCTCATTCTAGATAGTTATTCAAATTTACACTTAATTTTGTATTACCTCTGCATCCTTTGTTTTAAGCATTTATTTATTTATTTGAGAGGCAGAGAAAGAGAGAGAGGGAGAGAGAGAGTGACCCACAGGGAGTTTCCAACAGCTATTCATTCTCCAAATGCTAGCAATGGCAGGAGTGGGCCAGGCTGAAGCCAGGAGCAAGGAATTCAGTTCCTGTGGGTGGCAAAGACCCAACCACTTGAGCCAGCAGGATGTGCATTAGCAGGAAGCTGGAGCCAGGAGCTAGTACCAGGTATGGAGCCGAGGCACTCCGATGTGGGATCCGGCATCTTAGCCAGTATCTTATTCACTTGGCTAAACACCTGCCCCCACAGTAGTTTTCTTGAAGAGAGTCTTTGAGCTGTACAGACTTCAGGTCCCACAAAACCTGACTCAGCCGCTGCATGAACCTGCTGCAGACCGGCCTTGTCCTCACCGCTCCTCAGCGGCTCCTCTCAGGACTGCCAGCTGACTTGCACCAGCCCTGGGATTCTTCAGCTCTCTGCCATGCTTTGCATCTGCACTCTCCCTCCTTGAAACTCTTCTCGGGCACCACACCCTTCTGGTGTTTTCCTGTCTCTCTATTTGCCCTTCTCAGTCTCTGTGGCTGCTTCTCCTCTTCCCTTCAACCTGCACTCCATTTTCTTATCTTCTCCTCCTGCGATCCATGTCCAGCGGATCCCACGTAGTCTCATGGCTCTAAATGCCACACATATCCCTGTAGTTCCAATCACCAGCCCTGGCATTTCCCCAGTTCTCATCTCGCTCATCTAACGCTCTGCCTGCCATCTCTCTTGGTGTGCGCATCTAATGTGCATCTCCAGCATCATGGCCAAAACCGAGCCTTCGATTCTGTTAACTAGACCTTGGCCCCTACCTTGACTTGGACCTGTTCTTTCTCCAGTCCCTCTCATCTCTGTCCATGAGGATATCCCTCATATCTGGTTGTTCAAGTCCAAGTGCTAGATGTCAGCCATTCTTTTCATCCCAAATCCAATCCATTAACAATTACGCTTGGCTGTTTCTCCAAACATCTCCAGCATCTCTCCACTTCTCCCAGCTCCTCTCTCCTCTTACCTGGGTCACAGTGTCAGTCTGTGACAGAGTCCCTCTGCTCCCATGTTTTAAAAAATTCATGGGGGAGAGAGAGAGAGAGAGAGAGAGAGAGAGAGAGAGAGAGAGAGAGAGAGATTCTATCTGCTGGTTTTCTCTCCCCAAAGCCCACAGAGGCCAGGATTGGGGTGGGCTGAAGACAGGATCTGGGAACTCAGTCTAAGGTGCTCACATGGTTGGCAGGCAGGTGCCCAACCACTAGAGCTTTCTCCTGCTGCCTCCCAGGTTCTTCACTGGCAGAAAAGTGGCCTTGGGAGCTGAAGCTGGGACTTGAACCTAGACATTCAATACAGGACATAAGCATCTTAACTGCAAGGCCAAATGCTTTCCCCTCCACACACCTTTCCCCCCACCTTTTATTCTTGCCCTGCCTCAATTCATTCTCCACAAAGCATAGACGATGTCCATCAGATCACACCATTCCTCCACCGAGAATATTTCATGAACTTCCATTATATTCAGAACAAAATATCCTGGCCTACCAAGTCCTCCCTGGCCTGACTGTACCCACTCTCCTGCTTGCCTGGGAATGCAGATGCTCCAACTGTGCTGGCCTCTGTCAAACTTGAACACATGCTGCTCCCTCTGCATGGAGCGCTCTTCTCAGATGGACAGTGGGTGGCTGCTGGTCATCCTGTTGCTTCCTCAGAGAGGCCTTCACTGTGCACCCACGAAGCAGTCCTCTTGTCGCTCTATTTAATTTTCTTCATTGCACTCATTATGTCTAACGCATGCTAAATTTGTCTCCCTTCTGCCTTTCTGTCTACTACGGTGGAAACTCCAAGATAGCAAAGATTGTCCATGTTTTGTTCACCTCTGTTTCTACAGGACTCAATACACATTTGTAGCAATGAATGACTGAGTCACATTTACAGATGGGAAAACCTAGGCACAGAGAATAAAGCCCCTAGACCCAGGTAACACGTCTATAGGTGTCAGAACTGGGGTTTGGATCCAGAGAACCAGTCATAGCATTCTGCCCTTGCCCTGCCCATTAGGCATAGGCATATTTCCAACTAAAGACCAGAAGAGCAAGAGACAGGAGGGTGCAGGGCGGCTCCTGCATCTCTGAGCCAAGGGAGGTGCCAGTTGGAAAGCAGAGAGACAAAACAGCTCAGTGTGGGCTATTCTAATCACTTGAAGGTGGAATGAGAGTGGACTCCCAGAACCATTGATATCCACTATGTCATCTCAGAACCCACCTTCAGCTCAGGCCTGGAGCTGATTTTGACAAAACCTGGTTCTTCCTGGAGACATAAGAATAGATGTTAAAGCCAGCCTTGTCTTCACCAGAAACGAGACAAAAAAATGTCTACTTCATAGCACTAGGATGAAGTCAGGTACAAGTAGGGTGTGCCCAGGCACTGCCAACTGGCACCGATAAGGTCCCCACACAAGGGCCACGTAGCCGGGGTGAAGAGGCTGCCCGCCCCTCTCTGCCACCCCGGTTCCTGAGAAAGTAATTTCCTTCCCCTTCAAGCAGAGCACGCTTTACACAAGTGGTCTCAGGGTTCCTGAGTCTGAGGTAATTTGTTTTTGCTGCATTTGATGAAATAGTGTGGCCTATTCTTCCCAAAGCCTAAGTCACTTCCTGGAGTTAAATTTGCCCGAGCGGCAGTCATGCAGTTAACATATAAAGGCACCACTAGAGAAATAAGTTTTGTTAATTTCAGTGTTCAACAGTGTCTCCTCCCACTCCACCCCCAGTTTCCCTCTCCCCCCACCCCCAGGATTTTTTTTTCTTTTTCCCTGAAATCTGATAAAATGGGAAGCTTTCCATGCATTGGAGACATTTTCCTTGTGTTTCCTGTGTAGTGTGTGATGATGGCAGAGGCAGAATGAAAGGTTATGGATCCTTGGAATTGAGCATTCTCAAGCTCAACGCTTGCAGAAATTACTAATCGCTTTAGCAAAGGTTATTCATTGGGAACCATGCGAGTTAAAAACGCATTCCTCCCTTTCAGGTGTAATTCTTGTGAAATGATAATAATTCAGCAGTTAGTAGAAAGAGCAGTAAAGCCATACATCAAGATCACATTCTGGTCCTCCACCATTTCTATTTCTGACACATAATAAAGGGCAACATATTAATAAGAGAAATTCTGAATTTACTTGCAACTGAGAATGACTGAAAAAAGATTATTTTTTGACCTTTGTGGGGTTTTTTTGGATGAACAGAAACTCAGACCAAACTCTCAACTTTGGTAACAGTGAGTTAGCTAAGACGCCTTTACATAATATCTTCTTGTATGTTGATTAGGAATTAACCACCACCAACATATATAGGCACAAGAACCTTGATTTCAGAATTAAAAAGTTATTATTTAAATATGGAGAAAGTTAAAACTTAGGTACATCAGAAAATGTGGAATTAGGGAAGGTGTTTAGCCTGGTTGTTAGCATGCTGGTTAAGACATCTGAGCCCCTTACTGAAGTATCTGGGTTCATTGTGGATTCCGACTCCTGACTCCAGCTTCCTGCTAATGTAGACCCTAGGAAATAGCTGGTAATGGATCAAATGACTGGATTAGAGAACATCTTAGGTTGTGTTCCCAGCTCCCAGCTTCAGTCCAGGCAAGCCCCAGCCAATGTAGTATTTGGACAGTGAACCAGTGGATGAAAGACCGATCTCTCTCTCTCTCTCTCTCTCCTTCTAAAGGAAGTAACTTTTGGCCGGCGCCGTGGCTTAACAGGCTAATCCTCCGCCTTGCGGCGCCGGCACACCAAGTTCTAGTCCCAGTCGGGGCGCCGGATTCTATCCCGGTTGCCCCTCTTCCAGGCCAGCTCTCTGCTATGGCCCAGGAAGGCAGTGGAGGATGGCCCAAGTCCCTGGGCCCTGCACCTGCATGGGAGACCAGGAGAAGCACCTGGCTCCTGGCTTCAGATCAGCACAATGCGCTGGCCGCAGCGGCCATTGGAGGGTGAACCAACGGCAAAGGAAGACCTTTCTCTCTGTCTCTCTCTCACTATCCACTCTGCCTGTCCAGAAAAAAAAAGGAAGTAACTTTTAAAATAGAAAATGTAGGGCTAACTCAGTAAAAATTTAATTGAAATGTGTTTCCTTCTCTTCCAAGCCTTAAAGCAACCAGCAGCCCCTTACTGCAAGGGACATCCCAAAATCAAGGATTGAGGTTGTTCCTGGGGACTTAGGCAGCTGAGTGGCAGATCCATGGAAAGAGGCCGAGTGCAAGAATATATTGAGGGGCCCACGCTGTGGCATAGCAGGTAAAGGCACCTCCTGCAGTGCCAGCATCCCATATGGGTGCCAGTTCGAGTCCTGGCTGCTCCATTTCCGATCCAACTCTCTGCTATGGCCTGGGAAAGCAGTAGAAGATGGCCCAAGTCCTTGGGCCCCAGCACTCATGTAGGAGACCTGGAAGAAGCTCTTGGCTCCTGGCTTCAGATCAAGTATAGCTCTGGCCATTGAGGCCAATTGGGGAGTGAACCAGCAGATGGAAGACCTCTCTCTCTCTCTCTCTCTGCCTCTCCTCTCTGCGTGTAACTCCGACTTTCAAATAAATAAATAAATCTTAAAAAAAAGAGTATATTGACATTTAGGATCTCAGAGTTGGGAGGAATCTTAAGAGTCACCTAATCACGCCATTTTGCATTCAAAACTGATAACCTATTATCTCTGGAGGGCATAGGAAGATGGAGCTGCTCCCCCGCGGATCCAACGGAGGCAGTCTGGCTGGCTGGTTTCATTAACTTCTTCATGCTTAACAAGTTCTGATCACAAATAAAGCAGATTTTTTTGTCAGTGGATTCTTTGTTAATGGTTTCAATATAAGGGATAGAATTGAGAAATTTGAAAATTGAGTAAGGAGGGTTGGGAGCAAGAAAATGAGCAGATCCTGCTGGTGATGCAAAAGAAATCTGTTTCCCCTTCCAGGTTCCTGGAGGGTTGAGCTTGGACTTCAGGTAGATCTTCTGTAAGAGAGAAACTCCCACCACCACCGTTAGAAATGGTTTGAGGTGCTGGCAAAGGCTCCTGGAGCTGCCAGCATTGCCTGCCTCTAGATGAAGGCAAGTAGCTTTGCCAATGTAATCAACGACCATGGACTGATCTGTAAGATCCTTAAAGCCAAATGACAACCAGACATGGTAGCTATAATACCCGTGACAGTCACAGATCCTGCCCTCGAGACCTCCATGTTCAAAATACCAGGGACTATACATGAAGTAAGAAAACTCTTTCTTCTTGAACTGGAGGCAAATTGTCTACCAATTTATAGTTTTCAGGTGGAAAAAAAAGTTTGCCCCTTGATTTTCAGATAATAACTCATTTGACCAGCTCATTTGTTTTTTCGAATTTTATTGCAAACCTCAGTGTCCACCAAGATCTGGCTCACGTGGGGAGGTTTTTGGTAGCTGAGTCGAGTCTGTGCAAGGATGAAGTCCACAGCTATTTTACTGCTCTCCTGTCCCCCTTCTGATGCACAGGGTTCCACTCTTTGAAGCAAAGTGTCATTGGCATTCAGTCTGGTGGAACTGCAAGTGGCCATGTGCCACCAAGTGTCCAGCATGCTGTAAAGGACACGCACTCTTCTTGCTGCTTCCATTTGCTAGCAGGATGCACTTTTCTGATAAATGAGATCTGGAAACCCCTCTTCCCTCTAATTTGCATGAGAGAATTAGGCAAAGGGCCTACAAGGATTTTGAGGGCTCTTGTCCCATTCATCTGGAGTCCTGCAGAGTTACAGAGCTTCGTGTAGATAGCAAAATCTTCGCCATATTCTACATGGAAATGATTCTGTAATTGAACTCTATTAGACACTAAGGCTGAGCCTCCCTGAAGGAAGAAATTTAAACATTTGGGAATGTTATCTGGGAAATTCGGATTTAAAAATATTCATTTGAAATGTTTAGGTGATTTATTAATAAGTCATTTTCCAGAAGTTTAAAATATTCAAAGAGTGACCTGGATTCTTCCTTCCTGTTGATATGTAGGGACATATCTGAAAATACATACATTCTACCATAATTGCTTAGGCACTGCATTTCAGTTCTTTCACTGGAAATAAGTCAGATTGGCTTGTTAAAGACTGGGGGTCTACGTCCCTAGCCTTGCCGCCCTTCAAAACCTCAGTCTTGCCTCTCCATCTGCCTGATGGACATTGAACTTGAATACTTTGGAGTCACTGGGAAGCCCAGAAAACCCAGTACCCTAATCTCCCCTTTACCACCCAGAGGTAACTTCTCCTGATTCCCCTCACTGCTGGTGGTCCTAACAGTCACTTCTCTTCTTCTGTCTCGCATACCCACCATGAGGCTCTCTGCACCGTCCCTTGCACTATCCCTCACACCCCACTCCTCCCTTCTATGCTCATTGCGCTGGACTGCTGCTGCTTCAAGCCTGGCTGATTAGAACAGCATCCTAACTAATCGCCTACTTGTTTCTTCCTCTCAAATTCACTGCTGCCACAGTAATCTCTCCAAAACACCATCTAATCATGCCAAACCCTTAATTAGAAATCTTCATTATCTCTTCATTACCACCAGGATAAAGTCCAACCGCCTTAGTTTCCTTCCACGCGCTGGCCTCGGTTCACATTTCCAGCTTATCACCCATTCTTCCCCCACAGCGGCAGCAGACTCCACGAAGAGCCAGTCCAGCCACAGCATTCATCCTCCTGGAGCGGTTCCTCCAGTTCTTCCGAGGTTTGTGTCTGTCTTTGATGCCCAGGTCAAGTCTTCCTGCCTTTGTTTGGCATCTTCCTGGATGACTGTGTCTTCCTCAGAGCTCCTGGGACTTCCAGTGTCCTCTGTCACAGCCTGAGACTGCTCCTGCTTCTGTTCTTAAAATGCTGGTATTTTCTTCCTCTGTAGCTGTATGCTTCCTGGGTACAGGAATTGTTCCAGATCCCTAGGGTCAGGAATTGTTCCGGATCCCTCGGGTCAGGAATTGTTCCAGATCCCTCTTGCATCTCCCTGTCACTATAATTATCACCACTACACCTGACCTGCCAGCCTCAATAAATACTAATTATGATACCATTTGGAGTTTGGTGACCATGTGACCCATTTTACTTGAGATAATCCATGTGGGTAACCGGAGTGCTAGATTATAAAGGGGATTTACCTGGTGTGAACAGGTGCCCAAACAGCGAATTCCAAAGAAGGATCATTAAGGAAGGAGAAATGCTGGGGAAAATCATGTGATGGGAGAGAGTGGTCTATTCAGTACGCATAAGGACTCTGGAGCACAGCTAGGAGACCCAGCTGTAGAGCAGTAGAGGGGGCGGAAGCCAGTGCGGGCACATGTGCGTTATTACCGAAGTTATCATTGCCGTGTGCCTGTTTAGAACTGTGTGGCCCTGCCCCCTTGGTATTTAGGCTGACCTACACTGGAGTGGGGTGTGGTATATGCCAGGCATGGGGAAGAAGCTTCAGGTAACTTTCCTGATTTCCTTTTGTGTTTTAGTTCTCATTAGAATGTGAGTATCTAGTCTCAAAGAGGCTTTCGTGGCTTAAATACAATACCAAAGCTGCTAGTGCCTTCCCCACTCTGTGTCCCTGCAGCTCAGAGGCCCTGCAGAAGGTAAGTGCTCTCCTTATGCCCGTGGAGTTTCAGGATCGGGCGTAGGTAACCTCACATACCATGAGCATGGGTGAGAATCTTACTTGGAGCCATCTGAGTAGAGAACGCTTCCTCCCTGCCTTTCCTCACTCTCCTCCCACTTGCCTGGGAAGAACTACACAGAAACACACACACACACACACCCCAAAAAAGACACAAATCTTCACAAGCAAGACAACACCAGGAGGTTGAAGATGTTGGGCTTTCTTTTTTTTTTTCTTTCTTAAACAATTATTTTCCACTAGGGAACAGGATTCTGAGCCCTGTGTGCGTCAGCATCATTTCTAGAAATCAGAGGGTCAAGCCATCACCTCTACAGTGGCCATGACTGGGCACAGTTGGGGGCTTTCCCCTATTAGCATTGTCCCCCTGGATACCTGTCATCCGAACAGCCCCTGAGCACTAGCCAATGCCCTCTGCTATGGTTCGGGTAGGTTTTAAATTGTTTGATTATTTATCTGTGAGAGTAGGACAGCAAGAGCAGCTGGGGCTGGGCTGGAGCAAAAGCCAGGAGCCAGGAACACGATCCAGGTCTCCTAAGTGATTGACAGCAACCCAAGTACTTAAGCCATCACCATTGCCTCCCAGCATCTGAGTGGCATGAATCTGGAGTCAGGAGCCAGAGCTGAGCCTAACCACTAGGTTAAACGCCCACTAAGTGTGATTTGCTCGTCTCCCAAGCATCCACTGTGATTGAAGTGTTGGTCCACAGGGTGGTGCTAGTGAGAGGTGGTAGAATCTCTGGCAGGTGGCGCCTAAGAAGCCCTTAAGTCACTGAGGGTGTGCCCTTGGCAGGTAGGTCTCTGAGATTCCTTGGTAGTTCTTGTGAGAGAGTTGTTACAAAAGCCTGAGTTGGTTCTCACCCCAGATTTGAGATGCAATCCTCTGTCCTGACAAATGCCCTTACCATTGCCACCCACCATAATTGCAATAATGTCTTCACCAGGACTGAGCAGATGCAGGTGCCATGTCCCGAGACACTAAACCATGAGCTAAACAAACCTTTCCTTCGCAGGTAGCCTGCCGCAGCTCTCTTGTTAAGGAAACGAAAAGCTGGTGAGTACACCCTCCAATCTGCTTGTATAACCATTCCCAAAGGGTCTTCTGTGACAAGCTTTGCTTGCTTTGCTTTGCCAAGTAAAAACAGTCTTCCCATCAAGGCAAGTTGAGGCCACCCTGGGTGTGCAAGAGGCCCAGGACTCGGGGCTGGCACTGTGGCACTGGCATCCCATATGGGCACCAAGTTCTAGTCCCAGTTGCTCCTCTTCCAGTCCAGCTCTCTGCTGTGGCCTGGGAGGACAGTGGAGGATGACCCAAGTGCTTGGGCCCCTGCACCCACATGGGAGACCAGGAGGAAGCACCTAGCTCCTGGCTTTGGATCGGCGTAGCGACGGCTGTAGCGGCCATTTGGGGAGTGAACCAATGGAAGGAAGGCCTTTCTCTCTGTCTCCGTCTGTCACTGTCTATAACTCTACCTGTCAAAAAAAAAAAAAAAAAAAAAAAAGAGGCCCAGGACTCATCATTTTTAAGAGCTGGAAATCATTCTGATGAAGCGACCTCAAGTGGACATGGACTTGAAGTTGTTCCCAGTAAACCTGATCGCAAGTTACAAATATAAAGGAGGATGTGACTCAAGAAAATCGCCTAAGATGTTGTTCTCCAAGTGGCAACTCTGAGAACGGTTTTGCTACAAATGAGGAACATCAAGGAAGGTGGTGCATAGAGACACGTGGAGTGGAGCTCCAGGAGTTTCTGTGAGGAGGTGGGAGATGAACTGAGATGAGGATTCTGGATGGAAGTTCATTTTCCCATCAGGTTTGAAACATAGACTTAGTCTAACCCATCTTGGCATCCACAGCAACCAGCACAGTGCAAGGCAAATAGTAGGAAAGCAATAACTGGTGAATTAGAGCATGAACAATTAAGGTTTTCAAGATCGAGTCTACCTCAAAAAATTAACCACCATATTTCCTCTTTCCTGGCTTGAACAGTGTCCTCCCCTATTGCCTGTTCAACATCTTGACTTTCTGATAGCGTTGAGTGGGGCATTGGAGATGTCTAGGTCATAATCTCATCACGCCTGTAATGATCTATTCCTCACATGCAGGGTCCAAGGATGAGCGTGGATAAAGCACGTAGACCCCTTTGCAGCACAGAGCCCGTGCTCACGCCTAGGGAAGATATTTAAAAGCTTTTCGGTATTGGAATGACATGAAGGTCCACAAGAGAGGGCAAGGGCATCTTCCAAACTATTCATGTGCCATAGGTAACTTCTTCATAAAACAAAGCAATTTTCCAGGGGCAGGCATTGCAACCCAGTGCAGTGGGTTCAGCCACTGCCTGGGATGCCCACATTCCATCAGAGTGTTGGTGTCAGTCCTGGCTGCTCTGCTTCTGATCCCGCTTCCTGCTAACTGCACCTAGGAAAGCAGTGAATGATGGCCCAAGCACTTGGCTTCCTGCCACCCACATGGGAGACCTAGACAGAGTTCCCAGCTCTTGTCTTCTGCCTGGCCCAGCCCGGCTGTTGTGGGTATTTGGGGGAGTGAATCAGCGGATGAAAGATCTCTCTCTCTCTCTCTCTCTCTTCCGCCCCCCTCTGTGTCACTCTGCCTCTTGCATAAATAAATGAATAAATCTTTTTTAAATAAATTTTCCCAGGATTTTCCCCCCAGGTCAAAGTACATTTGCCATGACCCATCTCGCCTGGTCACAAATCTTACATAACACACCTCCCAGGCTAAAGAGGAAATCACAACATCTACTCCACTTGGAAGGTCCTATATAGTGCGCAGCAGACACACGAGTAGAGCAATCCTCCTTTTAAGGCGAGATAATACGGAGGCCTTGCTCTCTGTGTGATTGTGGAGGTCTCCATAGCAACTGCATCCTAACTGCAGATGGCAATGGCCGGGCAACTGGCTCCTGGGCCTCGAGGCCCGTGAGCACCACCTAGTGAGGAAAGCCCACTTCAAACCTTTCCAAACAAAAAGTCAACTTCACTCAGTTCGCTTCTCCTTGCAAATGAATGACTCGACATTCACATAGCTGTGCCGATAATTTTAAATATTTTAACGAAGAATTTCAACTTCAGAGTCTGAAATATTGGAGCTAGGCAAAGGAACTGAGAATCAGGAAGCTCAAAGATCTGACCAACAGTTTCCATTACTTACAGCTTGGTCCTGCTTTCTTTTCACCTGTGAGTATTTTGAAAGGGGCTGACATTATTTTTCATGTATAAAGCAAATTCTTCAAAGATCTGGAATAAAATAGGAGAAGCATAGGCAAGAGTTTGGGAAAAGAGGGGAGAGGGGCAGGAATGGGACCTTGCATTGCATGCCATATATTGTCTGTCTGTTTTGAACTGTATGAATTAATGAAATGAATTTAAAACACAGACATCAGCACATATTCATGTTGCAAGCAGCCGTTTAATTTCAGCAAAAAAATAATACCACCAGTCACATGACATCCATTTGCTAATTTGCAAAGAAAAAACAAGGCCTCCTCCCCAAGAGATTAAAGGCTTTTCTCCAAGCAAGTTTGTGTCTGCTAAATGCAGCCCGGTATGGATAGAAAGTTCATTTCCACCCCCACTGTCACACACAGCCCTTCTTGAGTTTCTCATATGGGCGAGCACCACAGCTACTAATTTTTTGTAAATCACATTAAAGTCCACCCAAGTCTTTACCTAATTTGATCCTTCAGCGAACCAACCCAGAAATAAAAGAGATGTAAAAAGTTACAAAGCGAAGCTCCAAGGATGTGTCTTTCACAGTGCTACCATCACTGAAAGAAAACTCCCATTTGTCTTCTGCAAAGAGAAAAAACACATGGAAACTTGGGCCTAAAGCAGCTTGTTGTCATGACAAAGACAGGAACCCAGACACCATCAGGCTGGGCGGTGTCGGCATTCCAGTGGGACGCAGGCCCTAGTCGGTGTTTTCAGGAGTCTGGAGCCACTGGGGAAGGCCTTCCAGAACACCTCACAAAGTAGGCGGTTATTTTATAAAAGGCCAAATGGGGTTAAATTGTGAAAAATGTAGTCAGAGAGATTGGGATTTTTGCCCCTATTCATGGTTGAGGTTTTTTTTTTTGTCTACAAACCATAAATGATCAGTTATAAAACCCTGGAGACTCTGAAACTTGTTTCTGGAAGGGGAAACAAAGCAATACCCAAGCAAACCAGAGAGCTTTGGCGGAGGAAGTGGATACAATTACTCCAATTTGTTGGGATTTTGAACCAGATCTTCAGTGACTAAGACCTGCACCACCACCACCTTTTACTGTGATGTGCATTTTGGATGAATATTTGGAAAAATCTCACATTTCTGCCATATCTAAGACAGAAGAATAGCAGATAAAAGCACAGGTTTGGGATTTTACATATGGACTACAGACTGTGTTCTGAACACAAGCTAACCTTAATAGCCTGTGTTGGTGTGTCTCCTGCCCTGTAAGTACTGCTTTCTATTAAATAAGTATAGAAAAGAGTGAGTAACTAACTTTAGCCGTTAATATATGATACGCATTTACAATTTTTCCTTTTTAAATTCCCTCAAAGTGTTACATTGACAGCCAAATCCGAAAGTTGGAGTGAAGGTGTTTGGAAGATTTTAGATATAAGTATTTCTATCATTCATTGTAGATTTGTGATTTTAGTTAAACAAGCACTATAAAATAGGGTATAATTAATGACAGGGTCATTTTCCTGTGAAAATGGACCAAGGTGGGGGATTATTGTTTATGTGACAGTTGGCTTTAGCATTTAAAAAAAGGGGAGGTGGGTGCTGGTGCTGTGGCACAGTGTGTTAAAGCCTTGTCCTGCAGAGCTGGTATCCCATAGGAGCACCAGTTGGAGTCCTGGCTGCTCCACTTCTGATCCAGCTCTCTGCTGTGGCCTGGGAAAGCAGTGGAAGATGGCCCAAGTCCTTGGGCCCCTGCACCTGCGTGGGAGACCCAGAAGAAGCTCCCGGCTCCCAGCTTTAATCAGCTCAGCTCCAGCTGTTCCAGCCATTTGGAGAGTAAACCAGCAGATGGAAGACCTCTCTCTTCTCTCTCTCTCTGTCTATCCCTCTCTTTAACTCTGTCTTTCAAATAACTAAAATTAATCTTTAAAAAGGGGTGTGTGTGTGTGTGTATGTGTGTAGAATTACAACATTTGAAGAATAAGTGGTTCATAACTCTAGTCACATTGCTACAAAGTTAAAAAGGAGTAAAGCTGAGCCATTAAACTCATGCCAATATCTTGTCTAAGCTGTTGTCCAACCATTCTCTTCCTCTAATTTGGGCTGATCCAATCCTAGCTGGTCTGTTCTGGAATAGTTCTTGGAGGAATAACAGGAATCTGACATTTAGTAATGGATCACTTCAGTAGGGGGAAAAAACACCCTTCACATAAGTCAGGATTGAATCCTGGGGTCTCTGTTGGGAAATATTCATATTGCAGGATGGGCTTTGGTGTAGTAGTTAAGCTATTGCTTGGAACACCTGCTTCCCATATCAGAGTACCTGGGTTCAAGTCCCAGATCTGCTTCAGATTATAGTTTCCTGCTACCGCGTAACCTGCATACAGCTGGTTATGGCACAGGTAGCTGGATTCTTGCCACTCACAGGGGTTGATTTTTGGCTCCTGGTTTCCACCTGGCCCTGCCCTCGTTGCTGCAGGCATTTGGAAAACAAAACAGAGGCCGGTGCTGTGTGCTGTGACGCAGCGGGTTAAAGCCCTGGCCTGAAGTGCTGGCATCCCATATAGGCACCGGTTCAAGTTCCAGCTGCTCCACTTCTGATCCAGCTCTCTGGGAAAGCAGGCCCAAGAAGATGGCCCAAGTGCTTGGGCCGCTGCACCCACATGGGTGACCTGGAGGAAGCTCCTGGCTCCTGGCTTCACATCAGCTCATCTCCAGCCGCTGTGGTCATTTGGGGAGTGAACCAGTAGAGGTAAGACCTCTCTTTCTTTCTGTAACTCTTTCTTTTTTTATTTTATTTATTTATTTATTTATTTATTTATTTATTTATTTATTTATTTATTTATTTTGACAGGCAGAGTGGACAATGAGAGAGAGAGACATAGAGAAAGGTCTTCCTTTGCCGTTGGTTCACCCTCCAATGGCCGCTGCGGCTGGCGCGCTGCGGCCGGCACACCACGCTGATCCGAAGGCAGGAGCCAGGTGCTTCTCCTGGTCTCCCATGGGGTGCTGGGCCCAAGCACTTGGGCCATCCTCCACTGCACTCCCGGGCCACAGCAGAGAGCTGGCCTGGAAGAGGGGCAACTGGGACAGAATCTGGCACCCTGACCAGGACTAGAACCCAGTGTGCTGGCGCCGCTAGGCGGAGAATTAGCCTGTTGAGCCATGGCGCTGGCCCTTTCTGTAACTCTTTCAAATAAATAAAATAAATCTTTTTTAAAAAAAGAATGACAAATCTTTCTCTCTCTCTTTGCTGTTAATTTTAAAAAATTAAAAATATAAAAGAATGTTCATATTGCTGGAGCTATAAGCAGTTCAAAAAACTCTTCTGTGTTTTTGTTATGTATGAACCTGAAGTTATTATTTTCTCTGAAAATATAAACCACTTTAAGTTCTTAACAATTGAGGAGAAGCCCATAAAATATTACAAGCATTCCCTTTTTAATACTGCTGTGCCATTTTGTCATATGCTAGATAGGTTTATAAGTCCAAATGAATGAATTATTTGCAGCTCATTCTCCAATTAATGGATAAGAATTCTGTTTGCTTCAATTTGACTATTTTTAACAACTGCATTGTAACTAATAAAACTTTTATTTAGAATTCTACTTTAGAACTAAGTATTAGATCTATGGCGAAATTATTTAAATTAGACAAAGCTATGGTAAATATTTAATTCTTTGAACAGCTACTTTGTGACACATGATCACATGCTGCATGAACTTAGGAACTTCAACACTCTCTCAACATATTCCGTGAAGAATCCATTAACTTCCTGAGGATTTTTCTTTGTAAGTCTGTTTAATTAATTAGGTATTCTTCAAATAAATTAACCAGAAATAAAATAAGACAAGAAACTTTTCTCACAAGGTTTTCTCATCTTCCTTCCTTCCTTCCTTCCTTCCTTCCTTCCTTCCTTCCCCCATTTAATGAACAAATAAATATAGAGTATCTAATAAGTGTTAGACCCTGGGTATTAGCACAGTAAACCAAAGAGATAGGATGCTTGCTTAGGGAAGACAGACTTGAATCAAACAAACACAAAAATGAAAACACAGTTACACTTGGATATGAGTGAGATGAAGGAAGAGGCCAACACGGTGCTCTGAAGAGTAACAGAATAATCTACTTTAGGTTGGCCTTCAGAGAGACCTATTTGAGGAAGTGACATTTAAACCTTGTAGACAGTGAACCTGAGGAGCTGGCTTTTAGTTCAGGTTTAGATGCCTGCATTCTCTTTTGCAGTCCTAACTCTACTTCCAGCGTCAGCTCCCTACCAATGCACACTCCAGGAGGAGCGGGATTGGCTCAGGTGGTTGGCTTTCTGCCCTTTGTTGGAAACTCAGGTTGAGTTCCTTGTTCCTGGTTTCAGCCAGGCTCAGTCCTGGCTATTGCTGGCAGTTGGGCAGGGAATCAGTGGATGGAAGATCTCCTTCTGTTTCAGTTCTCTCTCTCTCTCTCATCCTATCTCTCTGCCTTTCAAATAAATAAAAATAAACTAGTTAAAATAAAAAAAATGAACCTGATACAGTTAGGGGATGAATGAGGTGGGGGTAGATACACAATGAATTTTTTTAATATAAGTTTGCAATATTGGGACTTACAAGTGGTCTTCAAAAATTCATAGAAAATGTATATTATGAAAAAACATTGTATGGATTTTTAAACTTTTTTACCTCCAAATAAACTAACATTTCAATCCCATTTTCCATGAACTTCTTGAAATATCCTCACATTTCTGCTGAAAAAAAAAAAAGGTACTTGTTTTTTCTCTGAAATTCAAATTTAACTGGACATCCAGTATTTTATCTGGCAATCCCAGGTGGGCACCTGAGCCAGGACATCTGGGAAGGCCCTGAGGTGGGCTGGAGCCCAGCACGTGGGAGGGGTGCATGATAGAGGACTTGGGGAGTGGAGCTTGCAGGCCAGGAGCCCGAGACTCCTGCAGGGCTTGTCTGTGTCATTCACTCATGCTTTTTGGATTTGGCCTAAAGCAAAGTTTTGCAGCACGCTGGTCAGAGGCTAATTTCAATTTAATAGGATACCTTTCAATTAAATAAAACCCTGAGAAAAGTTCTCAGCAAATATAGGAACTGTAAACTCCAGCAAGATGTGCTAATTTTCTTGAAAGACGAGTTTAAGTAAGGCGTTAGTGGTTCCAACACTCGTATGTCTACATTCAGTCTCCTCTTTCCACTTGGCTAGTTGATCCTGAATTGTCATACTGGGTCATAGTATATGAAGTTGCGAAAAATGTTGCTATGGGTTGAATTTTTGTATCCCCACCAAAGACTAAATCCTCAGTGTGAATGTATTTGCAGCAGGGAGATGCTTGGGAGGTAGCTAGGTCATGAAGTGGCACCCTCACAAATGGAGTTCAGGCCCTTACATGAAGACACCCAAGAGAGACAGTCTCTCTCCCCTCCATGTGAGGTTATTGCAAGATGGCCACCCACGGGCCAGGAAGCACACACTCACCAGGCACCAGATCCCCACACATCACAGTGCCAGCCCCTTGGTCTCAGACTTCTCCGCCTGCAGAGCCATGAGAAACACATTTGTGCTGTTTGGGCCTCACAGTTGGTGATATTCCATTACTGAAGCCCTGATGGACCGAGACAGATGCTGTCTCTGGAAGGCAATTGTTCTGGCAGGGCGAACCACCTTGCACAGGCACCAACTCAAGTCTCGCCTGTTAGAAGGGTGTCCACACCAGCAGCCTCAGGGAGTCTCACGTAAACCTCTCTGAGTAGCACATGTAATTTAGCCTTTTTAGATCTTTGAATCAAGTAAACATAGTAGCTTCTCTTTTATAATTTTCTACTTGGTGTTAGAAAGTATAGAATTATACACGCCTTCTATCTCACCCTTTACTCCCCAAAGCACATGTGAGTGTCAAAGTTTTTTCATGATATTTAGCTGATAAGCTTTCTGTTTAACACAGTTGAATAATGCCTTTCACTCTAATCCCAGAACAATCTAGAAAACAATAGGAAAAACACAAAACTATTTTCTGCTACACCCTAACAGAATAGAAGGAGCTCAAAGCTGCCACAAAGCCCTTCACTTGTTGTCTGCTTGCATGTATACCTGCATTAGCCATTTGTTCAATATTTACAAAGCTCCTACTGTGTGCGCACAAAGACTTTTCTAGCGCTTTCAAACAAAAAGCCATGTAGAGATTCACTAGATGTACTGAGTAACTCACACACAGAGAGTCTGTAAGTTATAAGTCCAGCATAGGGACAAATTCTAGGGAGTACTGACTAAATTACATTTAGGAACAAAGATGAAATGAAGCTGAAAATTCAAAGAATCCCTGGAGAGTGGACTTGGAATCATTGCAAACTAAGGCTAACAAATTTCATTTCTGCTTAGGATCATCGAGTGCCTCTCTCCAAGTACATTTAGGCTGGTGATCTCAAAACTACTCTCAACCAACACCAAGCAAACAACAACAGAAGCACACAAAGCAGCTTGCAGAAGAACATGCACGCTCCATATGCTGTTGGGGAGCTGTGTTCCTTTCCTAGAACCTCTGAAGCAGAGCACCACACACCGAGTGGCTTACCGTGGCAATGCGTCATCAGGTAGCTTGGGAGGCTGCGAGTCTGAAATTCAGCAGTCAGCAGAGGCCGTTCCTTCTGAGTGCTGTGAGAAGGAATCTGTTCATGACTCCTGCCCAGCTTCTCCTGGGAGTCACTGCTCCTCCAACCCTCCACCTTCACATGGGGTTCTGTCTGTGCCCCTTTACATACTCTTGGTTGTTTGAATGCTTCTGGGACCAAATGTCCCCTTCTCCCCATTTTCTTTTGGGTGCAGTCATAGAGAATCAGGTCCCATCGTTATTACTTCATATTGACGCCATCATCTGCAATGACCATATTTCCAAACAAGATCACATTCATGGGTACTAGGAGTTAGGACTTCCACATCTTTTGGGAGCCACAATTCAGTGCAGACCTTGGGAGACAATGGTAATGGTTCAAGTGGCTGAGTTCCTGCCACCCAGGTGGAAGACCTAGATTGAGTTCCCAGTTCCCAGCCCAGTCCTGGCTATTGCAGGCATTTGAGGAGTGAACTAGCAGATGGGAACTCCTGTCTGTCTGTAAGTCTCTCTTCTCTCTCTCTCTCTTCTCTCTCTTTTCCTGTGCGTGTGTATGTGTACCTCTCAAAATTAAAGGAGAGGGAGCAGGCATGTAACACAGTGGTTAAATGCTGCTTGAGATACCCATATCCAATGTCAGAATGCCTGGATTCCAGTCCTGGCTCCTCTCCTGATTGTGGCGTCCTACTAATGCACACCATGGGATGCAGCACAGGAGGCTTCAAGTACTTGAGTCCTTGCCACCCACATGGAAGATTGAGTTCCTGGTTCCTGGTTTTGCTTGGGCCAGCCTGAACTGTTGAGGGCCTTTGAAGAGAGAACCAGTAGATAGGAGGTCTATATGTCTGTCTCACTCTTAGTCTCTCTCTGTATCTTTCAACATTGCAAAGAAAGAAACATAAACTACTAGTAAAGTCTGATTGTGACAAATCAAAATTCTTTATAAAGACAAATTGTGAAAGAAGGCATGAGATTGTAGGATGCAGGCTGTGGCTTCCAGTCATGTTTTTCCCAGATAGATGGTGACTTTGGGTAGATAATTGGCTTTTTTTAAAAAAAATATTTTTTATTTATTTAAAATACAGAGTTACAGAGAGAGGTAGAGACACAGAGAGAGTATTAATTGGCTTTTCTTAGTCTTGGTATTCTCATGAGGGAGTTGGACAATGATCCCTACATTCCTTCCCAGACCTGTGCGTCAGTTGCCAGTGAACATTGAAAGACATGCTGTGATATGCCCATGCATTCCCAAGAAAGGGGAAGAAATAGCTCTTTCTAATATTCCCAAGAAGTTCTTCAGGCCCAAATGCACGCACCTGCACGCTGTGTGTGCCAGGTACCAGCCAAGAAATATGACTTTGTCTCAGTGATTCTGTAAGGTTGTGGAAATATCAATACACCAACATGAAATAGAAGAAGTAAGAGCAGTCCAGACTAGGCAGCACATCTTGTACACCCTTTTTCTCTGAATAACTTCCTCTCCACTCACTCAAAATCTAAGGAGTCACTGTGCACAGTGTAACAAAGGAATTAGGATCTAAGGTCTTTGCCTTTGAGGAATTCATTGGCCTATGCAGAAGATTCACCAAACAAAGACGTATATGAACTAAACAATAGCTGAATGCATTGAGAAATATTCACCTAAGTTCAGAAGAAGAGCCGCTCCAAATACAGTTGCCAGGCCTGAGTACACCAGCCAATTTCACCAACATGATTCCAAAATGCTGAATGGCTAGATTAAGAGACTGACTTTTGCCTCTCTTTTTTTTTTAATTAATTGGCTGTGTATTGTTTTAAAAAAGGATTCATTTCTTTACTTGAAAGGTGGAACATCAAAGAGGCGAGAAACAGAGAGCTCTTCCATCTGCTGCTTCACTCCTCAAATGCCTCCAACAGCCAGGTCTGAGCCAGGCTAAAGACAGAGGCAAGAACTCCATCATAGTCCTCTGAGAGGTGTCAGGGAACTGAGTACTTGGGCCATTTTCTGCTGCTTTCCCAGGTGCATTAATAGGGAGTTTAATTTGAAGTGGAGCAGCTAGGACTCAGCTGGTACTTCCATATAGGATGCCAGCCTTGCAAATGACAGCCTAACCCACTGCATCACAATACCGGTCCCTACTTCTGTCTTTTCAAAGCAAAGATACTACCAAGAGTTTCACAAAACATACATGTTTTCATTGTCGCTTTAAAGAAAAATTTATTTGCTTGAAAGGCAGAGTGACAGAGAGAGAGAGAGAGAGAGAGAGAGAGATCTTCTATCCACTGGTTCACTCCTCAAATGGCCACAACAGCCTGGGGTGGGCCAGGCCCAAGTCAGAAGCCTGGAACTCCATCCTGATCTCCCACGTGGGTACCAGGAGCCCAAATACTGGGGCTGTCTTCTGTTGCTTTCCCAGCAGCATTAGTAGCAAAGTAGCCGAGACTCAAACCAGCACTACCATATTGGATGCAGGTATCCCAAGCTGTGACATAATCCACTTTACCACAGTGATCACCACATGTGTGTTTTCTTGTGAATGTGAATACATAAAGGGCAGCCGAACTACTTCTTTAACATGTTTTCATAAAGATTCTAGCTAATAAATAGAGAATGGAAAGTGTCTCAAGAACATCAGAAAAGTATCTCACATCTGTCTCCATTTTGAATCCTTAGATGTAACCTCAAAATAGACAGGATCCAGCTGGACCCTTGGACGCCTACAGGTAAAGACTTGCCAAGAGGGTGTCCTTTCCAGGCCAGGGCTGGGGTTTCTGTAAACTTGTTGAGAAAACTGTCTTTCCACCACCCTGAGGAGGGGTCCATCAGGCTTCTGATGATAATTGCTCCAGAGGAGTGGGAGAGAAGGTGAGTTGGGTTTGGCCAACTTATTTGCATATCCAAGAAGTTATGTAAGGTCTTCTCTCCTTCTGGCAAAGTCAATTGGAAGAAAAGGTCCTTTGGGGCCCTCTCATCTGAGAGGTGGTTGTTGTCATTTCTCTATCCAGCACCACCCTTGGAGGGGCTTCTTCTTCCACAATGGTCATTAAGCTTCCAGCATTCCCTGGGAGGACGTGGTTCTTCTCTGCTGTCTTGGGTCTGAACCTGAACAGAGATTTTCCTCTGAGCACAAGTTGACAGCTCCTGTTGAATAGGAAGGTTGCAGTGTTCCACCTCATGTCATTGCTCAAATCAGTGGGGCTGATAGTGTCAAATGTCTGCTATCATGCCGATGTCAAGACTTTTCTGGCGTGTGGCACATTGCAGAAATCAAAGTGTTTAGCATACGTGTATTGCTATAAAGGACTATGCCAGAATATTGTGTGGGGACAAGAGCTGCGGAGGGTACAAACTACAGTTTCTTCCTCATTGAAAATTTTTATCAAGTGCTCAGGAATACTGTGTTGTGTGTGCTTTTGGATTTGCAATGGGGTTTTAAGATTAATGACTCAAACTGGAACATATCAATATACAGAGGAGTCCGTTAGAAATCTCTACAAATATAAATCTCCAGAACAAGGTGGTGATGAGCTTTTTTTCCCTTCTCCTCATAGACTCATTTCAGATCCAAATGTATGCCAGTCCCCGCCTAGCTCAGCAATACAGCTTTGTACAGCAAAGACAGTCTCTGATTACAGGTGCACCATGGGATGTTTCATGCATAGAGACCTTGGTACATTAGGTGTTGCTTTGCAGGGGGAAGAATGTGCTCAACAGATCAGGTATAACAACAGTGGATATAAAGAAATCTGAGGTTTATCATGTCCCTTTATGGCCTATGCAGTCAAAGACAAAAGGGAGTCCTTTGGGCTAGAAAGTCAAATGGGTTATTTTTTCGGCTGTGCCTCAACCCTCGTAGGGTCCCCTTTATCTTTCTCCTGACATTGTCTGTGACCTAAAGGCTCCCATCCACAATGGAGACTTCAAATAGGTTGGGAGGAGAATTAAGGGCTTATCAGACATCTGATGGCAACTCGGGCTTAGGCAGCCACGTTACAGGATCTCCATTTTACAACATCAAAACATTCATTTTGTGCAGTTTGAAACGTGACTTCCAAAGATGACCCTAATCTTAGGGGAGTAGATAGTGAATTTCAGCAGACAGCCTGTTTTTGCTTCCCTGTGAGGAATTAAAGTAGATATGCTAAAAGGTTGTACCTCTTTCAAAGCCGATTCTCCCTGTGAGAAAGTGTTAAACCGCAGTCGGTGATGGAAATGGCTGATAAGGCGTCTAGCCGGTGCCACCGCCTCCGTGGGTGGCTGCTCTTTTGACATATCTGAATTCGGAGTGAGGGGTTGTTTGTAACCAAGGCTTACATACAAAATGTACATGGCCAGAGAGGTTTGTGACACAACAAACACCCTTATCATCACCAGAATCTTTACAACGGCGTGGATGACTTTCTAATTGTGCCTTAATATAGTTAATTATGGCAACTCTTTCCATTTTTCAGGATGATGAATTAATATTACAGATCATTAACGTTCCTAAATTGGCATAATGATACAGTAGATTTAACGTCCCAGCTACGTTAAGACCTGCTTTATAATTTGACTCTTTTGTTATTTGCCTTCAATAGGAAGAGCACGCACGATGCTTGCCTTTCAGAGCAGGCATCATGTAGCTACTTGCACTATTTTCCTTCATAAATTATTGATATAGAAAATCCCAAATGGAAGACTTCTTCATCTTCAGCCTCTACATGAAGCCAACGTTTTCTTTCTAATATCCACTTCATCAGTAATAAAAGTTAGAAAGCTCTGGCTCTTGAGCGGGGTTTTATAATTAGACAAGGCTGTATTTTACATCTGCAAAATACTCATGCTTAGTGGGGAAAAAATGAGAAGCACGATATGTTCCATTCTGTTGCAATGGTTATACCATTTTAATCTCTTAAGTTCAATATATATCCTCTAGCAGGCTATACTTCTAGGATTTCATTTTTAGATCCTTAAGGCTGCATATATCTGTCAAACAGACATAATGAATTTAAAGTGCTAATGCCTAGAAGACCAGAAAAACATTGAAATATATCCTTGGTTGATTAAATTACCACCTCCAGCTACTTCACATCCTTATGTCCAAATAGATTTTCTTTTTACTTACCAAGTGCCGGATCTGGAAGATGTGGAAGATGTAATTTTATGGTAAAAACATGCACATGTCTTTAGACAAGAGCATTTTATTTAAGCATCTTTTTAAAGTCTGTACAGCACTGCTGTGATAGGACTTGCAATTTGATAGCAGGTCCTTTCAATTATGCTCAACCTGCAGGTTAACCCTAGGATCTAACCAGTAGCTTTCAAGTGTGTTCTTAGAACGGAATTTATGTTAAAAATCTAGAGTGCTAATAATCAAATGTTCATCATACCAATGTTGAAAATATGTTAACTTGTTTTACAACAAAATGAAAAGGCAATGGTGACTCCTAATCTTCACGATGGAAGTTGTTTCTCTGGGCACTGATTGGATTGACAGATTCACAATTCAAGGCAGAAAAAATAAAAAGGTCTCAGGGACATTCCTCGTTCGAAAGAGGGGTAGCTCAGTTAGTTATCTAACTTGGGACGGCTTCTCGGCCTTTTGGCTAAGATCAAGTGTAGCTATCTAACAACTGGGAAAGCCTGGACAAAAAGCATATTCCTGCCTGTGAAAGTGGCAGGCACCGATTCTAGAAATAAAATTGAGATGGACACAAGTGGGGAGAAAATATTGCTTCTTCCATTCAGTTTTTACTTCTGGAATTTCAGGACGAACCAAAGCTGGAAGATAGTCATCTCTTTCCACATGTCTGTGTTCACCCACCAACACTGCTTTGAGTAACTCCACACAACTATATCCACTGATCACAGTCAAGTCCACACACACACAAACACATGCGTACACACTCAAGGCCACACTCCTAAAACTAAAAGACGCACACAGTTCACTAGTCACCCTCTCATGCTATTTAACAGGCAAAGAGCAGCAAACGTGGTAACCGTGTATGGAGCTCCTCTCCACTGGCAGGTGGCTGGTGATGAGCATCACCTACGTGGCACCCTTCCCGGCACCGGGAGACCTGATTCAGTCCCTGGGCTATGTTCACCCTCCATATTGGTCCAACCCCAACAAAGGGTGTCAGAGTCTGGTTCTGTCCTTCAAGGTCAAGTCTCCAGAACTCACAGTACCAACATGCTCTCTCTGCAATGACGGTTAGAACCAGTGGTTAGACATCAAGGTGCTATGCTGCCCAGGGTGAAACTAAAGACCACAATGCACGTGAAATAAAATGACAAGTATCAGAGGACGCAGGAGCAGGAACCGAAGGCAAGAGAGCAGATTTGTAGTGCTTTGAAATGAAACGTTCTAATCCCTCCGACAATCCTGTTGACTGTGAGCTATAGCGCTGGGAGTACAACACAGAAAAAAAGATACATTGTGGGATAAACAGCTTCTTCTAAGGTAAAACTGAATGGCCAAAATAGATGAATAAGGAGGCACAATGGAAAGAAAAAAGAAATGAGTCAGTGGCAATGTAAGAAAAAGGCAAAAGTGAACAGAGGACAGAAAGGCAGAAAAGAAAAAAAATGTAAATGAGTGAGACAAAAAATCCAAAAGACGAAGAAGAAAAAGAGAACAAGAGGGGGAAAGAAGTAATATTTTCCTTGATAAAAATGCACAAAAGGGAAGATGAACTTTGTTCTTTTTCTCTTTCTACTCTCCTCTCTTTTTCTGCTTTTCGCCTCGCAGCACGCCAGCCTAAGCCAAGAGCTGTAATGTCATTAAATTGCAAATGCTTTTTCATTTCCGACACACACTGTTTACTTATCTGGCAAAAACATATGTTGGAAGGAATCCGTTAAATTCTGCCCATTGCCTTGGGTAAAAGTGCAGTGGAAACGGACCCACCGAGCGCTCTCTTTCTTCTTCTTTAGCACTCCCCTTATCTACAAGACGGCTTCGCAGAAAACCGGCCAGTTCAATGAAAAATGAAGATACAGCGGCAGATTAGCGAAGAACACTGAGCACGAAATTCCTGGAGAGAGGGTCACTCCATTGCAAATGATTTCACTCCTCCAGATCTGCATAAATTACTATTTTTAAGGCATCTCCAAAGTCTGTATATTTTTCTCACTCTGTCAAACATTTAATTTCACGCCCCGTGTTCTGAATATGCTAAAATGCATATCTCTGATGCACCTTTAAGCCAGAAAAACGAATGCAAAATTGAAGATAAAATGATGTGATTTGCACTACAAGCCTATTACTTGAGGTATTTACATATAGTTTACCTCTGCAGTTCTGAGGATGATTTATTAAAAAAAATCTGGATTAAGCTCATATAAATATGTATAAATCTTTGTTTAGAAAATAGATTTTGCAGCTGTTGTGTCAAAAAAGTTCTTTAAGATTCTGTGAAGAATTTTCCTTTTAGTATGCTTTAAGAGGGAGAAAATGGGGGACAGAATGTGACATTCTGCTTGGCAGGGTGGGGGGAAGCCTCTTCCACCGTCCGCCAGTTATCAAGACTCCTTTTATTACCTTTCTGTGCCCAAAGCAGCCGGCCCCTCCTCGCTCTTTTATTACACTTATTTAATTTTCTTTTTTTTTTTTTTTCCTTTCCTTTTTGCTTGGGCCCAAATAATAGTGCCTGGGATTACAAAGCTTAAATTAAATATCAATGTTTAATGACTGAAACAATTGTGAGCCTCTTGGACGGGCCCTCTCCAGCCCCCCACTCCCACCCCATCCTGGGGACCCTTCTCTCCCCTTTTCCAAACGCAGTCTCTTCTTCCTCTGCCTTCTACATGGGGACGCGTTGACAGCAAGCCTTGGCCGGGCTGCCGAGGGAGCTGGTTTCTAGTCACTGATTTGAAAATGATCATTAACATGCTACAAGCAAGATATCTTGTCCTCTGGAGAAGCAATTGTAGGGATACTGGTGTTGTGCTTAAACAATTCCCCACATGTGTATTTCAGCCCTGTCTCTCTCTCTCTCTTTTTAATCTAGAGTTTTATTTCTTTGTCTGAAAAAAGGCTTCATTTAGCAAGGCCTCTCACGGTCCCTCTCTAATCATGGCCAGGGAATTCCTCTTTGCCATTTTCTTGTTAGACTTTGGGTTTAGGAGCACTTAGATAACAAGTTGACTAATTCAACACTGAACACACACTGGACTCTGCAAATACACCGCCCGCTCCACGACAAGGGCAGGGCCGGGCTTCTGGGCTGCACCTGCCAGGATGCTGTGGGAACAGCTGCTTCTGGAAGCAGGTAGTGGGAACAGCCGTGACTTCAAAGCCCGCATTAATCCTTTCACAATTAAAACAAGAAAGGGATGTTTACAGGCATTTGATCGCTTTAGGTGGAGATAGGAGTTTGCTTACAAAGATTGAATTCCCGTTCTGCTGCGCCTACTTCACGTTGACTAATGGCAATTTAAAATAATGAAACCGCAGTCATTTTCAAAAGTTAAGAGCCATTCTTTTTGCACAAAATGGCTTAACAATCCCCCCTAGTGGTCTGATTCCTGTTACTGTGGTTTATGAGTGCTCCTCTCCCAAGCTGCCTGCTTCGTTTGTTTTTCGGTTAGTTGCAAAGCAAAAGTCAGGCCATTAGGAATTGGGCTGGGCTTTCACTGAATTCCTCCTTGCTGCTCTTAGCGGCTATTGCTCACGAAGTGATGGGACGAAAACCTACCATAGAAACAGCTCATATCTCAGGGTTTTCTTTAAACTGACGAATGAACTCAGGATTCTGGCGTTGGCACTCTCCTCCCTGAAGGCATTTGAGTAGATGCGGGGTGTGACATGCTCCATCTCGCCAATATTTCCGGCATTGGTTTGTGTTTCCGAATGGAGAAAGAGTAGATCATAGACATCTCTATGCCTGGGGCAGGCATTGGGGTGCAGCAGCTGAGCTGTGGCTCATGGCGCCCGCGTCCCGTAGCAGTGTCTAAGTTCAGTTCTCTCACTTTTGTTCCACTTTCCTTCTAATGTGGACCTGGGAGGCAGTAGGTGATAGCGCAAGCACTCTGGGCCCTGCCACCCGTGTGGGAGACCCAGATGTAGTTCCAGGTTGCTGGCTGCATGGCTGTTGCAGGCATTTTGAGCCTGAACCCTCAGATGGGAGATCACTCTGTCCTTCTCTATCTCTGACTCTGCCTTTCAGATAAAAATACATAAATAAATAACATTTAAAAATGTTTGTGCCCTTTTTTTCCCCTGGAAAGTTTGACCCTAAAATTCAATTACTTCAATCCTTTAGAATAGAATTACTTTTAAATGATTGGAAAGTTCTGCATCTTTTCCAAGTGTCACTACTAAGAAAATGCCTGGTCATTGATGCCATTCCAGTGTTTAAACCTGCTCAGAAAGGATGGGAAATCCTGTTTCCATCCAGGTTTGTAGGTGAGACGAACTGTCCAAAATTCCCTCTGCTTCCTTCTGGGGCCATAGCTACCCTCTAAGAGGACTGTAAGGGAGCTGAAGCCACCCCAGTGTTTCCTCCTGGGAACATGGAGACTAGGAGAGCTCCTGTTCACCTAGAAGCTGGCCTCGTTTCCCTTGACTGTGTTTCCAGTCCCATCACTCTTCTGAAGTTTATAGAAATGGGATCTAATGCTTATCATGGAGGAGACTACACAGCTCCGCTCCCTTAATAATTCGTCTGGGGATGATCTAAGATTTCTTAAAATCCTGCAACACAGAGAAGAAGAATGTTAGCTAGTTACTAAATGTGCATCTATGAAAGACAGCACAAATACCAAAACCCTGAACTTCAACCCCCACAATGAAAAAGAAAGGAACGTATAAACATGAATCCATTGCCTATCTTTTGCACTCTAACTTTGAAAATTTGCAGACTTTCAAGTGCAATTTTCTCCCACACATTTAGGCTATTCCTTTTAAAATCATTTGAACTTGGCTTCATTTCTCTTCTTATAGTTCCTGCGATCTCCATCCTGGTCCACGAAATCATAATTTCTTGCTAGAAATATCTGTAGAAGCCCCATTGCCTTTTTTAAAAATTTATCTGTTAAGTCATCTTAAACCCAGTGGCAAGAAATATTTACCTAGCCATGCAACTTTCCTTCTTAGAAATCTGCTTTAGTTCCCAGCTACATCATCATGAGGCTTAATCTTCTTAGCTTTTAGCTCCTAAAAGGACTGGCCTTTCAATCAACCATTTAGTAACGCAGTTGTCACCTTCCTCTACTTGCCAGCTTTCATTTCTCTCCAAAGTTGGTTAAACCTGTTTGCTCTTCCTTGAACCAAAACTTGGGTTTTCACACATACGGGTGCATCTCCTGCAGAGGTGGATTCCCCACGAAGCTCAGGATCGTAGGCTTCAGGGTCCTTGCTTGCACTGCTCATTTCTAAGACAGTATACATGATTATGCATTTGTTTCCTTAAGGAGGATGCTCCACGTTGAATAAGCTTCAGGCCCTACAAAATTAGGACCTACTCCAGCCTTTCTCCTTTATCATTTCACTGAGGTGTGAACATCTACGCTCACTATATTCTCTAAGAATCCCGAGTAACAGAATATAAAAGCATTAATTTAATATTTGCAACTTACCAAACACTTTTACCAACTTCTTCTGAGGAAGTTTGAAAATTATTCGTTTACTTCTAAGTATCTGTATTAAAAATGATAAGGGTTAAATCTATAATTTCTCTATATCAAGATCATTTGAATAAAAATCAAAACAGACAAGTATTCACATAGCATGGGCATAGCTGTGTTTTTAACCCTAACATAAGCGGGTAATAAATATTCCTTGAATAAATTATATATAAGTAGGGATTAGGGTGGAAGAGAAGAAAGTTACTCGTTGGTTCATGAATCTGAAAAGCCTGGAGAGCTTAGCTGGATTCCGGCGTGGCTGGATCCAGACTTCCCCATTTGGGTTCTACTCTCTTCCATGTTGGACTCACACCCAGGTAGATTTCACTCATGTGGTCACGTGATGACCTCCTGCACCTCTAAACATACATCCTATTAGTTCAGATGCCCCAGAAGAAAAGACAAAAAAAAAAAAAAAGCTTTCAGTAGGAATCATGAAATTGAGTCATTGAAGTCATTGAATTGAGTCAGTAGAAGTCATTGAAATTGGGTTAAATTGAGGCAGAACCTGAAGCATGTGCTCCTCCAAATCTGTGCCCAAATGGCCAGGGTTGTGCCATGTGCACCTCTAGGGAGATGAGTGGAGCCAACCCCACTGATACTGCCATAATTTAGAAAACACTAGGAGATAATGCCCTTGAGGGAACTGGAGGCGCTATTACCAAAAGAACAGAGAGCAGGTACTGGGTAAGTGAGAAAGATCATGCCTACCTCCAGGCCCTGATAGTATCTTCCAGTGTAGTTGGGAAGGATAAAATGAACACTTGAAAGATGAAATAAGGAGGAGAGATGTAAATATCATTGCCTGACAAACAATGGTGCACTCATCTGTGCGAATCGGAGATGACCTTAAAACACATCTGCAAAATCACCTATATAGAGGGTCCTTGTTTTATGCTACTTCCATTTCTGCTTTAGAAAAAATATGAACAATAATGGTGAAGCAATGGAAATCATTATGAAGTGCTGGTTGGAGTCTAATTTGGTTGGACCACTGTAGAAAACAGTTTAGGACCATTTATGAAATCGGGCATGTGTGTTGTCTGTGACACAGCTGTCCTGCCCCTCACTGTGTGTCTTAAGAATATGTAACGTCCATCGACAGAAGGCTGGCTAAATGCGTTGTAATACAGCCACACACGGAAATACCGTGCAGCAGTGACAAGCCAGAGACTTTATAAGCAATAGCCAGACGGGGTTAAAAAAACCATTCAGGAAAAAGTCATACCCAGCATGACACCATTTTTACAACGCTCAAAACCATGGAAAACCAAACAATGTCATGTAAGGGTATTATTTAGTATATATAAAATTATTTAATAACAGGTTTTAAGTGCTTTTAGTCATAACTTCAGGAATCAAAAAAAAGATGAAAATGAAATAAATATACACAAACTCATATTCCTCTATTCCTCCTGAAAAAAACCTCTTTATGGATTATTGTCTATGAAAGAATACTTACTGTTGGTTAATACTAATTATTAATTAATATTAAATAATATTAAATTAATAAATAAAATAATTAATGTTAAATAAAATTAATTTTGAATAATATTTAATTATTATTAATTCAATATATATTTTTAAGTTTTATTTATTTGGAAGGCAGAATAGCAGATAGTGAAAGAGATCTTCCACCTACTGGTCCATTCTCCAAATGGCTGCAGTGACCAGGGCTGGGCCAGGCTGAATTCCATCCTGGTCTCCCACATGGATGCCAAGAACCCGAGGCTCTGGGGCCATCACCTGCTGCCTCCTAGGGTGCTCATTAACAGGGAACTTGATCGGAAATGGAGCAGCCAGGACTCAAGTCACTGCTCGTATATGGGATGTGGACATTGCAGGTGGTAACAACCTGTTGTCCCACAATATCAGCAATATTTAAAAATTTTTAAAAGGTGATTGTGGAAAATTTTGAATATACAGCATAGACTAGTACAGTAAACTCCCAGGTACCCATCGCTCAGCCCTAACAACCATTACCAATGATTAATCTCTACCATCCACACTCCCATCTATGGCCCTTACCCTCTTTTGTCAAGTTGAAGAAAATATCCATCATGATTACCTTTTCATAATGGTTTTCATTACGATATTGATATGACTGACATAAAGATATTTATAATGATATCATCTATAAATATTTCAATATAGACCTCTAAAAATGACTCTTAAGGAACCCATAATACAATTATTACACATTTTAAAAGCGACAGTGAATCTTTAATATTTTATTAAGAACCCCATGGGAGACCAGGATAAGCACCTGGCTCCTGCCATCGGATCAGTGCGGTGCGCCGGCCGCAGCGCGCTACCGCGGCGGCCATTGGAGAGTGAACCAACGGCAAAAGGAAGACCTTTCTCTGTGTCTCTCTCTCACTGTCCACTCTGCCTGTCAAAAAAAAAAAAAAAAAAAAAGAATTCAAATTTCCATTAACCTCCTTTATTTCAAAAGTTGTTTTTATAAACTTAAAAAGCAGGATTCAAAAATTGATCATTTCTTTTTGCCTGGTTGCTGTATCTGTTAAGTCTCTGATGTTGATTCATTTTGATTTTCTATGTTCTTCTATCTCTTCTTCCCTCTGCAATATTTTTACTGTTGTTGCCAAAACTAGCTTATTTTCTACTGTAGAATTTCTCAAATCCTACCTTTTACTGATTATGTTCCAGGGTAAGTTAATCTTGTTCCTCTGTTATCTGTTTTTCTGGTAAATTGTTTGTTGATCAAATTCAGGTTGTATTCCTCAATTCTTTAAGAAGCACACTTTGTAGGTGGTCCTATTAGGGGGCAAACAATCCTTGGTTATTTTTCTTTCTTTCTTTTTTTTAATGTTAGTAGACATTGGTGCTCAGTGCCTAGATTCATCTGTTAGAGCTGCAAAAACACTGATAGTCTGTGATCCCATCATATCTTCTTTAATTTACTGGAGTAGTTGCCTAGAGAAATCACCTTTCATTTACTGGTACAATTTATACAGAAAAGGCAGAGTAAATATTTGATCTTTGCCCCTTCATTAATTTTCAAAATCATGATTTAATTTCTTTCAAGGGTGATCAGTTTGGGGACATTATTCTGAACGAAATGTATAGAACAGTGTTTGATGCCTTTCAATGCATTGCAGTTACTATTTTTACTGGTGCTCCAGTTGTTCCTTCTTTCACTACTGGAACCTGTTCAAATTAGCTCCTAACACTATTAGACCTATGGTAGTAACCTTAGACTGCCTTCTTTATTGTCGGACAAGATGCTCTAGCATCATTTTATATATTCTCTGCCCTAAACCTGTAGTCAGCCATTTCTTCAAGGAGTCCTAGCTCCCTTGAGTGAGAATTGTCAGGTGGAACTGCCGTTGCGGGTGCTAGAGGTGCTCACTATTGTGAGCACATGGTTGTTTCTTTGTTTTCACAGTGGATAGAGATAGGAACACATACATTTAAAGACAAACTACTGCAAAGTTGAAACTTCTAATATAAGTCAAAGTTATGTGTTTTTATTTAACCTCATCTATCTTATATTTGACTTCTACATTGAGAATGATGGTTCTCAAAGCATCTAATAGATTTTAAAAACCTACATTTCATAATGGATCATCGATGCATTTTAATTACCAGTAATATTTCAGTTGTTCTTACCAATTTAATTAAACTTGCTCAAAGAAAATGATCTTAAAGATATTCTTTTCCTAAAGAAAAAATTTAAATTGCAATATTTTACATCTAACTAGTTCAAAACATTACTGGGACATTCAAATTCTCTTCTAGCAATGCTGGTGATATATTATGTTGATAATATTAATATTTTCCAATTTGGGGTCTGAAGTCTAAAAATGACTTTTCGTCTTTCCCATACTCAAATCGTCAGATATATTCTCTGTTTGTACATGCCACCTGTTTTGTCCACAGGAAACATGCGATACTAAATCAGTAGTGATTATCTAGTCTTGCATTTTAAGCATCTCCTACAATGGCGTCATCATATAAAAAGTAGGCTTGGACATTCAATGCCTCATCAGTAAGAGAAAATCGATTATCAATTGTACTTAGCAGGTCAGGGGAAGTTGGAATTAAATGCCAGTCTAGGATTATATGATGCCTTCCTAAATGGGCTCTTCTTGCTTTTCTCTTCAGAGAAGACACGGGGATTTAAATAACTTGTCTAATTGATGAAGATTTTTAAAGATTTATTTATAGCAAAGTCAGAGTTAGAGAGAGAGAGTGAGAGAGAGAGCAAGAGAGAGAGAGAGAGCACATGTGAGAAGAGAGAGAGTTCCTCCATCCACTGGTTCTAGATAGCCAGGAACTTCTTCTGGGTCTCCCACATGGATGGCAAGTGCCCAAGCTTTTTGCAGGCCATTAGCAGGAGCTGGATTGGAAGTGCGGCAGCTGGAATACGAACCAGCACCCATTTGGGATGCCAGCGTCTCAGGCACTGGCTTCACCAGCTATGCCACAGCCCCAGCCCCAGGAGTGATTCTTGAACTCTGAAAGATCAATGACCGTGCAGTTCACTAAGATAAACTCAAATACAAAAATATGTGAATTAATACACAGGCCTAGCTCTCTCTATACTCATCCTTTCTCTTACTTATATTTTCAAGGGGACTTCAAGAAGTTCACCCAAAAAAAAAAAAAAAGGAATTAAAGGTAAGTTTATGTTGGTGCAAAAATATTTTAAAATCTATGCATGGTATATATATACATGTGTCTACATATGTACATATGAACATACTTCTGTATACACATGTAAAAGAGAACTTCAATAAATTCATTGAGTGGGATACACAGGTTATTTTTTGAAAAAATATTTATTTTTTATTTATTTGAAAGACAGAGAAAGAGAAAGAGAGGGGGTTGGGGGAGATGGATAGACAAAGAGAGATCCCCCATATGCTGGTTCACTCCCCAGAGGCATTTTTTACTTTCTTCATTTTTGATAATAGCTATTCTACCAGGGATGAGGTGATATCTGAGTGTGGCTTGGATTTGTATTTCCCTGATGGCCAGTGATAAACTTGTTGATTATTTTTATTTCTTCTTTTGAGAAATCTCTATTCAAGTCCATTGCCTATTTTTTTAAAATAAAGATTTATTTATTTTTATTTGAAAGGCAGAGTTATGGAGATAGAGGGGGAGAAAGAGAGAGAGAGAGAGAGAGAGAGAGAGAGAGAGAGAGAGAGAGAGAAGGATTCCATCTGCTGGTTCACTCCCCAAACAGCTGCAATAGTAACAGCTGGGCCAGGCTAAAGCCAGGAGCCTGGTCTCCCATGTGGAAGCAGGGGCCCAACTACTTGGGCCATCTTCCACTGCTTTCCCAGGAGCATTAGCAGGGAGTTGGATCAGGAGTGGAGTAACTGAGACTCTACTTACTGCACCACAATGCCGGCCCTGCCATTTTTCGTTTGTTTTTATTTTTTAAGTGGATTTTGGATTTTGTTGTTTGTTTTTTGCTATTGAGCATTTTGAGTTTCTGATATATTCAGGGTATTGATTCTTTGTCAGATAAGTAGCTTGCAAATATTTTCTCCTATTCTATCAAATGTCTGTTCACTCTACTGACTGTTTCCTTTGCTGTGCAGAGGCTTCTGAGTTTGATCTAGTTTTGCTTCTATTGCCCATGCTTTTGGGGTCTTATCCCAAAATTCATTTGCCTACACCAATATTTTTATGTGTCTCCCTATGTTTTCTTCTAAAATAACAATTTGATAGTTAACAATTTGATTCGTCTTGCATTGATTTTTTTTTTTAATGTAAGAGGTAGAGATTTAACTTCCTTCTTCTCTGTATGTTCCACAGACTTTTTGAAACCTTTTCATATACACAGCTGCACATATAAACATAGGTAAATAAGATAAAAGATGCGTATGTTGAGAGCATTATGTTCACAGATGTACCCAATACTTGGCTGACACAAGCTTTTTTACAGATTTACTACAGGTTTTAACAATTTGTCTTTTGTGGTACATGCCTACTTTAGATCATAAATCCAAAGACCAAGCTTATTTTCCAGTCTTGAACCTTGTTTAATTTTTTACTTATGTACATGTAATATTAAATTGTGGCCATAGGTTACAGAAAACAAAATTAACAATTTTTTAAATTTTTTTTTTGACAGGCAGAGTGGATAGTGAGAGAGAGACAGAGAGAAAGGTCTTCCTTTTTGCCATTGGTTCACCCTCCAATGGCCGCTGTGGCCTGCGCACTGCGGCCGGCACATCGCACTGATCCGAAGCCAGGAGCCAGGTGCTTCTCCTGGTCTCCCATGAGGTGCAGGGCCCAAGCACTTGGGCCATCCTCCACTGCCATCCCAGGCCATAGCAGAGAGCTGGCCTGGAAGAGGGGCAACCGGGATAGAATCTGGCGCCCTGAACGGGACTAGAACCTGGTGTGCTGGTGCTGCAAGGCGGAGGATTAGCCTGTTGAGCCACGGCGCTGGCCCCAAGTTAACAACTTAAAATCAGAAGTCATGTCAAGGGAGAAATGTAATTGTTCACTTACAGGAAGCTAAGCCAACAAGCATTCTGATCTCAACTCTTCCAACTGAAACAGACTCTAAGAAAAAGACCAGTATTCCATACAGATTCCTCACTAGAGGAAGCATACTGATTTCCAGAGTCATTACTAAGGTGAAGATGGAGGGCCAATAAAGCAAAACATGACCGCTAAAGAACACATTCCTGAGGCTGGGTGAGACAGCTATGTCTCGCATTTCGACCTGAACCTTAAATTTCTCACAATTATAAGGTCTACTGGAAACACATTTAGGCAAACCTAACAGTTTTTGTAATACATTATACCTCACTCCTAGGAACTAGGAGGACTCATTTGTCACAATCTGCCAAAGGAAAATGGTGCTGAATTCTGTTTTTCGGTTGATACAAAAAGAGTGAGCTAAGCTGTGCACTTCCAAGACACCATTCTACAAATGTGGGATCCAATGAGTGAATACAAAAGAAAATGAAAGGAGACATATCTGAAAAGGGGCTGCTGTACTTTTGAGCTAATCACACCTCAAAGCTTAACACTGTTGTTGTTTTTTTTAAATAACAGAAGCAATAAAATCCTATTGTGGATTAATCTTGTGCCAAATTTTGTTTTTTAATCAAATCTATTTTGAGCTAAAGAAAATATAAAAATGCAAATGAAGGTCCTGATCATCCAGATCCTGTGAACATGTAGGGGCTGATGCACTTCAAAGATTTTTTTTAAACTCATAAATTAAAATCATCATAGAACACAGCAAAACATCCTTACTTGTAAACCTTTTAATTTTATATCCCATGTAAAGTTTCAGCCTAATGAAAGTTTTCAGGAGGGGAGATTTTATAATGTATAAATTAGATGTTTAATAAATAAAGCCCCATCTAGTTTGACATCTCACATATGTACCATATTTTTGGAAGCGAGTTGTTCCACGGGACCAGCAAAACGAACCAATGGCAGCAAACCCATGATTGGAAGGGCTGAGTGCTGTCAAGTATGCAGCCCCATGCTCTCCAGATAAACACGGCACTCGACCACAGAGTGAGCAAGTTCATGGAAGGGCTGTTTGTGCAGCATTCCCTTGTGTGCTCTCTTCATCTGGGATGAAATATTCATTAGTAGACTTAAACAAACTCTTCAGAACATTGCTATCTCGAAGTAAGAACATGCTGTTCAAACAGGCTGCAAAGGAAGCCATCCACCATCTTGTCTGATGTTGTTCTTGTAGGCAGAGTGCTCTGAACAGCTTTGGGCAGTGCCTGCTCTCAGTTGGCAGCTGTTTGCCCCTTGTGGGGTGATTGTACAGCTATAACACAGACTTCTCCTACGAAATGCCATAAAGAATATGTTTTCGTTTCTGTCCTGAAGCCAGAGAATCCAGAAAGTAATGGGAAATAAATGTATCTTGCTGATGTAATCAGTAAAAGAATTAGTTTGTGCATATACGTTTCACATACCCCACACTACTTAGAAGCCAATATATAATGGGAAAGAATTTTATCTTATTTCAATATGTGTGGACATGTGAGGGTGCTTCAAAAGTTGGTGGGAAATGGAATTAAAATATATTTATTTTGGGGCAAAATGTTGAAATCCATGCATTAGTATTTTTTAACATATGCATTTCAATGAACTTTTTGAAGACCTCTCTTACCCAAAACTAAGGAAAACTAAAGCTCATAAAGTTGAAATTTTACATTAACAATGTAATGATAAAAAGAAATTTTAAGATGCTTTTGTCATTCATGCAATTACTATTTTTGTTCAATTGAATGAGTACAGTTATGAGGAGAATGGTTTGGGAACATTCATGCTGACTTGGAATGTGTGTCAAAGCCCCAACATACCATGTAGCAAGTCATCAAATACAGCATTTTCTAAGCAGAACACACATAGGCATTTCAAACCCAGAACCTTGAAGACTGAACTCAGTATTTACCTGATTGAAACGATCCCTTTTCATGCATCTGTTTCAATTTGTGACATAGTCCTGTAGTAGGCAGTATTTTAAGACACCTTCTTATGATCCACACTCTTCAAGATCTGTGAATATTATGGAACAGCACTCTGGTGATTATGTTATCTATGTGACAAAGATTTTGCAGATGTAATTAAACTCCTGATTGGTCGAGTTAATCGAAAAGGAGATGAGTTGATCAAGAGGGAGACAGACCTGGGTGAGCCCGATCCACTCCAGTGGGCTGTTTAGAGGGTCTGGAAGTCAGGGCAATTCTCCCAAAGGACCTGAAGAAGTAAACAGCCAGCGGGAGAGAGGAGCTGAGAGGCCACCTGGCAAGGAACTCAGAGCAACCCATGGGAGCTAAGAGTGGCCTGTGGCTGACAGCCAGCAAGAGGACAGGGACCTCGGCCTCACAACTACAAGAACCCATCTCTGCCAACAGCCACATATGCTTGGAAGGAGAATTTGGCTCCAGAAAGGAACACAGCCCAGCCTACACCTTTACTGAAAACTTGTAGGACAATGGCGGAACACAAAACGTTGGTCTTGATTTACATTTCCCAGATAACTAACAATGTTAAGCATCTTTCCATGTGTGTACTGGTCATCCATGCATTTTTTTGTATGTGTGAAACATCAGTTTAAGATTTCTGCCCTTTTCTTATAAGTTGGGCTGCATTTTATTCTCATCTATTAAGATTTATTTATCTATTCTGCTGAAAATCCTTTTGTGGATATTTGTATTGCAAATATTTCCTACAAGTCTGTGGCTTGCCATTCATTTTCTTCTTGATATCTTTTGATAAGCAAAGGTTTCAATTTTGATAAAGACTACTTTATCAGCTTTCTTTGATGCTTAAATGTTCTTTGTTTCTAAAGAAATTTTTGGTCTACCCAAAGGTCACAAATTTTTCTTTGAGAAGCTTTGTAGTCTGATTTGTATGTCTTATGTCTTTTATTCTTTTCAAATTGATTCTTTGGGTGTGGTATGCTATAAGGGTCAAGGGTTGCTATTTTTCTATCCATTCATCCAGTCATTCCAGTACCAACGTACAAAGACTTTCCTTTCCCCCATTTCATTGTCTTAGCACTTTTGATGTAAGGGAATTGACTAGGTAAGTGCGGGTCAGTTTCTGGATTTTATTCTATCCTGTTGATCTGTCTACCTTTCCATTAAAGCCATATAATTTTGATTACTGTAGCTTTATAGTAAGTCTTTTTTTTTTTTTTTTTTTTTTGACAGGCAGAGTGGATAGTGAGAGAGAGACAGAGAGAAAGGTCTTGGTTCACCCTCCAATGGCCACTGCGGTTGGCGCATCGTGCTGATCCGAAGCCAGGAGCCAGGTGCTTCTCCTGGTCTCCCATGAGGTGCAGGGCCCAAGCACTTGGGCCATCCTCCACTGCCTTCCCGGGCCATAGCAGAGAGCTGGCCTGGAAGAGGGGCAACCGGGATAGAATCCGGCGCCCCAACCAGGACTAGAACCCAGTGTGCCAGCGCCACAAGGCGGAGGATTAGCCTGTTAAGCCACGGCGACGGCCTTATAGTAAGTCTTAAAGTCACAAAACACCCATCTTGTTCTTTATTTTCAAGATGATTTTGGCTACAGCTTTAAATACACTGCTGGGTCATGTGTTGTAGCACAGAGGGTTAAATTGCCACTTGGTGTACCCACGTCCATATTAGAGTGTCTGGGATCAAGTCCTGCCTTTGTTTCTGGTCCAGCTTCCTGTAAATGCACCTGGGAGGCAGCTGATAATAGCCCAACTTGGATCCCTGCTATCCACATGGGAGACCTGGATTGAGTTCCTGGCTTCTGGCCTTAGTCTGACCCAGCCCTGGCTGTTGAGAGTATTTGGCAGGTGATCCAACAGATAAAATCTCTCTCTCTCTCCTTCCCTTCCTCCCTCCCTCCCGCTATCTCTCTGCTTTTCAAATAAATAAGTAAATAATCTTTCAAAACAATTAGGGCCTGGCATTATGGTACAGGGAGCTAAGCTGCTGCTTCTAATGCCAGCATCCCATATCGGAGTGGGACAGAGAGAGAACTAACTTTTTTCCCTCCCCACACATACCCTGCAAGCAGCCTCAGTGGAAGATTCCTCCTTAAGGCGGGGTTCCCCTCCCACTCCTCTCTCCAAAGGTCCATGCACCCTGGCAGGTCTGTCAAAAGATCTTTTGAAATGGTGAGAAGCGCAGGATGTCTGCCTTCTATGAAGTACAAAATGCTTCACTTGAAGTTTGTCTCAAAAAAAAGAAGAGAGTAGATATGGCCACTAATCAGCTTTAGAGTCTGACACACTCCCAATTCTGTCATTTCACTGTTTATCCTTGGGTAAATGGCTTCATATATTTGAACTCATTTCCTTCAAGTTTGTTGAAAAGATTCCGTTAAATAATGTGCACTTGGTGACTGCCTTGAACTCTGTAAGTGATGAGTAAATTGTCTACTGCAATTTCTCTTTTAGGTATTTTTCCCAAAGTAGGTGACATTAACACTTAAAAAACAAATACTGGGCTCCGTATAGCAGTTAACTTGCCACCTGGGATGCTGCCATCCCATAGCAGAGTGCCTGGCCCCAAGTCCTGCTTTCACATCCAATTCCAGTTTCCTGCTAGTGTGCTTGCTAGCACATTTGAGGCAGCTCAAGTAGTTGGGTCCCTGCCATCCAGGGGGGGAGACTCTGCTGGAGTTTTGCTTAGCCCAGCCCTGGCTGTTGTGGGCATTTAGGGAGTGAGCCAACAGATGGATGCTTGCTCTCTCTCTCTCTCTCTCTCTCTGTTATTCTGGCTCTCTCTCTTTGTCTCTCTCTCTCTCTCTCTCTCTCTCTCTCTCTGTCATTTTACCTTTCAAATAAATAAATCCTTTAAAAAATGACTAGAAAGTAACCCTTGCTTTTTTTAAAAAAAATGAAAGTCCTTTTACAACTATTTTTTTCTGAATGTAAAGAGAAATATATGATAACTGTAGAGAATTTGGGAGATACAGAAAGTGATAAACAAAAACTTTAAATTTTGTCATCCTGTCAGATTTGGATGTCTTTTTTCAGTGTTTTACATAGTCCTATTTATTGTGGTATAAAATTGGAATCCCAGAGCATTGGCTTATATTGTGCTGGTGCTGTGGTATAGTGGGCTAAGCCTCCAGCTGTGGCGCTGGCCGGCATCCCATATGGGCACCTGTTCTAGTCTCAGCTGCTCCTCTTCCAATCCAGCTCTCTGCTATGGCCTGGGAAAGCAGCAGAAGACATCCAGAGTACTTGGGACCCTGCACCCGTGTGGGAGGCCTGGAAGAGTCTCCTGGCTTTGGATCGGTGCAGCTCTGGTGTTGTGGCCATTTGGGGAGTGAATGAGTGGATGGAAGACCTTTCTCTCTATCTCTCCCTCTCTCTGTATGTACATCTATCTCTCAAATAAATAAATAAAATCCTTTAAAAAATGAAGCTTATATTCATGTTTTTCACTTGTGCTCATTTTATCATCACTATTTTCATTCATGTTATTAAATGTTCTTCTAAAGCATCTTTGTAGGATAGATAGGAACAATTTAGAAAAAGAAAATGTTGACTGCCTACCTGTGTCTGTAACAGTTTTTGTTGTTGTTGTCTTTCTTTTCTTTTCTTTTCACTCTGGTTGTTTGTCACAGATCACCTGCAGAAATTCTAAAAAAAATGCAGTGACCAGAAACCATCCTCTGAGATTCTCAATAGCTTAGTCCAGGGTGGAAACTTGGCATGAATTTTTCTTTTCTCGTGTGATTCTAATGCATAATCTTAGATGTGAACTGTTGTTTTATATTCAAATAAATTCCAAATAGATTCAAGAACTGATTGCTTAAATAAATGGCACTCATGAATTAGTGAGTAAAAAACATACATGATGAGATCATCTTGGAGTGCTGGAGAACACCAGAGACAGCAAACCAAAGGGGTTCCATACATCTCCTTCAGACTTTAAATTTCTGAATGTCAAAAAAAAATTATATACGAAACAAGAAAGCAAATCAAATCACAAAGTAGGAAAACTATTTCCAGTGTGGGCAAAGCTCCTAGAAAGTATAAAGGAAAAAGCCTAATTAATGGAAAAGGTGAAGCACAGGCAAATCACCCAGGAAACGAGTCACTTTATATATGGAGATGAAAAGCATGTCTTTAGTAAATGAAAAATAAGACAATCCCGACTTCAGAAGGCTCCTCCCTTGCCCCCGCCCCTACACTCATAACGCGGGATATTATACAGTGTTTACACTCCTGCCCTGAAGCCTCACCTCATTAAAACAAACCAAACTCAAAAGAAATCTATTAAAACTAAAACCTGAATGCATAAAGGGGAAAGTCACAGTGACACATAAAGAGCTCATAAAATCAGACGCAAAGGGACCTAACATCACTTTATTACAGCCCGAGTCCGGCTCTGCACAGGTTCAACTCGCAATAAAAGCAAGTCTTTTCAATCTACTGCGGTGACTTTACCCTCATCAGAATGCATACTCATTATTTTCTGATTACTCCTCTACATAAAACACACCGTTTCATACCTTGGTTTCCACACCCCTTGTACAGTATCCATATTTTATCTCTAAAGATTCTAATAAATCACATCAAACACAATCACTCATCTAAGAACGGATTTCCTAGCAGAAGGCAATCATCAGATGAACAGTTGTCCCTTGTGCACGGGTAGACCGTGGGAGTCAGCTCAGCCTGCCGGAGGTCTCCCTTTGCAATTCTCTGTGTTAGGAACCTGGTTCCTTTCTAGTTTTCACTAAAGCTAATGCTGCCGACAACACATCCGAGACGTGGAGCGCCTCATCAAGAACCAGAGACCCCCAACAACACTGACGAACGGTAAAAGTACGGAAAACACGAAGGCGAACAGCAGGAAGTGCGGCCTTGCAGACTTTCAGTGGCCGGAGCTCTGCGGGAAACATCGGGTTTGAACTAGCCTGATTCTCCCAGTCCAGGACAGGGCTTGCAGAGTGAGGAGCGGCCGGCTCTGCGAGCTGGCTCCTGGAAGCTGAGCGCCGGCCCTGAAACGCTGTCTGGTAGGGAAGCGGTGTTGCAAAAGGCCAGAAACCCATCACCTTGGAATCTGGGTAGGAGCCATAGTCCAATTTTTGCCTGTGTTTCAAAGTTGACTGTACTGTCAGGGAAGTTTTCTTTCTTGGAATTGTCACGTTAACTCCATAAGCTCTACATCGCTTGAGGGCCAATCAAAGATGGAATTTACAGGGGTTTAAAAGGGTTGTTAGTTTAGAAACAGCACATTTGAACAGCTATCAAATATCATTTATTTCCAAAAATCACAATGTCTTTAAGACAAGAAATGAAGTGTATCGTGGTTTACTAGTTGGATAAGAAAAACATAAGGTACAGCAATTTGTGATGCACCGGGAAGAAGCTACTTTGTGCTTAAAAAAAAAAAAAAAAATCCACCTCTCTCCCCTCCCCCAGCCCTGCACATAAACAAAACAATAAAAACCCTTTGTAAACACCGAGTTCTGGGTAAGTCTTAAAAAGTAATCTTCTAAAAGATCTACACGGTTCACAGGCTAGGACATTTAAAAGTTTGTTTTCCGTGGGAGTAAGCCGGAATGCAGCGGTGTGTGTTCGGCTCCTGGACATCGTCCAGGAACACCTACTTTCTGTCCTAACCACATACGTATGATTACTTAGAACAAACGTCTCATCTCGCGGACATTTACATGTTATCTCCGGGAACCGGTAGACCGGGAACTACCTCAGATACGCGGGAAATCTCACACAACCTTTGGGCCTTCCGGTGACGAGGCGCACACTGAGGGAGCGCATGCGCCGTGTGTGATCTCGCGAGAATCCCGGGAATCCCTCCGCTCGGAGCGCGCTGTTCCTCCCTCGCCCCTAGAAGGCCCGTTTTCTGGCTGAACACGCACTGCTTGTGCTGAACCGCAGTACAGATGAGAAAACCCTTGGGGAACGGAAGAGCCTGGATTTGGAATCAGGTCTGTGCTGCCACAAAGTTCGTGCTCTTCCCAGTGCATCATAACACTTTCCACACAGGTCACCCCTAACTGGCCATGTTCTGGAGCGTCTACCGGCAATACATCAGACATGTAACTGAGGTAGGAAGCACAATTCCAGAATAACACAGCTGATTTTAAATATCCTGCTTGGAAAAAACACACGTCAGTCTTGACCTCCCATGGATGATCTCCGGGCGTGAGTGAACCTGAACATCCCATTCACCCATGGATGATCTCCAGGCGTGAGTGAATCTGAACATCCCATTCACCCAGCTGCTGACGTGCATTCCTTGTAAGTGGCCCACTTTCTTAATGTCACCAGAGTGGGATGAGAAAACTTTCAAAAATGCATTGAATACCACATTGGACATCAAGAAAAATTTCAATATTTATAGAACAAAAGAGAAAAATCGTATCCTCATATTGGCAGCTGTTGAAAGGCAGTCAATAATACCCAACATCCACTTTTAAAAGTTATGCTGAAAATTATGATAAACTGACTTTATTGTATCATAGTAGGTTTATAGCAAACGAGGTGATAACAAAATGCCCCATAAGCTGTGTGACAACAAATTGCGTTGTGAACTGCATGACAGCAATTTACATGGTATAACATCTTTGAATTTTAGCACATGTATTTAAAATTTTTTAAAATGTATTGGTTTTCATTTTATTTGAAAGGTAGAGGGACAGAGAAACAGAGATCTTCCATCTGCTGGCTCATTCCCCAAATGCCTACAATATCCAAAGCTGCTCCAAGCTGAAGTGCAGAGCCCAGAACGCCAATCTGTGTTTCCCAGGTAGGTGGCACGTACTCAAGTACTTCAGCATTTGCCGCCTCCCAAACTGTGCACTAATTGGAAGCAGAGGAGCTAGGACTCAAACCCGGGAACTCTGCTATGGATTGCAGGCATACCAAGCAGTGTGTAATGGCTGTGCCCAGAGGGAGAAAGACAGGGAGACAATACTCACCATAGTTTGAATTTGCATTTCCCTAAAGGCTAATTATGTTACCTTTTCATGTGCTAATTTGCTATCTGTACATACTCTGGTGAAATGCTTGTTCAAGGCTTTGGCCCATTTTTTAATTGGGTTGTCTTTTTTATATAACTTTTATTTAATAAATATAAATATCCAAAGTACAGTTTATGGATTACAATGGTGGATTGTCTTCTTGCTGTAGGGTTTAAGAGTTTCTCATATACTTTTTATACAGTCATTTCTTGGATATGTGATTCACAAATATTTCCTCCCAAACTGTTGCTTTATCTATTCATTCTTTTAACAGTATCTTTTGGGGCCAGCGCCATGGCACAGTAGGTTAATCCTCCGCCTGCGGTGCCAGCACCCCACATGGGATGATTCAGCTCTCTGCTATGGCCTGGGAAAGCAGTGGAGGATGGCCCAAGTCCTTGGGCCCCTGCACCTATATGGGAGACCTGGAAGAAGCTACTGGCTCCTGGCTTTGGATCTGTGCAGCTCCGGCCGTTGCAGCCATTTGGGGAGTGAACCAATGTAGGGAGGACCTTTCTCTCTGTTTCTCTCACTGTTTGTAACTCTATCCATCAAATAAATAAATAGAATATTTTTAAAAACAGTATCTTTTGCAGAGCAAAAAGTTACTTTTAATGAAGTCAACTTTATCAATTTTTCTTTTGTGGATTGTGCTTTTCATGTCTAAGAATTTTTTTAAAAATATTTATTTATTTATTTGAAAGGCAGAGTTGCAGAGAGGCACAGGCAGAGAGAGGTCTTCCATCTGCTGGTTCATTCCCCAAATGGCTGCAACAGCGAGGAGCCAGGAGTCAGTAGCTTCTGGGTCTCCCATGTCGGTGCAGGGGCCCAAGGACCTAGACCATCTTCTACTGCTTTCCTAGGCCATAGCAGAGAGCTGGGTCAGAAATGGAGCAGCCGGGACTCGGACTGGCACCCACGTGGCATGCCGGCACTGCAGGCGGGGGCTTTACCTGCTATGCCACAGCACTGGCTCCTGAGAATTCTTTTTCTAACCTCAAGTCACAAAGACCTCATCCTATCTATTTATAGTTTTGTGTGTTACAGTTAGATCTATGATACATTTTTAGTTCTTTATAAAGTATGATGTGAGATTTAGGATGAAGTTTATTTGTTTTGCATATTAATATCCAATAACTAACACCATTTTTTAAAAGACATTCATTTCCTCACAGAATTGCCTTTGCATTTTTTTCTTCTCCTTAACCTCTTAAATAGATTGTTTAGAATGAGTAGATTTCTTCTTCATAAAAATTTGATAAAATTCACCAATGAGGGCCAGTGCCGTGGCTCACTTGGTTAATCCTCTGCCTTGCGGCTCCGGCATCCCATATGGGCGCCGGGTTCTAGTCCCAGTTGCTGCTCTTCCAGTCCAGCTCTCTGCGGTGGCCCGGGAAGGCAGTGGGGGATGGCCCAAGTGCTTGGGCCCCCAGGAGGAAGCACCTGGCTCCTAGCTTTGGATCAGAAAAGCGCGCCGGCCATGATGGCCATTTGGGAGGTGAACCAACGGAAGGAAGACCTTTCTCTCTGTCTCTCTCTCTCACTGTCTATAACTCTACCTGTCAAATAAAAAAAATTCACCAGTGAAATAACCTGGACTTGTAGATTTCTATTTCTGAAAGCTTTTAAGCAAGAATTCTAGGTGCCAGTGTTGTGGTATAGCAGTTAAAGCTGTTGCCTGGGATGTCAGCATCACGTATGGGCACTGGTTTGTGTCCTGGTGGCCCCACTTCCAACCCAGCTCCCTGCTAATGGCCTGGGAAAAGGAGCAGCAGATGGCTCAAGTGCCACCCACATGGGATACCTGGATGAAACTTCTGGATCCTGGCCCAGCCCTAACCATTAAGGCCACATGAGTGAGCCAGAAGATGGACGGTCTCTCTCTCTCTCCCTCTCTCTCTCTCTCTCTTTCTCTCTCTGTGTCTCCCCTTCCTGATCCCTTAACTCTTAAAGTAAAACAAATAAATCTTTAAAAAGAAAATAGAACAAAATTCTCCTGAAATGAAGGATGTTCCCCCCACCCATAAACAAGAATTATATTTCCTTAATTACTATAGGACTGTTTTGGATATTTATTTCTTCTTGTGTGGGTTCTAAAAGTTGGTGATGTTGGAAGAGGCAGTTCACCATGGGCTGCATGTATCCCTGCACGTTCTTGAAGGGTACATCAAAAAGTTCAAGGCCCCAACTGCTCTGTCTCAAGGTTATGTACACAGTAAGTAAGATGAAATAATGTTGACAAAGAACCAGTTCTAAAGGAGGCAAGTTACAAAGAACTTTGCCAAGTTCAGTGTTCAATGGGTGCATTTGCGACACTGGTGTAGTCTTGCCGGTACTGCCCCCCATGAACTTGGGATGTGGACTTAGGACATATGCATAACCAATGCAAAGAAGCATGGAGCTCATGAAGCTAGTTGTAACAGATTAACTAGTTAGCTTGTGAGTAGGAGAGGGTCTCAGCTCCATAGTTATTGACATATAATTGTCAAGGAATTGGTTATTTCATCTAAATTGTCTTATTTATATTAGTAGAGATTTTTTTTTGCAGTGTTTCTTCATTATTCTGTTAATGTCTGCAGAAGCTAGTGTCCTGTTTTATTCTTGGTATCAACAATTTGTGTCTTGTTTCCTTTGCCAGTTTTGTTAAAAGTACATAAATTTTATTGATCTTTTGAAAGAGCAAACTTTTGGTCTTATTGATTTTTCTGTCTTTTTTTTTTCTGTAATCAACTTCATTGAAACCTGCTTTTACCTTTCTTTATTTTTTCCTTCTTTCTACTTGTTTTGGGGTTTTCAATTTTTGTTTCCATAAGTTGGATGATGCAATCTTTCTCTTTTTTCTATATAAGAATTTAATGCTATAAGTTTTCTGCTAAGAAACACTCTATGTGACCCTCACAAATTTTGATTTGCTGTATTTTCATTTTCAGTCAGTTCAAAATGTATTTGTCAAGCCATGGATAAGTTTTAAAAGTGTTTGATTTTTCAAATCTTTGTAGGCTTTCCAATTATCTTTCTGTTGCTGATTATGATCAGAGAACATGTTTTGTGTGATTTCAGTTCCTTTAGATGTGTTATGGTTTATAATCCAGGAAATAATCTTAGTGAATGGCTCATGTGCACCTGGAAAGAAAGTATATTCTGCTGCTGTCAGTCTGAATGATCCATAAATCTAAACCAGATGCAGCTGGTTGATAGTGCTGTCCGGTTGCTCAGTATTCTAGCTAATTTTATGTCTACTAGTTCTGTTACATCCTGAGAGAAGAGTGTTGACATCTCCAGCTACAATTAAGGATGTGTCTGTTTCTCCTTTCAGTTCTGTCGATTTTTGCTGTGTGTAGGTTGAATGTCTGTTGTTTGGTGTGCACATTTATGGTTGTAATGCCTTCTGGGTAGATGGACCCTTTTAATGCTCCTCTATCCCTATTAATTTGGGTTACTTTAAGTCTACTTTTAAAGGGATACAGATATTAAAGTTTTTATGTAATTATTGTTAGCATGTTATAATCTGAATTTTGATGTCCCTGAAATTCATATGGTAGAACTTGATACCCAATGTGATAGTGTTGGAAGGTGGGACCTTGGAAGGGGTAAGTTATGAGGACTGAGAGCTCATTAACTGAGCCAAGGACCACATAGAAGAAGCTCAAGGGATTCCCCTTTGCTCCTTCTGCCTTGAAAAGACGCAGCAGGAAAGCACCATCTTTGCAGTACAGAACAAGCCTTTGCCAGACACCGAGTCTGCTGACACCTTGATTTTATACTTCGCAACTTCCAGAACTATAAGCAGTACATTTCTGCTGTTTATAAATTGCTCAGTCTAAGGTATTTTATTATAGCAGCCTGAAGAAGCTAAGGTATATTGGTGTATCTTTTTCCTTCATTCTATTTTGTATATTTCTCTACCATTATACCTGAAGTGAGTTTCTTTCAGATAGGCTACAGTAGAATCATTAAAACAAACAAACAAAAAAACACTATCCTGACAATCTCTTTTAATTGGTGGTGTGTTTGGAACATTTATATTTAATATAAGCATGCATTTGAATCTAGGCCTACCATTTTATCTGTTTTCTGCCTGCTTTCCTGTGTTTTTTTTTTTTTCAGTTTGTTTGAGTTATTTGATCATTTTTTTATGATTCCAGCTTAAGATTCCTATTGTATTTTTTAAAAATTATTTGAGAGTCAGAGGGAGAGAGAGAGAGACAGAAAGAGAGCAGAGCAAGAGCGCACTACTAGCCTCTAGTTCATTTTCCAAATGCCTGCAATGGCTACAGCTTGACCAGCCTAGAATACCAAAAACTCAATCCAGGTCTCCCATATGGGCGACAGGAACCCAGTTACTTAAGCCATCACTACAGGCTCCTAGGGTCTGTTTTGGTAAGAAGCTGGAGTTAGCAGTAAGAGCTGGGACTCAAAACCAGGCATTCATGGAGCCGGTGCTGTGGTACAGCAGGTAAAGCCGCCACCTGCAGCGCCACCATCCCATATGGGCACTGGTTCGAGTCCCAGCTGCTCCACTTCCCATACAGCTCTCTGCTATGGCCTGGGAAAGCAGTGGAAGATGGCCCAAGTCTTTGAGCCCCTGCACCCGCGTGGGAGACCCAGAAGCAGCTCCTGGCTCCTGGCTTCGACTGGCACAGCTCCGGTCATTGCAGCCATCTGGGGAGTGAACCAGCAGATGGAAGACCTTTCTTTCTCTCTGCCTCTGCCTCTGTAACTCTGCCTTTCAAATACATTAAAAAAAAAAAAAAAAAGGCATACTGATGTGGAATGCAGGCTTCTTAACCACTAAGCTAAATGCTTGCTTTCTCCTATTGTGTTTTTTGACCATAACTGTTTATATACCCTTTTTATGTTTTTAGGGATTACAAAATACATATTTAACTTTCAAAGTCTACTTGGAACCATTATGTGTAGAGTATAGAACTCTTATCAGCACATACATTTATCACAACTATTTAACAATGTTCTGGAGGTACCAGGATTAAGGAACAAAAGTGAGGGGTGTAAAATGGAAAGGAAAAGATAAAAATGATCATTATTTGTAGATAGCATGATTGTTTACCTAGAAAACATAAGAGAACTAGTGAGAAATGTATTACAAATCCTAGGAAAATTCAGGTGAAAGGCAGGAAAATTAGGGTACAGAAATTAATAATCTCCATGCATAAAACAATACCCATATACAAGGTAAAATGAAAGAAACATGAAAATATCAGGAGAATCAAGAAATTCTTAAGATCTCTGTAAAGAAGCCTTTAAAAGGTAATTGACAGAGGCCTACATTGTGGCATAGCTGATTAAGCTGCTGCCTGTAACATTGGCATCTTATATGGGTGCCGGTTAGAGACTTAGCTGCTCCACTTCCGATCCAGCTCCCTGCTAATGCTTCTGGGAAAGCAGCGGAAGATGGCCCAAGTGCTTGGGCCCCTGCATCGGTGTGGGAAACCTGGAAGAAGCTCTGGGCTCCTGGTTTCAGCCTGGCACAGCCCTTGCTGATGAGGCCATTTGGGGGAGTGAACCAACGAGTGGAATCCTCCCTCTCTGTAACTCCGCTTTTCAAATAAATAAAAAATAAATCTAAAAAAAAAAGTGATTGACAAACATATTTACATTATAAAAATAGAAAGATATTTCATACCAGTTTCATATTAGAGGTCTTCAAACAGTTCATGGAAAATACATATTATAAAAAACCTATGATGGATTTAAAAATATTTTGCACCAAAATAAGCATATTTTCATTTCATTTCCCCACAAACTTTTTAAAGAACTCATGTACTTGGCTGAAGAATAAATGGGATGGAGTTACCCTCTCTATGTTGAACACTCAACATGTTAAGAAAGTCAAATCTCCCTGATATGGAAATGTAATTCACCTTACAAAAATATTAAATAGGTTTTTTTTTAATCAGAAAAAAACTGACTCCAAGATTCTCATGAAAATCTTAGCAAGGTAATTGGAAAAATTACAAAAATGAAGAATACCAGCAGGAAATTATCCTTAACAGAGAGTAAGGAACTTCTTAAAACTACAGTAATTACAGTGTAGTACTAGATTACAGCTCACTGATGCTCTTAAAGTCTGGAAATTTATTATCAACAAATCAGTAAAGACAGATTATATAATATATGATGTTGCAATAGCTAGGAAGCCATCTGAAAAAAATTAAGTTGGATCGCTAGTTCATATTTTACAGCAAAACAAATTCTAGGTGGATAAAAAACTTAAACATAAAAAATACAGTTATAAAACTACCAGAAGAAAATATGGGGATTTAACTGTAGTTTTACAAGGTAAGGCTTTCCTACCTCTGAGACAGGTGGAACACAGAAGCCAGAGAGGAAAAAACCCGATAATTTTACCAGTATTAAAAGTCTGCAAGAAAAAAGTCATTAACAAAAAAGAAAATTATAAACTGAGTGACACATTTTAAACTCCTATCATAATGAATAATTTTTTAAAGGTTTATTATTTGAAAGGTAGAGAGAGAGAGGGAGAGGGAGAGCACTTCCGTTTGCTGGTTCACACCCCAAATGGTTGCAAAGCCAGGGCTGGGCCAGGCTGAATCAGGAGTCAAGAGCTTCATCCAGGTCTCCCACGGGGTTGCATGGGTCCAATCACTGTGGCCATTTTACGCTGCTTTCCCAGGTGCATTAGCAGGCAGCTGGATCAGAAGTGGAGCAGCTGGGACTGGAATTGGCTCCCATTTTGGATGCCTGCATCACAGGTGGTGGCTTAACCTGCTATGCCACAATGCTGGCCCCTGAACCATTTGTTTTATAAAGAGCTTCAACAAATCAATGAGAAAGACAACAAACCCAATAGAAAAGTAAGTAAAAGATGTGGACAGATGATAGAACTGGAAAATGGCTTTCAAGCATGTAAATTAAGAACAATACAAATGCAAATTCAAACTCTTAATGGGATAAAAGTTATTATCAGAATGCACAAGGATATTTGTACACCAGGAGACCCCAATTACTTAGAGTTAAGTCAAACTGCAGGTTGAGGACACGATCTTCAACACGACTGCCCTTACCTGGGACACCAGCAACAAATTTAACATTTCTAGGGCCATCCTCACTTCTGACCACTGGCTATAAGTTCAGGGGTTCTTCCCAGTCCCTTCAGCTTTGTTAATTTGTGAGAATGATTTGCAGAATTCAGAAAAGTGCTATACGTAGTTAACAGTTTATTATAACGAAGGATACAAATCAGAATAGCCAACAGGAAACATGCACAGGGTAAGGTCTAGAGTTTTCCAAACACAAAGTTTCTGTGTTGCCTTCCTGCAACACTGATGTATGACAACAGAGTATTGCCAGCTAGCTAAGCTCACACTCAGCCTCACTGTCCAGATTTTTTATTGAGGTTTCATTACATAGGCATGATTGATTGGATCATGGTATTAAGGTTGAACTTCATCTCCAGCCCTTCTCTGTTCCCCAGAGGTTGGGATGATAAGATATTTTGTAAGCTGAAGTCCCAGTTGTCTAATCAGATGGTTGGTTGGTGTCTCTGGGGTGGTCATCCTCCATCCTGAGTCATGTTGACAACACAGCTATTAGGGCTTGCCACAAATAACAGACTCTCCTATCACTTAGAAAACTCCAAGGATGTCCACCTGGGAACTGGGGTGGGGGTGGAGCATCCTTGGAGGAATAATAAAGGCAAATTCTTGACTACATAGCCTCAATTTCAGCTTTGTCTATGAAAGCAAAGACCAGAAACCAATGATGTCCAGTATCAGAACTGTTAAAAAAATTTTAAAACTATACCCATATAACAGAGTTATGTGCAATAGATGACAAGCACAAGGCAACTCTGTAGGCAGGGCTGCAGAATAAACTGCTGCTGGCGCCAGAGTTCACTAGGCTAATCCTCCACCTGCGGTGCTGGCACCCCGGGTTCTAGTCCCGGTTAGGGCACCAGATTCTGTCCCAGTTGCTCCTTTTCCAGTCCAGCTCTCTGCTGTGGCCCGGGAGTGCAGTGGAGGATGGCCCAAGTCCTTGGGCCCTGTACCTGCATAGGAGACCAGGAGGAAGCACCTGCCTCCTGGCTTCAGATCGGCACAGCACTGCCGGCCGCAACGCACTGGCTGTAGTGGCCACCTGGGAGGTGAACCAACGGAAAAAGGAAGACCTGTCTCTCTCTCTCACTGTCTAACTCTGCCTGTCCAAAAAAAAAAAAAAAAAGAAAAAAAGAATAAACTGTTCAATGTACTTAACAATCTGCCTGGTATGCTGTAATTTGTTTCATACTTATATAGAGATGGGCACAAGGCCATCTCTAGAAAAACTAAACTCCTAAGAGGTTAGATGGAGGGAAGGGAAATGAGGGGTTGGGAGAGCACTTGCAATAGTTTCCAATCTTATATGTTGTGAATAATGTGTGTATATCATCCGCTTACCAAGAATAAAATATGATGATGCATCTGTCCATTTCTCTGAGGATGCTGAACACAATTTGTAACAATCTTTTCTTGATTGCAGGGCCAACTGTCGTGACTGATAGTGAATAATAAAGCTCTACGTTTACTGAGATACACAGGACTGTTTTCACTCACCCTAGAGGACACCAAGCTACTTCGATCCGATCGTTTACGTTTTCGGTTTTCCTGCCTGTCCCCAGCTGCTTCTGTTGCAAACATTCGTTCCTCTAGTGGACTCCAAACTTCTCTTTGAGATTGGTGCTTCTAGCCGTGGTGGGCTAGGAACTGTCAGGAAACCGCCTCTGTGGCAGGTCTCATCATGGGAAAGTTTGAGAGATCAGACTTTATGATGAGCGCTTGACTACTTTCGATTTTTATGAGCTTCCAAGTTCCAAATAATTGAACAAAAAATTTGAAGCCACTAGGGCGAGTTCTGTTATTTAAGCAATGCTGCCTTGCTGAGTATACACATGGCATTTTTTTCAGAATTCCTTCCATTTATTCACTCAAAAATATTTTTGAGCATTCAGTGTACATGAGGGAATGTTCTGGGTGCTAATAGGCATACAGCAGTGAACAATATAGACATGACCACACTTCTTTAGAATTTGTATTCTAAGGAGAGAGACAACAAACAGGACAAGGCAGTTAAGTATAACACAGGAAGACGAGGCTAACTGACAGAGCAGTTAGGATGGAAAGTAGCACTAGATAGCATGGTCTACCAGACAGTAGCTGATCAAAAAAGGACCAGTGGGATGTACCTCACTTCCCACCCCCTAAACACCCTTTGGTTTTTAGTATAAGAGACATTATGGGAATTATAGGAGACTGTTTCTCTTGTGTCTAGTCATTGGGAAGGGAAGATAGATGTGAAAGTGGGGAAGCAAGGGATCTGCTAGGGTGCAAAGAACCCATAGAGACTGCGCAGAATTTACGAGGATGGGCTGAAACCCATACAGGTCTGTTTCTTTCCTTTTTTTTTTTTAATGTTTATTTTATTATTTGAAAGACAGAGTTACAGAAAGAGGCAGAGAGAGAGGTCTTCCGTCTGCTGGTTCACTCCCCAGATGGCCACAGCGGCTGCAGGTGTTTCTAACGCTCCAACCCAAATGGCAGCATTGTCCGGCAGAAGCTGGTAGCCTTTTTTGGAGTAAAACACACCCTTGGCCCAGGAGTTTGAGCAAGTGGGGGAGGCGCCTCGGCAGGAGCTGGTGTTGCTGCATGCCGGTCTGTCCGTTGTGCCACAGGCCAATATGAGCCAACAACACGGGGAAGTTGCAACAACACTGCCTCGTCCCTTGCTTGGGCCTTGAAATTAAAAAAGAATCTGGATCTGGCTGCTCCTTTCCTGCTGCCTCCTTTTTTTTTTTTTTTTTTTTTTTTTTGACAGGCAGAGTGGACAGTGAGAGAGAGAGACAAAGAGAAAGGTCTTCTTTTACCGTTGGTTCACCCTCCAATGGCCGCTGTGGCCGGCGCGCTGCGGCCTGCACTCCGCGCTGATCCGAAGGCAGAAGCCAGGTGCTTCTCCTGGTCTCCCATGGGGTACAGGGCCCAAGCACTTGGGCCATCCTCCACTGCACTCCTGGGCCACAGCAGAGCTGGCCTAGAAGAGGGGCAACAGGGACAGAATCCAGCGCCCTGACCGGGACTAGAACCCACTGTGCCGACACCGGCCTCCTGCTGCCTTCTAAAGCTTGTACCAAACATTTCTTGTGGCCCACACTGTTCTGGAATTATGCAGGAAAGGGGATTCTGGGTAACAAGTCACTGGCTTTACTGAATTGGCACCATGTAAGTCTGCCACAGATGGCCTCAGGCCTCTGAAAAACGTTTGAACTGAGAACCCGAAGGATGAAGACTTAGCCATGCAACCGTGCCAAGGGAGAGAATATCCCAGGCAGAGGAAATGGCTCGTGCCAAGACTCTAAGGCAGTGATAGAAGACAGGTAGTGTTTGATCAAGAAAGGATAATGAGGCCCACCATGTGGTGGGAAGAATGGCACAGTGGTATAAACGTTGCAGACCATGGCAGTGAGTGAACTTCTTTTCTAAGTGCAATGGGAGGCAAATGGAGTTTTATCAGGGGAGTAGTTTGATCATATTTATATTTTTAAACTTTTTTATAAATATATATTTTTTAAAGATTTATTTATTTATTTGAAAGGCAGAATAACAGAGAGGCAGAGGCAGAGAGAGAGAGAGAGGTTTTCTATCTGCTCATTCACTCCTCAGATGGCTGCAACAGCCGGAGGTGCGCTGATCCAAAGCCAGGAGCCGGGAACTTCCTCCGGGTCTCCCATGAGGGTACAGGGGCCCAGGGACCTGGGTCATCGTCTACTTCTTTCCCAGGCCACAGCAGAGAGCTGATTTGGAAGTGGAGCAGCCAGGACTCAAACGGCGCCCATATGGGATGCCGGCAATGCAGGCAGTGGCTTTACCCACTACGCCACTGTGTTGGCCCCTAAACTTTTTATTTCAGAATAACTTCACACTTGCAAAAAAAAAAAAAAAATTAAGCACAAAGAATTCCTGTGCACCCATCATTCAGATTACTTATCTTAAGAGGCTGTCCTGGCTGCACAGTGAATGGCTGTTGTAGGTACAACTGCTTCTTTCAACTTCTCCAGGGTTCGTGCTCTCCTGCAGCAGCGTGCACAATGCCCCTGATGTTGTGAGGATGGCTGCCCGAGTGTGGGAGCTGCGAGATTACGTACGGAGCTACTGCCAGAGCACAGGTGACATTGCTTCCCCACTGGCTTTCAGATCTCATACAAAAAATTAAACTAGCTTCTTCTCAATTTACAAACTCACATTGGAAGAAAAAAAACCAGTATTGGCTCTTCTATGTTATCAATTCTCAAAAAAAAAAAAAAAATCTCAATTATTTGATACCACAAAAGCTATTTAACATAATGTTTCACAAGTAATGCGGATTTCCAAAGATCTTCCATAGAATGTGCAGTCATGTTCAAGGTGATGTACAAGTTCTAATCATATTGCTATAGAGTTGACCTTAGATTTGTATAACTTCTGTTTTCACTAGACTTGGCTTACTGAAAGACTGTGAAAATTCTCCCTAAAGCAAGCTCTTCTGCCTGGATTGACTCTCCCTGCTAAAATACTGTTTGGCCAAAAGCCAGATTCAAATACTGGAGTGTGCTGAGGTCCTGATATTCAAGCTCATTTCTGATTTCAGCACAATTCCAGTTTTAATCTTCAAATCATCAGCTAACATTAAGCACGGGCAGTTCTGTGGCTTGAATGCCTCCCAGAGGTCCAGGCGCTGGCTGAAGGCATGGTCCCCAGCAAACTGGTGGGGACTCTAATCGCTGAGGCCTGGTGAAAGAGGTAGGGCACCACTCTGCAGATGTAAATGCTGGGCTGGCAGAGTGGGTTGGTTCCTGTGAGTTGGTTGCTATAAAGTGAGGATACCCCATGGGCTTGGCCCATACTACACACATTTGTTCTCCTTTTTACTTCTCTATGCTGTGACCATAGCCAGAGGGGCCCTCAACAGAGGCTAAACACATGAGCCTGTCTGATCTTGCACTTTCACTCTCCAAAACTGTGAGCTAAATAGACATCTTTTCTTTATAAAATACCCAGCATCAGGCATTCCATTGTTGCAACAGAAAGTAGACTAATACAGATAGCCACTCAATCTCATTAATGTACACACCTAATATGTGCTCATTCAATCATGAGAATAAAGTAGAAAAAACTCAACAGTTGGGTTGCCTGCAGAGGTGGGGAGCTTTTTTCTTGCCAAAGGCCTTTGGGGTATCTAAAAGATCATTTGCGGCCATATAAAATTATCAACTCAGAAATCAGCACGTTATAGATTTACTGGGCTGGACGTTTCCCACCCCTGCCCCAGAGGAATCATTAATCTCTGTTATATGTGGGTCCATGGGAGTTTCTGTGTTTGCAGGAGGACTTAGTGATAAGAGGAAAGGCCAGATACATGGTAGGCATTCACTGACCAGTTTTCAGGCTTTTTAAGGAAAGGGAAAAAAAAAAAAAAAACACTTCTAAAGAAAAACAAGTACTACACAGACCATTTATCTTAAGAAAAATTGCAAAAACAGATTTTTAAAAGCATTATTTAACAGAGAAAGGAAAGTAGAAAATGTTTAAAATCTTTAATTAGAGTTCGCAGTATACACGTGTCTCTGCAGTCTGCAGGGCTGAATCTCAGCGGACACACAATGGATATCGTGTCATGACTTGGCAACTGGAACTCGTGTCCCTGATTGCCAATCACAGACAGTGTACTACATTTATTAACAACTGTTTTCCTTCACTTAACAATGGCTCTTGAGTAACAAAATAAATTATCAGCAATTGCAACCATAAGTTAAAATATAATTAAAGTAAACAAAACACTGTTTTAAGCTTCATAACTGCATGCATAGCATTAAATGTCATGTATGTTGATGACGGCGACTATTCTCTGAGGAAAATAACATGACATTATTTCCTTCTCATTGCTGCAACTTCACAATTATGAAAAGGCTTTTTTTTTTTTTTTTTTTTTTTGCTTTGTAGGTTAATTAATTGCCTCGGTTGAACACAACACACAAGAACTGGGGTACTGGTGAGCCAGAGTAAAGCTAATGGTTCTGACCACCTAGCAGACATGTAAGCTGAAGCCCATCTCAGACTTCCAAGTGTTCATCTCTGGCTCTCGCTGACCAAATGATTTACAAAAAACTATTAGAGAGATGATTTAATGAGCAGGCTGAATGCCGTTGCTTTCCCATTTTGCTAGTCCCCTGCACATGTATTTTGCCTTTAAATTGAAGCAGAATGCTATTCATTTCCAGTGAGTCAAAATGGAAGTGAAAAACAAAGACAAAGCCATAGATATTCTGAAATTGTACTACATTATTTTAAGTATGTAAAAGTATAATTACTAGATCAGAGTACTACTTCTTGCTTAAAAATGTAATAAATAGATAAAAAAAAATTTTAAGTAAGCCAGAGGTAAAAATGAAAAGGCCTGAACGACTTGACAAACAGCAATGGAATGATTGCCAATCAGTGACTATATTAATGGGATATTCACACACAATAGGTATTGACACCCATTTGGCAATTTTTTATCAGGCACTTGATAAAGTACATTTTAGTGAGCATACTCATAGTGGGTAAGTAATGGAGCATTTCTCTTTCTCTTCCTCTCTCCCTTATGGGCATCTCTCTCTTTTGCACCCACACACACCCACCCACACACACACAAATATGGCTTTATTACAAAGGATTCAAGATGGCAACTACTTAAAATCCAGTGCCAACACGGATTATAGCAAATCCAGTGAGTATTTTGTTTTTCAATTATTCATAGGAAATTTAATCCTGATTAAGCATCCTTGGGCAGGAATTCATGGGTAGTTGAAGACTGAAACCAACATTTATGTGAAATGCTTCTGTTAATTTAATCTGTGTATACGGCTTAATTATGACTGGGGATTCAATGTAAGAGAAACGAATTATATCGGGATTAAAATTTTAGTGCCATATCACACAGTACCTTTTCCTTCTTTCTTTTTAAAACACAAAAACCTGCTTGCCCCTTCAGCCAAGTGCTTAAATTTTAAAACTCCTTTTCTTTACCACCCATGTAATAAATCTAAGTTTTATTTTTCAGGAACTATTTGTCAAAAGTGCTTTGCTAATCAAGCTAAAACCTGAACTAGAGCCCCAAAAAGACAGAAAAATATACAAGAACAACCCCTCCCACGAAAAACAAAAGCTCATCCATTTAACCATGAACATATTTTATATTCATTCCCTGAAGTAATTTCACTTTCAGTTCCTTCAAATGCATTTTCCTTAAAACAAACAAACAAACAAACAAAAAAAAAGAAGCAGTTTTTAAAATCAGTCTGTTTCACTGATTTCATAACTGGACCAGTTTAGATATATAAAAGCAAGTAATCATTTAACTGATTACTTTTTACAAGACTATCAAACCTGAGTTAGCTATGGATGTAGGATGAGGCATTGCAAGTGGTGCCTTACCAAAATGTCATATAATTCTGTTTCATGTTTATTTCCATATGGAAATTGCTTCAATCACTTATAACAACAGAATTTCCTAAAAGTTTATTGTTTACATATATTTTAAAACATTTCAGTTATTACCTTGTTTCAGTTTTGGTACTGCTTAAATGCAGTTATATAGAAACATGCTCTGCTTTTGCTATTCAATTTTTCATACCAAATGTATGAAAAAAAAGTCACTGTATTTGGATCCTTATTGCACTCTTAACCAATTCACTTTTCTTTTCCACAGAAATCAAGTATCAGAAATGAGGGCGGCTTTTGTGTCCAGACGATACGGTCAGTGGTAGTGTTACTGAGGAAAGGGAAGAGACTTCCCAGTATAGACTGTGGGAGAGAAAGAGTCTGTAGAGGATAACCATGGCAACAGACTGGCAAAGGATAACACCTATTGTAATAACCTGAAAAGAGAAGAAAGGAAATGCTTTTACTGCACACAGAAACAGAGGAATTGTATTCAATTTCTCAGGAGCCCATATATACTTTTTACATAGGGCCAGGACTCCACCCTTCATTTCTTGGGGGTATGGGCCATCAAAGGAGCCATCAGTAGGAAAACACAGCTCCTGGTTAGAACTGTAACTGCTCACGAGTCAAAATTCCTTCAACAGTTAGTTTATAGAAGCCAAAGGGAAATGCAAAAGAAGAATTTGCTAACTCATTCTTTCCTAAGAGCACATGCACCACAGTTTCAGTATTAAGAGAAACCAGGGTCCTGGCTGACTCAGTCACAGGAATAACGCATGCCCCTGCCCACGCCTACACGGACCCTAAAAGCTCTTTCAGAAACTCTCAAGTTGCTTCTCTGCGTCTGTAGACAACCTTCCACCCTCCCGTTTTCCCTCTGTGACTCGCTCAGGCTCCATCAGCATCTGTGGACTCCAGCACAGACCACCCTGCTCATCAAGGGCTCTTGGCTGAGCTCCCCCTTCCAGGGATGGAGCCGACACTGAGAAGGGAGGGATCCAGGCAATCACAACGTGGCGGACTCACGTGCTCAGCCTGTAAAAGCAGCTCAACCGCTTTTTGTGACTGTCTACATTTTTTATTACATGGCAAAAAGATTGTAATTGCTTTTTCTTAGCAAAGCTGTGTTATAAATTCTATAATTAGGCTATAAAACAGTATTCTGCAATAGGCTAAAAATAAGAACAAAATCAATTCCAATCATTTTGCTTATACACAAAATTTTAAGTACTTTTTAAAATATTTTAAACTTCTAATTTATATACTCTTCAGCTTAAGTTTTGTTTCAAAAATTCTAAAAACTTCCACATAGACAGTCCCCTCCTACTTTAATATTTTGCCAATAAAGATTATATTTTCCTAAAAAAATTTAATCACATATATTACTTACCTTATCTCTTTGGTAGTCATTAAAAATGACAGAAATGCATGCCAGACTTGGATGGCACAAAAACCATAAGATACAGCCCTGAAATGAATCAATAATAAGTCAAATAAGTATAGCTGTGCCTTTATTTTCAGAATGTAGCAAAGAAAGACATTACTAAGTATATTAGTAATAAATATAACCTCAAGTGGCCTTCAGAGTAGAGCTTGCAAAAAATGGAAAAATAAATTTGCTGTTGCTGAGACATTAATATTTTGTTTCCAACCAAATGAGGTTTTTTGGAGTATTCAGAAACTTTTATTTGTAAATCTGTTATGAACACACATTTTGAAATACTATAAAACATGAACACAATTGACAAATTAATGACATGAGAGGAGCAAGGTGCAAATATGTAATATAACTGTAAAAATAAAAAAGAATGCACACACATATTTGCATGCACACACACACAGAGATGCTACAAGAAAACACAAAATAATGGACTAACAGTGGCTACCTGTTTGAGGAGTAGCACAGAGGGGAACTGAGTGGGCAAGAATGCGCACCAGTTTACATGATATTTATCAAAAACCATTTTCAAGTTTTTCTTGAACCATGGGATGGTAACATACTCTGTTTTATGAAATTACGTTTGAGTAAACAAGTTAATGAAATAGTAGCTATTGAAGTGCCTGGTAAATAAGGAAGATTCTGAGGGAGAAAAGATGTAGAAAAATATGCTATGTTTCTATCTGTATAAAAATAAAAGCAGATATACATAGGCATAATAAAAATTCTCTAGCAGGCCACAACAGAAACTCCCAGCAGTGATAAGAAACGAGTAGACAGATGGCAGAGAGATACTTTTTAAATACTTTTGGATGTTTGACCCTATTCAGAAAGTTAAAACATAAAAAAACACCTTTTCTTAAGCTCCAGAAAAAAGTTTGGCCCTGTTTTAAACATAAACCAAAGACGGAAAACCACCTCCAGCACACTAAGTTATCAAACAATAAGCACTCCCGTCCCCGTCCAGAATTCAAAAGCAAAATGGCACTTTCTTGCCTGTTTGGGCCCAAGGCTCCTTCCTGGTGTCGCAGCAGCCGCTTTGCGGAGCTCAGCAGAGACAGAAGGAATCTGGCCCTCCTGCCCCGGCTGCCCAGAATGGCCTGGGACTCTGAGGGCAGGCTGGGAGGCTAATCAGAACCCTGCTCTCAGTTGCCAACGTGAAGGGACCTGGTTTTTCTCAGAATGTCAGATACACAGAACTTTCCCAGGAGGGAGACTTCCATCCTGTACTGCTCCAACCCCTCTCATCTTGAGTTTAAGAATCAAACTAGCTCTGGGATCTGTCCAGCGTGAGGAAGACACAGAAAGGGGGAGGTGAACCTGCTCCCACTCCCAGGGGACAGAGGGCGGTGGCTGACGCACACACAATGCTGGCACTGCAGGAGAGCACCCACCTCTCACAGCAGCACTCCCTCACTCCCTGGGAATCGAAACAGCAACCCGCACTCTGCTCTAGAACCAAATGATGATCCAGGCAAAATTGACCTGCCAAAGATTACGTGGAAAATACCGTTCCATGGGTTCTGTGAAATGGGGCTAACAATGCCTACATCTTGTAGCTCGTGAAGACTACATTTGAGCACATACAGGGCTCAGGGTAGTGGCTGGCGCACAAGAGAAGTTTAAGAAAAGTTAGCAGCAGTTGCTTATTAACTTCCCAATGCAATCAGGTGAAGCTCATATCCACCCTTCCACCCCATTTCCACCCCAACTCTTACTTTAGCAAATGTGATGTAGAATTCCCTTTTGAGTGTGCTCCTCTCCACTGTGATGATCTGATAGAGTCCACAGCCTAATGACAATGCCAGGCAAACTCTTAAAACGATCAGAAGGATCCCTGCTAAGTTGTGGTGTGAATGGGAGCTATGATGACCGGTATCTTCAAACTGTTCCCAAAGTAGCAAGACACTCTGCAAAAAACAATACCACATTTAGAGAACAGAACCCGTATCCATTTACAGTAAGAGTACTTTTAAAAAACTCTTTTGTGAATGTGCTCTTGAACATGACACACACATTCCTAAGAGGCTCTAAGACTTATCAGACTATGAACACCATCAATTAAGAAGTGCAGGCACAGTCTTTTCCTTGCTCTGATACTCTAAGCTAGAGAAAAGGGAGTTTTATCAAGTGAGACCACACTCTGAAGATTTTAAAAACTGCTACTGCTCTAACAATTCAAATAAGACACCTCTGAGGATAAAGCTAAATTGAAAAGGTTAAGAGAACAACTAATACTTCTCCTAAATCCATCTGCTTTTCGGTTTCACACCATGGTTAGAAATCAAACTGTTCTGCATTCAAGCCTACCATCTCAGGGTAACTTTCAATTATCTCAGATATCTTTTGTAATCCAGAAACTAACAAGCCACAATTGCTGACTTTAGACCTCACTCTTTTTTGTGGTAACCTCTCTAGGTAAAGGAGACTATTTTAAATACTCACCTGATGGGGCCAGCATCTGTGGCACAGCAGGCTGGACTGCTGCCTGTAATGCCAGCATCCCAGATGGGCTCCAGTTCAAATCCCGGCTGCTCTGCTTCCAATCCAGCTCCCTGCTAATATGTCTAGGAAAGCAGCGGAAGATGGCCCAAGTGCTTGAGGCCCTGAACCCACTTAGGAGACCTGGATGGCGTTCTAGGCTCCTGGCTTTGGCCAGGCCCAGCCGCGGCCCTGGCCACTGTGGCCATTTGGGGAGTGAATCAGTGAATGGAAGACCTCTCACTGTGTCCCTCCCTCTCTCTCTGCCAATGGTGCCTTTGAAATAAATATTAAAATAAATAAATAAATATTCACCCTAAGGGCCCAGGGCATTGTTACTCTTTCTTGTTTGTTGACCTTTTCTCCCATATTGCTTGGCAAGTTATCATTAAGCTGTTCTGTTTACTGCTACTTAATAGATATCAGTGTCCATGTTTCTTCCATCCTTACTGAATTACAATCATGTTTTTACCATCAAACATGAAGAAATGTGTGTAGCCCTTTGGGCTTCCTTTGTCAACCCCACCCTCATCACAGTGATATCCAAAGCCTTCAGATCCAAAGTCAATGTCAAATCCAATTCTTAAACTTCATGGTGCTGAGCAGCAACTTCGCCTTTCTTCATTTTCACATCTTCTACCCAAATTTCACTCCTCTTAGCGTGCTTAATAAGTAAACCCTTTTGTCATCCTGTACTCGTGAAGCATTCTTCTTGGGATCATATTTGCTAAGACCAAAAACGCTACTCCTCCCTCCACCAAATTATTCCCATCAGACTCCTTCACCTGTGTTTCTAATTGTAACCTCTACAACAAAGAAGCACTCTTCTAGAACTACCATTTCCCATGATTCACATCCTTACATATTTCAGCCTATTTTCATACACATGTTAGTATATATATATACATATATATATACATATATATATATACATACATATATATATATTCACGTAGTCTTTGGTAGTTTGTCTCAAATGCCTTGCCTGTGCTATGTCTAATGTATTCTTCCAAAAGTGCATAAGCTCTACTATGGTATATTGTCATAATCTCAATTTGTATTTATCTATGATAATGAATTAAAATTATAATGAAGTGATAAGGAGAGCTGAATTTTTAAAAGAGCTGTGAATTGAGAAATGAGAATTTAAAGTGATATTCACACTACTCTCAATTCCTCAGTCAAAACCATTAAGTTAGATTCTTGCTTATTTTAATCACTTCTGATTTCAATTCTTTTCATTAGCCCCTTTCCTGTACTTTTTTCTTTCTAAATATCACTACCTGTGATATGGTCGTTTTCTCAAGTCAATTATACAAATTCAAGTAGTCTAACTTCACTTAGCACCCTTGAAACTAAACAAACACTAGAGGCATATAAACAAACAAAGTACTTGCTGCACCCTTCCTTAATATTTCTTTCAATACAATGTCCTTCACAGAGCCCAGGTGCAATTGCAGCTACAGCTAATGCTGGTCACAAACTCTATATAAAGTTTTGTGGTTATAGCTTTCTTTCTTCTTTGTTTTCACAAATCCAGTGCACACAGGCATATGGATATCCTAGAATTATGTCAACACTACCACTATAAATGAAAAGAAAAAAAGGCAGAGAGGACCTTCTAAAAGACCAGATCTGTTTCTGTATTTGCTCTGAAAGCAAGATCCCATTCTTTTTTATTCCATATTGTCTTTTAATTACTCTCACATAATGATTCAAATTCTTTTATGTATAGACAATTCTAAAGATCCTTGCCAATGGACGAATCTCAAATTCACTGATTCGGCCGGCGCCGTGGCTCAGTAGGCTAATCCTCCGCCTTGTGGCGCCAGCACACAGGGTTCTAGTCCCGGTCGGGGCACCGATCCTGTCCCGGTTGCCCCTCTTCCAGGCCAGCTCTCTGCTGTGGCCAGGGCGTGCGGTGGAGGATGGCCCAAGTCCTTGGGCCCTGCACCCCATGGGAGCCCAGGAGAAGCACCTGGCTCCTGCCATCGGAACAGCGCGGTGCGCCGGCCACAGCGCGCCTACCGCGGCGGCCATTGGAGGGTGAACCAATGGCAAAAAGGAAGACCTTTCTCTCTGTCTCCCTCTACTGTCCACTCTGCCTGTCCAAAAAAAAAATTCACTGATTCACTTATTCAATGTTAAGTACCATATACCAGCAAATATGCAAGAAGGCACTTGTATTATACTTTAAAGAGTTGGTGGGCAGTGTGTGCTTGGCACAGCGTGTGCTTGGCATAGCTGTGATGGTACTACTTGGGACGCTCACACCCCTAGTCAGAGTGCCTGCATTCAAGTCCTGGCTCTAATTCGGACTCCAGCTTCCTGTGAAGGCACACTTGGGGGCAGCAGGTGATGGCTCCAATATTTGAGTCACTGTCACCCATGTGAGAGACCTAGATTGAATTTCCAGTTTCTAGCTTCCGCTTTCTCCAGGCCCAGCTGGGTGTTTGGGGAGTGGAACCAGTAGAATCAGTAGATGGACAATCTCTCTGTCTCTCAGAAAAAAGGCTGCTAGGAAGCTCACATTTGGACAAATTACAATTAAATTCTGCAGTGTACATATATTAGCACACAGAGGATTTTTTTTAAAGATTTTATTTATTTATTTGACAGGTAGAGTTACATACAGTGAGAGAGAGAGAGAGAGAGAGAGAAAGGTCTTTCTTCTGTTGGTTCACTCTCCAAATGGCCACCACGGCCGAAGCCAGGAGCCAGGTGTTTCTTCCCGGTCTCCCATGCGGGTGCAGGGGCCCAAGCACCTGGGCCATCTTCTACTTCTATCCCAGGCCACAGCAGAGAGCTGGACTGGAAGAGGAGCAACCGGGACTAGAACCAGTGCCCATATCGGATGCCGGCACTGCAGGCAGAGGATTAACCTAGTGCGCCACGGCGCCAGCCCCAGCACACAGAGGATTTAAAAAGCTATTTGCTCTATCACCATTTAAATTCCTACGTCAAAACAACCCAGATTCCTCCTGTGTCCCCAGTATGTTCCAGTTTGCATTTCTGACTCTCACTAAGCAGAAACACTGGGTGATCAACGCTCACCTGTGTCAGGACAATGAACACGGCGATGCCAGTGGATGCAGGGGTCGAATCCCACTGGAGAGGTCTGCTTTGAGACTTCTTCATCCTAACTATGGTCCAGCCCATGCACAGACTCAGAAGCAGGTATAACATCTGAATTTGGGAAGCGATGTCAAAAACTAAAGGGAATTAAAAACCAAAGTCAACCAAGTTTTGGCAATAAAAATAATTTGGTATTTTTTTGTATTGAGATGAGAATATCACTTTTTTTTAGCCACAAAAAGATAGGCATTTCCAAAGAGAAGCTGAGGAAATTCAATGAGAGATGTTCAGGTACAATTTTATTTATTTTTCCCCAACTTATTTTTAAAATATTAATTAGTTTTTAACAGATTCAATAGAGTTTGTGGATATAATTCTTTTTTATAGAAAACTTTTATTTAATAAATATAAATTTCAAAAGTACAACTTTTGGATTATAGCAGTTCTTCCCCCCCCCCCATAACCACCCTCCCACCTGCAAACCATCCCTTCTCCTTCTCTCTCTCCCATCCCATTCTTCATTAAGATTCATTTTTAATTATCTTAATATACAGAAGATCAACTCTATATTAAGTGAAGATTTCAACAGTTTGCACCCACAAAGTATAAAGTACTATTTGAAGACTAGTTTTACCATTAATTCTCATAGTACAACACATTAAGGACAGAGGTTTTACATGGGGAGCAAGTGCACAGTGACTCCTGTTGTTGGTTTAACAATTGACACTCTTATTTATGATGTCAGTGATCACCCAAGGCTCTTGTCATGAGCTGCCTAGGCTATGGAAGCCTCTTGAGTTCACAAACTCCAACCTTATTTAGATAAGGCCATAATCAAAGTGGAAGTTCTCTCCTCCCTTTAGAGAAAGGTACCTTCTTTGATGGCTCGTTCTTTCCACTGGGATCTTACTCACAGAGATCTTTTATTTAGGTCATTTTTTGCCACAGTGTCTTGGCTTTCCATGCCTGAAATACTCTCATGGGCTTTTTAGCCAGATGTGGATATAATTCTAAGAATATAATGATATTCCCCCTTCCTCTCTCCTTTCCTCTCTCTCCTTCCTTCATTTTTGAGATAACATATTTTAAATTTTCATGTACAATTTTAAAGAATTAAAATTTTGCCATAAGACTTGTAAATGTTAATAAAAGCATTTAAATGGCAATTCTTCTATTTGAAAATATACAGACATGCCCATATCACATCTCTTTCAAATCCAGCCTTAAATATCTTTGCTATTTTCCTTAGCTTTTCTAACTACATTATTGTATTTTCTGTAATTTACTGCTTATTGGAAGAAACAATTTTAAATATCATTTTGGCAATGCAAAGGATATTATCACTGTCCTTTCTGGGTTGTATTCTGAAACTATGAATGAGAAACAACAAGACCAGAAAATGCACACCCACCCTAACAACCAATAACGTGGGCTTTAGCGCCAGACCCTGCACACCGATGAGCCGCTCCGCTCCATGCATTAGTGTGATGTGCCACCAGGTGGCTGCCGCCCACACTGCAGAGCAGAGTAGCAGGCAGCTTTTGCTTTAGAAAGAATGCAACAAAACTGCCTGTATACAGTTCACCATTTCCAGAACACCTATAAATGATTCAAGTTCCATGGGTATTTTATTTTAAAGCTCCTATTTGTTGATTTTTTTAAAAAAGTATTTTATCACTTTTTTTTTCTATCATCTGTGTAGTTTGAGGTGGATTTTAGAATAAACTTGTAATCACAAATTAACAAAATAAAAACTTCCTTCAAAATGCCACCCATAATTTTGATGTTTATAACTTTTACTTCTTTTACATAAGGATATTCTTATAGAAACAGAAAATTATCTGCGGCACATAATTTTTATATTCAAAAATTGCAAACCAAAAACCTAATGCTATATCCTCTCAGATATATGTTGACTCAAAACCCCCATTCTGTCTTGGATTTTAATCACTTAACTAACAAAACCTTTTGTTGTTGGAACCACCAAGAACTAGCAACAATGACTTATTGCAGTTGTTAAAAAAAAAACACAACTTTTTGACTTTCAGTGAAAATGCCCAACAGTATAAAACAGTATTTCTATATGTAGCAGATATTCCCAAAAAGTCAACAATCTTTGATTATGGTAATGGCTCTGAGTTCTTTGCCTCTTTGGACCTGAATTTCCTTATCTAAGATGCATGACCTGAATGATTTTAAGGGCTCTGTTCAGCTTTGACATTCTTATTCTATTAAACACCCACAAGTTGTCTGAAAGAAAAGAGGCGAGGCAGGGCTCCTGAAAATGGTTCAGAGAGGATAAGCTCCCCTGTTTCATGGTAAGGAAATGAACTGTGCATTTCCTCTTCCCAGGGAAAACAAAAGGTTCATGAAGTTTCAGGCAGCAAGCCCCAGAGGAGTGGGCCCTAAGATGACCCACAATAGTATCACAAGACATCCTATTAGACAGTGAGGAGGCTAGAGGAGAAGCATCAAAATCTACAGAAAAGTAAATCCTGAATATTTTCATATTCAGAATCTGCTTTTTAGAACAAATATTCAATAGTTTTCCAGGACTCTGGCAGAAAAGCTCATTAGAGCGTTTCAGGCATGGAAAGCCAAGACACTGTGGCAGACAATGTCTTACATGAAGGACCTTGGTGGAAAGAAGTGGTCATCAAAGAAGGAGGTACTTTTCTCTGGAGGGAAGTGAGAACTTCCACTTTGCTTCCACTTCCTTGTCTAAATACTGACGGAGTTTGTGGATTCAAAAGGCTTCCATAGCCTAAGCAGCTTAAGTCAAGAGCCTTGGATGATCACTGACGTCATGCATAAGAGTGTTAATTGTTAAATTAACAACAAGAGTCACTGTGCACTGACTTCCCATGCAGGACCTCAGTCCTCAAAGAGTGTATTATAACTATGTCAAAGTGCTCCCAAAAGATGTATCATTTTTTGGTGTTTCATTAAAGTTAATCTAGTTTCTAAAAAAAAGTGAAATTAACTTCAAGATGCAATGACTTTGAACAGCCCTTGTCTTGACTGTTGAGGAACAGTTTTATAGTTGTTGTTGTTTGGGTTTTTTTGGTGCAAACTGTTTAATACTTAGTATTAGGTTGGTCTTCTGTGTATGAAGTTAATCGAAAATGGATCTTAGTGGAGAATGGGACTGGGAATGGGAGAGGGAGAGGGAGCAGGAGTGGGAGGGTGGGTATGGTAGGAAGAATTACTATATTCCTAAAGTTGTACTCATGAAATGCAAATAAATAAATAAATAAATTTATTAAAAACGTAGTTTTTCAGCTGGCGCCGTGGCTCACTAGGCTAATCCTCTGCCTTGCGGCACCGGCACACCGGGTTCTAGTCCCGGTCGGGGCGCCGGATTCTGTCCCGGTTGCCCCTCTTCCAGGCCAGCTCTCTGCTGTGGCCCGGGAGTACAGTGGAGGATGGCCCAAGTTCTTGGGCCCTGCACCCCATGGGAGACCAGGAGAAGCACCTGGCTCCTGCCATTGGATCAGCGTGGTGCGCCGGCAGCAGCACGCTGACCGCGGCAGCCATTGGAGGGTGAACCAACGGCAAAAAGGAAGACCTTTCTCTTTGTCTCTCTCTCTCACTGTCCACTCTGCCTGTCAAAAAATAAAAAATAAATAAAAAAAAATTAGTTTTCCAGGCTTAAGAATGCCATACAACTTGATGTCTCTGAAGTTCTCTTTGAAATATCATGATTATAGGATGATTTGTGCCTATCATATATAACTTAAAAATTACTCCATCAGAGTTCCTATTATCAACAGAAGAGTAAAAATGTGGGGTTAGCTCAATTATGAGTGTATGCTATAGGTTTTAGTCAGAAACAGAGAATAAGTGTGTAACGGAAAATGCAATAAAATAGGGGAAAAAACTTCAGCTCTGGTGGCATAAATTTTGGGTCTGAGTCTGGTTCGCCACCTCAGTGGCTGACACTGGAAATGTGCTTCATGTCACTGAGCTCAGATTCTTTGTTTTTAGAGAGACAAAGAGAAAAAGAGGGAGAACACCCATCTACCAGTTAGCTCCCCAAATGCCTGTAACAGCCAGGGATGGCCAGACTGAAGCTGGGACCTGAGAATGCAATCCAGATCTCCCACGTGAGTGACAGGGATCCAAATGTCACTCAAGCCATCACCTGCTGCCTCCCAGGGAGAGCATTATCAGGAAACCAGAATTAGAAATGGAGACAGGACTCAAACCTAGGCCCTGCAAGATGGGGTGCAAGTGTTCTAACCACTAACCAACCAACCACCTGCTCCAGGAGACTAGCGTTTCAATGGCAAAACAGGATAAAAAGACTTACTTTTCATTGAGGGATAAAATGAGAAAGTATATAAATATGCTCTAAAAAAGTAAGAGCCGCACACATTATCTATCAATAAAAAGAAACTATATAGAACAGATGTGAACTACATCTATAATCCTGTTTTCAGCTGAATTCTAACCAACTTTGCGCAGAAAAATTGTACTATGACAAAAATGTAATTTAAGAAAAAAAGGAAACAAGCAAGAAGCATAGAGTAAGTTCATGTTTAAATAGTTTTGAGAGAGATACTCACATTCTGCCAAGCTTCCCATGAAAGGTACCCCGATTCCGTCTTTGGAGTAACTGAGGAATTAAAGAGGACAGTATTAGTGTAAATTACAAACACAGGGGGAAAATTGTTCATAATCAAAGCAAGCATAATTTTGGTGGACTAATTAGGATTAATTAGATGTAATGATGAACACAGTGGTAGTGGTTTTGAGTTACCTGGAGAAATGAATGTAATTAGCTAAAGCTGAACCAGCTTGCAACAGCAGTGCAGTTGTCAAGACCTTTAAAATCATGTGCATGGGTCCTCCTTTCTTAATAGCCTGCCACAATGATTGAGCATAAATGCAAGCAATCACAAAGTACACTAGGACTAGGAGGAAAAAGAACTCATGTAACCCTGTGAAGAGAAGAGAGGGAGTTTGCTTCAGTAAAACACAGCCAGTTGTAGAGTTGGGTTGCTTTCACATCTTCCTGTCGATATATTTCTACTTGTTTTTCAATTGGAGTCATAGAATTTACTTTTGTAAACAAAAACAACAACAAAGAATTATTAAAACAGAAACAATTTTCACTTTGGAGCACAAATTTTAACTATAAGAAGGCAGAGACAATCTTTTGAAACAAACAAAAAAGCAGAGTGATCAGGGAAGCCCAAGGACTCAACATAAAATCAGTTTTGTTTGAAAGCAGTAAATGAAAACCATGATGTGAATGTTCTGTCAGATACACACTTTACCCCCACAGTGGATTTCTTTTGTAAGAAGTTCCATCAATATCCCGACAATGTTTCTCCAAGGGCCACGGCATCACTAGGTGACTTGTTATAAATGCAAGTTCTTAGCCCTCTTCCCTCAGATCTACTGAATCAGAAACTGTGAGTGCAGTCCAGCATCTGTACCTTGGTGAGCCTCAGGGTGACCCAGAGACAGCTCACGGGAGACAGCTACTACTCTGGGATGTCCCTTTACCTTCAATTTCCATTTGGTCAACTCTTCAAGACACCTGCTACTGTCTGAGCTCCCTTCCATAGTTCTTGCCACAGAGGAAAGTCCACGGAAGCCACATGATCCCACTCCACAGTTGGCTCATCCCTAACCAGACAGCTATGGATCCAAGTGGTCAACACCACTTGCTGCTCAGAGATAAGTTAGGCTAACCACGGTAGGAACTGAGACCACACAGCACGTAGAGGAGGCAGGGCAGGTCAGAAGAGTGAAATCAGGCCACGATGGGATCAAAGTCTGTTGTGCGTGAACGGAAATTACAACCGAGCAAAGGGAGTAGGTTGGCAAAGATACGAACACCGTAAGAATGTACAGATCTGATGGTAAAAACGGCACCTGCCATTTTAGGGGCCTCCTGTTGCGATTAGTAGCTTTTCAGTGCAGTTTTCAGGTAATCTCATGCAAAACACTTTTTCTGCTTTACCTGGAATCTTTTGACTGCATATTCATTTTCTAGAAATTTTTTATAGTAAGCCAGAAAGCTAGCTTTGACTTTAAGGCTTAAATTTCCATGGTTACTTCTCAAGACAGTCCCTGACATTAGTGCTTCTAAGCTTTCTCTAACACTGGAGTGCAGTGACAGTGGCTATGAATGGAGCTGTCTCTCCTGATGAACAGTAACCTCCAATCCCTTTATTCCAGCAGCGAACACGGAACCGGCTCCAATTTCCCAGCTGTGGAAAACTCCAGTTAACATGCAGGGGAAGGACTACTGCCAATATGTGGAAAATAGTTTTGGAAAAGCAATGCAGAAGATAAAAACTGTGGGAAAAGTAGTCAATAAATAGTTCTACCTCAATCATGTTTTTGGCACGGTTAAGGTTGGAAAAAAAAAAAAAAAAGCAGGAAGTGTTGCAGCCACTGGGTGTCTCCCTTGTTCTATGTATAGAAACATGGACAGCTCACTTTTCCTGTGCTGGTTAAAAAAAAAGAGCATTCAGATTTCAGGAAGAGATCAAATAATACTAGGGATATACTTTCTTTGTAAACTCCTTACATAGAAAACTATTCTAGCTTTAGGAATAATGGAACCATAATCCTGAGATAATTATAGCACTGGAACAAGATGGGAAATACAGACACAAACATAAGCAACCGTGGGTCAGTGTAACTCCTTGTGCTATTTTGTGTTTTGAATCTTAATTTTTATCTTTCCTTCTTAACATTAAGTAATCCTGGCACTCATTTAAGTTTTTTTAATAATAGTTTACAGAATATCTATTGCAAGATAAAGCTTCAAACTCCACCAGGTTACAAATCTACCATGGAAAGAAAACCTTCAGATGACTGACTAATGGATCAGAATAGTAAAGGAGGCAGGAACTCTGGAAAGACAGGTCCCACCAACAACAGTGTTTTAGGATTATTCAAAGCTAAATGTATCTTCCAAGGTAATTAAATATTATAACCAACACAGAAAATCATCATATTGAGATAACATAGTAAAACATATTGAGCTAGGACATTTGTCCTACCTTCTGTTCACTGAATTTTAGACTAAAGATTCTTACCCTAACTCTGTCCACAAATACTTCAAAGATAAAATGGTGGTTCTGCACTGAGTGTTCTTTTAAATAAACCACCTCTAAAAAAAAAGAAAAAGCCCCTAGGTTTTTCTCTTCAGCTATCAATTTTACTTTTATTCTGCCACCAGCCTCATAAGAAGAAAGCAATGTTTAGTTTGTTCACTTGGAAATTAAATTTTTTAAAAAGATTTTATTTATTTATCTGAGAGGTAGAGTTACAGAGAGAGGGAGAGACAGAGAGAAATGTCTTCCATCTGCTGGTTCACTCCCATAATGGCCTCAACAGCTAAAGCCAGGCTGAACCAAAGCCAGGAGCCAGGAGCTGCTTCTGGATCTCCCATGCTGGTGCAGGGGCCCAAACACTTGGGCAGTCCTCTACTGCTTTCCCAGACCATAGCAGAGAGCTGGATCGGAAGAGGAGCAGCTGGGTCATGAACTGGCGCCCATATGGGATACCAGCGATGCAGGTGGTAGCTTACCCGCTATGCCACAGCACCAGCCCCTGAACTCAAATTTTAAAAGAGGTAGACGCTAAATGTTAAATCTTACTTAAACTTAATATGCACTAAAGAAGAAAAACACTCTTAAATGTGTATGCAACAGGTGCTGAATACTTATGAAGAAGTGTGTAGACTTCAAGGCAAGCTTATAGGAAGAAGCCCTGGGAAAATTAAGTAGAAGATAACTTGCAGGTCAGCTTTAATAAATTCAAACCCTGCTACATGATGGGAGATGGGAGAAAAGAGGGCAGGAAAGGGGAAAGAGTCCTTGGGCCATGTGGAGCAACATTGGGGACAGACCTTCCTGCCTGTCCACAATTCTCGTTATCTTAGGTCCCGGTAGCCACCAGCTTTCCAGTGCCTCAACACAACTGGATTGGTCTCCATCAATCAAACCTCAATATCCTTGCCAGCAACTCTTTTGACAGAATTGGCTACCCTTGTCTTCTCTCTACCACCTTTGGCTAACACTCTTCTTACAACGCTATACAAGTGTATGTGACCCAGTTCTGACCAATGAAATTTCTCAAGGAGCTTCTGGGAAACATTTCCTTACTCGTAAAAGATACTGAGTTTTCATGTCACTTAAGGCGTGATGCCCACAACTACCCCAGTGAGTTGCAAACTAAAAGGGGCTAAGCTAAGGACAAAGCTAATGGGCAGAGGGTAGCAGGGTGCAGAGATGCTAAACAAACTACCTTAGAAGAGCCCCAGAACATCTTGTGTAAAATAATTTTCTCATTATCCATTTCTATCACATTGGGGTTTTCTGAGACTTTAAGCCAAAAGCATCCCAATGTGTTACCAGTAACATGTTTCCTGAGCTAAATGGGAGATCCAACTCATTATCTAGGACATGCAGGAGAAAGAGATGGCAGATGTGGTAGAGCCTGTAATATTGTGCCAATGAAAACCAGTCTGAATGCCTCTAGGAAATAATGCTCCCAGGATTCTGGGGGCTTGTTTTGGCTTCTGAGAAGAGCAAAAATACAGTTAACAAGGATTCTAATCTTTTTAAAAGGCAGTTTCATTTTATCCTATCTTAATACATTATAATTCTATTCAGTACTCTCTCAAGTAACATCAAATTTGCCTTAGTTTTTTTTTTTTCCATTGTTGTTATTGTCTTTTTTTTTTTTTTTTTTTTTAATTTAGACCAACTCTAAAATAGAAGATTAACCAAAGTCTGGTAGAAATAAAATATATAATTGGCTTGAAAGAAAACAAATTATAAAATTTAACCAGAATAACATGTAACATTGTTGCAATTTATAGCACATTATTCTAATTCAAACCTCTTCAATATATGGCAGCAGTCAATTCTCAGTAAGAAGCATAGCAAATCAATTTTCTCTACTCAGAGCAGATAATTAGACAAACTTGCAAAAATTTCTAAAGTTAACTAATTGGAGATTATTCCCTGGAAACAAATTCCATGCCCACGGCAACAGAGTAGGAAGAACCCCTCCGAAGCCTCTTTAAAACTACCATGTTCCGGCCGGCGCCGCGGCTCACTAGGCTAATCCTCCGCCTTGCGGCGCCGGCACACCGGGTTCTAGTCCCGGTCGGGGCACCGATCCTGTCCCGGTTGCCCCTCTTCCAGGCCAGCTCTCTGCTGTGGCCAGGGAGTGCAGTGGAGGATGGCCCAAGTGCTTGGGCCCTGACCTTTCTCTCTGTCTCTCTCTCTCTCACTGTCCACTCTGCCTGTCAAAAATAAAATAAAAAAAAAAAAAAAAAAAAACTACCATGTTCCACAGCACATGGGACTTTTTGACCAGTGTCTCTGCACTTCAGAATCAACTTCAGAGCTCTGATTGACTGCCAACGCTTGGCTCACACATCAGTTCAAATCTACCTAAGTCACTGGGGGTGGAAATAATGAAGTTTTATGGTTAAAGCGGATCTTAAAAGCAATTCAGTCTAACCATTCAAGCCAACTAATGCCATCAGTAGACCTGGTTTACTCCATGCCTTTTCAAAATATGTGTGTGAGATAAAAATGTCAACATCTTTTTAAACAAAGATAAAAGATATGCTAGGACTAAATTAACTTCCAATAATGATCTACACTGACCCAAGGTTATCATCAGTGAAATTCAACTTGAAGTTCACCTGCATTCAAAAATATCTCAAGTAGCTTATGTTATGGTTCTGCAAACAGAAAGGACTTTTAAAATTAACTCACTAGCAGCTGTCTCTGTGGCGTAGCAGGTAAAGCTGCCACCTGCAGTGCTGGCATCCCATATGGGCACCAGTTCAAGTCCTGGATGTTCCATTTCCAATCTAGCTCTCTGCTAAGGCCTGGGAAAGCAGCAGAAAATGGCCCAACCCCTTGGGCCCCTGCACCTGCATGGGAGACCCAGAAAAATCTCCTGGCTCCTGGCTTCAGATCAGCGCAGCTCTGGCCATTGCGGCCATCTGGGAAGTGAATGAGTGGGTGGAAGACCTCTCTCTCCTTTTGCCTTTACCTCTCTGCAACTCTGCCTTTCAAATAAATAAATAAACCTTAAAAAAAAAAAAAACTCTAAATTTAAGAACCACTTAAGCTCTGTAACTATGTACAAACTTTTTGAAGCCAAAGGATTTTTTAAGTGCTTATCCCTTTATACATTAAATTAGTTAATAAAGTATTATTTTTACATTAAATTATCTATAACACATGCTCATTGAATTGCTTTTCTAAGTGACAAATTTATACTTTGAACCTGACACTTGGTTTAATCTAAAGTGGCCTTCCTCCTGTCTCACCTCCATCCACCCTCCTTCAAGGCCAGTAAGGTGCAACAGAACTGAATTTGTTCTTGTCCAAAAGAACAGTGAAGTAATGAAGAGGTAAACCCCTAGGACTTTTTTTTTTCTTTTAAAGATTTATTTATTTACTTGAAATTCAGAGTTACATAGGGAGAGAAGGAGAGGCAGAGAGAGAGAGAGCTCTTCTATCTGCTGGTTCACTCCCCAGTTGGTTGCAATGGCCAGAGCTGCACTGATCTGAAGCCAGGAGCCAGGAGCTTCTTCCGGGTTTCCCATGGGGCTGCAGGGGCCCAACGCCTTGGGCCATCTTCTATTGCTTTCCCAGGCCATAGCAGAGAGCTGGATAGGAAGTGGAGTAGCTGGGACTTGAACCAGCATTCATATGGGATGCTGGCACAGCAGGTAGTAGCTTTATCTGCTATGCCACAGTGCCAGCCCCAGGACTTTTCTCTGATAGATGGCCTACAAATCCTGCCCCCAGGCTAATTTAGAAATCTGTTACACTTTATAGTATGTTTATCATGATCACAAGAAGACATTTGTTTCTGTTGGGATTAGGAATCTCACTTTAGCAGGATAGGACATAGTCACCTAAAACCTTGATGAAACACTATAAGGAAGTAAATCTGATTCTCAAAGCATCATGGACTTTGATCATTCCTAAGTGGCTGCAAGCTTCAATGACAGCAATTCCTGTCTTTGTTCAAAAACCCAGTGACAGGATAGCCAGACAAGTAGTGCAGTTGCCAATCTCACATAATCATTCACTGGGTTACAAATTTAGACTGTTCAATTTATTAACATTTTCCTGTTGATGAAAATAATGCAGAGTTATTAGAAAAACAACAAAGATTTAGAATGTATAGAGGAAATGAAAAACCACACGATTCCACCGTGAGGAATAAGAAGCCTACTTTTGTAAATGTTTTTGTTCTTCTGTTGGACACATAGGCTACTTTTAATTCGGAATTCTAAAAATATAACATGAAGATATTTGTACATAAATCTTTTTCTGGGTTTAGGATATATTTAAATACTTCTTACCTGATTCTCCAGCACCAAAATGATCAAACGGATTTCCTTCAGCATCTGGGTTTAGTAACACCATTTCAAATGGGATATCTTCCACTTGCGAATTCTCCTCATCAACTCTGCATGTATACTTGTCTGCATAGAACACGTGCCACGTTTGTGGAGATGGAATCTGGGACACTGTCATATTACGTTCACTCTGGTTCATGGTCACTTTAAAGAGAAAGAAAACAGTATCTTTCAAAGCAAAACCCCCAAAGGTGCTCATTGTTTCAGAGATAAAAATCAATCTGAGGATGGAATCCTTTGTTTAGTTCTTACTGCTTCAGAAATCCTACCTTGATGTAGTACCATGACAAGGGCAGGTAAACTGTAAAGTAGAGAGAAATACTGCATCTTAACCAAAGGAACTATTATCAAAATATTATGAACCACTACAAATGAGTAGAACTGTTTTGCTGAAAATTTTGAGTTTTAATTTTAAATGTTTTCAAAGTTCCCAAGTAGGTTAGCGACATTAAATGTTTTTTTTCACAATGGTAAAATATATGCAACACAGCCGGCGCCGCGGCTCAATAGGCTAATCCTCCGCCTAGCGGCGCCGGCACACCGGGTTCTAGTCCCGGTCGGGGCACCGATCCTGTCCCGGTTGCCCCTCTTCCAGGCCAGCTCTCTGCTGTGGCCAGGGAGTGCAGTGGAGGATGGCCCAAGCCCTTGGGCCCTGCACCCCATGGGAGACCAGGATAAACACCTGGCTCCTGCCATCGGATCAGCGCGGTGCGCCGGCCGCAGCGCGCTACCGCGGCGGCCATTGGAGGGTGAACCAACGGCAAAAGGAAGACCTTTCTCTCTGTCTCTCTCTCTCTCACTGTCCACTCTGCCTGTCAAAAAAAAAAAAAAAAAAAAAAAAGAGAAAAAAAAATATATGCAACACAAAAAATCATTGCTGCATCCTTTTTAAGTGTACAGTCTGTGGCAGTAAGCATGTTGACAATGTTGTACAACAATCACAGTGACATTTTTGAGTTAAATTTACAGTGGAACATTCGACTTAGAAAATCTTATCTAAAAACTATGAATAACAAATACACTGAAAAGATTTTTCCAAAGTCTTTTTCTGTTTTTTAAATATGTACCAAAAGTAGTAGAAATAGAGAAATTACAGGAATATAAGAGTTATTACACTAGATAAGGTCTATACACAAGGCAGTGGACAGAATAGGTGGGGAAGAGAACTCCAAAGTGTTGGCATCATACAGATCTCTATCTGAATCCTGGCTTCAGTGGCTACTTGCTATGACCTTGGGCAAGCTACAGAAGCAATACCATCTTTTTCATCGGCAATGCAGGTAGTACAGGAAAAAGCTAATGCATGGACTAAACCACCTGTACGAGCCACCCTGCACGCTCCCAGTCATAGAGCACTTGCTAAATTATTGTGGCTCTCCTTTTCCTTTCTCTAAAACAGGGTGGTTAACACTCCCTTTTAAGAAATACTAAAAGATACTTAAGATCTAAAATGGGATCCTGCTTAAGAGGCACTGACTAATGTGATGAAACTGTGGGAATATAGTGTCTCAAACTCTAGGGAAAATGAAAAGAGCTATAGAATTAGAACAAGTCTTAGCCTTGCAAATCAGCAAATACACGGCATCCTCTCTACACCTGCTTCTTCAATAGTAAAATGAAGACACTTGCCATGTCTGGCTCAGAGTGGAGACAATCTAATTCCATAAAAAAACCCAAGATGACAATTGGCCTAATTCCCAGTGCAAGCCTGCTCCCACAACATGCCAGCAAAGGGGGTGTCCATTTCCTCAACTGTAGAAAAACACTTATACAAAAAAGACACTTCTTGAGTAACTGGAAATGTGCATATGGAATAGACTTTAGAAGACATAATGAAAGTATACTACTACTTATAATAATTGTATTGAGTTTATGGAAAAAAATGTCCTTACTCTTAGATGTATGATGACATACAGGGGCAAACTGTTCACAATACCAACAGATTATGTTTATAGGGTCCAATTCAAAACAAACCCATACAAACAGGAAATGTAACAAAGTATTAACAATGTTACTATACTTTTAACTCTTCCCTGTGTGTGAAAATTTTCCTAATATAAAATTGGAAGAATGTTATTTATAGGATCTTTATGAATGAGATACAAATGTATCTAATCTGGATTCAAATTCTGTGGACCTTGGTTTTACATCTGGGAATTTCATTCATTCATAGTTAAACTAGTGGCTGGCGTTGTGGCTTAATGAAGTCAGGTTGAGGCCCCGCCTGAGATGCCAGCATTCCATATGGGTCACTTTGAGTCCTGGTTGCTCTACTTCCAGTCTAGCTCCCTGCTAATATATCTGGGGAAGCAGAAAGGATGGCCCAAGTGCTTGGGCCTCTGCTACCCACATGAGAGATCTGGATAGAGTTCCAAGTTCTTGGCTTTGACCTGGCCCAGCCCTTGCTGTTGTAGATATTTGAGGAATGAACCCACAGAAAAAGAGATGATCTCTCTTTTTCTCTCCCCCAACTCTGTAATGCTTCCTTTCAAAAAAACAAAAAAGTTATACTGAACAAGATGATTAGAGTAGCACCAGCACAACATTGCTTTTATTGGCTATTGTTAAGTTCACTGACATTTATATTATTATTATTATTATTATTATTATATTTAATATACAGTTTCTGGGAAAGTGTAGCAAAGACTATAGTTTCTGTTGACTATCTGAATATCTTAAAGATTTGATACATAATCAATAAATGGTTCAGAAATAAGACTATTTAGGCCGGCGCTGCAGCTCAATAGGCTAATCCTCCGCCTTGCGGCGCCGGATTCTGTCCCGGTTGCCTCTCTTCCAGTCCAGCTCTCTGCTGTGGCCTGGGAGTGCAGTGGAGGATGGCCCAAGTGCTTGGGCCCTGCACCCGCATGGGAGACCAGGAGGAAGCACCTGGCTCCTGGCTTCAGATCAGTGCGGTGCACCGGCCGTGGCGGCCATTGGAGGGTGAACCAACGGCAAAGGAAGACCTTTCTGTCTCTCTCTCTCACTGTCCACTCTGCCTGTCAAAAAATAAAAAAAGAAAGAAAATAAAAAAAAGAAAACTTTAAAAAAAATAAGACTGTTTAAAAGTACAATTTTCAATTACTTAAATGGAACTTCATTATCTAAAGTCTTTACTGTGTTGCTGTCTTATCATTTATACTTTTTCTCTTAGAAAAATAATATAAAAGTCACCATTACATTTTCATCAATACACTTTCTCATGTTGCACCTTAAACTATGTGTATTTACATAAAACATAAACAGAAGTGTGCTTCAGGAAGTTGTACTAGCCTTCAATCTTTGTTTCGCTGTCTTTTTCAACAAGCCTCTTGACAAAACTGCGTTCATTGTTTTTGAGACAAAAGACTACAGCACAGCACACATATTCTGTGCTGGTGTAATTAGTACCTCAAATAGTAACAAACTTGAATTGCAGCAAATGCTGCTGAATTGCTAATTGCCCAATCACATTAAAGAAGCAAATGATCACTGCTAACCAACATACACAAAATAATACTATCACCCTTAAATGATTTATAAAATTTACGAAGTGTACAAAAGAAATTATATATATATATATATATATATATATATAGTAAAGCAAAAATATCAAAAAGTTTTCTATACACATTTAGCTCCCATAATCTGACAGCAAACCTCTCTGAATTTGCTTGTTAAATATTTCTTAGATAGAAACAGAGATTATTTTTAGTGCTTTTAAATGTTTTCTTTGCTTGCTTTAAAAACCTATAGTTTTGGGGATGGCGCTGTGGTACAGCGGGTTAAAGTACTGGCCTGAAGCACCGGCATTCCATATGGGCACCTGTTCAAGTCCTGGTTTCCCCTCTTCCAATCCAGCTCTCTGCTGTGGTCTGGGAAAGCAGTAGAAGATGGCCTGAGTCCTTGGGCCCCTGCACCCACGTGGGAGACCCGGAAAAGGCTCCTGGCTCCTGGCTTCGGATCAGTGCAGCTTGGGCCATTGCAGCCATCTGGAGAGTGAACCAGCGGATGGAAGACCTCTCTCTCTGTCTCTACCTCTCTCTGTAACTCTGTCTTTCAAATAAATAAAATAAATTTTTTTAAAAAACTATAGTTTTTAGGGTTTTTCAAAAAATTGATGCTTTATGACATCAGAAACAAAGACTGAGAAGGAAATTCTTAAATATTAATTTGGAGTCACACAACATTTGACACTAGGGACTTTACAAATCTTCTCATCTTTGTACAGTGCACAGCAGCAGGAAGGTCATACATAGGAGCGGGGCACAGTTAATGGGTTCATTACCAAACAGGTCAAGGCCTATGAATTCTTAGTCTCATTAACAGCCAGGAAGTATACTTCTAACAAGGATTTGCATACATGTGGCACTATGACAGCATCATGAATTTAGGAATACACTTTTTGTCTCAATGCATCTAAGCTACTAAATCGTAGCATAAGATAAATAAGACCAACGTATAAAGGAGACAGGAGATGTTCTTAACATTTGGAATTTGTTATTGGAAAAAGAATTGGTGAAATATATAGAAAGCTGTGTATGTTTATATATGTGTGTGTGTTATATATGTATTTATTACTTGGTTTCAAGCCCAAAACTCTTTATTTCACTAAAATTTCTGTTTCTTGATATATTCTGTTCCATAATTCAAAAGAATACCCTTGCAATCAACAGAATAGAAGAGAGGGAAAACAATAAAAGCAATGGCAGCAAGAAGTTTCATGAAGCTATACTCATATACCCATAAGTGACTGCATCCTAGAGAATTCTATTTAGAATCACACACTGTAGGACTGTGAGGAGGCTGAAGAAACTTAGTACAACTTGCCTATTGTACAGGGAAGAAAACTGAGGCTCCAAGACAACAAGACCTTGTCACAAGTCACTGGCACTGACTCTCACTTTAGTGGCCTTCCTATTGTACCGTACTGGCTCTCCATGCAGAAGCTCTGAGAATGCAGGAATATGACTGAAACCAAATGACGTATTTGCAAGTGTAGATAGTATGTGGTAAAACACTGACCATGCGATACAAGACGGCAAACCAATATTACTACAACTCAAAGCTGCCCTGCAAGATTTTATTGGAAAAAGAAAACATCTTTGAGGTGCCAAACAAAAAACAAGCAACCAACCAACCAATAAAACCCTCAAGCACTGAGTTCTATGCTTATTCTTTCTAAAATGATCAGTAAATAAGTAAGCACGAAAGTACCAAAAATCCTCATTCTACAGTGTCATCTATTTAGCACTCATCATACTTATCACAATTGCAACTCCACATTTATTCTCACTGATCCGATTCATTGCTATCACCTGTAACCAGCCTTAAGGATACAGCTCACCAGTGCCTAGCACAGTACACAAAATAATGCAAGTACTCAATGAATGAATCAATGAACAGACCAAAAGAGCCTTACTGTAGCTCTATTTGATTGATTTTATAATAAATAAATATAATATAAAGTAGTAACTATGATCAGGGCTTTGCAGGAAAGCCAGAGGCTATAAAGACTTAGGTGTTACCTTAATAGGATGCCAGAGAACATGTGCAATGGCCCATGAAATAAATAATAAATATGAAATAAATAAATAAATAATAAAATGAAATGAGAGGGGGCAGTGCTGTAACATGCCTGGGACAAGCAGCAGCCAGTCTGTGCTGGCTTGGCTGCTCAGGTCCAGGAGGCCTGCTGTATGCTAACAGGAGTGAGAAACCACTCAGATGTTTTCAGGGTGTGCTGAGTATAACATGTGATCATGCTGTTTAGAAGGGACATGCTCGTTACAAAAGGGAGCTGGCATGACTGTAGACTGGGCAGCTAGGAGACTATTGTAACAGTACGATGAGATGACAGCAGCTTGGGAAACTATGGGGGGCTAGAGAGAAAGAAAAATAGATGAATTCAAGAGACATTCATACACAAAATCTCACACCCACTGACAGATTGGAAGTAGGTAGAGAGGTCAAAGTGGGGAGTGTTAGAGGTCTCCTTTGGTTTCTTGCTTGTTAATTGGGTGGATGGAGGTGCCGGTTCCTGAAACAGGGAACAACAGAAGAGAACCAGGTTTGAATGCAAGTGGCAGTGGGTTCAGTTTGGACATTATTAGAGCTGGGAACCAAAGGACCTGAGCTTTTATACATATGTAGAACATTTGGATGAGCAAATTGGTGTGGAAAGGACAAGATAACTGATAAATGAGCATCTGCACAAACATCTCAGAGTTCTGAAATCCAAGGTTGAAGTAAATAACTCCAGGTAATTGTCTCTCTGAGATCATTCAGCATTCCGTGATGCCATCTCACAGACCTGGCGGAAGGGCCCTCACGATGGGCAGGTGGCAAGGATCCGGGCCCTCTACTTTCATTCCTGTTCTGATAGTCTTATGAAGGAAGCAAACAACTGCTAAGAATAAGACTGGAAGTCTAGAAATGGGAGTGTTTTCCTAAAAGTGGAGCCTTCCACGGCCTACATGAGTCTCTGAACAATGGGGCAACAAGAGAAAAGAGTAACTCTCATATTATCTCACGCATACTCCAAAATGCCAAGATATCCTACAACCAACTACACTTCCAAAGGGTAAGATGGTACCTGTTCTTTGCATTCACTCTGAATAGCTAAAACCCTAGTGCATGGGACACTGTTGACAAGAATGAGATCAAAATTTCAAGCCACTAGGTTAGGATAAAAGTAGGCAAACCCAGAGGTGCACAAATGATGTGGTCCTGGTTCAGCACTTTGTCTCATTTCACTAAGTCTCACGTCCCAATGAAACAGCATCACTTGGGCTAAGTCACACAATTAACTGAGATGATATATGTTTAGCATTTAGCTCATTGCTGGAAGATGTTATGGCTACTGTACACCACCACTGGGTCAAAATGTATCTGGATATTGGCACGAAAGATGCAAAGTGTAGAAGCGTGAATGAAGGAAAGGATCCCTTCATAAATGATCTAGACTTTTTTTTCCAAAAAAATTTGAATAAAGAGGGGGGGGAAGTATTCTTTTGCAACAGTTTACTTAAAATCCAGCATAGAACACACTAGACAAAGTGTCATCAAAGTGTAATACATACTATCATGGAACAAACTGGAATGCACAAATGGACTACACTATACGTTAACATTAAAAATACATATATTTAATGGTCAAAGAAGAAAGGATATACTCACTTGTCAATTGGGCTCTGGATAATTTTTCATGACAGCTGTAATCATGACTGCTTTCCTGCAGCTTCAGCCATTCCTGGGCTTGGAACAGGTAAAGTTTAGCTTCTTTTCCTACAGCTACTGCTATGTTGTTGATTCTGACACACAGGAGAGCATGGTCACCTTGGCATCAAAACAAAAAACATCAGTAAGTTTGATCTTGTATGGAGCTGAGATGGTAAGGCAATTCAACACCTTACTTATCAACACAGGAAATTAAATGGCAGTTTTTTGGGGTGAACATTTGACATAGTGATTAACATGCTGCTGGGGATACCTACATCCCGAATCACAGGAGTCCCAGCTCCTCCACTTCTGATCAAGCTTCCTGCTAGTGCATATCTTGGGGGACAGGAAATGATGGCTCAATTACTTGGGTCCCTGCCATGCCTATTGGAGACCTAGACTGAATTCTGGGCTCCTTGCTTAAGCCAGGTCCAGCCCTGGCTGCTGTGGGCATTTGGGAAGTGAACCAGTGGATCAAAGATCTGTCTCTCAGTCTTTCAAATAAAATGAAAATAAATACATGTTTAAAGCATAGTTTCTCTTAAAAATCCAATTAAGTAAATCATGTTAGAATGACCATCACATTCAAGTGCAAACCATGCGATCAGTCAAATTAATGTTGTGTTTCTTTATAATTCAGCTGATGCCAGTTACCAGTTCTCTAACTATCATCTGGAAGGTCACTAATAAAATTTCTGCTGCATTTCACAGAAATGACTCATGTCTTTTATGTTTATCAGAAATAATCTATACACATTTCCTACCAAAGTTTGTTTTATAATGTAACATTGCCACTATTATTTATTTATTTATTTTTGACAGGCAGAGTGGACAGTGAGAGAGAGACAGAGAGAAAGGTCTTCCTTTTTTTTTTTTTTTTTTTTTTTGACAGGCAGAGTGGACAGTGAGAGAGAGACAGAGAGAAAGGTCTTCCTTTTGCCGTTGGTTCACCCTCCAATGGCCGCCGCGGTAGGCGCGCTGCGGCCGGCGCACCGCGCTGATCCGATGGCAGGAGCCAGGTACTTATCCTGGTCTCCCATGGGGTGCGGGGCCCAAGGACTTGGGCCATCCTCCACTGCACTCCCTGGCCACAGCAGAGAGCTGGCCTGGAAGAGGGGCAACCGGGACAGGATCGGTGCCCCGACCGGGACTAGAACCCGGTGTGCCGGCGCCGCAAGGCGGAGGATTAGCCTAGTGAGCCACGGCGCCGGCCAAAGGTCTTCCTTTTTGCCGTTGGTTCACCCTCCAATGGCCGCAGCGGCCGGCGTACCGCACTGATCTGAAGCCAGGAGCCAGGTGCTTCTCCTGGTCTCCCAAGCGGGTGCAGGGCCCAAGCACTTGGGCCATCCTCCACTGCACTCCCGGGCCATAGCAGAGAGCTGGCCTGGAAGAGGGGCAACCGGGACTAGAACCTGGTGTGCCGGCGCTGCAGGCGGAGGATTAGCCTTTTTGAGCCGTGGTGCCGGCCTACTATTATATTTTTAATATAAAAAAAGTATAGGTAATAGCAAAAAAATTTAAGTAAATGTGGTTTGGGGAAGACATTTTATACCTGAAACAAAATTTTATATCTGTGACTTTTACAAAAGGACTTTGAGAACAATGTATACTGTGGAAAAAAAGAACAGGCCCACTTGCACACAACAGCTACGTTTAAGGCCCAGATCAAAAGCAGCAAAGAGTAGTTGTCTCCAGGGAAAGGGATTCTGTTTTCAATTCTCTGTCTTCTGATTTGTTTTCTTTCATTACAATAATTACTTGAACATTTTAAATGAATTTAAAAGTCTATGACAAAGAATGCCTAAGTCTCTTACACAAATCGATCACAACTAACAACAGCCTTAAAAGCAACTCTAAGACTCCGTTAACATCTTAAATTGTATGAGTCAGAATTCATCATTTCAGTATTGTTTTAGTATTATTTTACTGAGTTGGAATTCACTGAAAGTTGGTAGTAACTAAATATATAGGTCTATATGTCTGTTATATAAATGAGTATAATTCTATATATGAGGAATAATTTACTTCTAACACCACATCCTCAATCTGTCTTGTGAAATCTGAATTTAGTATGTTTCTCTTCTCTGTACACACAGAGTTTAAGAATTTTTGCACAGAAGCTTACTCTATGGCACAGCAGGTTAAGCCTCCACCTATGGTGCTGGCATCCCATATGGGTGCCAGTTGTGTCCTGGTTGTTTCTCTTCTGATCCAGCTCTCTGCTTATGGGCTGACAAAGAAGTGGAAGATGGCCCAAGGCCTTGGGCCCCTGCACCTGCATGGGAGACCCAGAATAAGGTCCCAGCTCCTGGCTTCAGATTGGTCCAGCTCCAGCGTTGTGGCCATTTGGGGAGTGGACCAGTGGATGGAAGACCTTTTTCTCTGTCTCTCCCTCTCTCTGCCTATAACTCTACCTCTCAAATAAGTAAATAAAATATTAAGAAAAAAAACTTGCACCAAAATATTTATTTTTTTTAAAGATTTATTTATTTATTTATTTGAAAGGCAGAGTTACAGAGAGGCAGAGACAGAGTGTTTTTTCATCCACTGGTTCACTCTCTAAATGGCCACAACAGCCAGAACTGGGCCTATCTGAAGCCAGGAGTTTCTTCCAGGTCTCCCACGTGGGTGCAGGGGCCCAAGGACTTGGGTCATCTTCTACTACTTCCCCAGGCCACAGCAGAGAGCTGGATTGGAAATAGAGCAGCTGGGTCTCAAACTGGCTGCCACATGGGATGCCAGCATTGCAGGTGATTTTGGCCTCCCAAAAAACTTACTTAATTCTATTTCTCAGAAACTTTTCTTTTAAAAAAGATTCATTTATTTATTTGAAAGGCTGAGTGACAGAGAGAGGGGATAGAGAGTGCAAGACAGAGGAAGAGAGTCTTCCACCTACTGGTTCACTCCCCAAATAACCACAACAGCTATGTATGAGCCAGGCTGAAGCATCTTAGACTGCCTTCCCAGGAACATTAGCAGGAAGCTGGATCAGATGCAGAGTAGGTGGGACTTGAAGCAGCACTCCGATATGGGATGCCAGTGTTGCAAGCAGCAGCCTAACCCACTGTGCCACAATGCTGGTGCCTTGCATTAACTTAATGGAGTGTCCTTAAATGTTTGGTAGTAATCATGAACTGCCAGGGACCTCTAAGTCTCTCTGCTGGGCATTTTGAATAACCCATGTCATGGTTGCCACACATCCCAGACTTCCCAACACTGTCAGATTGTGTCACTTATTCCCGTGAGATTACTATCACTGTCTATACAGTATTGTGACAGTTGATTATAAAAGTGAAAACGCTGACAAAAAGTCAAAATAAAACTGTGTCCAGTGTTTCGTCTTCATTCACCCGAGGTATAGTCCACGTGGGATTCTGGAAAACTAAGCTGCATTCCTTTCCTATTTTAACAATTTCAGATTAAAAAAAATCTGGTTTCCCTTCCTTTATTTATACCATCAATTCTGCAGTTTCCAATACTTCAAATTCCCTTCCTACACCCCAATCACTTCCGGTTTCTATTATCTTCTCTTATGAATTCTTTTCAGGCCAGTGTTCTGATCTTCGTGGCTGCATCTTTAAAAGACAATAAACCAGAGATCCTTGCTTCACCAAGGAAAATAATCATTGGAAATAGAATATTAGTACCAAGAAAAACATTTAACTTTGCGGGATGCACACTGATGAGGCAAAAAGTAAGAATGAACTCCGAACTCATTCATTCGAGATGTAACTACTGATTGTTGAGGGAGACCATAACGTTAGCGTCTAAGGCAGCTCTGGTTCCATAAGGGCCAGAATCACGAAGCGGGTCACTCTCAACACGCATCTCTGTCAGCCGGATTCTAGGCCTCCTGGTGCACAGTCCGTCCACAGCACCCTGTCCCAGTAACCACACTGTCCCTGCAGGAATGGAAGCCACACGCTCCGGTGTTCTGCTTGGTTTCTAGAACCCTGCTGCTGTCGTCTGGATCGAGTCGGTCTTAGAAGCACACAGACCCCAGGAAATCGAAGTTCCCGGGCTCCTCCCTGTGGACAGCACGTCAGTGTTTGCAGTGTGGCCGAGCCAGGAGTGTGCGCCCACGGCGGACCCGGGGGGCAGGCTCGCGGAGCAGACTCTGTGCAGTCGTTTGCACGGGAGGGGCTGGGGAGAGGGACACTGGGTCCAGCCTGATCGCCACAGGGGCAGCGCGGGGCCTGGCAAGCAGCAGGGTGCGCGCGGCTGAGGACGCGCCCCAGAGCCCGGGCGGCCGCGGAGGGGCCCAGGTGAGGCCGCCCGGGTCGCCGGCGCGGCCCGACGTGGCAGGGAGGGGCTGGGCGCCGCCGGGAGGCGGGGAGGGGCGGCCGCGGGCCCCGCAGGCAGGACGGGCCCGCGAGCCTTCCTCCCTCTCCCCGCCCCCGGACCTACCGTGGAACTGGAAGTGGCCGATGCTCTGGCCCTGAGCGTCTCGGGCCGCGGCGCTGCTGAAGCTGCCCCTTAGGGTCTTACTCTGGCTGCCCTGCGGCCACCAGCAGCAGGTGAGGGCTACTGCCAGCAGCCGCACCGGCCCCATCCCCACCTCCCGCTCCGCACCCACCCCGGCCCCTAACCGCCTGCGGCCGCCGGCCCCACGTCGGCAGCTGGGAGGAGGCGGAGCCGGTGCGGCGGACCCCGCCTTAGGAGACTAAGAACCAATGACACGATCCCCTTGGCCAAGAGCTAAGGATATCCACCAATCAGGGTTCGGAGAGGGCGGGACTTGGAGATCCACGCGTCCCATCACTCCCCAGCCTTCGGGCTAGTTCCCGCCTTTTTTTAATGGAGAATCGGGAGGATGTTGCTTCAGGTTACGGAAAAGTGATCGCCCTGGTTGCCCCTGCGCGTCCTGTCATTGCGCATGCGCGGACGCCCTGGCCCGGGTGCGTGAGGCCTTTGAGCGCTGTGTGGGTGTCAGAGATAACTGAACAACTCTTGACAGGACCATTTCTGGTCCAGAGAGGGAAACTCCCTCAAAGGGAGAACCACGTTTTTGCTCACTTTCCTCCTTGGTGCCTCCCACTGGCTCGTCCACTGTAGTGACTCAGACACTTTCCATGCCCTAACGTACGCATTTTTTCCTCCTAGGTCCCCTGTCTTCGTGAATCGCAGCGCCCAGCAGGCCAGGCATCTGGGAATCCCTGTAACCACCCCCTGACGCCTTCACAGCCAGTCGGCCCGATTATGAATGTGATGGCAGAAAGTGGCAGCCACAGTCCGACTCACACCGTCACCTACACGGCCTATGACGACCAGCCCGGTCTAGTCTTCTTCCTACCTGTCCACAGTCCATCTTTACCTCAGAGCCACGGAAAGATGCAGGAATCGCAATTTGATGCCTCACTTCCCTTTACCACTCTCTGTTGCCCGCAGTGCACAAATCCCCACCCTTACCACTGCCGGTTCGCTGAACACCCAAAGCTTCACCTCTAGCCCGGATCACTTGCAGAGCCCCCTGGCTGCAATACTTCTGCTCATCCTACCACTTAGCCTCACGTTACCTCGCTTTTCTTTACTCCTCATTCCCAAGATAAAAGAAACCTCTTTCCAATCTTCAAGTCTGTGTTTGATGCCCCCGGCCTGAGATTCCATTACTTCCCTAGCAGGGCAGAGCCCAGGACGTACCGTAAAGGCGAATTTTTGTGAATCCTCCACTGTGTTGTAAGCTCCAGTTGGTCAGAAACTATGCCTATCTTGATGTAAGTAGGAGGTCAAAATTACTTCATGAATAAACAGATATAGATTATTTTCATTCAATGAGCTTTTATAACATGCAAGTAAGTTCTCACAACAGACTTCACTGTTTAGAAAAGAACTCTTGAAGGAGTACCTCCTATCATATACTCGGCAGTTTCAGTATCTCGCTGATGAGGAATAATTAACCAAGCTGTGTCTGAAGGACACTTCCTTTTTGGCTATTAATACTGCCTGCCAGGTTGTTGGTCAGAGCTCTGAACCTCTCCTGATTCTGAGTGCTGCCCAGGTCATGAGTTGTTCTTTGCACAAGTAAACCCTGCTCACTTTATCTAAAGGTTTTCTTTGGACAGTGGTAATTGTAAACCAAGTGTTATTCAATTGGAGTCTTTTCACTTGAGGTATCACCAAGTGATCAGCCTGAAGCAAGAGTTCCTCAGAACCAAAAGCTTTATTTACTTTTGACAAATAAAAGAGAAAGTGGGAAGGAATAGTTCCCTAAAGAAATCTGCCCCCCACAGTTGGCTAGGGCTTTTATACAAGGATTAGGGGAGTTCCCCGAATGTAGAAAAGGGAGAGCAAAGGGGCATTTGCTGCTCTAGCAAAGCACATCTTCATTCAGAAATCTGACTCAGACTGATCTCTTGCAAGCTTCCTTGCCCGTGGTGGTGGTGTGGGGTCCCGTCTGACTACCATGTTGTAAGATAAGGCTTCCTGAAAGATCCCCTGAAAAACAAGCGCAAGTGAGTCAACCGGTTCATCCTCTGCCCATGTTCTTGTGGCCTTCTCTAGCCTAAATCCTACACTCCTGGTTGCACAAAGATGGAAATAAAATTGGTCCTGGGCCGGCGCCGTGGCTTAACAGGCTAATCCTCCCCTTGCGGTGCCGGCACACCGGGTTCTAGTCCCGGTTGGGGTGCCGGATTCTGTCCCGGTTGCCCCTCTTCCAGGCCAGCTCTCTGCTGTGACCAGGGAGTGCAGAGGAGGATGGCCCAAGTCCTTGGGTCCTGCACCGCATGGGAGACCAGGAGAACCACCTGGCTCCTGGCTCCTGGCTTCGGATCAGCGAGATGCGCCGGCCGCAGCGGCCATTGGAGGGTGAACCAACGGCAAAAAGGAAGACCTTTCTCTCTCTCTCTCTCTCTCTCTCTCTCTCTCACTATCCACTCTGCCTGTCAAAAAAAAAAAAAAAATTGGTCCTGAAGGAAAACCTGAACACAGGCCTGGAACTCCATGAGAACCTCTCCTCTCTCCTTCCTTGCCTCTCTCCCTTCCTTCCACAGAGAAGAGAGAAACAGAGTTTCCATCCACAAGTTCACTTCCCAAGGTGGGAACTCAATCTAGGTTTCCCATATGGGTAGCAAGAAGCCAATACCTTGAGCCACTACCGCCCACCCCATAGCCTGCATTAGTGGGAAGCTGGAATCAGGAATCCCAGATCAGATGTCAAACCTAAGCACTCCAATATTTTATCCACTGGGCTCAATGCTCAACTTTAACCACTAGGTTAACCTATAGGCTAAATGGCCAGCTTAACCACCACGCTCAACATCTGGCTTCCACCCCTCTCCTTGATTATTTTTGTTTCTCTCTTTTTTATTTTACTTGAAAGGCAGAGTTAACAGGGAGAGAAAGAGAGGAGAGACAGAGAGAGAAAAAGGGACATACTGGTTCACTCCCCAAATGGCCTCAATGGCCGGGTTGGAAGTGGAGCATCTGAACCTTGAATCATCACTTAAGGGGATGCCGGCATTGCAGACAGAGGCTCAATCCATTGTGTCATGTTAATTTTCCTCTCTTGAAGAGATGCTTTTTAGTTCCCTGGTTCATTTGCAAGAATATTGTCACTAACAATAGTCAAATTTGTAGGACCTCAGACTTCAAGAAGGGCAACTGACCATACTAGAACCTTGGTCTAATTTAAAATCTCAATAAATGGCTTTCAAAAGCCCTAAGATGAATCAGGTGCCCATCCTGTGGCCTGCCTGGGAATCATGGGTCAACTTGGGGACATGTCAAAGGCTGGGAGTCTGGTCAGGAAAAAGAGTAAGGACACACCACAATCTATTTTGGTCCTCATTTCATGTTGGTACAGTCTTTTTAAAGGTCTATTATGTTTTAAAATTTAGAAAATATAATACACATTTAGATTGTTTTTCATTAGCAAGTAGCAATTTAGCGACAAATAATTATCTACATTATACATCGTGGAATTCGTGGGTCATACAGTATGTATGTATATTTAAGATTTCATACATATGACCACTTTGCCACCAAGAAGGGTTGTAACAGATGACCTGTCCATATAGACGTCATTCTAATTCTTTTTTTTTTTTTTTGACAGGCAGAGTGGACAGTGAGAGAGAGAGAGAGAGAGGTCTTCTTTTGCTGTTGGTTAACCCCCCAATGGCCGCTGCGGCTGGTGCATCGCGCTGACCCGAAGGCAGGAGCCAGGTGCTTCTCCTGGACTCCCATGGGGTGCAGGGCCCGAGGACTTGGGCCATCCTCCACTGCCTTCCTGGGCCATAGCAGAGAGCTGGCCTGGAAGAGGGGCAACCGGGATAGAATCCGGCGCCCCGACTGGGACTAGAACCCGGTGTGCCGGCGCCGCAAGGCGGAGGATTAGCCTAGTGAACCGCGGCACCGGCGCGCCGGCCAACGTCATTCTAATTCTTTCGAGGTTTTACTGAAACACACATGTGGAAAAAAAAAAAGATATTTTGTTCTTCTATTCTACAATACTTATTGTTTGGTGTATACTATGCCAGGCCTGGTCTTGGGGACTTGGGGTTACAGAAGGAAACAAAATGAAGACTTCATGGGGCTGTGGGAGCAATTACATCAAGGTATAGTTGAGAAGTGATATGCGTAAAAATGAAGAAGGCTAACATGGTCTGGCCGGGCTGGGTAGAGCTTTCTATTTTACTTGTGGTTGTGAAGGAACGAGCCTCTAGTAGGAGGACATTCAAGTCGAGAACTGAAGAAGTCAGGGCAAGGCAGATTCAGACTCTGGTGGGGAATTAGTGTGCTTGGCCACCTGACGGTGGAGCAAGGGGTGGGAGGCTAGGGCACCGTGAGCAATGGGGAGAGTCACAGGACAGGCTATACTAGGTGGGCTCTAGGAAAAAGTCGTGACTGCCAGCAGCCTGAGCTGACAGACCTACAGCACATTATGAAAGCTCATTTTGCAAGGGTAACCTCCCATCTCCATACTCTGCAAAAAGAGAACTGCCCCAAGTACAAGAAGGCGCTCATTCACAACTCTAGCCTTCTAGCTATCAGCGCCTTATTCATAGAGCTACCACTTGCCGGGAAAACCTTCCAGATTCACTGCCCCAGTGACCCCACACTGCTCTCCCCGGGCCCGGACAGTCAGGGAGCAGAGCTGCGCCTGCGCAGTGGCCCCGCCTAGCCCATCCGTGGGCGGGGATCGCTTCTCCGGAAGCCGCCTGTGACTTCCCCGTTGACGCGTCGGGAGAGTGAGGCCCGTCGCAAAAAGTCGTGGTGGACCTTCCCTTTCCGTGGTGGACGCAGCGCTTTACGGTGCTGAGCTCTGCCGAGCTGGGAGATGTCGGCGGCGGGCCGGGTGGAACCTTTGGGTCTGCCCTGCAGCTTTGCGAAACGGGTCCTGGTGACCGGGGGTGCTGGTTTCATGTAGGTAACGGCGCCGCTGGCCGAGCAGTGGCCCCCTGGAACTCCCGACCTTTTCCTGCAGCTCTGCTTGCCACTGGCAGTTTGGGTCCAGCTTTTGCGGGGGAGGGGTCTGACATGGGGTCCTGTCATGGGGGAGGGATCCTCCTCCCCTCTCTCCTCTCCCTGGCCTGCGATGACGGGTGCTCTTGTAAACGCCTCCCTCCCCACGCAGGAGTGCTGTGCCACGGTCCCATTCTGGTTGGCCCCAGAGCCTTGCCACCTGGCACTTCTCTGAGTGCGCACGCCAGACATAAGCTTCCCAGCCCGGAGCCCCCTACCATCCCCGAGGACGATTTGGGCAGTGAGGTGGGGCTTGTATTATCTATCAAGCAGGCTTGATAGCGAGTCCTCTGTCTGGGTGCTCGGACCTGTGCTAGACTTGCGATGTCTGTTTCTCTCGCACTCATTCGGTCAGCACGAACTCTGTCCACTTCCAAAGTTGCCACTAAGGGGACTTCTCAGCCTCTCTTCCTCTTCCTCACCTGGATCACGGCCGTAGCCTCCTGCTTGACCATCCTGCTTGCACCCTCGTCTTCCGCACACAGAGGCAGTGTTTCTGAACGGAATCAGATCTAGTTGCTGGGTGAAGTTTTACTCCATTTGGCCTCCGTCCGAGGTAGAAGAAAGCCCCGACGCTTCCCTGATGGGAAGACTCAAGCGCTCACGCCCTGCTTTCCCACTCAGATCCCTTGGTTTTCCATACCTGCCGCCCGTAACCTCTTGGAGTTCTTGGCACATGCTAGGCTAGTTTTTTTGTTTTGTTTTGTTTTTGTTTTTGTTTTTGTTTTTTTGACAGGCAGAGTGGACAGTGAGAGAGAGAGAGAGAGACAGAGAGAAAGGTCTTTTTTTTTTGGCTAGGCTAGTTCTTGCTCTTGTCCGGAGGCCCTAGCCTTTGCTTCGCCTTTACTGTGGGTCAGTTTTCGCCCCTCAATTCATGTTTTTACTTACATATCACCGTCTCCAGAGGCCTTACCTGACCACTCTTTAATTTTTTTTAATTTTTTAAAAATTTTTTTATTTATTTTTTTTGACAGGCAGAGTGGACAGTGAGAGAGAGAGACAGAGAGAAAGGTCTTCCTTTTGCCGTTGGTTCACCCTCCAATGGCCGCCGCGGTAGGCGCGCTGCGGCTGCGGCCGGCGCACCGCGCTGATCCGATGGCAGGAGCCAGGTACTTATCCTGGTCTCCCATGGGGTGCAGGGCCCAAGGACTTGGACCATCCTCCACTGCACTCCCTGGCCACAGCAGAGAGCTGGCCTGGAAGAGGGGCAACCGGGACAGGATCGGTGCCCCGACTGGGACTAGAACCTGGTGTGCCGGCGCCGCAAGGCGGAGGATTAGCCTGTTGAGCCGCGGCACCGGCCCTGACCACTCTTTAAAATAGCCCCCTCCCAACTAACACACTGAGCCCCACCTGAAATTCTATGGCGGATTTGTGTTTGCTTGCTTACTACCCGTGTTCCCACTCTAGATTGTAAACTCCCTAGAAGGCAGAGACTGGTGTGTACCCAGGAGTGGAAGAATGGCTGGCCCATTTTATGAAGGTCCTCAGTAATTGCTGAATGGAATGACTGTATGAGTGAGTAACAAACAGGAAACCCTCCTGCCCTCAGGAAACTCCATGTATAGTGGAAGAAGAGTGAATTGGAGGTTCTTGTGTATTGCTCATTAGCACATGAAATCACCCCTTGTAATCTGACAGTCACTTGGCCAAGGGTACCAGGCAGGCAAGTTTCACTTAATGAGGAGTGGAACATGGACATGAAGAGGTAGTGCTTGTGTGAGAGCTGTGGTCCAGCCAGGGTATGTCCCAGAAAATGATGTGAAAGGGCTTCCAAGTACAAACTGCATTCATAATTTGGTCAAGGTTTCTCCCTGTTCCTGGGGCCCATTGTTTTACGTCTGTAAACTATGGTGAATGATCTCACGGAGAGAGGCCTCTCTTTTTACTTCCTGGTAAGGCTACTCAAAATCCAGGAACCACTAGGGCTAAATAACTTAGGATGGTTTCCACCGTATTGACCTGGGAAACCTAGGTTCAGTCGTTGGATTCTGTCTCCCCTTCCCCTCCTCCCAGGATTCTGGTTCATACAACCAAATTCTCCTACCAAGAGAAAGCAATTGTAGAAATTACTTTATAAGCATAGATAAGTGACTATGTTCATACTCATCTAATTTTTGCTTAATTACATCTGCAATTCCTGAAAAGGCACATAGTTTCAGTATGGTTGTGTGGACTGGTACCCATTGTACTTACCATCCTGCTTGACTCTCACATGAGAGGCATGCGTGAACAGCATCATTTGGTTAAACAAATATTTCTCCTTGTATCCAGAACAGTACATTCTCTATTCTACATAGACTAAAGGGAGCAAAAGACTTTGCTTATAAATACTATTGCGAAATTTGGTGAAGAGTATGTGTGTGTGTGTGTATAGTGTAGTTATATTGTTTCTGATATCTTTCAAAAATTTAGAGTTATCTTTGAATGATTTCCAAGTATTTGATAATTTAGGAAAACACTGTAGAATTTAGGAAGATTGACATTTTCCACCAACATTATTTTCTTTTCTTTGTAGTGCATCACATGTGATTGTCTCTTTAGTAGAAGATTATCCAAATTATATGATAATAAATCTAGATAAGGTGAGTTTTACAAAAATGAACTTCATGCATTGAAATTGTATTTTGATTCTGTTAAAATATTTAAAACTACTGGAATCCTGTTTATATTTTCGTTTTTACTTAGTGATTTTAGTGACGCAGAGGTTTGGATAACCATGTGCTCATGCTGCATTTGATCTTATATAAACTCTTCTGAAGCTTTCATTTATTATACTACTCTATAAGTAATAGTTTTAAATGTTGTAAATGTTATATTTTTACCAAAAGAAAACCTTCACCCTTTCTGAATTCAGTAGTTAATATAGTGGGATAACTCACATTTTTTTGTCTTGGGCTACTTTATTTTGTAATGTTGCATTTGTTTTCAAACTAATTCCTTTTCTGTAAAAAAAAAACCTTTTTAGTCTCTAGTGGCTAGAGGGAAAATTGGGCAGGTATTTTTTTTTTTTAGAGTAGAGGTTTATAAAAGGCTTATTTGTGCATATTCTGACAAAGAAACAAAGTTACTTGTTTTTGGCTTTTAAGATGTCAGGATCTTAAAATTTTTAAGAAATGATGTGTTCTATATAATTATTAACATCTATGATCTTTAAAATAAATTAGTATTTTATGGGAAGAGCTAATGTTATCACTTTTTGTGTTGTCCCACCTCCCTACTCCCATACTCTCTTAAGCTGGATTACTGTGCAAGCTTGAAGAATCTTGAAACCATTTCCAACAAGCAAAACTACAAATTTATACAGGTATGGAATTAATATACAGCATCTCTTTCGTCATGCAGAGTTTATAAGATCTTTCTCCTTTATAAACTTGTGTAATATGGCCTTGGAAGGCATATTTACCAAAGACCTTTTGAAAGATCAGGTAATTTTATTTTTAAAGATTTATTTACTTATTTGAAAGCCAGAGAGAGAGAGAAAGAGAGGGAGAGTGAGAGAGAGAGAGAAATCTTCTGGTCTGAGAGAGAGAGAGAAACTACCTGGATGGCTGCAATATCCAGGGCTGAACCAGGCTGAAGCCAGGAACCAGGAACTCCATCCGGGTCTCCCACAGGGGTAGCAGCAGAAGCACTTGGGCCATCTTCCACTGCTTTTCCAGGCACAGCAGGGAGCTGGGTCAGAAGTGGGCCAGCAGACTCCATCTGGCACTCTGATTTGGAATGCCAGTACCAAGCATAGTGACTCAGCTCACTGTGCCACGGTACCCACCACTACAACTCTCTTTGTATCCATAAAATTTAAAAGAACATATTAAGCAACCATTTCATAATTCTTTCTGTATAAATATGTTCATTACTAAAGGATTGTTGAGAAGGTGTATTTGAAAAGCAATTAAATGCTTATAAACATCAAAAGTACGAATATTTTACTTAGTTGTGGAAAATACAGTTTCCCTTTTTTTTTTTAAAGATTTATTCATTTATTTGAAAGTCAGAGTTTCACAGACAGAGAAGGAGAGGCAGAGAGGGGGAGAGAGAGAGGTCTTCCATCTGCTGGTTCACTCCCCAGTTGGCCGCAACAGCCAGAGCTGGGTCCATCTGAAGCCAGGAGCCAGGAGCTTCTTCTGGGTCTCCCACGTGGGTGCAGGGGCCCAAGCACTTGGGCCATCTTCTGCTGCTTTCCCAGGCCATAGCAGAGAGCTGGATTGTAAGTGGAGCAGCCAGGTCTCGAACCGGCGCCCATATGGTATGCTGGCATTGCAGGCGGCAGCTATACCCCTTACACCACAGCGCCGGCCCCCAATACAGTTTCAAAATGTCATTTCAGTTGTTAAATTTACTTTAAATATATTTTAAGTAATTTAAGGATTTAAGGATTTTTCTAAAGCATTAAAACTTTCCCTATTAATATTCTGCTTGTAAGTTGGCAAGAATGTTATGAAAAAACTAGCACAATACTTAGTAGTAATTGGTACTCAGTAAAATACTGTTTCACATGTACTTGGGAAAATATTTTGAATTGAGTCTTTTACATCCTAAGATGCTGGAGAAACACACCATTACTTTATGTTCCTGACTTGATTAAAACTTTGAAAATATTTGCTATTAAACTGGGAGGTGGGAAGAGAGAGACGCTGTAGTAAAAATGATTTTTGTGAATGAGATCACTCAGTGACACTTAGCGTTTTCATGTTTGCTTTTTCCTACAGGGTGACATATGTGATTCTCACTTTGTGAGACGACTTTTTGAAACAGAGAAAATAGATATAGTACTACATTTTGCTGCACAAACACATGTAGGTAAGCATTGTTTTATGTTATAAGTGGTAGATTTTCCCCCAGTGGCTACCTAGCCTAAATCTAAAGTCCAGTAATGGGGCTGAATGAGTAGATACTTAGTACAGATCCTTGAAAGAAGATATACCTTGGTGAACCAGAAAGTCAGGCCCGTGGTCACCATGTCATTAATATACCTGGCACTTTTACATTATTTTTGTTAATGTAGGTGGAAATACGTCTTTGAATGCTATCATAATGCCTTGAATTTAAACAGATTCAAGTTAGTGATTACTTCTGAAGGAGAGGAATGGGGAGATGAGCTTTCCATTGGGTATTTTCTATTGTTTTTCTTAAGTTGGGTAGTAGGGTACATAGGTAAACATTGTATTTTTATTTATACCATCTTATACATCTGAGATATTTTCTAATAATGAGTCTAATATTTTTGTGACATATGTATTGAGAAGAATTTAGAAGCATGGTTAAATAAGAAGTGGTGATGCGAGTACACGTGTAGCCATCACCTAAACAGACCGAATGTCACAGAATCCTCTTTAGTAGTCATGCTACCACGACTTAGGGCCTTGTTTAAGGTTGCAGTTTCTTTGCTTCTCAGTTTTCCTGTTTATATATTTATTCCTGAACAATGTATTGGTTGTGACTGGTTTTAAATTTTATTGACATGTATATATAAAATTACACATCAGGTTTTTTTGGTCTTGATTTTTCAGAACTCATGTATATTCATCCATGTGGTTGAGTGTATGTAGTTTGTTCATTTTCAGTGCCATACAGTATTCCAGTCTAAGGGTGCACCACAGTTTACTTATGTATTTTACTTTTGATGAACATTTGAGTTCTTTATACTTTTGGACAATTTTGAACAGTACTATCCTGAACATTGTTACTCATGCGTTATTGCACACATCGGTACACAGTACTCTTGAGTGTATAACTAGGGTTATAAGCTCTGCATACTTCAACATTGAGATAATGGCAGACTGCTTCCCAAAGTAATTATATCAGTTTGTACTTCTCCAGGAGTGTATGACTTCCTGTAACTCTAGATCTCAGTTTTGTCTGATTTTTCCATTTTTGCCAATCTCAGCACCATGTAGTAATCTCTCATTGTGCCTGTCATTTGTATTTTCCTTGATTATTAACAAGATTGGATACTTTTAATGTGTTTTTAGTAAATTGAATTCCTTCTTTTGTGAAATGCTGTTGAAATATTTTGCCCATTTTTAAATTGGTTTACTTTTTTCTCTTGAAAAGAGAAGTTTCAGTGAGAAAAATGAGTAATAGTTTTTTTTTAAAGATTTATTTATTTATTTGAAAGGCAGAGTTACAGAGAGGCAGAGGCAGAGAGAGAGATACAGAGAGAGGGAGGGAGGGAGAGAGAGAGAGAGAGAGAGGGAGGGAGGGAGGGAGGGAGGGAGAGGGAGAGGTCTTCCATCTGCTGGTTCACTCTCCAAGTAGCCACAATGGCAGAGCTGTGCCTATCTGAAGCCAGGAGCCAGGAGCTTCTTTCGGGTCTCCCAGGTGGGTGCAGTGGGTGCAGTGGCCCAAGGATTTGGGCCATTTTCTACTGCTTTCCCAGGCCATAGTAGAGAGCTGGATTGGAAGTGGAACCACTGGGTCTTGAACCGGCACCCATATGGGATGCCGGCACTGAAGGCGAAGGCTTAGCCCGCCATGACACAACTTCGGCCCCAGTTTTTATCTGTCTGTCTGTCTGTCTATCTATTTATCTATCTATCTAGAGAGGCAGAGTTACATAGAGAGGGAGAGATAGAGAGAGAAGTTTTCCATCTGCTAGTTTACTTCCTAAATGGCTACAACAGCTGAGCTGGGCCGATCCAAAGCAGGAAGTTGGATTGGAAGCTGACACTCAAACTGGTGCCCATATGGGTTGCCGACGCCATAGGCAGAGGCTCAAGCTACTATGCCACAGCCCCGGCCCCCATGAAATTGTAGTTTTTATACATTGTGGACACGAGCTCTTTATTATGTGTATCACAAATGTCTTTTCACACTGACTTATCTTCTCACCTTTTTGGTAGTATGTTTTGATAAATGGATTTCTTTTATTTCTTTTTATTTAAAAAAATTATCTGAAAAGCAAGGAGAGAGACAGGGAGGGAGGGAGGGAGGGAGGGAGAGAGAGAGAGAGAGAGAGAGAGAGAGATATCTTCTATCTGCTGGTTCACTCCTAAGTGAATAGCTGTGGCTAGGCCAGGCTGAAAGCAGAGCCAGGAACTCCATCTGGGTCTCTCACATGGGTGGCGGGAACTCAATTACTTGAGTCATCATCTGGGGCCTAGGCACATTAGCAGGGAACTGGATCGAAAACAGAGTAGCTGGGACTTGAACTACTACTCCCATTTGGAATGTGGACATCTCAGGCAGTGACTTGACCTGCTGCACCACAACTCCTGACCTGATGTTCTTAGTTTTAGTGTAGCTGAATTTGTGTATGTCTTTTTCTTTACAGTAAACACTTTTTAGTGTTTTTTTTTTTAACTTTTATTTAGTAAATATAAATTTCCAAAGTACAGTTTATGGATTACAATGGCTTTTTCCCCCCCCATAACTTCCCTCCCATCTCCAGCTCCCTCTCTCATTTTCAATTATCTTTATATACAGAAGATCGATTTAGTAAATATTAAGTAAAGATTTCATCAGTTTGCACCCACACAGAAACACAGAGTGTAAAATACTGTTTCAGTACTAGTTATAGCATTAATTCACATTGAACAACACATTAGAGATGGAGATCCCACATGAGGAGTAAGTACCCAGTGACTCCTGTTGTTGACTTAACAAATTGACACTCTTGTTTATGGCATCAGTAATCTCCCTAGGCTCTAGTCATGAGTTGCAAGGCTATGGAAGCCTTTTGAGTTCGCCAACTTCGATCTTATTTAGACAAGGTCATAGTCAAAGTGGAAGTTCTCTCCTCCCTTCAGAGAAAGGTACCTCCTTCTTTGATGGCCCATTCTTTCTACTGGGATCTCACTCGCAGAGATCTTTCATTTAGGTCCTCTTTTTTTTTTTTTTTTTGCCAGAGTGTCTTGGCTTTTTAGTTTTAAGAAGTTCTTTCCTATCCCAAAGTCATGAAGGTACTTTCTCCTGTATTGACTTCTAAAAGATTTATAATCTTGCTTTTTGCTTTTAGATTAGTAACCCATCTGACATATTTTAAAAGATTTATTTATTTATTTATTTGGAAGTCAGAGTTACACACACACACACACACACAGATACAGACAGACAGATCTTCCATTTGCTGGTTCACTCCCTAATTGGCTGCAATGTCAGGAACTGTGCTGATCCGAAGCCAGGAACCAGGAGCTTCTTCCAGGTCTCCCACATGGGTGCAGGGGCCCAAGAACTTGGGCCATCCTCTTCTGCTCTCTCAGGCCATAGCAGAGAGCTGGATCGGAAGTGGAGCAGCTGGGACTAGAAGCAGCGCCCATGTGGGATGCTGGCACTGCAGGCAGTGGCTTTACCCACTGTGCCACAGCGCTGGCCCCTGAAATTTACTTTTATATGTGTATGAGTTAGGGGGCTAATTCCATTTTCTCCATTTGAATACCAAATATTCCTATACTATTTATTGAAAAGTTCACTGGCTTTGTCATGTGTCAAACACTCTGATTCATGTTTCTCTGTTCTTTTTATTTATCTATTTTTCTATGCTGATTACACTGTATATGGATAAGCAGTTAATTCACATCTGGTAGAATAAATTCTTTTATGTTTTCAATGATGAAGCACGTGAGCACTCCAACCAGTGCTTTATGAGATACTTGCCAACACTCGTGGCCAATCTTATGTGTTTTTTTTCCCGCTATTACTGCTGAGGTTGAAAACCTTTGCATTTTTTTATTGGATTATCTTCCTCCTTTTCTTATTGGTACATGCTCTCTAAAAAGTTCCTGTTTAAGTTTCTTGACCATTTTCTATTGGGTGTCAATTTTTTCCTTGCAGATCTTTGTGAGTCTTTTAGCATTGATTGAAGCCTTTTGCGATTATCTTCTTTCAGTTTGCAGTTTGCCTTTCTACTTTCTTAATGGTGTCTTGTGATTGGTGAATGTTCTTTATTTCAATGTAGTCCATATTTATTTATTTGAAAATCCGAGCTACAGAGAGAGGGAGAGAGAGAGAGAGATCTTCCTTCTGCTGGTTCATTCCTCAGATGACTACAAACTGCATGGGCTGGGTTAGGCCAAAGCCAGGAGCCAGGAGCTTCATCCTGGTCTCCCACATGGGTGCAGAGACCCAGGCACTTAGGCCATTTTCCTCTGCTTTTCCAGGCTATTAGCAGGGAGTTGCATTGGAAGTAGAGCAGCTGAGACCTGAACTGGTACCCTTATGGAATGCCAACACTACAAGCTGCAGCTTTAATTGCTACGGACCAACACTAGCCCCATCAATCTTTTCTTTTATGGGTAGTCTTGATACACTCTGTAAGATTTCTTTTCCTACTTCCAAAATCATGGAAATATTTTCATATTCTTTTCTTGAAAATTATTGTTTTACCTTTTGCAATTTGATTTTTTCTCCATATCACTATCAGTTTGACTCAACATTGTTGAGTGTAAAGATTTGACCTTTCCCTATTGCCACTTCATCATAAATCATGTGTCCAGTGTGTTTAGCTCTATTTTTTGGGCTCTACTCTGTTCTATTGGCTTTTGTCTCTCCTTATGCAGGTATCACTTTGTCTTATTACTGTTACTTTATAATTCTTGATACCAACAAAGCAAGCCCACCTACATCTTACTCAAAAAAATTATCTTTGATATTGTTAATCTTTTCTAGTTATGTTTGTTTTCTATGTAATAAATTTCTGCTGTTACCTCTACTAATATTTCTACTTTGTTTGAATTTGTTTTTCTAACTCTTTGTGATATATCTAGCCTACTAATTTTAAGGTTTTCTGTAATGTATATGTTTAGGCTGTGAATTTACTTCTAAGTACTGCTTTACCTGGACTTTACAAATTTTCTTATGCTATTTTCATTATCTTTTGTTTTTAGGATTCTGATTTCTTCTTTAATCTGTGGATTACACAGACACGTACATCTTAATTTTCACATGTGTGAATTTTCTGTTATTGATTTCTAGCTTAATTGTATGTGGCTAGAAAAAATACTGTGTCATTCCAGTCATTTGTGCTACAGTTTGCTTTTTGGTACAGTATATGGTCACTTTCAATAAAATGTTATATGTATTGAAAGGAACATTACTATGAAAACCTTGAGTTCACTGTTCCTTATACTTGCATTAGGTTAAGTTGGTTAATCATATTTTTAAAAACTCCTGTTTATTTCTGGTGGATTGAACCTCTTATTCATAAAATCTTCTTCCTTGGTGATGTATACTGTCTTGAAGTCCAATTTGACGTTAATGTAGCTCTATCACTTGCCTTTTGATTAGTATTCTTATGATACGTCTGTTTTCATCCTTTTAGTTCCAGTCTTCATCTCGCTTTGTGGTTTAGCTGCATGTCTTAGAAGCCACATGCGCTTGCATTTTGTTTTTTTTAAATCTGTTCCAACCGTCCTTGGTATTTGCCTTCACTCTTGAGCTTGTTGAGAGATTTGGTTTTATTTCTACCATTTCATCGTGTGCTATTCTTACCTGTTCTGTTCTCTTGCTTGCTTTTTAAACTTTTTAAAAAATTCTTCCTTGTATTTTTGGTTCAATTCTTTTTTTATTTTTAAATTGTTGCTTGCTTTATCGAAGACTCACATGAGCAATTTTTCTTATTCTCTTTTTCTTCTACTAATTTGGAACTTACATAACTTGTCTGTATTCTTTAAATGGTTACCCTACAAATTGCACTTGTGTCATTAGCTTACCAAAGTGTAAAGTCCTTTAAAACCTTTGCCCTCCTCCTGTGTCAAACACTTTAACTCTGTTTATTCATTCCCACATCTGTTTTTAATCTAGAATTCTATCTGGTTTTGTTTTCCAATCCTACTAGACATTATTACTTTATGTAGCTAGTATTTATGGTTATTAGGGATTTGCAATATTCTAATTATATTGTTTATTTATTTTCCATTTATGTCTACAAAAAAGCTAGGTTTAATTTTTTTAAAGAATTATTTTATTTATCTTAAAGACAGAGTTACAGAGAGGTAGAGCCAGAGAGGTCTTCTGTTCTACTGGTTCACTCTCCAGTGACCACAACGGCCAGAGCTGAGCTGATCTGAAGCTAGGAGCCAGTCGCTGCTTCTGGATCTCCCACACACATGCAGGGGCCCAAGGACTTGGACCATCTTCTCATGCTTTCCCAGTCCATAGCAAGGAGCTGGATCGGAAGAGGAGCAGCCAAGACACAAACCAGCGCCCATATGGGATGTCAGCGCTGCAGGCTGGGGCTTTAACCTGCTGTGCCACAGTGCTGGCCCCTATGTTTAATTCTTGATTCATTTTATTTATTTACTAGATTCTATTGCAATGAATTAGTTTCACAGCATCTTCATTTTCTTTGCTTTTGGGGGGTATTATTGTTAATTCATAGATTCTTTAACACATTAGATTTTATTGTTTTAATCAATAACAGTTACTTTTCTTTTTTATATTCAAATTGGCCCACCTTTAGCCATTAAGAGCTTCTTGTTGCTTTCTGTGTCCCCGTTGACATCACATTAGTAGTCTGATGTTTACCCTCTGATTTTAGCTTGTTGATATGTTTGGATTTAATTCTGTGCACAGTAAGACACAGGATGCTCCAGACTCATCTTCAGTGTTTCTTCCCAAGATCTTTTTTTTTTTTTTTTTTTTGACAGGCGGAGTGGATAGTGAGAGAGAGAGAGAGAGAGAGAGAGAGAGAGAGAGAAAGGTCTTGCTTTTTGCCGTTGGTTCACCCTCCAATGGCCGCTGCGGCCGGCGCATCTCGCTGATCCGAAGCCAGGAGCCAGGTGCTTCTCCTGGTCTCCCATGCAGGTGCAGGGCCCAAGGACTTGGGCCATCCTCCACTGCACTCCCGGGCCATAGCAGAGAGCTGGCCTGGAAGAGGGGCAACTGGGACAGAATCCGGCGCCCCAACCAGGACTAGAACCCGGTGTGCCGGTGCCACAAGGCGGAGGATTAGCCTGTTAAGCCACGGCGCCGGCCCTTCCCAAGATCTAAATCAACCCTTTGCCTAAGGATCCCTAATTCTTTTGAATAGGAAATGGTATTTAGAGGTCACAATCTGGACACTAACAATGGTCATTGCTACTGGTTGGATATTTCTTCTAGGCTTTTTCAGTTGATAGAAATAGGGGATATTTATTTATTGGTCTGTTTGTTTAAGAGTAAATATATCCTGAGTTCATACTAGGATGTCTAATTGAAGTTCAGAGTTTTTATTTAACCTCATTGATCTTACTTCTGTATCTTCTTTATGAGTTCTTGACGGCAACATTATCATTACTCATTTACTTTATTCCTTAACATACAAAACAGTACAACAGTACCAACATTATCTCTAACAATATGATAGCCAAAAATCCTTTTAAGAATCATAAGAGTGATATTTGGCCTGGTGTTTCTTTCTTTCTTTTTTTCTTTAAAGATTTATTTGAAAGTCAGAGTTACAGAGAGAGGGAGAGACAGAGAGAGCTCTTCCATCTGCTTGTTCACTCCTCAGATGGCTGCAATGGCCAGGGCTGGGCCAAGCTGAAGCCAGGAGCTTCTTTCAGGTCTCCCACATGGGAACAGGGGCACACTTGGGATATCTTCCACTGCTTTCCCAGGCCATTAGCAGGGAACTAGATCGGAAGTGGAGCAGCTGGGACTTGAACCAGCGCCCCTATGCAATACTGGCATTGCAAGCCACTTTAACCTGTGTGCCACAACGCTGGCCCCTGCTGTCCTGGTGTTTCTGATGCCTGCATTCCATATCTGGGTACCTGGGTTTGAATCCTACTCCCAGTTCCACCTTCTTGCTAATGTGCACCCTGACACAGCAGGTGATGGTTCAAGTCTTTGGGTCCCTGCCACCCATGAGGAGATAAGGGTTAAGTTCTTGGTTCACAGGCATTTGGGGAGTGAACCAGCAGATGGCAGCTCTGTCTCTTTCTTTCTGTCTCTTTGCTTATTAAGTAAATAAAAATTTAAAAACAGAAAGTTTTGCATGAGGCGTTTGTCCTTTAGTAGTTTCCTACTAGGTATGTGGTCAAATTATTTTGCTTTAAAGTAACTTGAAATAATTCCTTGTTTAGTTATATAACCAAATAAATATGTAGTTAGAGCCATTTGTCTGATTTTGCTTCTGATTTATAGCAACTGCTGCTTTTTTCTTTTTGATTTAGTTCTGTTTTTCAATTATATGAGATATGTATACAGTTCCAAGATGAAATCTACCAAATAAGGTTTATTTAGAGAAATCTAATTTTGAATCCTATTCTTTCTACTGTATTCGCTGCATTGTCCTGTAGATAACTTTCTATGCTTTAATTTTGTGATCTATCCTTCTTTAAAACAAACAGTATCAACAATCCTACTGCCCTTCTTGGACAAGTGGTAGCCTATAATACACATTTTATATATTTTTTTAAGATTTATGTTTGTATGTGTGTATGTATGTGAAAGGCAGAGCGGAAAGAGAGAGAGCTTCCATCTTTTGGTGCACTCCCCAAATGGCTGCAACAGCTCTAGCTGGGCCAGGCTGAAGTCAGGAGACAGGAACTCTATCTGTGTCTCCCACACGGGTGGCAGGGGCTCAAGTACTTGGGAAATCTGCTGCTGCTTTCCCGGCACATTAGCAGGGAGCTGGATTGGAGGTGGAATGGCTGGTGTTGGAACTGGCACTCATCTGGGATGCCTGCAATAGCGTAAGCTACTGCACTACAAAGCCGGCTCCCATATTGTTAAGTTTTTGAATTTTTGCCAGTGTGATAAGCAAGAAATGCTATCTCTGAATTTTTAATTTGGATTTTCCTTCTATAAGTGACATTGAACATCATTAGCTTAGGGACTGTTTGTATTTCTCTCTCTAAATGATTTATGTATCCTACTGTTTTCTTTTTTTGGAGGGTTATTCTTAATTTTTTTTTTTTTGACAGGCAGAGTGGACAGTAGAGGGAGACAGAGAGAAAGGTCTTCCTTTTGCCGTTGGTTCACCCTCCAATGGCCGCCGCGGTAGGCGTGCTGTGGCTGGCGCACCGCGCTGTTCCGATGGCAGGAGCCAGGTGCTTATCTTGGTCTCCCATGGGGTGCAGGGCCCAAGCACTTGGGCCATCCTCTACTGCACTCCCTGGCCACAGCAGAGAGCTGGCCTGGAAGAGGGGCAACCGGGACAGGATTGGTGCCCCAACCGGGACTAGAACCCGGTGTGCCGGCACCCCAAGGCAGAGGATTAGCCTACTGAGCCGCGGTGCTGGCCTATTCTTAATATTTTTTAGAAGTTATTTGTAGATTGAAGAGATTAATTGATAAAATTATCCCTGATAGTGAAAATATTTTTCCCAGTTTGTTGTATGTCTTTTTACTTTGTAATTTAACATTGTTTTCATTTGTGTTTAACCATGAAAGAATTTTTACATAGTCAGAATTTTCAAGTTAAGAAAATTAAGAAAGGCTCCTACCCCCCTGCCCTTTCCTGGCTAGAAAGGTTATTTCAAAGTAAATTTATTTTTAAATGATTTATCCAGCACTTATTGATCTGAAAAGCCTAGCCCTCTAATATCAGAACCTAGTAATTTCAAACTTTTTAAAAATTTAACAACATTTTAAATTCAGGTGTATCTTATCTTATTTTCTTCTTTTCAGAATAAGAAAGTATTTGCTGTACATTTAGCACTGATAATTTTGAAGGCTCTAGGAATTTACGTACATTATGTGATTTAGATTTAAAGAAATGATAAATATGTTATTTTTGAAATTATTGCAATAAAGGAAATGAATAGCACTTTCCTTGTACCTGAGTCCCTCCTTTGTTATTTGTTTTGTCCCTTAGGTGGAATCATTCTAGCTTTGTTTCTCTTCCTTTGTAGATCTTTCATTTGTCCGTGCTTTTGAGTTTACATATGTTAATGTTTATGGGACTCACGTTCTAGTCAGTGCTGCTCATGAAGCCGGAGTGGAAAAATTTATTTATGTCAGCACAGATGAAGTGTATGGAGGTAGCCTTGACAAGGTAAGCATAGAAAATGTATGTGTCACCTCTTACCATGAACCATGAAACAGATCTGTCTTCTTACCTACACTGGCACTCTCCAAAATGTTATTCCATTGTCTCTTCTGTTCAAACCAAATGATGCTGCCCCAAATGGGAAATGACAGCCTAGTGTTACACAGGTTAAACATCACTGGACTGTTTGGCAAGAGAGCAGCAGCTCTCCTACCTTTTTGTCTTAACAAACATGATGAATGTTATTCCCATGGATGAATGCACAAGTGAGTCAGATGGCAGTGTCCCTACCATCTGCTCACCTTTCTCTTCTAGTAAGGAAAACACACTGGAATGTCGAGGCGAGAGTGTGCAATTATTGTAGAAACTGAAATTGTAGACATTATACTTGGTCCACAAGAATATGACTGTATTCTCCAGTCTCCATTTTTCATAGTCAGTATTTCAATGACCTCATTTTGTTTTATTTATTTTATTTTTAAATAAATTTTTATTTTACTAAAGCACAAACATGCTGAAAAAATCACATTGTTCAGAAAGACTTAACCGTGAGAAGTGGAGACCCCAACTGTTTCTTCTCAATCCCTGGTCTTGCTTTTGAGAAGCAACCATTGTCATCTCTCTTTGTAATTTTTATCAGATAAATGACTTCCTTCCTGCACCCTTGTTACCATCTACCAGATCTGACACAGTAGCCAGAATCATGGCATTACGCTGCTCAAGCCCTCTCTGTATCTTCAAGGTTTGACAGGTCCTGCCCTCCCCACAGCCCTCTGGTCTCATCTCCCATCTGTTTTCCCTCACAGTCCCTTTTTGGGGTTCCTTTGGAGCCCTCACAAGGCCTTGGCACTTGCTGTCTCCTGTGCTAGCCTTGTTGGGTTGTTGTGAGCACTGCAGAAGAAACATGCCAGGCAGGGTTCAAGGGATGGCTTTTAAAACGCAGTGATTGACATTTCAAATTTGTAACAAGTTTTCTGATGTTCCTACTTAGAAAGTACGCATAATACTTTTCAAATTTTTTTTTAAATCAGGAATTTGATGAATCATCACCCAAACAACCTACAAATCCGTATGCGTCATCCAAAGCAGCTGCTGAGTGTTTTGTGCAGTCTTACTGGGAGCGGTACCAGGTAAGAAGTGGTCTCAGTCACTCCTGAAGCATTTTCCTTTGGACTTAGGTATCATAATTCCCAAGTCAGCATCCATTTTTAGAGTAGAAGCACAACTTCAGACAAGTTATGTAGGAAGGAATTTGAACAACTGATGTACTGTATTGTGTGGACAAAATAAGACCTACCTGACTTATGGAGTTCATAATTAAAAGCATAAATTGAATATACATTTTTCCTATTTCAGTAACTGGTTACAGCTATAGTGAAAACTCTGTTGGAATCCTATGAGATGGAGGCGGACAGATTCCCTTTCCTGCCACGTGCTTCCGTCTGCATGATCAGTCCCTCGGCTCCTCACCGAGGGGAGGTTGACTTGCCTCTTTGGTGGCTCTGACAGCCTTACCCAATATTAGTCTTCAGTCCAGATCTGCTTTGGCTTCCCACTGACTGGGGACGTTATTAGGAACTGGGTCAGAAAGCCAAGCCATGGAAATCCTTATGATATTCTTGCCTTTTGTGTCCCTGTAGCATTGGTCCTTTCCCCTGTCATGGAAGCTCTTTATATTTTTAAGAGTTAAGACGATGTAGACAGCACACTTTGAAGTTTTGTATCTAACCAAATGGAGACTTTTAGAGGTGGTCTCTGAAGTAATCAAGTGGCAGAGTCCTTAGTGCTCTGCTATCGGACTCGCAAGCCCACCTCCACCTACATTCATCCTCGCCTTGTCCAGACAAGGAGAAGCTTCCTTACAGAGTCTCTGCCATCCCTGAATGCCATCCTCTCCAGTACTTTTAGGAACCTTACATTAGAAAAAAATCTCTTCACTCTGTGCTTGAAATGTGTGGAATTGTCTAGACAGAGGCGCTTGTATTTGAAAACTTGGTTATCTTTAAAATGATGATACCAGACCTTTCCATTACCTTGATGTTGGATGCTCTTTAAGTTTCCAGCTGTCATCACAAGAAGCAGTAATGTTTATGGACCACATCAGTATCCAGAGAAGGTAAATTTTACTTCTGAATGCATAATGATGTTTTTATTGGCTATAACATATCCTTATTTAAAATAATCTCTCTTGAGTTTTTCTCTAAAATAATTTGTTGTATTTATCCATAATGATGGATGTTGTAAAGGCCACGTCCAAATCCCATCTGACTTAGAGTTTGAGGTCTTCACTTTAAGTCTCAACTGGACACCAACTGGTGTGACCTTAGGCCCTTTGATGATCACTATCCTTAAACAAGGGATAATGAAAATACTGAAAATTTTGGTGGCTCCAGTGAGACAATGTATGTGAAAGCGCCTTGTGTTTTCCAGGACCCTAAAGCGCCATAGAGGCCTCCCACCACTGCCAAGTGCAGTTAAAACTCTGAGTTTGCGGTCAGACTAATATATGTCAGCAGAGACAGCAAGTTAAAAGCCAGTCAGATAATGATGCATGAAGCTGGTACCATGTTTGACTTCTCCCAGCTGTCTAACTATTATACAACTCATTTTTGTTACTGTAGGCTTGAATGTCTTCCAGAAAGTAATACAAGTAGCGCATAAAGGAATGTAATTAAAAGGTTAAAAATGCCTGCACAGTTGGTTTTGTATCATTAAGTGCAATTTTCGGTAACTGTTGCCTACTCTGCCCACATTTGGAACCTGGTTTTCTCACTTGCCAGTTGGTTATATTGATTTATTTGCCCAAGGAAAAGGGTAAATGGTAATAATAGCTACTTTGCTTAATTTTCAGAGTATCCTTCACAGGGTTATTATAAATTTAGTAATTTCTTTGATTCAAGGACAATGACATTTATTTTTTGATAGCTGCACAAGCACTTTAGTAAGTAGGTAGTTACATATAAAGCAATATTAAAGTATGATTCCTGGCCTTATGAAATCCACACAAAGGTGAGCTTTTCATGAGAACAAATTGTTCATGAGGGCTTCTGAATTTTTCCATTATTATTTTATCTTAGGGTAACCCATTTTTACAAAATATCAAACTGAGTTGTTTAAGTTCATTAAGTATTAGATTTTTTATAAACTCTTGGTGAAAGGAATTTAAATTTAGCCATATATATATTTATTAATAATTTAATATATGATGAGTTCAGATTCATTTTAATGAGTTAATTTGCCAAGTCTGAAATGGTGTTTAAATATTCTTTTAGGTTATTCCAAAATTTATATCTTTGCTTCAACACAACAGGAAATGGTATGTTGTTATTTACCTTGATCCCTAGATGCTTTTCTGGTGTGTCTTTTGGTAGTATTTGTTGACAGTCTTTTCTTGAAAGTGAAAAAATTTTAGAATTGGAGGCCATGGAATTACCTGTCCCACCAGATTTAAGAATTTTTTCTTTATTCGTTGTCGTAGTTTTCAAACTAATTATGCTATGTAAGTCATTATAATTTACTTACTAAGATAATTTCGGTTCGCAAATGATCTAGCATAGAAATTGGAATTACAGCATTAGAATGTGTATCTATATAATTTTACTCTCTCAAAGGATTTATCTGATAGTAATGAACTCATGGATACAATTAATGCGTGGCTATTTCTCAGGGGTCATGTGTATTAATGCGTGGCTATTTCTCAGGGATCATGTGTATTTGCCATGTCTTACTGAACACCCTCAGGAGGCTTGGTGATCAGATACAGAGTTAGGAGAATTTGGATTTCAGTTAGCAATTCCTGGAACGCTTTGGGAATTGGATTTTCTTGAGTTGAATGGGTCATTTCTGTACCGTGATGTGGGAGAGCTTACTCTTTTTTTTTTTCCCCACACTTTGATTCTGCTTCGTTTCATCTTTTTAGCTGCATTCATGGATCAGGGCTTCAAACAAGGAATTTCCTTTATGCTACTGATGTAGTAGAAGCATTTCTCACTGTCCTCAAAAAAGGAAAACCAGGAGAAATTTATAACATTGGAACCAATTTTGAAATGTCAGTTGTCCAGCTTGCCAAAGAACTAATACAACTGGTATGTATGTCTTGTGATACTTTCAGAATTGTCACTAAGTTAGTCCATATCAAGAGTTTGTAGTTTACTCAATTTAAAAGCAAATGAGTAGAAAATGAAGTTCTGAAGTTGTATCCCTTATTTTGCATCATTCACTATATATATCTTAATTGTAAGACAGACCTTAATTTCAGAAATATAAAATTGTGTGTCCTAGAATCAAGGAACAATGCTGTTCCTGTATAAAATAATTATGGTTATGCATGCACATCAGTGTTAGCAAACATCGGTTGTGTTAGGGTTTGCTAGGTGAGGGACCCAAATAGGCAACCAAAAGGTGAGAATATTCATTTTCTCCTGAAGTTTATGCAACGTGTATTCTTTCTGAGCTTCGAATAGAACTTAGGTCACAGAGTATGGCAAGCCTGAGGAAAGTGATGCTTATTTCCGCCGTCTCCCCCGCTTTGAGGCAGTTGTTCCTCTTGTCTTTTTAATCAGCTCTGAAACACCATGGTTATTCTCTGCTCTCATTTTATAATTTGGCTTAAAAACCTTTTCCATTTTGACAGATCAAAGAGACCAATTCAGAGTCTGAAATGGAAAATTGGGTTGATTATGTTAACGATAGGTGAGTAACAAGTTAAAACACTGGAGGAAGGTTGTGAAATCTTCAGTACTTATAAAACTATAAATTACAGAGACTTAATTGAAAATAGTTTATCTCTTGAATTTTTTGGTAACATATTGTCTTCCTAACTATGAACGCCTTATGGATTAGGTGTAGCACTATTGCTTACTAGCTATGTGACTTAAAGAAAGTTAGTGACCCTTTCCAAGTCTGAGGTTAATTATAAAGTACAAAAAGCATGTGACCCAGGTCCTGACACTGAAGAGTTCTAATAAGGCTGTATGTATTCATGTCTTCATGTATCAGACATTTATGAAGGGACTTCTGGGTGCCAGCCACTACACTCATACCTAGCTTATGGCTGAAGGTAAGAACAGGATAAGGCACAGAATGGGTTAGGTGTCAGGGATTGTAGATGACATTTTTTATTTTATTTTGCAGATTTTTTGTGATAAGCGTGTCACCCGGGAGAGAATCATTTTTTAAAAAATAAATTGCATTATGGTGAAGATCAATGAGTTATATCTCTTAGTACTTAAGTTTGTAAATACTTATCTTCAATGTCATTTTAAATCTGTTCTGTTTTCCAAGACCAACCAATGACATGAGATATCCAATGAAGTCAGAAAAAATACATGGTTTAGGATGGAGACCTAAAGTGCCTTGGGAAGAAGGAATAAAGAAAACAAGTATGTTATAAATTGATCTTTTAGAGGGAGATTCAGAGAAACTTAAATGAAAAGAAATTTATTTTTAGAACATTGTACGGATTCAGTAGAATATTGTGATGCTCATTTGCAGTTTTCAGATTGTTACATTCAATATATTTCTAGTAATAGTACTGTGATTCCTAAACATTTTGATTTTCATAGACTAACTTGTGATCAGTTTTCTTGTATTTTACTATCATTAGTCAGATTCGTATTTCATTGATTCTGAGGTACACATCTTTTCACTTTCTTCCCACCTCTGAAAGATAGGTGTTTTGTAATCCCTAATTTTTTGTAATTCCCATTGTACCTTTCCTCCTTAGTGGCATGTAAAATTACAGTCTGTCTTAAGATCAGTGCATCTTAGATCACTGAAATATAGAAAATTGCAGTCTCTGAGCATGTTAAGTCATTTTGTATTGAAACAAACTAATTGGCAACAAACTCAGTGTGCACCAATAAATCTATTAAAGTAAGTGCATATAAATTTGCACATTTATATATATATATATATATATATATGTTAAAGCTTTATTTATAAATATACTTCTGAGGAAAGATCTATCCAAATGCAGGAAAAAAAGTCTTGATTCAGAGCTTGAAGTATAAATACTTGTACTAAATATTTAAAAGCAAAATTAAAGATAATCTAAAACCATCAAGTTTCTTTTAACTAAAAAAGTGATATATTGATAGTATAGCAACATAAAATTTTATGTTAATGGAGAGAAATTCACATGTCGCTATGCCTCTGATGCAGTAATATCATATTTATATGAATATATATTATACTTTTTTCTATAACCTTAAAAGCAATGCAAATGACTTATCTCTGCTACTTTTAATTCCTTAAAATCAGAATGTCTTAAGTAGTGAAACCAACAAATTCAGCATTGAAGGGGATTTTAAGTTCAAAGAAGAAAAGCAATAAGGTTGATTTTGAATTCTAAGTTTTTCAGGGGGAGCTATCTTCTGATTAACTTCATTGTAAGTTCAAAATCAAATTGCAAGTGTCATTGAATTACCCTCGTCTGCTGATTAACTGATGGACAAGACTTTTTGTACTTAGCAGGGACTCAGGAAATGTTAGTTAACTGATGTTTAGTTTTTAATTTTTAATTTTTGTGTTTTATGTTTTTCTATTAGTTGACTGGTACAGAGAGAATTTTCATAACTGGAAAAATGCGGAAAAGGCATTAGAACCCTTTCCAGTACAACCACCATTTATATAACCAGGACAGTTTCCAGATAAAGAAGAAAATTATCCTACCTCGACAAATGATAGCAAATCAGGTGACCAAATGAAGTGTCCTCTCTGCTCTGGAATTAGATTCATGACTTTGTGTGTAAAAGTCTAGTGCAAAACGCTCTAGTCTTTGGAAGAGTTTCAGTGTTGGCACACGATTTCATTATCAAAATTCTTTCAGAAATTTTTTTCTCCTAGAAATTAAGAAGAAGTAGACAAAGAAAGACTGTCCCAAGGCATGGGCCAGAAGTAGTTGTCTCCTGTTCTGAGAACAAAGACAGGATATGGTGCTGGGCAGATGGCCGTGAACTCAGTGGGCTTCCCAACCATTCCCAGGACCTGGAGAATCAAGTTTCCATTTGTAGGCAATATAGAATGAGTTTCACACCCTAATTTACTCTTTTTTTTTTTTTTTTTTAAATAACAAGCTTGAAGTTCTGCTATAATTGTTTTAAAAACAGAACAAAATGGAAGCATATCTAGCACTTTTTAACTTTTGATGATTCTAAAAAATAGATAAATGCTTTCTAGAAGAAGGTTGTAAAGTTTTTATATTTTCAAAATTAGGTGTTGATCTATATGTAACCTCTATTAGAGAAACTTTATCATGTGGTAGCCATTTAAAATGATTTTATTTATGAAATTGTCAATATTGTAAGGTATTTAATGTAGAATGTGACCTTTTTTTAGTAATGTATTTTTATTTTGGTATAGAAAAATTAAAGGGAAAATTTGGAGGGTGGTGTTATGGCTCAGTGGGTTAAGCCACTGCTTGGGATGCCTGCATCTGTTATCAGAGTGCCTGGGATTCAGACCCTTCTCTGCTTCTGATCCAACTTCCTGCCAATGGGACTGGAAGGCAGCAGTTGATGGCCCAAGTACTTGGAAGACCCAGATGGAGTTCCTAGCTCCTGGCTTCAGCCTGGCCCAACGCAGGCCATTGAGGGCATTTGGAGAGTGAACCAGGAAATGAAAATATCACCCTCACTCTCGCCCTTGATTTTGTCTCACTCCCCCTCTCCTTTGCCCCTGTGTCTCTTTGTCAGTCTGCCTTCCAAATAATAAATATTTTTTAAAAACCCTAATTTCTAAAAAATAAAAATAAATTATGTATTTGTAATCCTTCTTTGCTCTAAAGAATATTTTTTAAAAACTTGAAAAAGTAACTGATTGGATTTTGGGTTGAGAAAGGGAAAGGAAGCTGGGTGGCCCTTTATTAAGAGTGTGGATTTTAATATGGAGGCTTCTTAACTCTCCATTAAAATGTCGTAATTCACTTTTTAAATATGATTGGTGCTGGACACCCACGTCCTGACTGAGGGTAAGAGGAAGGACAGTTGTGTCAGCTGGGTCTTGCAGGAAGCAGATGCCTATACAGATGAGAATGAGGAAGCAACACTGGGCAGTATAGTGTTGCTGGCACTGGCAAGGCAGGCAGAAAGGCCAACCAATATGGAAAAAGGTCTGTTGTGCAGATCAACTGCTGGCCCCTTCAAGATGGAAAGGGCCCGGTGACATCAGCTTACTACCAAGGAATAATTGCTAGAGTAGGGGCCCAGGTTTGTCTCTTGCCCACAGGTTGCCAGTAGCTCGTTTGATCATAGTGAGAATACATGCCGTGAGCCCCAAGAGCAGGTTTCACTCTGCAGTTATGCATACTTCTTTCAGGTGTCCAGCATAGTTCTGGGGTAGGTGGTGATAAAGGCTGGCCAGCATTAACCAACTAAATCATTTTCTCTGCTGGATTATTCAGCGCCTCTTCCACCATGGTTACCTTCCAGTGGGCGTTAGCATGCAGGTGACCTAACTGGTGTCAACCGGTAGGTCAAACGCTTGTTATGGGGGATTCTGGCACATGCTACAACATGGCTGACATGAGGATATTCTGCTCAGTGAGTAAGCGAGACACAAAGGGCAAATAGGATGTGATTCCACTTACGTGAGCTACCTAGAGTAGGCCAATTCCTAGAGCCAGAGGACTTCCCAGAGGCTGGGGGCAGGAACAAAGGCAGAGTTATTGTTTATCATGTTGCATTTCTATTTGGGGTGATTAAAAAGTTTGGAATGTGGATAATAGGAATAGTGTTACAACATTGTAAATATATCTAGTGTCTAAACTGTACACTTGAAAGTGGTCCAAATGGTACATTTTATGTCTATTTACCACAATAATAATTTTGAAAAATGTGTTTCCAGACCAACAGTGTCTGTATTACATGGGAACTGATAGAAATGCAAGTTTTTGGCCAACGCTGTGGCTCACTAGGCTAATCCTCCACCTTGCGGCGCCGGCACACCAGGTTCTAGTCCCAGTCGGCGTGCTGGATTCAGTCCCAGTTGCCCCTCTTCCAGGCCAGCTCTCTGCTGTGGCCCGGGAGTTCAGTGGAGGATGGCCCAAGTGCTTGGGCCCTGCACCCCATGGGAGACCAGGAGGAAGCACCTGGCTCCTGGCTTCCGATCAGCACGGTGCGCTGGCTGCAGTGTGCTGGCCACAGAGGCCACTAGGGGGTGAACCAACAGAAAAGGAAGACCTCTCTGTCTCCCACTGTCCACTCTGCCTGTCAAAAAAAAAAAAAAAAAAAAAAAAAAAAAAAGAAAAAGAAATGCAAGTTTTTGGGCCCTGCCCACTGGTTTACAGAATCAGAAACTCCGGTATGAGGTGCAGCAATTCTATGATAAGAGCTGCTGCTCTACAATGGGAGATGGGAAAATGAGGCTGGAGAGGAAGGGGGTGGCCTGGTAAGGGAGGGAGGACCTGGTCTGTTACTCTGACATACACGGACTTTATCCTGCTAGCAAACAGCTAATTCAGGTCATTTGTCTGATTTATCTGTTAGCTGTTTCAAAAATAAAACATGCTCATTGCAGAAAAGTTGGAAAACTAAACCAACCTTAAAAATTATCCATAATTGGGACTGGGGCTGTGGCATAGTGGGTTAAGCCTCTGTCTGCAGTGCTGGTATCCTATATGGGCGTTTGTTTGAGTCCTGGCTGCTCCACTTCTGATCCAGCTGCCTGCTAATGTGCCTGGGAAAGCAGTGAAAGATGGCTCACGTTCTTGGGCCCCTGAACCCACGTGGAAGACCTTGAAGAAACTCCTGGCTCCTGGCTTTGTCTGTCCCAGCCCTGGCTGTTGCAGCCATTTGGGGAGTGAATCAGCAGATGGAAGACCTCTGTCTCTACGTCTCTCTCTATGTAACTCTTTCAAATAAATAAAATAAATCTTTAAAAAAAAAAAGAGCACTCTTGTCCTGTGCCACCAGCAGTGTCAGTATCTGATCTCCCTCACCATTTTACCTTCTCTTTCTTACTGGCTTCGTGTTTCTCTGCCCATTCCTTCGGCTGGGAGTTCTCTGTCTTGGCACTGTTGACATTTGAGGCTGGGTGATTCTTGCTGTAGGAGGCTGTCCTATGCTAAGATCTTTCGCAGCATCCCTGGCCACTACTCACCCATCACACCTGTTGTGACAGCTATAAATTCCTCCAACTGCCAGTGCTGGTGGAAATCACTGCCCTACATGACAATGTCACCCAACACTGCTTCCTTGGCCCCAACACTCACTTGGCTTTCTGGATGACCCCATTCATCCCTGAACCCTTACCTTCCATTCTCATGCTGACCAGGATTTCCACATCTCTTTTCTCTGGCGCCTGCTTTTTTTTTTTTTTTTTTTTTTAAATGAGGTTCTAGGCTCATAGTATCCATGGCCTGCTAGATTCTCCCATCTAGATTCCGAAAGATACCTCAACTTTTACAGATATATACCAGAACTTACTATCTGCCCCACAGCCCCAAATTGTTCTGTCTCCTGTGTTCTCAGCCTTGAATTGTGTAACCACTCATGCTTCCAGAAGCCAGCAACTCTGATGCCATCGTTCCCTGTTCTCTCACTGCTCAGGTCCAGTCATGAACCTGACAGAGCCCCCCTTAGCAACCCTGGCAATCTGGCTTCTCTTCTGTGGTCCTTGCTGCTGCCCGTTTTGCTACTTTCTGTACCACTCTCCCCACTGCTTTCTCTGCCTCCAAGACCCCCTCTACTTGGGGGGGTTAGGGTTAGGGTTGCATCTCACATCTTCCCTTTATTCTTCCCCAGACTCAAATTCTTGTAAATCAAACCACTCCTTGATATTAACAATATGTTTTGGTCCCCTGTTGCTCATGCTTGAGATTCCACGGGGCAACTTACCCAGCTCCATGTACAGCCACTCTCACACGTGGCCACAGCAGCCTTAGGATGCCCAGGCCTGCCTGTGCCTTTGAGTTCTCAGTGCCTCTGGGTGGCTAAATCCATCTTGCCAGAAGTGCACCTTCTTCTCTGAAGAACTCCCGACCAATCTTCAAAACCCCACCTCAGTGTCACCTGCTCACCAGAGCTGACCTTGCTTGCAGATGTGGAGGTTCTGCCTTTGCTTTACGCATAGGATTTATGTGTTTGTAGGTTTGTTTCTCCCCCCCCCCCCCCCACTTGAACTCCTGGGAGTGGAGTCACCTCTGTGTCTCTGGGCATCTTTGTAGGGTTTCAAAGAAGAAGGGGGTTGGGCCTGGGTTTGTCCTTGGCCTCTTTGCTCCTGACTCCAGCTTCCTGCTAACGTATGCCCTGGTAGGCAGTGGTGATGGCTCCAGTGACAGCCCCTGCCACCCAGGCAGGAGACCTGGACTGAGTTCCCAGTTCCCAGACTGGCCTCAGCCCAGCTCTGGGCTTTGTGGGCATTTGGGGAATGAACCGGCAGATGGGAACTCTATCTCTGTGTCTGCCTCTCAAATAAATAAGTAAAAGTTTAAAATACCTGTAGTTTTAACAGAGCAGGTCTCTGTCGCTGTCCCTTTGTCTCTGAGCTTTTCTCCACCCTTCCTCTCTCCTCACACACACACATCACCCCCTCCATCTCCGCCGCCAGGCAGAACCCCTGCTTTTTTCACACTCCACTGTCTGACTACATGATGACCATTTCCCCCCTGGAACTCCACCCTTTAGGAAATAGGTCAACCAGTCTTGCAAGTCTTGTGCTTGTTTCTGATTTTGTTCATGTTTTGTAGTTGTTACTGTTTAGAAAGGCAGATGTTTGACCCTCAAATGCCAGTCTTTAAGGGATTGTTCTTCGAATCGCTCATAGCTTTTTCACAGTATTTCTAATACAGCTGTGTTTATAGTTAAGCTCTGTATAATTCAAATGACATACGTCGAGTATTACCCAGTGACAGAACACACTGTTTTTCTTTATTTCAAATATAACTTGTTTAGCCCTTAATTCAGAAAGTGGCAACTCCCCTTGCATCATCTTGATTTAATAAAGTCAATTTTGAGGAGAAAATGAAGCAATTGTAACTCTCACTCCTCTTATTCTCTCTCTAAACTACTGGAAAGTCATCCAGCTAAAGGCTTGATAAGCTCTGTACTTGGCTTCATCCCTCCTCTACTGACTTGGAATGAAAGCAGAAAATAGTTGTGAGTCAACTAGAGGGGAACAGGGGAAGTGCACTCCCAGATTAAAAGACTGAATACAAATTACAGAGTTGAGAAATGCTAAATAAAGGAGGCCAAAAAAGCCCTTGAGAAACACCTTTCTATTTCTAGAAAAATTCTAAACTTTAATTAGTGGCCCTGGAGCTCTGGCCTTCCTTTGTTTGTTTGTTTGTTTGTTTGTTTTGAAACAATAAACTTAGGTGAAAATATAAAGTAATTTTTCTTTGCCAGGAAAAAAAATCTCCACAGCAAAAATCTTCATTTTAATTAGTTGGATATTAGAAATCAAATGAAAATTCCAAGTGTTAATATTTAGAAAACGCGTGTTTCTTTTAACCTTATCTGCAGTTCAGAGTTTGAAGCCCTTGCAACATTCCAAATAACAGCACTCCCTTTGCCTCCACAGATATTTCAGCTCTCATAAAAAAGAATAGTGTACCACACAGCTAGAATGAAATCCATTTAACATTCTCAGGAGTTGAAATTGTGGTTGCTTAAGTTAATGGACTAATCAGACCATAGTTTTAGATGATGTTACGGCAATATTCTAATTACCGCAATCTGATTTTCCTTAGTAATTGTGAAGGTCAAAACTGAAAGCCTGATTCAAAAGGGAAATTAAAAGTTAAGAATAAAAGACAAAGAAGACATTTTTATCCCTGAACATATGTCATGACGGATTATTAAGTTGACCTTGTAAAGTTAAAGATTGGACTGTAAATCTCATTGGAGTTGACTGCAAGGTAGGGTAACTGTATCCCAAGTCTTTGAAACTGCAGAATTTAACTGTTCATTTTCAACAAAGGTGAGTGATTGTGTACTATGTATCAAGCAAAATAAAAAGTTGTATCTATATATGCTTGATTTTTATGCTTTTGTAAGACTGGCAACTGAGTAGAAGCAGAAGCAAGAATAAGATCTTTTGTTCAGAAAAGATGGCCACTGCACACAGGTCTCTCTCTCCTGCCCTCTTTTTTTAGCCACTGAGCACTGAACACCATCTTGTGCACCTCCACTGGGGTGAAGGAAAAGAGGAATTTATTTATGGTTTCTGAATTTTTTTTATTGTCAAGGGGTTCAGGAGACTCCTGTATGAAATTTATTTCCTCTGATTTCTTTGGGTGAATAAGCAGGCATTATCCCTAATTGCTGGATACAGAAGGGGTGGGAAAATGGGAAAGGGGGACAAGGATAGAGTTGGGAGGCTGGCACAGTTCATCAAAAGACAGAGGGAAGCAATTAAGCTAAGAAGTATCTAAAGAGCACCCAAACCTCTGAAACTCATGTTCTGGGATCCAAGTTTTCTGGCCTTTAGGGCATTGTGCAAAATCCACATGGTTAGGTGTTTGCTTGATGGATGTGGGAGGATTGGATTAGAACATATAAAAAGCCTGGTAGGTTGTTCTTGAGTGTAATTTACTTAATTGTTTCTGGCCTGGTGAGTATACCCAAAGGCTTTATATTGATGTATGTGATTCAACAAAAACAAAAAACAATAAGGGCTTCATCGACTTGTGGTTTAATGGCCTTAAATAAATTAACTTCTTTTGGATCAATTCAGCACACTAGTGATATTTGCAATCTATTAGCTTTTTTTTTTCTTTTCCCTTAAGTCAAAACTTTATATATAACTTTGGAGAAATCATTTTATATCCACCAAGAAAAGGTATTATTTTCTACACACAGAAAACTTCAAAAGCAAAGACACACACACACACACATGCACACACAAAGTAATACAAGAAAAAGCTGGGCCCTACTGCCAACCCTCCCCCATTTCAGTTTTGACTTTAGATGACCTCATGCCATTTTTTTTTAAAGATTTATTTATTTATTTGAAAGTCAGAGTTACACAGAGAGGGAAGAGAGGCAGAGAGAGAGAGAGAGGTCTTTCATCCACTGGCTCACTCCCTAAATGGCCAGAACTGCACTGATCCGAAGCAGGAGTTAGCAGCTTCTTCGGGGTATCTCATGTGCATGCAGGGGCTCAAGGACTTGGGCCATCTTCTACTGCTTTCCCAGGCCATAGCAGAGAGCTGGATCAGAGGTGGGGCAGCCAGGACTCTAACTGGCGCCCAAATGGGATCCACTACACCATAGCGCCGACCCCTCTCATGCCAATTTTTAATTGAAATAGGATCTTTATTTTTTTTAAAGAATTAAGAGCATTTGATGTCAGATAGAGAATACGTTTTATAGGTCAGCAGTGAGTTCTGTACCAAATTGTGTAACTGCCTTGGATCCAATTATTGTCCTTCACCCACACCTTTGAATTCATAGGTTGACGCTCTAACCCTCAGTGTGACTGCATTTAGAAATAGGGCTTTTGGAAGATAATTGAGATTGAAGAGGTCATAATAGTCCTAACACAATAGGATTGATGGCCTTACTGAAGGAGGTCATTCTGTCTACCTCTCTGCGAGTGTGCACAGAGGAGAAGCCATTGGAGAGAAGGCAGACCTTGCAAGTCTGGAAGGCAGATCCCGCACCCGGAACCCAGTCAGCCAGCACCTTGACCAGAGAGTTCCTGGTCTCCAAAGTGTGAGAAATTTCTGTTGTTCTAGCCACACAGGCTCTGGGTTTCTGTTATGGGCATCAGAGCAGATGAATATGTGCACAGTAACCTTGAGCAAGTTACTTACCATGTTTCTGGGCCTCAGTTTGCTGATAGGAAAATTCGTGGATTAGGTTCACAAAATTCCAAGTTCTCTTCTAACTCCAGCATTACTATGGTTCTAACTGAAGCTGGCTTAGCTCCAGAAGGTCGCCAAAATGAAAAAAAAAATTTTTTTTGACAGGCAAAGTTAGACAGTGAGAGAGAGAGAGAGACAGAGACAGAGAGACAGAGAGAAAGGTCTTCCTTCCGATGGTTCACTCCCCATATGGCCGCTACGGCTGGCGCGCTGCGCCAATCTGAAACCAGGAGCCAGGTGCTTCCTCCTGGTCTCCCATGCAGGTGCAGGGCCCAAGCACTTGGGCCATCCTGCACTGCCTTCCTGGGCCGTAGCAGAGAGCTGGACTGGAAGAGGAGCAACCGGGATAGAATCCGGCGCCCCAACCAGAACTAGAACCTGGGATGCCTGTGCCGCGGCTCACTTGACTAGTCCTCCGCCTGCATTGCTGGCAAAAAAATTTTGTTTTAAAAATTTGTTTCAATATTTTAAAACAGCTACTAAGAAGTTATAAATAAGTTATAAATATCTTTTACTCAGATTCAAGAACTTTTAATGTTTTTCCTTATTTACTTTTTCATACTTTATATGCATATATGTATTCACGTAGATAATATGTACATGTTTTATTTTCAAAATTGAGTGTAAATAAATCCATTATTCTTTAATACTTTAGTGTGTATTTACTGAAAACAAAGATATTTTCTTACCCATGTTTGCCAACTTCAGGAAACTTAACATTGTCACAACACTTTCATCTAATCTACAGCTATTTTATAATTTTATTCACTGTCCCAATAGCATATTTTAAATTAGTTCCCCTGTCCAGAATAGGAACCATCCCAGGATGATACATGGCATCAGTTTTCATTTTTCTTTAGCCATTTTGCATCTGAAATTATTTCTCAACTTTTTCTTTTTTTTTTTTCTTGACAGGCAGAGTGGATAGTGAGAGACAGAGAGAAAGGTCTTCCTTTGCCGTTGGTTCACCCTCCAATGGCCACTGCGGCCGGTGCATCTCGCTGATCTGAAGCCAGGAGCCAGGAGCCAGGTGCTTCTCCTGGTCTCCCATGCGGGTTCAGGGCCCAAGCACTTGGGCCATCCTCCACTGCACTCCCGGGCCATAGCAGAGAGCTGGCCTGGAAGAGGGGCAACCGGGATAGAATCCGGCGCCCTAACCGGGACTAGAACCCAGTGTGCCGGCGCCGCAAGGCGGAGGATTAGCCTATTAAGGCACGGCGCCGGCCGTCAACTTTTTCTTGGTCTCATGAATTTAAGAGTTTTGAAGACTACTGGCCAATTATTTATTAGAATGGGTCTTCATTTGGGATTTGTTTAATGTTGCCTCCTGAATAAATTCAGGTTATTCATCCCTGGCTGGAACACTATTCAGGTGTGTTGCATCCTCTTCAGGCTGTCATATGAGGTGGCACAGGATGTCTGAATGTCATTCCTTGGTAATTAAATTTTGATGACCCAATGAAGGCATTATCCAGGTTCTTTATTTTTTAAAAGATTTATTTATTTATTTATTTATTTGAAAGTGCTACAGAGAGGCAAAGGCAGAGAGAAAGAGAAGAGAGGTGTTCCATCCCTAGTTTACCCCCCAGATGGCCACAACAGCTGGAGCTGAGCCGATCCGAAGTCAGGAACCAGGAACTTCTTTCTGGTCTCCCACGTGGATGCAGGGGCCCAAGGACTTGGGCCATCTTCTACTGCTTTCCAAGCCATAGCAGAGAGCTGGATGGGAAGTGAAGCAGCTGGGACTCAAATTGGCATCCACAAGGGATGCTGGCACTGCAGGTGGCAGTTTCTTAACTTGCATAGCTGATATTTTCCCCATTGCAACTTGTAAGCAAACTGTGGAGAGGCATTTTAAGGACATGCACTGATGGCTTAACAGAAATTTTTGGGCTCATAAAATGTTCTCCTAGAATTAGCATCTGATAATTTTCCTCTCCCCTCCCCTCATTTCCCCTCCCCTCCCCTCCCTTCTTCTTTTTTCTTCTTTCCTTTTTAAAGATTTATTTATCTGTTTGAGAGGCAGAGGCAGAGAGACAGAGAGTGGTCTTTCATGGAGAGAGGTCTTCCATCCACTGGTTTACTTCCCAAATGGCCACAATGGCTGGAGCTGGGCCAATCCTAAGCCAGCAGTCAGCAGCTTCTTCCAGGTCTCCCAAGTGGGTGCAGGGGCCCAAGCACTTGGACCATCTTCTACTGCTCTCCCAGGCCATAGCAGAGAGCTGGATCAGATCAGTATTTCTCAAAAGTGTTAAAAAATAATAATGGGACCAGAGTTGTGATGCAGCAGTTTAAGCCACAGCCTGTGAAACCACATCCCATAAGAACCCTGGTTGGGGTCCTGGTTGCTCCACTTCAGATCTAGCTTTTCTATGATGCTTGGGAATTGGTGATTTCCAAGGCCACCATCCTTTCCACTCTTTATCAGTCAGCACAATTAATTCAGCTATAAGCAAGAGCCCTCACTCTGACCTGACCACCATACCCAATTATTGTACTCACAGGGTTTTTATTATATTGCACCTGTTACTATGTGCATGCTCAGATTGCCCCACTGTTGGCCAGTAAGAGCCCCTTCAAACGTGCTCCTATGTCCTTTTGATATAACCCTGACCATTTTTTTTCAAAGATTTATTTTTTTTTATTTGGAAGGCAGATTACAGAACGAGAGAGAGAGAGAGAGAGAGAGAGAGATTTCTTCTATCCACTGGTTCATTCTCCAAATGGTTACAACAGCCCGGAATGGGCCAAGCCAAGTCCAAAGTGTGGAACTCCTATTGTTCTCCCACATGGGTGGCAAGGGAGCAAGCACCTGGGCTATCCTCTACTGTTTTCCAGGTACATTAGCAGGAAGCTAGATCTGAAGTGGAGCAACCAGGACCCCAACCAGGGTTCTTATGGAATGTAGTTTCACAGGCTGTGGCTTAAACTGCTGCATCACAACTCTGGCCTCATTTTTTTTTTTTTTAACACTTTTGAGAAATACTGATTAAAATCAGAGGCAAATACAAGAAAAATAATTGCTTGTTTGGTGTTAGTGCTGTGGGGTTTTGGGAGTAAAGTTAAGGACAGAAATCAATTGACAGTGGTTTTGAAGTGTATAAGATAGCCTAACTCCATAAAACAACCTCTTTAGTTTTATTATTGTTAGATCTGCTAGTTTTCATAATTAGTTTTCATAGTTATCATAGGTAATTAGACTGGAGTTGGCCACAATCCCCAGGCTAATTTAGAAGACAGGACTGCAGCCCACGCAAGCTTTCTTTTTCCACATGGTGTCTTCCACATTCTTATCCTCATGTTGCCAACTGCTTTATCACTCGTTCCTTCCTCCGGCAACATGTTTGCACAAATTTGCACTTCACTTTAGCCGGTGGTGCTTGGTCTCCACGGTGCTCTGAAGGTTCGTGCCTCTGCAATCTTGCTGGGTAAAGCATGGTTTTCTCCCAAAGTCATTAACAATTTTCATTCACAAACTTTCTCAATTCACAACGTTATTAATGTCTCAGTCATTTTTTCCAGTGCCCACAGGCAACAAGAATTACTGAGCAGTTCCTTTTATTAAGTACTCAGGCCCAAACAACTTAATAAGTACTTATGTCCAACAACTTTGTAGCCACTTGAAAAAAACTTTACACAGAGGTGGAAAGAAAAGTTATAGTTTCACTTTATTCTTGAACAACCACAATTACCAACAGGATGTGTGCACCTTGGGCAGTGCACAATTTCTCCGACCTTGGAAGAAGATTGGACACCTTGGCTCTGATATCCTATTCCTTATTGATTTTCACAGGCACTTGCCTTTTTTTTTTTTTTTTTATGACTGCTGTAAAAACCTAGCTTTGCAAAGAGAAGTTTCCCTGAAAAAAATTGCAGGGTGACCTACTAAAATAAGAAAAATTTCCTTCAAAAATGTAAACTATTCTGTAGTGTCTTTCTGAATTCACTGCAGCAAGCTGTGTAGTGTGGGAATCATGGTGCGAAGTCCCAGAAACGTGCAGTGTCTTCTGTAATACAGCAACAGCTAAGACTGGGTTGGTGTTCAAATCTTTACGCTAATAGTGAACAAGTGGCATTCAGCAGGCTTAGGCTCTTTTTCTCCAAGTGGATAAATTGGGTGACCGCGTAATTTCTCTTCCAGTCATTCTGGGACACTTCTCACTTTTTAACAGGGAAAGGGGTGTTAACCATGGTGGATTCTGGGACACCATCCATAAACGGCTGGCTTGAGCAAACTGGGTTGTGTGGCCACCCCATTTATCCAAGACTCGTATTTTAAAATCGTAGTCAACAAAGGATCTGTATTGCAATGTAGTTTCAAGGATTTCACAATTTGCTAAGAAATCTTTTCACGTTAAGTTCTGAAAGTTGCAGTCTTTGGTTGCAGTCTTCCTTCCCTCCTCTCTCTCTCTCTCTCTCTCCCTCTCTTCTCTCTCCTCTCTTCCTTCATTTCCTCTTTGACCCAAGACCTTTTCTTTTTCCCCATTCCCACCCCAAATTCCACCAAAACGTACCACTACCTCCCTAGTCACCTAGGTTTTGATTTTCCAGGTGACAGCACATGGAGCCACTGGTTTTCACTTTGACTAGCAGGAAAGGTGACCGTAATGCTCCAGACGTCCCATTCACCTTGTCACCCGATCACATCTTACATAGCTTGGGAGAGGCTTCCTAGATTTTAACATGCGGACATTTGTACAATTTAAGAAGTCATGCTATCTTATGATTCAATCCAGTGAGCAGTTACAGTAAATACAGCCTACCGGCAGCCCAAGGAGTTATTGACAGAAATTCAAGTCTCCCCTGCAGTGTTTTGAGGAGAAGTGTAGAAGGCAGCTGTATTCACAACACACAAGAGAGCCTGTCAAAGTCCTCTTTTCCCATCTCTTTATGTATGACCCTCAAGGGAGTGGCTGCCCCAAATTTCTCCTCCTGCCACTCCAAACCCCTGGAACTGTTCTCTGAATTCTGTCCAACCAAGAACTCTCTTCATCTCCCCTGCCTAGCCATCGACTTCTTTTAAACTGCAAGCACTTCATTTATTTGTATTCAGCACAACAAATAACTCTTTTGAAAAAGAGACTTTCCTTGGAAGCCAGGAGGCTTGGCGTTATCAGTAGCTATGTGAACATTTCTAATTTTGTTTCACATTTTCATCCAGCCAGCCCTCCACCCATCCATCTATCCTTCCTTCCATCCACTCAGCCATCCATTCTTCCATCTATCCATCCATTCACCCACCCACCCATCCATCATCCATCCATCCTTTCTTCTATTCACCCACCTGTCTATCCACCCACCTGTCCATTCTAACTTCTATCCACTTCCTTCCTTCCATCCATCCAGAAGCTCTAATGAGTATTTTTTTATATTTATTTATTTACTTAAAGAGTTACACAGAGAGAGAAGGGAGGGGCGGGGGGAGACACAGAGAGAAAGTCTTCCATCCAATGGTTCACTCCCCAGATGGCCGCAACGGCCGGAGCTGTGCTGATCCGAAGCCAGGAACCAGGACTTTCCTCCAGTTATCCCTTGCAGGTGCAGGGGCCCAAGGACTTAGGCCATCTTCTACTGCTTTCCCAGGCCATAGCAGAGAGCGGGATCTGAAGTGGAGCAGCTGGGACTCGAACCGGCATCCATGTGGGATGCTTTACCCACCACGCCACTGCACCGGCCTCTAATGAGTGTTTTCAAAGGGCTAACGATCCTCGACTTGAATTTAATGTAATCGAAGGGGAAAACGAACCCACTGCAAGGCTTGCGCACTGTGGGCTGTGCGCGGCTGGCGCTCACAGACGCTGGCGGCGCAGGGAGCGGCAGGGACGGCGGGCCTCCGTGGGCTCACCGGTACCGGCCAGGCAGAATCCAGGCGAGGCTCCAGCCGCGGCGGGCATCTGCAGGACCCGGGAGCGCAGCGCGGCTGCGGGCTGCGGGGCAGGACCGGCCGGCGCCCCGGCTCCGCGGCCTCCGCTTCCTCGCCCGGCAGCACGGGCCGCGGCAGGCGGGGCCGGCGGTTCGCAGCCCGGGCGGCCGGTGGCCAGTGACGCGGCGGCCGGCCCAGCGGGTGGCCCGGTAAGGGAGGCCCCGGGCAACGGTGGTGGAGGGAACCGGGCGTTCCCGCCTCTTTACACACAGACAAAAGCGCTGCAGCAAACCACCGCCGGAAAGCGACCGAGTGCAGGCGGGGCACCTTCAGTGATAACTTCTTAAAGAACCCTGAGCTCGCGAGCCGAAATAGCTCAGTTGGGAGAGCGTTAGACTGAAGATCTAAAGGTCCCTGGTTCGATCCCGGGTTTCGGCAGTGTGTTTTTAGTTTTAGTCAGAGACGACTCAAATTTCCTAAGACCCTCTGTCTATGTTACTTCTAGCTCACTCATTCTAGCCCAGGGAAAAGCTGGGCTTTGAAGAGCAAGCGACACGTCGAAAGGCACCACCCAGCCGCCCGCAGAAAAACCGGCGGGTAGGCACTACCGCTTCCGGCGGCTCCGCCGCGCATGCGCCGTGAAATCCCGCAGCGCCGCCGCGTGGAGCGCGGGTGTGAGAAAAGCGGCTGCTGTGGAAAGTTCTGGAGTGCAGGGGACGAGGAAGACCCGTCTACCAAGTACCGCTCGGGTTCCCCAGAGCACCAGAGGCTTAAAGGGAAGGCGACAGCTTGCTGGGTGCCCAGCTGAAGCCCGCCCGGCGCCCTCGTGCGCGGGGCCTGATGCGTGGCGCTGAGGGCCGGCTCCGGGCTTGGTGCCGGCGCCATTAACCAGTTTGCCTTGAGCTCCCATAACCTTGGAAACAACTGTGTTGGTTCTCAGAGTGTGGTGCCGGGGCTAGCCGCCAACCGGGACCTCGTTAGAAAGGCAGAGTCTGAATGTGGAGCTGCGGGAGGCCTATCCTGAGGCGTTTGAACAAACGCTGGCGGTGCTCTGGTGCAGCTCGGGGCCGAGCCCCCCTGGTCCCCACGTGCTGGGTGTGCAAGAGCCCTGCCGCGAGACGGTTTCTGTGAGAACTCGTGTCTTCCCTGCAAGGGTGAACTCAGACTTCCACACATGCGTGAAACAGGCTTCCCTGAGCGCCTTTGCTTTCACGCCGAGTGTCTGTGTGTGAGGACACACGAGAGGATCCATTTCCCGAGCGACCCGTGGGAGCCCACCTGAGGCCAAACCAGGTGGTGCCGAGTAAAGAAAATGAAGGTGCATTCCGGGTTATGTGTTGTCTCACTGGCCAGGGCTGCAGGTTGCAGGGATGCAGGTTTGCAAGATGGGAAGAAGGAATGACATCTACTGGGACCCCTGCGGAATGGAGCAGGCGGTTTCTTGCGGTGGTAAGGTGCTGGCCGGTAGATGAGACGGTCATTAGTGGGGTTTCTGCCTTAGGTCTTGCTTATGTTCTCGCTTAGTGTTTTGAGAGGGAGAAGCAACTCATTTATGACAGTGCTGTGTGTACTCAGTTATTCGCTCCTTTAGTAAGTGGACATTAATCACTGGCCACCCACTAAGATCCAGGCATTATTCACTCTCTGTAACCACTGTATGAAGTACGTTGTCATCCTTCTCATTTATGCCTAATAGCTCTTCTTGGTTTGTGAGAATTAAATGTAATGTATGGCCAGCATCTACCATCTGCGGCCTCCCACGTGTTACTGTATGGGAATATTGTGGAGATGTGTCCTTAAGATGTCACAAACATGAAGACTGTTTTAAGAAGGAACTAAATGCTTTTGTCTGATTAATCAAGAGGCTCCTAGGAGTAGGGGTCCTGGACTGGGTCCTTGCCCAGAGGACAGTTTTGTGGATACAGACAGACTTAACCTAGGTGGAGTGCAACTGGCTATGAGGTGTCTAAAGACCTGGGTGTTGATGGTGAGAGTGGCTGTTCATTTCAGACAATCCTGCTGGTGCTCACTAAGCCCAGGTGCAGGCCTCTGCAGGAGGGGTAGTAGAAGGCTGGAGACACACACCTGCTTGGAATGAACGCTAAACAAAGCCAGACACTAGTTAAGAAGGTAAGGACAGATTTAATTATTTTAATAATAATTGCATAAGTAATGATGCAGCAGGAAAGAGGGTCCGACATGAACTGAACTCAACTCCTACTTGTCTGGAGGTGACTGGGCTTTTTCCAGGGAGACTGAGGGAAGAAGGAGAAGGGCCAGCAAGGTATTGAGCAGTTCCGGGAAGAGAAAAATTACAAAGGGTTGGTCAGTATCAATGCTGATCAGTCCAAATCTGTTAGCCGGCAACTACGGAAGTTAGTATTCTCTTCTCCCACAGAGCCTGGGAGTCAGAGGTCCTGTCCTCTGACTGCATTCAATGACTCCATTTCAGATGGAGTTTTTGAGAAAAATGCTCATGAGTTGTTGGAATTACAGTGCATCTCATAGAGACTGAGGAAGGATTTGCAATTTTAAGAGCGTGGTTTGGGACCTCAGATGTTGGATGGGAAATTTTCTGCAGCTTTGAGCTTTCTCAAGTAGGCTGCTAAGAGGGACTAGGGTTAGCCCAGGGATGTAGCCTTGAGCTGTTAAAAACTAGTGTTTTCTTAAGTCTCTTAATGAGGAAAAGGTGGGTAGATGAAATCATGTGTTCTGAGAGTGGGTAGCATTTATAGGGCAGGGTTGAAGCCTAGTTGAGAAAAGAGCTCGGAGAAACCTGGCTGGAGTTTGGTCAAGGACAGAACCTTTGTCCTGAAAAGTGTGGGGGTGGGTGGGTGTGTGTATGAGGGAATGGTTTAGGCCTTCACTGGAAGTGTAGTTGTGGAGGCCTTGTGGCATGGAGGGATGATCAGGACATAGGTAGGCAGAGTTAACTGCACACACACATATACACATGCACACACACGCACACAGGTGTGTGAAATAAAGACCAGCCAAGTGAGAGAATCAAAGGCTATTTATTCACAGCTTGCCACAGAAAGTCAGCCACCATCTCTTGTGTTTGGCAGAGACTCAAAGGCAGCAGAGTAGTGGGAAAACTTTATAGAGGGGGAAAAGAGGGCTTCTGGTAGGCCTGAGGAAGCTGGAGGCAGCTACCTAGGAGCAGGGTAGCCTGCAGGATTGGTTGGGGTCATGTCTGACTTTCTCCCCTTGGCCCAAATTTGGAAAGGGGGACAAAAATTAGGGAAGTTGTTGATAATTAATCAAGCCTGGCAATTTGGAGCCATTGTTATAGAAGTGATTTTTTGGTTTTGGATTGTTATAAGAGACAGTCTGACTTTTCTGAAAGTCTTAGGGCAGCCTGGCCTCCTGGACTTTGTGCTGCTGCTAAAGGATCAGTTCCCTGGGCAGGCTGCTATAGGCTGTGGGTCAAAGTTCCATTTGTATGTGGTCCAGCCATTGTCCATTTGTATATTCGGTCTCTCAATATGTAGTTACCTTTACAGTAAAGTCTAAAAATGCCACCTGGCCATTATGATTGTCTGTCTTTGAAGTGCAATGGGCTGTAAAAGATGTCAATACTGTCACTTACCAGGAGTGGGGAACACTGCACATCAATCAGATTTCTCCTGACATCTCTTTCTAACTGAGGTGGCCGTGAAGGGTGGGGAGTGGAGGTGAGGAGTCAGCCCTTACTTGACTAAAGAAATGTTTTAAATGGAAAGATCACATCATTATGAAACATTATAACAGCTGGTGCTCAGGCCAGCTCTTTGTAAGCAGAAAGGCTGTGAATGTTTCCTCTTGCTTTGGACAGCTTATTCAGGGTGGGTCGGGAAAGGCATCTTATTAAATTCTTTTGAAATCAAGAAAACTTGGTCATCTAGCTAATCCGAAGAACTTTTAAGGTTAAAACACACAAACATATTGCTTAATAAAAATTTATAAAAATTTATTACTCAATTGATCTGGATAGTATATTCATTTTATACCAGAACTATGACTTCGCAAAGCTGTTGTAATTGTTATACACCATAAAACTAGATGAACATTGACTAATTCATTGAGGCCCCTTATGTAATCAATGTGTACATACATGAATGCCCATTTTATTAGTCTTGGATCACATATCCATTCATTTATATGTTTATAGTTTACTTTCATGTTATAGTATTTGTCACAGCTCTGATTTATTTGATAGGGAGATCTTGGCTGGAAATACAAATCCTGTTTGGATTTGCCTCTGGTTCCAGCAATATATGGATTCTGTGCAGTCATTCTTTACATGTAGTGTTGGAATAGATTATTGTGTCTAAAACCTAGCTGGTCATCTTGGAAGATTGTTTCAGACACTGACTGATGGCCTATGAAATAAGAGAGTCTGAATGAGAGCCAGGGTCTTCATTCCAGAAACAAAAGTCACATACTAGTTCTGTAATTTCTGATTTTCATATAGTGAGTTGTCTTAAAGCAAGGGGTACAGATATTTTTACTATCGAGGACATAAATATATTCACAGTGCATTTTAAACAAACACTGTTACTTCACTGATTCTGAAGTCCATAGCACCAAGAATAACAGGGGCAGTGTTTGGTGTATTGGTTTAGCCACTGATTCGGATGTCTACATCTCAAATCAGAATGCCTAGGTTTGAGTTCAGCTTCCTGTTAATGCAGACTCTGGGAGGCAGCAGTGATGGCTGAAGTAGTTGGATCCCTGCCAATAGTGTAGGAGACCTGGATTGAGTTTCCAGTAGTGGGCTTCATCCCCAGTTGTGGACATTTGGGGAGCAAAGCAGATGATGGGAGCTCTGTCTCTCTCCTTCTCAAATGATGATGATGATAAAAAATAATAATGATAGTCACCACTCATGGAATGCCTTCTATATGCCAGACATTCTGATGAGCACTTTTCATACATAATCTCATTAAACTTGTCAATCACTTTTCAATGTGGTAGGCATAGTTGAATATAAATAAATGAAGAAAATACATTTTACACAGGAGTGCTGATATGAGAGCCAGAACAATTCTGAGATATATTGAAATAGGCCATGAGCCATAAAGTGAAATAGTAGTTTTTCTTTCATACATTGAATTAGTGAGACCCATTTTGTTTGGATTTGATTAACTCAGATTGAAAAAGTTAATCAATAATGAAAACAGAATTAATAAAGATTCATTTTTATTTCATCATTAAATTTTAAAAATATTTGTTTATTTGAAAGGCAGAGAAATAGAGGGAGAGACAGAGATATCTCCCTTCTGGTTTACTCCTCAAATGCCTGTGGGGCTGGACCAGCCAAAGATAGGAACCAGGAACTCAATCTGGGTCTTCAACATGTGTAGAAGGGACTCAAGTACTTGAATCATCACCTGCTACCTTCCAGGGTGTGTATTAGCAGTAACTAGTGACATCAGAAACAGAGCTGGGACTCCAACCTAGGCACTCCAGTATGGGATGTGAACATTTCAAGTGGTGTCTTAATGGTTGTACCAAATGCCTGCCCCCTCAAGATTAATTTTTAAAAAACAACAATAAAGGGGTATGAAGTAGATTGGATTGGAGATAAGAAGTAAGGGCAGACTGATTATTGTTTTCAAATTATAATTTCCAAGGAAATGCTATGAGAAGAAATGGGCTTTAGGGATCAGGAATATCTGGCCCACAAAATCATTTGGACTGGCCCTGCCAAGGTAACTGCAGTTGGGACTTAAAATTTAATCTATAGCAGGTTAATTTTTAAGATGATGATTTTGTATGGCCTGCCAATGACGTTATAAATATCCAAGTGGCCCTTGGCAAAACAAGTGTTCCCCATCCTGAATATATTAAAGTAGGAGAGATTTTTGACAAAGCCAGGAACTATGTGGCAGGGGTGAAATGATATTTGGCTGAGTTTTGTGATAAAAAGAAATGTGTTTACCTAAGTTTGGGTCATCTAGATAATTGCTGCTAGGTAGGCTTGTCTTGTTTCAGAAGGCCACCTGTCAAAAATTCTTTGAGTTATAGTTTATTTGTGGTTGTTACTGCTGATTGTTCTGGGAGGAAACAGATGGGGGCAAAGATGGCAAAAAAAAAAAAAAAGTGGTGGCCTCACTGGAAAGAATCCTATTACCCCATTGTCTCTGAACACTATATACAGTCATATGCCACATAATGAGATTTTGGTCAATTGCAGACCACACATACAACAGTGGTCTAAAAGAAAACTCCCATAGGATCATCTTGTATGGTTAGGGTTTCCATAATAAATGAAGCTACAGCCCCTTCCTGATTGATTCTCTATAAAAACATTTTATCCATGACTAGTTCAGTGTTGATGTGTAAAGATGAGTGACAGCCATATAGATCAAATAATCTGACAAAATGGCTGTTTTTCCTACCATGAGCAGACTCTGAATGCAGTGACATTGTTCATCTTGTGCATAGATGTGGATGTGTTTTGATTTTTTTTTCAGGGGTTCCTGGTTTTTGTCTTTTTGTTTTGTGTTAAACTGGTTTTTCAAATAGCTTTGGATTCCCTTCTGTTTTATTTTTTATTTCATTTAAAAATTATTTAATTTATACAAGTTTTATATATTTCTTTTATTTTTAAAGATTTATTTATTAATTTGAAAGAGTTACACAGAGAGAGGAGAGACAGAAAGAGAGAGAGAGAGAGAGGTCTTCCATCTGATGGTTCACTCCCCAATTGGCCTCAATGGCCGGAGCTGTGCCCATCCAAAGCTAGGAGCCAGGAGCCTCCTCCAGGTCTCCCACGTGGGTGCAAGGGCCCAAGGACATGGGCCATCCTCCACTGCTTTCCCAGGCCATAGCAGAGAGCTGGATGGGAAGTGGAGCAGCCGGGTCTGGAACTGGCGCCCATATGGGCTGCCATCACTTCAGGCCAGGGCATTAACTCGGTACACCACAGTGCTGGCCCCAAGTTTTATGTATTTCATATATACAGATTTAGAAACATTGTGATAATTCCCCTCCTCCTGCCCATGCTCCAACCCTTCCTTCTCCTCCTCCCTCTCACATTCCCACTCTTAATTTTTAAAAAGCCCTATTTTCGGCCAATGCCGTGGCTCACTAGGCTAATCCTCCACCTGTGGCGCCAGGTTCTAGTCCCAGTTGGGGTGCTGGTTCTGTCCTGGTTGCTCCTCTTCCAGTCCAGCTCTCTGCTGTGGCCCAGGAAGGCAGTGGAGGATGGCCCAAGTGCTTGGGCCCTGCACTGGCATGGGAGTCCAGGAGGAAGCACCTGGCTCCTGGCTTCGGATCGGCACAGTTCACGGGCTGTGGCGGCCATTTGGGGGGTGAACCAACAGAAGGAAGACCTTTCTCTCTGTCTCTCACTGTCTAACTCTGCCTGTCAAAAAAATAAGCTCTAGGCCGGCGCCGTGGCTCAACAGGCTAATCCTCCGCCTTGCGGCGCCGGCACACCGGGTTCTAGTCCCGGTCAGGGCACCGATCCTGTCCCGGTTGCCCCTCTTCCAGGCCAGCTCTCTGCTGTGGCCAGGGAGTGCAGTGGAGGATGGCCCAAGTGTTTGGGCTCTGCACCCCATGGGAGACCAGGATAAGCACCTGGCTCCTGCCATCGGAACAGCGCGGTGCGCCGGCCGCAGCGCGCTACCGCGGCGGCCATTGGAGGGTGAACCAACGGCAAAGGAAGACCTTTCTCTCTGTCTCTCTCTCACTGTCCACTCTGCCTGTCAAAAAAAAAAAATAAGCTCTATTTTCAGTTTATTTAATGATCTTTTAGTTAACCCTACATAAGTAAAAGAGTTCAACAAGTAGTATGAAGAGGAAAAAAAACCCCCACTGTTCCTCAATGGAAGAGAATCTCAAAATGTCTATTTTACTCCAATACGTTACATTTCAGGTACTCTATTAGTTACCTCAGATCAGGGAAAACATATGATAACTGTCTTTTTGGGACTGGCTTATTTCACTAAGTGTAATGGCTTCCAGTTGTGTCTGTCTTGTTGCAAAATACAGGATTTCATTTCTTTTTTACAGCTAGTGTGTATATACCAGAATTTCTTTATCCAGTCAATGGTTGATGGACATCTGGGTTGATTCTGTATCTTATCTATTGTGAATTGTGCTGCAGTGAACATGAGGGTATAGATAACTCTTTCATATACTGATTTCTTCTGGTTTGGGCAAATCCCCAGGAGTGGGATGGCAGGATCATATGGTAGGTCTATATTCAGATTTCTGAGGTTTCTCCATACTGTCTTCCACAGTGGCTGCACCAGTTTACATTCCCATCAACAGTGGACCAGGGTGTCTTTCCCACCACATCCTTGCCAGCATTTGTCGTTTGCTGATTTCTATTGGAGAGCCATTCTAACTGGAGTAAGATGAAACCTTGCAATGGTTTTGATTTGCATTTCTCTGTTGGCTAGTAATCCTGAGCATTTCTCAAGTGTCTGTTGGCCATTTAAATTTCCTCTTTTGAAAAATGCCTGTTTAAGTCCTTTGCCTGTTTCTTAACTGGATTGTTTTGTTATTGAATTTCTTGAGCTCTTTATAGATTCTGGATTTTAACCCTTTATCAATTGCATAATTTGCAAATATTTTCTCCCATTGTATCAGTTGCTTCTTCACTTTGCTAAGTGTTTCTTTTGTAGTACAGAAGCTTCTCAGTTTGATGTAATCCCACTTGTCAACTTTGGCTTTGATTGCCTATGCTTCTGGGATCTTTCCCAAGAAGTCTTTGCCTATGCCAATGTCTTGCAGAGTTTCCCCAATGTCCTCTAGTAATTTGATGGTATCGGATCATCCTCGGTGTGTATGTATTGAATGGAAAATACTATACCTTCTGATTTTTCATCCTCTCCATGGAGGCCCACTACCAATTTGTGGCCTCTGGATTTCCTAACAAAAGAAGTAACTCGTAGGATGATCTAGACCTGGGTTCCTGTTCCTTCTCTGGCTCACCTCACTTGGCACTGTGCCAGGAACACTTTACGTGTTCAAGAATTGCTTCTTGATACTTATTGCTTTAACAATAAGCAACTCTACAAACAGACTACAAAGGTTGTGTGATTAATTTAAAGTTATGGATAATTTTCAGTGCTTTCTTTTTGTTTACCTGTATTTTAATTTTTTCTCACTTTCATAATTTTAAAATGGAGTGGAGAAAAACAGCTGCACTTCTGCTTCAACATAGAACAGGAGAGCAGAACACTGGAACTTCTGGCTAGTTCTCCAAAAGATCCTGAGTGGTCTTAGCCTAACAGAGACAAGATGCAACATTTTGGAGGCCAGGGTTTTCCAGGGCACTAACACAAATTAATTTAGGTCATAAACCCATGAATCAGGGTCATAGTCCTTACATGGTTGACATTCAATACAAATCCTAACAACAACAATAACAGAATTCTCACCATCTTTCAAGTTACTTAAGATGCTCTGACTGATTCTTTAAATTATTTTATTTATTTGAAAGACTGAGTTACAGAGAGGTAGAGACAGAGAGAGGGGTCTTCCATCTGCTGGTTTACTCCCCAGATGACCGCAACAGCCAGAGCTGTGCTGATCAGAAACCAGGAGCCAGGAGCTTCTTCTGGGTCTCCCACGTGTGTGTAGGGGCTCAAGCACTTGGGTCATCTTCTACTGCTTTCCCAGGTCATAGCAGAGAGCTGGATTGGAAGAGGAGCAGCTGGGGACTAGAACTGGTGTCCATGTGGGATGCCGGCGCTTCAGGCCAGGGGTTTAACCCACTGCACTACAGCACCAGCCCCTCTTTTTTTTTTTTAATGTAAAGTGTAAAGAGTTTTCTAGATAAAAACAAATTATGGGAAACCTTTAACTCATAACTGAGAGATTAAGAACTAAATGAAGGATTTTTGTTCTTGGTTAGAGAAATATGAAGAAACCAAGCAGTCCAACACAAAGAGGAACATGCCGTAATGGAGACACTTTACTTAATCTGCCAATTATCAGTTCAATTATCATGTAAAATTACCACAGACATGTTGGTCTTCAGCAATTGCAATTGGTAGGTCTCCTTTGAAGAGCACCTGCTGGATGTCACAGGCCCTGGCAGCTAGCTTGCATGATTCTGGCTGGTGTTAGTGCTAACTCATCAGATCCAGGACTTGCATCTGTTGATCCTGGATCCCAGACTATATTTGCCATTGGCCCCTGGTTGCTGTCACATTGCTGAGCACATCCTTTGTTACACTGAGTCTTAGATAAAAAGTTCAATTTTTCTAGATATGGGAGGATTAAATGTCATTTACCAGCCTCTGAGCTGGTTTAAGACCATTTTGGAAGCATAGCCAAACTTCTATGGAGTTGGAGGTTAAGTTATTTCTAGATAACACTCTATTAGGATGCCTCCCATTTTTGTAGTATAGCTCAACTGGAGGCTTAAATATAGATTTAACTGAGTTTTTTCCCCCTTTAGGCCAGGGAAAATAGGTCTCTGATCAAAATGGGGCTGCTTAGAAATGGTGAAGTTATAAGACCTCAGATAGATGTTTAACCAGGGGAACGTTTAACAAAGGCATTGCTGTTTTGCTTCCCTAATCAGTGAGTCATCCCCAGTAGAAACTGTAATACACTTGCTTTGAGGTTGGAGAGCTCAGGGTCTCCTTCTGTGGATTACATAGTCTTTAGTGGCTGCATTTTGGGAACAAGTGGACAAACTTGTGTCTTAACACTGTGGATTTTCACATGCTCATCACTGTGTGGACAGGCTGATGCTCCCTTCAACTGAATTGTATCAGGACAATCACAGACTCAATGAGACCCAGCTCTGCCATGACGATGTCACTTTTGCCTAGACTCCTAACTTCTCTGGGTTCATCTACAAAGTGAAAAACAACACCTGTCATTCAGAATTGTTTAGAGCTGCAAATAAAATCACTCATATTTGGATGAAATAACATATGTCAACACACCTTTCTGGCTAGAAAGCAGCTCCACAGAGATGCAAGTTGGTGCTGTGTGTTGTTTTTCTTTTAGTATTTAACACTGAATTTACAATTACTCTATCAGAAACAAATAGCAATGGATAAGCAAAATATAGCATGTTCTTAAAATAGACTGTAATTCAGTCATAAAAAGGAATGAAATCCTGATATGTGCCACAGTTTGGATGAACCTTGAAAATTTGTTAAGTGAGACAAGCCAGTCACAAAAGATCACATCTTATATCGTCCTATTTATATGAAATGCTCAGAATGGGTAAATCTACAGAGACAGAAAGTAAAATAGTGATTTTTTTTATGGCCAGGAGGAAAGGAGGGCTTCAGAAAGAATAACTAAGGGGTTTGAGGTTTCTTTTTGCTGTAATGAAAATGTTCTAAAATTAACTGTGGTAATGATTGTACAGTTCTGTGAATATACTAAATAACCACTCATTTGTACCTTTTGAATTTTTAAAAAATTTATCTTTATTTGTTTTAAAGGCAGAGAGACAGAGACAGAGAACTTTGATCTATTAATTCACTCTCAAAATGCCCACAACAGCTAGAGCTAGGCCGTGTCAAAGCCAAGAGGAGCCTAGAATTCCACCTTGGTCTCCACGTGGATGACATACACCCAAATACATGAGTTATCACCTGCTGCCTTCCAGGATATGCATTAGTAAGAAGCTGGAATCAACACCACATCCAAACTGTAGTGTGCACAATCTGTTTCATCCTTTAACACAGAGGTGCATAGCAGAAGGTCAGATATTAAACAACGCATCTTGGATCACCTAGCCAGGGAATTACCAAGTATAGGACTCCTCTGCCTTCACTGTAACCATTATTCAGGTCTGCCCCATGTCCTTTTTTCTTTCTTTTTCTCTTTCTTTCTCCCTCCTTCCCTTCCTCCCTCCCTCCCTCCCTTCCTTCCTTTCCTTCTCTCTCTCTCTCTTTCAAGATTTATTTATTTATTTGAAAGTCAGAGTTACACACAGAAAGAGAGGCATAGTGAGAGAGAGAGAGCAAGCGAGCTTCCATCTGCTGATTCACTCCCCAATTGGCCACAACAGCCGGAGCTGCACCAATCAGGTGCACTGACTTGGGACATATTCCACTGCTTTCCCAGGCCATAGCAGAGAGCTGGATTGGAAGTGGTGCATCTGGGACTTGAACCAGCGCCCATATGGGATGTTGGCACTGCAGGCGGAGGCTTAGCCCACTACGCCACAGTGCTGGCCCCTGATCCTGCCCATGTTTTCATAGGGAGCCTATGTTGAAATACTTTTGGCTTCCAAGGACTGAACTCTATTCTGTCCCATGAGATTTCAGCTAAGTTTAAAAGGATATGGCTAATTCTGTTTAACTATTTACCTTTTAATTTATCTTTAGGAAAAACAGAAAACACAATCTAGCTTTTTATTTAGGGAATGAGTTTTTAGAAAAAGACATAAAGTTGGTGCCAGTAACTCTATCTGACTTTCCTGCTGGGCACCTGTTTGATCTATAAGTCATGCCAGGAAGCTGTGGCTATCCCAGCCTTTCCTTTCTCCACCCACCTTTCTGGAAAGCCAGAGCTTCTGACACTATTTAATGCCCATGTATGTAGCTGATCTCAGAGGGAAAAGAAAGGCAGTGAGGTTGATTAATTCTGGGGAGCCATTTAACTTTTTTGTAAGATAATTGGGAACCAATATTTGTGATACAACTTGCTGTGAATTCAAAAAGCCCAACTAACCCGCAGATTCCTGACACACTGGAGATTGCTTTCCCCTTTGATGCGGGGGCGGACACTGTTTTCTAGCCCTATGGCAGGCCTTGCCACCAGAATAGATTAATTCTGTCATTACCCTTTCTCAATTTCTGCCTTTGACCAGAAAAAAGAGGTTAATTGTGTGCCATTTCTCAGGAGAATGAAGTATCAGCATTTTAATTCCTGATATTTTATGAATTGCGGGCAGCTAATTAAAACTTAAAGATTAGAGGAGCTATTTTGGCTAAGAGGCCATTTGCAGGGTTGTGAAATGAAGAGAACAAAGGGTTGCCTTTTCTTTTTATTCCTGCAGCTTAAATGAAACTTCATGCTGAAATAGAGCCTGGAATTGTTTTGCATACTGAGTGTCCGTGGTATTGATTCTAATTTTAATTTTGCAGTCAATGGTACAGTATCTGAAAGCAGTTGAAGGGTTAATATTGGGACTGTTGAATAGCAAGATTTGTGTTTTAAGGCTCTGTTTGAACCTTCTTGACCTCTGGGAGACATCTTTTAGTAAGATAGGAACCACTTAAAGATTCTATTAGATGTCCTTAATTGTCACCTCAGAACTCACACATATTTAGATCATCCCTCTGTTCTTCCTCACAGTTAACTGTTTCAGTTACTCCATCATAGATTACTGTACCTGGCTCAAGCTGTGGGCTTTTCTTTGGTTCTTCTACTACCTTGTTGACTTTCCAGCTATTGTATTTCTTTGAACACTACCAAAATCAATAACTCATGTATTTGGGATGTGAATCAGGGCAACCACTAGCCCCTACTATACCCTTGTGCAAGTTAGTAAAAGGATACATTTTCAGTTACCAGAGTTCCCACAGGCATGTAGCTGGGAAAGCTGTGCATGGTTGGAATTTAGCCTCAACTCACCTCCTGACAATATTCTGTTCTGCTGTGCAAAGCCACAATAGTGGCCATGGCTCAATCATCCCTTTCCACGTTAAATTGCCTAGGCACTCATCTCAATGTACTTCTTGATATCAAGTCATTTCTTATTTCTGCGATTGAATTAAGTGAAATGATATTTGAACAAGTCCAAATGTACTCTCCTAAAGCATAAAATTAGCCTTTGCACATCTTTTATAATCTCTAAGCTCTTGGTTATTTCCTTTTACCTAAAATTGAATGGGCACCTACTAGGGACCATGAACCATCTGGATGCTGAAATTTTACCCACAATTCTCCAGACATTATAGAAACTACAAGCTAGTGGAGTGAGATACACTAAACAAATAACCACACAAGCAATTTTCATCTGTGTGTGTGTCATGACAGTGAAGTACAGGGGGTTTGAGGAATATGCAACTATCAGGTCTGACCTACACAGACAGGTCATGAGAGACTTTTTTGAGAAGACGACATTTATGTAGGACTTAAAAGATGAATAAGACATAAACAGGCTGAGGGGAGAGGTAAGGGAAACAACATTCCATCAAACTGGAGGAGTGTGAACAAAGACCCTGATGCTGGAAAGAAATGTGGTGCATTATAAGAATGGGAATAAGGCCAGCAAGAATGAAACTTATAAGGATTAAGAAGAAGCATGAATCAAGATGATACTGAAAGTAGAGGAAAGAGGTCAAATCCAAAATTCAGGGGTCTTATTGTCCATGCTAAGGATTTGGGACTTTTATCTTATGAAGAACTACAATATGTTAAGATATTTGTTTTTTTTAAATGATTTTATTTGAAAGCATAGTGGGGGGGGAGAGAGAGAGAGAGAAAGAGAGAAAGAGAAAGAGGAAGAGAAAGGGAAAGAGAGAAAGAGGAAGAAGAAGAGGAAGAGGAAGAGAAAGAGAAAGAGAAAGAGAAAGAGAAAGAAAAATCGATCTTCCATCTGGTAGTTTACTCCTTAGCCAAGGCTGGGCCAGAACATGACCAGGAGCTAGGAATTCCATAGGGGTCTCCCACCTGGGTAGCAGGGCCCAAACACTTGGGCCATCTTCACCACTTTCCCAGACACATTAGTAGGGAGCTAGATTGGAAGTGAGCAACCAGGACTTGAATTGGCACTTACATGAGATGCTGGCACTGCAGGTGGCAATTTACCTGTTGCCCTATAATGCTAGAACCCTAAGTTACTCAATTTTACTCAGAGACCTGAAATTATCAAACTTGTATTTTAAACAATATCATTGGTCAGGAGGAATGACCAAAGGAGCAAGCATGGGTATATAGATCTGGGCAGCCTGTTGTCCCAGTGCAGACAACCGACAATGGTGAGTTGAATGTGACATAGGTAAAAAGTAGAGAAATGTGAAAAGTTTAGATGGATGTACATGTGGACCTTGAAGTCACACTGGAATATGGCAGAAATTGCAGTCAGTGGACAACTGTCAATATGCAGAAAATGAGGAAACAAACAGAAGAATAAAAACCATATGTTTGTCTCAACAGATGAAGAAAAGGCATTTGATAAAATACAACATCCTTTCTTGATAAAACCTTAAGAAAATTGGATATAGAAAGAACATTCCTCAACACAATCAAGGTAATTTATGACAAACCCACAGCCAGCATCTTATTGAATGGGCAAAGCGTTACTTAAGTTTTTATTTAATGAATGCATTTTTCATAGATACAACTTTAGGAATATAGTGGTTCTTTCCCCCATACCCCCTCTCCACCCAGACTTCCATCCCATCTCCTCTCCCTCTCCCATCCCCTTCTTCATTATGGTTCTTTTTTAGTTTGATCTTATATGTACAAAGGACCAACTCCATGTTAAGCACAGATATCAACAGTTTGCACGCACCACCCCCCTCCCCCATACACAACATATAGAGTAAAGTTTAAGAACAAGATTTGCAGTTAATTCTCTGGCCGGCGCCGTGGCTCACTAGGCTAATCTTCCACCTGTGGCGCCGGTACTCCGGGTTCTAATCCTGGTTGGGGTGCCGGTTCTGTCCTGGTTGCTCCTCTTCCAGTCCAGCTCTCTGCTGTGGCCCAGGAAGGCAGTGGAGGATGGCCCAAGTGCTTGGGCCCTGCACCCACATGGGAGACCAGGAGGAAGCACCTGGCTCCTGGCTTCAGATTGGTGCAGCGCACTGGCTATAGTGGCCGTTTGAGGGGTGAACCAACGGAAGGAAGACCTTTCTCTCTGTCTATCTCATTGTCTAACTCTGCCTGTCAAAAAAAAAAAAAAAAAAGATTGCAGTTAATTCTCATAGTACAACTCATTAAGGATGGAGGTCCTACATGGAGAGTAAGTACACAGTGACTTCTGTTGTTTCTTTAACAATTAACACTCTTGTTTATGAAGTCAGTGATCATTCTAGGCTCCTGCCATGGGCTGCCAAGGTTATTGAAGCCTTTTGTGACCATAGACTCATTCAGTATTTGGACATGGCCATAAGCAAAGTGGATGTTCTCTCCTCCCTTCAGAGAAAAGTACATCCTTTTTGATGGCCCTTTCTTTCCACTGAGGTCTCACAGAGATCCTTCATGTAGGATATTTTTTTGCCACAGAGTCTAAGCAGGGAAAGCATTTCTACTAAGATCTGGAACCCGACAGGGATGCCCACTTTCACCATTGCTATTCAATGTAGTCCTGGAAGTTTTAGCATGAGGCAAGAAATAGAAGTTAAAGGGATACAAATTAAAAAGGAGGAAGTCAAATTATCCCTTTTTGCAGATGACATGATTTTATATATATGGGGACCAAAGGACTGCACTAAGAGACTATTGAACTCGTAAAAGAATTTGGCAAAGTGGCAAGATATAAAATTGACACACAAAAATCAATAACCTTTGTATATACAGACAATGCTTTAGCTGAGAATGAACCTCTAAGGTCAACCACATTCACAATTGCTATGGAAAAATTAAATACCTTGAAATACATTTAACAAGGAGGTGAAAGACCTCTATGATAAAAATTTAAAACATGAAGGAAATAGAAGGCTCAAAAAATGGAACAATCTTCCATTTTCATGGATTGGAAGAATTAATATCATTCAAATGTCCATACTACCAAAAGCAATTTACAGATTTGTTGTAATCCCAATCAAAATAACAACAACATTCTTTTCAGATCTTGAAAAAAATAGTAAAATTCATATGAAATCACAAGAGACCACGGATAACTAAAGAAATCTTGTACAATAACACAAAAAGCCAGAGGCATCACAATACCAGATTTCAAGGCATACTACAGGACAGTTATAATGAAAACAGCTTGGTACTAGCAGAAAAATAGACATGTATACCATTGGAAAAGAATAGAAACTATGGAAATCAATCCACATATCCACAACCAACTAATCTTTGACAAAAGAGCTAAAATCAATTACTGGAATTAGGACAGTGTTTTTCCACAAATGGTATTGGGAAAATTGAATTTCCACATGTGGAAGAATAAAATAAGACCCTTCTTTATACCTTATACAAATATCAACTCAAAATGGATCAAAGATCTAAGTCTATGACCAGATACCATCAAATTACTCAAAGGGGACATTAGGAAAACTCCACAAGAGATTGGCATAGGCAAATACTTTTTGAAAAAGACTCCAGAAGCATCTGCAATCAAAGCCAAAATTGACATATGGGATTACATCAAGCTGAGAAGCTTCTGCACTGCAAAAGAAACACTCAGCAATGTGAAGAGGCAACTGATAGAATGGGAGAAAATATTTACAAACTATGCAGTTGATAAAGGGTTAAAATCAAGAGTCTATAAAGAGCTCAAGAGATCCAATAACAGCAAAGCAATTCAGTTAAGGCACATGCAAAGGACTTAAACAGGCATTTTTCAAAAGAGGAAATTTAAATGGCCAACAGACACTTGAGAAATGCTCAGGATCACTAGCCATTAGGGAAATGCAAATCAAAACCACAATGAGGTTTCACCTCATCCCAGTTAGAATGGTTCTTATAGAGAAGTCAGCAGATAACAAATGCTGGTGAGAATGTGAGGAAAAAAGGTACCTTAATCCACTGGTTATGAGAATGTAAATTGGTGCAGCCATTGTGGAAGACAGTATGGAAATACTTTAGAAATAATATAGACCTACCATATGACCCAGCCTACATATTTCTGGGAATTTATCCAAGGGAAATGATAACATGAAAGAGTTATCTGTACCCCCATGTTTATTGTAGCTCAATTCACAATAGGTAAAATGTAGAATCAACCCAGATGCTCATCAACTGATGACTTGATAAAGAAATTATGGTATATATACACTATGAAATACTACTCATCTGTAAAAAAGAATGAAATTTGGCCAGCACTGTGGCTCACTAGGCTAATCCTCCACCTGTGGTGCCGGTACTCCGGGTTCTAATCCCGGTTGGGGTGCCGGTTCTGTCCTGGTTGCTCCTCTTCCAGTCCAGCTCTCTGCTGTGGCCCAGGAAGGCAGTGGAGGATGGCCCAAGTGCTTGGGCCCTGCACCCACATGGGAGACCAGAAGGAAGCACCTGGCTCCTGGCTTTGGATTGGTGCAGTGCGCTGGCTATAGTGGCCATTTGAGGGGTGAACCAACGGAAGGAAGACCTTTCTCTCTGTCTGTATCTCACTGTCTAACTCTGCCTGTCAAAAAAAAAAATTAAATCCTGTATTTTGAAACAAAATTGATGCAACGGGAAACCATTATACTTAGGTGAAATAATACAGTCCCTGGGTCTCTCATATGGCTATAGGAGCTCAAGCACTTGGGCCATCTTCCACTGCTTTCACAGGTGCATTAGCAGGGAGCCAGGTTGGAAGTAGAGCAGCCAGGGCTTGAACTGGCACTCATGTGGGCTTAACCTGCAGTGCCATAGCACCAGCCCCAGAACTCACTTTGGAAATAGCTTTATTTTGCCTTTCTCAAATGATATTGTTAACTACTTGATTGGTAAACATCTTCAGCCTCTTAATGGTTTATTCTTTTAAAAAGTTTCCCTGTCCACATCTGCCCCCTGAGAACAATTTTCCCCTATTGCAAATGAACAAATCATGGTATGTTAGCACAAAGAGCAGCTTTCTCACTTAGTTTGAATGGTGTGATTTTCATATAGCGATGAATGTTACTTTTCCAGGTGTCAGCTATAGCAAGGGTTTAAATTTCATACAGAAAACATCCTACCTATTTTATACCTAAAGTCCTAATTGTTCCAGAAGTTTTCTTCTCTACCTACTCACATATAACTGTCATATTTCTATTTGGAGGTAATACAGGCTCCTTATACCTGCTAAGCACATTCAATCATCAGGATCTTTTTCTAGCCCTGGTCTATAGTATATGAGAGAACACAAGACTGCGGCTTGCTGGGACCAAATAAATCTGGTTCTCCCTTCTTCTCTGTGAGATGAAAAAGTTAATATAGTTAGAGAGTGAGTGAACAGCATCAAGGCACATGGGTTGTTGCTTGTCATTGCCTTGTATTTTGGCCAACTGTGAATGCCATACTGTTGCTTCTATTTTTTCTCCCTGTAGACTCTTTGGTGACCTCATTTTGAGCTCCACAACCATTAAATCTATTCTTCTAGTTTAAAGCTCCTTCTTGAGATCTGGTTGCATATTATCAAACATCTCACACAGATTACCCCAAATGAACTTCCCATCTCTAGCTAATCTCCCAGGTGAGTGCCTGCTACTATGCTATGGACAGTACAAACAGCTGGCAGCAACTTCTTGTTGATGACTGGCATTAGTGCTGCAGGCTGAGGTCCAAGTTTTCAGGAAGTTCTTGAGATCTGTGATTGCTTCTTTTCTGAGCAGCAGTCATAGTGTTTCTGAAACCCATCCCTTACACTCCTTGAGGTTCTTAAACCTTTCCTCCGTTGTGTGGAAAACTATATCCTTGGAATGGAAAGAGCAGCTTTTGTTTCTTGACCAGAACTGACACATTCTGATTCCATCAGCTACCCAATCAGCAAACCTTAAGCACTGGGCCAGCCTGTACTCCCCAGCCTCTCCCCTTCCACATCTACCTGGTTTGCAAGTTCTGATTATTCCTTAAGGCCTCTTCATTGTGAATGGAATCTGTCCCATCTTCATTCCCCAGTGTTATGAATTTGGTTAGAGAACATTGTTTAGTGATAAACAGCCTTCTGGCTGGTTTTGTTGCCTTCTTTAGATTCTGAAAGCTGTCTCATTGGATTCAGACTGCTACAAAGACTATCATAGACTTGGCGCCTTAAAAACTACAGACCTTTGTTTCTCACGGTTGTAGAGGCTGGAAGTCTGAGACCAGGATGCCAGCACAGTCAGGTTCTTGCGAGTCCTCTTTTTTTTTGAAGGTTTTTATTTAATGAATACAAATTTCATATGTACAGCTTTTAGGGATATGTTTCTTCCCCCCATTCCCGCCCTCCCGCCCCCACTCCCATCCCACTCCCACTCCCTCTCCCATTCCATTTTCCATTAAGATTCATTTTTAATTGACTTTATGTACAGAAGACCAACTCTATACTAAGTAGAGATTTCAACTATTTGTACCCACACAGACACACAAAGTATAATGTACAGTTTGAAGACAAGTTTTACCATTGATACTTTTAGTATACCTCATTAAGGACAGAGGTCCAACATGGGGAGCAAGTGCACAGTGATTCCTGCTGTTGATTTAAGAACTGACACTCTTATTTATGATGTCAGTGATCACCTGAGGCTCTTGACATGAGCTGCCAAGGCTATGGAAGCCTTTTGAGTCCATAAACTCTGTTGGTATTTAGATGGGGCCACATGCAAAGTGGAAGTTCTCCCTTCAGAGAAAAGTTCATCCTTCTTTGATGGCCCCTTCTTTCAACTGGGGTCTGTGAGTCCTCTTTTGGGGTTGTAGATAGCTGTCTTCTTGCTGTATCCTCACATAGTGGAAAGAGGGTTAGAGAGCTCTCTGGAATCCCTTTTATAAGGGTATTAATCTCATTCCTAATTATCTTCAAAGGCCTTGCCTCCCAATACCATCACATTGGAATTTAGGATTTCAAGATATGAATGTGGGTGCAGTGTGAGTGCATATTCTGTCCATAACAAGTTTTCTTCCCTCCACTGTCACCAGATTAATCTTTATGGGTATTTACACAGCCTACAATTCCATAAGCTCCTCACTGTCGTCCATATAACTTCCACACTTCTCTGTCTGCTATATGGGGCCATCCATGTTCCTAGGTCTCCTTCTTTGTCTCTGCCTTCCTCCCTCACACCCTGTACTTCAAGTACTGTGGTACTGAGAATACATCTCTGGCCTTTCTGCACATTCAACTCTGTACCTCTGCACTCCTAGCTCTGCCTGGTCAACTCTTACTTTCTTTTGCAAGTAAGCACAGACTCTTCCAATGCTGTCCTGAAGCCTGGGTCCTGTGGCTCATCCTGTTCCCAGCTAGCGCCTGAACATACAGAAACTTCCAGTGCCCTAATCTGGCAAAGGTGTCCCAAAAAGCAGCTTCTAGGGAAATAGCTGTTACCTTTCCTTTCTCCCCTTTGACTCTGCGAGTGTAGCAAAAACTATCATCTATTACAGTTTTATTGGCATCTGTGGGATAATGTTGAGTTTAGAGTAAATTTTGGTACACCAAGCAGTTTGTATAACAATCTGCAATCACTGATTCAGAAATAATATACAAAATGATGGGTAGTACTTGTTAGGACCTTACTACAGGACAGGAAGGGAAACAGGGGATATGGTTTAGAGAGTGGGCTTGAATTCAAAATATACTGAGATCCTATGTCCCCCTTCTGTTCTGGGGGTCCAGTCTGAGCATCAGAGGTTTGTCTCAAAATTCATTTTTTTTGCTACCTCCTCTTTTTCTATCAGGAAATTCTCAGACTGTTGCTATGATATCACACCTGCCTTTTTTCCAGATTTTATCAGGGTAATCAGGGTAGAAATGGTCAAAGTGCCTGACGCAGTAGGTAGTTACAGTTTGCCCTTGCTGTGGTTTGAATGTGTTTCCCAAAAGTTCATGTGTTGGAAATGTAATCTCCAAATTCATATATGTGAATGGGAGGTAATTAGAATTAGAAGAGGTCATGAGGATGGGGCCTCTGTGATGGCACTGGCAGCTTTACAAGAAGAGGAAGAGAAACCTGAGCTAATCTGCTTGCTGCCTCTCTACGTAATGTCCTGGGCTATGTGATGACACCCTTCACCAGGTGGCATGGTCTCGAACTTCTCAGCCTCCAGAACCACAAGCCAAATATACTTCTCTTCTTCATAAACTACCTGGTCTCAGGTATTTTGTTATGGCACTTGGACTAAGACAGCCCATTAAGCTTGTACTCAAGGTAAGTGTTAGTGGCTTTTACTTTGCATCTCTGTACCAATCAGCCCAACCTGTGATCCCAGTCCCAGTACGCTGGCTGCCCTGTCTCCTATCCTAGACTCTTAAAATCTAGGTCACAAGAGAGATAGTTATAACTCAGGGAGATCTTGTTCTGTCCTCCAGCCTGGCTACCTGGGAGCTGGATGAAGTCTTTAAGGTCTGTCTAGTCTTGGTTGGTATAAAATCAGGCCTTGACCATGCCCTGCTGGGTTGGTCTCTGTTTTATAGGACATTCTCCAGCATTCTCAGAGGTGTAGTAAGTTCCTAACAAGTGCTACCCATCATTTCATATGTTATCTCTGAATCAGTGATTGGAGATTGTTATAGAAATTGCTTGGTGTGCTAAAATTTACTGTAAGCCCAGGATTATCCCACAGATGCCAATAAAACTGTAATAGACCATAGTTACCTCTACACTTGATAAATTCTGGCACTCAACGATGCACTGTGAATGGAAACAGTAATTTCTATGCCCAGGAGGAGCAAGTACGCAAACTCCCTAACCAGCTGGAGAGCGCAGTGTAAGTGGGAAGTAACCTGCTAGTATCTCAAAGGAGATAAAGTAGGAGACATGCATTGTTTCCATCCCTGACAGTGCTATGGCTTTCGGAGTGACTGGCAGTCATCAGAAAGGCATGTTCTTTCACTGGCATCACAGTGAGACAATAGCACAGACAAGAATCAGGAGGAATAAGAAAATCAGCTCTCTGTGGATTTTAAAGATGGGAAGCATTGGACCTAAAAGAAGAGCATGTTCTCTGAACATGCTTGTGGCCTTTTCCAAGTGTTCATTCATGCTATTCCCCCTGCCCTTCTTTTCATCCTCTGTATAATATTCAGTCCCCCATAGTCCCCTCTGCAAATCTTATTACCTACATGAAGGCTCCCCTGGTTGCAATGAACCATAGGAATCTCTTCCTTATTCTAAAGTTCTAATGCACTTGCATGTTCAGTTTGGCTTTGTTGTCTTAAATGTTTCCTGTGTTTCATATCTGGCTCTTGCTTATTTTCACAAATGTGTGTGTGTAGTGTGTGTATATGTATAGGTATATATGTAAGGAAATATCATATTCAATATCGTATTTGTTGTCATGCCTTATTTGAATTAGTACATAGATTTGTGATTTGATAAACTAACCGATTATTTAAGATTGGGTAGAAATATCATAAGCTTAGTAAGTATTTTGGTTGACAGTGACATATTATGTGTAAGGTTTCTATTTCTTTTTAAATTATTTGATGTTGAGGGAGGTATGGTGGGAGGAGCAGAAAGAGAAAGAAAGAGAAAGAGAAACAACTGCCAGTCTGATTTCTCCTCAAATGCACACAGTGGCCCAGGTTGGGTCAGGTGCCAAAGCCAGGAACCAGGAACTTAATTCAGCATGTGGCTTGAAGGAATCCAATCACTTGAGCTATACCACTGCCTCCTAGCATCTGTACTGGCAGGAAGCTGCTGTCAGGAGCCAAAGCTGGAATCAAACCAAGGCATTCCTTGTGATGTGGGATGTGGGCAACTTTTTTTAATTTTTAAATTTTGTATTGTTTCAACCAATTTTTATTTACAGAATAGAAATCTCTTCAAAAAGATACATTCCTTCATTTAATCAATGGTAAAAAGCCTTATTAAACAAAAACAAAGCCTAAACATCATCATTTATATTTAAACAGAAATACAGATCATTAAAAGTGTATGAGCATAGAATACAAAATGTAGTTTTTACTTAAGCAGTTACATGAATGAGGCTGTTTTTAAATTTCTTCACTGACAACCCCATTTTAACCATTGAACAAATTGCATTTAAATTAGCAATAGTAAAAATGTAAAAATTCAAATTTAAACATGAAAATATGAAACAACAACAACAAAATAACAGGGAGTATCTTTATTACCAAACAGATTAACACATTTGCAGACACTCAGATACTTTCTGAGGCATATTAAAACACCTACATGAAAGGTTGCATTCATTTGAGAGATATCAATACATGTTCAGTGCTGAGACTATTTGTAGCACTTATAGTATATTCAAAGCAGCATTGGACTACTGTGGTTCACATTTGAGAAACACAGATTTAAGCTCTGTGCTACAACTTGCCAGTGTAACATTATAGCTAACAAAGTAACAATTACTCATTTCATATTTTTTTCTTCTGAAACTCAATAAGCAAGTTAACATTTAAGTGCATGGAATAATGCCATGTCTTCTCCCTTATAATAGTAAATTTTAAAATCCAAATAGTTTGCATCATGAAAACTTTACCTAGCTGTACAAAGGCTCCTAAATACAGGATAGTCATAAAGTTCCTTCTTTGTAGATTTCATTAATTTATAGTTATCTTTGTACAAATAAATGCAGAACACTACTCCAGATTATTGAGCAACAGAAATGTCAGTGTGCCACTACCTGTATTTAAGTACAAACACACCACAACCACAACCATGGCAAGTAAATGCCCTCACATGGCCTCCACTGCTTCTGGGAACTTTTCCACGTCACAGGAGCTAGTTTAATGGATACCATTGGGTCTCAACCTATTTCTGAAAGTTCCTTTACTAAAACTTTTGAAATTTAAGAAATGGAACATCTACAGTCTCAATAAGCTAGTTTTTTTTTTCTTACACTTTACAAGCTGGTTCAAATACAATATGTAACATTTTAAATTTTTATAGATAACATTAAAATGATTAAAGGTCTCTACCAATTTATATTCATTAAATAAAAGTTTAATAAATGAAAAAAATACCATTAGTGGGTAAAATATTTAAAAAAAAAAACAAGACACTAAGAGTGTTTCTGAGACTATTTTTTTTTTACTAACTAGAAAAGCTATGGGATTTAGAATGTGGGCATCTTAACCTGCCTGTTAACTGGTAGGCTAAGTACTTGCCCCTAAGATTTTGATTTCATCAAGTAGTTTGTATCCTCTTTTCAATTCTTGCTTCTCAACTCTTTATAAAAGTTAAAACCACATGCTATATTTTTATATTTTGATGCCAACAATAGCTAACTCTTTAATAAATCAGAAGTCATTTGACAGATGTCTTTTCTTGGGTGGTATTTCTATTTGTAAAAATCATGCACTATAATTGTTAACTGATAATACTTCCAATTATTTTTATTTATTTTATTTTCATTGCACACAAAAGGTACTAACAAAGAGAGTCACAGAGAGATCTTCCATCTGCTGATTTACTTCCCAAATGCCTGCATCAGCCAGGGCTGGGCCAGGCCAAAGCCAGGAACATGACTCAATCAGGATTTCCCACATGGGTGACAGGGAACCAAGTACTCGAGCCATCACCTTCTGCTTCCCAGGGTACACATCAGCAGGGAGCTGGATGGGAAAAGGAGTAGCCAGCACTCCAACCAGTATCTCTGATAAGAGATGTGAGTGTATTTAACTGCTATGTCAGCTCTTTAGGTTGAAGAACATACATACTTCTTAGTGCTTCTTGGGGTGTTTCTCACACAAAAGAGGCAATACATGTAGGGCAGAAAGCACAGTGGCTGTTATTAAGGTTGCTATTGTTATTATTTTTATTGCTGTGATAACTATTATCATGTACCTGGCACCGGGGGAAGGACTGAGGATAAAAAGACAAATCAGGATACAAAGACTGGTCAGGATACAGGAATGGCTACTGCCTGCATGCTGTTCATGGGATATGGTAACCATGTAGGAAATGGGAATAGGTAAAAGCTAGAAAAACATTATTAGGTGTTTGGATTTTAATCTCAAGGCCATGAAAAGATTCTTAAGCAGAAGGGGAATTTGTAGTTTGAAAGAACCATCTGTTGTTAGTTGCCTATAATAGATTAGAGGGGACACAGGGAGACCATCTAAAGAGGGCAAGGGCAGTGGTGGTGGAAATGGAGAATAATGGAGGAGCTTTGAGAGGCATTTATGAAGAAGCATGCACAGGAGTCAGTCCATATGGTTTGAGTGAGATGTGGAGGAAAGGGGGGAATTGAAAGGCGTTTATTTTTTGAACAAGCAGATGTTGATGCTACACAGCCAGCAGCAAGAGTACGAAGAAGCACTGTTGTGTTTGATTTGGACACAGGAGCCTGGAGCTAAAAAAAAAAGAAGTCGGCATTCCCACAGGTCATTAACTTTCAGGTGGGGAAAGCAGGAGAAAGGGTGCTGTCCATCAGTGGGAGTGTCTGGAGCAGCTCTGTCCAGTAGGAATGCAACATCAATCTCAGATGGAATTTAACATGTTACAACAACTGCACTAAAATTTTAGCATGCAGAAACAGGTAAAATTAACTTTAATGCTGTGCCATTTCAACATGTGCCCAATATAAAAATTGTGAGTTAGTTCACATGTTTATCTTCATATTAGTCTTTTAAATCTGTATTTTACACTTATAGTACATCTCTATTGGGACTTGTCACAGTGCAAATGCTGAATGGCCACTTGTCACAGTGGTCATTGTGATGGACAGTGCAGTAGTTCTCCACTTTGGCTACACATGAGGATCATTTGGGGGAGATTTTAAATATCACGGTATCTAGGATGTACCCTAATTTAGATGTAACCAGATTCCTGGGGAAGCAGGTTCATTGATGGCCATTCCCAAGAGGAGGGAAGAGCAAAGATTATCAGTTTGCCAGCCATCAGAACAAGAGTCCATAAACTCATTCCAGCTGTATCCTAGCCTTCTGAGTCTAAGTCTGGTGAAACAGAATACATGCACGTCAAGTTACACAAAGTGAATTTACTGCATAAAGAGAAGCAGCAAGAGACAGAAGACTCAGAGACATTGTATGCCAGTCCTCAAGGCAGAAGAAAGCTGCCCAGGGCAAAATCTTGACTGCACATGTTCCACAGCTGATGGACCATGAAGGATATTTCATCCTGGTTATATCCCTCAGGGGCTTGATGAGTCACTGACAAAGCTTTGAAGGACATCTTGTTTCCAGGGAATGGAGAAACAAAGCTCAGGCTGTCCTAGGGAGTTCCTTTCTAACCCAAGATGTTTCATTCCTTAGGCAGGACAGGAGCAAGGCCCAGGCTCTCCCAGACAGTCCCTGTTTATCTCAGTATATTGCATTCCCAGCACATTTGATAGTTTTTCTTGAGAATGATAAGCAAAAAAGTGGAGAGAATGCAATTGGGTCAAGGCCAGCTGGGAAACTGTCCTGCAGGACCCAGTGATTCTGATGTGAAGAGGACCAAAGACACAACACTGGAAAATGCTCTTGGTCATATGGGAGTAGAAAGAGGAACTGTAGAAAGGATCAAGGAGAGGCCAAAGAACTAGGAGGAAGCCAGTCAAGAGTGGTGTCTTACTTGAACGCAGAGTTTCAAGAAGTAAGCTGCCACAAGTAAGCTTACAACTGAATATTGTTCACTGGGTTAGAACCAGGGTGGGAGGCATCATTGACATTCCTGTCAAGAACAACTTAATTTACTTTTTCAACGAGTTGTTATTGGCTGTCTGCTGTGTGCAAGACACATGAATCTTGACCCAGTGGTAATGGTAGACAATACCTTTGAGCACTTCCTTATAAGCCAGGCACTGTTAAGTACTTTGTATGCATGAACTTTCACTTGATTCTCACAGCACTGTAGGAGATGGGTGCTGTTATCATTCCATTCTATGGGTGAGAAAGCTGATATTTAGGCACATTAGATAGCTAGTAGAGGCCCGTGGATCAGTCCGGGCAGGCTAAGTAGAGCTGACAGAAAACCTCCTACTTGAAGAGGCTTGAAATGAAGATTTCTTTCTCACTTTTATTGCACATCCACCATGCTTGGCTAGTGATCTGCTTTGTCCTGGCTTGTGTGTGTGTATTTAAGGGGATGTGTAAACCTGCTGTGTAAGAGAAATGATCCAGAAATTCTTGGGTGAATAGTACCACCGACTGCCGCAGCCAGGAAATGAAGGTTTGTGCCCAGGCAGGCTACTCCAGAGTAACATCTTCACTCCAGATCTTGCCTGGCATCTTACTTTATTGGGTAACAGCTGACCAGGACAAGCAGGGAGAATAGCCCAAGAAGGTGAGAGTCTTCCAAATTTTAGACCTCACACAAGTCTCTCTGAAAGATTACATATCAACCCACTGGTCATCTGAATCAGCCTCTTAACCCTGTACCCCCCATCTCTGTACCCAACATAGGAACAGCCTAGAGCTAGGACCCCAGGGTGCAGGGAGTTGCACACTGCCACTTCTCTTTTTTTAACTTTTATTTAATGAATATAAATTTCCAAAGTACAGTTTATGGATTACAATGGCTTCCCCCCCCCCCCATAACTTCCCTTCCACCTGCAACCCTCCCCTCTCCCTCTCCCATTCCCTATCCCTTCCATTCACATCAAGATTCATTTTCAATTCTCTTTATATACAGAAGATCAATTTAGCATATATTAAGTAAAGCTTTCAACAGTTTGCACCCACATAGAAACACAAAGTGTAAAATACTGTTTGAGTACTAGTTATAGCATTAAATCACAATGTATAGCACATTAAGGACAGAGATCCTACATGAGGAGTAAGTGCACAGTGATTCCTGTTGTTGACTTAACAAATTGACACTCTTGTTTATGGCATCAGTAATCACCATAGGCTCTTGTCATGAGTTGCCAAGGCTGTGGAGGCCTTTTGAGTTTGCCGACTCTGATCATATTTAGACAAGGTCATAGTCAAAGTAGAAGTTCTCTTCTCCCTTCAGAGAAAGGTACCTCCTTCTTTGATGACCTGTTCTTTCCACTGGGATCTCACTCGCAGTGACCTTTCAGTTAAGTTTTTTTTTTTTTTTTTTTTTGCCAGAGTGTCTTGGCTTTCCATGCCTACAATACTCTCATGGGCTTTTCAGCTGGATCTGAATGTCTTAAGGGCTTCTGAGGCCAGAGTGCTGTTTAGGACATCTGCCATTCTATGAGTCTGCTGCACACTGCCACTTCTCAGATAGATATGATCCCATAGAGAAGCAGAAGCTCAGAATTCCTCACAGAGCTTCCTGGGACTTTCATGGTCATCCAGTTTAAGCACTAATCCTAACCTTTGTCCTTGTTCTTCTTCTCCTTCATCTCTGGCCTCCTCTGCACCATGCCTGAGACCAGCAGCTCACCAAGCTCTCTAGCAACCTCTTTGTAACTGGACTATCTACTCAGCAGTATTTCTTGATAATGAGCTAAATGTGTCTCTGTCAGCTTCTACCCAGTAGCCCCATTCTTTCTTGCCAGTATACATGCAATTCTAATCCCATTTTCCCCTAACAGCCCCTTAACATTTTTAGAAATATCTTTCATAGTCCTCCTGGGTCTTTCCAACTTGAAACTTCTCTAATTTAACACAAAACAAATGAAATTCTTTTTTTGTGTGACAACATTGAAATTCTTCAAGTAATTTGACATGTTTCTTTCCCTCCTTCCCGCCTTCTTTTCCATTTCCCCCATGCTAACAGTAAACTGATTTAAAAGACACAGGCAGGGGCAGTATTTAGCTTAGTGGTTAAGTTACCAGTTAAGATGTCCACATCTCATGAAGAGTACATCAGTTTGATCTCTGGTTCTGGCTCCTGACTCCAGCTTTCTGATGATGCAGACCCTGGGAGGCAATGGTGGTGGCTCAAGTAATTGGGTTCCTGACACCCACATGAGAGAACTGGATTGAGTTCCTTGTCTGTGGCTTCATCCCAACCTGGTGTAGCCATTGTGGGGATCTGGGGGCATTTGGAGAATGAACTGGGAGTTGGGAGTACCCTCTATTTTTCTTTCTCTCTCACACAAATACATGATAGCATCTCTGATGCTTACTTTATGTATCAAGACATTAATTTATTTTAAAAAATGTAAAAGCAGATACAGAAGGCAATTGATCAATAGTTGACATTGCTGTGGTAACTCAGTCACTGCTTCAGCACAGATCCTGCCTAGGGCTCAGTGTAACCAACCCAGCTCTTTTTCTGAAGCCAGGCATAACTGGTGAATGTACATTTACCAACTCATCTGTGCTTAACTCAGGGCAAGTGAAGGAGTAAAGGAAATAATCCATAACGTGGTCTGCTCAGTGCCTGAGACATAGCAGGAATAAAATTCAAATTATTACAACAAATAATCAGGACAGTTTCTGCCAGCAACATCCATTATAATTACAGATATCACCTTTTCATGATATCATCATAAAGTACAGAATGCTCTGCATGTTCTAGACACATGATGGGTCTTGAAAATGTTCAAGGAAAATGAATATTGAAAGAACTACGCAGATATATCAACATTTTTACACCAAAATAAACTTACATTTTCTACAAAATTTGTGAATTGCTCTTGTATTGGCAGATAACTGAGCTTTGACTGTGTAAGTCATGCAAAAACATGTCAAAACGTGACTAAAAAGGACTATGTAAGGCCCCTTGATGTGTATATTTTTTCTTTGCTAATGATTCAGATGAGCAATTCCTTCCAGCATTAATGATGTAAAGGATAGAGAGTAAAACCTGTAGACTCTTGACTCTATAAAGTGAGAAGGGATTAATTAAAACTGAGCTAACGTCTTATAGGAGTTTAAATAAAAATAGTCAATACAGCAGAACTGCAAACTCCAGCTGTTGTTCAAAAGCGGGCATCCTTTGATATGGGTTGATAAATATCTACTAAGAAGAGACTCTTTTGTAGCTTACATCAAAGGTCTTGCTCAGTGTGAGACTGAAAGGCCATCAAGACTCTAGCCAGATGCTTTTTGTTTTTAAGCTCTTCATTTTGAGGTAACTTCAGATTTGCAGAAAAGTTACAAAACAGAGAGCTCTCACCCTAAGCTTTCTCTTATGTTAATAGTTTACATAACCATAATCTAACTCTCCAGGCTAGGAAATTCACAATGATACAATGATGTTAACTAATCTAGGGTTGAGTTTTGCTGGTTTCCCTGTGACTGTCCCATTTCTGATCCTAATGGCACCTAGTCATCCTGTCCCCACAGTCTGCTCTGCACAGTCCTTAGTTTTCATTGTTCATGACTTTGACACTTTTGAAAGATAACGGCCACTCCAACTTTCTCGTTTTTTGGGTAAAGAAACCAAGGCCCAGAGAGCACCATACAGTAAGATAAAAGTGAAACTTTTGGTGTGCTTTTTTCTGATTTTTTCTTTCACAAATAGATGGAAGTTAAGCATTTTTGGCAAAAATTCTACCAGAGTGCTTTGCATCAGTGGGTACATGATGTTGGTATGTTATGGCTTATCATTGGTTATGTTAAATTTGATTACTTGGTTAAGGTAGTATCATAGATTTCTCTATTTTTTTAAATGTTTTTCTCTTCATAATTAATAAATACATGAAGGCATTTTGAGACTATGCATACATATTGTCTTTCAACATGCAACAAAAATGTCTACAACGGACATTTAAGAGTTGTTTGCTATTTGCATCATTCCTCCTGAGTTTATTAATTAAATACTGCTGTCCTTCCATGCCTACTTATCGATTCTGTTATTTATTACAACAGTATGGATTCAATTATTATTTTGTGGTTTGTAATACATTACTATCATTATTTATTTTCTTACTTAAATTTTTCCAGATTTGGCCATTGGGTCCTCTCTCATGTGTCCTTTTCACTTGCCTTGTCATTTTGGGGAGCACTTTCCTACTTTCTGGAACTGCAAAATATTTCAGGCTTTGCTTCTAGTTCCCCAAGAGTCCTAGTTTGTTTCAAAGGAGAATGGTTCTTAGAAACAAAGAGCTGGGTGGTAGTTGAACAGAGTTTTAAACAATAAACCCCAGAGGGAAGAACAAAAGATAATCAGTGATATTTTTTCTCTGTGGTGCCAGATAGCAAATTTTATGTGAGTTCTTGCTATACTAGGTAACTACTGCTATGCAACAAATCACCACCAAATTTAGCAGCTCAACCCCAACACTTATTATGTCACAGTTTACGTGAGTCAAAATTCCAGGCATGGCTTAACTAGATCTTCTGTTTCAAAATCTCTAACAGGCTGTATTGAATCTGACTGGGCTTTAGTTATCTGAATGCTGAACAAGGGAAGGATGCATTTTCAAGCTCACCTTGTCGTTGGCAAGAATTGGTTCCTTGTGGGTTGCAGGACTGAGGACCTCAGTTCTTCATGGGCTGTTGGTCAAAGAGGGCTCTTAACTTCTTGCCACATGGGTCTCCTCAGCAAGGCAGCTTGGTTTATCAAATCGTAAGCTGAGAAGACAGTTGAGAGAGTCCGCAAGCAAGACGTAAGTCATGTTTTTGGTAACAACATCACCAAGTGGTGTTCCATCATTGGTGTTGTACTCTCTTCTCTCCATTTTGACACTAAAGTCATTCTCCTTCAGCTCTGAATACAACCCTTTTTTTCTCAAGGGCTGACAAGAAGAATCCACTGCCATGGAGACAAAAATGTCATGTGGTTTATCCTTGTGAGTTAGACATAATCACTTTCTGTGATGTAGCTTCCACAAATGGATGTTTGACCAAATCTAGGGTCTGATCTTGAATAACATTGTGATTACTGTTAGGGATTAGGAGAGAATTTGGAAATCATTTACACCTGGCTTTGCTATCTAGTTTTGTTGTACTAGAATCTTTATTTTGCAAAAAAAAGTAGAATGTTTGAAGCTAAATGAAACCAAGCAATAATATTCCTTATTTTGTAGATAAAGAAGGCGAGGTCTAATAAGACAAATGATGGAGCCCATATGTCAAGTGCCCAGGCCAGGATACCACATCCTATGTAGAGCTCACAGGATAATAAAGAGTATTTATATAACAAAAGGTATTGTTATTTATTTTTTTTTTTGACAGAGTGGATAGTGAGAGAGACAGAGAGAAAGGTCTTCCTTTTTGCTGTTGGTTCACCCTCCAATGGCCGCTGCGGCCGGCGCATCGCGCTGATCCGAAGCTTGGAGCCAGGTGCTTCTCCTGGTCTCCCATGCGGGTGCAGGGCCCAAGCACTTGGGCCATCCTCCACCGCCTTCCCGGGCCATAGCAGAGAGCTGGCCTGGAAGAGGGGCAACCGGAATAGAATCCGGCGCCCCAACCGGGACTAGAACCCGGTGTGCCGGCGCCGCAAGGCGGAGGATTAGCCTGTTAAGCCACAGTGCCGGCCAGTTAGTTCTTTTTTTTTAAAGATTTATTTGAAAGTCAGAGTTACACAGAGAGAGAAGGAGAGGCAGAGAGAGAGAGAGAGAGAGAGAGAGAGAGAGAGGTCTTTCATCCGATGGTTCATTCCCCAACTGGCTGCAATGGCCAGAGCTGTGCTGATCTGAAGCCAGGAGCCAGGAGCTTCTTCTGGTTCTCCCACATGGGTGCAGGGGCCCAAGGCCATGGGCCATCTTCTAATGCTTTCCCAGGCTATAGCAGGGAGCTGGATTGGAAGTGGAGCAGCCAGGTCTCAAACTGGCACCCATATGGGATGCTGGCTCTTCAGGCAGTGGCTTTACCTGCTATGCCAAAGCGCCAGCCCCAGGATTGTTATTTCTTACAAACATTTTCTGAACTATTTGTTTATTCTTTCACATATCAAACCTAATTAACCACTAACTCTGTGTCCAGCACTGTGCTGGGGATATGGAGATGAATTAAGTAGCATCTCTAGTCCGAGGCAACATAGAGCCTACAGGAAGGTGGGCAGTGAACGCTCACAGTCAGTGAGATAAAGGTGTAATGGAATTAGCACAGAGTGCCTTAGATAGTGTGGGAGGCATGTGGTGCAGTGGGTTAAGCCCTCACTTGGGACATTTGTGTCCCATATGGGAGCACCACTTCAAGTCCTGATCACTTCCAACCCAGCTTCCTGCTAATAGGGCTAGTAGGCAGCAGGTGATGGCACCTGCCACCCATGTAGGAGACCAAGATGGAGTTTTAGGCTCCTCATTTTGGACTGTCCCAGCCCTGGCTGTTCCACCTGTATGAGGAGTGAACAAGTGGTTGAAAGATTCATTCATTCTTTCACTGTCACTCTGATTTCAAGTTGATGGAAATAAATAAACATTTTAAAAAGTGCCTCAGATACAAATAGAAGAAGAAAATAGAAGTCACTTTTGATTTTTTTCTACTTCTGATAAATTTTCACACACCTAATGACAAGTGGCATCACAACAGCAGGTCACATTGTTACTCAAAATGCTTAACAGTATTTTTCACATTGGTGGTTATGAGTATTTTACAGGGGACAATTTTGGTACCTGCTCATTGGATGCCTGCAGCAAATACCACCTTGGATCAAAACCAAATGCTCCAGCATTTGGATGCCAAGGTTGTGCAGTGTATTGGTGGAGAAGCTCTGCCTAGGCTAACAGCCAGCAAGAATCTTTCTGTGGTCAAGCTGCTGAGTTCACCCTGAGAAACAAATAGAAACAGAATGCTGCTTTCCAGACACTTTAAAGCCTTGAAAATATAGTGTAAATTTGGAACAGATAAAGATTAATTACATTAGCCAAACATGAACATCACATCCTATAAAAATAGCAAGGATTGTGCCATTTTACAGCAGCATCTTATTAATTCCTCGTCTCACAAATTTGACTTTGAATTAGGATGGACCCATGTTTATTTTTGCCTTGACTTTGATAAATGAGTTCACTAAGCCATGGCATAAACAAGAGAGAGAGATAAAATGTCTTCCTCACTTATGAACAACCAACACCATTTGTTTTATAGGTAAAAAACAAACATGTAGTTCATCAAGGACTCTAGTAGTTAGGAAAGCCAGGAAACCACTTGATAATTATATGAGCAATTTTTAAAAACAGAGTAATGGCTATGAACCTGTATTCATTTCCCAGGGCTATTGTAGCAAATTTCCGTTAAACTGGGTGGCTTAAAACAATAAAATTGTGTCTCTCACAGTTGTGGAGGCTGGGAGTCTGAGATCAAGGTGTAGGTTGGGCTGCACTGCCTCCAGAGGCTCTGAGGGAGAGTCCCCCTACCCTGTCTCCTCACAGATTTTTGTGGCTCTAGATATCCTTTGGCTTATGGCAGTATACCCCAACCTGTGCTGTCTTCAGTAGTCTCCTTCTCTCTCTGCTTTCCTGTGTCCTTTCTCATATAGGGACAACAACCATCAGGTTTAGACCCACCCTAGTCCTGGATTATGTTCCCATGAAATCCTTAACTACATTTGCAAAGACCGTATTTTCAAACAATGTCATGTTCACAGATAGTAGGGGTTCATGACTCGGGCACTTTTTTTGGGCACATCCACTATGGTCTTCTTTAAAAGCAGTTTATAAATCTGCCTCTTCAGTAATTAAACTGGGCTTTCCTTGCAGTGGTCTGATTTTTGGAAGCATCGTGAATCACTAGTGAGGAGGGAACTTGGGGGAACTGAGCTTTTGGGAAGTCAAGGATTTGTCTGCAAGAGGAGACAAGGGCTGCATATGCTCATACAGATTTAGGAGAAAGCACAGTGAGAAGAGGAGTGGACTCAAATATATAGAGGAAAGAACACACATGTATGGAAGGGCTGGGAGATGGGGATGAGCTATAAAGATGACTGATGGGGGCTGGTACTGTGGTGTGGCAGGTAAAGTCACTGCCTGCAGTGCTAGCATCCCATATGGGTGCTGGTTTGAGTCCCAGCTGCTCCACTTCTGATTCAGCTCTCTGCTATGGCCTGCAAAAGCAGTGGAATATGCCCCAAGTCCTTGGGCCTCTGCACCCACTTGGGAGACCTTGGCTTGGGATCAGCGCAACTCCGGCCGTTGTGTTGATCTGGGAAGTGAACCAGTGGATGGAAGCCCCCCCCCCCCCCAACTCTGCCTTTCAAATAAATAAAATAAATCTTGGAAGGAAGGAAGGAAGGAAGGGAGGGAGGGAGGAAGGAAGGAAGGGAGGGAGGGAAGGAGGGAGGGAGGGAGGGAGGGAGGGAGGGAGGGAGGGAGGGAGGAAGGGAGGAAGGAAGGAAGGAAGGGAGGAAGGAAGGAAGGAAGGGAGGAAGGAACCAAGAAGGAAGGCAAGATGGAGACAAGTGTGGAGAGTAGGGAAGAAAGTTTACTTTCTTTGTATTGTCCACTAACTTGTTGAATCTTCCCAACAACCTGATCAGACAGGTATTAACAACACTATCTTCATGTTATAAAGAGTGAAAATAGAGATTCAGAGAAATGAATATGTCCAAACTCCTTTAAAACATTTATGGGACAGTTATTTAGAAATTAAGAAACTAAAAATGCCTGTGTGAGTTTGCAGTGGTAGACAAATCTGCAGAGCTAATGAGTGTTGTGGTACAGCGGTTAAGCTGCTGCCTGCAACATCCATAACCCATTTCAGAGTGCTGGTTCAAGTCTAAACTGCTTTGCTTCCATTCCAGCTTGTTTTCTATGCATTTTCTAAGGCAGCAGAAGTATTTGGGCTCCTGCCACCCATGTGGGAGACCCAGATGGGGTTCTGGGCTTTCTGGGTTTGACTGATCCAGCCCTGGCTCTTGTAGATATTTGGAAGTGAAACCATGGTGGAAAATAATTTCTCTCTTCACCCTTCTTCTTTCCCTCCCTCCCTACTCCTGCCTTTCAAGCAGATGAAAAATAAATATTAAAAATTACAGGGGAGGAATGGGCATTTGGTACAGTGGTTAAAATGCTGTTTCAGACACCTGCATGTGATATTGGAGTCCTGGACTCACTTCCAGTTCTTTATTCCTGCTTATACATACTTGAGAGGAAGCAGGTGATTGCTCAAGTACTTGACTCTCTGCCACCCACATGGGCGTCCTGGATTGAATTCTGGGCTCCTGGCTGTGGCCTAGCCTAAGTTCAGCCACTGTGGTTCATTGGGAGAATGAACCAGAAAAATGGAACAACTCTGTCTTTCTCTCTCTCTCTCTCCCTTTCAAATAGATAAAAATTTTAAAAGATGCTAATGGGGCTATCTCTATGTAGTAGATTGTGATATTCAATTTTCTTTTTGTTTATCTGAATGGTTTTTTAAAAATGAAAATGCACTTTTTAAAAGTGAAGTCGCGTGTTCATCGCAGCATTGTTCACAGTAGTCAAGCCATGGAAACCTTCTGAATGTCCATAAATGGCCTGGCCAGAGTTGTAAGGTGGGGTCCATTTCATCTTCTCCATGTCTTGAGTCTGAAGCTAAATTCAGCAGTCAAGTGATGTGAGCTTCACTTTTTCTTTCTAGTGTAAAACTGGAAGGGTGTTTAGACCAATGATGGTACATTTTGTTTATTTGTCCAGGTAGAATCTGGTGATATTTTCTGTTGTTAAGGTTAGGCCATCTAATTCATGTGGCTGATTCACCCTCAAATATTTTCAGGAAAACGAGATTCTCTCTTTTACAGTGCCATTAGCAGGTGTATTGGTTGGTACATCAGAGGAAAAAAATCATCTCTCAATACTCCTATAGCTTCTGGAGTAGGGGTAAATACCTCTGTGCTTTGAGTTTTCTTTATGCTGAGTTTCTTTTAGGAGGGCAATGTGTAACCCCTGTCTTACTTCAACTGCTATAACTAATTGCTCTAGACTGCACGGCTTGAACCACAGACATTGATTTACCTCTTCCACTTCTGTCTGGAGGTTAAGAGGATGAGAACAGAGGGCCAGCAGGGTCAGGCTCCTGGTTGGACGCTTTTCTTTCTGTGTCCACAAATGGTAGAAACCAAGTTACCTCCTGGGACTCTTCTCAAAAGGGTACTAACCCCATTCAGGTGGGCTCCACCCTATAACCTTATTACCTCCCAAAGTCTTTACCTCCTATAGCATCTCAGTGTGTTTAGGGTTTCAACATATGAATTAGGTGGGATGTGACATAAACCCTCAGGCCATTGCAGCTCCCAAAGTTTCTCTGCTTAGTTCTGATTTATTAGCTCATGTTTCTTTGACAACTTTGTGCATTTAAACAACAAATCTACACATTTTTTCCATTGTGCTTAGTCTTCTTACTTTCCCTCACTGACGAATTTAGCAGTGTCTTAGTTCCTGTTCTATGATGATAAAAAGGTACCTGCACCTGGGTAATTACAAAGAGGCTTGTTAAACCCAAAGTTCTGAAAACCCAAGAGAACAGTGTCAGCACCTGTTGGACTTCTGGTGAGGGTCTTTGGCTGAAGGATTGGGTGGAGAGAGAGTAAGCAAGAGAAAAGTGCAGGAGCTACCTGAATCCCATCTTGAGGGCAGATGCCTCTTGATCCAAAGGCAACTCTCAACACTGTTAACGTTGGAGACCAGTCCTCAACATGAGTTTTAGTCATAACAAACCACATCCAACCCCATGGCAAGCAGGGTACTTAGTGTCTGGTGGGATTCTACATATGTTTTGTCTCATCAAGCCCTTAAACAGATCCATCTTTGGGGTCTCCAAGATGACTCCCTCCCTGGGAGAAAGAAGGCTTAAAATTCTGTCTTATGTGTGTCCTCAGTCCTGATTTGCTTCTTTCTGAGGATGGCAGTTCTTTATTCAGTCTCCAATGAGTAAGCTTGTTTCTGTTTTGTTTTTGTTTATTATTTTAGCTCATTCTCCCTGAAAAGTGCACAGCAGGTGTGTTATTCATCGTTCTCCATAAAAAGAACCAGAAGGATATATATCTGTATGTATGTGTGATTTTTTCATATATGTGCAAGCATCTATAAGTATGTATGTATATATCTATCTAGAGAGATTTATTTTAAGGAATTTGCTCATGTGATTATGGAGCCTAGCAAATCCAAGTCTGCAGCTGCAGACTGGAGACCCAGAGCAGAGTTCATTTAGCACTTGAGGTCTGAAGGCCGTGTCTCAGGGAAGGCCCATCTTTGCTCTACTCGGGCCTTCAACGGATTGGACGAGAAGCACCAACATTGTGGAGGGCAGTCTGCTTTCTTCAAGATCTACTATTGTAAACATTAATCTCATCCACAAAACACCCTCAGAGAAATACCCAGAATAATGTTTAACCAAATGTTTTGGTTCACAGTCCAATTGACACACAAAATTAATCATCACAGTAGGTTTCCCAGACCCCAGACTGAAAATCATTATGCTCAAGTTGGTTCCATTTTCAGCATGTATCTTGTGGATCTTGAAGGAGATCCAGGACCTGGGTGGGGACAGCAAGAGGTGCTGAGGTGTGAACCTCTTTAGTTGCTGGTTCAGGTATATAGGAGTGTGTTGCATCCTGCGGGTCTGGATTTCCTGTGGTGAACATACATGCTAGGCCACCATGGTGACTTACCTCTTGCATAGTGTACAAATTATTTTTTGAGGGATACAGGGATTCTTAGAATGGGAGTTAGCCTTTAAAAGATGTGGATACTAATATCTTAGAGTATTTGCATTTAGCTTCAAAGTGTTACAGGGAAGCCATGGTGAAATCTCACTAAAGTGAAAGAAGCAAAGATGTAGAAGGTGACCCTCAGTTTTAGGAGTTAAATATTTTGCTAGGTTACTCTAACAATGCTCATTTTATGGCGGAAAGAAGAATAACCAATCTCATTAATTAAACTCAAAGACTAAATGTGCCACCCCAACTTGCTCCTGGATACCAATCTATTTGTGCAACAGAATGACTAATACTCATATATGTGGGAGAAAGTGTCTCCCAGATAACAGTAGTAAAATGTTTATCAAAGACTTTGGGAACTTGATTCTTCAGAAGACTGGGATGAAAGCCATACAGTGCATTATCTGATGGTTTTAGAAATACACTATAAGACGTGCATTAAAACTACTAAGTCCTTCATCTTTTGCAGAACACCTGGTACTTCATGTGGCCATAGCTCTAAGCATTCAGTTGACTGAGCAAGGAAAGGCAAATATCTTTGTAAGTGGTGTTTTACTTCTAAATTTATGTACATTTAGCTTAATATATCTGCTTGAAATGAAGGAAAATCAGTATTTTAACCTGATTTTATATTCCATTTTGATGGACTATTTCAAACTAAACAAATATGCCAGTAAATAGGAGATGCAGACTGATGGGGAGATTAGCAAAACCTAGGAAGGGGGGCTGGCACTGTGGTATAGTGGGAAGTAGCTCCACTTCCAATCCAGTTCTCTGCTATGGCCTAGGAAAACAGTAGAAGATGGCCCAGGCATTTGAGCCCCTGCGCCTGCATGGGAGACCTGGAAGAAGCACCCGGCTCCTGGCTTCAGATCAGTGCAGCTCTGGCCATTGCGGCCATTTGGGGAATGAACCAGTGGATGCAGTGGATGTAATACTTTTTTTTTTCTCTCTCTCTGCCTCTCTGTAACCCTGCCTTTCAAATAAAAATAAATAAATCTTTTCTTTTCTTTTTTTTTTTTTGTAAAACCTAGAAAGGTGTATGCCCCCTTCTATGGGCTCCACAGAACTTCCAATTTCCCCTGCTTCACAAACTTGCCACCTCACTTTTGTGTTGTCTGTGTTGCACTCTGTCATTGGACCTAATATATCATTGGGCACATAGCAGATTCTGTATGTGTGTAAGTTGAGTGAATAAGTGAGTGAATAACTAGAAAGGAAGCCAGAGTTGACCAAGATAAGGATAAAACACTGGTGAACACTGAGAAAGTAAGGGAAGGAGATTCCTCACCTTTCCTCTGACTTATCAGTAGAGGTTGTCTTGGTGGCTTGTGGCGGATTGCAGTTGAATTTAGTTTTAGTTATTTTTGGGTCTGATGTTTCTCTTTAAACATTGTCAAGGGAGAAGATAGATATTTAGGGGAGAAAAGCATTCAGGGAACATGTTATTAGAAGAGAATTCATAACTAATCAAGGCTAATGAAATAAAAATGCAGATGTGAGAGCTCAGCTGACTTTACTCTTGAGACTATCAAATTGATCTTGACTGATACTGAATTCTGGCCTGGCTCAGGTCTTTTTCTAGGGAAACTTCTTTTTTTTAAAAATTTTATTTAATAAATATAAATTTCCAAAGTACAGCTTATGGATTACAATGGCTTTTCCCCCCATAACTTCCCTCCCACCCACAACCCTCCTCTCTCCCACTCCCTCTCCCCTTCCATTCGCATCAAGATTCATTTTCAATTATCTTTATATACAGAAGATCAATTTAGTATAAATTAAGTAAAGATTTCAACAGTTTGCAGCCACACTGGAACACAAAGTGTAAAATACTGTTTGAGTACTAGTTATAGCGTTAATTCACATTGTACAACACATTAAGCACAGAGGTCCTACATGAGGAGTAAGTGCACAGTGACTCCTGTTGTTGACTTAGCAAATTGACACTCTTGTTTATGGCATCAGTAATCACCCTAGGCTCTTGTCACGATTTGCCAAGGCTATGGAAGCCTTTTGCGTTCGCCGACTCTGATCATATTTAGACAAGGTCATAGTCAAAATGGAAGTTCTCTTCTCCCTTCAGAGAAAGGTACCTCCTTCTTTGATGGCCCATTCTTTGCACTGGGATCTCACTCGCAGAGATCTTTCATTTAGGTGTTTTTTTTTGTTTTGTTTTGTTTTTTGCCAGAGTGTCTTGGCTTTCCATGCCTAAAATACTCTCATGGGCTCTTCAGCCAGATCCGAATGCCTTAAGGACTAATTCTGAGGCCAGAGTGCTATTTAGGACATCTGCCATTCTATGAGTCTGCTGTGTCTCCCGCTTCCCATGTTGGATCGTTCTCTCTTCTTAATTCTATCAGATAGTATTAGCAGACACTAGTCTTGTTTATGTGATCTCTTTGACTCTTAGACCTATCATTATGATCAATTGTGAACTGAAATTGATCACTTGGACTAGTGAGATGGTAATGGTACATGCCACCTTGATGGGATTGAATTGAAATCCCCTGGCGCGTTTCTAACTCTACTGTTTGGGGCAAGTCAGATTGAGCATGTCCCAAATTGTGTATCTCCTTCTAGGGAAACTTCTAGCATGTCTGCAAGTTTGAATCCTTTCCATGAGGCTTGGGACTTTTTTGATAAAACTTGGAGATCAAGCTTGAACTGGAATCCAGAGGGTTCACCCCACATTTTCACAAACAGCCACCCAACATTGGACATGGGAGTCTGTTTTGAAGCCTGAATGACATTGCTAGTGTCCTTGGGTGTTGATGATCCAGGAATAATGGAAAACATCCTGGGATAGTTTGGTCCCCCAACCATCAATGCGCTGCATTGGTGACCTTTGGAAATCTTTGAGCAATAGTAGGTAGCAGGACTGGTGGTGTGGTACAGCAGGTAAAGTAGCATGCTGCAGCACCGACATCCCATATGGGCACTGGTTCAAGTCCAGGCTTCTGCTCTTCTGATCCAGCTCTCTGCTACGGCCTGGGAAAGCAGTGGAGGATGGCCTGGGTGCTTGGGCCCCTGCACCCACATTAGGGACCCAGAAGAGGCTCCTGGCTCTTGGCTTTGGATTGGCCCAGTTCCAGCCATTGTAGCCATTTGGGGAGTGAACCAGCAGGTGGAAGACATCTCTCTCTCTCTCTCTCTCTCTCTCTCTCTCTCCTTCTGCTTCTCTGTAACTCTGCCTTTCAAATAAATAAATAAATCTTTAAAAAAAAAGTAGGTAGCAGCAGGACTTTGGTTCTATAGTGCAACTGAATGTCAATCAGGTTTTATAATTGTTACAATTTTAGTACTTTAGCAATTAAAAAATGGGCACTCAAAATATCATATGCATGTGAGATCTTCCTAAAGTTCATGGAAATGGTGTAATATGAAAAAAGTAAGGACTTACACAATTTTTGCAACAAAATAAACTTATCTATTAATTCCATTTTCTACAAACTTTAAAAAATATTTGTGAGGCAGAGAGATGGAGAGAGGGAAGGAAAGAGAGAGTGAGGGAGATAGGGAGGGGGAGGGGACAGAGAGAGAGAGAGAGAGAGAGAGAGAGAAAGGGAGAGAGAGAGAGTACATGAGCTTTCATCTGCTGGTTCATTCCCCAAATGCCTGCAAAGCCCTGGCTGAACCTAGGAGCTCAGTACTTGACCCATGTCTCCCACCTGGGTGTCAGGGACACAAGTACTTGAGCCATCACTTGCTGCCTCCCAAGGTGCACATTATCAGGAAGCTGGAATCCAGAGTGGAGCTGGGACTCTAACTTGGATGTCTGACATGGGTGTCCCAAGTGACATCTTAACCATTAGGCTAAACACCTATCCCTCAAACACAGTTTTGGAAGTTTCCCCAAAAGTCTTCTTTTACCCTCTCATGTTTCTAAGCCTGAGCACATCCAAATTATGTCATTTACCACCAGCCCATACTTGAAACAGATCAGCAAGATCATTTTATTTTTTTATTTTATTTTATTTTTTGTGCTGAAAAGAACTGTCTTTCAGAATCTACACACAAAATAAAGAACGAGAATAAGTACAACAACAACAAAGTCAAAGATCAATATACAAAGATCAATATACAAAACTCCATTATACTAAATACACATGATAAATTCCAAAATAAAATTAAGAATATCTTTCATAATAGCATCAAAAAGAGCAAGATACTTAGAAATAAATTTGACAAGAAAGTTCCAGACTTGTACGCTGAAAATTAGAAAACACTGCTGAGAAAAAGATCTGAATAAATGGAGAGAAATTCCATGTCCATGGATTGGAATACTCAGTATTGTTAAGATGGCATTTATGCTCAAAATGTTTCATGGAATCAATGCAATTCACTTCAAATTTCCATCAGGCTTTGTGATTTTTGTTTTGGAAATCAACAAGCTGAAAAATGAAAACATGTACACACAAAGACTTGGACTTTTTTTATACTTTAAAAAGTTTATGTGTTTTTATTTAAGGCATACAAATTTCATGTATTTCATGTATAAAGATTTAGGAACATAAAGTCAATTCCCATTCTAGCTTCCCTCCAGCCCATTATTGTTTGATTTTATAGGTTGACTTTTTGATGACTTTTTACGTAAGTTTGCAGCAACGAAGCCATCACCACAATCCAGAAAAAGAATGGGAGATCCAAGATGGCTGAATAGGATATAGCTACACGAACTTAACCTACTCTGGGATATGAGAAGAGTAAAGGAAGGACTACGTTTTCAGAGGTCTGACTGATGGAAATTTTCAGCAAAGAAGTGGAAAAAAACCCAGCAAACACTCCATGGGAAAAAAGGAGAGAAGACAGAGACACTGCTGCAGCTGGCTGCCAGCTGTTAGGTGCCATCTTACCACGCCAGGGTAGGAAAAAAATCACTGTGCACCCTGCCACTTGCAATTTTAGCTGAGAGTAAAAATCACTCACTGACTCTTTAGCCTAGAGAGCTGACTGGGATCTGAACAATTGCCAGGCTAGGAGCAGAGATGCTACCTTGATTCCCTGCCCGCCCCCACTCACATAGAGCACCATACTTGGCAGTGAAAAGTCATGCAACATGCCTTCTATTCTCCTACCAGCATCATAGCCAGAGTCAGGACAATGTGTGGGTTAAAGGACAGAGCCCCTGCTTCCTGCAGTTGTGAGGGTTTTTGGGCATTAGCCCCAGAGCTATGTTCATCACTCTACCTGAGCAAGGAGGATTCACTGTGACTTCTGGGAGCTAACACCAGAAGCAGCCCATAAAACATCTCTTCCCACCCTGGGAGATTTGGGTAATGACCCCACTATAACCTGCAACACCAGGACTTTAACAATTTGTTCTTTCTTTCTTTATTTTTGGTGCCACTAGAATCTACCTGCTGAACATAGGAAAGAACCTTTCTGGTTTCATACCCTCCAGAATAAAATCTCCTGTAAACTTTGAAGTCACCCTGTAGGACTAGAATAGAGTCCAGTCCACATCCCCTAGTCCTAAGGCTAGGTTTGTTGGTATTGTACCAGTCACCACTTGGATTCTCCCAGCAGGACCTGAGGAAAGGTCCATCTGTATCACACAGTCCTAGAGCCATAGCAATTGGTGCCACAAGTCCCAGAATGACTCAGGCTTACTAGTAGGACATAGGGACAGCCACCCCAGTTTCTCCCAGCATCAAGTACAAGGCCCTCCCTATCACATTCACCAGGGGAACTGATACTGAATTCTCTGTGGACCAAAGATACACATGCATGGAAACCCATATTCATCTCAAAGCCACACATCTATATGAACTATAGCAGACTAGTCCACAGTGTCACTTATAGAGAGCCGACACTGATTAAGACTAAGGAAATCACTCAGAGATAATACCCCTGGGATCACCTAGTACCAAAGCCAAAGCAACAAGCCCAGTAATAACCCACATACCAGCTAAACTGTGAACTTTTTTTTACAATAAAGCCCACTCATAAAGAGGAAGGGATAAATACACCAGATGGGCAAATGTCAACATACAGACACAGGAGACATGAAGAAATAAGGTAGCATGACACCACTGAGAGAACACAATACTCCTCCAGAATTAGCTCTTGAACTGAAGGAAATCTATGAAATGACAGAGAATTCAAAATAATGATTGTAAGGAAACTCAATGAGATACAAAAGAATACAAATAGATTAAGGAAATGAGGAAATCAATGAGTGACATGAATGAAAATATTTCTAAGCAGATAGAACTCATTAAGAAGAACCAAATAGGTATTGTGGAAATGAAATCTTCTATCAGTGAAAAAATATGATTGAGAGCTTTAACAGCAGAATAGACCAAATGGAGGAAAGAATTTCAGACCTCAAGGACAAGAATTTTGAAATAACCGAGTAAGACAAAAATTTTAAAAAATGTAGAAAGTCTACACAAAATATGGGATACAATTAAACAGTAAAATATTGATATTACAGGTGTTCCTGAAGGAGAAAAAAAGGAAAAAGGCATTGAGAACCTGCTAAATGAATTAATAGTTGAAAATTTCCCAGGTCTTGAAAGAGACATGGATATCTAGATACAAGAAGCTCAAAGAACCCCAAGCAGACTCAACCAAAAAAGGTCTTCTCCAAGGCATATTATCATCAAATTGTCAAAAATTAAGGGCAAGGAGAGAATACTAAAGCCAGTAAGACAAAAGTGTCAAGTTACACAGGAAGGAAAAGCTGTTAGGTTAATGTCAGAGTTTTCAGCGGAAACCCTACAGGCCAGAAGACAGTGGGATGATATTCAAGTTCTTAAAAGAAAAAAAAAAAAAAACTTCCAACCAAAAATAGTATATCCAGCAATGCTCACCTTTAAAAGTGAAGGCAAAATAAAGTATTTTCCAGATAAGCAAAAACGGAGAATTCACAACCACCAGACCAGACTCACAAGAAATTATGAAGGGTATCCTGCATTAGCAGTAAACATTATGAAAACATATGACAGCACCACATTCACTAACAGAGCAGATAGAATTATTATCCAATCAACAAAATGACAGGTCTTAGTTCTTATCTATCAGTACTAACTTTGAATGTAAATAGATTAATTTCACCAACCAAAAGACCTAAGTTGGCTGAGTGGATGAAAACTACAACCGCATCATATGTTGCCTACAAGAAACTCACTTCACAAACAAAGATACATACAGACTGAGAGTGAAGAATTGGAAAAAGATACACCTGGCAAATGGAAACCAAAAGCGAGAAGATGTAGCTATTCTGATATCAGATAAAACAGACTTTACATCAAAAACTGTAAAATGAGATAAAGAAGGACATTTTGATAAAAAGTTAAATTCAGCAAGAAAACATAACAAACATATATGCAACCAAAACTTGACCACCCAGATATATACAAAAAATACTGTTAGACCTAAAGGGACTCTAATACATAATAGTGAGTGACTTCAACACCCCATTTTCATCAGTGGACAGTTAATCCAGACCACAAAATCAATAAAGACACATTAGAGTTGAAACACACTATTGAGCACATGGCAGACATTTACATTACATTTCACCCAACAGCTCCAGAACACACATTCTTCTCATCAGCACATGGAAAATGTTCTAGAATAGACCACATATTAGGCCACAAATAAAGTCTCAGCAAATTTAAAAAGATTGAAATCATACTATGTATCTTCTCAGGCCATAAAGGAATAAATTTAGAAATCAATAAGAATCAAACACTCATAAATACCTGGAGATTAAACAACATGCTACTGAATGATCAAGAAGTCATTGAAGACATTGAAAAGGAAATAAAAAACTTTATTGAAATAAATGATAATGAAAGCATAACATATTAAAACCTATGGGATACAGGAAAGCAGTATTAAAAACAAAGTTTAGGGGGCCGGCGCCATGGCTCACTTGGTTAATCCTCCGCCTGCAACGTTGGCATCCCATATAGGCGCCGGTTCTAGTCCCGGTTGCTCCTCTTCCAGTCCAGCTTTCTGCTGTGGCCCGGGAGGGCAGTGGAGGATGGCCCAAGTGCTTGGGTCCCTGAACCTGCATGGGAAACCAGGAAGAAGCTCCTGGCTTTGGATTGGCACAGCGCTGGCTGTAGCGGCCATTTGGGGAGTGAACCAACAGAAGGAAGACCTTTTTCTCCATCTCTCTCTCACTGTCTATAACTCTACCTGTCAAATAAATAAAAAAAGTTTATACATTAAATGCTTACATTAAAAATAGAGAAATGTCTCAGGTTAAAGAACTAATGGTGCTCCTTGAAAACTTAGAAAAGCAAAAAGAAATCAAACCCTAAATCCTCATGAGGCAATAAATAATAAGGATCAGTGAAGAAATAAATGAAATTGTAACTTAAAAAAAGGAAAACAGATTGACAAAACAGAAAGTTGGTTTTTTGAGAAGATAAACAGATAAACCTCTAGCCAGACTAACAAAGAAAAACAGAGAAAAAAACTCAGTTAAATAAAATTAAAGACGAAAAAGGAAACATTACTACTGATACCACTGGAATACATAGGTCATAAGAAACTACCATGAAGAACTATATGCTAATAAACTAGAAAACCTTGAAGAAATGGATAGATTCTTGGATTCATATAACCTACCAAGAGCAAATCAAGAATATATAGAAAATCTAAATAGATCCATAACAAGAAATGAGATTGGGGCAGTATCAAAAGTCTTCCATCAGGGGCTGGCACTGTGGCATAACAGGTAAACATGCTGTCTGCAGCACCAGCAGCACATATGGGTGCTGGTTCATGTCCCGGCTGCTCCTCTTCCAATCCAGTTCTCTATTTATGGCCAGGGAAAGCAGCAGAAGATGGTCCAAGTGCTGGGCTCCTACCAGCCATGTGGGAGACCTGGAAGAAGTTCCTGGCTCCTGGCTTTATTCTGGCCTAGCTCAAACCTTTCTTTCTGTCTCTCCCACTGTCTCTAACTCTCAAATAAATAAATAATTCTTTAAAAACTTATTTATTTGGGCCGGCGCCGCGGCTCACTAGGCTAATCCTCCGCCTTGCGGCGCCGGCACACCAGGTTCTAGTCCTGGTTGGGGCACCGATCCTATCCCGGTTGCCCATTCTTCCAGGCCAGCTCTCTGCTGTGGCCAGGGAGTGCAGTGGAGGATGGCCCAACTCCTTGGGCCCTGCACTCCATGGGAGACCAGGATAAGTACCTGACTCCTGCCATCGGATCAGCGCGGTGCGCCGGCCGCAGCGCGCCTACCGCGACGGCCATTGGAGGGTGAACCAACGGCAAAAAGGAAAACCTTTCTCTCTGTCTCTCTCTCACTGTCCACTCTGCCTGTCAAAACAAAACAAAACAAAACAAAAAAAAAAAACAAAAAAAAATTTATTTGAAAGGTAGAGTTAGAGAGAGGGAGAGGCTGAGAGACAGCAAGATATCTTCCATCCACTGATTCACTCCCCAAATGGCCACAACTACTGGAGCTTAGCCTATCTGAAGCCAGGAGCTAGGAGCTTCTTCTGGGTCCCCCACACAGGTGCAGGGGCCCAAGCACTTGGGCCATCTTCTACTGCCTTCCCAGGCCATAAGCAGAGAGCTGAATTGGAAGAGGAGCAGCTGGCACATGAACCAGTGCCCATATGAAATGCTTGCACTACAGGTGGAGGCTTAGCCTACTGTACCATAGTGCCAGCCCCAACATAAATAAATCTTTAAAAAGGTCTTCCATTAAGGAAAACTGTAGGACTTGATGCCTTAGTATGGATCTTTTATTGAAAGGGGAAATAATTCCAGTACTCTTCAAACTACTCTAATATATTGAACAGGATGGAATTCTGCCAAACTCTTTATGAGGCCAGTAATACTTTGATACCAAAACCAAAGACATGAAAAGAAAGTTACAGACCTATATTCTTAATGAACATAGAAGCAGATATTCAAAGTAAGATGCTAGCAAGCAAATTGAATCTAAAACGACATCAAAAAGATCATACAACACGATAAAGTGGTACTTATGACAGAAATGCAAGGGTGATCCAACATTCACAAATCAATAAACATCTTAAAGCATATCAATAGAATGAAGAACAAAAACCATTTGGTCACCTCAATAGATGCATAAAAAGCTTTTGATAAGATTCAACTCGCCTTCATGATAAAGACTCTCCACAAATTAGATATAAGAGGAACATTCCTCAAAATTATGAAGGCTATATATAACAAACCAACAGCCAATATCATGCTGAATGGGGAAAAACTGAGATCATTTCCCTTTATATCTAGAACAAGAAAATGATCTCCACTTTCACCACTCTTATTCAATACAGTACTAGAAGTTTCAGCAAGAGCAATTAGGGAGGAGAAAGAAATAAAGGGTATCAAAATTGGAAAAGAGGAAATCAAATTTCTATATTTGCAGATATGATGCTGAATATGGAAAAACCTAAACACTCCATCAAGTGTTGTTAGAATTGATAAATTAATTCAGTAAATTTGCAGGTTACAAACATACATACAAAAACAATAACTTTTTGGTATGCTAATGATGAATTCATAGAAAGAGAAATCAATAAAGAAATCCCATTCACAGTAGCCACAAAAAATCAAATATTCAGGAATAAATTTAACCAGAGAAGTGAAAGATGGCAACAATGAAAATTATCAAACATCGATGAAAGAAATCATTAAGGGCACAAAAAATGGAAAGATGTTCTGTGCTCCTTGATTAGAAGAACCAATATTACCAAATGTCTATGCTACCTAAAGCAATTTACAGATTTAATGCTATCCCTATCAAAATACCAATAGTATTCTTTACAGAATTATAATAAAATATCCTAAAATTCATATGGAATCCCAAAAGATTCCAAATAGCCAAAGCAATCCTGAGCAAGAAAAAGCAAACTGGAGGCATCACAATACCTAATTTCTTTTCTTTTTTTTTTTTGACAGGCAGAGTGGATAGTGAGAGAGAGAGAGAGAAAGGTCTTCCTTTTGCCGTTGGTTCACCCTCCAATGGCCGCCACGGTAGGCGCGCTGCGACCTGCGCATCGCGCTGATCCGATGGCAGGAGCCAGGTGCTTCTCCTGGTCTCCCATGGGGTGCAGGGCCCAAGGACTTGGGCCATCCTCCGCTGCACTCCTTGGCCACGCAGAGAGCTGGCCTGGAAGAGGGGCAACCGGGACAGGATCGGTGCCCCAACCGGGACTAGAACCCGGTGTGCCGGCGCCGCAAGGTGGAGGATTAGCCTAGTGAGCCGCGGCGCCGAATACCTAATTTCAAAGCATACTACAAACCTGTATTAATTTTTAAGACTTTATTTATTTATTTGAGAGAATTACAGACAGAGGGAGAGAAAGAGAGAAAGGCCTTCCATCCACTGGTTCATTCCCTAAATGGCCACAGTGGCTGAAGCTGGGCCAATCCAAAGCCAGGAGCCAGGTGCTTTTGTTTTGTGTTGATTTCTGTATGAAACCCATTCTAACAGGGTGAAGTTAAACCTCATTGTGGTTTTAATTTGCATTTCTCTGGTGGCTAGTGATCCTGAGCATTTTTTCATGTGTCTGTTGGCTCTTTGGATTTCCTCTTTTGAAAAATGCCTGTTTAAGTCCTTTGCCAATTTTTTTTTCTTTAAAGATTTATTTATTTACTTGAAAGTCAGAGTTACACACAGAGAGAGGAGGCGAGGCAGAGAGAGAGGTCTTCCATCTGCTGGTTCACTCCCCAGTTGGCTGCAATGGCTGGAGCTCATCGGAAGCCAGGAGCCAGGAGCCTCTTTTGGGTCTCCCATGTGGGTGCAGGGGCCCAAGGACTTGGGCCAATTTCTACTGCTTTCCCAGGCCAAGGCAGAGAGCTGGACCAGAAGTGGAGCATCTGAGACTTGAACTGATGTCTATATGGAATGCTGGCATATATATATTCTGATTAATCATTTATCAGTTGCATAGTTTGCAAATATTTTCTCCCATTCTGTCGGTTGCCTCTCCACTTTGCTGAGTGATTCTTTTGCAGTACAGAAGCTTCTCAATTTGATGTAATCTCATCTGTCAATTTTGGTTTAGATTGCCTGTGCCTCTGGGGTCCTTTCCAATAACTCTTTACTGATGTCAATGTCTTGTAGGATTTCCCTAATGTTTTCTAGTAATTTGATGATATGGAGTTGTAGATTTAGGTCTTTGCTCCATTTTGAGTGGTATTTTTGCAAAGTGTAAGGTAGGGGTCTTGCTTCACACTTCTGCATGTGGAGATTCTGTTTTCCCAGCACCATTTTTGAAGAGACTGTCTTTGTTGGGATTGATTTTAACTCCTTTGTCAAAGATAAGTTGTTGTAGATGCATGGGTTGATATCCAGAGTTTGTTTCATTGATCTATTCATCTGTTTTTGTGCTAGTAGTAGACTATTTTGATTATAAGTGCCCTATAGTATGTCTTGAAGTCAGGTATTGTGATGCCTCTGGCTTTGTTTTTGTTGTATAAGATTACTTTAGCTGTTTGGAAACTCCTGTGTTTCCATATGAATTTCACCATAATTTTTTCTTTTTACTTATTTATTTTTATTTTTAAAATTTTTAAAAAATATTTTATTTTTTATTTATATAAGAGGTAGAGTTACAGACAGAGAGGGAGAGACAGAGAGAAAGGTCTTCTATCCACTGGGTCACACCCCAGATAGCCACAACAGCCGGGGCTGAGCTGATCCAAAGCCAGGAACCAGGAGCTTCTTCCAGTTCTCCGAAATGGGTGCAGGGGCCCAAGGACCTGGGCCATCTTCTACTGCTTCCCCAGGCCATAGCAGATGGCTGGATTGGAAGTGTAGCAGCTGGGACATGAACCAGTGCCCATATGGGATTCTAGCACCACAGGCAGAGTATTAGCCCACTACACCACAGAACTGGCCCCGCATCATTTTTTTTTCTATATCTGAGAAGAATGTCCTTGGTATTTTGATTGATATCACTTTGAATCTAAATTGCTTTTGGTAGCATGGACATTTTGATGATATTCTTCCAATCCATGAACATAAGAGATTTTTCATTTTTTGTGTCTTCTATTTCCTTCTTTAATGTTTTATAAATCTCATAGTAGAGATCTTTGATGTCCTTGGTTAAATTTATTCCAAGGTATTTAATTTTTTGCAGCTATTATGAATTTGATTGATTTTAGAAGTTCTTTCTCCACAATTACAATTTCTGTGTATACAAAGGCTATTGATTTTTGTGTGTTGATTTTATAGCCTGCCATTTTACCAAACTCTTTTATGAGTTCCAATAGCCTCTTAGTAGAGTCTTTTTGGTCCCCTATGTATAGAATCATGACATCTGAAAACAGGGATAATTTGACTTATTCCTTCCCAACTTGTATCGTTTTGATTTTTTCCTTCCTTCCTTCCTTCGTTCCTTCGTTCCTTCGTTCCTTTCTCCCTTCCTTTTGTCCTGTCCTTTCTTCCTTTCTTTTTTTCTTTCCTCCCTCCCTCCCTCCCTCCCTTCTTTCCTTCCTTCCTTCCCTCCTTCCCTCTTTCCTTCCTTCCTTCCTTCCTTCCTTCCTTCCTTCCTTCCTTCCTTCCTTCCTTCCTTTGACTAATGGCTCTAACACTTTTAGGACTATATTGAATAGCAATGATGAGAGTGGTTATCCTTGTCTGGTTCCAGATTTACTGGTTTCTACCTTTTACCCATTCAGTGGGATTTGACTGTGGTTTGTCATAAATTGCCCTGATTGTTTTGAGGAATATTCCTTCTGTATCTAATTTCCTTAAAGTTTTCATCATGAAAGGATGTTGTATTTTATCAAATACTTTCCCTGCATCTACTGAGATAATCGTATGGTTTTTGTTCTTTAGTTTGTTAGTGCGATGTATCACATTGATTTTTTTTGAATGTTGAACCATCCCTTCATACCAGGGATAAATGAGTTGTGCCCATCTGAAGGCGGGAGCTAGGAGCCAGGAGCTTCTTCTAAGTATCTCACATGGGCACAGGGGCCTAAGGACTTGGGCCATCCTCCACTGCTTTCCTAGGCCATAGCAGAGAGCTGGATCAGAAGTGGAGCAGCAGGAACTTGAACCATTAGGGGTAAGTCCGATTGAGCATTTCTTTTAAATAGCCAAGTGACCTGTAATGAGGTGCATATACATTTATAATAGTCACATCTTCCTTTTGAATTGATCCCTTAATCATTACATAATATCCTTCTTTATCTCTTTTACCAGTTTTTGTGTTAAAGTCTACTTTGTCTGATATTAGGATGGCTATGCCAGCTCTTTTTTGGTTTCTGTTAGCATAGAATATATATATTTTTTCATTCTTTCACTTTCAGTCTGCATATATCTTTGCTGGTGAGATGTGCTTCTATTAGGCAGAAAAATCACTGTGTCTTGTTTTTTAATCCATTCAGCAGTCTGTATCTTTTAGGTGGGGAATTGAGTTCATTTACATTCAAGGTGACAATCGGTAAGTAAGGACTTGGCCCTGCCATTTTCCCATAAATATTCTTATTTTTTACTTTGGATTTCATTTATGCTTTTACTGGAAGATTTTCTGCCTTTACCTTCTTTCATAGTGATGACCGTATTTCTCTGTTTCTGTGTGTAGCATGTCCTTAAGCATCTTTTTTTTAAAAACTTTTATTTAATGAATATAAATTTCCAAAGTACAGCTTATGGATTACAATGGCTTCCCCCCCATAACTTCCCCCCCACCCGCAACCCTCCCCTTTCCCGCTCCCTCCCCCCTTCCATTCACATCAAGATTCATTTTCAATTCTCTTTATATACAGAAGATCAGTTTAGTATATATTAAGTAAAGATTTCAACAGTTTGCACCCACATAGCAACACAAAGTGTAAAATACTGTTTCAGTACTAGTTATAGCATTAAATCACAATGTACAGCACATTAAGGACAGAGATCCTACATGATATTTTTTTTAAGAATTGATTAACTTTCTATGCAATTTCCAATTTAATACCAGGTTTTTTTTTTTCACTTTCAATTATCTTTATATACAGAAGATTGATTCAGTATATAATTAGTGAAGATCTCATCAGTTTGTACCCACACAGAAACACAAAGTGTAAAAATAGGGTTTCAGTACTAGTTATAGCATTACTTCACATTGGACAACACATTAAGGACAGATCCCACATGAGAAGTAAGTACACAGTGACTCCTGTTGTTGACTTAACAATTTGACACTCTTGTTTATGGCGTCAGAAATCTCCCTAGGCTCTAGTCATGAGTTGCCAAGGCTATGGAAGCCTTTTGGGTTCACTGACTTCGATCTTATTCCAACAGGGTCATAGTCAAAGTGGAAGTTCTCTCCTCCCTTCAGAGAAAGGTACCTCCTTCTTTGATGGCCCTGTTCTTTCCACTGGGATCTCACTTGCAGAGAGCTTTCATTTAGGTGTTTTTTTTTTTTTTTGCCAGAGTGTCTTGGCTGTTCTTGCCTAAAATACTCTCATGGGCTCTTCAGCCAGATCCGAATGCCTTAAGGGATGATTCTGAGGCCAGAGTTTAAGCATCTTTTGTAAGACTGGGACTGATGGTGACAAATTCTTTCAATTTCTATTTGTTATGGAAGGTCTTTATTTCACCTTCATTCATAAATGAGAACTTTGCATGGTACAGTATTTTGGGTTGCTAATTTGCCTGGGAAAGCAGCCAAGGACAGCCCAAGTGCTTGGGCGCTTGCACTTTTGTGGGAGACCTGGATGAAGCTCCTGGCTTTGGCCTGGTCCATCCTAGTTGCTGTGGCCATTTGGGGAGTGAACCAGTGGATGGAAGAAGTTTCTCTGTCTCTGTCTCTCCCTCTCTTTCTCTAACTCTGCCTTCCAGATAAAATAAAACATACCTTTACAAAAGAGATAAGAAAAATAGATATCCCCTTCCCTTGAAAAGATTCTTCTATACCCATCAGTTACTCAGGTCAGGTTATTGATTTGAAGGCATCAGTAAATGGGGCCTTTGGTTTCAACTAGGAAGTAGGATTTGAAAGGACTGAGGACCTCACTCCAATGTCAGGTGCCTTTCTCCCTGATTGTACTGGTGTTTCTCTTGTGAGCCACAAGCACAAGGAGGGTTCTTAAACTGCTTTAGTACATGGTGACAGTTCTGCCAATATGCTTACTGACTGTCTTGAGAGTTCCTAAAGTTCACTCTGTGATAATTGTGGATTCATATGCAGCTGTGAAAAATAGTACAGCAACAGCCTGTATGCCCTTTACACAATTTCCCCTAGTGGTGAGGTCTTTCAAAACTATGGTACAATACCATGTTTTCTAGATTTTTGTATCTAAGAAAATTAAGTAAAGAAAGCTTTGATTCCTTTCCACCCTCTGTATGTAGCAAACACCTCTCCCTTTCTTGGCAGGATTCTGCTACACTTAACTCTTTCATACTTTATTTTTAAAAGATAGATTTATTTATTTATTTGAAAGTCAGAGTTACACAGAGAGAGAAGGAGAGGCAGAGGTCTTCCATATGCTGGTTCACTCCCCAGTTGGCCACAATAGCCCGAGCTGTGCTGATCTGAAGCCAGGAGCCAAGAGATTCTTCTGGGTCTCCCACATGGGTGCAGGGATGCTAGAACTTGGGCCATCTTCTGCTGCTTTCCCAGGCCATAGCAAAAAGCCAGATTGGAAGTGGAACAGTTGGGACTTGAATTGGTGCCCATATGGGATACCGGCACTGCAAGTGACAGCTTTACCCTCTACTCCACAGTACCAGACCCTTTTTCATACTTTGAATAAAGGACTTCTTCAAAATAAATTTTCTTTTGATTCTATAATAGTTAAATGTTGACTTAAAGGATTATGTGTCAATCACCTTAACTCAGAATTATTTTCTCAAATGCAGTTAATATGTAAATATGAATGAAGAGTTCCTAACCATCAAGTTGGAGGCATACTGAATAAAAAAAATGTAACCTATGACCACTGAGGCTTGTTTTTATGAGTGGGAGGAAGACTGATGGAAGGAATGTACCTGAAAGCAATCATTCAGCAATATGGTTGCAAAGGGGCTTTGACAAAGGCAATAGGAAGTAAATGTAGCTCCCAGCCACAACTAGCCATGTTGCCATGGAAGGCAAGGAGGGTCTCTTGCCTCCTGCAAGAAGAGGAGCTGAAATACTGGGAGAACCTAATGAGTTCAGTTGATGGGGAAAGGAATGTGAAAGGAAGGGAGGGGATGTTTTGGTAGAAAGAGCAAACCCACCTCCAATTGAAAAGAAAATAAAGATGCTTGGCTCCCTGGACCTTTCTGAAGAGATAGAGGAGCAAGTAGTTCAGGAGAGCACCTGGCTGTTTTAGTTGATTTTCCCCATCAACTGAACTCATTAGGTTCTCCCAGTATTTCAGCTCCTCTTCTTGCAGGAGGCAAGGGACCCTCCTTGCCTTCCATGGCAACGTGGCTAGTTGTGGCTGGGAGCTACATTTACTTCCTATTGCCGTTGTCAAAGCTCCTTTGCAACCACATTGCTGAATGATTATCCTGGAAGTTAAACATAAGCCTACCTATTCTCATTAATAGGTCCGTTTAATAAACATTAGGGCCGGTGCCATGGCTCACTAGGCTAATCCTCGGTCTGCAGCGCTGGCACCCCTGGTTCTAGTACAGGTTGGGGTGCCGAATTCTGTCCCAGTTGCTCCTCTTCCAGTTCAGCTCTCTGCTGTGGCCTGGGAGTGCAGTGGAGGATGGCCCAGGTCCTTGGGCCCTGCACCCGCATGGGGGACTGGGAAGAAGCACCTGGCTCCTGGCTTTGGATCATCACAGCTTGCTGGCTGCAACGCACCGGTCATAGCGGCCACTTTAGGGGTGAACGAACAGAAAAGTGAAGACCTTTTTCTCTGTCTCTCTCTATCACTGTCTAACTCTGCCTGTTTAAAAAAAAAGGTCCATTTAATAAACATTATTATGCACTTCTTATCTGTGTGTCCTTGTGGTTGAACTGGTGTAAAGATGAATTAAGTGTGACTTTTGAACATGCATTGCTTGAAGCAAAGGTTAGAGAAAAAAAGTGTTCATCTCAGAGCAGAGATATCTCAAGTTTTACTCATCCCTGGTTGCATTGAGTTGGGGGAGAGTACTGCACTATGAATCCGGAGACTGAGCTTTGTGGTCTTGACTCTGTGTAGGACTTGGTTTTCTTAACTGAGAGTGTTTGATCTAAATGATCTTTAATTTTTCATCATTTCTGTGATGAAATGATGGCTTAAAGAGACCATGTGTGGCACTAACTGTCAAACATTACTAAGAGCTTCTGGTTGTGATTGACACATACTAACCTTTACAGAGAGAGGCTCTCCCATGCGCCATTTGGAATTTCACTGTGATTACCCAGAATTCTTTGAGTCACTAGAAAGTAGCTAAGACTTAGGATGGTAACTCCTCTACTTCCTTTAGTTTATCTTGCTCACCAACAAGACCCACACCAACTCTTCTTCCAAATCCAGAGGTTTGAGGATGTGTTGAGGGTGACCTGGTTGTGAAACAAGAATGAGTTTATGAACTTTGCTGTCCAGTTTCACCATTTATCATCTGCTAGTGGTTGAATTGTGTCCCCCTCAAATTTGTTTATTGATGTCCAAATCTCAGTACCTTAGAAGGTAACTTTTTTTTTTAAATTGTTTATTTTTTGAAAGGCAAAGAGAGAGAGAAAGATAGAGAGAGAATCTTCCATTTGCTGTTCACTCCCTAAATAGCTGCAACCTTGTTGATTGGGCCAGGCTGAAGCCAGGAACATGGAACTGAAGTTCTCTCAAGTGGGTGTCCAGGGCCCCAGTACCTGTACCATCTTCCATTGCCTCGACAGGCATATTAGCAGGGAGCTGGGTGGCAAGCATAGCAGCAAAGATAAACCAACATCTCTAAGAAATTTTCTTGGTTAATACTATGTCTTGGTCTGTTTTGCTTATTATACTAGAATAATTTTTAGAAATGAAAATTTCCTAGCATTAAAATTCAGGCAGCTTTCTGTCATTAATTGTAAGAACATATTTCTCTTCTATAGCTTATACAATGAATTGGAAGTTTAGAGTTGTTTTTTTTTTGGAGGGAATGTATGCATACTAGATGCATTAAAAGTATCTGAATTAGTGCAGATGGGATTAAATAGGAAGGAGCCATTTTCAAAGAATGTCAGACATACAGCATGGTGCCTTTTAGCAGCAGTTATAAAATAATGAGGTTGGTAAATGCATCAGATTCAGTTCAATAATTTTTTGAAGATATTTTTCTTATTTTAAATGATGGAATTCATTTTTATTAGCCCTTGAAATTAATGAGTGCTTTCATTTTTGGTTTAGCTATAGTCTCTGGCTTATTTAAGCTTTGTCTTCATATCTTCATATGTGTGGATTTCAAAACTTTTGCTTCAAAATAAACTTATGTCTTAATTCTATTTTCCATGAACTTTTTTTTCATTTATTAAACTTTTATTTAATGAATATAAATTTCCAAAGTACAGCTTATGGATTACAATGGCTTCCCCCCTCCCATAACCTCCCTCCCACCCACAACCCTCCCCTTTCCCGCTCCCTCTCCCCTTCCATTCACATCAAGATTCATTTTCAATTCTCTTTATATACGGAAGATCAGTTTAGTATATATTAAGTAAAGATTTCAACAGTTTGCCCCCATATAGCAACACAAAGTGAAAAAATACTGTTGGAGTACTAGTTATAGCATTAAATAAGAGTGTACAGCACATTAAAGGCAGAGATCCTACATAATATTTTTTTAAAAATTAATTAATTTTCTATACCATTTCCAATTTAACACCAGGTTTTTTTTTTCATTTCCAATTATCTTTATATACAGAAGATTGATTCTGTATATGATTAGTAAAGATTTCATCAGTTTGCACCCACACAGAAACACAAAGTGTAAAAATACTGTTTCAGTACTAGTTATAGCATCACTGCACATTAGACAACACATTAAGGACAGATCCCACATGAGATGTAAGTACACAGTGACTCCTGTTGCTGACTTAACAATTTGACACTCTTGTTTATGGCGTCAGAAATCTCCCTAGGCTCTAATCATGAGTTGCCAAGGCTATGTAAGCCTTTAGAGTTCGCCGACTTTGATCTTATTCCAACAGGGTCATAGTCAAAGTGGAAGTTCTCTCCTCCCTTCAGAGAAAGGTACCTCCTTCTTTGATGGCCCCGTTCTTTCCACTGGGATCTCACTCACAGAGATCTTTCATTTAGGTCTTCTTCTTTTTTTTCTTTTCCATGGTGTCTTGAACTTTTTGAAGTATCTTCGTATATTTGTTGCTTTTTTTTTTTTAAGATTTTATTTTATTATTTGAGAGGTAGAGTACAGACAGAGGAAGAGACAAAGATAAAGATCTTCCTTCCATTGGTTCACTCCCCAAATAGCCTCAATGGCCAGAGTTGTGCCGATCCAAAGCCAGGAGCCAGGAGCCTCTTCCCGGTCTCCCATGTGGGTGCGGGGGCCCATGGACTTGGGCCATCCTCCACTGCTTTCCCAGGTCATAGCAGAGAGCTGGATTGGAAGAGGAGCAGCCAGGACCAGAACCGGTGCCCATATGGGATGCTGGTGCAGGATTAACCTACGGCGCCATGGCGCCGGCCCCCATATATTTGTTATAATTAATCATAGAGATTCCTAAGCTGCAAGCCTAACAGAATAACACATCTTTAATCATGAGATTTTTTAAAAGACTTTATTTATTTATTTGAGAGGTAGAGTTACTTGAGAGGCAGAGTTTTAGAGAGAAAGGGAGAGACAGAGAGAAAGGTCTTCCATCCACTGGCTCAGTCCCCAAATGGCTGCATTAGCTGGAACTGGGCCGATCTGAAGCCAGAAGCCAGGAGCTTCTTCAGGGTCTCACATGCACGTGCAGGGGCCCAAGCACTTGGACCATCTTCTACTGCTTTCCCAGGCCATAGCAGAGAGCTGGATCAGAAGAGGAGCAGCCAGGATATGAACTGGCACCCATATGGGATGCCAGCTCTGCAGGTGGAGGCTTAGCCCACTATGCTACAGCGCTGGCCCCATAACATGATTTGATGAATTCAGCAGAATCTGTAAAAAGAATAGTTACTTTCCTTTCTGGGTAGTAATTTTGCATTACAAAAATAATATTTTCCATATAAAGGGCTGAAAATACTGATTCAGTTTCCAGAAGGAAAAATATTTTAAAACGTAATTAGGTTCTGGAACTCTATGCATATTTGTCTATAGGTATGACTATCTGTGTATGAATTGATAATTTCTAGAATCAAAATTTTCTTGGGGAAGATTTTTCATTATTCTAGAGGAATTTTTCTCACTTCTTCATTGTCCATTGAAATAGAAGCAATGTAGACTGTTGATTAAGATGACAATGGATTTTCAAACAAATCAAACATGACATAATGGGTCAGACCCACAATTTGCCAATGTAGAAATTTGAGATTGACAATGGATTTAATGGATAATTATATGAAAATAATAATAATTATAGTCAGTTTTTGCTGGGGACTATGTGCCAAGTTTTTCTGGGCAACTTACATGTTGTGCCATATTCAATCTTTACAATTAAATTTCATAAATATTATCTTCTAGAGTCTACGGATGAGGAATTTGAGGCTGAGATAGGATAGCCACCTTTTCCAAGATAATTGAGCTTTTGAATCAGTTTCTCCTTATCTACAAAGTAGCCTGAAGGTAGTTTGACTGGTGTATACTCTTTTTACTACTTATGAGAAGTTTCTATGTTTATAGAATTTCATCCTCACAAGTATCCATCATTCTTTTTTTTTTTTTAATTTTATTTATTTATTTGAGAGGTAGAGTTACAGAGAGAGGGAAAGATGGAGATAAGGTCTTCCATCTGTTGGTTCACTCCCCAAATGGCTGCATTAGCCAAAGCTGGGAGCCAGAAACTTCTTCTGGGTCTCTGATGTAGGTGCAGGGGCCCAAGGACTTGGGCCATCTTCTACTGCTCTCCCAGGCCATAGCAGAGAGCTGGATCAGAAGAGGAGCACCCGGGTCACAAACCAAGGCCCACATGCGTTGGCGGCACCACAGGCAGAGACTTAGCCCACTATACCACGGCCAGCTCCCATCCTTTTTTAACTTCTAAATTTTTACTGAAAAAATTTTGAAGTAAGTAAATTCATGGTTGAAAATTAAAAATGTAAAAAGCTATAGAATGTAAATAAGTCTCCTTTCCTGTCTTGTTCTTCAGACCTTTAGGCCTCTTTACCAGACAGCCGCTCAACTAGTTTCTTGTTTTGTTTTTATTCAAAGAGCTCTATTGAGGTGTTATTTGCATACCATAGTATCCATCCATTTTAAGGGCACAAGAAAATATTTTCCAAAAAATGTAGGCTGAATGTAGAGATCACTTCTTAAATTTTTAAAATTTCTTTTCATTGTATTTGATGGGAAGAGAGAGAGAGAGAGAGAGAGAGAGAGAGAGAATTTTCCATCTGCTAGTTTACTCTCCAAATGCCCACAGCCAGGGCTGTTCTAAGACAAACCAGAGCCTGAACTCCAGCCAGCCCTCCAACATGGATGACAGTAACCCAACTCCTTGAGCTGTTACCTGTTGCCTCACAATGTGTGCATTAGTAGGAAGCTGGATTTAAGTGGAGATGCTAGATTAAGCAGTGACTTAACCACTGTGCCAAATACCTGCTCCCCAACGCAAATTTCCCCTTTTTAAAAAATGTTAAGAAGAAATTTTTGTTGGAGCTCACCTCTTCTACATTCCTTCTCTTAAGTAATGTAGCCCTCAAATTGCCAGCAAATTTCTTCTGCCTTATCTATACATTTATACACATAAGACAAGCAGATAGACGCCACATGAGTGTTAGAATGAGCATAGTAAATTCGTAGGTATGTACCTTATGCCATTTCCTTGATGATGTGTTTGGTGATACACAGACGGTTTTAAATACACATTTATAAATGGTAGATCTGTTCTTACCAACGGTGTCTAGAAAAAGTGTCCCTTCTTTTGCAGATGTTCAGGTTGTATCTGCTGATTTGATCAGAAGTGGGTTCAAAGGGAGTCATCTCCTTCCTCCCACTGATCCATATTGTGAAGGAGGAGTAGCTCTATTAACCTATCAAAGTCATTCGCTAAATTACAGGGATACACACTTTATTTATTTAGTTAAGAGATATGGTTACAGATGGTGATAGGTAGAGCAGAGTGAAAGGTTTTCCATCCTGGTTCACTCCCCAAATGGCTGCAACATCTGGAGCTGGGAGCCAGGAGATTCTTCCAGGTCTCCCATGTGGCTGCAGGGGCCCAAGTGCCTGGGCCATCTTCTACTGCTTTCCCAGGCCATAGCAGAGAGCTGGATCAGAAGAGCAGCCGGGACTAGAACCAGTGCCCATATGGGATGCTGGTGCCACAAGCAGACACTTAACCTACTGCTCCACAACGCTGGCCTCTGGGATACACATTTTAGAAAGCTAAATTGAACACTTTGTACCAGGATGAAGGATTGAAATAAAAAATGAAAAAATGCGGGCACACGTGCATAACAAATTGAGAGGAATATAAGTGCATGATATAAAATCTGAACTAAAAATATGTTTGATGTAGAAACACTGCCTCAAGGATATAATATTTAAAAATGTATGCAGGAGGGGGAAAATTCACTCGCTTGACATAAGAGAAACTACACAGGCCATTCCTAATCCCTAATTCCTCTGAAGAACAATTGGTACCATCAAGAAAAGAAAAGCTCTTAGATAGAGAAAGCAAAATCCTTATCAGAACAGATGCCCAGCATTTGGGAAACCATTTGGACATGGGGAGAAAAAAATAATCTTTTTTTCCCATGATGTGGCAGCAGAGAATAGATCAAAAAGCTTGAGATAGAGGAGTCCAGCAGGTGGCTAAAGGATGGGGAAGATTTTTGCCTTCAGAAGTTTAGGAGGGAAAAAAGGCTAGTCACTGACAAGCGGAAGAAAGATGTATATGCTTTCTCTGTATTAATGTTAGTAATGGCTCTAAAACATTTATCATCCCATTCAATAGCTCACCGGGCTTCAGACCATTTTCCCCTGCTTTGGATGTAGGGAAGTCCTGCATGCCTGTGTCACATTCACCACTCACAAATTCTCTAAACTGTCTAACTTGATTCCATCCCAACATCAGGCATTGTGTCCTTCTGCTATGCTTGTTGCCCAAATGCAAAATAAAAAATATGCAGAACAGCTCTATTCATTTAGTCGTGGCTGCACTATAAAAGGAGAGGGTAGAATGAATTGCTTTCTAATAGAACTCTGTTCTACTCTCAGATATTTAGCTCTGTGATATACAGCTTCCTCTTTTACTGGGTTTCAGACATCCCCTGTGATAGTCCTTGGTTTTATGGCTTTTGTTGGCAACAGAATTTCTCCATATATGCCATGAGACATCTCCTGGATTCTGCTATTCGGTTTCTGACAAAGATTTTCGCTTTGGCAAATAAGGTGATGTTTAATTACTGTTGTGCCTATGATCTCGGATCTTATTGGTTTATATAATTAGCTCTCTGATCACCTGGAACAACTTCTCAGGGATTCTTCTGGAAATCTTCTTGAAGCCCCTTGTTTTTTACAAAAAGCAGCTTGGCTGCATGTTTATTGCCTCTGGATTTACACAGAAATATAGGTGCATGAATATATCTCTTTGTCACAGTTTTCTCAAAGGATTTGAGAGAGGCTGGAGAAATACATAAATTTGCAAAAGGATAAAATGAGAATCCCAAACTTCAGGAACAAAAAGTAAGGAAAATAGCAAGCTGGATATTGCACCAATAAGTTACTAGAAGTGGGGCTGCAGATTTGGTTGTAAGCTTCATACTGGACAAGGCACAGAAAGAAACACTATTTTGTTATTCACAGGGATACAACGTTCAGGACAAGCTGATTGCTATGAGGAAGTGCAGCTTTTATGGAGAAAGAAGCCTGGGAAGAATCCCTTCACTGTAAGGTGTAATAGATAACTTAGAAGTTGCACATGGCACTTTCCCTGTTACATGCCTCGATGTCAGCTGATGACTTTATACCCAAAGGTAATTTGGTTAATGGGAGATTAGGAGGAACCCAACTCTTATTCTCTGTTCCAATCAGGCTCCTCTCTCAGAATGAGGATTCCTAATTTTATTCTGACCTGCTTATGGCTTCCACTTAGGGTAGCAATATTCAAACAATTCTTTTAAATTAGAAGCATTTAAATTTCAAACAGCAACTCCTTGGGATTTCAGTGAGATAATGAGATAACATAAATCACACTTAGCACAGTTTCTGGCATAGAACAAGCATTAAAGAAATATAAGTTTTCATCAGTTTCTCATTTTGAGACACTATGATGACTTCCCCAGAGAAGGTAATAACTTTGTCTACGCAGCATAGTGAAAAGAACTTGTGTCAGGACAACACAGCTCCATCATAAGGCTCACTAACTAAGGTCTCACAAGCCTCTGTGTCTTTTGTACAACTGAGATAATAGCTAACAAGTAATCAGAAACATTACATACCACTCCCTAGCCTGGAACATAGCAAGGATGTAATTCATTAGGCTGCTTTCTTACTCTTGACATCATGGGATCAAGCAATTCATAGGAACTACAAAGGACTGCGAAGTCAAGTGACACTGAGTGAATCACATTGTATATGTAAACAGCAGCCCTATCCTTCCAAATTCAAAGTAAATCTCATCATTTTGAACACTTTTATTTTATTTTTTTATTAAACTTTTATTTAATGAATATAAATTTCCAAAGTACAGATTATGGGTTACAATGGCTTCCCCCTCCCAAAACTTCCCTCCCACCCACAACCCTCCCCTTTCCCACTCCCTCTCCCCTTCCAATCACATCATGATTCATTTTCAATTCTCTTTATATACAGAAGATCAGTTTAGTATATATTAGGTAACGATTTCAACAGTTTGCCCCCATATAGCAACACAAAGTGAAAAAAAAAATACTGTTGGAGTACTAGTTATAGCATTAAATAAGAGTGTACAGCACATTAAAGGCAGAGATCCTACATAATATTTTTTTCAAATTAATTTTCTATGCCGTTTCCAATTTAACACCAGGTTTTTTTTTTCATTTCCAATTATCTTTATATATAGAAGATCGATTCAGTATATAATTAGTAAAGATCTCATCAGTTTGTACCCATGCAGAAACACAAAGTGTAAAAATACTGTTTCAGTACTAGTTATAGCATCACTGCACATTAGACAACATATTAAGGACAGATCCCTCATGGGATGTAAGTACACAGTGACTCCTGTTGTTGATTTAACAATTTGACACTCTTGTTTATGGCGTCAGTAATCTCCCTAGGCTCTAGTCATGAGTTGCCAGGGCTATGGAAGCCTTTAGAGTTCGCTGACTTTGATCTTATTCTGATAGGGTCATAGTCAAAGTGGAAGTTCTCTCCTCCCTTCAGAGAAAGGTACCTCCTTCTTTGATGGCCCCGTTCTTTCCACTGGGATCTCACTCGCAGAGATCTTTCATTTAGGTATTCTTCTTCTTCTTCTTCTTCTTTTTTTTTTTCTTTTCCATGGTGTCTTGGCTTTCCATGCCTACAATACTCTCATGGACTCTTCAGCCAGATCCGAATGCCTTAAGGGCTGATTCTGAGGCCAGAGTGTTGTTTAGGACGTCTGCCATTCTATGAGTCTGCTGTGTATCCTGCTTCCCATGTTGGATCTTTCTCTCCCTTTTTGATTCTATCAGTTGGTATTAGCAGACACTTGTCTTGTTTGTGTGATCTCTTTGACTCTTAGACCTATCAGAGCCATCAGTTGTGAACTGAAATTGATCACTTGGACTAGTGAGATGGCATTGGTACATGCCACCTTGATGGGATTGTATTGGAATCCCCTGGCACACTTCTAACTCCGTCATTTGGGGCAAGTCCGATTGAGCATGTCCCAAATTGTACATCTCCTCCCTCTCTTTTTCCACTCTTAAATTTAACAGGGATCACTTTTCAGTTAAAATTTAAACACCTAAGAATAATTGCCTGTTAATTACAGAGTTCAACTACTAGTACTAGAACAACAACAACAACAAATACTAAAAAGGATAAAGTATTACATTGTACATCTAGAGTCAGGACAAGAGCTGATCAGGTCATTGTTTCTTACAGTGTCCATTTCACTTCAACAGGTTTCCCCTTTGCAACTCTACCTTGGGCAAATAGTCCATGTTCTTTTAACCTTTTCTCACCTACCCAGCAGTGATAGGATTATTCCCTGGCCCATTTTGTTTCCTCTGCTCCTTCTCTCTTATTTTAATTTGAGAAGAACAGAGTGTGAGAAAGAGAAAGAGAGACAATGAGTGCATGTGAAAGAGCTCCCATCCACTGGTTCACTCTCTAAATGTTTGCAAAAGTCAGGAGCCAGCAACTTAATCCAGGTCTCCCACATGGGTGGCAGGAAATCAACTACCTGAGCCATCACTGATGCTTTTCAGGATCCTCATTAGCAGGAAGTTGGCATCAGGAGATGGAGGTGGGAATTGAACCCAGGCATTGCAGTGTGGGATATGGGCATCCTATCTGGTGTCTTAACCACTAGACCACTACTACTCCACTCTACTCTCTTTCAATGGGTAGGACCTCCAGACTTGGGATTTCCATGAGATAAAGGGTGACCTATTTTTATTAAGAATGAATATGCATTTGAAGAGGACAGCACTGACGGATAAACAAATATGTTTAAAGTGCTCACTATGTGGCAGACACTATATTTCTGCAAGGCTGCTTGGGTTTCAAGCGCATTTAAACCACTCCTTTAAACCTTTAAGCCTCTTCTATGTCCGGGTCATACAGGAAAGCTCTGAGGACCTGCTGCTCTAGCAGAAGGGCAGTAAACTCAAGTTCCTTACTTGGGCAAGCAAGCTGGTGGTTTATAACCACGGTAACATTTGGAAGCAGCTGGGTGAACTCATGAGACCTCATCTGCGCTTGAGTCTAATGGTCTTGGATCTTTCTGGAGAGTTAACAAAGTCTATGAATCTTCACAGAAAAAAAAAGCCATGCATACAAGGACATTCAAGGACTCACCCCTGAAGTCTGTTTTATACCTCCCAGAGTTAGGAATCTGTTTGAGTGGCATGCCCTAGGGTCCAGCCGTGGGTCTTAACTTGGTTATTTTCACCAATGAACTAGATTTTAAAGACAATGACAACAGCCAATCAAATGTGTGGTGAAGACAAGGCAGGAATGAGTGAAGTCACATTTTTGGCAATTATGACAACTTTAATACAGGCAAAAGTAAATTCTTTCATTTGTAGACCCTGTTATGAGCTGAATTGTGTTATCCCCAATTCACATGTTAAAGCCCTAAACCTAGTACCTTGGAATATGACTGTGTGAAGAGGCAGGCCAATTAAAGACATCACTGAGTTAAAAGGAGGTTTTTGGGGTCAGGCAGTAATGCAGTCTGACTGGTGTGGTAAGAAGAAAACATTTGGTAACATGAGATACCAGGGGTGCACAGAGGAAAGATCATGTGAAGAAGTAGCAAGAGGGTAGCTATCTGCAGGTCAAAGGAAGAGGCCTTAGAAAAAATCAACTCTAGGTGTGGGCACTGTGGTGTGGTGGGTAAGTCCACCACCTGCAGTGCCAGTATCCCATATGTGCTCTAGTTGGAGTCCCAGCTACTCCATTTCTGATCCAGCTCTCTGCTATGGCCTGAGGAGGCAGTGGAGGATGACCCAAGTACTTGGGCCCCTGTGCTCATGTAGGAAACCCGAATAGGCTCCTGGCTCCTGGTTTCAGATCAGCACAGCTCCAGCCATTGTGGTCATTTGGGGAATGAACCAGCACATGGAAGATCTCTCTCCCTCACTCTGCCTCTGCCTCTCTGTAACTCTACCTTTTAAGTAAATAAATATATATTTTTTAAAAATCAACTCTGCCAACACCTTGATCTTGGACTTCTAGCCTCAAAATTGTGAGAAAATAAAGTTGTGTTGTTGAAGTCACACAGTTAGTGGTATTTTGTTATGGTAGTCCAAGCAAACTAATTCAGATCCCAAAAGGCAACTCGCATAGGAATAGAAGAGGGAATGAGGCTAGGAGAAGTATCTGACATTAAAGTAGCTCTGTGAAAGCCATATGTTAAAAAGAGATTTGAAGTTTATTTTAAATGAGTTCAGTTGATTTATTTTTTCCAATTTCTTTTATTTAAATAAGATGAACAAATTCCATGTATTTCATATACACAGATTTAGGTGCATAGTGATACTTTCTACCCTACCCCTTCCTGCCCATGCTCCCACCTTCTCTCCTTCTTCCTTTCTTATTCTTTCTTTTAATTTTTACAATGACATGCCTTGTTTATTTTATAATCTTAACCCTCCACTAAGTAGAGAATTCAGAAAATAGCAAGAAGAAAAAAAAGCTGTTTCTCAACTGTAGAGATAGGGCTGTAAATAATAATAAAATCCCAAAATGTCAATTTTACTCATATATATTACATTCTTTTATACTCTATTAGTTACCATAGATCAGGGAAAACATATGATATTTGTCTTTTGGGAACTAGTTTATTTCATTAAATTGTTTTCAGTTGCATCCATTTGGTTGCAAAAGACAGGATTTCATTTTTTATGGCGGAGTAGTATTCCATAGCATATATATATGCATATAAACATATATACATATATATATATACACACATATACATATAAACACACCATGTTTACTTTATCTAGTCATTGGTTGATAGACATCTGGGTTGATTTCATATCATAGCTATTGTGAATTGAACTGCAATAAATATAGGGGTACAAATGACTCTTTCATATTCTCATTTCATATAATTTGCATCAATTTCCCAGGAGTGGGATGGCTGGATTGTATGGTAGATGTATTTTCAGATTTCTGAGGAATCTCCATACTGTCTTCCACAGTGGCTATACTAGTTTATATTCCCATCAACAGTGTATTAAGGTACCTTCCCCCCATTATCACCAGCATTTATTGTTTTTTGATTTCTATATGATAGCCATTCTGACTGGGATGAGGTGAAACCTCATTGTGGTTTTGATTTGCATTTCCAAGATGGCTAGTGATTGTGAGAATTTTTGCATGTGTCTGTTGGTCACTTGAATTTCCTCTTTTGAAAAATGCCTATTCAATGTGGCTCTCTTTCTCTTCATCCTCCGATCTCTTTCTCTCTCCCTCTCCCTTTCTCTCTCTCTTTCTATCTCTGTCTCTTGATATCTCTCTCTCACTCTCTCTTGATCTCTCTCTTACATTCTCCTTCTCCCTCTTTTCCTTCTTTGCCCCTCCCCTCTGATCTGTCAGGTTTCCCCCAATAAGCCCTTTCCCTTAAAAAAATGCCTATTTATTAACTGGATTGTTTGTTTTGTTATTGTTGAGATTCTTGAACTCTTCATAAATTCTGGGTATTAATCCTTTGTTAGTTGCATAGTTTGCAAATATTTTCTCCATTTCTGTCAGTTCCCTCTTCACTTTGCTGAGTGTTTCATTTGCAGTGCAGAAGCTTCTCAGCTTGATCTAGCTCCATTTGTCTGTTTTGCTTTGATTGCCTGTGCTACTGGGGTCTTTTCCAAGAAATCTTTTCCTATGCCAATGTCTTGCCGAGTTTCCCCAGTATTGTTCTCTAGTAATTTGATGGTATCAGGTTATACATTTAGGTTCTTGATCCATTTTGAGTGGATTTTTGCATAAGGTGTAAGGTAGGGGTCTTGCTGCATACTTCCGTAAGTGGAGATCCAATGAATTTTAAAAATGTATTTTGTTTAAAAAGACCTCCCCCTTTGAGAGTCATGTATCTTAGCCCAATGTATGTTCTATAATTGAATACCTGTGACTGGATAGTTTATTTATAAAAAAAGAAGTTTATTTAGCTCACAGTTCTGGAGGAACAAGAATATGGTGCTAGCATCCTTGCAAGGGCCCTCTGGTTGTACCACAATGTGGTAGAGGAATGGAACGGACACTAGTTATGTGCAGTGAAAGCCAAACTAAGGTGGTATCACTTTATAATAACCTGGTCTTGCAATGCTAATCTGGTTCTATGAGAACTAGAATTCCTATGCGAAAGTATTAATCTGTCCATGAAGTTGGTTCCCACATGACCTAAATACCTTCCATGAGGTCCCATTCTTAAAGGTCCTACCACCTTCCAACATTGCCACATCAGAAGCCAAACATCCAGCACATGATCCTCTAGGGCATACATTCAGTCCATCTCCAGAAGATGACGTCTTGGACTTGTTTCTGCTAATGAGTGTGATTACATGTGAACAGAAGAGAGTGAAGTGAACCCTGGCCAAGGAGTGGCCCATCACTCCCTTCTTCCTCACTACCTGTGAAGGGTGTCAGGAGAGGAATTAAAGGACACCCCTTTAATTTGAACCTTGGGATGCACACAGGTAGAGCACGGTGACAATTGGCACAGGGTATATGTTAGTAAAAACATTTCACCCATGAGCCAATGAGCTCTTGAAATCTTGATTGTAGCTTGAGTTAGACTGAGTAGATGAATACACAATGGATGGGGTGAAGTGACAACCAAGTAAAACTCAGGAGGTCAGCTCTGCTTTGATCACTTTAGGAATATTGTATTAAGCTGCAGGAAACGTGCATAGAGGAGTCAAAGAGCAGACTGTACTGTCCAGAAAAGGAGAGACTAAGCTGATGGGGAAACTGTCTCATGGAAAGGAAAATGGGGGAGGGGTTGACGATGTTTGGTTGAAGAAGGAGAAGAGGGGAAAGTTTATGGGAAATTGAGTAAGCCCATTCAAGGAGGTTTGAAGGTGTTATGAAGGGCTTTTGATGGAAACATTGGTGAAAGAACTTTTTATTAAATATTAATATTTACATTTACATTTAACTCATATTTAATATTAAATAGTTATTAAAAAAGAAGAATTTCCTAACATTTATAACTGCTCCCAAAAGTTTGTGAGAACCTCCTCACTAGATGTATTTAGCCAGACCCTGGTGATAATTTGTCAGAAATATTGAGGGCAGTGGTGGAGCCCTGGAGTGGCCAGTGGATTCCACACATTTGCAGCAGTTTAACAAAATCTTACCTGGAACCCCTACATAATAGCATTTAATTTGTATAAATATGGTCATTATAGTAATGAGTCTCTTGATGAACATAAAAAATTGAGTTGGGGCTATTTATACATCAACTATTTATTAAGTAGCCTCTGTTTGCCAAGCAGGGTTTCAAGTGTTGGAAAAATACAATGCAGTTGAGGTTATCACCCTTTTGAGACCTATATTCTAGTAGAGAGGACAGACTTCCAGTCACTAAACTAAAAGGAAGAAAAATTTTTGATAGTGATAGTGCTGTGAAGAAAATGAAATTATGCGACATGATAGAGAGTGGGTGACTTAGTGTAGGTATGTTAAAGTGAGCGGCCAGGGATCTCCAGGATCTGAAACCTGAATGACAAGATTCTGAGCAAGAATGTCTCAGGCAGAGGGAAGCAGGACAACAGGAAAGGTGGAAATGAATGGAACACATGTGAGTAGTGGAGTGATTGTAGGACTCTGCCCCTGCAGAACAAGAAAGAGGAGGGAGAGTGATAGATCACAAAGCTTCTCTAAGCTAATTCTGAAAGTATCCCTGGTAAAGAATCTTCCAAGACAAGATGTTTCCAACACAGACTAGCATGCAATTCAAATATACATGACTGACTGACAGGTTGTGCCCATAGGCCTTCTCCTTACAAGTCTGACAACCCCCAGTAAGACTCTCTCCTCTTTAAGGACATGACTAGTCATGTGTTTGAATGTATGGCAGCATCAAATCACCGTGAACAATTCCAAATGCTGACTTTCAACTTCTGTCCTTATTGTTCTTATCCTGATGCAGGCTATTCACAGATCTGTGGACCACATTTGGAGTAGTGCATAAACAGAACCTTGAATTTTGCTCTAAGTGCCTTGGAATGCATACCTGGGGAGGCAGGACAAAGGAGAATCAATGATGACTTACAGGACTGGGATGGTGTTCCTTACCAAGGTGGAGCAGACCCATTGAAGGAGAGGGCAAAAGTTCTGCTTGGAACATATTAAATGAGAGATGTCTAGACCTCCAGGTGGAGAGGTCAAGAAGGGACTTAGATATATGGGTCTGGGGCTTGCCACAGAGGTCAGGGCCAGAGTTCTGGTGGAGTCATGACAACCTGAATTTAAAGTCACAGACAAACCAAGTTATCTAGCAAATGTCATAATGAAAGAGCAAACTCCAGACCTAGACGTGTGGCAATTCTGATGTGAGAGCAGACTCCAACATTCTCAGTATCCAGGAATTTTGAATCTAATATTTATGGAGCCTCAAGGCTTCATGAAACATAGAATGAAATCCCCCGAAGTAGTAATCTGTAAATATGCATGAAATGAGTAGGTGAGCTCCAAAACACCGTTCCAACTCTGAGATTTTGTGATTCCAACATGATGCGAACTTCAGTACTCAGAAGTGTTGAATGTGATCTTGTTTGGGAAAAAGGGTTTTCTTTTAGATGTCATTGAGTTAAGGATCCTGAGTGGTCCCTAAATCCGATGACAAGTGTCCTCAAGAAGAGACAGAACAGAGGAGAGACAGAAAGAAGAGAAGAAGGCCAGATGACCACAGCAGAGATTGGAGGGTTGCAGCCTTAAACCAAGGAAGCCAAGGCTTGCCTGCAGCTACCAGAAACTGGAATTGGCAAGAAGGATTCTCACTGAAACTCCAGAGCAAGTGCAGCCCTATTTGACATGCCAGCCCTACCAACAACATCTTGACTTCAGACTTCCGACCTCCAGAACCCTGAGAAAATGGATTTCTCTTGTTTTAAGCCGTTCAGTTTGTGGTGATTTGTTATAGCATCCCCAGGAAACTAATGTACAGGATGTCTTTTATATCTTTTAGTTGATGCTATTGCAGCCTTTCCTCTGAATCCAAGCTTTATCCTGACCCAGTGCCCCTGATCTCTAGCTACACAGTTGGGTCACCTAGAGAATTCATAAAGCATGCTTATGTCTGGGGCGCACACTCAGAGATTCTGCTCCTGTCTGGCACTGATGTAGAGCCAGAAGTAAGAACTGCCATTTAATTAGTCACAACAGCTTGTCAAGGGATGGCACAGAGGTCCTTGAGCTGGGGAATTTGCCAGTCAGTACTTTTATGATGAGTTATCAGGTATTCTGAGGAATTGGCTGAAGCAGTTCCCATTAGCCCTCTGTACAGACCCCATAGCACAGAGACAGTTCTGCTCCACCATGAGGGGATGAAGGGATGCTCCAACAGGTGCTTACGACTGCTGATCTGTGTGTATCCTGTGCTGTTCCCAGAAGCTCCTGGGAGGCATCACTTTCTCCCCAGCAGTTTGATAAGGTCTCACTGTAATGCAAATCCAGACATTCACTCGTGAGTCCCCACTCCAGATTGTCCTTGTCTCCTGTACAGATAATGACAACTGGGATCTTCCAGTGGCCTGCTAATTTGGGCAAATTCTAAAAATCTGCATCATAGATGTGCTGAATAGGATAAAAGTAAGTTGTTGTTTGGAGGGAAGCAGATTCCTAATTGTGAACAAAGCCCTCCCTTGTACACCAGCTCTAAATAAATGTTTCTTTATGTTTGCAGTTGCGTGACCTCCTGGAGTGGTCTCTCTCGTGCGTCAGCACGCAGTCAGGAGTGCAATGCCGTTCCCAATGTGCGCTCATCTGTGAGGGGCTTTGACAAAGACTCACTGCATCCATTGACTCCCCGGGAAGTCTGAGGTCACAAGCTTGGCTGGTGCACATGAGCCCAATAAAGAAGATGGTTTTACTCTCCTGAAACAAAGCCAGAAACTTGATCTCCTCATTGTGCACTTTGGACCATGTGCTAACGATGAGGATTTTTCTAATACTAATCCGCCTAATGACGGCTTCTCCCAGCCCTTACACAAACCCCACAAGGCCCCGTGGCTTGGCAAGCCAGACAGAATAAAGGCAGCACGGCATTTGGCTTTTGAACTGAGTTCAAGGCAATTAAAGTCAAGGGCTAAGGAGGGAAGGAGGGGGTATAGAAATGCCCGCATAATAAGTAGTGTGACTGGAGCACTCTGCAAATTAACTCAATTAGACAAAGCCTGATTTAACGGGGGAAGATGGTGAGAAGCACTACCCTCATTAAATTTGGCTGTTAGAGGCGCTCCTAATGAAATTAAATTTGTGTTAGTCGTTTGAGTCACATAAAATAGTGTGTACATGTGCCTGTACACACATGCACATGTGAAGGGTCTGTGATTTGGGTAGGTATTTTTTTTTAGGGGGAGAGGGATAGAATGCAAAAAACTATATACTAAAAAGAGAAAAAGACAGCGAATGCTCAAGAGCTCAAGAGTGGAAGACTAGGAGAAAGGGAAGACATAAAGAAGGACTGGGAAGGGAGAGCCAGTTATCACCCAGCCATGAGCCTCCTTCAACTGGGACTCCTGTTTCTGTGCCTGGACTGTGGAATCCTGCCTGGGGCTTGGGCTCAGTTCCCTCGGGTGTGCATGACCTTGGGTAGCCTGGTGAACAAGGAATGCTGCCCGCCCCTGGGTGCAGAGCCGTCCAACATCTGTGGTTCTCAGGATGGCCGGGGGCAGTGTGCAGAGGTACAAACTGACACCAGGCCCTGGAGTGGCCCTTATGTCCTGCGAAACCAGGATGACCGTGAGCAGTGGCCAAGGAAGTTCTTCAACCGGACCTGCAAGTGCACAGGTGAGGTGTCTGTGAGCAGACCCGGCCCGCACTACTGGCTTTGTGGGGAGGGCACTGGCTGAGAAAGGAGCCCCTTCTAAGGAGGAGAGGAGACTATTGACAGAGGCTATTGGATGAGGCTTTGAAAAATGAACCAATTATATTTTGGTGAGAAGCAGTAGTAGGACTGATGATGTCTTGGTTCACATCCTCTGGTACATCCAGTTATGAAAACTAAATAAATATTACCAGGGCCAAGCCCAGTTATATGAATGCATGCCAACATACCATTGACTTGTTTATTGGAAAGGGAGGCTAAAGAGCTCACGAGTCAGCTTTGAAAGTCAGAACAAGTCCTTTCAAGATGGATTCGGTGCCCTCTCCTGAAATGGGTCCATATTTGCGGAGGAGGGGATGGGTGAGGCTTGGTATTTACACACAGGAGTTGGAGGCAGGTGTTCTGCTATCCTGGCCACAGTGCTTCTAATGATTTGAATGGATCTCAAGCAGGGTACATCTTTCTCATTAAATCTGTGGCTGGGTTGTGGCTTTGTCAGTGTTGGACAGACGCAGCAAGAAAGAGCTTTCTCAGTGACCTGGAAAGAGAGGGTTGTTACCCCAAAGCAGTGGCTTTGGTTCACTCTTGTCTGGATTTGAACGGGGTGTTACAAAAGGAGCTCAGGGTCCCTCCTGTAGGCTCTGGTCTCTCTTATGCCCTGCTTCTTTGAAATCTCTGTGCATTTCTTCTTTCTCTGGCCCTCTGGGCCTTCCTAGGTCCTCTTCAGTCATTGCTTTCCTCTAATTTCCAGCAGCCATGACCAGTGGTGATTAGAACTCAAAGGCTGGCAGGGCATTCAAAACACAAAAGACATAATTTGCAATTTCTGCAAAGTCCTTCTTACTCTTCTATGGGTGCCGAATGCATCAGACTTTGCTTTCTTTAAATACTTATTTCTGTTCTTGTATGATTCCAGGATGTAGGGTAATTGAGCCATGTAAGGGCATGAAGAAGTATTACTAAAAGACTATCCAAAGGGATGTTATAGTGATATAGGGATGATGTTGGATTTTTTTAAGTTTCAAAGTCCTGGCTTTAAAATCATTTTGTAATCTTGTTTTTAATTCTTTGATGCAAAGGAATTTTTGGGTCCTAGTTTTGTTCTGGGTATTGAGACAATGTTTTTAGTGGCATATTGAATATATATTATCCATCTTTTTCTAAGCTGTGTAAGTACATGCTTCCTTTGACATTGTCTCTTGGGTTTTCATTGTTTTTCAGCCTAATGAGGAACAACTGTTTTCATATTACCTATGTGATTGAAAACTATACTAACATAGTGACTTTTTAGTTCCAAACTCAAAAATATCCCTAGAGCAATTATTTCCATGTCAAACATTTTAAAATGTTTTAAAATGTTTCAATTTTACAGAAGTTGGGAATCTCCATTTTATAGAATTCAGGGCAGACTATTTTATGAAATCATATATAATTATTGACTCTTCTTATCTCAATCTCCTTTATGGTTTTGACTGGCTAACATTATTATTGTTATTATTATTATTATTTTAAAGGATAGGGATGTGAAGATAGAGAATGACAGAGGAGAGAGGAATACTTGCTATTTTCCTTTGCTAAAAGAATTTTTATAAATTCTCCTTAGAAGCGACAGGAACTCGAGATCACAGTGACCTACTTTCAAAATATAGAAGGGGATTCTCTGTTCTAAGAAGGCAGCTGACCAGAAATAGGGCCTGTCCTGTAAGTCCATACTGTGAGAACATCACATGTCCCAAAGCAGGACTCTGTCATGGTGTATGGTCTCCATTTGCAGCCACGGTGAAGGACATGTATGCTGCTTTGACTCCCACTACCAGGCTGTGGTTCACCTCCTCCCTATGACCAGCTGGGCCTGACTCTGGACAGTAACTCTTGATATCAACTGTCTCTCATGTGTGTGTGTGTGTGCATGTGTGTATGTGTGGAAGAGAGAGAGAGAGAGAGAGAGAGAGAGAGAGAGAGAGAGAGTGAGTTTCTAAGGTAACTTAAGACTTACTGAATCTACGAATTTAGTTTATTATACGTTTTGTTTTCTCCAATTTTGGTGAGTTTGGATATACATGTACACTCTTGGTACCATCACCACAGTCAAGGGAATAAACATCACCTCCACACATTTCCCTGTGTCTCTGTTTTTGTGTTTGCTTGTTATTGTTTATTTGGAAAAATCACAACTTGAGATCTCTCTTAATACATTCCTAAGTGCAGGATACCTTATTGTTAGATGCTGGCACAATGTTGTAAGCAGATCTCTGGGACTTACTCATCTTGTGTCACTGTGACTTTAATACCCACTGAACAACTCCCTCCATCCCATGGTAGCTACCATTCCATTGTCAATGTCATATATTTGGCTATTATTTTATTTTTGTTTAATTTGAGAGGGAGAGAGAGTATCTTACATCCACTGGTTCACTCCCCAAATATCCTCAACAGCCAGGGCTGGGTCAGGCTGACACCAGCAGATAGGAACTCCGTCCAGCTCTCCCTGGAGGGCAGGGATCTGAGTATTTGAACCTTCTCCTGCTGCCTTTCCAGGGTGTGCATGGTTAGGAAGCTGGATGGGAAACAGAGGTTGGACTTGATCCCAGGCAATCTGATGTGGAACGTAGGTGTCCCAAGCGCTGGAAACAGTCGAACACACTGCACAATAACACCCAATCCTTAAAAGCTTAATTTTTTTTTATTTGAAAGGTAGGGAGAGAGAGCGAGAGGGAAAGAGGGATAGAGAGAGAAATACAGACATTTGGCTATTTTAGATGTCTTTTAAGAGGAATCCTGCATCATTTGTCCTTCTATAACTATCTTATTTCAACCAGCACAATATCTTCCAGGTCTCTTCACATGGACGCACAAGTTAGAATCATCTGCTTTTTATTTTTATTTATTTTTAACGATTTATTTATTTATTTGAAAGGCAGTTACAGAGAGAGTGAGAAAGAAAGGGAGACAGAGACAAAGACCTTCCATCCAAGGTTTACTCCTCTCATGTCCACAGTAGTCAGTGCTGGGCCAGGCTGAAACCATGAACCAGAAGCTTCATCCAAGTCTCTCACATAGGTGCAGGAGCCCAAGCACTTTTGCCATCTTCAGCTGCTTTCCCAGGTGTATTAGCAGGGAGCTGGGTTGGAAGTGGAGCAACAAGGACATGAACCAGCACCTATATGGGATGCCACTGTGGGAGGCAGTGGCTTAACCCTCTAGACCACAATGCCAGCCCTAGAATTTTCTTTGTTTTAAAGATTGAATAGTATTCCATTACACTTTCATACTGATTTTGGGTGGATCTACTCTTGTTGACTAGATGGTCTAGCTCTTGAAGTTTAAGGGCACCAGACCAAGTCTTAGTGCAAAGTTTCTTCATGTATGTTGTAATTACCATTCTGTGATGTGCCACACACAAGATGGAAGTTTTCCAGTTTATTCTACCTCCAGAGAGATTTGTTTACTGTCTCAGAGTTGTTTTCTTGTGGTTTGCAAAAACAGTTTTTAGAATTTAAACCAAAGACCTTCTCTTCTGGTAGCTTCATGATTCTTTTCCAAATAGAATCCTTGCACAATCTCAAATTTCTTAAGGAAGGCCAGTGCCGTGGCTCACTTGGCTAATCCTCAGCCTGAGGCGCCGGCACTCCGGGTTCTAGTCCCGGTTGGAGCGCCAGTTCTGTCCTGGTTGTTCCTCTTCCAGTCCAGCTCTCTGCTGTGGCCTGGGAAGGCAGTGGAGGATGGCCCAAGTCCTTGGGTCCCTGCACCCTCATGGGAAACCGGGAGGAAGTACCCGGCTCCTGGCTTTGGATCAGTGCTGCGCAGGTCGTGGCAGCCATTAGGGGAGTGAACCAACGGAAGGAAGACCTTTCTCTCTGTCTCTCTCTCACTGTCTATAACTCTCTCTATCTCTCTTTCTCACTGTCTAACTCTACCTGGCCAAAAAAAAAAAAAAAAAATTCTTAAGGAGAAAATGTCAGCTAGCTTCTGGCAACCAGACTATTGATGACCTTGAATTTTGTTAATCCACTGGAAAAAATAAATGTGCTGTAGAATCCACAATCATGGAGCTGATAAAAAAATTTTTAAGTTCTATGCTCAAAGTCTGACCTTTTCTTTTCCATGTAGGAACGAATTGAAACATGGAAATTACTGAAGTTAGTGGTCAGGGGGAGCTTAACTTCAGGAGACTTTGGCATGAGCCGTTCAGCTCATAAGGCTTACCTACCAGTTGGCCTTTATGAGAATATACCAGTTGCAATTGTGTCTTTGGGCTTTTGAAAAAAAACGTATGCACCAAATTGTTTTTGAACAGTTGGCTGAGAACGTCTTGTTTGTACAAATGACTAAGTGCCTCCATTTTCCAATCTCTGAAATGGGGATAATGATGAAACCACACTTGTAAAGTCCTTTTGAGCTCGCTAGATGAAAGGATCTATGTGAGTATAAAGTATTGTTATTAAAATAATAGAATCTCTAATTAAAAGGAATAGGCTATTTAGAGTTCCTTGTAAAGTCACTAATCGGTGGTCTTTAAGCTTATTTAGTCTAATGGCTTTTTGAGGTTGAGCTGATGCAGTTCGTGTAGGAACGTGTAGTGTTTGGATGTTTTCATTCCCTTCCATTTTTATCCCACTCCTCAGCAGATAAAGAACTTTGATTGTCTCAATTTAATTTTTGCTCAAGGACATTCTTCATGGTAAATAGATTGGCATCATCCAGGGATCTTTTTGTTTTCTCTCTCCATTTTGCAGGAAGCTAACACAACCGTTTCTGAAAGACCCTCTTTTTACATGTATTACTATTGGTAGATAGGGGGTGGGGATTATCTCATTTTAAATTGATATAAAATGTTCTAAAAATTGGAATTAAAGTAATAAACATTCTGTGTGCTCAGCTTTCATTTTCTTAAACTTTTAAGTTGTCTTCAGCATTGCAACAAATTCTTTAGGCTAGGTTTATAGGCTCAAAACTGAAAGGGATCTGGCTGAAGGGTCTTAGTGTATTTCCTGTGACAAGTACTGGAAAAGAATTTTTTAATTAAATAAACTTCCAGGTCATTAAGGGAACTCAAATTCAGACAAACGCTCTTTTGTTAGTATGTATATGTTACTTTGTGTAGGCAACTGTTGCATTGAAGTTCTTTGTTCATCAAGTGGTGAAGCATCCCTGATCTGAGTCAAGGGTAGTCATTTTCACCTTTTCCATGAAAAGGCTTGTGTTACGTGCACACATCTTTTATTTCCTCCAAGCTAAGGTATTGCACCTTATTTATGTGAGGGCACTTCAAGAAGTCATGGAAAATGGAATGAAAAGATAAGCTTATTTTGGTTAAAAAATTTTTGAAATCCATACATTTGAGGGGTTTTCCAAATTTTTGGAAAAATACATCTAATGAAAAAATGAGGCAAGAATTTCAATTTTTTGCACTAAAATAAATTATTTTAATTCTATTTCCATGAACTTTTTGAGGTCCCCTCATGTTTGTATACCCTATTAGCTAATGCCTTTTATTCAGCTTTCCAGTGGTTCTTTCATCACTCACCTGGCCAACGTTTATTTAGGACCAATTAAATTAAGCAATTTATGGACAGGGAGGGAAGAAAATGTCATAATTTTTGAAGCGTCTACAGGGTAGGTATAAAACAGACATGAAAACAAATTGTTGCTGTACTATTCAATATGTGGTATCTAATAAAACTAGTAATAGCACCTAATATAGAATTTGATGTATACCAGACACTGTTGTAAGTGTTCCATATTAATGTGCTTGCTTTTTGTAAGGACTCTATGAAATATTACCTTGATACAATAGGCTCTGCGAGGTTAGGTCCAGAGTTACCAGAGGGTTCAAAAACTTTGGGAGTACAGATGAAGGCATGTTGAGTGCTTTTAAAAAAACAGAACTTTTTTTTTGGAGAAATTTTAGGATCACAGCAAAATTGAGTCAAAAGCACAGAGATTTCCCATATACCTCTACTCTTACATACAGCCTCTGCACTGTCATGATAGCTTCAGTTTTGACTGCCCTTTAAGCAGTAGGTTTTCAGTAAATTATGTTGACTACATAAATGGGGGAGGCAATTAGTTACTGATAATTTTGTTTCTACCAACCAAAAAGAATGTTGATAAAGAAAGTAGAGTAGTCTTAGAATTCATGGCATAAGTTATGAGTTACTCAATAATGAGATCCTCAAATCCAAAAACAAGTTCTATACCTTTAAATGTAGGAATACATTGAATTTACTATTACAAAACTTAGGTATGTTATTTCTTAATATTTAAAAAAATTAGTAAACTTTATTTTTAGAGCAGATTTGGATTGCTAGCAAAATTAAACATAAAGTACCTAACCAGTTCCCCTGCACATGCCCCCTCCCCTTCACCATCAACATACTGCCCCAGAAGCCCCATGTGTGACAATCAGTGGCCTTTCTTGATACATGATTTTTACCCAAATGTCTTAGCATTTTGAAGCCAGAAGTGACTATTTTGTTAAAGAGAAGTGATTGCACTATCATCCCAGCCATCTGACCTAATTTTCGGTAGCCAGCTGAAAGTTTGACTGAATTTTCATTTGGATAGTTCTTATTCTTCACAGCATTTTGTTCAATCCTTTCACAAAAAATACTATATTCCTGGAAAAGCTATCAGAGTAGGTAATACATTTTAATAAAGGTTGTTTCTAAAGTAGATAATCTGAAATTTTAGTAAGATATCCTGGGAGAAAATAAATTCCAAGAGTAATGAAGCCTGAAGCATCTTGAAAGTACAGTAGCTGCCCAATAAGTACCTGTTAAATAAATCTTGTGTATTTGGTGACTTGGCTCCTGCAATCAACACCAGTATTAATGTTTAACTCAAACTATTCAGATACACTTGGGAATAGTAGAATTTTTCCTTTTTGAGTATTTTTACTTATATTCTCATAGGGTGCTGAAATGTAGGAAATACAGATAATTGAGCTATGTGAGGATAGGTAAAATATTTTGTATGTTGCAAAGAACATAGAACTCAAGCAACCAATTACCATTTTTCATTCTACCTACTTACTACATTCTGATGAAATTTTCCTTAGCTATCAAAAAATCCATTGGTGAATAGAAAGGGAAGCTGTGCCTTTTCTTTACAGAGCACAAATACTAATCATTTTGTTTTTATGCTATTGGACAATTTTCTTTTCCTTTAGAGATACAAATAACCTTCTTTCTGTTATGGTCATAGTACCTTTTTATTTACCTCTATTTTTGTAGCTATAGTTTTCCAAAATTATTTACAAAAACAGTTTTTCCTGCTAATCCAAAAGGACAGGGAGAGAAAATTTATGTTTATCTTATTACCTATTACATGTTATACTTGTATATTTCTTTCCTTCATTCAACAAACATTAATTATGTATAAGACCAAGCCCAGGCCTACATAGTGAGTTCACTGATTTCTAGTTGCCTGGAGCTGAAAATAATATTATCAACCCTGTATATCCATGGGCTCCACATCTGTAGGACCCTCCATCCCTGGATTCAGCCAATTTGAGGATAGAAAATATTCAGAAAAAATGCATCTGTCCTGAACTTGTATGGATTTTTTGTCTTTATTCCCTAATACACAATATAACAGCTATTTATGCAACATTTACATTATGGTAGATATAGTAAGTAAACAGGGAATAATTTAAATATACCAGAGGAAGTTCATGGGATACATGGAAATGCTATGCCCCTTTATATAAGGAACTTGAGCATCCACCAATTTGGAGTATCCAAGGAGGAGTCCTGGAATTAATCTCCCACACATACTAAGGGACAAGGGCATAAAGACATTTACAGTTGGCATGGAAAAGGCAAATGAAAGGGATTCTGAGGTGCTCTGGGAGCACAGTCATGTGGGAGTATGTCTGAACATGATGTGTGGAGACAAGAATGTGCTTATAGGGCCGGCACTGTAGCTCACTTGGTTAATCCTCCACCTGCAGTGCTGGCATCCCATATGGGCGCCAGGTTCTAGTCCTGGTTGCCCCTCTTCCAGTCCAGCTCTCTGCTGTGGTCCAGGAGGGCAGTGGAGGATGGCCCAAGTGCTTGGGTCCTGCACCCACATGGGAGACCAGGAAGAAGCACCTGGCTCCTGGCTTCAGATTGGTGCAGCACTGGCCATAGCAGCCATTTGGGGAGTGAACCAACGGAAGGAAAACCTTTCTCTCTGTCTCTCTCACTGTCTATGACTCTACCTGTCAAAAAAAAAAAAAAAAAAAAGAATGTGTTTATAGAGAGACCACTGTGAAGTTTAGAGGAGGGCTAGGTAAGCTGGACAAAGAATTTAGGGAAGCAGGGGCGAAAAAATGTTTCAGGCAGAAGGAAGAACAATAAGTTTTGGGGCAAGAGGAGGAGGAAGAGGAAGAGGAAGGGAGGAAAAGGAGATGGCTCGGTCACCCATGCTACTGTCTTTCCATCACCCCTTCAGTCTCCTGGGAGACAGGCATTCTTATCCTCGTTTGTTTCTACCCTTCATTCCAGGAAGACCTAAACTTTCGCTCTTCAACCTGTCACTAACCACAAACTGAGGGACTGGTTAGGCTCACAGCAGTGGTCCAAAAGGCTAAGAAGAGGAAAGGAAGCCAAGGGCAAGCTGACATCATTTCCACTTGAAATGCTAATCAGAGAGATGCTCAGAGCTTGATGTTCCTAGTGCTCATTCCCTGGGCATGGAGGGAGAGAGCATAAGTGTGCAGCTGATGGGAAACCCTCAGTGATTTGTGCTTCCTGACATCATGGCAACTAATTCACCTTTATAACCTGTCAGCCTCCATTGATTTTGTCTTAACACTGTCTCCTTTGTGAAATAAACCAGCATTTTTGGTGTTAGATTCCACCTAAACTCCTGGAAGTGAGCTTATTTATTTTGATTCCATGTTTAGCTTGGTATATGTTCCCTTCCCTCTCTAAATCAATGAGCTGTCTGCTCTAGACCTTTGGTATGAGCCACACAGGTAGCAGGACTCAGCAAGGACATCCTCAGGCTGCGGCTCAGCCCCAGGTTGAACATGGAGAAGACATGGTAGGGGACACTCCTGTGTCCTACAAGAGGCAGGAGAGTACCTGTATGAGTTTGCCCAGGCTGCCGCCACCAAATCACCAGCTTACACAGTAGGCTTTCTTTCTCAATTCTAGAGCTGGAAGCTGAGATCCTGGTGCTGGTTGAAAGGGCTGGTTTCTTCTGTGGCCCCTCTCTTTTGCTTGTACATGGCCACATTCTCTCTTAATTTTCTTTTCTCATGGTTTTTTCTCTGTGTGAGACTGGGTCTTAATCTCCTCTTCTTATAAGGACATTGGTGGTGCTGGATTAGGACCTGCCCTAATGACACATGTGACTTTTATTATCTCATTAAAACTCTACCTTCAAGCAATGTCCAACTGACTTGAGCACATGCATTTTGAGGGGGGGGGGGCACAATTCATCCATGATATCATGTAATGCATTTCATTGCCTGCCTTGTTGGGAATATTTCTAGGGACCTCTCTAGTGCTCAGGCCACTTGGATCTCAAGAGGAGACTAAGGGAAGGAATTGGACTTTCTTTGCCTTCTGGTAACCACTTTCATCTCTTCTATTCTATGCCAGAGATCCAATTCAGAAATGTCTTCCAAGCTACCTAAACTCATTTCCTCTCCCATATTCCCCTTTTCTAAACCAGGAAACTTTGCTGGTTACCATTGTGGAGACTGCAAGTTTGGCTGGACTGGCCCCAACTGTGATCAGAGGAAGCCGGCAGTTGTTCGGCAGAACATCCATTCTCTGTCTGCTCAGGAGAGGGAGCAGTTCTTGGATGCCTTAGACCTGGCAAAGAAGAGCCCACACCCCGACTACGTGATCACCACACAGCACTGGCTGGGCCTTCTTGGGCCCAATGGGACCCAGCCTCAGATCGCCAACTGCAGCATATATGACTTTTTTGTGTGGCTCCATTATTATTCTGTTAGAGACACATTATTAGGTGAGTTTTTTTCCTTGGCTTAAGGTATGTTATAGGTTTATGACTGGGAGAGGGGACATGGATGGGAAGTCATTTCACTGAAGTTAATTGACAAGAGAGTAACCTCAAGGCTATGTTAGGTCTATGAAAGTTGTAGAATTATCAAATACTGCCTGAAATTAGAATGGAATGGTTTCTTTCCAGTTGGAAAGATATATTGGTTGTAAACACTTTCAATATCTGTCCTTTAGTTTATGTTCTTAATTCAAAATCTAAACTGTTCTCTATGAAGCTATTAATCCTCAAACACATGGGTTGGCAAAGTGGAGGCAAATTCCTTTGGATTCCAGCAGAAAACATGTGTAAGTCTGTCTGGGGAAGCCCTTTCTGACCTTTTCTTCAAATTAGAGGAATTAACTGAACATATGTCAAAGCATATGATGCTTCTTTGTGCAGAATTAGACAGTGTGTGTTGGAAGTGGGTTTCTCATTAAACTCACGTGTCTTCAGTCATTTATATCATGCTCTGCTGGGAATGCCCGGATTTTTTGTCAAGGGAAAGTGTAAGCTGAACCACAGTAATACAGAGTTAGCTTTTCCTGCTTAATCCTTTGAACCATACTTAACTTGTTTGTTGGATGCTTATAAAGTGGTGCCCAGGGGCTGCTGTTGTGGCACAATGGGTTAAGCCACTACCTGCAACACCACATTCCATGTCCAAGCCAGTCTGAGTCCTGCCTTCTCTGCTTTGGATCTAGTTTCCTGCTAATGCATCTAGGAAAGTAGTAGTACTTGGACTACTGCCACCCATGCGAGAGACCCTGATGGAGTTCCTGGCTCCTGGCTTCAGCCTGGCTCAGTAGTAGCTGGGGTCTAGTTAGGGCTTAAGATGGGAGGAGAGGTTGTCCTCATAGGTTCAGATTTGACCTGAATTGGTTTTCTTTGGGGGGGAGAGACATAGACCCCAGTTTTTTGCAAGAGGGCTTGGATTCATTCCAGAGTCTTCTCATGGCAGTTCGGTATGCTTGGCTAGCCCTGTAGCTATCTCAAGCTTTGGGGTTCCTCATTGGAGTAAGGGCAAATGAAGACATCTTACCCACTTGGAATAGTGAGACTTTCATCTGGAATCTCCCATCCCTGTCTTTGTCACTTGGTGTCCCCTTATCATTTTGTCATGAGGACTTGAACCTTCAATCTGGATGGAAACATTTTTTAAAAAGACTATGAGTCCAAAGCAATGAGAACGGTTCTTTTCTGTGTGGGTTTTTCAAAAACTTGCCTCGCAGGTAAGCATCTGTCTTTCTTTATCGATAGATATGGAGGCTCTCTGGCTGTAAACCTTTATAGTCTCTGCTGTCATCACTCTGAGGGATGTTTGCTTTATGTGAGGGAATCTCTCAAGAGGAAGAGAAAACTATAGTTTCTGGTCATATCCAGGAATTAAATTTATATTCATGTCTGTTCAGTTCTCTGAAGTTATTATAGGTACTTGGAAAAAGAACTAAAGTTAGCTAAAGTTTCTACATAACCATCAAAAACTGTTATGAAATGGGAAGAAGGATAGAACAGGCAGTAAGGAGGGCGTTAAATTGCCCAAAGCTTTTCACTAAAATTGGCAGTTCCAGTGGCCAGCCAAATTGGTTTGAATGTATTTTTCTCTCTTCTGGTATCAGTGATCATGCTTGTCAGCTAGTGGTTGTAACTGATTGATGGCTGAGGCACAACCCATGGAAACTCTTTTTGGTTGTATAAATACAGCATTAGAATTATGTGTGCTTAAAGCTGCAATACTTTTAATTTACCTACTTCCTTACGGATTTGTGCATTTGCAAGGAATAAGTTAGAAAATGTCTTTAAAATACATTTTATTTATGTCTAATGATGTATTCTTTTGGATACTCCAGCTCATCTTATTGTTGCTCAAAAATTAATATGCAAAAAGGGCTGTTAATGCTGAACATGACTTGAATTTCCCAAATCACTGCTGCAATACCAATTTTTTGAAAGATGAAGGAGCGTTTATCCTAAAAGTGCTTATTGCTTCTGAAATTCTTTTTTTTATTATTGCTTGTAGCACATCTTAAGTAAGGCCTGACATTTTAAATATTCTCTTTTGTGACCTGTAATGCATTTTCTAATTGTTTTAGGACCAGGGCGCCCCTATAAGGCCATAGATTTTTCACACCAAGGGCCTGCCTTTGTTACTTGGCACCGGTACCACTTGATGTGGCTGGAAAGAGATCTCCAGGTTGGTCAAAACTATGCATTTCATATTTTTTATTTCTAAAAAATATTATATGTACTTGAGAACTGCTATATGATGTTTTGCTATACATAATACACATCTACAGAGTGAAGTGATTAGTGCAGTTAACAAATTCACACACCCAGCATTTCATATAGTTCTGTCTCTTCTTTCCTTCCTTCCTTCCCTCCCTCTTTGCTTCCCTCTCTCTTTCCCTTTCTCTCTGTCTACCTTTCTCTCTCTCCCTCCTGCCCCACCCCCCCACCCCCCAACATTAAGAATACCCAGAATCTAATGTCCTGGACAATTCCTAGTACTTAATAAAATATTATTAGCTATAGTACCCAAGTTAAACATTGAAACTCCAGACTAATGCTGAACCTTTGATCTATACTTTCTTACTCCCACCCCTGCCCCTGGTAACCACTCTTTGCTCTCTGTTTCTAAGTGTTCTATTTTATTATTTTTGAATTCCACATATAAGTGAGATCCTGTGTCTGGTTTATTTCACTTAGCATCATGTCCTTTAGGTTCATCCTTGTTGTCACAAATGGTAGAATCTCCTTTTTAAAGGCTGAACGACAAGGGCATTGAGTATATACATATAAATAGTCCCTTAGTATCTGTGGGATATTGCATACAGGGCCACCCCCCTCCCATAGAATACCATGATCTGCAGATTCCCAACTCCCTTATATAAAATAGTGCAGTATTCACATATAACCTATGCAATCCACCCATATATGTATGAGTATGCATGGATTTCAAAATTTTTTGTGCCAAAATAATTTTATTTTGTGATTAGTTATCCATTCATCTGGTACTTTTCATCTTGCTTATACATTTGGTCAAGACCCTTAGCAGTCTTCACCATATAAGCTTTCTTGTTGTATCTGATGGCAGAAATTAAATGCCTAGGCCTGCCCTTTGCTTTTAGCGACTCACAGGCAATGAGTCCTTTGCTTTGCCCTACTGGAACTTTGCCACCGGGAGGAATGAATGTGATGTGTGCACAGACCAGCTGCTTGGGGCAGCAAGACAAGAGGATCCGACTCTGATCAGTCAGAACTCACGGTTCTCCAACTGGGAGATTGTCTGTGACAGGTAAAAAACCGATCGTGTGCTACACTATGGATGCTGGGACCATCTTTTCTTCTATCTGAGAGATGAAGGGGTCACTTTGTGCCTCTGTTTCTAATGCATGTGGGGTTCTGTTTACACATTTCTGAAAACAATTTCCCAGGAGAGAGCTGACATTTTAAAACTGTTATGCTCTTTAATAAGGATTTCTCTGTGAATTGAAAATGCACAAACATCGTATTGACATCAACTGTTTTAGAATTAGGAAGAATTTCTGTATGCAGCTAACATTTGCTAAGCAGCAGTCATATTCCTGGTAAGGGAACCCTGCTGGGAATGCAAAGATTGAGAAAACATAGCCTCTTCCTTGACCATCAATTTGTGTTTAAAAAGGTAGACCTCTTGTCAATGAATTATAACTAAATGTGAGAAGGACTATAATAGATGGACAAGTTGACCCCAGTCAAGGCAAGAAGAGAAGATGCAGGTTCTGAAAACTGAAGGAGGCACCAGTCTTTGCCAGGTGGAGGGGAGGGTGAGGAGAGTGTAAGAGGGAGGTAGTTGTTTCCTAGGTGGAGAGAACATCATGGATGAAGACTCTGGAAGCAGCCTGCTGTGGCCAGGCCGCAGGGTGAGGGTGAGCTGAGAGGCTCAGAGGAGGACCTCCTCCTGATCACTGAAGACCATCCAGGCATGTGAGCAGCCTGTGGAGCAATAAGAATTCTGTCTTCCAAGACTCCTTGAACTTGTTTTTCTATCCTGTCACATGCAGTGGCCCCTCTGATCTACAACGTATTTGTTCCAAGGCCCTCCGTGGGTGCCTGAAACTACAGAGTACTGAGCCTTTGAATATGTGCTATGTTTTTTCCTACACATAGAATACATAAAAAATTTCATGGAAAAATGGAATTAAAAGATAAATTTTTTTTTTTGACAGGCAGAGTGGACAGTGAGAGAGAGAGAGACAGAGAGAAAGGTCTTCCTTTGCCGTTGGTTCACCCTCTAATGGCCGCCGCGGTAGCGCGCTGCGGCCGGCGCACCGCGCTGTTCCGATGGCCGGAGCCAGGTGCTTATCCTGGTCTCCCATGGGGTGCAGAGCCCAAACACTTGGGCCATCCTCCACTGCACTCCCTGGCCACAGCAGAGAGCTGGCCTGGAAGAGGGGCAACCGGGACAGGATCGGTGCCCCGACCGGGACTAGAACCCGGTGTGCCGGCGCCGCAAGGCGGAGGATTAGCCTGTTGAGCCACGGAAAAGATAAATTTTTAAAAATCCATGAGTAATTTCTTTTCACAATATTTTCCATAAACTTTTGAAGGCTCATCATATGCCTGGATTTTAATTTTTTTGCACCAAAATAAAAATTTTTTTAAATAAAGCTTTTATTTAGAGTACAAATTTCATAGGTACAGCTTTAGGAATATAGTAGTTCTTCCCCCCATACCCACCCTCCCACTCTCATCCCATTCTTCATTAAGATTAATTTTTAATTAACTTTATATACAGAAGACCAACTCTATACTAAGTAAATATTTCAACAATTTGCATCCCCCCACAAAGTATAAAGTACTGTTTGAGAACAAGTTTTACAGTTAATTCTCATAGTACAACTCATTAAGGACATAGGTTCTACATGGGGAGTAAATGCACAGTAACTCCTATTGATTTAACAATTAGCATTCTTATTTTATGATGTCAGTGATCATAAATAATGATCACTTGAAATGAGCTGCCAAGGCTATGGAAGACTTTTGAGTCCACAAACTCTGTCAGTATTTAGACAGGGCCATAAACAAAGTGGAAGTTCTCTCCTCCCTTCAGAGAAAGTTCTCTACCTCCTTCATTGGTGGCCCCTTCTTTCCACTGGGGTCTCACTCACAAAAATCCTTTATGTAGGTCATTTTTTTGCTACAGTGTCTTGGCTTTCCATGCTTGAAATGCTCTCATGGGTTTTTCAGCCAGATCCAAATGCCTTCAGGGCTGATTCTGAGGTTAGAGTGTTGTTTAGGGCATTTGTGATGCTATGGGTCTGCTTTGTGGACTGCTTTCCATGTTGGAACATTCTCTCCTTTTTAATTCTATCTATTGTTATTACCAGACACTTGGTCTTATTTATGTGATCCCTTTGACACTTAATCCTATCTATATGATCAATTACACATTTAATATGATCACTTTAACAGGTAAGATGGCATTAGTACTACCCAGCTTAATGGGATTTGGAGTTCCATGGCAAGTTTTTAGCTTTGTTGGACCTCTCAGTAGTAGAGATGCCCACTTGCTCGAGAGGACGCCCAAAAATCCAGACTCCAGACCAGTTGATGCAAAAAGCATGAGGTATTTATTGTACGTTTGCGCAAACGGGCCCCCACCTAAGGCGGTGAGGAGCCCTGAGCGGCAGTTTCACACAGGTTATATAGTCAACAAATTAGCATATGGGATTGGCCGGTTCGGAGGGACAATTAGCATACCGGAGAGTGCTGAGGAGAGTGCTGAGGGAACCAGCTGAGGAGAATGCTGAGAAGAGTGCTGAGGGAACCAGCTGAAGAGAATGCTGAGGAGAATGCTGAGGGAACCAGCTGAGGAGAATGCTGAGGAGAGTACTGAGACTCTCCGAAGGGGAGTGGCAGCTCTGCTCTGGGCATGCCTAGAGGTTCTCTAAAGGGGATAGACTTTTTCTTCCCAGAGAACGTGCCCGCTGGACCCTGGGGAACATCTAACCTCTTAAGAAGCCCCTGATATCTGCCCAGGCCTAGTTTCTTATCCCTCTCCCCCATAAGGGTCCTTCAGCTTTACCCTTAGGGGTAAGTCAGTGAGAATGTGTGCCGAACTGTACAGCTTCTATCTCTCTCTCTCTTTTTAAATATTTATTTATTTATTTGAGAGAGAGAGAGTGAGTGTCTTTCATCCACTGGTTTACTCCTTAATTGGCTGCAATGGCTGGAGCTACACTGATCTGAGCCAGAAGCTAGGAGCTTCCTCTGGGTCTCCCACATGAGTCCAGGGGCCCAAGGATTTGGGCCATCTTCTGCTGCTTTCCCAGGACATAGCAGAGAGCTGGATCAGAAGTAGAGCAGCCCAGATTCAAACTGGCGCCCATATGGGATGTTGGCACTGCAGGCGGCACCTTTACCTGCTACGACCCCTCTTCCCTCTCTTATTCCCACTCTTATTTTTTACTGCGATCTATTTTCAATTGATTTTGTACACCTATGATTAATTCTATGTTAAGTAAATAGTTCAACCACTGGTTTTAAGTAGAAAAATTTTTTGATTTCGCTTTTGATTTCTTTAATGATCCACTGTTCATTCAGGAACATATTGTTCATTCTCCATGTGTTTGCATATGATGTAGAGATTCTTGAGTTGTTGATTTCCAGCTTCACTGCATTGTGGTCTGAGAAAATATATGGCATGATTTCAATTTTTTTGAACTTGCTGAGACTCACTTTATGGCTTAGTATGTGGTCAGTCCTAGAAAAAATTCCATGCACTGGCTAGAAAAATGTGTATTTTGTGGCTGTGGCTTTAGGGTGGAAGGCTCTTTAGATATCTGCTAGGTCTATTTGGTCTATGGTGTCGATTAACTCTGTTGTTTCCTTGTTGATTTTCTGTCTGTTTGATCTGTCCATTGCTGAAAGTGGGGAATTGAAGTCCTCCATTACTATTTAAATATCTTTTTTTAAACTTCTTTTATTTCCTTTTTCATGAAATATTCTTGTACATACCTTTAATTTCTAAATTAGACACAGTAAGAGACTAACAATAATAGCTAATAATGTAGAATAATTTTAATAATATACTATGTAAATGTTTTGTGAATGTGATCTCTCTTTCCTCATAATATCTTCATTCCTCTGCAGTACAGTCATATTTTTAGATCAATGTCGACTGCAGAGAGTTGAAACCATGGAAAACAAAACCACAGAGGAGTCGAGGGCTATTCCCTCTTGGGAAAAGATTCCCCAAGAGGCTCCTCTGCTTCTTTTATTTGTTATTTTCCCCACAATCTCCACATTTTTAACACCAATACTCTGCTTTCTCCTCCTGTGTACCAAGCCCCAGCTCGGCTTCCAGCCTCCCTCCTGACACCCTACTCTGGGCAGTTATCTGTGTTGAGGTGCCTGGACCCTACTAGCTAAGGTCCCATCATCTACATCCTGTATATTTGTTACTGCCCTTGGCACAGTGCTCCATTTTCGAAGACTTCTTTTTCCATGACTGTGCCTAATTTCATGAAGAGCCATTTTCCCCTGATGCCTTGCTTGAGATATTAATATGTAATATAAAAAAGAAGTGTCTGTGATTAAAGTTTTTAAAAGTATATTGTTATTTTTAAAGATTTATTTATTTATTTGAAAGAGTTACAAAGAGAGAGAGAGTCAGAGATTCTCTAAGTGGCTGCAACAGTCAGGGCTGAGCCAGGCTGAAGCCAGGAGCCAGGAGCTTCATGCAGGTCTCCCACATGGTTGAGGGGGCCCAAACATTGGTGCCATCTTCTGCTGCTTTCCTTAGGCCATTAGATTGGGAGTGGAGCAGCTGGGATACAAACAAGCACCAATATGGGGTGTTTTTTCCTCTGCACCACAGTGTAGGCCCCAAATTATTTTTTGAGGGACAGAAAGAAAGAAGAGAAAGAGAATTCTCCCATCTGCTGGTTTATTTCTTCATTGCCTGCAGCAGCCTGGGCTGGGCCATCTTGAAGTCAGAAGCTCAATCCGAGTTTCCTATGTGGATGGCAGGGACTCTAGTACTTCAGCATTCACTGCTGATTTCCAGGCTATGCATTAGTGGGAAGCTGGATTTGGGAGCAGAGCCAGGACTTGAATCCAGGCATTCTGATACGGGATGCAGGTGGCCCAAGTAGCAGCTTAACCTCTAGGCCAAATACCTGCCCCCAAATAACTTTTGAGAAGGCTGAGTGTTAATGACTTTATGAAATTTTAGAATGTCTTCAAGCCTTTCCTAGAGAAACGTATTATTATTCTTCAAGAGCCTACATGTATATGACCCTGGAACTCATTTCACAGACCATCTCCCCAGAACACACTTCGGGCAATGCTGCCCTTAGAGGCCTTTTCTTGCCTGGTGTTTAGGTTCTGGCCTCTTTCATACCCATGTGTGTGCTGATTGTATTTTCATACCTGGGTGCTAACCTTTTACCCTTTAAATTCACACAGTGACACTTTTTCAAATTTCTCACTTACCAAATGAGGCTCTGTTTAGAATTTTAGGTCACCCCTGGTATGTGGGATATGATATTTTATGGGTATGGGACCCCCTCACATCCCCATGTTTACCAACCTGAAGCCTTGAGATATTTCCCAACCATTTTCTTGGTGTTCTCTGTGTAGTTTTACTGGTTTTTACTTTGACCTCCTTTATTTGCCTTGACTTTGCCTAAAATACTTTTCTAGTTTTTTTTTTAATTTATTTTTATTTATTTTACAGGCAGAGTGGATAGTGAGAGAAACAGAGAGAAAGGTCTTCCTTTTTGCCATTGGTTCACCCTTCAATGGCCGCTGCGGCCAGTGCATCTCACTGATCCGAAGCCAGGAGCCAAGTGCTTCTCCTGGTCTCCCATGCGGGTGCAGGACCCAAGGACTTGGGCCATCCTCCACTGCCTTCCCGGGCCATAGCAGAGAGCTGGCCTGGAAGAGGGGCAACCGGGATAGAATCTGGCGCCCCAACTGGGACTAGAACCCGGTGTGCCGGCACCGCAAGGCGGAGGATTAGCCTGTTAAGCCATGGCGCCGGCCGACTTTTCTAGGTTTACAGAGCCACTTTTGTCAAAGCTGTCTTAGCTCTGCCATGTACAGTCCATTCTATTCTCTCTTCGGTTACTTAAGATCCTTATGCACAAAATAGGAGCCACCATCCTACCTTGTAAATAAACACTCTCACTTTTTCCAATGCAGTAGTAATTACCATTCATTTTTGTGCCTATCTCCATATTTTGTCCCTTTGCCTTTTTGAAACTTCTCAATTCACAATTGCTTTCAGGGTAGTTCTTTAGCCACATAGTTTTGACCCTTCTAGGAGAGCTGTAATAATATTTTACCTTGACTATAACCCTGATATTTACCTGGGCTCAAGTTTATGATATTATTGGTGATTTAAGATGTGTTATTTTTAATCCTCTTATAAATCTTAGTTTGGATGACTACAACCGCCGGGTCACCCTGTGTAATGGCACCTATGAAGGTTTGCTGAGAAGAAATCGAGTGGGAAGAAATAGTGAGAAGCTGCCAACCTTAAAAAACATACAGGACTGTCTGTCTCTGCAGAAGTTTGACAATCCTCCTTTCTTCCAGAACTCTACCTTCAGCTTCAGGTTGGTGCTTTGAGCTCAGCAGACTGGCACTTACCATACTCATAGGTGTTCATGCCTGGGCGTGTAATGGGCTAGAATAAAATCCAGGTGTAGGAAGATAAGAAAGAAAGATCTACCATCCATTGTTTTACTCCCCCCAAATGCCCTGAAGAGCCAGAGCTAAGCCAGGTCAAAACTGGGAGCCAGGAACTTCATCCAGGTCTGCCATGTGGGTAGCAGTAACCCAAGTACTTGGGCCATGATCAGTTGCTTTCCAGGTGAATTAGTAGGAAGCTGGATCAGAAGCAGAAAATAGCTGGGACTCAAACTGGGCTCTGGGATGTGGGTGTCCCAAGCAGTAGCTAAAGGTGCTATGCTACAACACCTGCCCAAGACATCGTGTTTCTAAAATGCTCACGCTCTTTTTCTTTGCTTTCTTCTTTCTGTAATGTTGACATTAGAAGTTTATTGGCCACAAACCTTAATCTTGTGGTCTAAGCTCTCAGAGGAATACCGTAGGCAAAATTCAACTCAAATTGAATGCAGCAGTATTTAGTACTTGAAATTTAAAGGCCAACTATTAATTTTCTTATACCAAAAAAAGATTAAGAATTATTATGGAGCCAGCATTGTGGCATAGCGGGTTAAGCTGTCACCTGCGCTGCTGGCATCTCATATAGGCACCGGTTCAAATCCCAAGCTCCAAGCTACTCCAATTTTTTTTTCTTTTTATTTATTTGACAGGTAGAGTTATAGACAGTGAGAAAGAGAGACAGAGAGAAAGGTCTTTCTTCTGTTGGTTCACCCCCCCAGATGGCCGCTACAGCTGGCGCGCTGCGCCAATCTGAAGCCAGGAGCCAGGTGCTTCCCCCTGGTCTCCCATGCAGGTGCAGGGCCCAAGCACTTGGGCCATCCTCCACTGCCTTCCTGGGCCACAGCAGAGAGCTGGACTGGAAGAGGAGCAACTGGGACAGAATGTGGCGCCCCAGCTGGAACTAGAACCCGGGGTGCCGGTGCTGCAAGCAGAGGATTAGCCTAGTGAGCCACGGCGCCGGCCGCTACTCCACTTCTGATTTAGCTCCCTGCTGATGGCCTGGGAAAGCAGCAGAAGATGGTTCAAATGCTTGGGCCCCTGTTACCCATGTGGGAAATCCCAAAGAATCTCCTGGCTCCTGGCTTCAGCCTGGCTTAGCCCTCACTGTTGAGGCCATCTGGGGAGTGAACTATCAGGTGGAAGACCTTTCTCTCTGTCTTGCTTTCTCTCTGTCTGTAACTCTGCCTTCTATATAAATAAAACTAAATTTTTAAAAAAATAATTACTAGATACATATATAGAAATAAAAGATGGATGGTGCTTCCAAGAAGGGGTGCTGAATAGATTCATGGTCTTCGCTAAAACTGAATTCTCTCTCTCTTAACTGTCAGAGATAGGGTAGGTTGAACCTAAGCATCAAGGCTGTGCTAAGGGGAGCAGGGCTCATAATTTATGCTAGGGTAGAACAGAGCCCACAGAGTGTTATCAAATGATAGTAAAAATGGGTCTGTCCCTACAGAATCGAGTTAGGGGAGTAGTTTTCAAAATGTGGTACCTTGGCCACCCTAATTGGCATCATCTGGGAGTTGATTGACATATACATTGTTAGGATCCACCCTTTGTCTCCTGACTCAGAATTCTGAGTGTGGAGCCTGAAATCTGTGCTTTTCTCCAGTGAGTCCAAGGTGTGCTTAGATGTGAGCATCATAGACATAGGGTGTGGATATTTAGAATTTCTTCAATAGGGATTTGAGGAACAAGAGAGAAAGGTGAAGGGAATCTTTGGATATGCATAGAATGCTGTATGGATTACAGTCAAGCTAAAGTTCTATTTGGTTTAGAAATATGAATGTAAGATTATATGTTAATTCAATATTGATTACAGACTGTGTGCTGGGCAGGATCCTGAGCCCTGGCAATAAAAATTATTCAGAAAATGTAGACTATGTGTTTTAAGGGTATGAGAGAAAGATTTTAAGGTAAATTTGTGTCCTCCAGGACACAAAAGAGAGATGGTTCAACTGAGCAGGTGGAAAAATAGCATTCATCAGGCATCCCCTCCCCTTATAGAGGATTATCTTTGAAGATTGGGGCTAATTCTTGGTCAATTAGCTATGACAGAGCTTCTCATATCCCTACCATTCCTATTAGAAGATTGTGATCAAGTCTGGCAACAATAAAGAGATTTTTATCAGCTTTTGCCTGTTGTCACTGGCATGTTGGTTTCTCCTAGGAATGCTCTGGAAGGGTTTGATAAAGCGGATGGGACTCTGGACTCTCAAGTGAGGAGTCTTCATAACTTGGTACACTCTTTCCTGAATGGAACAAGCGCTTTGCCACATTCTGCTGCCAATGACCCTGTTTTTGTGGTACGTTCAATGGCTCAGAATAGATGAAAAATTTTTCTAGATAATACATCAAGTTTATTTGTATTATGATAAGTGGTATTTATTTTTGGTGTGAATAATGTGATCTATGAACCTATAAATTAATTGTAATTGCCACCATAGAGATGCATTTATACTTCGCCACCTCTCTTCATCAAAAACCCATACTTTTTAGGGATGGTCTGCTTTTTAATGACCTTAAATAGGAGTTTACAGTCCAGAATTCACAAATTAGAATAATTCTATCATTGTTTTATAAAATTTATATCATAAATTTGCATAAATGATAGGTGATTTTTCACTGGTGAGATGAACGCAGCTTTAGTGAGTTCCCTGCGTGAAAGAAAGGTTTTGGTAGCAAGAAGAGGGGAGGAAAATGGAGAAGTGTCTGGAATGATGAAGATGACAAATGCCTTCAACAATATTAATATAAAAACCCACATTAGTGTCACTTCACTTCATTTGTTGATAGGTTTCATGCCTCTGAGATATAAGACAGTAAAGAGGAGATGCATGGTTCTTGAAAATTCGAAGTGAGGTGAACTCCCTTGATATAGTTGAAGCTGATTTGGGTTTCACCTAAAAACAGAGGGACAGACTTAACAATAGGATTATGTTTCAGTATCACAAGTTTTACTAGTTTTTGAGATATGTTCACAAAGACTTGTCCTGAGAGAAACAGAAATAGGGATGGGGGTATGATAGTCAAGGTCTCATTATCCAGCTGTGCTTAGCCAATGCCCTGCATCCAAAGACTTCTAGAAGTACATCTGCACAGCAGCCCCTTATCTATGATTTTGCTCTGGTCTCAGTTACCCAAAGTTAACCCTGGTCCAAAAATATGACCATGGATCAATGAGGAATTAAGATGCTTTGAACGAGAGACAGACCACTTTCACAAAACATTTATCCCCGTGGTTATTGTAATTATTCTACTTTATTAACCATTTTTGTTCACCTCTCACTGTGCCTAATTTATACAGTGAACCTCATCATAGGTGTGTGTGAGAAAAGACAACATCTATGAGGTTCGGTACCACCAGGGAACTTGGGCATCTACTGAGAGTCATGGCACATGTATCCTGCACACAGGAGGGGACTGCTGTGTTTGAACATCAGGGCTTTATTCCTGCTTGTGGGGAGCTGCTAGAGGAGCTGGAGAGCCACAGTGGGTGTCATAGAAGCCTGGCAGGATATAGGCTCATATTAGGTTGCTTGGGGGCAGGGTTTAAGGCGTTTTGCTCTGGATAGAATGCTGTGAAGAAGCAGTGTGATTTTATGGTGGGGTGTGCCAATATTATGTACATGGAGGGCAGGTTAGGCTGGGGTAGAAGCTCTAACTGCTAAAGCTGCAACAGTCTTTGAGGTTATCTAGGAGAGGATTGTTGGGTGTGTTCACAGTGTTCATGCTTTGCCTGTGCTTGGACAGAGCTGTGGAGTTGTCTTGTTTTCATCAGAGTGGCGTTGTCTGATATTGATGTTCTGAGGGCTTGGAGCCTACCTGAGAACACAGACTGCTCCTGGCTGTCAGAAGCTGCCTTTTCTTTCTCAAGCACAGCTCACTCAGTTGACTTAGGGTTCAGACAATGTACGCATTTGAATTTCAGCTGCTGAGCCCCATCAGTGTTTCTGCTTGACACAAGGTTACCTCACCATAATTCAACGCCATCTGTTTTCAGTGGTTTATATCTTGGATAGATGGATAAAGGAACAATTGCAAGAGAAATTTCACCTCTTGTTCTTCTTTATTTTGCCATCTTTTGGAGTTTATATTATGCAGTTTAGATTTTACTATGGTAAAAAACCACAAAACTATTTTTTTTTAATTTTTTTCTCACCTGAATGTGAATCTTAGCAACATACCTCAGATCACGCTGACATGACAAAATGCCACAGTCAAGTTTATAGTTCATGGTTCAAGTCTGTGCTCAAAGAACATCTGACTTGACTTCTGGTAAAGGATCTCTCCCAGACCTTCTAGCTGTGTCCTCATATCGTGGAGGGAGGGGAGAGCAAGATTTCTTCCAATGACACTACTGTCACATGACAGCCTGACCTTTATGACCTCATTAAACACTAGTATCTCCCTGTAAGGCCCCTCTCCAAATATAGGCACACTGAGGATTAAGTCATCAACGTATCTGACCGATGCTGTGACATAGTAGGCAAAATCTGCCTGCAGTGCTGGCGTCCCATATGGGTGCTGGTTTGTGTCCTGGCTGTTCCTCTTCTGATCCAGCTCTCTATTTATGGCACAGGAAAGCAGTGGAGGATGGCCCAAGTGCTTGGGCTCCTGTACCAACACAGGAGACCTGGAAGAAGCCCTGGGCTCTTGACTTCAGATAAACTCAGCTCCAGCTGTTGTGGCCATTTGGGGAGTGAACCAGCGGATGGAAGACCTTTCGGTCTCCCTCTCTCTGTCTATAAATCTACCGCTCAAATAAATATATACAATATTAAAAATTAAAATGAAGAAAAGATTTCAACATATGAATATGGGTGGACTATTCGGTCTGCCATTCAATGAGTCCCCAAACATCAGTTTGTAGCATTTTGTTTTGCTGAACTCCTGGGAATCTGTGTCGCATAGCAGAAGGGACAATGGATTACAAGACCAATCAGTTTAATTCAGTACTTACTTGTTCAGTCTTGGAAATGTCAGTGAATAATATGGAGCTTCTATTCTCACTCCCTTTAAAGTGTGAGTCACATGACTCGATCTCCTGGTGGGAAAAGGTGTTGTGCTCATTAAGTGATTCTCAGTAGACTCGGATAATATGAAGATGCTTTAGAACCGTCAAGGGCAATAAAATGTTATCATAAAAATGATCATCTGTTTTATGGTAGCTGGTGGCAAAGAATTAGAGAAGTATGTGTTGGGTTTCAATTTTCAATCTTTTAAGTTTCCTTATCTTGTTCTCCACAATGGCATAGCTGTGCCCCAAGGCAAGTTAATAACAAGGACAAAGTCAGAGATATTTCAAGGGTGACTTATTATTGTTACTCAACCCAGGTACAATAAAAGGCGACATGAGGAGAGAGTAAAGGTGTAGCTTCCAGTGACTCCAAGCTTGCCCAATGGCATGAGGGGTGGGACTCCCAGGTCTAAGTAACTTTTTGGCACCCCAGATAGCTTTAAGCACAGCAGAAGTGAGCTTCAAGAAATCCTGAGACGGAAGCAGTCAGTAGAGCTGTTCCTTTGAAAAAACACTTCTCTCTAATACTTGTGCAGAGCGTTAAATGGAGGGGCCGTCAGGAGTGCGGAATGTTGGTCCCAGCCTCTTACCAGGTGGGGCTGATTTGTGAGGGCCACAGCCAGCTCTGCTGTTTTCCCATTGTTCAGTGGATCTGAACCGACATTCCAGATCCCGGCTCTGGCTGTCATCTCAGCTGGGAGCTTATGCCAAGCATTTCTGGTATCTGCCTCCTCCGCTATTTACCCATATGATTTGTCTCTAAATAAATATTCATCAAAAATATATTTTTCAGCTATATAATTTGTACACATAATCCATATTCATTAAAAATGTCATAATACTTCTTATCCAGAACTGCAAAATATTATAAGAACACAGACAGCATCTGGAAAATTGAAAATTACATTCCTAACATTGCTTCTCTACTAAAGGAAATAATGTTGATGCTATTATTCTGATTTGCAGCACCATAAGTTTCCAGGACTGTTGAACCATATCTCCTTTTGAGGAAACCCACCAGGTGCACAGGGTTTAGTAATAGTTTTCTGTAAATGACCAGATGGCAGATATTGTAGGCTTTCCAGGGCAGATGATCTACATTGCAGCCACTCAACTCTACCCTTGCAACATGAAAGCAGCTGAAGACAATACATAAACAACTGGGCATCGTGTTCCAATTGAACTGTATTTACAGAAACGCTTGGTGGGACCTATTTGGTGCTCAGGCTTTAGTTTGGCCGCCCCTGCTGTAATTAACCAATGTTCCTTATTTGCAGTAGGGATATCTCTATGGTCATATTTCTCTCTCTGCTGTAGATGGAAGCCCCATTTTAACTTCCCTGTTGAGGAATTCTATAACTTACATGTAGTTCAAAGATGCTAGCTGTTAGTCATCCTTGTCTTCTTTTCTTTGATAGTATGTTATTGTATACACATAAATATGTAGAAAACCACTGCTTTCTTTGTGATAGTTTTAGAACTCACAATTACTTTATGTTATTTATGAAGAGTTTTATGTTGAAGCCAATTCAGCCTTAAATGATTTGTGTGTGTGTGTGTGTTTTGAGATCTAGGCGTAAGCATTTCAGTTAACAGAGTTATAGCTTCGGGAATTTCAAATCACAAGGGCATTCATGCAAACACATTACACATGACATTTATTAGAATTAATTGTGAAATCTCTTCAAGCAAGAGAGATACAAAGTTGTGTAGGATCACAATAATGAGTGAAAGAAGGCAGAATGTTAAAATATAGGAAAAACTCTGAAACAGTTGCTGAGAATCTTATAATTCCTAAGGTAATTGAAGCAAAGCCACACATTTATCATGGAAAATAAGATTAGGCCACAGGAATGCTAGGTAGTGCTGTCTTCAATATTAAATTTAGATAAAATACAGAAAAGAAGAAGAGAAGACCAATGAACTGTAAAATTAAATAGCTAACTGCCAAGAAAGAAACTGTGTAATAGAACAGTGATATTCTTCCCAATCTGTAAATCACTATAATTAAAAGTATATGTGAGGATGGACATTTAGCCTAGCAGTTAAGACCTGCATCCCACACTGGAGTACCTGGGTTTGATTCCTCATTGCCGCTCATGACACCAGCTTCCTGCCAGTGCAGCCTCTGGTAGGCAGCAGTGATGGCTTGGATAATTGGACTTCTTCCACTCACGTAGGAGACCTGGATTGAGTTCCTGGCTCCTGGCTTTGACTGAGTTATTCCTGGCCATTTAAAGCATTTAGGAAGTGAATTAGCAGACAGAAGCTCTCTTTTCTGTATGTCCCTCTATTTATCTTTCTCTCAAATATTTTTTTAAAAGCATAATTTGCCGATTCCATATGTTGGCCCTTGTGAATAGTGTTGCGGTAAATAAAGGATTATAAATGTCCTTTTGATATACTGAGTTCATTGTCTTTGGATTTATACCCAATAGGGGAATTGCTGAATCATATGGTAGTTCTATTTTTAATTTTTTGAGGGGCCTTCATACTTGTTTCCATAATGACTGTACTGATTTACATTCCCATCAACAATATGTAAGGGTTCCCTTTTCTCCACATTCTTACTAATACTATTATCTTCTGTCTTAGTGAGGAAAGCCATTCTGACAGAATGAGATGGTATCTCACTGTGATTTTGCTATCTCCTTTCAGAGAGTGCCTTTGGTGAGTTCTACACCCTTCCATTCCCTCAATGGCTGAGGGGTCCACAGGGTGCAGGGATGAAAGTCGCTGAACAGTTCACATTTGTTTTTCACCTTGCACACAAATTCTAGGAGGACTAAGACACACACACACATTTTTCTTAACAAGGACAATAATTTGAGAGTACTTCAAACATTTGTGGAAAAATGGAATTAAAAGATAGTTTATTTTGGAGCAAAAAAATTTGAAATCCATACTTTTTTAATTTTAATTTTTAGAAAGACTTATCCCATTTATTTATTTGAAAGGTAGAGTTACAGGGTGGGGCAGGGAAGAGAAAAGACATAGGGAGGAAGACAGAGAGAACTGCTATCCGCTAATCCCCCACCTTCTAAAATGGTCACAACAGCTGGAGCTGGGACAGTATGAGGCCAGGAGCCACGAGTCTTTGCCAGGTCTTTCATGTAGGTGCAGGGGTCCAAGTACCCTGGCTATCCTTTGCCGTTTTCCAGGGGCTTCAGCAGGAAATTGCATTGGAAATGGAGCAGCCAGGAACTGAACTGGAGCCAACATGGGATGCCAGTGTCTGCAGGTGGCAACTTCACCCACCATACCACAACACCCACCCCATACCTGGTTTTTTTAATGTGCACTCTAGTGAATATTTTGATGACCCTTCATGCCAAATACTTCTGAGTTGGTATGACTTTTATTGAAAATTTTAGAAGAAACTATGTAAAATTGCTTTTATTCCACAAAAATGAAACACTTAAAAATTGATCCATTTTATTTTTCTTTAAGAAAAAACACATTTTTAGAAATGCATATATTTTTAGAAATTAAAAATTTTATATCAATTTTTATATTTAATGGTTTACTTTTTTATATTATATGTATTTGCAGTAATATTGGTGAAAAAAGTTTCAAAATGCCCATAATTCTATCTCAATTTTTAGTTTCTTTTCATATTCTCATATCTTTTATACAGTTATAATTATCAATTATCATTATTCCTTATTTTTCTACTATTCCAGATGTATTTTACAAATAAACATATAAATATGTTTTATATGTTTATCCAAATGGGAACATATGCCATAGACACTTCTGTGCCTTTATTTTCTCTTCCATTTTTACTATGTATCAGTTCATAAAAGGCTTTCTGATTCTTTTTTTTTTTGGCAGTAAGATATTCAGTTATATGGATTTATCCTGAAATTTTAACCAATCTCCTATTTATGGATATTGCCTTAGTCTGTTTTGTGTTGTTATAACAAAATACCTGAGGCTGAGAACAAAGGGAAAAAGTCTTATTTAGCTCAAACATCTGGAAGTTCAAGAGCAAGACGTGGGCATCCCTGGCAGATGCATGTGAAAGAAGCGTGTGTGACAGAGAGGAGGCAAGAGAGAGCTCAGACAGCCAAACTCACATTTATAATAACCTACTCCCACTGTAAGCATCCAGTTCTGCTAGAGCAAGAGTTTACACTCCACCTCAAGAAAGGCATGGGTCCGTTTAGGAGAGGAGATCCCTGGCGACCTACTTGCCTCTCGGCAGTCACAAGAAGATCTCAACACAGCTGGGAATTAAATGCCATCATGAGTTTTAGTGGGGACAGACCACATAGAAACCATAGCAGGTGTTTAGGTGGTTTCTGATCTGCTTTACAACCATGCTGCAGTAGGTAACCCTGAACATTAAGTAGATGGACTTGAATCACTGAATTAAAGGGTAAACAAGTGCATTGGAAATGTCATAGATATCGCCCGAAGTCTCCAGAATGAGGGCACATATTCCTTCCTAACATCCATGTGTCAGAGTGACAGCCACACCCTCCCATTATGCTCTTTGTCCCTGTGTTATCAAACTTTTTCATCTTTGTCAAATAGATACAGAGAATTTCAGTGAGTTTTAGTTTGCATTCCTGTCCATATAAGTGAAGTTCAGCATCTTTTCATGCATTTACAAATTTGTTTGCATTTCCTTTTCTGTGATCTGTTTATGTAGGATTGTGATTTCAGGAAACAGAAAAGAATGGTAAAGATTCAAGAGTCAGAATTAGTGAAAGTAATTTGTTCTTCGTATAAGTAAGTAAAAACTACAATGTCTTCTTAGATATTTTTTCTGTAAAACAATAATCTAGTAATATAAAGGTATATTTTCTAGGTTTCATCATGGGAAGCTAATGTGATCACTGACACCCTATCTAAACCTCGAGAAAAGTGACCAACGTTCCATAGAAGTTTGATGAACTTTTATTAGGAGACTGTTCATGACTGAGCATTTGTTCTGTGACAACCTCTGTGCTAGATATTGTGTAATATTATTCACTTATCTCCACAAAACTATGGATAGAAAACTACTTTCCTGTTTTAAATATAGAGAAATAAAGTTCAAAATGTTGAGAAATGTGTTTAAGGTCATACCCACCAGTAAGTGACTGCAGAGAGATTATGAAAACAATTATTTTACTCAAAAATTTTCCTGTGTCTGCTCTTCTAATTACAATTTTGTCTTTTGTCAGTTTAAACAATTCTTAACTTGATCCTTTCACTGTTGCATTCATTATGGCTGTGGTAATTCACTCCTGTTAGATCATGTTAATAGGAATTAACACTAATTGGTGAAAGGCAGGCCTGAAGAATTTTGCATTGCTTTTGAAAAGATAACTATTGGTTTTATTTTCAGTATGTATTTGTGTTTTAAAAATGCCACATTTCTTTATTTACTATATAGTTTAAAATTTAAATTTATTTTTCATTTTATTTGGAAGGAATAGGAGGAAGTAGGGGGGGGAACGGAGAAAGAGAGGGGGGAGATATATATATATATATATATATATATATAGAGAGAGAGAGAGAGAGAGAGAGAGAGAGAGAGACAGACAGAGAGAGAGAGACAGAGAGAGAGAAAGAGAGAGAAATCTTCCATCCACTAGTTCGCTCTCCAAATGCACACAATAGCCAGGGTTAAGATAGGTCTCCCATATGAGTGGCAGGAACCCAAGTACATGATCCATCACCTGCTGCCTCCTAGGGTGCAAATTAGCAGGAAGCTGGAATTGGAAGTGGAGTGGGGACTCAAACCAGGCTCTCCTATAGGGAATGTGGGCATCCCAAGCAGCATCCTAACTGCTGTGTTAAACATTTACCCCAACATATAATAACTGATGTACAGTAACTTCCTCCTAAGTAACCTAACACGATGAGTTTTATAAGAGCTGAGGTGTAAGACATGGTGACTGATGGCCTGTTTGGGAAGCGTGGGAGGATTGCCATGGCTCAGTATGGGAGACTGCTTTTTGAATTTGGCAGTTGCTAAGTGCCACCTAAAGGAGTTCTTTTCAACTCTAGGCTCTGTAAGGATTACATAGACTCTGTTGAGAAGAACCAAACCTCTATAAGGTATGAATTATATATACTTCATTATTGATCAAAGAAAGTATGAATAGAATGACAAACCATAATTTATATACCAATTTAAGCTGATTCTCTGGTTGAATTTCTCTCTCCTCGATTTTTGATGATTCCATAGCCAAGAATGACCTGGTGTCATTTAGTCTCTACCTGGAGTTCCTTTAGCATCACCTTGGTTCTCTCTCTCTTCAATCTGTATTGTTTGCTTCTGATGCATATTGATCTGGCCACTTAAAGTTGACAAACAATAGCAGAACTCTGTTGTAGCCCTCTATTTTCATCTGTTAGAAGTTTGATCTTTAGTACAAGCCTTATTTCTCAAGAGTTTGGTAATTAAATTTTTAATCTCTTAATATTTTTCATGTACATGCTATTATATATTATGAACCATGTACAAAGATCTCAAAAAGTTCATGGAAAATGTGCATTATGAAAGAACTGTGCAAGGATTTCAAAATTGTTTTGCAACAAACTAAGCTTATCTTTTAATTCCATTTCCCACAAACTTTTTGAAGTCCCTCATAAATTGTATGCATTTCATCTCTGTGTGTGTGCCTATTTTGTATACAATCCTATTATACAAAGGTTTGCAGGAGGGTGTGTTCCCCCCCCCCCCCCGAAATGCCTGAGAAATACTTTCTATTCTGTCTGCTCAGGGGGCAATGAGAGGGTAGATATGGAAGGTGGGGAGACACAAATACACCAACATGGAAACACATGCCACCCTTGCTGAGCACTGCCTAGAAGACAGTATTATTGTTCAAAGTGCCCCCGTGCCTTTTTTTTTTTTAAATCTATGATTATGTTTTAGTATGTTCAAGGTGCTTTAACAAAAATGCCCTAGATTGTTGGTTTCAACAACAAACATGTTTCTGAGCATTCCAGACATTAGGAAGTCCAAGACTGAAGTACCAGCAGATTTGGTGTGTGGTGGGCTCTTCCTGGCTCTTAGAAGACCATTTCCAGCTGTGTTCTCACATGACTGAAAGGGAGAAGGCATTCTCTGGGGTCTCTTTTATGAGTACACTAATTCCTTGTGTGAGGGATTCACTCTTACAGCTTAATCACTTCCCACAGACCCTACCTCCTATACTATCACATTAAGAGTTTCTAACAGAGGATTCTAACAGATGAAGTTGGGAGAGGGACACACACATTCAGTCTATAGGAGATCATCTCTTGTTCCCCTGAATGGAGTACCTGTGCAGAGCTTAACCAACTAAGTAGAAGCTTGGGTGTTGCTCAACTGTTTCATGCCTACTGTGTATGGCTTATTTAGGGACATGAGAAGCCAACATTCCAACTGCTTCAAATCCTTGATAGAAGAGGCAAGAATAAATAAATATTTCCCCCAAGTAACAAGCACAGTTAAATGTATCTTTTGGGAATTACCATTTGGAATTCTATCGCTCAGAAATTCCGACTTAACTTTTTTATCCATGCCTTCCACCTTAAGTTCTACACTGGAGTTCCCATATGCATCTGTGTTCGTGTCTATCATGTGACTTTTAAGCGCTCACGTCTGAATTCTCAGGTCTGATTCTCAGAGAATCAGACAAGTATCATGACATCACAGTATGATTTGCTCTGATCACAAATGATGTCTTCTGGGTAGTAACACATGAACTCAAGTGGAAAAAGGCACAGTGTACTGGCCTTTGGTAGTGGACACACATCTATGTAGCTGCAGATTTTTCATGGCTGCTTTTCTCCAGGCACATAAACCCTTCTTTTCACCAGTGTGATAGGAATCTGAATTTACAGCTACCTAAGTTAAAACCCTATCATAGTAAGTAAACCCCCCAGTGCTCTTCAAAAAGAGATGCACACATTCTTATATTTTATTTTCTTTATGCTTGCAAGGATAGTATTTGTTGATTGATTGCTTTCTTCTCAACAGTATGTTAAATTTTTTTTTTACCTTGAAAGCCCACGTAATGATGTTTTCTTCAATATTGCCTCCAAGTTAACATTTAGTGTTTTTTCTTTCATGCACCTATTATTTTATTGGAACAAGATAGAATAGATTCATATAACAAAATTTGGAGCCCCATTTTTGAATCATTCAGTTTCTAATATCAAAATGCAGTTATGTATCTTCATAGTAGGTAAAATGCAACAATATATTTTTACTTATCTTTTACTTCTTATCCTCAAATGACCTGTGGCCTTTATACAAATACTGACTGAGCTCATTTTCAATTTTTGTCTAACAAATATACAGTTTGTTTCTCAAGAGCCATTCAAGGTCTCTTGTTGAGAAACAATGTCTGCAACTTTAACAAAAATACCTATTCTATAAATTACACTACTTCTCTTTCCAGCCTTGGATACATTATTGCTTGTTATTATTGTTTATTGTATTCTTTGCATATTCTCAGCATTTCTTAATTACAAAAGACATATACTAACCTTTCCTAAATTACATTCTATAAATTGTTGAATCTCTATATAGTTGCTTCTAGAGCATTTATTGTATAATGTTCTAAGCCCTTCTGTGACTTATCATCTCCCATTGTTTTAACGTATTCTTTTACTCTAAAGACTGAACTACTTTAGAGTCTTGTTCCTCCCTAATTATTTACACTTTACATTGGGTGAATTCTGGTACTTTACTATAGTTATTGTCCTGCGGCATCACTGAATCTACATCTTCCTTAATCATGCAAGACTCTTCTTTTTCTCATAACATTCTGGATTGAACTTAGAGCATTTCTAAAAGTTCATGATTGGTCAAAGGTCAAACTGTATACCTTCTCCTCATTGTTAAGACTTGAGCCTGTTCTTTAAAGTTGATTGCTCTGATTATAGTTTGTCCTGAGAATTATAGTATTTCATTATAAGGTGGTGGGGTAGATGAAACAGAATATGGGGATTAAGAATTCTGAATTTAGAAACAGACTTCCTGAGTTCAGATTCAAATATTATCTGTGTGATCTTAGACAAATCACTTAACATTTCTGTACCTTTTATTCTTCATGTACAAAGTAGGGTAATAATGTGATGGATTGAATTATGTCCTCCTCCAACCCTCAAATTCACATTTTGAAGCCCTAATACCTAGTGCCTCAGAATATAACTTTGTTTGGAAATAGATTGGTTGCAGATGCAGTAAGTTAAGATGAGATCATAGGAATAGGTTAGGTCTCTAACAGGAGTCATGTCTTAGTCCATTGTTTGCTGCTATAGCAGAATAACATAGACTGGGTATATTATAACCAATACAATTTTATGTACCTTATGGTTCTGGAGGCTTAAAAGTCCAAGAGCATGGCACTGACCCTGGTGAGGGCCTTTCTGCTATATTGTAACATGGTGAAAGGGCAAGTGAGTGTGCAAGACAGAGATAAAATCAGAAAAAATTATCCTTTTTATCAGGAAGCTACTCTCACAATAACTAACCTACTTATATAATAATGGTCTTGCTGCATTCCTGAGGGCAGAGTCCTCATGACCTAATTATTTCTTAAAGGTCCCCTTTCTTAGTACTATTAGGATGACAATGGAGTGTCAATAGGATCTTTGGAGAAGACATTGAAACCACCACAAATCATGCCTTAATAAAAGGGGAAATTGGGGCTAGACACCTGCACACCTGCACACAGGGAGAGCCCTATGTGAGGGAGAAGACAGAGATCTGCAAGCCACGGAATGCCACCAGGAAGCCACCTGAATCTAGGACAGAGGCATGCAGCAGGTTCCGCCTCCCAAGACTGAGAGGGAGCCGATTCTGGTGACACTTTATATTTGGACTTCTAGACTCCAATACAGAGAAATCCCAGGTGTCGCTGAAGCCATCTGGTCTGTGTGCTTTGCTACAACACCCTGGGAAAACTAACAAGAGATAACACCTATCAAATCAGCTTTGTTGAGGAACCGAGATGTTATTTTGTGCAAAGTGCTTAGCATAGTATTAGACTCAGAGCAAGCACTAATGAGTAAAACTTAGTCTATTTGTTAAGTGCTAGAGACAGCTTCACATTGGGCTGTTTGTATAGAGAATGTGATGTCAGAGTCTCCGTATGGCTGCAAAATGCAAATTTATTCATTCTTCCACAGATCCTTGTCCCAAGTTAAAATAATAATAGTACTAATGATGAAATCTTCATGAGACATAACCAATTAATAAACATTTCCTACTTGAGAGGCACCAAGCTAGGTGTTTGGATATATTATCTTCTCCATATTACCAACTGCCATGGGCTGGTGTCTACTGCTGATGTTTAGTCTGTTGTCATGCCCCATCATCAGGTCTGTGGGCTGTGTCCTTCCCATCTCAAGCCTTATCACTGTCCCCCTTTCAGCCCCTCTTCCTTCTCCGTGGGGACTAGGACCTGCTTTGTTTATACATGCTGGGGTAAGCATGAGCCTGTGATGATTATATTCAGACCTTTTTTTTTTTTTCCTTCTGAGCATTCATTGCTGCATGACAGATAATTCCAACACTCGAAGGCTTAAAGCAATAATAATAATTCTTCTAATTTCTGGGGGTCAGGAATTTGAGAAGGGCTTGACTGAGCACTTGTAATTCAGGGTCATTCAATGAAGTTGCAGTCAGATGGTGACATTGTTGAAGCAGCTGTGGGCTGGCCAAGAACCTCTCTCTGTCTTTTCCTAAAATCTCAGAACTTCTCCATGTGGTCCTTCTGTGTGGGTTGATTTGGGCTTTCTCATAGTATGGCTACTTGAGATAGTTGCTTTTATGTGATTGTTCAGGGCTCAGGCATAAGACAGGCAAGCAATATATTTTATGATGTAACCTCAAAAATCACATAGTGTCACTTCTGTATTTTATTGGTTGTAAGAAAATAAAAAATGAACTAAATTTCAAGGTGAGGGCAGATGAACTCCAAGTCTTGATGAGGGTATATATAAGATTATAGAAAAGAATGTGAATCAGGAGATATTATGGACCCTTTTTGGAAAATGCAACTGCATGTGCCTTTAGACATTTTCTCAGTGTCTCACTTAGAATTTAGTTTAGTTTCTTAGAACAGAAAATTCAAATTACAGAAGTATAACCAAACTAGATTTACTTTTCTATTATGTAAAATAGCTCTACTAGCAGGCAGTCCAGGGCTGCTGTAGCATCTCCATGATTATCATGAATACCTTCTGTCTTTTTGCTCTGCCATTCTCAATGAGTGATTCCTTTCTTAATGTTTTGTTGACATAAGGTGGCTGAAAAGCTCCAGCCATCACATCTATGTTCTAGGGAGTTGCAAGTAGAAATGGAAAGGCAAAAAAAGACACACTTTTCAATTGAATGTCCACCTTTATTCATAGGCATCCCATCCAATGACTTTCAGCTAAATTTCATGGATAGCTTGGCACATTACTTTAGTTGAAATGCAAAAGAAGTTGCTGAGGACAGATGCTGGCTAAGTAACAAGTAGCATTTGTCCACTTGGGCGTTCTACCTCTATTGCTTGGACTCCATGCTTGAAGCAAGACTTCTCTTTGATGCCTGCAGGCTCCTCTGGATATGCTTGGAACAGGAAGCACAACTCCCTTTTCTTCTCCCTTTTCCCTCACCGCCAGTCCTGTCTGGAGTCTCACAGGCCCAGGACATGAGGTGCCTGTTTCAGGTACCTATACCAACCACTATCACTTATCTCCTTTTCCAGAAATGGTGCCTCTCCTCAAAGATGTCTTTTTCTGAGCTCTGCTTGCAGGAAACATGCCTGGTTTCTGTGGTCACATGTTCTTCCCAAGCTGCTGCTGATGCAAGAAACTGTGCCTCTCCTCCTTCGGGCCTTAACTACTCAAAGCTAAGATTATAGAATTCAAAAAATCTTTTCTCTCTCACAAAGCCCAGATTTTATAATTTGATGCTTTTGCTTTTGAGATGAATATCTCTGCCATGAACTTTAAAAATCTGTTCAGGAAAGAAATCCCTTTAGTAAATCACTTAATTCCTTTCTCTATCCTGATGTAGCCTCTGGAGGCCATACAGGTGGAGAGCTCTCTCTGCTGCCTGGAGTAGGGGGAGCGAAGTAAAAATAAGGGGGAAGGAACCAGGGGTAAAACTTCAAAACACTGTCTGCTAAAATGAACACAATTAACATAGCTGAAAGGGTGGTATAACAAAAATCCATTGAGAAGTGCAAAGGGCAAAGAATTCGGACTGGGGGCAATGAGGGTGAAGTGGGGTAGGGTGGTGGTGGTGATGTCATAGTGCAGGACAGAGACTCTGTTGCTGGAGAACCGAAAGAAAAGCATTGTAGATTGAGGAAACAGCTTCAGCCGGCCAGGGGTCCCTCAGGTTGAATCATGGGCAAGAATAAAAGAAGCTTGAGGGTTATTCTACTGTTTGATTAGGAAAGGGTTTTTCATTCTCATTTTTAGAAGAACTGAATGATGAAGAGTGCACAGGAATGAGTGTCAACGTTTACTTAAATAAAACCACTTTGCTTGACGCTGTCTTCAGCCAACAAATACTTAGTAACTGTTGGCTCTACCTTGGCTGCAAGCTAAGCCTGAGACTTCAAAGGTGAAAAGACTTTCTCTTTGACCTTAAGGAGTTAGAGATCTTGTTTTCTTTTCTTTTTTTTGGGGGGGGGGATAGATAAATAACAAGTTATAGCATGATTTGGTTAGTGTTACAGATGAGATAAAGGGTATGGTGGTGACGAGAACAATGCATTCACTGAACACTTGTTTATTGAAATAACTACTTCCCTACCTCCATATGACAGGCCCCAACATGACCTGGAAATCGAGGCAGGAGGAAGGAGAGTCAGGCACTGTCCTTGAGCTCCTTAAACTTGCAGTGTAGGAATATAAGAGGAACTCACACTGCCAGACACGGAGGCTGCACTTCACTCTCACATTTATACCCTGTTGCAAAATCAAGGCTATAATCTGGAAATTTTGCTATTAATATTTTAAAGCATAGTAATTGCTGTATTTGAAAAGGACTTTAACAGCTTTCTTGAGAAAATAAAATGAGCACTGTGTGCATTACATTTTTAGACTTCCTTTTACAGGCATAACACCAAGCATTTGAATGAGAGGGTTATGAAAGGAATAAATAGAAAGGTGTTCCTGATAAGAAAGATTTGAAAAACCATTTTGGAGATTTCTCTTTCTTTTTCTTTTACTATATAGTCCATTTATATTGTAATACCAGTAAATGCAACATCTTCTTCCTCTTCTGCTAAACCAAAGCATCTTAATATTGACCAGAATATATAGCTTATCATCCTTTTTTATGAAATTAATAATCAACACACACTTGTTGAAGACCTCAAATATTCCCAACCAAGGTTAACTCTCTAACATGAACTTTCATTTGTTCATGGACATAGGAATTTCGAATCCTTTTTGGAGAGAGATGTCCATCCATCCTTGTAAACTTGACTGAGAACGCTAGTGCGTCTGTCATTACGGTTACGTGGAGTCTAGAGGAGGTCCTGTTGTCCGAAGAACTCCATTCTACTTTTGAGAATGCACTAGTTGGATTGGTCTGGTTGGAATAGACCCATCACCATTAAGCACTGTGCCCACTCTTCTCACAGGTCCTTCATTCCTTTACTGATGCCATCTTTGATGAGTGGATGAAAAGATATGACCCTCCTGTAGATGCCTGGCCTCAGGAGCTGGCACCCATTGGTCACAATCGCAGGTATAACATGGTGCCGTTCTTCCCTCCGGTGACAAATGAGGAACTGTTTGTAACCACAGAGCAACTCGGCTATACCTATGCCATTGATCTGCCAGGTAACTAATAATACAACTCTACGTGGGTGATTCATCCTTCTAACAAAGGAGCTCGCTTTCTTTTCAACCTTAACCAAGACCTTTAATTGAAGCACTCAAGTCTAGTTAAGTTTATTGGCCATTTTCTAGAATATATGTTTTTAACAAAATGAGTCATTAAACTTCCAGTGAAACATCAGAAATGGATTAGTTGGCTGATTCTTCGTTTAGAAAACTGTAGGCTATCAAGAGATCTTATTTCACAGAGGAATTATCTACTCCTACTCCTGGTATGATGAGTCTATGTGAATTAATAGGATTAATTTTTTAAGATCCCAAAGTTTGTTTGAAATGTCTAACCAATAAATTCACTTTGGCCAGGATTTAGGGATCATTACATGAAGGCAGGGCCAGGATTAGGAAGGCAAGTACGTGTTCTACTTTGAGTACAAAATTCAAGCAGAGGCCCGAAAAGACTCAGTAACTGAGGCAAGTAATAATATAATGCAGTTTAAACAATTGACGTCAACAACCTAGATGAATAATAATTCTCAATAAGAAAAGATTTTTATTGTTTGTTTACATACACTTGTATTATTTTGTAACTGGATCAATTTGTTTCCAATAAATCTGTACCATGCACATGGGGTAGGTTTATGAGAGTTGACATTGACTTGTTAACAGACTGGGCTACATGGAACTTTATGTATGTATTTTTAAATTGACTTTTTAGTCACATTTTAGGATTATAGAGCTTTCATTAAGTTTTCTCCCTTGTATCAAAACATGGAAGGGTATTTTGAGATGTGTATACAGGTGCACACATAATTATTCTCTGTTCATGCCCCAGTATAGCCCCACATGTTATTTAAAGGATTTAAGGGCAGGTTAGCAAAGGACAAAGAAAACAATAAAAAAAAAATCTTAATTCGTCAAGAAGTTGAAAAATATGCAGCCAATCTACTGGTGGCTTTTCCCCATGTGTGTCTGTTTTGTCTTCTCTATATCTCAGCTGACAAAGTAATCAAGATGATTTCTGAGACCAGTCTCTCTCTCTGAACTCAGAGTCTTTCAGTCCCTGGACCCTGTCTTCTTTTTCCATCTAGCTCTGCGTTACTACTTCCTGTTCTCTAAACAAATTTTAAGTCTCCTTTCTTGGGACAGCTGAGGACATTTCTTTTAAACTTATTTCCTTTTTAAAAACATAATAATACAAAGTTTGGAATGTGTATCCTGACCTACCTCCATTTCCTCTGAGAATAATCGAGTAACAGGAATAGACCAATGCCCATATATACCCAGAATGGGTTGACTTGTCAGAATATTCAGGTTCGTGTTCATTTATTGATTGATGTTGAAACTTAACAATCCTCTTTGGGGAGATAGGACAAAAAACAGAAGGGCAGGGGATGCATTTTTCCGCAACTTTCTTAGGGTAGTTGGTACCCTACAAATGCTATTGACAAAAGAAAGATTAACAACAGAAATGCCACCCACATTTTATCTGCTATTGAGTTTTACATGACATGAAGCCCTTCCTAGAAATAAGTAAAGACAGAAAGAGGCAGACAGGCCTCGCAGCTTATTACCATTTGAAGCAAAGAACAAGAAATTGTGGAGATGTGACAGGATGAAAGCAAAGGGATTGGACTTTCAAAGATGGGCAGCTCTGGGAAGGTAAACATATAGTGGATACTAGCGGAAGATAGGGGCTATCTCAGTAAGTTCAGTCTGCCTCGGTGCTGTTTTCTTCACGGCCTTAAACCTGCACAGGAGAGGGTGTTTATAGACAGGCGAGACTAGAAAAAGAATTTTACTAGAAAGACTGGAGGGTACAGAACAAACAGTTGGCAAAGGAAAAGGTGATTTGTAGAAGAAATAACAAATAGGTATACATTTACTAAAAATGGAATTCACTAATTTTGTGGAAGAGTGCTTTTAAAATATATTTGAGTAGAGGATTGGATTTATCCTGTGGAAGATTCAGATTTTATTCACAACTATCTCAATGGGTACAAATACCATCTGCTTCTGCTATAGAATGTTGCTGGTTATAAAAGCCAATCTGAAGCTCTCCTACATTTATCACCCCATAAAACAGGTAGAGACAATAGCAGACTTTCTCCACCTGAGGGCTGTATATTGTGCAGTTCCCCAGGTACCATTTTAGCATGCACTTTTACAAATGAGTTTCTAACTCACAAAAGTAGTTATATTCTTCCTTGGAGGGTTTATTCTGCATAAGCATTTATTGTAATGAATTTTAAAAATGCAATAAGCTATACTTAAATAATGGGATGCCATTTCTAACTTCCTCAAGAAAAACAATTGTGGATATGATAAATAGTTGGTGAGGAAGGGGGAGATAAATTTTATTCTAGCAAGAGTAGTTCTGCTTTATCAACAGAAAAAATGCATGTGTAAAGCAAATAAGTTTATTTTTTCCTTTTCTGAAAGCATTCAACTGATGAAACTCCTGATTGTAGACCCTTGTCTTCTGCTTTAATTTCAGTTGAAGAAACTCCAAGTTGGACCACAACCTTCTCAGTGGTTTTGGGAACACTGGTGGCTTTCGTTGGTGTTCTTGCACTGCTTGTTTTCCTTCAATATAGAAGGATTCGGAGAGGATACACACCCCTAGTAGAGACACATTTGAGCAACAAAAGATACACAGAAGAAGCCTAGGGAGTTCATGATTTACTTAAGAGATCACCAACCTGCAGGTCTGACCCCGACGGAAATTAAGCTAATCCTCACTGACTGTGATAATAATCAAATTGTTCCCGATGTTCTTCATAGGTGTTGCTGATGATCCCAAATGGTGAAGATGGTTATAGTTTGCTTGTTGCTAAAGAGTAATCCAAGTTAAGACAGAGCTGACAAATTGAGATATCTGATAAGAATTGTCCATATCGCTTAAGCCACTTCTTGTACTGAAAGCACCAAATAACAAAAAAATTGACCAAATTTAAATTTGTAGGTCAGTGTCACTTAAGACCTGGACAAAACCATGATGCAATCTGTTTGGCTCACCTGTTTTCAGTTGTAACAATGTGAAGGAGGGGAGGGGTGGGAGGACTAGATGAATTTTCAAGATTCATCCTACCTATAAACACCTATGCTCTAGGAATCTTTCTTTTATCTCAATTTAAGAGGGAGAAGGGGAGAGAGAGAGATATTCCATATACTGGTTCATTTCCCAAATGTCACAATGGCCAAGACTGGGCTGGGCTGAAAGCAAGAGCCAGGAACTCAGTCTAGGTCTCCCATACAGTGGTAGAGATCCAAGTACTTGAACAATCACTTGCTGCCTCCAAGGGTGTGCATTAGCAGGAAGTTAGAATTGGTAGCAAAGTCAGAATTTGAACCCAGGAAATTCAATATTGAATGCAGGCATCCCAAGTGGCATCTTAACCCCTATGGCCAACTCCTGCCTTCTTGGTGCCCTTCTGTTAATCTTCTTTGGGCTTCTTTTTTTCTTTCTAGCCTTGAAGATGAAAATATACTCATTTTCCACATAGGATGGAGAATAAATGAATGAAAGATCAATTCAATATTCTTTTGAAAATTAGACTTTCCACAATTTATTAAAAATCGGCAGTTCTGAACCATAGACTGTCCAATCAATAGTTGGATTTACATTGATCCTGTAGTGATAAACAGAAAAGGGAATAAAAATACACAGTTTTCTAATTAATCTACTGTTCCAAATCCATTCACAAGTATTGACTCACTCCTTCCACAGAAGGCTGACTGGAGAAGGCTACTGAAGCTCTAAGTCTCCACCTGAGTCAATTTGATTAGAGTCCCATTACTTTTAGGTCTCATTTGGCTGATCCTAAGTCTGTTCAAAGCTTTACTAGGTAGCCTCAGAGGAAAAACTCAAACATAATGCATCTGGCTTATTTTAAAGAGTTGGCATTAGATTCACTAATGCTGCACTGTATTGGTAGTTAGTGATGAATGCTAATCAGTTAAGTCATCATTTGAAAGTAAATAATATGAACAAAATATGACAATTCAGAACTAAATTGTTATTTTCTGCTAAATACTCACCAGTTCTTGAGGAATAAGAATGAGTCAATATTCACTACAATGTTCAGACTTATCATGATTTCCCTTCCTTCTGAGAGGCTAATGGCTAGTGAGATCTCAAGGCAAATTTCACCTGCACATATCTGGTATCAGCACACATATCTGGTGACTCATCTGTAGGCTTGTTATGGTCCCTCTACTGGAATGGATGTGTATAAAAGAGATGGGTGTTAAGAAGGCCCTGGAGCTTCCTTCTATACTTGGGGCTTAGAGAATGTAAGATTCATCAAGAACCAATGTTACATCCTGGAATGAGACTGTACTAGCCAGAAATGGACAACACCTAGCTGGAATTGAATTTGAGAGTCTTATGAAGTTGCAAGTACATTTGAGGATAGGCTCAATGGTGACAATTAAGAGGGGAGTTAAGCCCCATTTTGGCTTTTCAGCTGCCGCCACATGCATAGATTTCAATTCCTGCCATTAATAGTATTGGTGAAAATATAACAACCTGTCATTATGGTGATCCTAGCTGTAAAGTTTATGTTCTGAGCTCAGGGTTATTGGGGAACACATTTTTGCATTCTATTTTTAAATTGAAAGAGAAATATACTAAAATGAAGATATGATTGTGCATAGGAGATATGTTCCTAAAAAATCATGTGTAAATCAATATGTTAAAAGCACCAGGGGAAATTTATTTTTTAAGATGAACTGTTATGAATAATTCTGTAAAGCAAATAACCACTTCTATCTTATCATTCAGGAATAGCAAAATTTTCATTCATATTCTCCTAAGATTTGGTTAAAGCAAGATTTATCTGAGCTAGATAAATAGTAACAAATATTAATCATTATGCTTAGCTACTTTTATCCATGACATGCACATGGAATCTTTATACATAGCATGTTTTATAATGTCTTTCTAAGAGAAATAGTTTCATAATTTTGTAGTTCATAAGAGAGGAATGCAATTTTCTAGCATCTTCTAACCTTACCATAAATCAATTATGAATACCTTTTAACAAATCTAAAGGTAGGATGAACTTGCTGGCAAGAAGCTGGTATTTATTTACATTGATTATTATGCAAGCAAACTCAGACAAAACTGTCATAAGCATTGCAATTCAACTTTGAGGAAAATGAGCTGATCAGTTTATATGCTTATATTAGAAAAATTGTATGTATATGAATAATAATTTCAATAGAAATGCTTTTCTAATGCTAACATTCAGAAGTGAAATGAAATACAATAACTCCTCTGTAAAATCTCTTTAATTCTAAAGTTCTTTCATATTAATTTGTATCTTGCTTAAGATTTAACATTGTTAATTATAATACTTCCAATTGATAACTTTAATCTCACTAACAAGAAGCGTAACTCTCATTAAAAAGGAAAATAAAAAAATACACATGTTGTTTTGCACATTATTATTTATAACTTAGAGGTTATTGGTTTTTAATATGGGCATATCAGTTCCCATCTTTAGGACAGTCAACAAATATATATTGATAAATACACAAATTATATATTTATATTTATATAAGTATAAAAATAAGATACTTAATAACTACTTCATTTCTGAAAATAAGTTCTTAAACTGATAGTCTCCTTTCTGTGTAAGTTTCAAAGCAATTGCTACAGCATGAGTGTCTACTGTGTAGGGAGGAAAAGGAGACGGCAGCCTTTCTCCAGGTAAGGAATTGCTTTTGAGCCTGATAGTTCAAGGAATGGTCCCAGGGTAGGGTTATGGTGGCCACTTCAGGTCACTGAAGGAGCAGGGATACTGAAGCAGCTGACTTGATGACTTCCAGGTAAGCTTTCAAGGGTGGTCAATGTGCTGGCGACTCTCACAAGAAGGGTGAAAGCCCCAGTGAGGTAACAGTTATAAGATGTTTGCTTTCACAGCTAAACTTGGAGTTAGAGGTTGGTTAACTCATAGATGCATAAAAGAGTCAGTTTTCCCCTAACAGGAGGTAATTACTTTCCACAATACAATGACAAAATCCAAGGTTGAACTCTTCCCACTTCCACAGTGCCTTGCTCATCGTGGATACTCTATAAATATTTTCAGAATGAATAAATGAATGATAAACTAATGACAAGTAGAACTTTCATTCAGGACCTTTGGCCTTCTTTTAATATGTGTTGGAGAGCGCATAAGGACAGAATCTTGCATCCTTGCCATGAAATCAACAACCCAGCTTTCAGATTAAGTACATTTGCTAGGTGGAATGTAGCTCCACAAGACCTGACACAATGGGACATTCTTCAGCCATATTTAATTTCTAAATACATCTTTCCCCTACCAGTATATCTACCATTGTTAGTGACTAGGATAGAAAGTTGAGATTTCTACCTACCTCTCCCTTCAGTTCTCATGAATATAATTAGAAGCTCTATTATCTGATATTCTAAAAACTTTGTTTCAGTGGAAGGAGTTAGTGGTAAAATTATGTAGTCAGGCAAACCACTGCCTGTTTCACACCGATGGACTCCAGCAGCATCACTCTGGAAACTTTTCAAAAACAACTCAGTTCAGTCATCCTCCGGAATTGGGGGTGGAGGGGATTCGTCCCTGCACCCCTGCTCTGACACCAGTGTTACAGATGCTCCTGTCCTTTATGTAAAATGCATATAACCTGTGAACATCCTACACATCTTAAACCATCCCTGGATTACTTGTAATACCTAACACAATGTAAATGCTATGCAAATACCTGCTATCCTGTCTGTATTGTTTAGGGAATAATGACAAAGAAAAAGGTCTGCATGTCAGTACAGAAGCCATTTTTTTTCCTGAATATTTTTGGTCTGTATTTGGTTGAGGCTGCTGATGTGTAACATGAGGATAGCAAGTACTGACTGTACCTTAGCTGTAGCAGCTGTTCAAGTTGAAATTAGCCTTTTTAAATGTACTTTTGCTTTGGAAGCTAGTTTAATGAAATCGTGAAAAAACAGAAAAGGAAACTGAACTATACTTTAAGTTACAGTTTTCTATAACAAAGCAAACCAAAGATAAGATTCCTATTCAAGGCCTGTATGTTCTCTAGATTTTCACCAAGACTCCATCTCTTAGGGAGAAACCATTAACTTGCCTGTGTCAAGTCAGGCTTCTTGGCTATAATGTGACTGAATGTTGTCTCTTTATCTTTTAATCATTCTCTGCTCCGTTGGTGGTTGATAGATATGAGCTAAAATTATCACAGTGTCTCCCAAGAGTAATTTCTCTCTATGTTGTAAACAATGCTAAGTAGAAAGACTTGAGCTTGTCCTTCATTATTAAAATAATAGAGGTTTCACTGCCAAGGATGCACACCCTGCTTACTCACTCATATTGTATATTTTGAGTGTTTCTGAATTTGCAATTAGAGCAATGACCATCTTAATCACTAGTGGAGTGGTATTAAGCTTACAATAAAGCAAAACCTGCCCTCTTGTGTTATATTAGAAAATTGCACAAAGTTGTAAAGTTACAGCCATTTTCTTCTACTGTGGTTAACTGCCTGGCCAGAATGGGGAAAATGCTGGAAAAATATTTGATATGAATTCAGAAATCAGAACAGATTGTAAAGTATGGAGAACGGAACAAAACCCTGTGCAGGTTCTCAGAACTTCCTTTTAAAATATATTTTGGAAGATTAAACACTTATAAGTGTTTAGAGGCACAATACTGGCTCCTGGGCAAAACTCTTATTCTTGGCAGAAAACAGGGTATGTCAAAAGTTTGTTGGAAAACAGAAGTAAAGGTAAGTTTATCTTGGTGTAAAAATGTTTGAAATCCATGGATATATTTTTCATAATATGCATTTTCTATAAACTCTTTGAAGACCTCACATATACTCAGGGTATAATTTAGTTAAATATTAGTTATGTGATAATACTGCAGTTGGAGATGGAAAAAATTTTTCTATTAAAAATTTTTATTAAGAAAAAAATTTTGGAAAAGTTTTTAGCATGAGATTGGATCTGTGGACTGAAACTCAATATAAATATCTGAATTTGGGTGTGGGTCTGAGCAGTGTCAGCAAATGTCCTTTGTAAGGTGAGCAATATGGTGCAGCAGGCTAAGCTGCCACTTAAGGTGACCCATCACATTGTCAGAGGACCTATTCAAGTCCCGGCTACTAGGCTTCCAGTCTGGTTTCCTGCTGATGCTCCTGGGAGGCAGCAGATGATGGCTACAGTACTTGGGTCACTGCCACTCACATTGGAGACCCAGATTGAGTTTCTGGCTCATGGTTTAGGCTTAGTCCAGTTCTGGTTGTTGTGGGCATTTGGGGGTGAACCTGCAGGTCCCACTCTGTCTATCTGCCTTTCAAATAAATACATGAATATTTAGAAAAAAAGAAAATGTTCTTCACTGTGGAAAATTCACTTTTCAAAACTGGACTCTCGGCATGATGGTGACAAAGGTAAATGTTTTCTGTAATGGCTTTATATTAGACGGTGAGAAAGGGACTCAAATGATAAAAAGTCTTATAAAGCTTTCCCTTCTAGTACAGAGGTAAACATGAAAAGGGAAACCCATATTCAAACTTCCTGCTAATACAGACCCTGGGAGGCAATGCTGATGGCTCGTGGAGTTGGGTCCCTACCACCGGCTTGGGAGACCTGAATTGAGTTCCTGACCCCAGGCTTTGACCTCGGCTCAAAGCTAACTGTTGCAGGCATTTGGGGAGTAAGCCAGAGAAAATTTAAAGATGAAACTCAGGGGTAGGTCATTTATTTACTTATGCAAGGAAGTATTGTTTATGTGAGAAAGCTGGGGCTCCTTTAGTTTGGCTCTGCCTACCTGCTGTTCTCCTTTTCTGATGGTTTTTGTGGATTCGTATTCCCGACTGGAGATCGCAGCTGTGTTTATGGACATTAAGGAATAAGGGAAAAAAGTGAAGAAAATGGGGTTTCGGATTCAAACACTTCAAATGCTTCTTAAGACACTGTCTTCCCTTGGGGAGAGCCATTGAATAGCTCCCTGTTATCACCCATGGAATTATATGGCACATTTTCCTGAAGATTTAATTTCCAGAGCTGCAAATTTATTATTGACATTCCTACTTAAAACTTTCATTTCTAATATTTGTATTTGATTCTTTAAAGACAAAGTTTTGTTTTGATTATTGTTAATAATCAGTTTCTTTTTTAAAAATAAATCTGTATTTCAAAAATCTTGCATTTCACATCAAGAAGGCATGCTCAGCTAACATTTACACACTTTGGTGCTTTAAGTCATTTGATCTATTTATATTCATGTGTGTGGACTGCAGATTTTTTTTTGCACCAAAATAAACTTATCTTTTGATTCTCCTTTCCACAAGCTTTTTCAAGTTCCCTTGTATGAGCAAACTATCAGCCTTGCAAACAGAACTGTAATTTCGGTTATGACCCATGTAATTAGCTACCGGTGCAGTTAGTTAGTTACTCTTTGCTCTTCTCCATCTGTGGCAAGCACACAACTTCCAGCCCATCCTAGCTCAGCAAATTGCACCTGAGCCGCACTTGTTTGTTTCTTTCAGTTTTTCAGGGATTTTATAGTTCTGAGGCATGTCACCCTGTATGGACTCAAGGTCATTTTCTTTCTTTCTATGCATTTCTCTTCCTGCTGTCCTCTTATCAAGATGCAGGCTTCTTTGTGTTTTTAACCGCATTACTTGAGATATTTCCAACTCTTTGATCCTGGGTTGATTCCCATGCGTTGCTGTCAGCTGCACGGAGCGGAGCGGAGATGGGGTATGTTTTGGGGGCGGCTCAGTCTGCCAGGCTCTTGACAGCATTATCAGGCCTCTCCAACAATCAAAGGGCTCTTACAACTCAGTAACATGCAAATTTGTTCCTTTGCTTCCTGTCTGTCACAGCCCACATTTTCCAGCTCGGCCGCACAAAAGCGGGCATGATAAAAATCATTCTGAAGTCCACGCTGGGCGTCATGGATGTAGATTCATTGTTTTTGAACAACAGCTACTCGGAACATCAAATTACCATGAATCCACCTTGCAGCTACATGGCTGCCTCGGCCTTGGCTGTCTCTTTGCTGGAGAGGTGGTGCAGCGGAGTGCCTTTTGTCCCGAAGCAGGCTGGTCACTGGCACTATTGGAAGGCAACCCCCCTGGTGCTCTCCGGGTTTGCTGAGGGGTCAGGACTGTATTCCTGACCATGCACAGTCACAGGGGCACATGAAGACGCCTCTGGACATGGCAGGGCATTTCCTGTTTCTACCTCTCAGCACCACCCCCCACCCCAAAACTAATTCCCTTCCTCTGCACACTAGAAATGCCACTGGAAAATATCAGTTAAGGGGCTGGCACTGTGGTGCAGCAGATTAACGCCCTGGCCTGAAGTGCCAGCATCCCATAGGTATGCCAGTTCTAGCCCCAGCTGCTCCTCTTCCAATCCAGCTCTACTGCTATGGCCTGGGAAGGCAGTGGAAGATGGTCCAAGTCCTTGGGCCCCTGCACCTGCCTGGGAGACCTGGAGGAGGCTCGTGGCTCCTGGCTTCAGATTGGCGCAGTTTCGGACTTTGTGGCCATGTGGAGAGTGAACCAGCGGATGGAGGACCTCTTTCTCTGTCTCTACCACTCTCTGTAACTCTTCCAAATAAATAAAATAAATCTTTAAAAAAATATCAGTTAAGGAACTTGCTGTTTTTTTTTTCCCCCATTCAAACCACCAATATGACCTTAATTACCTCCCTATACAAAATATCCAGAAGTATGAGATAGGGGTTTCTGGCTGCCATGAATAGCGCTGTATTTCCTGAACCCCATCCCATGTTCATGTACAACGGCATCTGAGCATAACTCTCCCTGCTGGCATTGGCCTGGCTGCTTCCCAGGCCTGCTGGCCCTGACTCAGGCCCAGCGGCTTGGGAGGGCTCTCAAGGGCTATTTTCAATGGCAAAAGGGCACTTGGGAAATGAAATATGAACAGGCCTCAGCTGCGTAGAAGTGAAATGCGTTAATTTTTTTTCTTTTCCTTTTTAAATATTTTTCATGGTAAAACATAAAATTTGGCATTAGAACCACTGTAAGTGTCCAAACTCATAGCATTAAGTACATTTATGACCTTTTTCATCATCCATGGTGAAACTAGCCAGTTAGTGAAAGCTTAAGTGAGCTGGCTATGTACAGCCGCAAAGTGATGCTGTCTCTTTTAACCGTCGGTTCGATACGCCCACCTTCCCAGGATGCACCTGCTGCATCCGGAGCAAGGCGCATGCTCAGAACTCGCCCACTTTATAAAAGGAGGCGGACTGCAGGTGAGGGCTGTTTTTCCAACGCGGGAGGTTGTAGTTTGTTTTAACGACGTGGACCCAGGCAGCCGGCGCGTCGCCCACTCTCGGACCGACGAGGCTCTGCCCTGTTCCCTTAAAGGTACCGTTGCTAAGTAGTGTTCTGACCTGCACACAGCGCTGGTCTTCGGTTAGTGTTTTTACATCTGCGGGAGACATTGCCTCAGTGCTGAGGAGAAGCACTGTAGGCATTGAACAGGAACGCCCCAGTCCTCCTCCCCTTGGTTCCTGCTAACGTAGAACAAGACTGGACGATTCTTGCTCCTGCGTCCCGAGAGCCCTTCGAGGTCTGGGTGGAAACCTCTTTTCCGTACCTTGGGTTTCAGTCATGAATGTAAGACACTCGAGCCAAACAATGGGACGGGATCCTTGCGTAGGGAAACCGAGCCAAAGGACATGGTCTTTCCCAGGTCATGTAGTGTGAAGATGTGGGGTCTGGAATCACAGCAGCCATTTTGCCAGCTTGAGAGAGGCTTTGAAGCCCGGGGGGGGGGGGGGGGGGGTTTGGCACCTGTCCTTTTATTACATTTACGCCAGTTTGAATTGAGATTTGCTTTACAGCGTGAAGAATACTAATAAACACTTCTTCAGGGAATTTGAAAAGGAACTGAGGGAACAGAGGCACCAACTTGCTTATTTGTTGTGTTTCCAGAGATTCCTTAATCTGAGTAGAAAGAAATATTTCTCTGTCTTAGGGATGCAAGAGAAGCAGAGTAACATACCGATGCGTGGTGAAGGATTCCTGTAGAGTCTCAAGTAGTGGTTCCTCATGAGGCCTCCAGAGGCAGGCGGAGAACAGACATTGAAGTTCTAGTGAAAGCTCTTGTTTACCATGTGTGTGTTTTTTTAAAATTTTAATTGTTGTTTCCTTTGGAATTTAGTTTCCTGGTCTGCCAAAGGACATTAGCTTCTCTTGTCACACACACACGAGGTTGTTCTGAGAATGAGTTACTAGACATCATTTCAGTATAGTGCCTGCCTGTGCATTAGGCTGGTTGGTTTGAACAACAGAAATGTGATGTCTTACTCTATGGATGCTGGGAATCCGAGCGCAAGGTGCCAGTAGAGTTCCTTTCTCCTGAGGCCTCCCTTCACCTTGCGGGTGGTCACTCTTCCTTTTCTCACAGGGTCTGCTCTGCACATGTTCATGACGGTGGTGTCTCTGTGTGTGTCCAAATTTCCTCTTACAGACATGTGTCTGGTTGGATTAGGGCCCACCCTAAGGGCTCCATTTAAGTTAGTAATCTCTCAAAAAGCCGTATCTCCACATATATTTTTAAGTGTTGAGGGTTGGTATACTTCAACATATAGATTTGGGGGAATGCAACTCAGTGTATAAGAGCCTGGAACAGAGAAGTAGTCAAAAATGTAGATATGCAGAGTCTTCAAAAAGTTAATGGAAAATGCATAATATGAAAAATTATGCATGATTTCAATTTTTTACCAACATATTTTTATCTATTAATTTCATTTTCCCATACATTTTTGGAGTTCCCTCCAATTTATTTTAATTTTGGAGTACCAGGTTTGTGAAACCCATACTATAGTTAAATTTCATTCATCAAGACAGGAGATCTTGGCTCCCAAACTCCAAAGTACACTTTGCTGAACAGAGATATCTGAGACGCTATGCAGGGTTCTGTTATGGGACCATTGCTCTTTTGTTCATGATGGATGGACCTCTGTGATTGCTTGGTGCTCTGGTGGCTCACTGAGTCACAGTTGGTGTCAAGACCTTTCACTGCTGAGTGAGGTAAAAAGCAAAGGAAGAGAGCAACGAGAGAGAGAGAGAGAGAGAGAGAGAGAGAGAAATTTCAAGGAAAGCCAACCATCCCACTAAGTCCTAAAGGGCACAAACTGTTTTTCACTTGGTAGAGAGTGAACTGGAATGTAAATGGTGTGTGAAATGTTAAATGTGAGTGAACTTTAAGCAGTTGACATTATTCTTCTGTTTCATTACCAATTCCATTTTTTTTTTCTGCTAGTGAAGCCAGAGAAAATGTGCCCAGTTTCCAATTCTTTCTGTGAGATGAAAAGCTCTAGTGGTTAGCTCCTACTGGGTTTCCCTTAGCTCTTACTGGGTAATCAGAGTCTGCCTTTTTCTTGGTTTCCTCTCTCAATTTGGTTTTGGGGTGGGGGGAGAAGAGGAGAGGCTTGGGTAATCAGGAGGGAAAAGGCTGACCAGATCCCCACCTCACTCAGTGTGCAGCTGGAGCTCTCTCTGCCTGTGATCATCTGTTGATCATTGCTATAGAAAATCACCTGAGGCAGGCTACGTCTGAAGAAAGAGATTTAGTTCCTAGCTCACGTTAAGAGGTTGAAAGTCCAAACAGCATAGTTCCAGCTCTGGCAGGAGTGTATGGCGGATGGTGGAGTGTGTGGGGGAGGAAGTATCACATCTAGAGACAGGAAGAGACTGGCGACCTGCAGTCTCTACCGAGGGCAAAACTGACCTGAGCACCTCTCGGCTGGTCTCCACATCTTCATGAAAATTCTCCCTGCTTAGCCACATGTCCCAGCACCTTAAGGCTTTGATTTATATTTTAACCTTCCCGTGGTTGTTTATTTGTCTTTGTGTATTTTGTTTGATGTCTGTCACACATTTGTGGTAATGGAACACAGGCTTCCAGAGAGTGTGCCTTGAAACACAAATTGCACACATCATTGCATAGATCACTGGCCTGGAGCTCCTAGCCGAGTCTTGACAGAACACAGTGTTTGTTGCACATATACAAATATTTAATTTCTGTTTGCCATTTGATGTTTTATAAAAATGAATAAAAAATTAAGCAAAAAAAGAAGAGTTAATACTAGTCATAAGTTTCACAAACAATGGATTTGGGAGAAAGATGAAAATCACGTGGGATACATTTAGCCTAACTGGATTGGAAGGTGATTAACCATGGGTTTAACTGTGAAGGAAGTTAATTGAAAGTGTATTATAAAATCTTGAAAACATATCATCAGAAATTATGTAAAATGGTGAAGAATACTAGTAATTAGGAATTTTGGATTTTTTTTTTTAAGTCTCTGGGATATTTAGTTGTCATTGGGCTTTTACCTTCAATTTGTTTGGATCTTTACTATCAGTAGAATTAGAATTTGCTGCGAATAGTCACATGGCCTTGGGCTCAAACTAATTTTAATCTGCAACCCCAGTCTAAACTGTTTTTTCTATTAGATCATAAAGCATCAAAATAATGTCTATTTAAACTGTAAACCTGAGCAAAGAAAACTGCCCTTTTTCTCTCTGGAGATGATATACTTACCAAACAAACTAAAAATAGTTTTTTGAGAGGCAGTGAGAGAGCAGCTAGACACAGAGAGTCCCTTCTGCTCGTTCACAGAACAAATGCCTGTAATGGTCCTCAGACTGGCTCAAAACTGGAAGCTGGAAACTCCATGTATGTCCCGTGCACAGAGGGCGAGAACCCAGCTACTTGAGATATTGCCACTGCCACCTATGATCTGCGTCACCAGGAAGCTGGAGTTGCAGCCAGAGTTAGGTATCAAACCCAGGCTTTTTTTTTTTTTTTTTTTTGTACGCAAGTGAACTTATCCTTTTAATTTTACTTTCTTTTTTTTTTAAACTTTTATTTAGTAAATATAAATTTCCAAAGTACAGTTTATGGATTACAATGGCTTTTCCCCCCCATAACTTCCCTCCCACCCACAACCATCCCATCTCCTGCTCCCTCTCCATTCCATTCACATCAAGATTCATTTTCAATTATCTTTATATACAGAAGATCGATTTAGTATATATTAAGCAAAGATTTCAACAGTTAGCACCCACACAGAAACACAAAGTGTAAAAATACTGTTTCAGTACTAGTTATAGCATTAATTCACATTGGACAACGCATTAAGGACAGATCCCATCTGAGAAGTAAGTACACAGTGACTCCTGTTGTTGACTTAACAATTTGACACTCTTGTTTATGGCATCGGTAATCTCCCTAGGCTGTTGTCATGAGTTGCCAAGGCTATGGAAGCCTTTTGAGAAACCGAGGCTTTCTGATGGTGGGCTGTGGGCGTCTCAACCGAGGTCTTAACCACTAGGCCAGACACCCAGCTCATCAACCAAAATGTAAAGAGACAAAGGCAGTTATAACTTGTTCTTTTGTCTGTCATCACTGTGCCAGTTTAACACTTAACAAGTGGAAATCGTGGGCAGGAGGTTGGCGCAGTAACTAAGATACCACTTAGGATGTTCACTTTCATGTCTGGATTAGGTACATTCGAGTCCCAGTTTTGCTCTCAGTTCCAGCTTCTTGCTAATGTGCACCCAGGGAGATAGAGGATGATGGTTCAAGTACCTGGGTCCCTCCTACCCACATGAGAGACCATGCACTGAATTCCTGGCTCCTGGCTGTGGCCCTGGTCCAACCCCAGCTTGCAGGCATTTGGGGAGTGTGTCATTTGCTGGGAGATCTCTTGGTATCTTTCAAATAAAATAAATAAAAATTTTAAGAAAACCCAAAAAAGTGCAAATCCTATTTCTAACCCTAATTTCAAAGCCCGTTTCCAAAACCAACAGGCATGACTGAAGTTGCAACATTAGGATCCATATAGAATGGCATCTCCTTTTTCCCAGTTCATTCCATATACCTGCTTGCTGTTTTAGTGAGATATAGAGATTCGTTCTTTGCTTTCCTCCTCTTAAAACTACCTAGGGTTTCTGTGGTCCTCAGCCTGACTTCCACCTCTGGGAAGAAAGCACTGGTAACATATCACCCCTTGCTGTGACTTCTCATGATCCCCTGGCATGGATGTTGACAACTGGTTGTAAATAGTTCACCTGCTAGTAAACCGGTCGCCATGGCCCCTCTGCTCTGGGGTGATCTGTGCACAGCTGCCCACCCTTTGAGGGGTACATCCCTCCCTGTTGGCACAGATGTGGCCTCAGGGCAGCCCATTCATGGCCTCATGCAGGCACCTCCCCGGGTACCAGTTACCTTAGGAACACGAGTTTTGATGTCTCTTGTTCTTGAACTCATTGTCCCCTTTCTTGTGACAGGAGAGAGATGTTTTCTCTAGGTATGGCATCTTTAGCTTCAGAAACTAAAACTCAAAATGCCTGATTCGGCTGCTTTTCTGGGTTGGTAGCCTTACATGTTCTTTTCAAGGGAAGCCGAACAAGGCCCCATCTTCCCCTAAAGACTCGCACTCAGTGACACACCTTCCTGAGGACACCCGAGAGGTGATGTTCAGCACTCTTCTCTTCGGAACAGTGAAGAATAAATCAACTGGACCCCACGAAATAAGTGGGTCTCTTAGGGAGCATCCAGTTTCATAATTCAATTCAAATTTAAGGCTCTGAATCTCTTCAAGGATTGTCATATTCTTTTGAACTCTGCAAATATTGGTTATTGAATTTATAGACAAATTTCTTTGACTACATCAGCTTTCTTTCCTGTTGCGTTATTCACATCATTTTTCCCATCTGCTATTTTCAACTAAATTGGAAATGTTTCACAGGGCAGGAAGGTGATGGTGTTCCTAAACTTTTTGCTTGCTTAAATAATTTGAGAAGTCAAATGGCATACAGAGAGAAAGAGACCAATGGAGACAAACACATAGAGAGCTCCCATTTGCTCAATCACTTCCTGAAATGCTAATAACAGTTCTGCACCGGCAGGGAGGTTGAAGGCGGGAGCTTGGAACTCAATCCAAGTCTCCCATAACTGGGGACAGGAACTCAATTGCTTGAACCATCATCTGCTGCTTCCCGGAATATGCATTTGTAGGAAACTGGAACAGGGAACCAGAATGGGAGATGGAATCCAAGAACTCCAGTGAGGGACACTGGAGCTTATCATGTGCAGCAGAAGCAGAAAGGGACCTTGGTCACCTAAGTTCATCCCTATTCTGTAGTGAAATTCTGTGACTCTTTCTGTTCCTGATTAGGAAAAGTAGGGCATAACTGTTACTCACTGTGTTAGTAGGTAATTTAGTTAGCAATCTCTAGTGAACTATTTTATATGCTACATGGACAGATGCCTCTGCTATGGGTATAAATGTCATGGAAAAGTAGGTAAAAGAAGTGGTTTTTATTAACAGCTTATATTTATATCAGAGGAAGAATGAAATCTCATGAGGTTTTAAGTTTTAGAAAATCTGATTATATCATAAATAGAGCTTAGATAAATGGGTAGCCATTTGGAAAATTATAAAGCTGGCCTTCTAACTTTATTCCTTTCATCATAATAAATAGCACATGGATTAAAGTTTATATTTAAGAAATGAAATTATGGGAATAGTAGAACATATAAGTTAATTTATAATGTAATGCTAGGACAGGCATTTCTAAGTACCACACCAAGTGTAGCAATTGTAGAAGGGAAGATAACAGATTTGACAGTGTTTGAGTGCTGAATATTTATTTTCTGAGCATTGATTGTGTGTCAGATAGTATTCCAAAATCTTGAGCTACAGTGAACAAAACAACAAAGTCTGTTTCTTTATACTTCGGCTCCCCTGGGCTCAGGAGGAGGAGTGAGACAGGTAACCACCAAATAAGTCAGATATGCAGGATTCAACAGGCGGAGAAACTCTTGGGAGAAAAGGCTGAGGAGGTACCGCATGCACTCAGCTCCCCATTCTCCTTCCTCTCTGGGGTGCCAGGTGAGCAGCGTATACCTAAAATGTCCAGAACTGGGCTCTTGGTAGGCTGCCCTCATTTATGCCCCTCTCCTACGTGTGCTTTCTCAGTAAATGGCTACTGTGTCCTTCCACTGACTGAGCTGCAGTCCTGGGAGTTGTCCCTGCCTGCCTGCTTTTTCTTTTTTTTTTTTTTTTTGTCATTTATTAAACTTTTATTTAATGAATATAAATTTCCAAACTACAGCTTATGGGTTACAATGGCTTCCCCCCCATAACTTCCCTCCCGCCTGCAACCCTCCCCTTTCCCGCTCCCTCTCCCCTTCCATTCACATCAAGATTCATTTTCAATTCTCTTTGTATACAGAAGATCGGTTTAGTATATATTAGGTAACGATTTCAACAGTTTGCCCCATATAGCAACACAAAGTGAAAAAACTACCGTTGGAGTACTAGTTATAGCATTAAATAACAGTGTACAGCACATTAAAGACAGAGATCCTACATAATATTTTTTTTTAATTAATTAATTTTCTATGCCATTTCCAATTTAACACCAGGTTGTTTTTTTCATTTCCAATTATCTTTATATACAGAAGATCGATTTAGTATATATTAAGCAAAGATTTCAACAGTTTGTACCCACACAGAGACACAAAGTATAAAAATACTGTTTCAGTACTAGTTATAGCATCACTTCACATTAGACAACACATTAGGGACAGATCCCACATGGGGTGTAAGTACACAGTGACTCCTGTTGCTGACTTAACAATTTGACACTCCTGTTCATGGCGCCAGTAATCTCCCTAGGCTCTAGTCATGAGTTGTCAGGGCTATGGAAGCCTTTAGAGTTCGCTGACTTTGATCTTATTCCGATAGGGTCCTGCCTGCTTTTTCTTGGACGTCATGTGCAGACCCTGAGCAAGCCTAGTCCTGCCTTTAGGGCAGCCTCACGTGGCGTTCTCATTGCCTCTGAGCACTTCCAGGCCCCCCTCATCTCTTGTCTGAACAACTGGAATCGCCTGATAGGCAGATCTGTGCAGGTTCCGCTCCCCTTCAGCTGGAGTTCACACGACTCAGCACAGCCTGTTAACCCCAGTACAGGTCTCCAGCCGTGCCCATTCTTACTCATGTGGAAGCCCAGACCTTCCCGTGACTTAAAGGCCTCACGTGGTGTGCTTCTTTCCTTCCCTCTCTGAATTGGCTTCCGGTAACTCTCCTGCCTTACTCACTCTGTACTGCTTGCATCAATTTCCAAGTTGTTCCTCCACGTGATCTCTAGTTCTGCCCCAGGGCCTTCACACTGGCTGTTTCCCTCTCTGGAATCCTTTCCTCTCTGACTCATGCATAGATTGCTCTCTCCTGTCTTGCTCTTACCCAAGTGTCACCTTCTTGGTGGAACTTCCCAACCAACCTGTACGTAACTTCACCCTCCTGCCTTTGCACTTTGTTTCTGTCTTTGATTGATTTCTTCTCTTTAACAATTAGCATACCTACCATCTTATAGCATACTCATTTTATTTATTGTGTCTCACTCTAGAAATTAATCATCATGAAAACAGGGATATTTTTCAGTACCTGGAACAATGGCTGGAACATAGAAATCACGTAGTAGACATAGACTGAATAATTGAATGAATAAATAATAATAGTTTTGATTATTTTCATGAATGACCTTTAGGAGTTGAAGATGAAAATTGGCGCTTGAGAGGAAGCTTGGAGCTGGAAGTACTAGTTTGGGAGCTCATTAGCAGGAAGTGATCACCAAACCATTAAAGTAAAGGTGATGAGGTTGGCCCTGAGCCCCAGAGGTCAAGAGGAGAAGGATTGGATGACAAGGGGGTGGTAAAGAAGAAAAGTGGAGGGGGGGAGCCAAGATCGTGCTCTCTGCTATGAGAGACTGGAGACACCTAATGCCGAGTCTTCCATTTGCTACAGAGTGGTCTTGGGTAACTAGATTGACCTCTGTGAGCTCCGTTCTGTCCATCTGTAAAATTAGGAAATTTGGGAGTCCGTGGTCTTCGAGACACCATCAAGCTCAAGAGGAGAAAGTGCATGCTGCAACAGAAAGAACTCCGAAGGAAGACAAAAGCTAAGGCTAAGTTCATTTCCTAGCATTTGCTAGTTCTTGGCCTTGGACAAATTATATATGTTCTCTTAACCTCAGGCTTTTTTTTTTTTTTATTGCAAGGTTGTAAGGATTGAGTTGGCCAACATGTATGAAGACACTAAAATGATGCCAGCACACAGATGTGTTTAGAATCTGAACTAATGGTCATGTGTCTGAAGTTCATGTGTGTGATCATAAACAGAACTGCAGGATCATTTTATTTCCTTGGGATCTTTGCCTTATCTTTAGAAGCATTGGCAGAAAGGGATAAGCAAAATGTAAAATAGAAGACAATTATAAAGATATCAAGAGGACAAAAATGAAGCAGGAGAAACAGAGGAATTGATAGGATCTTGTTTGTAACAGTTTAATTACACAGTTGGACCCCAGATCTAGCTCTGAGTTTTTCAGCAGCTAAGTGAAACCTATGACTACATTGAATTTTTTTTGACAGGCAGAGTTAGAGAGAGACAGAGAGAAAGGTCTTCCTTTTCCATTGGTTAACCCCCTTAATGGCTGCTATGGCTGGCACGTTGCGGCCGGCGTGCTGTGCTGATCTGAAGCCAGGAGCCAGGTGCTTCTCCTGGTCTCCCATGTGGGTGCAGGGCCCAAGAACCTGGGCCATAGCAGAGAGCTGGACTGGAAGAGGAGCAACTGGGACAGAATCCAGCACCCCAACTGGGACTAGAACTCCAGGTGCTGGCACCACAGGCAGAGGATTAGCCTAGTGAGCTGTGGTGCTGGCTACATTGAATTTTATGATTAGCAGCAGAGTCTCCAAGTGGGCATATATATTCATTCACAGAGAGGCTTTTTTCCGTGTGACATGTAGTTGATGTGGCCGTCATTATGTCATTACAGAGGGGCACCAGTAACCTTGGGCAGGGTCTTGACTCCGTGGTTTGGTAATTTATTGTGAACCAGCAAATCACAAAGGAGGAGGAAAGCTTTTTATTTGCTCAATTTTAATTCAGAGGGTAGGGGAATAAGAGTGGTTTCTAGAAGGAATAATAATAAATTAGTCTATTAGGCTATGAAAAATAAGGAGAAAAGAACAGAATCACAGGTGGTCTCCTTATCCCTCCCTAGCTTTCTGTGACCTTTGTACTACTTTGGAACAAAGTGTAGTGTCTACTGTGTAGCATCTCATTTGTTTTTCAACAAACCAACTAAGTTTTCCCTGTTTGTTTGCAATTATGAGGATTTTATTGGTCCTCCTGTGTAAACTATTTACTGCATAAGTTGAATGCTGTCTATCAGAAATAACTCATCCTCTCCATTTTTGTCCCTGAGATAATTTGACACAGCTTGTCCCTTCTCTCCCTGCTTCCAAGTATCACATAGTTTTCAAAAATTCTGAAAGTACTAATTGCGTTTCAAACACTAAGAAAAGCTATTACGGTGGGTCCTTACTACACTGGCTTAAGGACTTAGTTGCCTCTGCAGGGAAAAGAAAGTAGAGTCCGAAGAAAATTAGGAGCAAAATTAAATGACCCCAAAGTCAACTGTAAGTTTTTGAAGTTCTGTACACATGCTTAGTTATCTATATTGCAAAAACAAACACACACAGAGACTGACAGCACACATTCATTATCTCTAAGTTTTTGTGGGTCTAGAGTCCAGGTACATTATGGCTGGGTCTCTCTCTGGGTCTCATAAAGCTTGGTTTTACTGGATGCTGGACTAGCAAAGGATCTGCTTCCCAGCTCCCATGCTCATTGGTAGTCTCCCTATGGCCTGTCCAATTGAGGCCTCTGTTCCTTGCTACCTGGCTCACCACCATGCTTGTTTCCTTTCTTAGTGCCAGCAAGGGAGAGAAACTTTCAGCAAGGCAGGCTTTACTGTGCTAAAGTACCTCATTTCATACGTGCAGTCCATTTCCTGCTGCTATTTCCTGTTGGTTAGAAGCAAGTCACAGGTGCCACCAGCACTCGAGTGGAGGGCAGCACCCAGGGGCATGAAACCAAAAGGTGGAGACCATAGGGACCACCTTCCAGGCTGTGGGCCACAATGCAGTTCATATAAAAGATGCAAAAATGATTTGGGGATGACAAATGTGCAAAACCGATCATCAGTTAATTTCCATCTTGGGCCTCTGCCTTCTCTCTTTTTCTTCCATCCACCCTTCAGAGCCTTCTGCCAAAATGATCTTCCTTCTGCTGTTCTCTCTGCCTGGATTCAGCTTCTGGCAGTGGCTTCCTCGCCTGCTCTGAAGTTTAAGATCTCTTTCTCACCTGCAGAGTTCAAATAACCTCGCTTGATGTTTTCCATCCTCTCTCATTCTCAGAGATGCTTGCACAGAGGCTTTGGAAACAAGCTCTTTCCCATCCCTGTTCCTCTTCCGCTTGTCCTGTGTATACCCTGCCCCTGCTGCAACCTTCCTGTTTTGAACAGTTTCCCACCTTGTACATCTGAGACCCTTTCTTTCCTTCAAATCATTCCCTGTAGGTCCTATGGATTTTGAAACACCTGCTGATGATCATCTATTCCTAAAGGAGGACATATTTTCCAGGGCTGAGTCGATCTGTGTAGCATCTCAGGTACAAATTTTAGACTTTAAAAAAATTGCATTTTATTTGAAAGACATAGATCTTCTGACCACTGGTTTACTCTCCAAATGCTTGCCAATAGCCAAAACCAGGAGCCTGGAACTGAATCCAGGTTTCCCTCATGGGTGGCAGTAATCCAAATGTTTCAGCCATTTCCTGCTGCCTCCCAGGGTATGGATTAGCACAAAGCTGGATTAAGGTGCAGAGGAGCCTGAACTTGAAAGAGGCACTCTGATGTGGGGTGAAAACATCCCCAAAGGCAGTAACTTAACCACTGTGCCAAATACGTCTCCCTGATTTTTATTTTAGACACAAGATCATCTCAGTGCCTTTCAGAAAACTCCGTGTGATTTGTTCAACTAGCTCTAAGTTAAAATCCAAAGGTTCATTTTTTCCCCCAAGGAAACCTTTTATTTAAGGAATACAAACTTCATGCATTTCATAAATACAACTTTAGGAATATAATGATTCTTCCCACCATACCCACCCTCCCACTCACACTCCCAGCACTCTTCCTCCTCCCTCTTCTATTCCCAGTCTTATGTTTTACTAAGATCTATTTTGAATTAACTTTATATGTAGAAGATTAACTCTTTACTAAGAATTCAATAAATTATATGGAAAAAAACAAAAAAACAAAAAACCCTGTTCCTCAATAGTTGAGACAAGGGCTTTTCAAAGTCACTGCATCTCGAAGTTAATTTCACTTCTTTTTTTTTTTTTAAAGCATTCTTTTTTTCCCCCCAGAAACTTAATTAACTTTAAGAACCCAAGATATAACTGTAACTTATGAAACATAAGAATATCCTTCACTTAATACACTAAAATGAAGTATATCTTTGAGAACAAGTTTTGCTATTAGCTCTCATAACTCTTTGAGGACAGAGGTCCTGTATGGGAAGTTAGTGCACAGTGACTCCTTTTGTTGATTTAACAGTTAACACTTTTATGTATGACATCAGTGATCACTCAAGGCTCTTGACATGAGCTGCCTAGGCTTTGAAAACCTTTTGAATCCACAAACTCTTTCAGTATTTAGACAAGGCCATAAGCAAAGTAGAAGCTCTCTCCTCCCTTCAGAGAAAAATACATCCTTCTTTGACCACTTCTTTCCACTGGAGTCTTCATGTAGGACACTTTTTGCCACAGTGTCTTGGCTTTCCATGCCTGAAATGCTCTCATGGGCTTTTTAGCCATGCCAGAATGCCTTACGGGCTGATTCTGAGGTCAGAGTACTACTTAAAGCAGTTGTCCTTCTATGGTTCTGTAGTATGGATTGCTTCCATTGTGGGAGCATTCACTTCTTTTTAATTCAATCTATCATTATTACTAAACAATCCTATTTATATGATCCCTTTAACACTTAATCCTATCCATATGATCACGTTAACACTTAATCCTATCCACATGATCACTTTAACACTTAAAATGCTATTTTTATCACCCAGCTTAAGGGGATTTGGAGTACCATGGCAAGATTTTAAACTATACCACTAGAAGAAAGTCCATAGGAATGTATACAGAACTATACAGCTTTACAGTTACAAACTTCATACATTTCATAATTACAATTTTAGAAACATGGTGATTCTTCCCTCTGTGCCTGCCCTCCCACCCATACTCCCAACCCCCTTCTTTCTCCCTCTCTTATTCCCACTCTTATTTTAACTAAGATTTCTTTTCAATTAACCTTATATACATATGATTTAACTCTATGTTAAGTAAAGAGTTCAACAAATAGTATGAAAAAAATCCTTAACAGTCAAAACAAGGGCTGTTCAAAGACATTGCTTCTCAGATTCTCAGTTTCATTTCTACAGACTGGATTTTAGGTGCTCTATTAGTTATCAAAGGTAAGGGAGAACATATAGAATTTGTCCATTTGGGCCTGGCGTATTTCACTAAGTATGCTGTTTTCCAGTTTTGTCCATTTTGTTGCAAATAACTGAATTTTGTCATTTAACTGCTGTGTAGTATTTCATGGTATACATATCCCATAATTTATTTAGTCTTCAGTTGATGTGTATTTGGGTTGATTCCATTTCTTAGATATTGTGAATTGAGCTGCAAAAAATATGGGGGTGCAGATAACTCTTCCATATGCCTACTTCATTTCACTTGGGTAAATTCCCAGGAGTGGGATGGCTGGGGCATTAGGTAGGTCTATATTCAGATTTCTAGGGTGTCTCCATACTGTCTTCCACAGTGGCTATATCAGTTTATGTTCCCACTAACAGTGGATTAGAGTACCTTTTTCCCCACATTCTTGCCATCATTTGTTGTTTGTTGATTTCTGCATGAAAGCCATTCTAACTGGGGTGAAGTGAAACCTCATTGTGGTTTGATTTGCATTTCCCTGACAGCTATTGATCCTGAACATTTTTTTCATGTGTCTGTTGGCCAGTTGGATTTCCTCTTTTGAAAAATGTCTGTTTAAGTCCTTTGCCCATTTCTTGACTGGGTTTTGTTGTTGAGTTTCTTAATCTCTTTATTTATTCTGGTTATTAATCCTTTATCAGTTGCATGGTTTGCTAATTTCTTCTGTTGGGTTCCTTTTTGCTGATTTTTTTTTTTTTTTCAGTACAGAAGCTTCTCAATTCGATGTAATCTTGTTTGTCAATTTTGGCTTTGATTGTTTGTGCCTCTGGGGTCTTTTCCAAGAACTCTTTGCCTGTGCCAATGTCTTGAAATCTGGTATTGTGATGTCTCCAGCTTTATGTTTGTTGTATAATATTGCTTTAGCTGTTTGGGGTCTCCTGTGTTTCCATATGAATTTCAGTGTCATTTGTTCTATATCTGAGAAGAATGTCCTTGGTATTTTAGTATTGCCCTGAATCTGTAAATTGCTTTGGAAGAATGAACATTTTGATGATACTGATTCTTCCAATCCATGAACATGGAATATTTTTCCATTTTTTATATCTTCTTATTTTTCATTCTTTATTTGTAATTCTCATTGTAGAGATCTGTGACATCCTTGGTTAAATATATTCCAAGGTATTTGATTTTTTTGGTAGCTATTCTGAATTAGATTGGTCTTACAAGTTCTTTTTTTTTAAACTTTTATTTAATGAATATAAATTTCCAATGTACAGCTTATGGATTACAATGGCTTCCCCCTCCCATAACTTCCCTCCCACCCACAACCCTCCCCTCTCCCGCTCCCTCTCCCCTTCCATTCACATCAAGATTCATTTTCAATTCTCTTTATATACAGAAGATCAATTTAGTATAAAGATTTCAACAGTTTGCACCCACATAGAAACACAAAGTGAAACATACTGTTTGAGTACTAGTTATAGCATTAAATCAAAATGTACAGCACATTAAGGACAGAGATCCCACATGAGGAGCAAGTGCACAGTGACTCCTGTTGTTAACCCAACAAATTGACACTCTAGTTTATGGTGCCAGTAACCACCCTAGGCTGTCGTCATGAGTTGCCAAGGCTATGGAAGCCTTCCAAGTTCGCCGACTCAGATAATATTTAGACAAGGTCATACAAGACAGGGTGAGGATAGTAACCAATGATCCTAAGAGTGGCATTTACCAGGTCTGAACAATTATACAGCATTAAGTGGGGAAGAGGACCATCAGTACACACAGGTTGGGAGTAGAGCCATTGGTGGTAGAGTAGAGGTTATGATTACAAAGGAATGAGGCCCAAGTGCACTAGACAGGGCCTAGAACAAAGGACAGAGTCATTATTAGAGGAGCTAAGAAAGGTGCTGTCTAAGCTGCAATTAAGTTTTCTGATTGAGAGGCAAATAGAACCTGATAGAAGGGGCTTGATAATAATATGTTGGGCTTTAGGCTTTGTAAGTTAAGAGGCCCAGACCTACCTATCTCTTCACATGGGGTATATCCTAAGGGAAGGCACTCTGTTGACTTTCATTACTTGGCTGGCCTGGGAGGAGAGCTGGCCAGGTAAAGGCAGGTGGCATCTCTAACAAGAAGTTTACAGTTCTGCCTTCAATGTTGCTGACCCTACTTGGCTGTCCCCTCAGCTGCAGTGGTCACTATGGAAGTTGGGCTGAGTGAAGGGCTTTTCAGCTTAGAGCTAATAAGATCTGTGGCTCTGACCTGGGCATCCTTCGACTCCAGGGCAGGTCCATTTCCAGTGATCCAACTCTTGGCAGAGCTGCCAGGGCTCTTCACAAGCTGACTTCTGCTGAAGCCCATGCTTACCACATTGAAAGCCACTGCAGTGGACTGGCCTGTTGGGTCTCCTTGAGGGCAGATCACTGTACAGATCAGCCATTAATAGGCCTGCCACCCATTGCTTCTGATGCCTAGCTTTCTTTTCCTCTTGGTTTGTGTTAAAGCAGACCAGAGGATGCAAGTCACGGGAGTGCCCATGTCCCATCTCTAATCTTTGGTGGCCTGAACGACAAGTCTATAGTCACAGGCATGTTCTGTAGTAGTTTTTCTAAGGTAGACAATGCCCATGAGGAAAATTATATTCTCACTTTAAAACTTTCTTTCCCTTTGGTCTGAAAGGGAGGTTTTTTTTCTACTTACTGTATACTTCACTGATGGCGAAGTAAATCTAGCTATGAGATTATTATTTAAGTTCTTATTTTGGCTATGCTATTACAGAAAAATGTTAGCCATCCCTTTTATAAGGTCTACAGATTAAGTTGTGCGTCCTACAGATTCTTTCATAATAGAATTAGTTTCCTACCTTGAGAATAGAGAAATGAAAGAACAAGTTGGGTTTAGAATAGAGAAATGAGGGAGCAAGTCCTAGATCGCTTGCTGACAATAGCAATATTACATGAATACTTAGCAAACAGTTTCAACCATTAGATAACAACTTAAGAAAACATTTACCAGAAGGTCCAATGCTTTCTATAAATTTTAAGAATCATGTATTTGGAAACACCTCTTAAATATCTAACATGGTGTAGTTTGTTTAACCAGTAAACTTAAGCACAACCATATAAAATGTTTTTAGTTTCTTTCTACTAACAAGTTTAAAACATATGATAGAGAGATTTGATCACACAAATTAAAATATGTCTTTGATTAAATTTAGCAGGTTAAATTTATGGATGATCTAATCATAAGCCAATTAAAATAAAACTCTTAATATAATTTCCCCATGTGGACATACAATATGTACACACATATAACATAGCATAATAGTCCAATATAGCAATTTTTATAATAGTTTTTAAAATCTTTAACTCTTTTTGTAGATTGCCAATTGATTTGAATTGCTTTTTGTTTTTAGTAACCTCAGTTAACCATACTTTCTCTCAGTTGGTACTGTCAATACATTATTGGCTTCATCTGTTTACAGAGCCATCCCAAAGTACTGAATACAATAGAAGTGGCTGGAAAAAGTCCATAGGAACCTATAGGAGGACAGCTAAACACAGAACCAACAACGCTTTAGTTTTATGAGCAGCAAATCATATATAACTGTGGATGACAAAAGACTTTAAGTCGCCATGTTTAAAATTATAAACTCATCAACCAACAAGAGGCACTTGCTTACTTCACAGTATTTTTGAAAGCACCTGTAAGATTTTACAAGTATTTAACCCTTTAGGTCTGTGAGGCTTTCTCATTAAGATAACTATTATGTCTAGTAACACAAGATCATTAGACTTTTTAATTCTCAAACATTTGTATTAATAGCATTTTCCATTATAGAAACTTAAAATTTGGTACCATGTCACATCTTGACAGTACTTCTAATATAATCCCAATAGCCTGATTAGTTGGTGTCTCTATAAGATGAGAGACATAGGTCCTTCGATCTTTTCAGTTGGGCCCAAACTGGAAAAGCCAAAGTCCAAGATTCACTGGAAATTTTAGAGTCCAGATTGTTTGGAACTTTTATTTTTTGAATGCCTGTCAAGAATGCCAAGAAGGCTCAAAATCCAAAATATCTGGTTGAAATAAGATTCCTTAAAATCATGACATAACATAGACCAAATTTGTTACAAGGGTGATTATTCAAATCTTTGAAAATAAGCACATATTTAAATAACCCATAGCTCTTAATAAAAATTCAGCTGTTTTTGAACAATTAGAATTTAACAGACATCAAGAGAACATAATAGATTACTTTAACACATTGCTTTAACAGAGCATCAGAGTTTAATTCTATGTCAAAGAGAAATTGAGCTTCTTGTGATCTTTTGCTGTGAGGTTTCCTTCCTTTACCTTCTTTCATATTGGTGACCATGTTTCTGTGTTTCTGTGTGTAAGACATCTTTAAGCATCTTTTGCAGGGCAGGATGAGTGGCAACAAATTCTTTCAACTTCTGTTTGCTATGAAAAGTCTTAATTTCACCTTCATTCACAAATGAGAGCTTTGCAGGATATAATATTCTGGGCTGGCAGTTTTTCTCTCTTAGTACCTGGGCTATGTCTCGCCATTCCCTTCTAGCTTGTAGGGTTTCTGATGAGAATTCTACTGTGAGTCTAATTGGAGATCCTCTGAGAGTAATCTGACGTTTCTCTCTTGCACATTTTAGAATCTTTTCTTTATGTTTCACTGTGGTGAGTTTGATTACAACATGTCGTGGTGAGGATCTCTTTTGGTCATGTTTATTAGGGGTTCTATAAGCTTCCTGTACTAAGATGCCTCTTTCCTTCTCCAAACCTGGGAAATTATCTGCTAGTATCTCACTGAAAATGCCTTCTAATCCTTTCTCCCTCTCCATGCCTTCAGGAACTCCTAGAACCCGAATGTTGGGTTTTTTAATAGTATCCTGTAGATTCCCGACAATATTTTTTAGATTTCTAATTTCCTCTTCTTTTCTTTGGTTTGCCTGTTTCCTTTCCTGTTCTCTGTCTTCTAAGTCTGATATTCTCTCTTCTGCTTTGCCCATTCTGTTTTTAAGGCTCTCTACTGTGTTTGTCATTTGATCTATTGAATTCTTCATTTCATTATGATTTCTCGTCACTATCACAGTTTCATGTTCTACTAGTTGTTTCATTTCATTTTGATTCCTCCTTAATATTTCATTTTCACGAGAGAGATTTTCTATCTTGTCCATTAATGATTTCTGTAGTTCAAGAATTAGTTTTTGAGAACTTCTTAATGTTCTTATCAATTTTTTGAGATCCGCTTCTTGCATTTCTTCGATCTCATCATCTTCATAATCTTGAATTGGGGTGTCTTTTTCATTTGGGAGCGTCATAGTGTCTTCCTCGTTCTTGTTACCTCGGTTTTTGCGTTTGTTGTTTGGCATGTTGGAGATATTTGGCTTCTTCACTGTGGTGTTTTTTCTTGTTACACTATGGCTCTATATTAAGTGGACTGTCTGCTTTCGGTGGAGCCTTAGAGGCTTGAAATGAGTGTGGCCTGAGAGCTGTGTTTGGTTCCTCAGGGTTGAGGGTGTGTCAAAGAGGACACTCCCAGGTTAGGCGTGGTAAATCTCTCTTTCTTTCTTTCTTTCTTTTTTTTTTTTTTTGATTCAAAAGGGAAGTAATTCCGCACAGCTGAACGTAATTGGAGGTAGTTAGCAGGCAAATGATATACCCACAGGAGCCAGAGATCAGAAGCTCTTTCCCAAGGACCACACAGGGAATCTGTGCTGCCCTCAGTGTGGGCTCCAATTCTCCTGCAGTCTCCCACTGGGTTGTCAAGTTAGATGCTAATCTCCTGTTATTTCACCCCTCCCCCCAGAGTCAGGTTTTTCTGCTAGGCTCAGGGCTGGTGCAGACCTGAGGTCGCCCTGCTTATGACGTATGTCCAAAATGGCGACTGCTCTTTGTCTTGTTAGCCTTTGAGGGGTGAGCGGAGAGAGAGAAACTCGTGTCCGTATCGGTCACTTTTTTTTTTTCCTCTCTCTCTTCTAGTTAGCCTGGTGAACTTTTCCCCACGGAGTTTCAAGCCTCGTTCCCTCTAGCCTCCTCTTTCCGCTTGCCCGCTGGTGCTCGGGCTATTGAGGTTCGGCTCACCTCGCATTCCAGTGCTGGTGTCCTGAACCTGGGCTCCCACGCTCTCCACGCAGGTCCACTGTGAATCACTAGTTCCGGAAGAGTTTCCTCTGCTGTTTCTTCCCCTACTCTTCCTTGACCCTGCAGTATCTCCACTGTTATGAAACTGTGTCTTTCCGAACTATCAATGTGCTCCCTTCCTATTCCGCCATCTTGCCGCTCTCCCCGGTCTTACAAGTTCTTTCTCAGCTGTGGCATTATCTTTGTTTACAAATGCTGTTGCTTTTGTGTGTTGATTTTATATCCTGCAAAAACTTGCAGGATATAAAACTCTTCTATGAGTTCCAGTAGTCTCTTAGTGGAGTCTTTTGGAAGGTATATAGGATCAGTATATAGGATCATGTCATCTGCCAGTAGGGATAGTTTGAGTTACTCCTTCCCCATTTGTATCCCTTTAATTTTTTTTCTTGCCTAATGGCTCTGGCTAAAACTTCCAGGACTATATTGAATAGCAATGATGAGAGTGAGCATCCCTGTCTGGTACTGGATCTCAGTGGGAATGCTTCCAAGTTTTCCCCATTCAATATGATGCTGGCTATGGGTTTGTCATAAATTGCCTTGATTGTGTTGAGGAATATTCCTTCTAAACCCAATTTGCTTAGAGATTTCAACTTGAAAGGGTGTTGTGGGGCCAGTGCTGTAGCATAGCTGGTAGAACTGCTGCCTGCAGTGCTGGCATCCCACATGGGCGCCAGTTTGAGAACCGGGTGTTCCACTTCCGATCCAGCTCTCTGCTATAGCATGGGAAAGCAGTACAAGATGGCCCAAGTCCTTGGGCCCCTACAACTGTGTGGGAGACCCAGAGGAAAAACTGGTTCCTGGCTTCAGATCGGTGCAGCTCTGGCCATTGCAGCCAATTGGGGAGTGAACCAGCAGATGGAAGACCTCTCTTTCTCTTTCTCTGCCTCCTTCTCTCTCTCTGTAACTGACTTTCAAATAAATAAAATCTTTTTTTAAAAAAAAGTTGTTGTATTTTGTCAGATGCTTTCTCTGCATCTATTGAGATAAGCATACGGTTTTTGTTCATCAGTTCCTTAATGTGATGTGTGGAATTGATTTATTTGTGAATGTTGAGCCATGCCTGTGTACCAGGGATAAATCTCACTTGGTCCAGGTAAAATGATCTTTCTGATGTATTGTTGGATTCGATTGGTTAGAATTTTGTTGAGGATTTTTTCATCTGTGTTCATCAGGGAAATTGGTCTGTAGTTCTCTTTCTCTGTTACATCTTTTCCAGGTTTAGGAATTGAGGTGATGCTGGCTTCATAGAAAGAATTTGGGAGGATTCCCTCCATTTCAGTTGTTTTGAATAGCTTGAGAAGAATTGGAGTTCTTCTTTAAATGTCTGGTAGAATTTAGCAGTGAAGCTGTCTGGTCCTGGGCTTGTCTGTGTTGGTAGGGTCTTTATTACTGATTGAGTTTCTGCCTTGATTATGGCCCTGTTTAGGTTTTCTGTGTCTTCATGGCTCAATTTAGGTAGGTTGTATATGTCCAGGAGTCTGTCTATCTCTTCTGCATTTCCTGGTTTGTTGGCATACAGCTATTTATAGTAATTTCTGATACTACTTCTTATTTCTGTGGTGTCTGCTGTTACATTTGCTTTTTCTTCTCTATTAATTTGTGTCTTTTCCCTTTTTTGGTTAGTTGGGCCAATGGTATGTCAATTTTATTTATTTTTTCAAAAAACCAGCTCTTTGTTTTGCTGATTTTTTTAAGAAAACTTTTATTTAATAAATATAAATTTCGAAAGTACAACTTTTGGATTATAGCAGTTTTTCCCCCCATAACCACCCTCCTACCCGCAAACCATCCCATGTCTTACTCCCTCTCCCATCCCGTTCTTCATTAAGATTCATTTTTGGCCAGCACTGTGGCTCACTAGGCTAATCCTCTGCCTGCGGTGCCAGCACCCCTGGTTCTGGTGCCGGTTGGGGTGCCGGATTCTGTCCTGGTTGCTCCTCTTCCAGTCCAGCTCTCTGCTGTGGCCTGTGAAGGCAGTGGAGGATGGCCCAAGTGCTTGGGCCCTGGACCCGCATGGGAGATCAGGAGGAGGCACCTGGCTCCTGGCTTTGGATCGGCACAGCGTGCCGGCCATAGCAGCCACTTAGGGGGTGAACCAGTGGAAGGAAGACCTCCCCCCCCACACACACTCACTGTCTAACTCGCCTGTCAAAAAAAAGATTCATTTTTAATTATCTTTATAAACAGAAGATCAACTTAGTATATACTAAGTAAAGACTAAGTAAAGAGTTAAACAGTTTGCACACACACATAGTATAAAGTACTGTTTGAAGACTATTTTTACCATGAATTCTCATAATACAACACATTAATGACAGAGATCCTACATGGAGAGTAAGTGTTGTTGATTTAACAATTGGCACTCTTATATAATGTCAGTGATCACCTGAGGCTCTTGTCATGAGCTGCCAAGGCTTCCATAGCCTCTTGTGTTCACAAACTCCAATCTTATGTAGACAAGGCCATAATCAAAGTGGAAGTTCTCCTTTCAGAGAAAGGTACCTCCTTTGATGGCCCGTTCTTTCCGTTGGGATCTCACTCACAGAGATCTTTCATTTAGGTCATTTTTTGCCACAGTACCTTTACTTTGTATGCCTGAGAAACTCTCATGGGCTTTTTAGACCGATCCCAATGCCTTAAGGGCTGATTCTGAGGCCTTGCTGATCTTTTGTAATTTTTGTTTCAATTTTGTTTATTCTCTAATTTTAGTTATTTCTTTTCTCCTGTTAATTTGGGGTTTGATTTGCTGTTGTTTTTCTAGGTCCTTGAGATTCATTGACAGCTCATTTATTTGGTGCCTTTCCAATTCATTGATGTGGGTACCAATTGCTATAAACATTCCTCTTAACACTGCTCTTGTTGCATCCCATAAGTTTTGATATGTTGTGTTATCTTCATTTGGTTCCAAAAATTTTTTTATTTCTCTTGATTTCTTCCATGACCCACTGTTCATTCATGACCATGTTTTTCAGTCTCCATGTATTTGCACATGTTCTAGAGATTCTTGAGTTGTTGATTTTCAGCTTCATTCCATTGTGGTCAGAGAAGATGCATGGTATGATTTTGATTTTTTTGAATTTGCTGACTTGTTTTATGGACGAACACATTGTCTATAGTAGGGAATGTTCCATACACTGGTGAGAAGAATGTGTATTCTGCATCTGTAGGATGAAAAGTTCTGTAGATATCCATTAGGTCCATTTGGTCTGCAGTGTTGAGTAACTCTGTTGTTTCCTTGCTTATTTTCTTTTTGATCTGTTCATTGCTGAAAGTGGGGTATTGAAATCTCCCATTATTATTGTATTTGTCTGTCTCCCTTTAGATCCCTTAACAATCCTTTTAAATAGCCAGGTGCCCTTTATAACAGTCACATCTTCCTGTTGATTGATCCTTTAGTCATTACATAGTGTCCTTCCTTGTCTCTCTTAATAGTTTTTGTGTTAAAGTCTATCGTGTCTGATATTAGGATGGCTACACCAGCTCATTTTGGTTTCTGTTAGCATGGAATATCTTTTTCCATAGTTTCACTTTCAGCCTGCAGGTATCTTTCTAGGTGAGATGTGTTTCTTGTATGTAGCAAATAGATGGGTTTTGTTTTTAATCCATTCTGCCAGTCTGTGTCTTTTAAATGGAGAGTTGAGGTCTTTTAGATTCAAGGTGACTATTGGTAAATAATGACTTTTCCCTGCCATTTTCCCATAAATATTCCTATTTTATTTATTTATTTGAGAGAGTTACAGAGAGGGAGAGAGAAGGGTCTTCTATCTGCTGGTTCACTCCCCAAAAGGCTACAATGGCAGAGCTGGGCTGATCTGAAGCCATGAATCAGAAGCTTCCTCCCATGTCTCCCACATGGGTACAGGGGACCAAGATATTGGACCATCTTCCACTGCTTTCCCAGGCTGTCAGCAGGGAGCTGGATTGGAAGTGAAGTGAATCAGCGTCCATATGGGATGTAAGCACTGCAGACAGATGCATAACATTATTTCCTGGGAATTGGGTTCTTATTTTCAGAACTGCCCTGTCTAGGTTAGGGAAAGCATTCCATAAGTAACTCTAGAAGCCATACATAGGATCCAGATGTATGGCCCAGGCCAGGCTGGATGCCAGGGCCGTCCATCTTCAAGGGTATGTAATTTGTGCAGTCACTAAAGGCTCTGTATTCAGAAGGTTCCTGAACTTGTTTTAATGCTTTGTTAGCATTTTGTTGAAATTGTTGATAATTTTATCTTTGAACAGGTGCTTTGTAAAGTCCAACACTACAAGGCAGCACATGTATAAGTTGTGATGTATGCATCATATGCATGCCTATTATTCCTTGTTGTGGTTTTATACATAGAATTTGTACGCATCACGAACGTTGAGTTCTGGGAACTTAATTGTGGGTGGCTGTTCTGTGCAACTCCAAGTGTAGACCAGTGAGCATGTCACACTTGTGCTGTGGTTTGTCCCCTCGGAAGTTCAAGTTAGGCTTTTGTGTCCAGTATGAGGTATTAAAGGGGCAGAAGCATAACTGACTCTGGTGTTCAGAGATGGGGCCTTTGGGAGGAGATTAGGCTTAGATAAGGTCAAACATGTGGAGCTCTATGCTAGAATCCTGGTGACTTTTCAAGAAAGAGTGTGTGCAGGAGACACATGAGCATGTTCCCTAACTTCCACCACATGGTGCTCTGTATTGCTCTGTGATTCTACCAGTAAGGACACCGTCGCCAACCACAAACTAAAATAAGTCTCGTCTCTTTGTAACTTTCCCATCTGTGATCTTGTGTTATTAGTGACAGAAAATGGACCTGTCCAAGTCATGACCAAGAGGCAGTCGTGACACAACTGATGGGCCATATGTCCATCTGAATGAGAACTCTCCTTGCAGAAAGAAGGGAAAAGTGTCCCAGTTAAGACGAATGGCCAAGGAACCTTACCCTGGGAAGTGAGTTCCTGTTTTCAGGACTGGCCTGTCTAGGTTAGGGAGCCTTCCATAAGTAACTCTAGAAGCCACATAGGGGATCCAGATGTATGGCCCAGGCCAGGCTGGATGCCAGGGCCATTTTCGTGGGTGTGTAATCTGTGTGGTCACTAAGGGCTAGTGACCACTGCTTACTCCAAAAATGGGGACATAGAAGGAAAGGTAAAACTGGGCAATTCACAGGGCCTTTTCCTTCCAGTTTCTCCTTCCTCATGAGTAAGCTGAAGATAGAGGATATTGATGGAAGATGTGAGTTTCAGAGAGTGAAGACCATTGAGTTGGTTTCCTATAGCATTTTTACTGTTCTGGTAAAGAAACAAAATCTGTGAACAAACCGTGAAAGATTGTGTCAATTCAGTGATTTCTACTTATGAGTTAAATGCACCAGCACTTTGATTTATAACTGGCAGTATATAATGTGTAAAGATGAAAAATAGAACTTCGGCTAACATTTTAATATACTATAAAATATTTATCTGAAAGACATAGAGAGGGAGAGAGAGATATATATATATCTTCCATCTGTTTACTCCCAAAATGGCCACGGCTGTGTCAGGCCAAAGCCATTTTTTTTACTTAGAATAACATTAAAGAGCACCCTCCCCTCCCCTAAAAATGATGAGTTGAGGAAGGTCATGCCTACCTATAACTGTACTTTTCCTGCACAAGGAACCCCACATTTTCATTTTTAGTCATCCTGGGAAGTTATTTTGTTCTGTTGTTGGGCAGTATTGACTAAGACTGATATTAGAATTCTTTCCATGCTATAAAGGCATATCTGACATTCATGGAGTCCCCAGGCTAACATAAGTCTAGAATACTCCCAAGTATTTTTTAGGAGAAACCACTTCACTCCCTCTTATTCCTTAGAGCAGATTGATAGGCAGGCTAAGATACTGATTTTCTCAGCCCTCGGGGTTTGGGCAGGACCAAAGCTGTCAGAACCCACAGGCTAAGCTCCTCTGTGCTCAGTCAGCCTCATCTGTTGACATCAGAAGGTCACAAATATGGAGGGGGAAGGTTGCTGTAGAGAGTCCAGTTCTGGCTGAGATCAGAGGGCTTTCTGAAAAAAGTCTGCAACCTAAGATGAGAAGTAGGAGACTGGAGAAGGCAGCTCCTTTAAAATGATTGCAATTAATTTCAAGAGCACTGCAAATGCTGCTGGTTTTGGTTTATAATCTGATGAGTAGAGGAGAACACGAAGCAAACCATTTTGATGATAGAGTTGATTCTCATTATTCATGGCAGCTATAATCTATAAAGTCACAGTCAATACAGAATTAACAAATACTGGATTATCATCTCCACGGCAAGTACAGAGCTAGGTCCCCACGCACGTCTGGTCGTAATGCAATAATAATACAAAGTTGGCAACTGCCAGGGCTGGGCCAGGCAGAAGCCAGGAACCAGGGACTCCATCTGTGTCTCCCACTTGGGTGGCAGGGACTCAAATATTGAGCCATCACCCACTGTGCACTATCAGGAATCTGGGTCAGAAGCAAAGGCAGGGATCAATCCCAGGCACTACAACATGGGAGGCCTGCATCCCAAGCATCAGCTTAACCTGCACCACAATGTCTGCCCCGAGGTCATGATATTTTTATCAACCAAATGTTTGTTTGGTTTAATGTTTCTATTTAGAGACATTACATATATTGACTCATTAACATTGACTTCACCACCAAGAACTTATAAAATGCATGAGCGAAGTTTATCTAGCCTGTATTGTCTTCTCTGTTGAACACAGCACAGACTCCTTCAGTTTAGCAACACTAGGATGGTCCCTCAGCAGTACTCCTGGGAGGGGTTATCTTAAACAGTAACATCAAGGACAACAAAAAGCATGAAAATGTGAAATAGACTAAATAGACCATGAAAAGTACACTTGTTTAGGATAAGCATGGAAATAAGGAGGAAGAGCATCACCTTGCTGAACTTCCACTGGACTAGGAGCCTAAAGTGATTCAAATTCACTGCCCTCTGCAGACACACATCTATAAGTGATGTTGAAAGCACTGCGTGTATTGATGTGGAGGTTACACGTAAGTCTTAGCAAATAGGTGACTTTGAAAATATGGAATCTGAGATTAACGAGCAACAGAATAGTGAAAAGGCAAAAAAAAAAAACAATAGTTACATAACTTTTTTTTTTTAAAGAAAGATGTACTTATTTACTTGAAAGAGTTACAGAAAGAGCCAGAAAGAAATATTCCATCTGCTGATTTTGCTTCCCAAAGCTGCAAAGGCCAGGGCTGAGTCAGGCTGAAGCCAGGAAGCAGGAACTGCATCTGTGTCTTCCATACGGATGGCAGGGGCTCAAGGACTTGGACCATCTTCCACTGCTCTCCCAGGTGCATTAGCAGGGAGCTGAATGGGAAGTGCAGCAACTAGTATTCAAATGGCTCTCATATGGGATGCCTATGTTGCAAGCCTCAGGTAAACCAGAGGCACTGCCCCAGTTATTAATTTTTTTACAAATTTATTTATTTATTTGAAAGGCAGGGGGAAAGATCGTTTGTCCGCTGGTGCACTCCCCAAATGGTCCCAAGGGCTGGAGCTGGGCCAATCTGAAGTCAGGAACCAGGAGCTTCATCCACTCTCCCATGTGGGTCCAGGGGCCCAAGCACTTGAGTCATCTGCTGTTGCTTTCCCAGGTACATTTGCAGGGAGCTGGTTCAGAAGTGGGGCAGCCCCTAGAATCTTCTCTTTATCTTTTACTTTTGAACATTTTACTTTTAAACATTTAACTACAGTGTGTCGTGGTAAAGATCTTTTCTGGTCATGTCTGTAAGGAGTTCTATATTCCTTGTGTACTTGGACATCTCTCTCTCTCAATTAAGGAAGTTTTCTGCTATTATTTGCCAAATAGGTCTTCTAACATAATCTCTGTTTCCACTCCTTCAGAAACAAGACATGTATGTTTGGTTGTTTGATAGTATGCCTTCTGGTTTTTCTAAGTTTTTCTTTTTTCAGAGATGTTTCCAAGGATTTGTCTTCTAGCTCAGATATTCTTTCCTCTGCCACTAAGACTGTTATTAAGGCTTTTTATTGTTCTGTTTGACTTATTGAAGTCATCATTTCTAATATATCAGTTTGATTTCTCTTCACTCTCTGGCCCGTGACAGCATTTCTCGTCCCTGTCACGTATGGATGTATTTAACTCATGTGTTTGCTTCTCTGTTTTTGAGTGATCTTACAGTCATTCTTTTGAAATTCTTTTCAGGCATTTCGTCAGCCTCTTTGTTTTCACATTCTTATTGAAGTGGGTTGTGTTCCTTTTGGGAAGTCATGTTGTTCATTTTTCTTGTATTTCTATGTTTATTTTTAGACACTTGTGGAAACACTAATTTTTTTCTTCTGAGGGCTTTTGTCTTTGAAATATACTTCTGTGGCTTAGTGGAGTGTCTGCTCCTTTGGTGGATATGCAGACATGTGTGCTGGGTGGGGCCAAGGAACTGGCCAGAGCTCTAGGGTGGGGCAAGAGTCTGGAGTGACACCCGAGTTGGGCGTGGTAGATCTCGGTTGTTAGCAGGGGGGAGGTATCATTGCACAGGCTGGCATGATCACAGCCTCACCCCCTCTCTGCCAAGGGTCTGGTGAGCTCACAGTGGCTACACATCTCATCCATGCAGGCACAGGATCTGCCCAAAGGATTTGTGCAGTCCTCAGTGTGAGCATGGAACCTACCGTGATGACCCATCCCGGGCACTCAGGAACTTTGAGCCTGTGAACCCAGAGACAGTGATTGCCTGAAGACCTGGCTACACCATACACCCCATCACACAAGAATTCCCACAGCTGTAGTGCATAGGGCAGCTCCCATAGTCACAGGGAGCAGGAGACCCACTCATAGCTCCACAAGCCTCCCCTGTCTCCCTTATAGAAGCTGATCAATGCTTTGCCTTGTCCAATCGAGTCTGAAAACTTGGATAGAGTGGGGGGGTGGAGAGTGCTTCACAGGCCTAAGTGGGCACGCCCCACCTCAGCGCCCTGCAACCCTCCAGGCCAGACTGAAAGTCAGTGAGGGGACCACGAATTTATCCCTCTGATAAGATCTCCTAGTGGTGCAGCGGCAGCAGCCTCTGCTTGCCTTATTAAGATGTTGCTTCCTCCCTGCTGGCTGCCTGGCTCCCTTTCCAGGGGATGGGAAGAAAGCAAGGTGCTCTCGCTTCATAGGATTTGGTGAGCACCCTGGTTCCCTCTCCGCCAACTGGCTCTACAGGCCAGACTCAGAGTCAGTGGGATCTGTGAGGTCCTCAGTCAGGCAGTATCATCAGTGACTTGGCTGCTGCAGCTTTGACCTCATTCCACGAAGATGGCCTCCCCTCCAGCCTCTGGCTGTGGTAGTGTCTGTGTGCTACTCAGTGCTGTGGTGTCCCCCTCACTGCTGAGAGACTGCGCCATCTCCACCACTCCACGGTGTCTTCTTCCTGAAGACTTTCCACTGCAGACTTCTCTCCAACAGCCCCCTGGGAATGCAGCTCCTCCCATGGTCAAAATCAGCATGTCTGTTCCCTGTCCAGCCATCTTGGGGCACTCTAATACTGGTATGTAATAATATATACTGGCATATAAATTAATTTTGGCATTTAATGTAGTGTTTCAAACCATCAGAAATGAAAAGATGTAGCATAGTGCGCTTATTCTATACAATTCTTACAAGAATGTGTGAGGGAGGAAAATACTTTTCTTCTACCCTCTTGACTTCTGTGGCTGGGGCCTATCAATTAAGCTGACAAAAGACAGGTTAACAGGAAAATGGAATAGTGCATTTACACCTGCCATGTGCATACATGTGGAAGAAGTCAGTGATGAGGAAGTCAAAGGAGTGGATAGAATTTGGAGCTTTTATAGCATCCTAAAAAGGAGATAAAGCTTGGAGAAGCGACTAGATAAAGAAAGGTGGGACTGAGCTCCCAGGAGTGGAAAACTGTGGGAAGGTACTGGGAAATGTGTGTCGAGGAGGCTGGTTTAACAAGATTGTTAGAAAAGAGCATTTCCCTCCTTCTGGAGGGGGGACGCCTTCACAAATGGAAACATGTGTGATCTTTATAATGGGAAATTTATGTCCTGTTTTGAGAAAGGGGGAGGGCATCGATTTTTGGTTCTGCTGTTGCTCAGTTGTCATTGGCTCAAAATAATCCTCATATCAAAGTGGCATATTTTGGGGTCATATATTCTGATCTCCTTCAGATGACATTGGCAATGACAGAGCAGATAAGTTTCTTGTTGTTGCCGTTGTACTTATTGTTGACAAGCCATTTCATAAAGTTAGGTCATGAGTGCATTTTTCACAGAAGTGAGAAGCACAGTATAAAAGACTGTTAGGGAAAAAAATGCCATTGTTGCTGTGAGGTTTGAGAATACAACAGGAAAACTCCTGGGACGATTGCCTGAACGGATGGCATGTTTTAGTGAGATACTTGTCTGCCATGCTCCCATGATTTACTAGTAAAGTGTTTGTAGGGACTCTAAGTCCAGCTTTGAAAATGAAAACTAGGTCATGGGTTAGGGATTGAGGTGCTCACTTTTACAGTTGTTTCTTATAAGAGGGTTGCAGTTTGGCTTGGAGGAAGGGATTTCTGCTCTCAGACCATTTTCGCTACCAGCTGTGTGCTGAACAAGTACTTTGGAATTCTATGGGAAATCCTTGAGGTGGAGCCAGCCCATGCTCCTTAGTCCTAGCTGGCACCTTCTCCGTGGACTTAGACCTGCAACACCTGCTTGGTCAAGGAGGTAGCTCAGCAGGCCACCCCCAGGGCAGAAGCAAGAGCCTCCTTTCCTTGGGATAGTCCCATGCCTCCGTCCTTTATCGCCTTTTCAGACCAAAAGGGGGGAATCTGCTTTTTATTTATTTTTTCCTTTTTTCTGTATTACTCATAACCATGACTGTCCCTTGAACTGAGGCTTCTTCACATGTGGATCTTCTCATTTTGAAATAAGAAAATGCTTCTCAGTAGTAGCCATAAGTCACATTGAGAAGGAATCGGATGGCTGAGGTTTTGGGGTACTTAACTCTTTTCCTTTGTTCATGCTTTGCAACTGTGATTAAATCAGCATGGACCACCATTCACCATTTCTTATTGCTTAATTAAGAAACATCTCTGCATTTTCTCCCTATTAGTTTTAGGCAGATTAGAGGGAGAAAATATTTTGACAGATGCTAAAGAGTCTTTTCATGGACTTGAAGATTGTGAGAATGCCTTTTATAGAGCTCTCCAGTGTCCTCTGGCTGCTTCAGCTGGCGTTGAAAAGAAGTTAGTGGCTGACGACTTAATGAAAAGCCAAGATGCTCTGACAAAGAATTGCTGGGCAACTATTACTCTGCTCCAAAGAGTTATTGCAAATTAAATTTTATTCTTGTCCTTTATGATCTATATCAGGCAGTAGGTGTAACAGCATGACTGAAATATCCTTGTCTTTTTTTTTTAACTTTTATTTAATGAATATAAATTTCCAGTGTACAGCTTATGGATTACAATGGCTTCCCCCTCCCATAACTTCCCTCTCACCCACAACCCTCCCCTCTCCCGCTCCCTCTCCCCTTCCATTCACATCAAGATTCATTTTCAATTCTCTTTATATACAGAAGATCAATTTAGTATAAAGATTTCAACAGTTTGCACCCACATAGAAACACAAAGTGAAACATACTGTTTGAGTACTAGTTATAGCATTAAATCAAAATGTACAGCACATTAAGGACAGAGATCCCACATGAGGAGCAAGTGCACAGTGGCTCCTGTTGTTGACCCAACAAATTGACACTCTATGGCGCCAGTAACCACCCTAGGCTGTCGTCATGAGTTGCCAAGGCTATGGAAGCCTTCCAAGTTTGCCGACTCTGATCATATTTAGACAAGGTCATAAAAGACAGAGTGAGGATAGTAACCAATGATTCTAAGAGTGGCATTGACCAGGTTTGAACAATTATACAGCATTAAGTGGGGAAGAGGACCATCAGTACACACAGGTTGGGAGTAGAGCCATTGGTGGTAGAGTAGAGGTTATGATTACAAAGGAATGGGGCCCAAGTGTGCTAGACAGGGTCTAGAACAAAGAACAGAGTCATTATTAGATGTGCTAAGAAAGGTGCTGACTAAGCTACAATTAAGTTTTCTGATTGAGAGGCAAATAGAACCTGATAGAAGGGGCTTGATAATAATCCAGTGGGCTTTAGGCCTTGTAAGTTAAGAGGCCCAGACCTATCTATCTCTTCACATGGGGTATATCCTAAGGGAGGTGTGAACCTCCTAGGGGAAGGCACTCTGTTGACTTTCATTACTTGGCTGGCCTGGGAGGAGAGCTGGCCAGGTCAAGGCAGGGGGCATCTCTGACAAGAAATTTACAGTTCTGCCTGCAATGTTGCTGACCCTATTTGACCATCCCCTCAGCTGCAGTGGTCACTTTGGAAGTTGGGCTGAGTGAAGGGCTTTTCAGCTTAGAGCCAATAAGATCTGTGGCTCTGACCTGGGCATCCTTCGACTCCAGGGCAGGTCCATTTCCAGTGATCCAACTCTTGGCAGAGCTGCCAGGGCTCTTCACAAGCTGACTTCTGCTGAAGCCCATGCTTACCACATTGAAGCCACTGCAGTGGACTGGCCTGTTGGGTCTCCTTGAGGGCAGATCACTGTACAGATCAGCCATTAATAGGCCTGCCACCCATTGCTTCTGATGCCTAGCTTTCTTTTCCTCTTGGTTTGTGTTAAAGCAGACCAGAGGATGCAAGTCAAGGGAGTGCCCATATCCCATCTCTAATCTTCGGTGGCCTGAACTACAAGTCTATAGTCACAGGCATGTTCTGTAGTAGTTTTTCTAAGGTAGACAATGCCCATGAGGAAAATTATATTCTCACTTTAAAACTTTCTTTCCCTTTTGTCTGAAAGGGAGGTTTTTTCTACTTACTGTATACTTCGCTGATGGTGAAGTGAATCTAGCTATGAGATTATTATTTAAGTTCTTATTTTGGCTATGCTATTACAGAAAAATGTTAGCCATCTCTTTTATAAGGTCTAAAGATTAAATTGTGCGTCCTACAGATTCCTTCATAATAGAATTAGTTTCCTACCTTGAAGCGAATAGAGAAATGAAAGTATAAGTTGGGCTTAGAATAGAGAAATGAGGGAGCAAGTCCTAGATCGCTTGCTGACAATAGCAATATTACATGAATACTTAGCAAACCGTTTCAACCATTAGATAACAACTTAAGAAAACATTTACCAGAAGGTCCAGTGCCTTCTATAAATTTTAAGAATCATGTATTTGAAAACACCTCTTAAATATCTAACATGGTGTAGTTTGTTTAGCCAGTAAACTTAAGCACAACCATCTAAAATGTTTTTAGTTTCTTTCTACCAACAAGTTTAAAACATATGATACACAGATTCAGGTCCCACAAATTAAAATGTATCTTTGATTGATTTTAGCAGCTTAAATTTATGGACAATCTTATCTATAAGCCATTTAAAATAAAACTCTTAATAAAATTTCCTATGTGGACATACAATATGTACACACATATAACATAGCATAGTAGACCAATATAGCAATTTTAATAATAGCTTTTAAATTCTTTAACTCTTTTTGTAGATTGCCAATTGATTTGAATTGCTTTTTGTTTTTAGATTACTTTAACACATTGCTTTAACAGAGCATCAGAGTTTAATTCTATGGCAAAGAGAAATTGAGCTTCCTGTGATCTTTTGCTGTGAGGTTTCCTTCCTTTACCTTCTTTCATATTGGTGACCATGTTTCTGTGTTTCTGTGTGTAAGACATCTTTAAGCATCTTTTGCAGGGCAGGATGAGTGGCAACAAATTCTTTCAGTTTCTGTTTGCTATGAAAAGTCTTAATTTCACCTTCATTCACAAATGAGAGCTTTGCAGGATATAATATTCTGGGCTGGCAGTTTTTCTCTCTTAGTACCTGGGCTATGTCTCGCCATTCCCTTCTAGCTTGTAGGGTTTCTGATGAGAAGTCTGCTGTGAGTCTAATTGGAGATCCTCTGAGAGTCATCTGGCGTTTCTCTCTTGCACCTTTTAGAATCTTTTCTTTATGTTTCACTGTGGTGAGTTTGATTACAATGTGTCGTGGTGAGGATCTCTTTTGGTCATGTTTATTAGGGGTTCTATAAGCTTCCTGTACTAAGATGCCTCTGTCCTTCTCCAAACCTGGGAAATTTTCTGCTAGTATCCCACTGAAAATGCCTTCTAATCCTTTCTCCCTCTCCATGCCTTCAGGAACTCCTAGAACCCGAATATTAGGTTTTTTAATAGTATCCTGTAGATTCCTGACAATATTTTTTAGATTTCTAATTTCTTCTTCTTTTCTTTGGTTTGCCTGTTTCCTTTCCTGTTCTCTGTCTTCGAAGTCTGATATTCTCTCTTCTGCTTTGCCCATTCTGTTTTTAAGGCTCTCTAATGTGTTTGTCATTTGATCTATTGAGTTCTTCATTTCATTGTGGTTTTTTGTCACTATCACAGTTTCATGTTCTACTAGTTGTTTCATTTCATTTTGATTCCTCCTTAATATTTCATTTTCACGAGAGAGATGTTCTATCTTGTCCATTAATGATTTCTGTAGTTCAAGAATTAGTTTTTGAGAACTTCTTAATGTTCTTATCAATTTTTTGAGATCATCTTCTTGCATTTCTTCTATCTCATTATCTTCATAATCTTGAATTGGGGTGTCTTTTTCATTTGGGGGCGTCATAGTGTCTTCCTTGTTCTTGTTACCTCGGTTTTTGCGTTTGTTGTATGGCATGTTGGAGATATTTGGTTTCTTCACTGTGGTGTTTTTTCTTGTTACACTATGGCTCTATATTAAGTGGACTGTCTGCTTTCAGTGGAGCCTTAGAGGCTTGAGATAAGTGTGGCCTGAGAGCTGTGTTTGGTTCCTCAGGAATGAGGGTGTGTCAAAGATGACACTCCCAGGTTAGGCGTGGTAAATCTCTCTCTCTCTCTTTTTTTTTTTTTGATTCAAAAGGGAAGTAATTCCGCACCGCTGAACGTAATTGGAGGTAGTTAGCAGGCAAATGATATACCCACAGGAACCAGAGATCAGAAGCTCTTTCCCAAGGACCACACAGGGAGTCTCTGCTGCCCTCGGTGTGGGCTCCAATTCTCCTGCAGTCTCCCACTGGATTGCCAAGTTAGATCCTAATCTCCTGTTATTTCACCCCTCTCCCCAGAGTCAGGTTTTTCTGCTAGGCTCAGGGCCGGTGCAGACCTGAGGTCGCCCTGCTTATGACGTATGTCCAAAATGGTGCCTGCTCTTTGTCTTGCTCGCCTTTGAGGGGTGAGCGGAGAGAGAGAAGAGAGAAACTCGTGTCCATATCGGTCACTTTTTTTTTTTTTCCTCTCTCTCTTCTAGTTAGCCTGGTGAACTTTTCCCCACGGAGTTTCAAGCCTCGTTCCCTCTAGCCTCCTCTTTCTGCTTGCCCGCTGGTGTCTCGGGCTATGGAGGTTCGGCTCACCTCGGGTTCCAGCGCTGGTGCGTTGAGTCTGCCGCTGGTGTCCCGAACTTGGGCTCCCACGCTCTCCACGCAGGTCCACTGTGAATTCCGGAAGAGTTTCTGCTGCTGTTTCTTCCCCTACTCTTCCTTGACCCTGCAGTATCTCCACTTTTATTAACCTGTGTGTCTTGCTGAACTATCAATGTGCTCCCTTCCTATTCCGCCATCTTGAAAGCGAAATATCCTTGTCTTATGCTGTTAATAATAGCACCCATGTATGGATGTGTGCCAGCAGGAAAAATGAAATGGTGAACTCCAGTTGAAAAGCCAGATACTATGTTGTCAACTTTGTAGGCAAAAGGCAGGGTAAATATAATCTGAGTTTGGGGAGAGGGTAATTACTATCTCCATCTGGTAGTGCATTCTTTATCTGAACTCAGCCTCTTCTTTGTTCTGAGTGCTTCTGGGGCATCTCGCTAGGCATCTCGCTAGGCAATGTAACAAAGAATTACTTTTAAATGTTACCTTGAAAGCTTTTCAAGCCTGCCTTTGTCTGCTAACACAATATCACATATGGCATGACTGCCGTCGCTGTAAAGCAAAATCTTTTAATAGTATTTATTAAGTACTTTCCAAAGGAGCATAATCACCTGACGTGAGTTGGCGTTAATAGAGAGTCATTAGTCAGCTCAGTCTTCAATATCTGTGGAAAAGCCAGGCTCAGCAAGAAACGCTAATGAATGTAAAGCAAGTACGATGCACAAAATCCCTCTGGTCTGTCTCCTTCCCCTGATGGATGGGAATAGCACCTTGCGCAGTCTAGCCTGGTGATTTCTGAAGTCTGTCTCTAATAACATATTTGACATGAAACATGATGAGCTAAACAAGCATGAGAAACACAGCAGCTAAAGGGAGACTTATGGGGAGAAATGATATTTACTTTAATGACCATGGCTTGGGAAATTGCCATATTCCATGCTGGGTTAATAAGGGCTTCAGGCAGAGTGGAAGGCGAGTGGGACGTGGTGCCAGTTGAGAGTGCAGCGGAAATGTCAAGCACCCCCTTCTAGCTCTCACAGAGGCATCAGACCCCCTTAACCCTCTGCTTCTTCCCCCAGCCCGAGTCCAGATCAGGCTGAGTAAGAAAGGAATTGTGATGAGGGTAATTCAGGAGCTGGGAATGTGTTTGCTGGCAGCACTCTGGATAATGGAGTGCCGCACACAGAGAAATAAATAGAGAGAATATGATTATAAAGCTGTAATTCAGTCAGGAGGTTAGATGATCTCATAAACAGTCAGCACAAGGCCGCTGTGGTTTGTCTGGGTGTCATCAGGGCCCTCGGCTTGAACGAGAACTTGGCTAGTCGATATTTTGCCCTGTTTGTTTCTTTGGCGCAGGGGGTGGTACAGGTCTCCAATGATTCTAAACCATATATATTTATGTACATCCACATATGGCTTTATGTATATCCTCCTAGAGCTATGTATTCTCCCCAGGCCCCAGGGCACATCAGGAAACAGTTTTTAAAATCTTGGTAGAGGAGAGTGTACATGGAAATGAGATGATCACTGGCTATTTTTCATGCACTTTACTTGCCATGGAGCCTACACTAGGTTATTATTTACAGAAGGGAGCCTCGCTGCTCCCTTTATGCTGCCGCAGAGCAGGGCATGTGCTTGGCCTTCATTCATTCAGAGCAGTCTCCCTCTTCCGGAAGCCGTGCTGTTTTTCCAGCTCTGGTGGCTTCGACATTTTCCCACCTGCTGATCCCAGCTCTGTGGGACCTTGGGTGAGTCACTTAACTCTTCTGTGCTTCAGTTCCTTGAGCCTGTGCATTTTGGACACTAACAGCACCTTTTTTTTTTTAAATGTTTTAAGAATGAGATGAATTAATAAAGGACCTAGAACAGGTCTTAAGTATTGTTATTATTGTTTTTCTCATTATTTTCAGTAGTATTGCTATTTTTGACGTAAGGAGAAGGGATATGTCTATCAGCTACATATTTTTCCAAACACAAATTGTTAGGCAAGGCACTGAGCAATAAACAAAGAGTAGAATTTAGATTACTTACTAGATTTTACAACTTATGTAATCTTTTAGATTCCAGTGGAAACCTGCATCTCTATCCTTTGTACAGTGCAAGTGTACATATTTTTGCCCAGCCAATCCTTAAAAATATCTTTAGGATCTGATAATATTACAAAAGCAATCTTAAAGTACCCTATAAAGGGCTGAGTGATTTAATGAAAGAGTAATTTCCTTTCTGGCATTGGCCATCAATTTAAGAATATCTTTTTATAACTTGATTATCAGCAGGTGGCACTTTTTATGTTATACTTTCTTTGGAACATGTCCTCCCAGATGTTAAGTGGAACATCACAGGGGTTTTATGAATTTAATGTAGGAATACATTGGAAAAGTATTACGAGTAGTTCATCAAAAGTAATAACTGAATGAGTGAAATTGGTGAATGACTTTTGTTAAGTTGGAATGGATTCATCATTAATTCTGTAATAAGTTCATACCATTACTTCCTTGCATTCTGGTCTGCTCATCTGAATGAAACAGAAAGGGTAGGGTTACAGTCAGCACTGAGGGAATTAATTGGTAGCCCTGGATGTTCACATCCTGAGTCGTGTGTGCCAGGTAGGGCAGAACACACGAGACCTCTCGTATACAAGGCCACCCCCCAACCAGGGGTCAAAACTGTAATCACACACGTGACTCAAAAAATGAAAGAACATACTTATAGCTCTTCCGGGACTACTAAGATTGGCAAATGGAGAAAACGAGCCTCAAATGACATCTCTGCAGCAACAGCAAATGGAACCAAAGTACAACTTGCGGGGCAGCACCGACTGTCAGTGATTTCATTCACTGATGTATCCAGCAAAATTGCTGAGCAGCTGAAGGGGTCAATTACCTGGGGTCAAGTTCCAAGTGTGGTTCATTTTGAGAAGAAATCAGGTTGGTGTTCAGAGCTGGGGGTTGGTGAGCTGGGATTATTAGAGCAAGCTTGACAACATCAGCGTTATTTTGAGATTCTTGATTCTGATGAATGTCTCCCAATAGAACAAGTAGGGTAGATTTAAATAGGAAAGTTAGTGGTAAAAATCATTACCCAGGACTTCCTTAGCTAGATAGCTATTTTGAAAAATTATAAGGTGTCTGCCATATGCATTTGACTGTAAATTGATGCTGTAAATAGCCATTATTTATAACTACAGTGATCATGTAATTTATCGTTCAAACTGCAGATGCTATGGATAGTGAAAGCTTTGGTGTTAATGGTTTTCCTGGGAAGCAGGACAATTTGGGACTTCTCGTTTGTACTTAGTGAATAGATAAGTATGTTCGTAAATTGTACCACTATTTCTTTGTAATTTACTTATTTTTGAATATTTATTTATTTATTTGAAAGGCAGAGTTAGAGAAGCAGAGGCAGAGGGAGAGAGAGGTCTTCTGTCTGCTGGTTCACTCCCCAGATGGCTGCAATGGCAGGAGCTGAGCAGATCTGGAGCCAGGAGCTTCTTCTGGGTCTTCCATGTGGGCTTAGGGGCCCAAGCACTAGGATCATCTTCTACTGCTTTCCCAGGCCATAGCGGAGAGCTGGATTGGAAGTGGAGCAGTCAGGACTTGAACTGGAATCCGTATAGGATGTCAGCACTGCAGGCTGTGGCTTTACCCACTGTGCCACAACGCCGGTCCTGTAATTTATTTTTTTTTAAGTATTTATTTGAGAGTTGCGGGGTGGGGGGTGGGTAGAGGATGAGAAGACTCTCATTCTCTGGTTTACTTGCCAAATTCCTGCAACCAAGAGCTGGAGCCCAATCCAGGTCTGCCACATGGGTGGTAGGGACCCGACTAACTATATGACCCATCACCTGCCTCCTCCCAGGAGGTGAACCAGCAGGAGCTGGAATTGGGAGCAGAGTAGGTATTTGAACATAGGCACTCTGATATAGGATGTGGGTGTCCCAAACAGTGGCTTTAACAATAGGCCACATAGCCACCTTTATTTTTAATTTTTCATAAAGTGACATTACTTTATATTATCCATAGAGATCTTCCCTTTGAGAGGAGCCTGTCACATTGGAGGTTCAGAAATGGATGATGAGTGTAGGAAATGTATCATGTGTTTCCATGGCTCAGGACTTCCATTCTTTTCTCCTTCTTCAGCTCATATCCTCCTGTTCAGTCCCATAGCACTTCCATCTTGCTGTGAGACACAAAGAGGGGAGGATCATAGATTTCTCCAGAGGAAGAAGGTTTTCAGATACAGGGGAAGTAACTTTTTGCTCTTACAAAACCATTTTGTTTGCCATTTGGCATGACATGCACTCTTTCTGACAAAGTACTACTCAATGTGAAGTGTTCTCTTTGCATTAAAAAATACCCTTGCACTCAAAAACAAATACCCACCTAGAACCCAAGCTTATTTTTGGTTGCATCAAAACAGTCTTCATGGGAAAGTTCACATGCCATGCTTCAGATAAGTAAAAATCAATATAGTGATTCATGTGTCAGTAACACTCATTGTTCAAGCATAGACACTTAGAATATGATCATTCAGGATAAATGAGTTAGCTCTGGAGATGACTCAGGAGTTTGTTGGGATTTCATTCTATCTATAGGACTGGTTACTGGGTTTCTGCAGCTGAACTGCCAGGCTGCTTCCATAAATTAGTTGATAACATACCAGAATGACTTATATTCAAGTCCTTTGGATTTGGGCAGGTCAGGGATGATGGAGAGAAAAAGAATGGGAGAGAAAAAACCAAAATCAAGCTGAGAAGATGGTGGCTCCACTGAGAAGCTTCTGTGATCTAAACAATAGGCACAGTGAATCTTGCCTGCCTTCTGGAAGTGTGGTGAACATGATGAGAGCAAATGAAATTGAAAGCTCTCTGAGGGTTAAAATTCATTTTACAAATGTAGTGTCTGAAATGTCAAGAAAAAGAAATAAACAGTATTTTGAGTTTTGTAGGCAAACCTTTCTACAACTAGACACTCACCTTTCTGAAATGTCTCTGAAGGGACCACCTTTTGACAGAAACACCTGCCATCAACAACTTGATTCTCTCATGGCAGGAAGGTACGGCCCATGCCTTCTAGGTACACTGAAGGCAGAAAACAGTGAAAGGACCTTTAACTATGAAGAAGAAAGGCACAGGAGCCTTTGAGAAATCCATCACCAGGTCTTTCATTGGGTTGGATCTTTAAGTCAAAATTCTTCACACAATTTTTACAAAAGTTTATTTCAGAGGCAAAGGTAGACACACATGCACACAGAGAAAAAGAGAGGCAGAGGAACAGAGAGAGAATTTCCTTCTGTTGGTTCACTCCCCAAATACCCACAGCAGCCAGGACTGGGCTAGGGATGAAACCAAGATCCTGGAATTCAAACTCAATCAAGGTCTCCTACATGAGTGTCAGGGACCAAATTACTTGAACTCTGTCTTTGGAGGTTTGAATCAGTGGAAAGTTAGAGTCAGGAGTGGGCACTATGGCTCGAACCCTTGTACTTTGATATGGGACACAGGCATCTCAACCACCAGGCTGAATGTCCAGTACACAAGATGTTTCCATACATTTGTCAACAAAACAGCCAAACTAGTTGTCCATTTGAATTGAATGATTGTTGAATTTTGATTTCTATTTTGGGTCCATTCAACCATCAGAATGGATAAATTATAGGCAAGGCTAATGTGTGGAAAAGAGTCATGGGGAGTTGTGCTGTGCATTGTGGTTAAGCAGCTTTCTGTGAATGTAATGTCCAGGCCACCTTGATAAAGAAGAAGAAAGATTCTACATGTATTCTTGTTCAGGTATCAAGTTTTGACTCAATTCAGTGCTTATAAAAGAACCCAGAACCAGTTGTTTATTTTCTTAGGATTTTAACTTTGAAAAATTTTAAGATAGACAACAATTAATGGCAGTTCCTCTGGGAGTAAATATTTAATGCATGCCCTCTGTGCAAATAAAAGTCTGTGAATTTCGATTCTCATACTTGTTGCCAATTCTCAGAGAAGTCCTGTATAATTCAGACAAGTTTGTGATAAAACACAAACTAAAATCATTCTTGTATGCACTCAGTTTTTTGTCTTGTTCCAGTAGAACCATCATGGCCTCCTTTGTTTGATTGGGCAAGTTAATTAATCTCATTGTGTCTCATTTTATTCACTATGAAAGGGACATTATTATCCTATGTCATAGAGAGCCTAGAAGTACATAAAGATAATAAAGTTCCTCATTAGCTCATGCTTTTGGTGCTTGTAAATACTCACAACATGGCTGCTAGGAGAGGCTGCGTTACATTACAGTTCTGGCTTCAGGTGGTAATGACCTTCTCTTTGATCAGTAAGCTTGGCTTGGCTGTCCCATTTACTTATTCATCCATCTCAAACCACTCCACTCGCACTAGCTTCCAGGCACCCAAGGACCGGAGATCATTCCTGGTGTGAGATCTTTGCATTTGCTTTGTCTCTGCCTGGAAATCTGTATCTCCAGGTCTGTTCCTGGCTCTCTCCTTTCCTGTCATTAGGTCATGGTTCACTTGCCACGGAAGAAGGCTCTCCTGGACCAGGAATCTAACGGACAGTCTTCTCTAGTCACTGTTCCTCCTTCTTGTTTCATTTCCTTCACGGCACCTGCAGATTTCTGAGTCATCATGCTCTCCCATGTGTTGTCTGTTTGAGAACAGAAATCTTGGTGCCTTGCCTTTGCATACATAACTGTCTGGCATGAGATAACTGCTCATATGTATCTTTTGAAAGAATGGGTAATTGTGTAACTCAGTCATTATTTTTTATTTTAAAAAATCCCAAGTTCTTGTTCTTAAAGAGAAGTTGACTTTATTCAAAGTAGATGTTCTTCCTCTTGAGTCCAGTTTGTCTTGAATCTGATCTCCTTTTTTGTTTCTCCACAAACTTGACACCTCATGGGATAAAATTTCCCTTTTCTTGCTCTGCTTTGCACTTCAAGGTATATAAGAGCATGAACTTCATAAGGAGGCTACAAAAGCAGGCAGTTAATTCCTCCTGGTTACTGTGTGTCCCATTCGTGAGCAAACAAAATGTGTTTGGCCACATGTTTATACCAGAAAATAAACATGTCGATGGCATGGAAATATGACTTCACTAAACCAATTGTGACTGTGTATTCTTGTAGACATAAACTTGTGACTTCATCTTTCGCTGTCAAGATGCAAAATATCAGTTCATCTTCAATCATTACTATGTTATAACTTGTTTTTTTAAAAGTATCTTTTTAATACATGTATTTGTATTAACTAGAAGAGCAAATTCAGATAAATACTGCTGTTACCTGATAAAAGTGTCTTTGGGTTCATTGAGTTTTCCAAAACCATTTGGATGTTTTTCTTTCCCAATAAATTGGCTTCCCTTTACTTCCAAATAAAATTGGTTTTCATTTTGTGGATAGAATTATCCTAAAGTTCTTTGTTTTGTAGAAATCACTTTTCTTAAAAAAATCACTTTTCTTAATAAAAATCAAAACAATCATAACAGGGTAAATTATAGTATGTTTTACATTTATATTCTGTACTCTTGGAAAAATTATCTGTTGGAGAGAGGAGAGAGAGAATTCCCATCCAGTGGTTCACTTCCCAAATGTATCCAGCAGGCCCCGGCCCCAGCTGGCCCTGGCTGGGATCCAATAAATCCATTCAGGTCTCTTGCGTGAGTGGTAGGAACCCAACTGCTTGAGCCATCACCAGCACCTACATGAGCAGGAAGCTGGATTTGGGAGAGGAGCATGGACTTGAATCCAGGTACTCCTATTTAGGATGTGGGCATCACAACTGGCAACTTATCTGCTGTGGCAAACACCTGTTCCTGAATGCTGTATTCTCAATCCCTTTATATGGGTTGTTTTATTTAGAAGTTTATTCTTAGAATAAATGATGTATGGGTATGTGCAGTAATTATGATCAGCTGCATTAAAGAATGAATCATTTTCAACTGCTGGATTTTGACAGTCAGTGACAGTATCTAGTGTAGGATGAACACAGAGGAAGAATTTGATAAATATTTGTTAAGTGAATCTGTAGCAGGATATGCAACATTTAGCATGCTTGAGAGTATAGCATTTCAGGAATATAAAAACCAATGCAATTAGAATTTTGAAATTGTTACTTTTTCACATATATTTTCCTGATTTTACTTGTTGACATCAGTTCTCAAGGCACTGAATTTTGAGGGGAGAAGGGGTAGAAAAGAAATAGAAGAGAGATACTGCGTTTTACATACACATTTGGAATGCTCTAAATATTCTAAAGTTCCAAAAGTTTGCTATTTCAAATGCTGGATGTACTTAGGTGAGTGGCTCTATTTCAGTCTATGGGTTTTGTTTTTTAATATTGAAACTTCAAAAGTATATCAAACAAAAAGAATTCAAAAGCACTGTAATTTAGACTGTGACAATAATTTAAAAAATACAAAAAGGGCACTGGTAGATTTTTAAAAACTATTTTAATACAAGATTAATAGCAATTTTCTATCCAAATCAGAAATGAAAAATCTTAACCCAAATAATATTCGTTTGACAGTCACATAAAATTTTCGGTTTGATTGGTGCACACATTTATCCTGCATATAAATGATGTATATGCACACAGAGACTTCACTGTTACACCATCCCTAGGTGTCTTTTCATGGACGCATCTCATCACAAGACAATGTCAAGGATTCCAGTTTCCACTCAACTTTGAATGAAGTTCCATATGTCCCCACACTAAGCTGAGCCCATGTTGTCGCAAACCATGATATAGCAAGTCTCCAGAATGCGTACAAGTCAATACTCTGATCACATAAATTGGCCTAAAACTAAACACTGGTTAATGGCTCCACCAAGGAGAAACGTACTGCAAATTTATAAGTCATGATCTCCTTTACTCTTCTGTTGGCGAGGCTAAACTGTTGTCTTTTTTTTTTTTTTAAATTAGAAGTCAGGTCTATTAATTACTGTAAGTAAATGAAAATGAGTTTGAATTTCTGCAAGTTTTGGATGAGGCAAACTTTATACTTGCTAAACCATCTACCTTTAATCAAACCACCTGATAATTAGCCTTGCAAAGAGAAGTAATAAAAGAATCACAACTCAGGAATTTGCTAAGGTTTATTCCTCTTTGGGGACTTCAGTTGGTGTTCAGTCTGTAGCCAAAACATGTATGTAATGGCAAAAGAAATGAAGTAGGCTAATGTCTGCAGCAGGGAATATAAATGAACTCTCAGGGTTCTGCATCCAGTAATAATTTTAATGTGTTTGGTTTAAAGAATGTTGCCTGTATAATTACTGCTTGTTGATGCATAGTAGCATGAACAAAATACTGTTTTCTATCCCTTACATTGAAAGCAGGCGAGACAGTTGGCTATCTGGGTAAATCACTGTAAGGGAGTCGGATTTCTAGAGCTCATGTTCAGTGATGGCTACAATCAGGACACCAATGCCGACATGGCCTTCATTACGATAAGGTTGTCACGGTGGTTCTTCCATACAGAACCATAAACACAGCTCTTATTTTGTGAATGTGCAATTCATTCTTCTCTGCTGAAGACTTTAGCCTCTGCTTAGCTTTTGTTGTAACATACATAAAGCATCACATACACCAATTACAGACGTGTATTTCTGTTAGAAAAATACATATTATAACTAAAGAACATGTAAATAGAGGCACTTCATTAAGCTAAGTGTTTGCAGTTCTGAACGTCACCCACCAATTTCTAGCGTCAGATTCCAGTGAGCCCATTCCTCTCTACTCATAACAGAAGTTATGATGGGATAACAGAATTTAGGGGACGTTAGAGCAAATGAGAGCAGGCATAGAAATAACGGACCATCACTGCTTCCCCGTCACTGTGCGGAAATGAGAAAAATCAGTTCGGGTAAGGGGAGGGATGAATCCAAAATACTCACTGCAAAGGGCTAGTAGTAAGTTCCTTAGGGATAGAAAACAATTCTCCTGTTAAATTAGTCTGCAAATCATCTGACAAACTAGGATAATGATCAACATCAGGAAGTACAACTTGAATAACGTTTTCACCACATCCATGCAGGGTGACTAATGTGGCACCATTTGCTGATAGGCATTTCAGCTCTCTGCCTGGCTCAGATGCATCACCATATCTCACCAATAGGAATAATATTGATAACGTGTTGAAAGAAATGAAGCAGGCGTTTTTATATTATATGTGTGTTTAGTGTGTACTGAACAGGGGTTCACATTCATTAGGATAATGTGTATTCATACACATGCACAAAACTTTAGGGAAAACAAGGCATCCTGATCCATGTCATAGAAGATACTGAAGAAATCTCTTAAGAGAAAGATTTGAAGTTTAAAGCCATACGACTTACTACTCAAATATTCTGGAAAATCAAGGTTGATTTAATTTGTATAATTGTTGGAGAAAGACAATACTGATTTCTGAACATACAATGAACTGAGCAACATAAATGATTGGTCCTTCATAGATGTTTTATGTGTGACTGGTGACAGGAAGCTGAAGTTTGTCAGTGAAATAGATGGTTTCCTGAAGATACAAATGCTGAATTATATTAAATGTTACTTCTATAGAAGTTTAAATGAAAGGATGCCATAAAGTCTCTCAGAATCCTACATTTTATATTTTGTTAGGCATAAAGTAGCAATAGATGCTTGTAAATACTTTGTTTTGCAAAAGTGCTCAAATATACTTAATACTATTGTGCCACATGTGTTCTACTTAAATGTGATGACTAAATCAATAGCTAATTTTAATTTTGATGAGAACAGAGATCGAAAAATACCATTTACGTGTCAATACTGTCAGTGAGTTAATTAAACCGTGACTGGCATACTATGGTGACTTGAGACAATACTTTTCCTTACTCCAGATGCATCATAAAAACCAAGAAACATGTGGACAGTCAGCTGTATTCATAAAGCCCCAGTTTGGTTTATTTTGCTTTCTCTCTGCTAGGAGAAGCATAAGGCCTAGCTTTGGCATACCTGGGGGTGGGGTGGTGGTGGGCTTCGGGGTGGAGGGATTAGGCTGTGGCTCTAAATTGGCCCCATGAGTTTAGGTCATTCATCCAAGTGCCAAGCAGCAGTCTAGGCCAAACGTGTTGCACATGTAAGTGATGGTTTCTCATGAGTAACATTCTTTACACGTAGAGTTTCCGTCAGCAGTGAAGCACTGCATGCCCATGGCTTGTCCCATGAGCTCAGAACAGTCTGGAGCACCCAGGACAAAGCATGCTCATGTGGAAAGGGTGTGCCCTGGCAAACTTTTAATAAATGGACAGTTAGATACGTAAAAAGTTCTCTTTCTTGATTCTTGGTGCTCACAGATCATTGGAGGGTTCCCTTCTCCGAGCAGCACAAAACAAGAAGAGCTGGTTGACAAAACATTTTCATTACAAAGGTGTGTCAACCCTGAGCTTGGAATTAAGAAGTTAAAATCTGTGATTTTTATATATATATATAGATATAAAAATAGATGATCATACTAAGACTAAAAAAGTGAAAGAAATCTCCATGTCAGTACTAGATATATATATATTTTTGTTTTGACTTTTTTTTTGTTGTGAGTTTTTTTGTAAGAGAATGCCCTTGTGATGCAGAAACCAATTGACACAAAGCAAATAATTAAAAATGAAAACTCACCTATGGATCTAATTGTTTATCAATTCATTAAAAGATCCCTTATTCTGATAGAGTGATGAACACAGGGGTGGAAAATCTAATAATGTCAAACCTGTGGCAAAAGCAAGGATTGTACATTGAAGTTTTTTTCAGTTGAGATCTTTGAGGAGGTTGAATTGATGGGGATGTCCACTAGCAACTGAAGGTGAAGGGAAAAATCTGTGCCAATTGGATACAATGGACATACATTAAGAGAATTAAGAAAAATGGTGCCATTTCTGAAATTGAAATAGGGCAGGGTGCGAGAGAGGTGCTGAGTCAGTAATTTTTGCTCTCAAAGATGTAATTCTAAATTTAATATCAGTACCTCCAAATCAATTTGGTATTACGTGGTTAGAGTGCAAGATGACACCTCCAAGACCAACAGTGTATTTTCACCATTTTAAAAAAAAAGTTTCAAGCTTTCTCCCCATAAGCATTTTGTAAACCTGATTTGTTACAGAAAAGCTTACACTGGGAGTTGGCTGTCAAAGCCAAACCTATAGCTTTGAAGTTCTTTTATGTTTCTTTGTTGTTAGCTTCTTTGTTGAAAATGCAGTTGTCTTGGGGTTTGGCCTGATTTTGCAAGGAAAATTATTCTTCCTACCTTTTTTTTTTAATGGGAAAAAAAAAAACCCACTCACAACGTGAGATTCTTTTACTTCTGCAGCATAAAAGCAAATGAAGGTAAGAAAATCTCCTGGTACGAAAGATTTGAGTAAGAATTCTCTCTAGGATAAACAAAGTCCCCACAGATAGCTGAAGGAAAGAGGAGGCAGTTCAGTCTGGCACCCGGTATTCTTTGGGAAAAAAAAAAGGGAGGCAGATCGCAGCACTGCTCTCTTCTCATAGAAAACGGTAAGTTTTTGTGGCGTGGTCCATTGTCCAAGAGTGTAAGAAAAGAAGTGAGTTGGCCATTCAAATAGCTAAAATGCAGTTTCATCTGACCAAAAACCCAGGATTATCTGCACAGTCTCTGCAGTGCCAGGGCCAAGCAGACCAGGGACCAGGAGAGCAGGGAGTGGCCAAGCTGGGCTGCAGCTGAGTCCTCTTCTCTCCGGTCGGGATCGGCTGCAGGGGCCTCTGTGGTGACAAACTCAAATTCTGTGGGACACACATCATCCATGCACCCGCTGCCGCTCCCTGAGCCGCTGGATTCATCACCTGGAGAGGAAAGACGGAAGAAGGTGGTTAAACTGGAAAACAGGAGAGAGGCAAGGCCAAGAACACCCTGGATCTGGGCATGGTGCTGGTGGGGGAACTCTTCCCCAGCAAAAGCTCTCCAACCTACCCCATCAATCAGATGGTTTTTTTCTTTTTCTTTTTCTTTTGAAGTTTCTTTGAGAAGTAGAGAGAGAGAGAGCAAGCAAGCAGGAACCCAACTATTTGAGCCATCACTGCTGGCTCCCAGGGTCTGCGTTAGCAGGACCTGGAGTGGGAGTGGAGTTGGGTATTGAACCCAAGCACTGTGATGGGGGATGTAGGTGTCCTAAGTGGCATCTGAAGCCCTAGACCAAATGCCCTAGACCAGGTTTGTTTTAAAGATTTATTCATTTATTTTTAAGAAAAGAAATAGCTCTGTTGAGATCCAGTTCACATAAGATTTGCACATTCAAAGTCATAATTCAGTGGTTTTTAGTGTATTCACAAAGGTGCACAAACATCACCAGAATCGAATTTTCCAACATTCCTCACCCCTAAAAGAGCTCCCTAGTTTACTCCTCAAGGATTTGTGTCTTCCCTACCCAAAGCCCAGAGCGGCCACAAATTTGGTTTCTTCTCTTTTGCTTTTAAGATTTTTCTTTTATTAATACGCATCTCAATCATATATTTTCCAAAATACTTTCCAGTCATGTCTCAACGATCGTTCCAAAAGATCGCACTGGTCTTTCAGTCAGTGACTGGGCTGCCTTTCAGTTTTGTCTGCCTTCTCTTCTTGAAAGCAATATAATGACTTTGATGGTAAAAGATTCTTATCTAATAAAGCAGGATATTCACAAATATCAGAAATCCAGTTTTGAAGCATTTGCATTAATTCTGAACTGGATCAGCATTCTGCGGGTTTTTTAAACAGGCAGCAGTTTGCTTATGACTTGCTCCTAAACATTTCTATGAGGAAAGGGGAAGAGAGGGAAAGTGAATGCTACATTTCTCCACTGGCCCCAGAAGTGCAAATTTCACAAAGGGACACATCAGAAGTAAACATGTAAAAGTTTTAAATGGCTTTAAAACGTTTAACTGCAATATAATAAAGTAGACAGTGATTAGACACCTACCAATATTCCTCCAAAAGACAAAATATGAACAGGAAAATAACTGCCTTCACTTGCACAGCTTCTCAAATCATGTAAGAAGGGTCTCACATTGAAGTCTCACATTGCTATTTTAAAATAGCAGTAAATGTCTTCACTTTAAGAAAAAGGTTCCCTTTCTCCCCTTCCCCACCCAAAGTATTTAACATGAAAGATTGGTCTTCCTTACATATTAATTTCATATTTATGTGAAGAAGCAATATCCATCAATAATTTGGCAGTTTCACAAAGCCATTATCTAGTGTTGCTATGAAACAGACTTTAAATTCTAGGGAACAAAGTCTCTTTCTACAGCTAATGTTAAGTTGAAATATAAAGCGCAGGGCATTAGACTACATTTCTGGATTTAGTACACCAAAAAGAGGGAAACCTAGGAAAAGTTACTTAGTGTTTTGTCGAAGACAGAGACCTACATAAGCTGATTTGTGGTTACATCATATTTTATACTGTGCATTTGCAGCATCTGCTTGTTGAAGAAAGACATGCACTGAATCCATCCCTACCCTGTATCTTAGATCCCTTGCTCCCCACCCCAACTATCTAGGACTCTATACCAAGAGTTGAGGGTATGAGTCCAAGTCGTCACAGACAATCCAGTGGATAAAGTCAGTGTGATGCACTGGCGTGAAGCGTGAGCCATAAGAGTGCCTGCTGGACTTCAGCAAAGTTCTGCTGTGGAAGAAAATTGGTAGCCAAGTTGTCATTCTTCTCACAAGTAAAATATGCTTGTATCAAAGGCCTTCATGGATCTCTATGAGTGAGACCCCAGTGAAAAGAAGGGGCCATCAAAGGAGGAGGTACTTTCTCTGAAGGGAGGAGAGAATTTCCACTTCACTTATGGCCCTATCTAAATACTGATGGAGTTTGTGGACTCAAAAGGCTTCCATAGCCTTGGCAGCTTATGGCAAGAGCCTCAGGTGATCACTGATGTCATAAATAAGAGTGTTAATTGTTAAATTAACAACAGGAGTCACTGTGCACTTACTCCCCATGTAGGATCTCCATCATTAATGAACTGTACTATGAGAATTAACAGTAAAACTAGTCTTCAAACAGTACTTTATACTTTGTGTGTGTGTGTATGTGTGGGTACAAACTGTTGAATTATTTACTTAGTATAGAGTTGGTCTTCTGTATATAAAGTTAAACTAAAAATGAACCTTAATGAAGTATGGGATGGGAGAGGGAGTAGGAGGTGGGACATGAGTTGGGGTGGGAGGGCAGGCATGGGGGGAAGAACCACTACATTCCTAAAGTTGTACCTATGAAATTTGCACTCATTAAATAAAAGCTTTTTTTTTTTTTTTAAAAAAAAGGCCATCAGGAAATCCCAATTCTAGAGCTTCTGCTTCCTAAGGTGTTACTTGAATGCAGTTTATATAACCACTCACAGCTTCTGTAATTCCCACTCGCCCACCTCCTCCCTCAGCAGGTGCCTTTAACATCTGGATGAAATATACACCTGGTGTTGGCTGATTTTCTGTAGTAATTGAGGGCTTTCTTTGAACTATCTGTTGGAGCAATCTCAGAAGCAGGGAAGGATTGTGTTGAATAATTTGTCTCATCTGTTGAAACTCGGCCTCTTCCATAAAAATTCCATAAAAATCAAAGAGATACCCTCTAGAACTTATTGTCACTGTTGCTGTCACTGTACCTGCAGCCACTGTTGAAGACTGAGGAGCTTCAGTACCAGTGGCTTGAGGGGCATGACTACAGCCCGACTTTCTCTCTCAGGATCTCCATTAAAGGATACTCCACAACTCTGTCAGGGTTGTTGAAACTGGCTCTCAGGGCTACAAGGACTTTCTCTCATTCATATCCCTTTGGCATCTCAGTCACCATCTTGTTGTACGTCTGGCCTGACACAAGTGTACTTGTTGTATCTTCAAGAAGGTTTGATCAAGGAACAGTTCCCTGGCGTACTGTCAGCTGATACTGGGCCAGTAGGCACTGACATGTCTACCCGCTTTTCTGCAGGTCTCTCTCACGTACTTGCTCTCTAGCAGGTGCAGGTTCAGAAGATGCTGTCATTGATGCTGGAACCATGGCGGCAGACATAGAAGAGGCGGTCACAGCCAGGGCAGGTGTTAGGGCCTGAGTTGCAGCGGGTGCTGGGGAGGAACTAACTGCTGTGGTGGTAGGATTTGAATGCTGAGTTGTCACTGCTGATGGTTCTGTCACTGCTCTGGGTTTTGTCACCATTACCACCACAGTACTTTCCTCACCAATTTTATATTCTTTGAGAGCAATGCCATTATTGAGGAGTTTGCTGGCTTAAATTAATTGTTGTCCCACTACCAAAAAGGCATCTTCTTCCTTTTCAGATTGAGTTTTCTCTTTCAGTGCTCTCACTGTCTCCTCGGGTTCCATGTTGATCTAAAAGTCTGCTGCTGGAAGGCCTTCGGGGTGATGCATGTGGTGCAGCTGTGCAGGTCCTCTGCTGGGCCCGTGCCACTTCCTGGCCACTGGCCTACTCACCCTAACCACGCTTGCTCTCGGGAGGAAGGGGCGGGGTGGGGGCTTTTCCAAGTCACCTTGGTCTATCTACTCATTTATTTAAAAAGGAGAGGAAGGGAGAGAGAGATCTTCCATCTGCTGGTTTTCCCTCCAAATGCCCACAACAGTTGGGGCTGGGCCAGACTGAAGCCAGGAGTCTGAAACTCCGTCTGGATCTCTCACGTGGGGTGGCAGGGATCCAAGTACTTGGGTTGTCATCTGCTGCCTTCCTGGATGCATTACAGGAAGTTGGATTGGAAGAAGTTTACTCAGGACTTAAACTGGAGCTCTGATATGGGATGCAGGTGTCCCAAGAGGCAGCTTAACCCAGTGTGTCACAGCACTCAACCCTCAGGTTTGTTTTCCGTGGGCAGATTTGTGACAGGCAGATGTACTGTACAGCAGTGAAACACAGTACTAATTGACATCCAGAGTTATGTAACCTAAGGAATTTGTAAAACTCAGGCCTAGTGGGAGGCCACACTGACCATGTTGGCACTGCAAAGATATCTCTTCTGGACAATATTTAAATTACTTTTTTGAAATTCTATTCTTTGCTCTTTTTGGGGTGTGTGTGTGTATATATATATGTATGTGTATCTGAGAGCCATTGTTCTTGGCAGATGTCATGCTTTTAAAAGGATTTTGGAATCCTTTTATGCTCTGTTAAAGCAATGTGTTAAAGTAATCTATGATGTTCTCTTGATGTCTGTTAAATTCTAATTGTTCAAAAACAGCTGAATTTTTATTAAGATCTATGGGTTATGTAAATATGTGCTTATTTTCAAAGATTTGAACAATCACCTTGTAACAAGATCAAATTTGGTCTATGAGTTTATAATTTTAAACATGGCGACTTAAAGTCTTTTGTCATCCACAGTTATATATGATTTGCTGCTCATAAAACTAAAGCGTTGTTGGTTCTGTGTGTAGCTGTCCTCCTATGGGTTCCTATGGACTTTTTCCAGCCACTTCCATTGTATTCAGTACTTTGGGATGGCTCTGTAAACAGATGAAGCCAATAATGTATTAACAGTACCATCTGAGAGAAAGTATGGTTAACTGAGGTTACTAAGGAAGCCTATTTTAAAGAAAAACTCAGAGGAGGAAAACAAACATAGCACACAGGAAGTTGGAGGAGCAAGAGCAAACAGCCATGGAAGGCAGGTAGGGTTGTCCCCTCGCCGCCTTCCCACCTATGTTGTCCTCAAGAGCAAGGATGGATCCATCTCATCCAACCACTCCCTTTAATCAGGGCCTGCTGCTTGGCCCATTCCCTCATACTGGTTTTTTATATTTTAACTGTTTGAAAAGAATCAAATGACAATTATTTTGTCACCTGTGAAAGGTGTATCTGAAAATCAAATTTCAGTGTCCCTGTCCTCCTATGAGCTTTCATTGGCTCCAGCCACCTCCATTTAGCTGCAGATTATCTGTAACTGCCCACAATAGAGTAGAGATAAGAGCAGACTGGGGGGATTGTGAGAGAGGCTATATGGCCCTCAAAGTCTTGCATATTTAATATCTGACTTTTAAAGATTTATTTATTTGAGAAACAGTGGGGGAGAGGAAGAGGAGAGATCAATCCACTAGTTCACTGCTTCAATGACTGCAATGGGTGGAGATGGACCAGGCAGAAGCCAGGAGCCTGGAAGTCCATCTGGGTCTCCTGTGTGGGTGGCAGGGGCCCAAGTACTGGGCCATCATCTACTGTGTGCCCAGGTACATTAGCAGGGAGCTGGATTGGAAGTGGAGCAGCCAGGACTTGAACTGGCTCTAACATGGGATGTTGGATGTTGACGCTGGTGGTTTAACCCACTCTGTAACAGTGCTAGCTCCTAATATCCGAGTCTTTAAAGGAACAGTTTGCTATTCCCTGCTTGAAAGCAATGCCCAGTGCCCACACCATGTGTTGTCTTAAAGTGTCATCTTTCTTTGCTCAATATGCATCCTGGCCCACAGTTCCCATCTCTCACTGCTTAGTTTCTTCCTGTTTGACAAGCACTCTCTCCGACCTAGTCCCATATGAGTTCATCTGTTACCAGCCATGTGAAGGTACTTATTACCACCCAGGATTGCACTGCTGATTTTCTTGTTTACCACTCATCTCTTCCTCAAGAAGGTAAACTGAGGATATACATTTTTTAGGGAAGAACCTTTGTATATGTTGCTCACTGCAGCATTCCACAGCCTTTGATGGTCTCTGGCATGCAGCAGGTGCTCAATAAATACTTGTGGAATAGATAGATGTGCCATGGGTGGTCTACTTGGCTTTTGTCAGTTCCTCATCTGAACAAATATGGATGATAACTTTTACCTTGCAGAGTGTATGTGAAGACAATTTGATAACATGTGTGAGGCATTGAACCCACTGCTATCAGTATTGCCTGATGGAAAAAAATGATTCCTACAATTCAGGTGACCCAGAGTTTAACCTATTGTTTTGAATTTAAATGACCTAGTGAGCCATTTGACCTCTCTTAGGTTCTACATTTCTCACCTGTAAAATCAGTAATAATACCCACATGTGTCTCCTGGAATTGTTATGGGGAAAAGTGAGATAATGTTTCTGGAAGGACTCAAGAAACTTAAGTTTTATGATGCCATTTGCTATTTCTCCCACTTACTCAATGCTTCTAACAGCCCCACACCCCTCCCTTGCTGGCTTCAAATGGTGATGTTCCTTGGGCTGCTTCTGAGAGTCTGACAGCATCCTGGCTGCTGGGTGCTGCTTAAGTAAATTCAAGGTCATGTAGGGGTTCATGTTCCCTTCAATGACAAAAACAGTGTAGCTCCAAGGAAGGGGCATCTAAATATAAGGAGATTTCACATGCACATACTACATTAGTTGTTTGGTTTTTATCCTTTTCAATTGACAGTACTAATTGCACAGCTTTTGGGGGGTACTTTGCCATAGTTCATTACATGTATACACTGTGTAATGATTGAATCAGGGTGATTAGCATTTCCTTCTGCTTATCATTTCTCTGCGTTTAGAACCTTCAAACTCCTTTTGTTCTTCATAAAATGCACAATAGGTTGGTGCTGTAGAACACTAGACATTATTCTTCATATCCAAGTATATTTTGTTACTGATTACCCAATCTGCCTCCATTCCATTCCTACTTTTCCTAGCTTCTAGAAATCACTACTCTGCTCAACTTTTTAAGCTTCCATGTTTGAGTGAGAACATGCTGTATACTAGGCTGTTAACATTTTTTCTGATTTATCTTTAGTGGTCTTTTATAAGGGGGAGAATGCCATTAATTAAATTCAGAGATACCAGAATTGCTAAGGGAATTGTTCTGAACACTGGTATCATGACAAAAAGTAATATAACCTTTACAAAGATATTATTAAAGCAACTTAAAATATTAAAATTGTTGGAAGCACATAATTATAGATTCTGGCTGGCAAAATGATGGCCCCATCTCTTTTGGATAAAGAATCTTAAATGGCTTTTAAGGAGTGGGATTGGCAACGTAAGTGTCAAAAACAGTAAGGGTGCCAATGGCTATAAGATGTGATCACAGTTTGTATGATAGTATCCTCAGGACCACATATAGAGCTTGGGCTACAGCCAAGGGATGCTTTTAGTGTTGTTCGTTTTTATTTTCCTTTGAAAGGAAATGGAGCATGATCTCTGTCTCCTGGACATTCTCCGAGTGTCGCAGATTGACATGGATCTAACTTCTATAGGTCAGAGAAGAGAGAGGAGCAAAGGGCAACCGCATGTCACTCATATGTGTCTTGCATTATCCATTCCAATAGTCTCTCCCCAGAAAGTGTAGCATGTTGGTAAATGAAGAAGGCAGAACAGATAAAGTGAGAGGAGTGAGGCTAAGTAATGAGTAGGAGCAAAACAAGGAAAGCTAAGGCCTTGTGTGATATTCACATTGGAAAGGAGAGGCTTAGCTATGAAGTCCATTGGGTTGGCTCAGAAAATTAATTTTTGAGTCCTTTAAAATGGAATAAAGCACTAAAATTTTTCTACAGGGACAACTCAGTAACCTGACAGTATAGATGACTTAATGTCTTCCATCTGGAACTTTCTGTTTCATTAATTTAAGCACTCAAGAATCATCTTTTACTTCAGTGACCAAATGGCAGAATCCCTAGCAATTTCACATCTTTATGTTCCATAATTTTTTTCTTGGAAACTCTCTCTTTAAGGGTATACACTAAAAAAACACCCAAAACAAGAAACAATAACCAAAACTTGCCTTTGTGGAAATGTATCTTGGAACCACTTAGGCAAAACCAACTGTAGTTAGCTTCATGTCAGTGTTTACTTAATAGTCCATCAAATTATTTCTGATGCTTTTGTCATGTGTAATATTGCATTGGTGTTTTACTTTCTCTATTTCAGATACGAATGTCTATGGGTTATGTATGTACACTACTATATAGAGTGGGAGATAATGCTGAACCCACTCATTTACTACCCACCAGGTGCTGTCTTAGATCCTTGCTATATCACCACAAATTGGCCTCCAAGCATTTTCTTGGGCAGGGTTGTTCTCCATTTTATAGAAGAGGAACCCGAGACTCAAGAAGTAGAGTACCTATGCTCTCTGACTTACAACGGAGGTTTGCCCCAATAAACTCATGGAAAATTGAAAATATTCAATTTTGTTGAAAATGGACTTATGACACCTAACCTGCTGGACATCCTGGCTCAGCAACACAGGGTACCATATGTGTAGTTGTCCACCCTTATGACCATGAGGCTGACTGGGAGTTGGGCTTGTTGTTGCTGCCCAGCATTGTCAGGATGAGACATTCAATGCCAGCCCAGGACAAGGTCAGAGTTCAAAGTTCCAAATGTGGTTTTCACTGAATACAGATTGCTTCCATATCATCCTACCTGAACCATCATAAGTTGGAGACCATATGTAATCTGTTGAAAACCTAAGTTCACAAGTGATTAAGACAAGGGTTTTAACCCAGCATGTCTGAGCAGTATGTAGAACATTTTTTAAATGATACTGGGGCAGGGGGAAGGAAGCTGGATTTTGTGGCAGATGTAAATACTGATTGATGAGGAAAAGAGAAAGTAAAAACAGGGCTTTGTTGCTTTCTCATTGATGGATCAACTAGCCTCTGAAACCCTGCTGAATGTGATTTATTGGGACTATTTCTTAAAACCAGCTATGATTTTATGTTCACTTTTGTGGCTCAGATTTTCATGGAATATGAAAATGGTTACAGATTAGGAAGAAAAAGACAAAGCCCAAGAGCATACTGTTCTTGAAGAAAAAGGATGGTAAGATAAAAGTACAGTGTGCTCCATTGCCATCTTTCACTTTCAAAGTTACTGAGCTGCTAAAGCTATTCTTACTTGTGTCCTGGAAGTTGACATCATTGCCATTGTATGCATTCTTCAGTTTGTTGGTCATCACCCGGAGAGCCATGATCTGCTGTCTGATGAAAGTGTCAGGCCTGGTGATGTCCACGTCCACCTCGGGATTGTTGATCTGGTTTGTTAGCCCATCATTCATAATCTCAGGCAGGTATCTGTAAGGCAGAGAGGAAGAGAACAGCTCAGGATAGTGCAGCAGGCACTTGGAAACCAGATTCTGCCATGGCAGCTTGAACAGTGAGCCAGAGCACTTGGCCAAAAGTGGACATAGTTCTGGAAAACAAATGCCAAATGGTACAAACAAGGAATACATTTTCTGAGGACATGTGGCTAAAATGGCTTCAGACTGGTGTTTTTTTTTTTTTTTTTTTAATGATGCTGATTTCTTAGGTAGACTCCTTTATACGTAATTGTTAAATTAGGAACTTGGAGAAATCATTACTTAAAATTAACTACTCTTCATTTCTGCATTCCAAATGTTACAGAGCTCAGGTAAAAGGGGTTGATAACTTCCTCAGTCCTCCTGTTAATTTTTGTATTGAGAATTGGACTTAAAAATTACACACAGCATGACAGAGTTCTCTTCTATAAGGATTCCCTTTCTAACTCATGAGTCCCTATCTCAGATTTTCTTATTCTTCTTTTTCTTTTTTAAAACTTTTGCTATAAAGAGAAGAGATTTCATGTATTTCATAGGTACAGTTCTAAGAAGATAACCATGCTTCCCTCCCCCCACCACTTTCCTTCTCTCAGCTCCTTCCTTCCTTCCTTTTCTTTTTTTCATTAATTTTTGCATAGACATAATTTTAGTCCACTCTATAATCACAGACTTAACTCATCACAAACCATAATATTCAACAAGTAAAAAGTAGGAAGACTACAGTTCCACAGGAGTATAAACAAGGGCTAAAAACAACAGGCATACCACAGGAGGTCCATTTCATTGATATACATTTTTTTATTCTATATTAACTACCATTAATTTCCAGGAATGGGATGGCTGGGTCCTACGGTAGGTCTATTTTCTGATTTCTGAGGTATCCCCATACTGTCTTTCACAGTGGCTGCAGCAGTTTAGATTCCACCAACAGTGGTTAGGGTACCTTCATTATTAATGGCTGAGTAGTATTCCATAGTGTATGTATACTGTATTTTCTTTATCGAGTCATCAGTTAATGGAGATCTGTGTTGATTCCATCTCTTAGCTGTTGTGAATTAAGCCTCAATAAACATGGGGATTCAGATAACTCTTTCACATGCTGATTTCATTTTGTTTGGGTAAGTTCCCAGGAGTGGGATGGCTGGGTCATGTGGAAGATCTATTTTCAGATTTCTGAGGCATCTCCATACTGTCTTCCACAATGGTTGTACTGGTTCCTACCTCAGATTTTAATCAGAGGAAACTTCTGGATATAAAAAATACCTATGGCAAGTTTTAGGAGCAACCAATGCTTGTTGGAGTGTTTGAAATGTCAGGGTTTTCAATTTTACAACAGACTGTTGGGTCCAATTTGGTAAATTTGCCAGCACTTGGTGAAGTATCTCTACCAAATATGTCAAAGTGGTCAATCCTTCAGTATCAGCTGTCTAAGCTGCCTATGTTTACTTATATAAGTGGAGACTAACAATCTCAGAACCTTGCTTGGAGCCCTCTCTGATTCTTCTTAACCTCATGGCCTGTCAATCTTGCAATGTTTGCTTTTCACAAAGATTCTCATTCCTGCCTCTGTTCTCCCAAACTGAGTTCTCTCTCCCTCTTTTCCATTTGAGTGCATCCTGAATCCATGTTGAGTGAATCTTCATAACATACTAGTTTTGCAGTATCACTATCCTGTTTAAAAACTTCTGAGGTAGCAGCTAGTGTCCAGTGAGCACTTACTGAATGCTAAGCAGTGTTATATGAACTTCACATGCATTTTTAAATTCAAGCTGGAAGCAAGTGTAGCAGATAGGTACTGTTTTATCCCCATTTTATGAAATAGAAAACTGAGACTTAGAAGAAGTAAATTTGTAGGCACAGAGCTAGCAGATGGCAAGCCATAATTTCAGTCGAGTCTAGGTCCAGAGTCTCTTAAACACTGGCCCGTGCAGCCTGCTGGATTACAAAGCACAACTCTCACTTTCTAGCCTAGCAGTCAAAGTGCATTTCCACAGAGTTCTACTTTCTTAAGCTGCAGTACTCTCATCAAGGGATACTTATGTCTTACAGAGTCCATTCCTGTATCTGTCTGCTTGCCTGTTCCACTGGTTTTCCTTATCTGAAATGAGCTTTCTCAATTAAGTCCCAAATACCCTTAAACAATTAGGACAATCCTCCCTTTCTCCTAATGTATTTTTCGGCTTTCAGGATCTGCCCATACTTTTGTAGGCCTGCCAGGTTCCCTTGGGAATTGCATGCATTGTAAGCTGAGAGCTGAGGCAGCAAGTAGGTGCTGAAATCCAATTCATTTCTGCGGTCACCAGGCCGTGCACCTGCAGTGCCTTTTCGTTTCTCTTTTTGGTAATCTTTAATTTTTTTAAGGGGCAGGTGTTGTGGCTCAGCAGGTCAAGCAGCCACTTGGGACTCAGTGTCCCATAACAGAGTGCTGGTTGGAGTCCTCGTTGCTTCACTACTGACACAGCTCCCTGTTAATGTGCCTGGGGAGCAACAAATGATGACCCACATACTTGATTTTCCACCACCCACATAGGAGACTCAGGTGGAATTTCTGGCTTTGGCCTGGCCCAGCTCCTACTGTGGTGAAAATTTCAGGACTGAACCAGTGGATGGAAAAGCTCTTTCTGTCTCTGTCACTCTGCCTTTCAAAATAAATAAATCTTTAAACATATAAAGCCTTAAACAATTTAAATTTTGTATTTATCTGAAAGGCAGAGAAAGATAGAGATCTTCCATTTCTTGGGTCATTCTCCAGATGCATACAACAATGGAAGATATTCCTGGTCACGAAACCTAATCTGGGTCTCCCACGTGATTGGCAGGGACCCAAGTATTTGAGCCATCACCTGCTGCCTCTCTGGGTGCACATTAGCAATAATCTGGAATTGGAAACAGCCAGGTATCCCAAGCAGCATTTCTTTTTAAACTTTATTTATTAATTTATTTGAAAGAGTTGCCAAGAGGAGAGGGAGAGACAGAGATCTTCCATCCCTTGGTTCACTGCTCAGATGGCCGCAGTGGCTAGGGGTGGGCTAGGCCGAAGCTGAAGCCAAGAGCCTGGAGCTTCACCTGGGTCTCCCACATAGGTGGCAAAGGCCCAAACACTTGGGCCATCTTCTGCTGCTTTTCCCAGGCCATTGGCAGGGAGCTGGATCAAAAGTGGAGCAGCCAAGACAGGAACTGGCGCTCATATGGGATGCTGGCATCACAGGTGGCAGCCTTATTTGCTATACTGCAGTGCTGGCCCCCTCCCAAGCTGAATCTTAACTGCTGCACCAAACACCTGCATTGGTGATTGTTTTGTTTTAGAACATTTCAATCTATATGAACGTAGAGGCAATGTGTAACAAACTCCGTGTTCTTGTCTGGGTGCCTTTTTCTGATTGCTACACAAAGATGCTAGATTTGTCTGTGTCCTGGAAAGAAAGAGACGGCATATTCACAGTGGGTAACAGAATTTTCTTCAAGAAGAGACTGTAAAGGTGTGGTCAAGGTTGAAGGAAACCGGAATTGAGTAATGAAAGACCTTGGGGCTGGCAACAGGAGAGGGGACCCAGGAGGTGAGACGAGATGCTGTTAGCGCAGTGTACAAGAACGGAAACCACAGAAAGCCACCACATGACATAGCAGTGGCCGAAGCATAAGCCGTTGGGGAGGGAGCCAGCAGGAGGATGAGGGTACCTGAACTCCAACTGCTGTCTCCCATTGGCTGATTCCAACAGGAAGCCAGCAGGCCAAGGAGCCCAGGCGATGCAGCTTACAGAGGTTTGCTCCAGGGCCCAGGAAGGAGGAGAGGGGAAGAGTGATCTTAAGGGGAGTTGCACAGTCAGACCTGGCATCCTCCAGGCTGGTGGGTGGCCCTGCCTGGTTGCTGTTACAAGGGGACTTTAAAAAAGTTTGTTGAATAATGGGATTAAAGGTGAGTTCATTTTGATGCAAAAAAATTTAAATCTGTGAATAATTTTTCATAATATGCATTTTAGGAACTTTTTGAAGCGCCTTCATATTGTTCTTATACAATATCCTCATGCTTAAAATTCTTCCCCTACATGCACATCATTTTCCAAGTTCTAGAAACCAAAGCCTCTATCTGTCAGCTTCCAGAGGAGAAACCACATGGTGCAATTTTGTTACTTAATCCAATTTTCAAGCATTAAATCTCAGGCGTGAAATATCTGTTTATGAATTGGTTTGTGCATTTTAAATCAGAGGCTCCTGCGTTGTCTCCCTGTCTTTATTCACATCTTGCCTTCACAGTGTTCATTAAATAATGAATAATGAAACTCCCAAAGTGAATTATTTTTTCCTGAAGTTTTAAGTGCTTAATATCCTAAAAAATGTCCTAATAGAAATGTTAAGAAGCCATGGATCTGTAAGTCTTTGATTTGGTGGTAAAGCATCACTTCTGGCCCGTAATATATCTGGCATGTAAGTAAATTCTTGTCTGATTCTAAGATTGTCTTCCTGCCATCATTTGTAATCTGTGACTGTACTTCAGAATGTTCGTAGGGAAGTGGAATTGAAAGATATGCCTACTGGGGTGGGCAGAGGTTGGGGTGCTGCTCAGCCCATATTGGAGTGCCCAGGTTCAAGTCTCACCTCTGCTGCTGATTCCAGCTTCCTGTTCATGTGTACCTTAGGAGGTAATAGATTATTTTTTTTAATCTGAAAGAATTATGGAGGGAAAAAGAGAGTGAGGGAGGGAAGGAAAGAGAGAGAATAGATGACTTTTTAAGTACTAGGACCCTTGCCACCCAAATGAGAGATTCATATGAAATTTCTAGCTCCTGGCTTTGTCCTGATTCAGCCTTGGCTGTTGCATATATTTGAGGAGTGAACCAGCAGATGGAAAAATCTCTGTCTCTTTGCCTTTCAAATAAAATGAAAATAAGTAAAATTTAAAAAAGAGATGTTGATTTTAGTGCAAAATCCACACATACTTTTTTTCCTAATAGATATTTTCTGTGCATGTTTTGAAAGCCCCTCATGTTGTCATACAATTATCTATGCCAGGCTCCATGAACTCTAGCTAATTACTAGAGTGCACTGGAATTAACTGTGGGGAGTACAGGCCACTGTCTGCTGACCCAGGAGGAGTTGAGAGGAGCAGAAAGGCTATGGTTCCCTTGGGTGTTGCTCTTCTGCATTTTGGAAAGTGATTCCTGCAGCCGGACCTGTGCCAAATCAGAGGCGAGCTTTGTTTCTCTTCAATGCTTCGTGTACTGCACGGCCAGCGGAGCCTCATTTCTCAGAAGCTCCCTGCGATGGCTTACATGGGAATGCTACCCCTGGGAGTCTGAACATCTAGGAACAGTAAGTGGCTGCCAAGTAAACCCAGCCTCTGTGTCTGCTGCTGCTCAGTCACTTGCAATAAAATCGACTAACAATGCCCCGTGTCCTGAAGCACCTTCTCTCCTTTGGGTGCCTTCAGAGGGTGACTTTGGAGACAATGTGGCTATTTCAACCTGAAACGATTGAGAAAGAAAATGGCCATTTTGTCACTGCAGAGGTAGATCCTGAGGATAACTCTGGGGATGTCTGTTGTGAAGTCTGAATGGACTGTGAAAACCCAGTTTAGCACTAGGATCTCCTGAACCCACCTGCTCATTGCCTGTCCTGTTCATTGGGTCTTTATCTAAAGCTCTTATCTTGCAAAGCAGACACATCATTGAGCCCACCCCCTCTTCCTTTTATTAACTTCTGCACAGCTCTGACAGGATGGCATTATAGTCTATGCACCATCACATCCCTGAAAGACACGGAAGGAGAATGTAGGTACAGATAGCCAAGATTCCAAGAACGGAGGCATGTTTACCTGGAGCAGGGAGAACCCAGAAGTGAAGACAAACAGGAGACTTGAACAGGGGTGCCACTGTTTGCCACTGCTTTCATGAGATGGTGTGGCACCAGTGAAGAGCCAAGCATAGCTTCATCACTTTGGTTGCCTTCTGTTTTTGCAAGAGCATGGTTAGGAAGTAAATCTTCGTTGGCTTTGCAGAATTATTTTTTTTTTAAAAGATATATTCTAAAGTCAGAGTTAGAGCAAGAGACAGAGAGATCTTCCATATGTTGGTTCGCTTCCCCAGATGGCTGCAATGCATAGGACTGAGCCAGACTGAAGCTGGGAGCTCCACAGGGACCTCCCATGTGGGTGGCAGGGGCCCAAACATGTGAGCCATCTTCTGTTGCTTTTCCCTGGCCATTAGCAGAGAGCTAGATCAGAATTGGAGAAGCTGGTACACAAACTGGTCCCTATATGGGATGCCAGTGTCACAGGCAGTGGCTTTATCTACTAAGCCACAATGCTGGCCCCAAGAATTACTTTCTTCACATCTGATTTCACACTGTTGATGTGGGCTTCCCTGATTACACCTCAACATCATAGCTGATTAGAAGAATCTCACAGGAATGCTGGGGGAATCCACCTATCCAGCCTTGTAGTGGCCTGCAGGCTGTGTGCTGGGTCCGCTGTTGGCAGAGTTGACAGCTTCTGTCACCTGAGAGACAGGAAACATGACCTGTCCCTGCTGGAGTTTCCCACCAGCCAACCACAGCACTTGCCAATCTCACCATTCAAAACCACTCCTTACAGCTGAGCTGATGCTTCTAGAAAGGTCGTGTTGGTAGTAGAGACAGTGCTGACTTAGCAGCATTCAGTATTTGTCATCATCAGACTAATGCCTGAGGGAGCTGTGTATTGAGGGAAAGGGGCCCATAACTCTCAAGGTTTAATGGGATTTGAAAGATTCAAGAAGTCTGAGAAGTAAGGCATTAACAAGGAAAGTTGTCCGGGCTGTGCCCAGTGGGAGCAGCGTGCTCCTTGTGGACGAGACAGAATGGGATGCCTTGGTGCTGGCCGGGGTTTGTCTTCGAATACCTGATCTGTCCTCTGACTGCTCTTGTCTCAAGACACAGTTGGCAGAGTTTGGTGAAGCAGCTTCAAGTGTTTGTTGCAGCCAACAAGCTCCATTCACTCCACGTCTCCTCAGCAGTTTCTAATTCCAGGGTACATAATTATTCATCTTCAGCAGGTTTAAGAGCCTTACGAATCTAAGTAGACTCAGAGCTCACAAGAGCTAGAATTCTTTATGTGCAGCTCCAAAATTCAAAACCCTCCACGTTTGTCTGCAGCCCATTTGTTAGCAAAACTTCATCTGTTCTGAAGTGAGGCTAATTACAGTCCTGATTCATCCCACTTAGTGGCACTTTAATACATTTTGCCGCAGAAGTAGTAATGTGTTTGAAGGAGGGTTGTAGCCCCTGGCCCCACTGGGAGTATTACCAAATAGGCACCATAATCGCCATGGAGATTTTCTCACATATGAAAAATTCTTAATTCTGAAACACCTGTGGTCTCAAGGGTTCTGTGTAAGAGACTGTGAACTTAGGGTATCAGGAATTTCTTTTAGAAGTTCTCTTAAAATCTCTTTTTAAAGCTCACAGGCATTAGAATGGCTATTACTTGAAATAAAAGAAATCACAAGTGTTGGCAAGGGTGTGGAGAAATTGGAAAATTGTGCACCGTTGGTGGAAATGCGGCACAGCGCAGCAGCTGTGGGAATCAGTGTGGCAGTTCCTCAGAAAATTAAAAATGGAACCACAGTGGATGGATCAATTCTACTTCAGGGAATATATGCAAATAATTGAAAGCCAAGACTGGTTCAGGGGCAGTGTTATGGCCGAGCAGAGCAGGATAAAGCCACTGCCAGAATCCCTTATGAGCACTGGTTAAAGTCCAACTGCTGCATTTCTGATCCAGCTCCTTCCCCATGTGCCTGGGAAAGCATCAGCAATGGCACAAGCACTGGGCCCCAGATGCCCAGGATAGAGACCTGGCTAGAGTTGCTGGCTCCTGGCTTTGGCCTGGACCAACTCTGGCTGTTACAGGCATTTGGGGAGTAAACCAGTGAATGGAAGATCTCTTTCTCTTTCCCTCTCTCGGTCACTTAGCCTTTCAAATAACTAAATCTTTAAAGCAAAGATGGAGGCATTTATTCATACACCTCTGTTCATTACAGCACTACTTAGTGTAGCCAGCTGGTGACTGGAAAGACACAAAATATGGTGTTTACATGCAAAGGCAACATGGTTCGGCATTACAAAGGAAGACAATTCTAAGACATGCTAAAGCATAGAAGAGCCGTGGGGACTTTATGCTGAGTGAAATGAGCTCATCACACAAGGACAAATGTGGTGCGAGTCCATTGACATGCCATATCTATGGTCGTTAAATTCATAGAAAGAGGGGTGGCTTCCAGGGCTGGGCACCAGGGAAAGGAGTGTGGGAAATTAGTGTTGAATGGGCACCAAATTTCAGTTTAGGAAGATGAAAATGTCCTGGGGAGGATGGGGTGATGTTTACACATCAGTGTGAATGCATGTAACGCACTGAGCTATTCACTGTAAAATGATAAATTGGTTTAATGATAAATTACCGGTAAATTGGTGTGCTTTATCAAAATGTACAAATGGAAGTTTAACACTTTAAGAGTTCTTGATTTGGTTACTTTTTCCCCTATCCATTTTTCTTGGTTGGGAAGTGGTATTACTGAAAGCATACTGTGACCTTATGCTTTCAGTGTATATATCTTTTTTTTTTTTTTTTTTTTTTTTTTTTTTTTTTTTTTTTGGACAGGCAGAGTAGACAGTGAGAGACAGAGAGAAAGTTCTTCCTTTTTTCTATTGGTTCACAACCCCCCCACCCCCCGCAGTGGCTGCTGCGGCTGGCGCGCTGTGCTGATCCAAAGCCAGGAGCCAGGTGCCTCTCCCGGTCTCCCATGCGAATGCAGGGCCCAAGGACTTAGGCCATCCTCCACTGTACTCCCGGGCCACAGCAGAGAGCTGGACAGGAAGAGGAGCAACTGGGACAGAATCCGGCGCCCCGACCGGGACTAGAACCCGGTGTGCCTGCGCCGCAGGCGGAGGATTAGCCTATTGAGCCATGGCGCCGGTCTTATCAGTTCTTGAAGTGGGTTAAACCAGAGTTGCCTGTGGCATGAGGTACCCCCATGAGAAGTGACACTCAGATGTGGCCTGGGACACCTGAGATCTCTGGGGGGCCCAGCAGTGTGACCGTGGGAAAGTCACTTAGCTACTTTCTGTCACTATTCACTATGCAGTTCTCCCGTATTCTTAGGAAAATTAAGTTGTTAACCTGGCTTCCCGAAATGCCAAGCTTGTTCCTTAGCCTGGCTGCCAGCAGCCAATTCTGGAGCTTAAAGCCTCAGTCCGTGGGCAGAGAACGGTTTGTTGTGGCTCCTCTCCAGCTGGAGAGGATGTGAGGCAGGAAAGAGTTTGGGAACTCTTTCAGAGAACACATGGCTCGTTGGTTGCTGCCGTGAGCAGAAGACAAATTCCCTGACTTGGCCTCTGAACTCATTGGCAGGAGCTCCTTAAACCCATCATTTCTCTGTGGAACTGGAGGCAGCAGATGACAGCAGAGAGGAAAAGGCACCCATGAGATACTTTTCAGGGTGAGTGGGTTGTGGAACAGTAGTGCATTACCTTCTTCCTCTTTGAACCCATCTCTGCCCAGTACTTTTTTTTTTTTTTTTGTTAACCACTTGCAGGAGGTTTGTACTGTTTCCTCTGCCCCAGCATGGTCAGGATGTCTTTGTGGGTCTCCCATCCCCAAGTGTGCCACAGCAAGGGAAGTGGGCATTTTAAAACACCACATTTGTCAGTTCTTCGAATTCTCACTTCCTAAGGTGTTTTCTTGGTTGGGTATACGTTGACTATTTCATGGCTAGGGTGCCATGGGACGTATTGGGCAATCAAACTAAAGCAGTATTGTGCTGCTGGTCCTGCTGAGTGGCTTTCTTGGACAGAGTTCTCATCCCTGGGCCTTATTTCCCCCTCCTTCCATCTGCTCAGACAGATCCACTCTTGACTTGCTGTTTACCTTGGGTACTCAGCCCACACAGAGGCTGGTTAAGAGCAGCTGATCGGCTGGCACCATGGCTCACTTGGCCAATCCTCCGCCTGTGGCGCTGGCACCCTGGGTTCTAGTCCCGGTTGCTCCTCTTCCAGTCCAGCTCTCTGCTCTGGCCCAGGGCAGCGGAGAATGGCCCAAGTGCTTGGGTCCCTGCACCTGCATGGGAGACCACGAGGAAGTACCCGGCTCCTGGCTTTGGATCGGCAAAGCGCTGGCTGTAGCGGCCATTAGGGGAGTGAACCAACAGAAGGAAGACCTTTCTCCCTGTCTCTTTCTCACTGTCTATAACTCTCTCTCCCTCTCTCTCTCACTGTCTAACTCTGCCTGGCAACAAAACAAAACAAAACAAAAAGGCAGCTGATCTATTTTCCTACTTTTCTTAGAACTTAAAATTTACTGTGTTTACCTTCTGGCCTCAAAAAGGATTTCCTTGGGGAGAGAGTATTTCTGTGAGGATCAGGTGCCTTGAGAAACAGCAGACGCTGCCTGCAAAAGTCGTGTTTCCAATGGGTCCAATTAATCATAGCTCCTTGATCTGCTCTTCCCAGAAGGCTTTTCAAGGAAAGGATGGTGACAGCTAAAGACTTGCTTACCAGGAGCAGAATCAGGAAGCTGTTTTGCCAGCCTTTTAGGGGAGCAAAGGGGTCTGGCAATGACTGACTCAAGAACCATGACAACGGAAATCATTGATGTCCTATCAGATAACCCACGTGCCCCTGGAACTTGGCTCAGACAGCATTTCATCTGCATACTGTCCTCACCTTCTCAATCCCTACGAATTTAGAGAAAGGCTCCTCATGAAAAGAAATAATCCTAAAGGAAGTTGTAGGTGATGCCATTGAATATAGCCTAAAAAGCCACCATCAGTCTCCACGTGATCAAAAAGCCTGTGTGAACACCTGCATTTTTTTCTTTTGCTGCCTGACAAAGTTCTAACCTGTATATGCTAACCATGTAAAAGTTTTATTTCCTTCTGAGCCTGAACTTTCCTGCCTCCCATCTAATCATTCTTCGCCAGCTGCAGCACAGACAGCTCATTCCGGCCAGCGGCTGCCTGGAATGTCCTTCTCAGGATGACTGATGGCAGCAAATGTCCTCCAAGGGTCTCTAGTTCACCCTGGGAATTCTAGGAGGCCTAGATTTGTAACCTGTGCCACGACTCTTACATTTTCTTCCCTTTGGCCTTCTGGATTATTATCGATTTTCTTCTGTAACTTGCTAGCTTCCTTTCAGTTCCTATTTGTCTTAGTTGAGTCAGAGTTGCCATGTCTCCTGCCTAAGAACTGCTTGAGTAAGGGAAAAGTGGGAGGAGTGGGAAGCCGTACTTGCCAACCCACTGTCTGGCTGGTCACTCGGGATGCGCACCAGGCTGCTTCTCTCAGCTGACAGACACAGCTGTGCACTCTGAGGATAATCCCCGTTTTTAGCTCTGCTGATAAGTAGGATGTGAGTCTAACTATTAGTTGCTGTGTAGTGAAATGTCAGTGTGTCTCGCAAATCCGTATGTTGAAGCCTTAGTCCCAGTGTGATGGTATTTGGAAGTAGGGCCTTTGGAGGTAATTAGGGTTGGATGAGGTCGTGAGGTTGGAGTTCTGTGATAGGATTAGTACCCTTATAAAGAGAAGGGACCAGAGCGCCCTCTCTTTCCACCTTGAGGGGACGCAGTAGGAAGACAGCTGACTTTAAGTCAGGAAGATGGCCAACACTTCTGGCTTCGTAAATGAACTTCCCAGCCTGTAGAACTGTGAGAAATTAATTTCTGCTTTAGCCACTGTATCTTTGGTATGTTTGTCATAGCACTCCAACACTGACTAATGTGCTGATGGAATCAAATACTGGCCTAGGGGTCAAAGTGTTGATCCTTACCATTCATCACAACAGAACCATCTGAGACCAGAGGTTTCCTGTATTGTGAAGGCTGTGTTGCATTTCCAAGTTAAAAGTCTCGATGCATGTGAGAAGCCTTGGCTGTTTATTGTTGAGGGGACTTCCACCTTGCCTGTGCCCTGGTTATCCTTAGTGAGTGCCCTTACAACTAAGCCAGGAGACCTCTCTGCCTATATTGCTATCTTTTTTGATATAAGAAAAGTCTATTAAAGGAAATGTCGAGGGTATCTGTAATGGCACAGAAAACAATTTTGACACGTTCTCTGTGGTTTGTGTGGAGACTGAAAAGTAATATATTACATGTAAATAGAGGCTAGTTTGCAGGAGAAAAACACAGGACTGCTGTTAAATCTTCCAAATAAACAGTGAATCCATTTTTTGTGTATGTGTGTTTTCTATTTTTTGTTTGTGATTTTTATGGGCTAAATGTGCAACCTTACCTTAGAGTCTTGCTACTCAAAGTGTGATATCTGGACTAGCAATAACTCATCACCTGAAAGCTTGTTAGAAATGCAAAATCTTACTCAGTTCCCATCCAGAGTTAGTATCATAGCTGTGTCTCTCTCCTGTCTCCCCCCCCCCCTTTTTTTTGACAGGCAGAGTTAGAGAGAGAGAGAAAGCTCTTCCTTCCGTTGGTTCACCCCCCAAATGGCTGCTACAGCCGGCGCGTTGCGCCAATCTGAAGCCAGGAGCCGGGTGCCTCCTCCTGGTCTCCCATGTGGGTGCAGGGCCCAAGCACTTGGGCCATCCTCCACTGCCTTCCTGGGACACAGCAGAGAGCTGGACTGGAAGAGGAGCAACCAGGATAGTACTGGTGCCCCAACCGGGACTAGAACCCAGGGTGCTGGTGCCACGGGCAGAGGATTACCCTAGTGAGCTGCGGCACCGGCCTCCTATCTCCTCTTATACCAGCACTGATCCCATTTATGAGAGCTCCATCCTCATGAAGTAATCTCCTCCCAAAGAAATGTACCTCCAATTACCACCACATTGGATGTTAGGATATCCCATACAAAGTGAGGAGGCTATGTAATTCATTTTGCAGCACTTATGTAGCTGGAATCTGCATTTTAAGTAAGCTTTCCAAGAGTTTAGCCTGCACCTTGAAATTTGAGGAGCAAACTATAAATCTTAGCTTTTTTAAAAGGTTTATTTATTTATTTTGAGGGGTAGTGTTAGAGAGGGAGAGGCAGAGAGAAAGGTCTTCTATCCTCTGGTCCACTTCCCAAATGGCTGCAATGGCCAGAGCTGGGCCGATCCAGAGCCAGGAGCTTCTGAGTCTCCAATGCAGGTGCAGGGGCCCAAGCACTTGGGCCATCTTCCACTGCTTTCCCAGGCCACAGTGGAGAGCTTGATCAGAAGTGGGGCAGCCGGGGTTTAAACTGGCGCCCATGTGGGATGCCAGCACCATAGGTGGAAGCCTAGCCACAGCACCAGCCCCCAAAATATG